>NC_138102.1:37852116-39318991 GCF_964146895.1 Miniopterus schreibersii | reverse complement strand
CTCCCTCTCCCCAGTGGGCTCTCATCTCTCTCTCCCCCATCCCTTCCTCCCTCCCTCCCTCCCTCTCTCTGGCTCTCTTTCTCCTTCCCTCCTTAGTTGGAAAGTGATCTCTGTCTTTCCCATGGAGCTTATGTTGAAGATAACATTACACAAGATGTAAAGACAAAGGAAATGACAAAAGTTACCTCACCATTTCACAGGGCGAATCAGAGATGAGAAGAAATTTTGTCATCACCTCCTAAAATGAGTTTTTTTTTTAACAATCTAGCTTTTTTTCCTTGGGCCTGGTGACCCATGATAAAGGGCATATTGTCCCTTTTTCTTTTTCCTATTGGTTCACATGGCACTGAGCAGCAAGATAATAAAATATATATACTTTTTAATCATACCAGTACACACACGAGTAGGAGGAAAGGGCTCCCATTGCTTGCTGAATCGCTCACTAATCACTGTTTGGATCCACCAAGGAATTCTGACAACACACCTAACTTTTCATTTATTTATTTTTTATTGGTTCTGAGAGAGGTTTGTGGTTCATTCCATGTAGGTAGCAAGCCCTTATAGTGCAGGAACAAATGGTCTCTGGATGATTTGCTATATTAACTTTTAGAGCAAAGGAGGGAGAAATAGGAGAATTGCTTTAACTGCAATATACTGGCAAAAAGTTTAGACTTTTTTAGCTCATTGACACCTGACATGTTTGAACTGATCCTGTTTCTTACTGGTGGATTGGCTGATTGTAAAGGAGGCTGTAGTGTGGTGGAGCAGAAAGACAGCTGACTGGGAGAGAACCGGGCCCTGGTCATACCCGCGCCATTTGCGCCCGCTAACTCAGCACACCCCTCCTGTCCTGGGAACTCAGTGAGCCTCTCTGTAAAATGGTGTTGGGCTAGATAGTGTCCTCTTTCCATAAGGGTCTGCAACTCCTTGGACGATGAAATCGGACCTTCAATATTAAGGTACCCTCCTCTCAATCAAGATAAAATAGTCATAATATAATAATAAGCATTTGCTATGCCACGAGCCTAGTGTTGCATTTAATTCTCACAGTGATGTGGGAAGAGCCCCTGGAATAACAAGGGACACCAAGGATCATGAAGGTTAAATAAGCTGTCCAAGGTCACAGAGTCTGTGACGGGGGGCACTGGGCTTCCAGGTGTGACACACAGCCCCCGAGCATGCCTGGCCTCCGAATCACCGCTCAGGGAGGCCGGCAAGACCATCCAAGCTGGTAAGGAATTCGGGGTAACTTAAGTGTGACCTGCAGGTTAGTAAAGAGGAAGAAGGAATGTGAGTCCTTTTATAAATTTGTCAAGGACAATTCAGGATCATCGTGCCCACATAGAAAGAACAGGGTTTCTAAGGGAGGCTTAAAGCTTAATTGCAGAGAAGAAGGAATGAGAACAATCTTAGCTAGGACAAAGGTGCTTTATTTTTACCGTCTATGCTTTCTCTTTTACTAGTCTCTTTACAAGTGGTGAAGCACTTGGAATTTAGTAAGAAATAAAATATTAGGTAAGCACATTGATGCTGTCTGAGTAATTGAGATGCTTGTCGTAATGGATGGAGTGAGAGAGGACGTTTTTGGTTCAAGGACCGCTGTTCATGTTACATGATTTGCTTTCCTTCTTTAAGTTCTGGTTTTCTGAACTATAAAGCCAGCTGGTTGGTCTAAATCAGTGCACTAGATGCCAAAGCCCTGTAGGAGACACTAAGGGTGTAAAGGTAGAGATAAGCTTCTTCTCTCAAAAGATCCTACGAAGCTTTTTACCCCTTATTGTGAATCATCATCCAGGCAAATACTGATAAATCGATGTGAATTATTTGAACATTCCTAGCTACAAACAACACGAAAACTTATTCATATGAAGAATCAGCAATCGAAATTTAAATAAAGGGCTATTGTTAGTAGTATGCACTTTTATGTGCATCAAATTTATGACCTACAAGGCCCACTCTTTCTGCCTCGTGATGTAGCGAAACGTCTCAAAGGTACAACAGAGCAGTAGGATGATATGTGAATATGTTATATTTTATGAAATGCAGTGCATCGTTCTACTAAACAGAAACCAACATCTGAAAGTGGGTCCTATGGATTCCAGTTTCTGTACTGTACTATGACGATGGGTGAATTAATCTCCCTCAATTTGCATTTTCACTTACGGCGTTGAAGCAAAACGAGCGTGTTTGTTTGGACTGGTTTCAGAATTAAATTAGCTTGTATGTTTCTTCTCTCCTCCTCTTCCTGGATTTGGTCTCAAAGTAAACAGTTTTTATTTTCATTAAACTCTCTTTTATTTGACTTTTGTTCTCTAGTTACTGTAATTATACGGGGTGGCTGTCCCTGCTTTACTTTTGAATCAGATACCTGCGCACTGTTTTAAATTGCACTTAATTGGTTCACTTCCATTCTCCATTCTTCACCTTGCTTTTCAGGAAACGATTTCTTTAGCGAGATCTTATTCCTGTCATGGCTTGATTCTTTAAAGGTATTTTTTATGAAACTAAAACTGTACATGGTTGACAAAATAAGAAAAAGATGATCATCAACTTGATGTTTAGTGAATGTGGGAAAATTACAGGGGAGAGACAAAAATGACATTCATCGCAGAGACTGTTTTGAAAGTTAATGCAAACTTGGAGTCTTGAGAAACAACAGGAAGTACCTTGTTTGGTAAAGCTAAAAATGTCAACAACATCCGTTTTTGTCTTTGCTTTTTTTTTTTTTATTAACCTAGAAATGACCTCTGACAGAGAAAACCAGCCATACTTTTCAATTTCAAGCTAAAAGATCTAAAAAGTTATTTCTACCTAATAAAAAAGTACAATAAGATTCTAAATTCCCACAGAAACTCTTCATTTACCCTGTAACCCATCAGAAGCTGCCTAGGGACTGTTTATCCTGTCGGCCAGTGATAATAAAGTTTTGCAGGCATTTGCGATGGTATGCGTGGTGGAATAGAGAGGGGGGTTTTAGGCAGAGAGGAGGGGAGCAAGTTACTTTTCGTTAAGAAATATGGGAAGATTTTTTTTTTTAAACCCTCACCCAAGGACATGCTTCTATTGATTTTAGAGAGGAAGGGAGCAGGGTAGAGAAAGAGACAGAAAAGAAACATCGATGCGAGCAAGAGACACTGATCGGTTGCCTCCTGTATGCGCCCCAACTGGGGATCGAACCCACAACCTAGGCATGTGCCCTGATCGGGAATCAAACCTGCGACCTTCTGGTGTATGGGATGGTGCTCCAACCAACTGAGCCACCAGCCAAGGCATGAATCCTTTTTTTTTTTTTTAATTTTTATTTATAGATGAGAGACATCAATTTATTGTTTCACTTATTTATGCATTCATTGGTTGATTCTTGTATGTGCCCTTACTGGAGATCAAACCTGCAACCTTCAATGTCATTTAAAGAGTTATGATGGAGCTACAAGGGGAAAGTCCCTGTGTAGGAGGTGGGGGCACCAGGGCTGGTAGCAGGCAAGGCTGCTAAGACGGACAGGAACCAGCTTATGAAGGGCCTTTCTTATGCCAGGCTATGACGTTCAGACTTTATCCTAAAGGCAAAGGCAACCTTTAGAGCCAGGCAGTGACCTCATCAGACTTGCATTCTTAAAAGGCAGCTCTGTGGCAATGTCAGAGAAGAGATGACAGAGCAGCAAAGGCAGAAGTGGAGAGAGAGATTAGTGTAAAAAATCAGAAATCCAGTCCCAAGAGAGGACATGTTCTCTGTTTGGTAGTTTTATGAATCAGAATTCTAAAAATGAAAACATCTTAGCTATAAAATTGTCTTACAAACCTAAAATAATTTTTTTTTTAAAGTAAACTCTAGAGAAAGACATAGGCCTTCTGACTAGGTAAGTTCCAGTTTCCTTTTCTGGTTTTTCAGGTCATGTCTGCCAGCTGTTGTAGATCCCTCAGTCCCCACTAGCTGTACTCTCTTTCCAGGCCTCTCCTGAAACATGTTCCTGTTCGAGATTTCACAAGCATTTTAATTAATCAATTTGGGTGAAAGCAAAAGGCGTGTATACTTTGTGTGCCTGTCCCCCTCAAGCCCCAGGAGAAAGCGGAGCCTTCTAATTACATCCATGCCGTGGGCATAAATGAGCCTATGTATAAACACGGAAGCAAGGTTTCTTCTTTTAATGAATAACTGGTGCCAACGAATGAGAATACCAGGGTGCTTGCAAGAGTGCCTGATATTTTTGGTATTCCTTTGTCTGCTTCTCAGTAGGGAAAATATCTTGGTTAGTTTAAAACCATAGTACTGCAGATGTAAGAAAGGGTGAGCATTGCTGCTAAAGACAAACCAAAGTCGGGGGCTCTGGAATTCTGATAAAACAGTAAAGGGTAGAGTGCTTATGAATTTTACTTTTCCAAGAGTAGATTATTAGGACAAATTTAGATTTCGTGAGAACTCTGAAATAGCATGTTATTATCTTAATTCAAATTTCCCTCAAAGAAAGAAAAAATATAATGTTTAAAATTTAATTTGTCCCCAAAAAGTTTCTCAACTCCGTGAATGTGGCAACCATGGGCTGCTTCTATACCTGCACCCCCAACACTGATTTATATAGTGACACAGTGACACTCCATGGCACATAGCAAATATTTATTAGGTTAAGTTGAGCTTATTTCAATTAAGTTTTCTCTTTTTTTTTCAGCTTTATTGAGATAAAATTGACATATAACATTGTGGAAGTTTAAGGTGTACAACATGTTGATTTGATATTTATATATTGCAAAATGTTTATCACATAAAGTTAACACCTCCATGACCTCACATAGTTATTGGGGGGGGGGGCGGGTGGACTTTTAAGATCTACTTTCTCTGCGACTTTCAAGTATGTGATACAGTATTAACTATATTCGCATACTGTACATCAGATCCCAGATAGTACTCATCTCATAACTGTAAGTTTGTACCTTTTGACCACTTTTACCCATGTCCCCCGCCCCCTTCTCAACTGAATTTTCAAGGTTATTTCTACTCTGTTGTTACTTAGGAAAAGCTCAATAACATTTTCTTTAAAAAGAAAAAGGCATTCTCATCTTGCCTCCTCTGGAACATTTCGGAAATCATTCTCTTCCAGATTAAAATCATCATTCAGCAAAATCATTACTGATTTTACGTCTCCTTTTCTCAAGAAGTAAATTCAAAAGCTATGTTTGATCCTAGGAAATCCTACTTGATAATGATGTCCTAGAGGAGAGTAAACATTCAAAAGTCCCTGCAGCAAGAGAGCTCTCACTCCTGCGCCATCCACAGATCAGAGAGAGTGTCTAGCTGCCTGTAGCAAAACCTTTTCTCTTCATGAAGTCAGGGACTTAGACAAAAATCAGAATCTCCGCCTTTCTTCCAAACTTGTTCTGTATCTCTCATGCTCACACCCCAGGGGAAATATAATGCTCACCGGAGAATAGCTGGTGTGCGTTCAGTGCACCGTAACAGTGCACCGACCGCAACGCTCTGTGGACTTAGAGCAAATTCTCTTTGTATGTCCTCTTTAGGGAAAAGTTTTCCTTTTTTTGACCATTAACGTTTGTAAACAAGGATTCCATCATGAATGATAAATTTTTCAAATACGAATTGACTAGAATTCTGAATATTTGTGTCCTTTCAAGCAAAGAGTAGTATTTTATAAATGTTGTCATTTGGTGGCTCCAGTTTTCTACTACTATGAAATAAATTATCCCCAAATTTAGCAACTTAAAGTAGCAACCATGTTATTAAAAACCACAGCACTGTGAACCAGGAATTCAGGCAGGGCTCAGCTGGATGATTCTTCTGCACGTCACGGTGTTGACTAGGATCACCGGATGACAAGCAGCTGGCAGATGGACTGGTCTAGAAGGTTGTAAATAGCCTCACGCATATGTCTCACACCTTGGTAGATGTGTTAGTCCATTGGAGCTGCTATAACAAAAAATACCATAGACTAGATGGCTTAAACAGTAAACGCTTTTCTCTCATAGTTCTGGAAGCTGGCACCAACAGATTTGCATCAAGGCACCAGTAGATTTGGTGTCTGGTGAGATCCCGCTTCCTAGTTCATAGTCTTCTCATTATATCCTCACATGGCAGAAGGGCTTAGGGAATTTTCTGGGATCTCATTTATAAGGACTTTAATCTCATTCACAAGGGCTCCACCCTCATGACCTAATCACCCCCTAGAGATCCACCTCTTAATACCATCACATTGGGCATTGTGTCTGAATGTATGGATTTTGGGGGGACACAAACTTTCCATCCATAATTGGCAGTGTCACTTCCACTGTATGCTATTAGGCATAGCAGTCACAGAGCCTACCCCAGGTTTAAGGGACAGGACATAAACCCCTCCTCTTAATGGCAAGCAAGTCAAAGACTTTGTAATCTTCTTTAATTGGGAAAGAGGTAAATCATAAGAAAATAATGCAATTGTATATCTCTTGGTAATGAGCAAAGCAGCTATAATCCAAACATTAATTAAACAGTCTAAAGAGCATCAGTTATATACATCTTATAGTCATCTATGTACCTTTTACTCCTTTGGCCCTCACATCTGTTGCTGTCAATAATTCCAAAATATCTTGGAAGTTGTTTCCTCTCCTTCCCACTCCCACTGCCCAATGAAAGTGCCTTACGATAGCTAACCTTTGTTGAGAGCTAATTATGTGCTAGGCGTTGTGCTAACAACTTTACAGGCACTACCTCATTTGATTCCTGGAACCACCACTATTAAATAGACATTGTCATAATTTCCATTTCACAGATGAAGAACATGGGACTCTGTGAATTGAGTGACACACATTATCTCTCAACCATTTAATGGAAAGGCCTAAACAGAAACCCAGGTACCTAATGCCATCTAACCAAGTCAATTTCCACACTCCTAATCAGAAAATCCCTACTTACATGAGTAGAACACCTTGGCCCAGGAGTGTAGCTTTACCTGCATCCTGGCTCCTCACTTCACATGGCATCTTCTGGTTGAGCTGCTATACCTGCCCTCTGTGCTAACACATAGTCAGAGCATTTCTGTGTGTCAGAACCTCATGCTGAGATACCAGTTATTTCTAATTACCTAAACATTATTCTCCTTTTAGAAACAGAACTTACATATACTGCTTGAGTAAGACAAAAGTCTTTTTTGTTTAAAAAGAGAAACAAAACTTGTACAACACAGGAGATTTGTGCAGAAAAATATCTGATGATCATAGCTGACATCCTAAAACTGCCCCGATTTAATTGGCAATAGATAATAGCTCCAAGAACACAGTCAAAAATAATGTTCCAAATATTTCAAAATATAAATGGCACAGAAATAATTAAGATAGCATAGGATGGCAGCCGCTGAAGTAAGTAATGGCCATGTTGTGATTTAATTGGTTTCAGAGAAACTTAACCAGCTACTGCCTTGGTGTCATAAAAATACTGTGCATTTTCTTCACTTTGGGAAGAGAGAGACATGGCTTTACTCAGCCCCAGAGAAGAGGGAAGTTTCTCCTGGTACCTGTGGAGCTTGACTGGTGACAGCCTTGCCCAGCAGGTGGCAGGCAAATCAGTCAAGCAGAAACACAACCGGCTGCTCTGTGGGCCACACAGACCCTCTTGCCATCTGGGCGCTGGGACCCAGGGATTGCCACCATTCACTCCCAGGCCTTTTGCTATTCCCAGGTCTGGAGGGTTCTGGCCTTCCACTGTCACTTTCTCACCTGGTAACATGTCTAAACTAGACTCCTAAAGGCAGGAGCTATAAGCATGACCCTTGATAGTGGAAATGCAAAATAGTGGAGAAGTTTTCTGAAAAGCTCCTTTTCCTTTTGTGGCCCTGCAATACCTGTCAGGCATATTCAGAACAAAACTGAGAACTCGGGGAAGGGATGATTATATCATAAGTAGAACTGTAATTTCGGGCTCTTTTTTTTTGAGATATAATTGACATAGAACATTGTATTAGTTCAAAGTGTACAGCATGATGTTTTTTATATATTGCAAAATGATTACCATAATAAGTCTAGTTAACATCTATTACCACACATAGTTATATTTCTTTTCTTGGGATAATAACTTTTAAGATTTACTCTCTTAGAAACTTTCAGATGTACAATAAAGCATTGTTGACTATAGTCACCATGCTGGACATTACATCCAAAGACTTTTAACTGGAAGTTTGTAACTTTTGACCACGCTCACCCATTTCTTCCACTCCATGCTCTCCACCCCTAATAACCACCAATCTGTTCTCAGTATTTATGAGTTCAGTTTCTTTTTAGATGCCACATATAAGTGAAATCAGACAGCATTAGTCTTCTCTGTCTGACTTACTCATTTAGCATAATGCCATTGAGGTCCACTGGTGCTGTCTCAAAGAGCAGGATTTCCTTCTTTTTATGGCCGAAGAACATTCCATTGTGTATGTATTTGTACCACATCTTGCACCAGTCATCTCTCAATGGACACTTAATGTTGTTTCCATGTCTTGGCTACTTTAAATAATGCTACAATGAACACGGGGGTTCTGATATCCGTTCAAGATAGTGATTTCATTTCCCAGAAGCATAATTCTGGATCATATGATAGTTCAATTTTTAATTTTTTGAGGAACCTCCATACTGTTTTCTATAGAGGCTGCACCACCATATATTCTTACCAGCAGTTCCCTTTTCTCCATTTCTGTAGTTGATCAGCACAATGATCATTACTACTCTTTTTTTTTATTATTATGGTTAGAAAAAAAACACATAACATGAAATCTACCCTTTTAACAAAATTTAAAGTGCACATTACAGTATTGTTAACTATATGCACATTACTACTCTTAATGATGACCCTGAGGTTTTCAGCCAACTATATTGGCTTTTGAGTCTTCAAAGGAGAATCTAATTTTACTTAAAAAAGTATATGTATTAAGTACAATTTATTAAGTAAAATACACATATATGTATTTTATATATATATATATATGTATGCATATGTGTGTGTATTTAAAATTAGCATTAGTCTAATCCAGATTTAAAAATCAGCTTAAAGTAGCATAGTCTGACTGGTGATCAAAATTAAAAGAAAAACAAATAGCTCTATACTTACATCAAAAATTTATCATTATAAATTAGTTTCTATAACAAAGTAAATGAATTGAGATTAAAAAAAATGGAAATATAGAGGCAACAGTGGGAGTAACTGTGGCCTTTGGGTTACCTGTTCAATGCATAGAATCATCAATAGGGTTGCCTTTTTCCAAGTCTAAGCAGGCAACTGCTTGGGAAAGCGTCACCTTGAGCACTTTGATTGTGGCTAGGGTCAAAAAAGAGATGAGTTTGCAGACCCAGGAACCTAAAGGCAAGGACTGTGGAGAAGGAACAGGGAACAAAAAACTGAGATCGCCAGAGAAACTTCCCCAGTTCACGATATGAATCAGACAGCTTTTGCCTTATTTACTGAAGGACGTGTCTGGTAGAGAGGGAGTGTTTTTAATTTAGTCAATTAAGAGAACCTTCTCAGAGATATTTTAGGCCCCATAATTTCAAATTGTGACACTATGCTAAGTCCTTATGAGCCAACCTCAAAATGTGCCCTTTTTGCCCACAGCACCGCTGCTTTCAGACTCCAGTGGAGCCAACAGTATTATCATTTCAGCTCAACGCAGTCACGTTGGATAGGCTGTGATAGACCAGTGCGTGTAATGATTTATGCAAATTCTTATATAAAACACACAATTAAGTATTTTATACTTATCAGGTCCTTTAATTGCACTTTTTTATAACTCCATGGTGCCAGTTCTTTTTCACGTACAAGGATTTCTTGATTCTTTTAGCAGAATACACCTGTCTAGAGAAACTGGCTCATTTGTCATAATTACTCTTCATCAAAAAGCCTGGTGGAAAGTCAAACAGGAAAGGGGATTATTTTTGACAAACACACAAAGCAAGTATAATGATATAAAAGAACCAGACCGGCTCTCAGGCAACAGTAAGCCACCTTTTAAAATCTTAAAGGAGAAAACATATTTCATATTAAAATACTACAGCCAAACAAGGAGCATCCTCTGTCTGCATCACCAGATAATTAGGTCAGAAAGATCCGAATATGTTACTACTTTTGTTGTAAGATCCTGCTGGGACATACACAGGAGGTCTGCGTTATCTGAGGGGAAAAATCAGAATGTGTTAGGAACTTCTTTGTGAGTTCTTGTTCACAGTGAAGTTTTTCACGTCATGTGCGTCCGTGAGCATAGCATGGGACGGAGTCCTGGTCACTGGGCTGGGAAAGAGGGACCACCCTGATGCCCCAAGTGCGGCCTTGGGCTCATTTACTGTCACTCGTTCTGCAGGGGGCAGAGCAAGAACTCCGTTAGGGGGGTGGCTGAGAGCCAGGAGGCTGTGTAAAAGCTGATGCTATTCACAAAGCCTGGTGCTTGTTAAAAATGCGGCTCTCTTTGCTTCCCAGACAGTACTGTATCTTTCTTCAGGAAAAATTACCTATCTTAAAAGATTTCTCATGTGCCTCACTCATAACTACTTATAACCCTGAAAATGTTTTGATGTTGGGAATTAGTTGAGCATGGTTGGATATGTAATAAAAATAAAATTTGCTTTCCTTATACTGCTACTATAAAATAGCTACTATAAATAGTGTTTTATAATATACTGCATTTTAAAAGTAGCTTATAGCCCTCGCCGGTGTGGCTCGTTTGGTTGGAGTGTCGTCCCATACACCAAAAGGTGGCGGGTTCAGGGCACATACCCAGGTTACAGGTTCCATCCCTGGTCAAGGAGAGTGTGCAGAGAGGCAACAGAGTGATTTTTCTCTCCCACATCTCTCTCTCTCTTTCTTTCTCTTCCTCTCTTTCCCTTCCTCTCTCTAAAAAAGTCAACAAAAATAAAAAAAACAGATGAAGTTGCATGTTTAAAATGTTCGTGCACAGAGGGGAGGAAAGCATAGCACATATACCAAACTGTTTATTCTACAAAGAGGGATTATAGGTATATTACTCTCGTTCAATTTTCTTTTCCATATTTTGTAAGCATTTGATAACAAACATATATTATTTTGGAAAGAGGAAACTGTGTTAGACTGTTTCTCAAGAGCTTTGACAACTGAAAAACATGAGATATATTGAGTCTGTATGTGACAACTCTAATGTGGTAGCCATAGTCTCAAGTAGATATTTTAAATTATATTTAAATTAATTAAAAGCAAATTAACTTAACAATTTAATTCTTCATCACACTCAGTAGCCACATTTTCACCATCACAAGAAGTTCTATTTGATGGTCCTAGTGGAGATAAGTTACCAAACCGTGCCCTGGATACAGAGAACCACAGTGGGCTACTTTCAGTGACATCAGAATGGACATGTGCCCCTCACTGTAGACACTGAGAGATACCTCAACACCAGTCCCTTTCATACAGTTCTCTACTCTGTGGCCCCATAAGCTCAGAGATTTGTACCATAGACATTGAACTAGTTGATGACAGAGCAGACAAAAACCCAGGGCTACTAACTCCTAAAGCATAGCTCTTCCTTCCATATTACTATTAGCATCTTCTCCAGAAAACCAATGCTTCCCAAGCAATACTTTAGTTCACTATAAAGTCATAGGCGTTTTTTGAAAGTTTACAATATAATAGGAACCATAATAAACCTTGAATATACAAAACCAAGTAAGATAAGTTTCCCTATCCCCAAGGGTGTCAAAATGCAAAAACAGAAGGACATGCCAGGTATACTGATAGAACAAAGTAGGGGCAGCTCTGTTCTTCTCAGGAAATCCAGAAATGCTACACACACACAGACGTGCTTGAGCTGGATATTGACATTTCTGCATCCAAATTCACACATTAGTATTTCTCCAATATTCCCAATTTTCCCCACACTTCAGAAGAGGTTAGACTCCATCTTTGAAAAGCAGTAGATCCCTCACCTAATATTGGTTTTGGTTTTGTTTTTTTAATTTTATGCAAGATAGTTAGATATATTCAATTCTCTTCCTCTCTTTTTGTTTGTTTGTTTTTTTCTTTTCTTTTCTTACTCTCTTAACTTGAACTTATTTTCTCCTTTTTGGGCCTGCTTCTATACATGCAAAATAATTTTCAATCTTCAAATGAAATAAAATACTTCTTTAAGATTTAGTCATTCATTCCATTTTAGGCAATATAAAAGCAAATAAAAATTTGAATGAATGCATATTTTTCAACCAGTCATGTTGGGAATGTTTAAACACAGGTTAAGGACCTGGAGCTCTCGGTTCTCAAATAAATCCTGCTCCTGTATTTTAACAGATGCAATGCTCTTGGTGGCAGAGCGACTGGAAGGACCATTCAACATTGAGTCGGTCATGGACCCCATCGATGTCAAGATCTCTGAAGCCATTATGAACATGCAAGAAAACAGCATGCAGGTGTCTGCAAAGGTATTTGCATTACTCATATGTCTACTAATAAGGCAAAGGCGGTCATCTGAAAATGAAGTAACTAGATATGTCAAGTGGGATTATAAATTCTAATACATTGTCAGTGAGCTTTTCCTGTCAAGATATGAATTTGCTCCTTCATTAAAAATGTCTAACAAAATGTCATTGAGAAAGGAAGCAACCTTTTAGTTTGCAGCTACTCAATCATGAAGAAATTATTGGCTGCTAAAAAGTTTCAGAGAGCCTCAAGTATATCGACTAATCCCTCACATTTGTGAGCAATTTGGGGGGAATTTTTTTTAATGTTTGAAATTTCTGCACACTCTTACCCTGTCCTCTCTCGAGGAACTTCTAATTATATCTTCAGCTGTGCAAATGTCCTATATGTTCAACTGTAAATAAACATTCCACCTGACTTCCTTCTTTAAGACGATGGTGTAGCCTTCATTAATGTATCTTCAGGGAAAAATGCTCCTTTGTGTGAAGTCAAGCACACATTCAAAGAAAAAAACCAGTTCATTTTCATAAATCATTTGAGACAGAGCTTTTGGGTTTGCAGCTGCAGAACACAAATACCAGGTGCATGATTTTTATTTGTCCCCACCCATTTAAAGATAAACAGGACCCACCTTAAGCAAAATTGAGAAGTTTGCAATGGGTCCCCAGCCTTTTTCTTCATCACTTTTTTCACCCACATTGCTGACTGACTGCATACTGCCTTTCTTTTCACCAGTCCCCTTGTCCTGAAACACTAACCAAATCTACCTCAGTCATTTAAACCTGGTGACTGCATTTTAACGGAAAGTTATTCACACAAATATATGTCAGGCAAGGAGTTGTGCTTAGCTTCCTTTGATTTTAAAATCCTTTGTGAAAGGGATTTCAAATGTAATCAAGGAGGAGGGAATGGGTGGTTGTAAGGAGAGCAGGAAGAGAGCCATGGAATCCAACTCGGTCTCTTGGCTGAGTATGAATCAAACCAGATTTGGGCTTTTCAGGGTGAACAAGTAGAATGTTGGGTAGGAGGGAATCCAGTCTGGGAGATAAATGGGCCGAGAGTTTCACAGGCCTTGTTTTGGGTTTTAATGAGCTTGGGAGACCCCGTGTAAAGAAGGGTGCTCCAAATTGCCATCACCTGTTAGTGAAATACCCCTTTTTGTGGTTCCATGAAAAGCTGTTTTCCTTCTTTACTGTGAAAAAATAACAGTCACCTATTCCTCTCACATCCAATGCCTAGAAACCAATTAACATTGCTTTCAGAGGTCAAACATCCCAGCAGTGCTTGAGTAACCAGGCACCAAGGTTGCTGATGCTCAAACCGCTCTGGAGAAAAGGGCATGAAAAACCATGTGGACCAAACTGTCTGGGACTTGAGAGCACCCACACTTCTTAGAAGTTGAAGTTTTCATTGGCATGTGCACGTGGGCATGGTCAAGTCAAATTACTCTATTAAAGATTCTCCAAGAGGTTAGATGGACTCTCTTTGTTACCAGAATATGGATGAGACATTTTTGTGGAATTTGTCCAACTACACTGGAATAGTGTGACTGTGCGTAAGGACTGGACTTTATTTTTATCGTTGACATTATTACAGATATCCCCCATTTTCCCCTCCCCTTCCACCCCCCGCCTTCACCACACTGTTTTCCATGCCCATGGGTTACGCGTATGTTCTTTGGCTAATCTCTTCACCTTCTTTCATCTGGTCCCCCCATCCCCCTCCCCTCTGACAGCTGTCAGTCTGTTCCATGTATCCATGCTTCTGGTTCTACTTTGTTAAGGGCACATTTCTTTGTAAGAATTGTCAAAATTAAGAGTAGAAATAATATAGGACATCTAAGAGTACACTCACATGAGAAGATATAGTATGGAGGGTCATAAAATAGTAGTACAAAAAAATTCAAATACGTTAGAAACATTTTTGAAAGTGTATCGGGTAGTTTTGACAGAGAAAAGGTGATGGAGTGAGTTAGGGAAGGGAGAGAGAGAAGGGCAGCTGGAGCTCTGCAGGAAAGAGGGACGAGGGATGGGACAGGAGGCAGGGTCTGATCCAGAAGACCAAAGCCAGCCTTTAACATAGTGTATACAAGGTGGCGGGAATGTGGCCACATTTACCGGGAAACAGCCACAGGATTTGCTGATGGAATGGATATGTTCTGAAAGAGGTCTTATTTCTTCAAGGGACTAGAATTTGGAAATATGTAGTTCTGTTTTCCCTATAAGCCACCTCCATGAAATTATGCATGCACTAAAGCCTAAAGCTAAGAACTGGATGGTTGAATTTTTCCCTTTCCAAAGGAACCCTCAGTCTCTGTTGATAAATAGTCTTATCAAATTTGAAGTTCTTGATTTCCAGACTTCCACCGGAGTATTTGCGTAACCAGAGACTTCGTTAACTTCTGATAGGTGAGCTTTGAGTAAGACCAGAAACTTTATCTTAATTGTGGGCCAGACATCCTGAGAGTTGTAAACCTTACAAATGAAAAAGACTTTTTACTCCAGGATATTATTGACAACTTCTCCTTGGAAAATTATTTATCTTATACAGCAGTTATGGATAAAAGTCATTCCCCGAGCCTCTTTCAGAAAAGCACGATATTTATAACTGTTGAATGCTTCCTGTCAGGGACTGTGCTGTGCCTTACATGGCTTAAATCATATAATATAACGATGCTTGTGATGAGAGAGACCTTTCCAGATAAGCAAACCACGGCTTAGCAAAGTTAAGAAATTTACAAAGATTTCATGGTGTGTGAAAAGCACGTAGAGGGTGTCAGATCGCAGGGCCCACATCGCTAGTCACAGCGCCACAATGATGTGGGTGCTCAGAAAGCCAGCCTCGCACAAGGGCAGGGCTCAGCAAGTATTCGCTGATGAGATCGAAGATTAAGAGAAAGTTCGTGAAGAAGGTAAGGAAACAGAGATGGTAAAGCCTGGACTCAAGCTGTCTGTCTTTCTGTCGGAATCTCATCATACTAAATGCTAGTGAAATGTTTCTTTTATATAGACCACCATTCATTGCTTCCAATCTTTCCTAGAGTTTTAATAGTACAGTGCATAAAAGTGTACTTTTTCTCCCTTCTATCTGAAGACAAAAGATAAATACACCACAGTGCTATATATCTAATCCCCCTCTTCTAATGCAGTGATTCTCATCGTATCTGTAGCAAGGAAGAGCTCATCTTTTGTACTTCATCTTCGAGATCATGAATTAGTGATACCTACAGATTAATGAAAAGGCCCATTGCCACTATGTATGTTCAAGCTCTACTCTTGTCTTAGATCTGTTTTTATAGGTGTTCCTCTCCTAGTTAGCCCACAGCTAAGCTGTTAGGGGTAAGGCACACTGACATTGCTTTTAAAAAATACATTGGCTAACCAATCTCTATGATCAAGTTATATGTTGGTAATAACATTGTGACACTCTTTACATGTTTCAAACTCTTGATTTGTATATCATTTGTACAGTATTATATTACATATGATATATTATATTATATATATGTTTAAAGACTGAGGAGAATAGCATATTAAAACTTTTGTCGGTTCTTTTTAGACAAATAATCACTTAGTAACAATGATAATCATCATGCCTACCATTAGTTGAGCACCTACTATATTCATTCAACAAATCTCAGGCATAGGAAATACAATAGAAGACAAAACAGATTCTCTGCCTTTGTGTCAGTCTTTTTCTAGATGCCTTACATATTTATTTCAAATCCTCACTGCAATCTTGTAAAGCATTTCCTGGTTTTACAGGTAAAGTGTTAAATTTAGAGATATTAAGTAGCTTGTCTGAGGTGTTGAAACAAAGTGGCCAGTCGGGGACTGCAACCCAGAACTGTCTGAACCAAAGAAATAGATTGTCCCAGTGTGCCACTGTTTCCTCAGTAAGCGTTTTCCCACCAGGACCAGATATATTTCAGCAGTGGAGGGACCAGCCACCTAAGAGAGCACTTGCCTGAAACATTCTACAGGGAACCTGCTGATAAGAAACACAGGCTGCTAGTTCTTCAAGCACCAAGTTAGCTGATCACATTCACCAACTTCACAATCTTCACCGAAGACAGGAAAGCCCCCTCATTATTGCACCGCTTCTTTTACCCACCCAAATCCAGGAACTTTGCAGGTTTTCAGAAAGTTCCCAAGAGAAGGGAGGAAGAAACTTTGAAGCTCTGCCTGTGAATTTCAAATGCGTTGATAATCTCCTTACCCTATCAGGGAAGATGAAACTTATCTCACTCCATATAATGTAGCTATATTAGGAGTAATTTCAAATCTAATCCAGGAAAAGATTGGTTTGTCAGATATAATCTAAATTAAGAAGGAAGACTTAACTAAATTCCAATTGAAACCATCCATTCAATTCATACTTATTACAGATGAGAGTAGAGCCCATTAGAGAAGAGCAGGATGGCCTTCAGGTACTTAATTTTCTCCAGGCAATTATTTCTGAATCTATAGCTCAAATAAAGACCAAAAAAAAAAAAAAAAAGCCTAAGAGAACAAAAAAAGGAATATAGTAATTTCTGCCTGTAGCTGGTGGGCCTTAGTTTCCTCATCTGTAGCATCAGGGGTTGATTGAAATGTCCCCAATGTCCCCATTCCAGTTCTAACAGTTTCCATTATTAACATTATCTTTTCATTAACTATAAGGCTACTTTTTCTAGCATCTAGATATATTTCTTTTCTCTGGATCTTTCCCCCCCCCCCCCAATACATTCAGATATAAAAAATACCTGGGAATTCACATGAAAAAAAAATCTTTCTTTGGTTTTTGAGGACATTGCTTAGAATTTAGTTCAAATAAATGTGTTTCTTCCAATAACATGCATTTTCCTCTCTTTGAGCCCCTGTATTACCTGTGCTCTTCTTAAAGCAGTAAACATCATTCCTTTGGTGTGGTTACCTGAGTATTTACCTACTTCTTCCCAGGATTATAAATCAGTGGGGGACAGGAACTACATCTTACTCATCCCCACATTCTCCAGAGAGCCATAGTAACATGTCATTTGGCACATGGAAGGAACAGTACATTTTGCTTAATTGAATTCACACATGAAAGGATAATGCCACAGAGATGTCAACAATAAAGAATAGAAACTACCTTAAAATGTACTTGACGTTAGTCTAGTATTCTTGAAAATAGCAAAAAGGTTACAAGATCAGATTTTTACATCAGACAGATCTGGAATCTGGTTTTTACTAGCTGTGACTTGGGCAAATTATTTATCTGTCTGAACTCAATTAATTCACATTAAAAATGAGGATGCTACTTGAATTATCTAACCACTATGCTGTACACCTGAAACTAAAATAATATTGATTATCTATGTAATTGAAAAGTAAAATTTTAAAAAGTAAATAAAAACAAATTTTTCTTCTAAAAAAATGAGGATGCTAGTTGTATTCATTCACAGGTCATTTCAGGATAAAATTATATCATCCACATAAAATGCTTAGCATGAAATGTGTCAAATGAAAACCACTCATAAAAGTTAAGCATTTTAATAATTATTATTGAAAATTCCTATAATACATAAATTATAAAGAGCACTGATTAGTTTCACCTCTTTGTTGTTGGTATGGGAACTTATCTTTAGCATCTAAGATCAGAAGAGCAGGTCTGATACAAACACACTTATATTTAAATCCACTTGTATATGTGATGTTTTCAATGGCAGAGGAGCACCTCAAAAGGGACACATATCTCTGCCTGGCCTATGACATGGCATGGCATGGCACTGAATAAATGTCTAATGGACAGACCTTCAGAAGAAAGCAGGCTGGAGGAAAGTGCGGGATGGGTACAGATCATGTCAGCAACCTGACATCTGGCCTGTGCCCGTTGGCTCCACCAGTGCCAGCAGAGCACAGGTTTAGAGGATTTCAGCCGCCTCTGCCTAATATCGCATTATTCTGACATTAAGGGAATAACTGGCCTGCTCCACTGACAAGTGGTTCAGTCCCTTCTGTCTGATCTCTGAGAAAAAAGCAAATGGCCATACAATTTATAAAGCTTTATGTTCTATTTCTAGTTCTATTTTAGTTTTCTTCTTTCTTGAAAAAGAAAGAAAAAAAAAAAGAGCAAGTTCTCAATGATTTCTTAATTCAGAATATTTTCTCAAGTTATTCAAATTTCAAAGTTTACATTCTGCCCATCAGCTCTCTCTTATAATATCACACCAAGAAGCAATGACCTTGAGACATCTTTTATTCTTTGATTCTTCGTTTCTATACAAAGAAAACTAGAATCTATTCCAGTCCTGTTTGTAACATCACTGGATAATAGGACGAGATTTTTCAGATGCTAGCTACAAGGCGGGGGTGGGGTGGGGCAGGAAACACCTTTTTTGATAAAGTAAAATGCAGGTTTGAAAAAAAATGCTTGTGATGTATTTATAGAAAATGCACCTAAAGCAAACTAGTTTTAACTTTTCTTTCACATAAAAGGAATAATTTTTTTTCTCCTTTTGATGATAAAATGCAGCTCCTGATTATCCATAACCTTAGGAGATTTAGCCTAAGATTTTTCTTTCACTTTAACTTCAGGGCAAAAAATGAGAAGATTGCATTTACTGTAGTGTACTCAAGAGTAGGTGATTGCAACTTAATTCCATTTTTAACACTCAGAGTGTTCTTAGGAACAGCAAAAGATACCCTTTTGCTCTCCTGAAAGAAAGTCTTCTCCCAACCTCTTCCACCTTGCAGAGAACTGCCTCCCTAGAACCAAGCTTCCCAAGGATAGTGGGTTATTGTGTCAGAGGAATGTGAATGGCCTCCGCCCAGTCTCACAAATACACAGTTATCCCCAGCTCTTAACAGTTCCCTCCTACTCAGGGATATGCCACCTGGTTTGATCCTGGTACGGTCATTGCCCAGCCAGCCTGTATTTAAATGTGTGAAAGAGCTACCTCTGCGTGGTTACAGCTACTTGATCTGCTGGAGAACTTGCAATGATATATGGTTTTCTCTAGGTCTTTTTCTACTAACACTTTATGTTCATCTCTTTCATATTACCTCCTCATTGCCCCAGAATATATCTTAAACATCTTCCAAATAGCTTAGATGCCTTGCAAAGTAAAAAAAAAATAAATTATTCACTAATACGTGTCACCTGTTAGCTAGACAATCTATTTTTTAAAACATGGGGTTTGCGGGATGGGTGATATAAAGAATTCTTGTGTAGAAAATCCAGACTGCCTGGAACACAATTTCCTGAGTTTGCTCTGGCAACAATGAGAGTTTTCATCCCAAGTCTCTCTCTAGCCCAGATTACTCTCCTGATCACATCTGTTTACCCAGCTGTCTGCTGCACACCTCCACCTGCCGCCTCAAGTACGCCTGCCCAAAACTGAGCTCATGGTCCCCCCACAAACCCTTCTCTCTCCCAGGATCCTTTATCCAGGAGAAAGACTCTTACTGCTCTTTGGTCCCGGCCAGAAACTATGCTGACTCCTCTCCTTTACCCTCAGAGCCAACCCACAGTGAAACCAATTAAACAGTCATTCTAAATATCCCTTGAATCCATTCACAGCAGCTCCCCTAATTCTGTGACCTCACGCGTGGATTATAGCATCGTGGTTAATTTCCTGCCTTTGGTTTTGCCACACTCCAATCCATCTCCCGCACTGTAGCCAGAGGGATTCCTGAAAATGTAAATATGTTCACATCACTCCCCTGCTTAATATCTTTCCACAGTTCTCTGTTGCCATTAGAACAAAGCCCAGACATAGCCCTGCAAGATGTGGTCCTTAGCCTGCCCCTCCAGGCCCTCTACTCACCGCTCTCTGCACCTTAAACTATTAAAGCCGGTATTTATTGAGCATCTGTCATCTGAGAACCCTACTAGATGCTGTGGAGGTTGTAGTGAGTGAGACCAGCAAAGCCTGAGCCCTAATAGAAGTTTTCATCTGAGAGATAAGAGGACCCTATATGTACCAGACACAGAACAGCCTTGGCTCTGTGGCTCAGAACCATCCTCTGTCACCTCCATGCTTTTGTGCAGGCTGTTCCCTCATCCTGGAGCATGCTATCTTCCCCGCCCCACACTCCAGACACAAGCCATTTGCCAGGCATACTCCAACCATTTCTTCACTTCCCAGGCAAGAGTCAGTGGTATATCGGCGCATGTTTGCACAACCAGATCTCTGTGCAGAAAACATGCTACTTAGTAGTGTTTGCCAATTTCTGTGGTGATTTCAAGCTACCAACATGATGTCACTGAACACAGAGTAGCACAGCATTATATAATTATACATAAAAATGACCTCAGGATATAATTGGTATAAATAGCCTCAGAGCATAAATAATAGTAATTAGAAAGTAATAAGTTCTGAGTATATATTACCTTTGTTTTCAGTATAATTTATATAATGATAAGTGCATACAATTTAACTTTTAATGATCACTGTGTTTAATGACTGGCTTGCGTAATTCCTGAAAATTTAACATGTGGTCTGATGAGCCAGTAAGAACCAGCTTGGGCACATCATTGCTATTCTAGGAATCTTCCTCTGACTCTCCAGCCTGGGTTAGTTGTCCCTCGTGGGTGCTCCCATCACAGTTATTACATTCTGTCATAATGGCCTGATTTCTTGTCAGAACCTCATGAGAACAGGGACATGTCCAGTTGGCATATCCCCAGCACCTATATCTGGCCTTAGTGACACAACAAATATTTGTTGAAAGGTGGGTTGAATGAATGACACAGAGCCAAGCTGATGAAATTTACATATATATGTAAATTTTGCAAAGTGATCTCTAAAAATTGCTTTAAACCTTATAAACAAAGAGCATATGAAACAATCCTTTAGCTAGGCCAATGGGGTTAGGGTTTCTTTCTCTCCACACTCAAAATGTGCTTTGTGCTTTTCCACCATTTGGGAGGAAATATCAAGATGTTCTGTTGTTTAAGGAATGCAAAAGCTTCAAGGGGAAAAAAAATCATCTTCTCAAGCAAATGGAAAGAACTTGCTTTTATTGAAGAATCGATTTTTAAAAGTATGCAACACATCTGACATATTCTGGAACCCAGCTGCGTAAGCATCAGAGTAGATTATCAAAACCTTAAAACTGACGCGGTAGCTGGCTTTCGAAAATTGAAGCCAATAAAAAGCAGCCAAAACTGAAATTGATGATCTGACTTGATTCAGTACAACCCAGAATTTGCTTCACAGATTCCTGGACCCGTCCAGGGACTTAGAGTTTGCCAAAGAACTTGGCCAAAGGACCATTGTAATCAACCTTTAAGGGAAGAAAAACATGAATCAGGGAGCAAAGGAAAAGAGAGGAAGAGGGGGAGAGGGAAGGGAAGGGGAAAGATGAGAGATTGTTCTGAGACATACGGAAGAAAACCTATTTCCTTAAAAGGCAATCCATAAGGGACATTGGCAAACTAATAAAAGTAAAAAGCTAAAAATAAATAACTCTATTTGAAATGTTTGTGCAATCAGTATAATGATTTTACAGCTAAAGAAAGAAGTCAGTATTAAAAATGTTATTTTTTTTTTTTAAATATGTCTTTATTGATTTCAGAGAGAGGAAGGGAGAGGGAGAGAGAGATAGAAACATCAATGATGAGAGAGTCATTGATCGGCTGCCTCCTGCACGCCCCTGACTGGGGATCGAGCCCGCAACCCGGGCATGTGCCCTGACCAGGAATCGAACCCCGATCTCCTGGATCCTAGGTCGACACTCAACCGCTGAGCCATGCCCGGCCGGGCAGTATTAAAAATGTTTTAAATTTATATTCAGGGGAAAAAAATTTCACATGATATTAGCAGAATGCCATTAGCACTTGAGGAAAATGTGTGAAATGAGGCTCTAGGGTGCTGCTTTACTCTTAATCTTGTATGACTATGTAGGTCTTCTTGCAGCTACTTTTAATGAAATGGGTTTTTTTAAATATTTTAACTTCGCATCTGTTTACTAATGATGTGTGGACATTCCTTTGCACACCCATTTCAGTTCTCACACTTCACTTCCACTTTGAGAAAGGGCCACCAGCTCTGTGCCAAACCTAGGCAGTTAGGGACAGGGCTGTGCTGCTTGCAACCACTGCAGCGGAAGGGAGGCTCTGCACACAGCCCAGGCCGTCTTCCACTCTGCTATGGGAAACAGCCATTGCCCGAGTTGGGAGCCCAGTTATCCCTAGAACCCATGGCCCCTAGCTTGCCCACCAGCAATGACAGAGCCAAGCCCGACTCTTTTATACACAAAGACCTCTGCTCTCTAATTGGCTTGTCAATCACAGTGAGTAGCTATTTGCAAATGATCAAGAAACAGGATTTTTCAGGGAGGATTTTTCAGAGAGATGCAGATTAGAACCACAATAAGATATCACCCCAAGCCTGCCAGAATGGCTGTCATCAATAAATCAACACACAACAAGCGTTGGCGAGGATGTGGGGGAAAGGGAGCCCTAGTGCACTTAGTGGGAATGCAGATTGTTTCGGCTGCTGTGGAAAATAGGAATTTCCTCAAAAAATGAAAAATGGAGCTACCTTTTGACCCAGAAATCCCACTTCTGGGAATATATCGGAAGAAACCTGAAACACTCATTAGGAAGAATATATGCACCCCTGTGTTCATTGCAGCATTATTTACAATAGCTAAGATCTGGAAGCAGCCCCAGTGCCCATCAGCAGATGTGTGGTACATTTACACAATGGAATACTATGCAGCTATAAAAAGGAAGGATCTCTTACCCTTTGGGACAGCATGGATGGAACGGGACACAGACAACAGTGTAGTGACAGCCAAAGGGGGAGGGTTGGGGGTAGGTGGAGGTGGGCAAAGGGGGAAAATGGGGATGGAAAGAGACTTTTCTTGAGGCAATGGGCGCACAGTGCAGCGTGCAGATGATGTTTTATTGAGTAGTACACTTGAAACCTGCGTGATTTTATGAGCCAATATCACTCCAATAAATTAAATAAGTCAAAGATTCTGCATGACAGAAAAAGAAAGAAAGAGGGTTATTTTGGGTTCTACTTATCAACTTAAAGTTATTGCTTTGGTTTTGCTCTAGGTTGGCACTGAAATGAGTAAAGGAAATATCAAATGATTTTTTTTTATGTAGACGCATGATTCATTGTATTTTCTAAAGCCTAAGGAAGAAGTGTTAAACTTTGATTTTGAAGACACAATTGATTCTTTGAGACAAGTGTATAAAACAAAGCACGGTGAGTGCCTGTCCGTCCCAGGCTCTCAGTAACTGTTAATTCTCTTTCCTTTCCTATCTTTCTTTCTCATTACAGAAATCTACCTCCTAATTGCCTTCAATAAATGTTTGCAAAAGGGAGAAATTATAAAATTTTTATTTATCCATAGCCTTTTATTCTCCTTTTTTTTCCCAAACACATATTGCGTAGTGAGATCTCTTACAGGTTCTGGGATATAGTAGTGAGCCAAATGCATAAGATCCTGTTCTTCATGGAGCTTAAATTATTTATGCATCACTCTGCAAAATCTATGGATTTGATTTGGTGACTGTTATGTCCTATTTAATTACAGATTACTTCAGATGACAATACATCTCTATACCTCATTCTTTCAGTGCATTTTTTTAAGCATCCTATTATTTTATCTTCACAACAGCCTTGAGAATTGGGGAGAACATGTTACCCCAAGGTCACACAGGTGTCAGGAAAATGACCAAAGTTAGGACTCCAGGCTTTTAAACTGTTACTCGTGACCTTTCTATTGCACCACAGCTGTCTCTCATGAAAATAACAGCCGCACTTGGGCAAAATATGTGTAGAGCAGATGCAGATATGATAGCTTCTGTTTCCTTGGGAACAAACTGGATAGATTTGAATTCCCCAAGTGGTCATCTAACAAATAGTTCACTCATTAACACTGTAATACAAATTAGAATCTAATAAGTAAATAAAAGATTCTTACTCTCAAAACATCAGTCCAGCTAAATCTAGGTAGCATTAAATGCCACCTATGTTAATATAAAAGATTAGAGTTCCCTTTGCAAATTTCAAAACAATTTATGGGACTAGCAACAACTTTCCCACCATAGTAAAAGCCCACTGAGTAGAAACAGCGAAGACAGAATATGTTTAAAAGCTCTGGAGCTGAGACAGGATTGACCTGCAGCCCCTGCTTCTCAAGTTTCCAGTAATGACTTTTGTGGAGGTATAATCAACCTGCAAAAGATAAAAAAGACAGAGTTATAGGTATAAAGCTATGAGTTTCTGGGGGAAAGTACACATCGTGCTAGTTTATTTTAAGGGAAATATGTTAAGATGCTGCTACGTTCTTATAGGAAAAGTACTTGTATTTAGGAACCTAAGACACAGCATTCACACCTGTGATCAGCACACCTCCCTCTCTTTCTTGTCCCTTCTAAACGTTTCTTCTTTCAGCGCTTTCTATCTTTAATTTCAGAATGCCAACAGCCTTCTGAGACATCATCTCCTAATCCTCTTAAGAGAGAGGATTCATGTGCCGGATACGTCGGGGAAATCCACAGGTTTTGCGAGTCAGCTAGGTGGGAAGGATAATTCCTTTGCACATCTGTAGCACCTGTCTACATTGGGACTTCCAAATGCTTTTCCAAATTATCTAAGTATCCCTTTCAACACCCCTTAGAGGGAAGCAGGCAGGAGGTAATACTGATTCCTTTTCTTCAAGGAGTAGAGCTAATGATTTGCTCCACAATGAGGTGGCTTAGCCTAAAGCTGTATTCTCTAGACACTTCTGTTGTAAAGAGAGGGCCCTGAGTGTCTTAAAATAGTACTTCTCTCAAATAATGGTAGTGGCAGGTGGAATGGCTCGCAAAAACCTCCAAGTAAATGCGATTACATCTGAATCACTTCTTCTCCCAGCCAGTTGGAGCAAGCCTCACGGTGTGTCCCAGGCTATGTTTATGGAAGAGCCATCTTGTGAGAACCTCCTGGGTCAAATAATGTTGGGAAACACCATGTGTGATCTCCCTTTTGACAAGTCAGTACACATGTTAGTATAATGAAGCCCAGCTAAGGTACCTCATTTGACTTAGACGCATGGATTCCATTGTTTATGTAACTGCTGTTAGCCCCTGGCAATAATATTTTGTGGAAAACATTTAAGAAGCATCAGCCCAGATGGGTTTTTCCCCTTCTTCAAACCTTGTTATTCAGAAACCAAAACTTCTAGAAAGAAGGGATCATGGAATAACATAATTATCTAATTATTATCAAACCAGTATATTTTCCAAGACACTGGCTTCTGTTTTCCTGCCTCTTGTATTGCATTTTATCCTCAGAGCCTATTTGTGTGGTAAATAGTATTCTTATTTCCATTTGACAAAGCAGCCACCTAAGGCTCAGGGAGGATCCTCTGAATGTTGGCATGGCACTGGGCTGTCCTCAGCCCCATCTGCTACCTATTTACATACTTGCCCTTAGTAAATGCAACCAAATTTCAGGCCTTTAAATACCATCTTTAGGCCAATAGTCTAGATCTGCATCTCCAGCCCTGACCACTCTGCAGAGAACCTTGATCTACCGACACTCATTTAACCTAAGGCCCCTTCTCCACATTATTCCTCCTCTGTTTTTTTTATTCCAAATAGAAAAAAAAGGGGGTACCTAGACCACCAGGAAAAAGGCTATTGGTCTTTTATAGTAATGTAGTCCTGGGCCTCAAGAACCACAGGACTTTGTCTAATGACACTACTGCTATAGCAAGCTCAGAAGAGTGACTGAGACAGTCCGAATGTCCTGCACAAGAATCCCTTCGGTCACCCATCACGTGAATCCCATGCTTTAATAATACTTTGTCTAGCTAACAGATCGCATGTATTAAAAATGAAACTATTAATTTTTACTTTCTAAGTCATCTAAGTTATATGACAGATATTTGTTGTTTAAGATATATTCTCTAGCCCTGGCCGGGTGGCTCAGTTGGGTGGAGAACTGTAGTGTACGCCAGCAGGTTGCGGGTTCGATACCCAGTCAAGGTCCGTACATGGGTTGCCAGTTCAATTTCTGGTTGGGACACGTGCGGGAGGCAGCCAATCAATGTTTCTCTCTCACATTGATGTTTTGCTATCTCTCGCTCTCTCTCCCTTTCTCTCTCTAAAAAATTAATGAAAAACATATCCTCAGGTAAGGATTTAAAAAAAAGATAAATTCTCTACATGAGACTCACGCAGGGGCTTTTTATAATGCCCAAGCAAACACAGGGCAAGACGATGCTCTGGTCCCCTTTGCTGCTGTTCCCTTTCGGTTTTGTAAAATTCTGAAAAACAGTCCTTGATCCCCCAGCATGGCATTTCCACACTAAAAAGCCTTTTATTCTCACAAGTCCCTTTTTCTGAGGGTATAATAGAATCCTGTTGAAGGACCTTCAAGATTCATATTTGACACAGTGTGACATGTTTTTATGTCGGTCTCCACCTGATTGTGGGGTTAGTTGCTGTTTCCATAATAATTATGAGTCAGTGTTTTCTTCAGTTTGGATCACAGACCCAGCAATTTCTGCGCTCAAGCCATCTTCAAAACCCAGCCCTGTTATAAATGACAGAAAGCTGCTAGGCGATATTAAATAACCTATATTCTGTTGTTACAATTAACCACCACCCCCCTCCCAAATCAAACAAGTGGTAAGGTTTTTTTCTGTTATGATGAAATATCTCCTAGAACACTCGTATTCTTTCAGGGCATGTCTTGTTCCTTTGATTTCACTTAAACCAGTGATCCGGATTTTCCCCAAAAGTAGAATTAAAAAGGTCTGTTAACTCTTTCATTGCCCGACTTCAAGAAATCTCGGCAAGGTCACCAGTATTGTTTTGCCTCGGGCTTTATACTTGCTAAAAGTCAGCTGTCATATTCGAAGCAATCCAGAATAGCACACTCCACAGAACCCGGGGCTTTGGAAATGTTAATGCCCTCCCTCTGCAGTGACCTTGCCTCTGGGAAGCGATGTGGGCTCTAGGGAGAAGGGGCCCGCTGTCTTTAGGGCGCTGGTTTTCACCATCAACTTCAGAAAGTGTGTGAGAGGAGGCTCGATGGCATGGTCAGGCCGAGCTCCGGGAAACCAAGGGGAAGCTCTCTGCTCGGCACACGGCGGAGCCCACGGAGAGCTGAGTCCAGCCCGCGAGAAACGACCCCGAGGGTAAAGCCATTGTGTCTCGACGTGGAATCTGTCGCTGGGAATGGCACTCGAGAGCTCTCTGTGTACTTCAGTGTAATCCCATAATATGCCTGATGAAAAATGTTTATTTTAAAGTCAAACAGCACAGAATCAAATTACGAAACCAGAAGGGTTGCATTCTAAACTTACACAAGTAACTTAAGAAGGAGATGGCATAAATAGTCCCAGAAAGCTCACTGGGGGCAAAAGATATATCTAGGAATAGAATCATCTCCTACGTAGAAATGGGAGAAACATAAAGTTAAACTTCATCAAAATATCCTGAAAGTGTTACTGTATTTCCTGTAATTCTGGTAAAGGCATTATCTCTCAAAAGCCTGCAGAGAAGAAGTTTCTGAAAACTCCGAGTAGGTCTCCCCACGCCCCTCTGAATGAAATCACTGTGGAGAGCGGCCGGCACCATCCCTAAGACCATTACAATTAAATGTCTGATTTCCCACGGCAACCCCAATTGTGACATGAGCAGCTGTCTACAACAAAATTAGGGAAAACTATTACTTTATCCATGTCACCAAGGTTTGCTTGTCCTATTTCCACACCACTGCTTAAGAGGGTGTTTTCAAAAATTCTTCAGGAAAGGGTTTTCATTATTCAAGGGGGAGTCACTCAGGTTATTTGGCTATCCACGAAATACACTCGTCACGATAAGAGGAATCCCAGACAGATGTTTATTGGATGCCAAATTCAAGTATATAAAAATGTCTGGGACACAATTCCTTTAATCCTGCAGCATTATTATAATTCCTGCTTTTAATACAGTAGACCCCCTTACCCATGGGGGATGTGTTCCAAAACCCCAGTGGATGCCTGAAACCTCAGATAAGTACTGAATCCAATGTATACTGTGGTTTTTCCTATACATACATACCCCTTCACGTGAAGGAAGCACTTCGAGGCTTTTCTTCAGCATATCCCAATTGCCATATCCCAGTCACTACTTTGCACTTCGGGGCCATTATTCAGTAAAATAAGAGTTGCTTGAACACAGCACTGCGATCAAGCAGCGGTCGATCTGATAACCAAGTCGAAGGCAGAGCATCGCTGTGTTCGAACTTGGCTGAAACGATGCATGTAGGGCAACTCTAAGTTTGGTCACTCTGCTCATGTCTGCGAAAGTGCATGGATATTGATTTGGGGCTTACAAATTAATTTTGGTGAGTAGGCATATTCAGAAACATGGAATCCACGAATAATGAGGGCCGACTGATTATGTTGGAAATAAGAGTTTGAGCGTGCAGTCACTCCATATCTGTCTGGGTAATTCTTTCTGTGATATTAGCGGTCAGATTTCTGTAAATTTCAAAATCAGAGTTTATTGGAAGTAAAAATTCCATGAAAAATGTGAAAGACATTGCATTGCGTGCTTCAGCATCGTGATCTTAGGAAGAAACTAATTGTGCAACTTACTTAAGTTTTCAATGTTTCTTCCAGGTCTTTCAGGGATGTGGCCAACCCAAACCTGCTCCAGCCCTCAGATCTGCCCGCTCAGCTCCTGAAAATTTTAATACACGGTTCAGGCCTTACAATCCTGAGGAAAGACCAACAACTGCAGCAGGCACGAGCTTGGACCGGCTGGTGAGTTCTCTCAGATTGATGGCCATTGTGGCCGCTTTCTGCTACCAAGGTTGTCCTTCAGAAAACATGACGTAGAAAAGTTGGTTGTAAAAGTCATCTCATTCTGTATCTGCTCCTGGTCTTAATTAGAATATTGAAAAGTAATGAGATCTTCCTTTTAGGTCAAGAATTCGATTATTTAAGAAGCCTTATCACCATTAATTCACTCATGCAAAGGCCAAATTTTCAACTTCATATTTCTTCTGAAATATTAATTTGACGACTAAGCTACTCTATCTTCCAGCAATATAATTATACAATAGCACATTTCTTATTCATCTGCCTCAGTTATTTATTCAATTATGATAGTGTAACTTGGTTATGAATTGTCCTTATATTAAAGTTTTCTGTTTGGAAGACCTTGCCAAGAGACCCCAAATCAAGGTTACTATCATTTGTGTGTGCATGTGTCTTTTAAAAGTTGGAATCCTTAGAAATAGTCACTCCTTGATCCATTTAAATGTGTGTCAGGGGATCAAGTGATATCTAGCATTAAAACAATTTACTTGGAAAATATATCCATAAACGTAGTAAACACAAATTTTAATGCATTTTAAAAATCAAATTTTGCTACAAAAATGAAAAAACTCATAATTTCAGAGAAATACTGCCTGATTATTTTCAGTGCAACCTATAGTATTTATAGCACCATAAACAATTTATATACTTGTAGCTGTAAGTGCTGTTTATGTTGCTTTGCCAATTATCTTGATGTCAAATTAGGTGAGAATCTTAAAGGCATAAAACACTTGAAACACATCTGATTATGTCATATAAACTCAGATCTCAGTTTCCAGTTATGAAAATACTTTTATTAGTCACTGTAATAAATTACTTTATCATTTTAGTTAATATTCTTCTGCAGTGTAGAACTCATAAGAGTAAATTGGTTGAGTGTGGCCTCAAAGTAAGTACATATCAGCAATTCTCTCTATAAAAATCAAATGTTCTTACATTATAAAGGCCTATCCACAAAGCACCAATGTGAATTGTTAGCCACTAAATTGTGTTATAAATTTATTGCAGTTTATTAGCAAATAAACCCCCCTCTTTTGTGTAGGTTTTGAAAAAGGAATTATCTGGGTAATTGCTTCAACCTTCTATTTTTATCTTGATTATATCATATCTTTGTTCACAGTTTCAGGAAAAGTTTAAAATTGGTCTTTTTTTTTTTCTTTAAACAACCAATTAGGTTTCTCCAAACAACTAGCCAGTTGTTTCTGATGGTTTCATAAGATTCCATTGTTTGGGGTTTTACTTTACAAATTTCCTTTGTATGTCTAAATCCTTTTAACCAGAAGCACAAATGGTGAGTATGGGTTTGATCTCTCCCTCTCCTTCTCCCTCTCTCTCTCTCTCTCCATTTTAGTTGCCTCCAGCTTAGTTATCAGAACAATTCAGGCTTTTCAGAATTTTCATAAACACTCATATAAGAACTGGGACACAGAGAAGATGGATAAGTTGTGCCTGTAGATGACAACACTGTATTATGCACTTAAAAAATTTGTTAGGAGGGTAAATCTCATAATAAGTGTTCTTACCACAATAAAATAAGATTTAAAAACAATTTGGGTACATTATACACTTGGTTAAAATTAATTGAATTTGAACCATATAATGATATCTGTGACTACTAATTAATTTTTTCCCTGTGAAATAGAAGCACAGTTTCTCTTCCCCCCAGGAGAAATTAATATATACACATACACACACAGACACACACACTCACACATACACTCACACATACACACGCGCACACACACACACACACACACACACTTAAACAGGGGAAGTGGAACAAGAAAAATATTTTTCTCAAGACAACAATATTTATGCAATTTAGCACAGTCTAAATAAAGCATCAATGTCTTGAAAATGTCACACGATGTTTAAAATCTGGTAGATAGGAAAATTGAAATGTGAGCCTTTTATAAAGGAACTTCATTGGTGATCTTCAAAATGCCCCAAATATAAAGGTTTTGAAGAGTGCTTGCAAGTAGAAAACAACTGATTTAAGCTCTTCTACTTTATGCACCTCCAAAAATATTTTTTAATCAGTATTTTTCTAAAAATAATTAGTAATGGTTAATCATGAACAAGGACCAGACTCAGTGCAAAAAGACCCCATTCAATGCATAGGAATTGAAATCAATAAGCCATTTTTATTCTAAAATGTTCTGTGACAGTATGTCTTACTTACTTCCTTATAGGCGTGGCTTTAGGCCCTGTAAGGAAGGATGGCAGTTTTATTAATTTTGTATTGAATTAAATTCTGACTCCTTCCTAAATTGTAAGAATTAGCAATTTGCAATTCACAGTCACTCATAAACCTACCTGGATGTACCTTCCCAGCCCCCAAGGGCAAGGGGCTCTTTCCAATCAAAAGGAGCTATACAGGGTTATTCTTGAGAAGCACAAGCGAGAATGGAGTTCACATCAGAATCTTGGTTTGCAGCCCTCGGCTCCCCCGAGGCTGCCTTCCCTTTGCGGGTAAAACGTAGCTCTGAACTGTGAGAAGGTGAGGAAGTAATCAGCCCATGCTGCGCAACAGTCAAACAAAATCCTTTCCGAGACACATGCATTGGGGACTCTCCTGACGGGTCTGCTATCCAGCACAGCCTTGTTTATAAACAAATCTCATGTTACCCACTCCTGTCGTAATTTCCCCCGGAAACGATGTTCCTTGAATATTTATAAGAAGCATGTGTTCCAGAAAAGGCGAATAACTGGAAAAGATTTCCCTTAATTTCACTAAGTGTTTCAGCAGAGACAATGCTTCCAGGGATGGCATGGAAAGAATATTCCAATCACCCTACTCCTTTCACGAGGGTGAAAATAACTGTAAAGCTCTCAGAGAACTGCTTCTGATTACCATTTAAAGTCAGTGCTTGCACTATTAACTTTGGGATCTGTTGATAACTGTTCTTATGTCCGTTATTGTAAAATGAGTTTTTATGTGAACTGACAGTTATGGGGTTTTAGAAATAAAGCTCCTAACCCCAAGCTGGATGAACTACTGCTAAAACCTATGTAAAATAATTGAAAACAAAACAAACTCTCTTAAAAATGCATCAGTTCTATCATTTAACCTCTATTATATTTATAGAGAAACTTGTAAATTCTTTTATGTCTTTAAGACACATTTCCATTTATTTCTGTGTATTGGAGGAAAGAGGTCCTCTAATAGGAAAATTGAAATGTGAACCTTTTCAAAGTTATATGGGCATAAGAAGTACTTGAGCCAGTTGGTAGCTTTCAGACAAACTTCCCAAAAGTTACTTTTATTACCCAATGATGAACAAGTATATTTGTATAAATTCAGCTGCTGATGGAAAGCTGACTCATCAGAGAATATCACAGTCCTTCCTGCCAGCAGCCATGATTTGTTGGGGACATTAATGCCATCAACTAATTTGGTTAGTCCGGTCCTACCATCACCTGCCTCCTGTTACCAACACGCAACCTGGCTGTGCTTCTGTGGCAGCGGGTTGTGATGATGTTCGTTTAATAGACCAGAGGTGATTATTTGCATGAAGGAAGACATTGGTTCTGTTCCTTTTTTCTTAACTTTATACTCCATGAATTCTCTTAAATAATTTGATGTAAAACTATGACTTTTTAAAGAACTTCACTGGAAGCACAGAGTATAAAAATATCTCAATTTTTAAGACGCAAGCATACAGTAGTGTTTCAGATTATTTTTGTCAAAGGCAATTAGTTGTACAGCTCAGAAAGTTAGAACACAACATGCTACATGGTTCCGGGACACACTTGGACAGGGAGTATCTGTTACTGTTACTTACTCCAGCTGATCCATTAGAGCAAAACGGTACTTTAAATTGTATATCTTGGGGAAATATATTTTATAAAAGTAAACGTAAAAAACCAAACACAAAAACAGACTTGGGAGTTAATGCATCAAGTTGGTGATGATTTAGACCAATGTATCTCCAGTAAGTATTCAGTATCGTACTGTGTGTGCAGATTTCTCGAATATTCTACTGCTCGGTCGGAGGGAGGTTGGGGCGGGGGAGGGTGGAATGCCAGCCTACAAAGCGAAGCGTTATACCTGTGCTCTGCTATTATGTATAGAATAATCTCTCTTTCTTTTTCTTTTAAATTTGTTTTCCTCTTGCTTCCCAGAGGATTGTGTGGAGGACAATGCAACATAGTGTAAGCTTTGGTCTTCTTATCTTCCTCTCATCCCCATTTGTCTTTGTACAACCATTCTGGAGAGTTCCTGAGAAATTCCACCCCCACCTCCCCTTTCCAAATTGTCTAGTGAGCCAGCTGAACACTGCGCATGACCAATGGGTTTAGTAACCTCCTCTGTTGGCATTTACGGTTAACCACCATTTGGTATTCTTTCCCAAGGGCAAGGTTTTCGATCTAAGCTTTGTGTGAGACTAGCTCATTTGGTGGCTGATTTAAATTCTACCCAAATGTTCAGACCATGTGTAGTCTGCCTAAAAAACTAGCCCTTCCCACTACATGTATATTGGCTTTCTCTTTTTGTGCTGAGTGAATAATTGCCTCACTAATAATAAAAACAAACCAACCTCAGCTCTCATGCCTAAGGAGCTAATTTTTCCATTAACTGGGACATAGAGAGTTTAGGGGGTTAAGAGATCATTTCTGGTATAGGTTGCTTATTCTGTTTTTTTCCCTACTTTAATTTACTGGTATCTTTTAAAGCATTTAGGGAGGGAGCATTGGGTATTTTTTACTACAAAGTAGTTCGTATTGGGACTAAGGACATTATGTTAACCATAATAATCAGATGGTTAATTACCTAATCTGATAATACCACTCCATGCTGGCCATACCCTATAACAAAGACGTGAACCCAACATAGCCTCATGGACCCAAGAGAGACAGTGACTCTCACCTGATGGGCACATATTTGTTCATGTAGCACACCCGTAACGTCATGGTGCCACCTGTCAGCCTGGCCTTAAATTCAGGCAGTAGTAACACTATGTCTAAAATCCCTCCTCTACAATTCACTTAAAAAGAAGTCGTTCCCTGAGTGGTATCCCCACTCATCATTTCAGGTCTCTGAGCCCAGGGCAGTTTGGATGAGGTGAGAAAGTTGAGAGGTAAATCTGGAACAGGAATACTCTAGAAGGAAAGACCTTGAGGAAGGAACAGGGAAAACAGATAACTTAAGGTCGCCTGGTACCAAAAGGGAAGTGGGAGGAGACAGCATCATGGGTGGGACACGTCAATCAGGGTTCTATTATTTTGGTCCGATTGACATAACTAGAGAAACTCCAGTTCAGATAACGAGTGCCTGCCCTTCCCAACACATTCTCTGGATAACTCCAGATTCTCCAGCGGTTGAGCCAGTTCAGTCTCCTTATCTGATGATTATCATGACTGTCGTAGCTTTCCCGCAAGAGGACTGACTTCCTTGAATCTAGGAGAATGAATGTAAATCATAACATCCACCACCCACCACATCCCATCTGCTGAACTTCTCTGCTTGCCTCCTATAATATTCTTTAGGCTCCCCCACCCCCACCCCCCCAAATCAGGTGTCTATTGTTGGATTTGATTCTTCCAAAAATACAATGCAACTTCTGAAATCTACTGGTATGCCATCAGTGAAAATGTTGTTAATAGTATTACATATAGATTTAAGTACTTGCAAAATAGCAAGATATGCACTTTATTTTATAGTTTTGGAACAAAATGGACAAAGCAACTCACATTCTGGCATCATTTCCTGCCCGATGATTAATGCAAGTTTCAGAGTAAAGTGCTGGTCATAAAAATGTTCCTCCATGCCTCTTCGGGGCCATTTTGGTGTGATTTAGGAAGTCTTGGTTGTAAGGATTCAGGAAACTGTTGTTCGTTTTAAATTGCCATGGCATTTCATTGTCACCTCAAAGGATTCTGCATCCGGCTAAATCCACTATTTTGCATTTCAAAAGGATGTCAGGCTGTGTTTAAGAAACTGCTTTATTATCTAGAGCCTCAGCCACTATCTTTGGGTGAAACTGATATTTCCCACCTTCCACCTTCACACACACACACACACACACACACACACACATCAGTCTTTGCTTGGCCTGAACAGAAAAAAGTAAAACCTCAATAACAACAGTAGACCAGATTTTCCACTTTAATTAGTTTTCTAAAGATAAATGGGTCAAGGCCAGATTGGCTTTCAGCCTCTGCTGCAGCTGAATAAATTATGCTCCATTCACCCCAGCAAACAAATGGCTACTGCTCAATCCACTTCAGATTGTGAACTGCCCAGTCTTGCCTGAACCTGTTTTATCTATTTGCTGCAAAACCCCACTGTGACACCTCAGTTTCATTTTCAATGAACCCTGGGTAATAACAGCAGCAAAATACAGTGAGCTTTCAAAGCAAGGAGAGAATACAAAACATTAAAATCAAACCATCCAACTCATTTAGTCTCGGTTTCTGGTTTCTGCCCTTCTCTAGGCAACATTAGCAGCATGTGGGAGCCGAGAGAGTTGCCTGACACAAGCTTCTTTCCATTTAGGATGCTTGTGGCAGATGAGGCCCAAGTGGCGACTATCATGAGACACACATATAAAATGATGGCTTATCTCCAGGACATTCTGCGTCCTGGAAGGATGAGCAGATCTAATTCAGTGGTATGCACTGTTGGAAACCTGAGTGGAATGCCTGCTCCTTATGTGGAATTTTCAGCTCACACCCAATGGACACTGGACTATTTTTACATCCTTGGGAAGCTGTTATTTCAGGCATATGGGAGATTAGTGGAACTAGGAGGAGCGTAGACCTCTCTTTCAGCACAGGCAAGGCTGTGTTTAATTGCATTGGGTTGTGTACCACAGGGAGAGCGAAGAAGAGCCATGCTGGCTACAGAATTCCCTGGGAGATGTGAAAGCTCATTCCACACCACTGCCTTAAGACACATTCAGAGAATCCTATGGATGCCAACAATAAAGTAAAGTCATGCTGTATATTTTAAATGGGGAAAACTGTTGCACAGCTTACATTAGGTATAAGGGGTCTGCAGTCATTTTAGGGTAATTTTTCCAACAAAACCATTTGCAATTCTTTGTTAAACTCTCCTTTTTCTTTAGAAACATTTAAGCAAGAGTTTTGCTGACCTCTGACTGCCATAAAAATGGAATGTTATGCTTTAAGAGCCTAAATATGGCTATATAGATTTTATACCCCCTTTATGGTGTGTTGATATGCTTATTTTTCCCTTCAGACTTGAACATTTCTTTCAGAATTCCTAGACTTCCACTAAACCTAAATTGATGCATTCTATAGATATCAATGAATCAACAAATATATTTATTATGTTCTTTTCTGTTGCATAGCATTTAGTAAAACTAACTACCATGTACAATCTACATTATAACATGCTGTCAGTGCTAGCATCATCAAAAAAGAGAAGAATTGCTGTTTAAAAAAAAAAAAAACACCACATTGCTTATCAAACCAATTAGACATACTGTATCTCTTCCAAGGAATAGCATCTAATACAGAGCCTCATAAAATGTTAGCATACGGGAAAGAGGAATTTGATTTTGTAATCTAAAATAGACTGCACCAATAAAGAATATGTGGAAGGTATATTCACCAACGAATCATCATTGACCGAATATGCAAACTGCAAGCATTAAACATCTGTAGCATCTTTGACAGAGGCCATATCAAATAGCTCACTCTCCCATCTTATGCCAGATCTTTTTGTCCAAATCTTGAACAAATTACACAGAAACTTTGTTGTCAACTCTGAACCGGTCAGATGAAACTGTCCACCTGCACCCTCATTCACAGTACTTGTCCTCCTTCCAGCTGTATCATAGGTGTCTGGGCAAGTTGATTAGGAAAGTCTGAATAGACTAGCCATGCTACACTGCTCAAACCATACCTTTTAAAATACGTGTGCATGAGAGGTATCACTTGACACAGACCTTTTATTAAATTATTGAACAGCTTGAAGAACATTTTCCTAGTCATGGAAAATCTGCAGTCATTTTTTCTCATAGCTGTCTGAGACATGCGCACCACAACTCCCAAATGTGGTGTTCACGCTTATGAGAGAGCTGAAGAAATGGGATATTTCATAAATACTGGTTTTGATGTATTGGCTGTATAATCAATCAGCTTTTAGCTGGCTCTGGGGCTTATAGAATACATTTTAAAGCACTGGGAATTTGGCTATTCCCATAACATTCTTGGACACTCTTTATTGCTAGCAGTAAACCTCAGGCATAAACATTGTAGAGAAAACCAGATGAGAAGAAACCTGTTTGAGTGAAAATGGACTTCCCTTCGTAAATGCGAAAGGTAGAAAGATATCTGCAACAGACAATCATTTTATGGTTTAAGCTCATTTATGGTCATTATCGTCAAAGACTCTGACTTCATGGGTATTTTCTTACTAAAAGACTGGCCAAGCTACTTTAAAAAAAAAAAAAGGTTGAAAGTAAATGAATGAAACAGCAGCTGCAACAATACAACTACATTGCTGGCTAACAAATGATCCTTTGTAAGTTGAGTTTGGGTAATATCTTTGGTAGCTTTTCCAGTACCGTAGTGATCCGGACAGGCCAAGCTAGCCAATGCAGTACCTACAAAAATAAAATAAAATAGAATAGCTCACAGCAACACAAGTTTATTTATTTCTTGTTCATTCCAAGTGCCCATTTTGGGCTGGCAGTGGGTCAGCTACACATGGTCATTACCCTTACTCCAAGACCCAGGTGACAGAGCAGCCATGATCTGGAGCTTCCTCTGTTAGAGTGGCAGAGAAATAGAGAATGTGGCCAAGGTGGTTGTTGATGTCTTCACCTGTAGGGGGCACAGCACACTGTTCACACTTCACTTGCCAAAGCAGGTCACATGACTGAGCCTACTGTCACGAAGGCAGAAATGTGTGTCCTTTTGTGTCTCACACAGAGAGTGAAAATGGACATATTAGTGAATAGTAATACTGTTGACCACAAACACATATGGCCCAGGCAAGATTTTTATTTTTATTTTTTTCCAACTATAAGAGAACATTTATTTGTAAAATCAGAGATGGGAGAAGTAATTTGTAGAAAGAATGGGCTGAGGAAACAAGTTACAGAGCCAAAGGAAGGGCCCTAGGAACTTGGGAGTGAGGAAGGTAATAGTAATGCCAGGGGAGGGGAAAGGGAGAGGGAAAGGCTTGGGCTGCTCCTGGGAGGGAGAGGCCTCTGGGTCCTCAGTCCTAAGGGTTTTAAGGGTGGAGATTTTAGAGGAGGTCCCAAGAGAAGATCTCAGTAGATTTTCAGCAGTTTTCCAGGTGTGTCCTTTCAAGGGTTGTGGTCTGCACTAATGGACTGACCGGCACCAGTGAAGCAGGTCATTACTCAATGCAGCTGGTCCTGAGGTCAGCTGTGACTGGTTTTGTTGCTTTTCTGGGCCTGGAGCTGAAATGCAAGTGTTATCTCTAGGGAGGAAAGGTCAGGGGGTCCAAACTACAGGACCATCCAGTCCATCCATTATGCTAGGGGAGGAAAGGCCACCCTGAGGGGGACAGGAGCAAGGTCCTCACCCTACAGTTGTCCATTGCTAGGCACCCTGATGACCTTCTGTCCCTAGGCCATTGTCCTTGTTCTGCTCTTGTCTAAGACCCAGGCAAGATTTTTAAATGAATAAGACTCTATTTCATTTCTCTCTCCAACTTATTTGAGTAAGAAGAAAAAACATCCATTATTCATTCAACACATATTTATTGTGCACTAATAACCGAATATAGGTGACTGGAACATAATCAAAGAGTTCACAACACTTTGGGGTTGATAGACAGAACTAGCTACAATTTAAAGCAGACTGTGTCCTGGTAAAGATTGCATTTACATTTTTCCAGAATTCTAGGAGAAATCTAAGTCCTTGTTACCAAGGTAGTGTCTACATTGCCCTAGAAAACCAGCATCTCTTTCCAAGTCAGGTTGATTTTTAGCATCGATTTTACCTTCATGAACTTTTCATTCTATCATAATTCAACCAGAGCAACAGAGGCCCGCCCCAAATCTTAAGACAATATCTCAAAAGAGACTATAGAAGTCGTTGCCGATGTGTAGGGGAAAAATGGCAATGGAAAAACAGAATGACCAAAGACGTTTTTATTACCGGCATTTAAATGCCTTTCAGATCCAGGCAACATATATTTAAAATGAGGCTTCGATATTGCACATCATGAGCGCTGCTCTTGTTGGACGTGATGTCACGTTTGCTTAGGCAAAGCAATTTTCCTGCTCTTCTCCTTTCCGGGTCAGCCTAGTGGCAGCAAGTCACATTGCTCACTCGCTCTTTCATACGTCATCATTTAAGATCACCAAGAATTCGCATCCTGGAGCCTGCCCTTGTCTCCTTTTACAATATCTGTTTATTTCTGAACATCACTGGCGAAGGAGAACACCTTCCACAGGTTAATCAGGGAACGCGCACAGGCTCACAGCAACAACAAACTAATCGAGGCGACGGGAGTCTCAGCAACGTGTGTGCCACCAGGCTTCCCCCTGGACTTTGCAAAATCGTGGAGCTCTGATTCTAGCTGGGAGAAAAATTACGATATAAATTCATAAATTATTTGTGTGTAGTGATGCAGTAAAACAATGACTTTGTAAGTTTTATTCTAAGGGATTCTGACCTTAGAAAACTCCCCAAAGCAGCCTGCATGTATTTCCGTCAAGTAAAGTGCACTCCTCCGCTCTGCGCTGGAAGCCGAGCATTTCCTCCCTTGCCCTGCACTGGAAGCCGAGCATTTCCTCCCTTGCTCTGCACTGGAAGCCGAGCATTTCCTCCCTTGCTCTGCGCTGGAAGCCGAGCATTTCCTCCCTTGCTCTGCACTGGAAGCTGAGCATTTCCTCCCTTGCTCTGCGCTGGAAGCCGAGCATTTCCTTCCTTGCCCTGCACTGGAAGCTGAGCATTTCCTCCCTTGCTCTGCGCTGGAAGCCGAGCATTTCCTTCCTTGCTCTGCACTGGAAGCTGAGCATTTCCTCCCTTGCCCTGCACTGGAAGCTGAGCATTTCCTCCCTTGCTCTGCACTGGAAGCTGAGCATTTCCTCCCTTGCTCTGCACTGGAAGCTGAGCATTTCCTCCCTTGCCCTGCACTGGAAGCCGAGCATTTCCTCCCTTGCTCTGCACTGGAAGCTGAGCATTTCCTCCCTTGCCCTGCACTGGAAGCTGAGCATTTCCTCCCTTGCCCTGCACTGGAAGCTGAGCATTTCCTCCCTTGCTCTGCACTGGAAGCTGAGCATTTCCTCCCTTGCTCTGCAGCACCCGGGGCGCTGGGGGAACGTAAACCCGAAGCAGCGCGCCCAGGTCTGAGAAGGAAACTTAAAGGCACCAAACTGCCTAAACCGAGCTCCACACAGAAAACCCAAAAACCCAGAGGCTGTGTTAAGTGCGAGGCCTGTCCTCACCAAAATGTTTCCAGTCGCTCAGGAAAATCAAATCTTTATACAGGAGTCTCCAAGGAGCCAGAAATATGCCATTAGGATTTTAATGGTGAGGGCACAAGTGAAAACTTCTCTCTTTTGTCAAGCTGTCTTGAAAAAATAAATAAAATAAAAAGGTCTTTACACTATTTTAATTTTTAAAAATTGTCTTTTCCATGACTTTGGAAGGTGAGAAGTAAACTGAATCTCTAGGAATGTTTTTTGAAGAAGCTGACTTTGGATGACTTTGATCATTGTATGACAAGGAAGTGGCCGTGTGCATGTGTTGTGTGCATGTGTGTTTATTTTTTAATTAAGATGCACTTGTTGTGACCAGTAATAAGTGAACAACCCAGAGATTGTTAGTTACTTATCAAATTAGAGCTGAAGCATGATACTGTCATATAAATGTCTGTGATTCATCACTGCTTTTTAAAATTCAGAGACGCGCAGTTGTTAACAAAATGTGACCACCTATTTCCAGTTCTTTCTCAACCCTCACGTCACGTCCTGGCATCGACTTTACCCTCCCACTGATTGGGGGGTTGGCTCTTTCAATCAATTACTGAGAGAGATATTTCACTGTACAGGAAGGTCCATCTGTTTCTTCTTTAGTTCTATTTTTCTTGTATGTGTATTGAGTCTATATTTATAGTTATAATTTTACCTTCCTTGAAAATTGACCCCTTCATTTTTATATAGTGATCCCTTTTCTCTAGTAGTGGTTATTTGCCTTAAAGTCTACTTATTCCTGATAGTAGCATGATTATACCAGATTTTTTTTTGAGGGGGGGTTAATATTTGAGTGATATATCTTTTTTTACATCTTCACTTTCAACTTTTCTGAACCCTTGTGTTTCAGATGTGCCTCTTGTAAACAGCACATACCTGGATTTACATTTAAATCCAGACTAACAATCTTTGTATTTTAACTGGAGCATTTAGTTTATTTAAATGTAGTAGAAATACGGATATAGTTGTGTTTATTTCTTCCATCCCATTTTGTGATTTCTAGTTGTCTTAGTTTTTCAGTCTTCTTTTTCTTCTTTCTAATGGACTGAGGATTTTTTCTTTCTACTTTTTATCTTTTAATGTTTAGACTCTAAGTATATCACTTTTATTATTTTAATGATTATTCTTGAAATTTTAACATGTGCTTTAACTCAACAAAGTTTGTGTTTAATTAATCAATTAATATCTTTACCCTTAAAAACACAAAGACCATAGAACACCTCAACTCTGATAATTCTTCTTCCAAATGATATGCTGTTATTATTGGAAGATGTAATTCTACCTTGTATTTTTTTTAATCTTACTAAATTTTAGATTATTAGTATTTGTATTATTTCATACTGAAAATTTTTATGCAGAATTAACCACATTTTACACTTTCTTTGGTTACCATTTCTTCTTCTTGCATCAAACCGTCTGTCAGGATTCACTTTTCTTGGTCTGGAATACATACTACAGGTTTTACTTTACTAGGGGTTTTATTTGAAAAATGTCTCTGTTTGCTCTCATTCTTGGAAGACATTTGTGCTCAGTACATAATTCTAGGTTGACAGTTATTTCCTCTGAGTACATTTCTATTTATGTTTCACTGTCTTCCGGTTTTCAGTGTTGCTGTTGAGAAGTCTACTCTCAGTCGTCCCTTTGTAAGTAATCTGTATTGTCTTTCAAGCTGCTTTTAAGGTCTTCTTTGCTGTTCTATAGTGTTGATTTTTAAAATTTATTTTGCTTAGCATTTACTGGACTTTCTGAATCTCATGATTGGTCTCTTTCATAGTTCTGGAAAACCCCAAACCATTATCTCTTTAGTATCGCTCAACGTAGTTCACTCTCTTTTTCTCTACTCTTACTCCAGAACTGATCAACATGTCAGACTTTCCAACTGTATCTTCCATGTCTGTTAACCCTCCTTTATCTCTTGCTACCTTCAGAATAATTTATTTAGTTCCACTTCTCAGTTTATGAACTATCTCTTCAGTAATATTTACTCTGCCATTAAATCCATCAACTGAGATTTTAATTTCAACAATTATAGTTTTCATTCCTAGTATTTATTTAGTTCTTTCTCAATATGATCCATCCTGTGTTTAATAGTATCTTACTCCTTACTCACATTTCTAAATCCTACCTTTTCTATCTTTGAACATATTTATTTTAAACTTTGTGTCTGAAACTTAAAATATCTGAAATATTTGTTGGTCTCATCTGGTATTTCTGCTCGCCTTGCACATGGTCCTTTATTTCCTTATATATATATATATATATTATATTTTGTTTGTTTGTGGGGGGTTTTTGTGAGCTTATGTTCCTTGGAACTTACACACTAGAAAATCTTTGTGGCCTAAGGTGAAGAGTACTTATATTTCACTCTAATACTAAGGATTTAACCCCTTGGAATTCCAGCTTTCTGTGATATAGGCTGGTGGCCTTGGGGAAGCCCTATACTTTAATCTTCTGCCCTTTGCCCCATCCTGCAAACCAGTTAAAACCAAATTAGGACATCCGGGTCTAGGAAATGTCCTTATGTCAAAAGTCAACCTCAGTATTCTTGTTCTCTTTTCTGGGCTCCTATTTTCACTTAGGTGATTTCTTAGAGGATTTCTTACTTTCTTGCCAACTCATTGATTCCTTTAAAATATGCTTCCTACATTTTATGTAGCAGTGTTAGTTAATTTAAGCTGGAGGGTCAGTCAGAAGGTCCAGTTTTCTATACCTAGCTAAAAATGTATAGAAAAATACATACAGAGTAATTTCTTCCACCAGCTATGTGTTAAAATCGTTTGGCTTGGTGAAGCATCATACCATTTTGGATCAGAACATTGGAACAGGTTTTTATAAGAACTCTCTATTTCTAACAAATATTTTAGCAAATCCTATTTTGTTGAGCCATATAGTAGCTGCATGCCCTAACCTCATCTTCAAAGGTTGGTGCTGTTCTGGGTCTATCCCTAGACTTCCAGCCCCATTTCAGCAATGCCAGCACCTCTCCAACCTGAGCCTGCCGACCCCACCCACCAAAAGATATCACAGGTAACCAGAACTACTAACTTTCAGAAAGGCAAACTCAGGTACACCCTTCAACCTCATCTACTTGTTGGCACCTGGACAGATCCCCCTTCTTCTACTTACTGACCCAGGGCAAACGGGTAAAGAGAATAGTGAACAGAGCTAGAGAGCTCCCTGAAACATCCCGAGGGAATCATTGTGGAACACTTTTCATGGGCAGTGGACCTTGTACAGCTGCTCAGAGCCATTTAATCAATTGTGTTGTGGAATATTATGCTTCAAACTATGGTGATTACTATGCTTTTGACCCAATTAAAACACATGTTGCACAGTATTTCATTAGTAATAGTAGCAATAACATTAAAAATAATAAAATTTAAAATAAATAAAATATAAATAAAACTTAAAATAAGAAAACAAAAATAATGTTTTAATACCATGTTTCTTAAAAGTACAAAGCAATTTTTGGAAGGGGTTACATTTGCCAAGTTTGCAGACACCCCAGGGGCTAGGTTCAGACAAAAACCGAGCTGGTCCTGCACAGCCGTTCTGTGGACTGCAGAACCAGCGCGTTTTAAGCTCTGTAAGTGACCGACCTTTCCTTCAACAGAACACTCAGAAATCTGCCCAGGCCCAAACCTGTACCTGATGGGCTAGTGCTAATACATGGAAAGTGCATAACATATGCCTGCTGGATAGGCTTGCATGGCACACAGATGTATTTCATTCATTCATTCATTCATTCACTCACTCACTCACTCACTGCCTCTGACAGAGGGCAGGCACAGGCAGAGAAAGTAAGGAGTGTTTGGCCTCATAAACCTGCATCCATATGCTGCAAATGCCAACCCATGTGGTTTAGCAGTGTCGATCTCTTACCTTACCCCTCCCATCTCTCTCAGCCCACTTGAGGAATGAGCACCACCCCTCCCAGGGGCACAGCTCCTTTTTATGTCCACTTGCTACGCAGAGTAGATGCTGAAGCCAGGCTTCGGAGGCACACAAGGAGAATTCAAAATTCTGACTGTGTGATCGTGAGCAAATTACTTAACCTTGCTCACACTTTCTAAGCTGTCAAATGGAAAATAATATATAGCCCCTGCATTACCATGTTGTGATGATGATAGCAGCTTATGTCACAAAGCTCCTAGCTTAGCCATTGTCTGTATCAATCTTAGTATTATTAATATTATTGATCATAATGGTGGTAGCACTAGATTAAGTATGACCCTTAATTATTATTAATCATAAATAAGAACAGTATTGAATTTCAAAGATTTTGTCTATTCCTTGGGATTTTCACTTTAACTCAAAGCCTGTAGGTAAACTCCATTGCCCCAGGCCTTGCTCTTTATAGAAGGCGGCCGCTTTGGCTTCATGCCTCAGCATTTAAGGAGAGCTAAGGCTACCCACGAAAGCTTTCCTCCTGCCTTAAGGACCAGAAGTGGGAATTAATTCTGGCTTTTACATTGTTGTCAGAGAAAGGTAAAGCTGAGCGCCTCTCTAAGATACAGCCACATAGCAAGAATACAATGAAAAGTCCCTGGGTGAACGCTGGGGAAGCTGATAAGAGATTTGAGTTCTATAAAAGTATTTGGGAAGCATGCAGCTAAATGGTGGATGAAAATAACCTAGAGGAATGATGGAGCACAGAGAGGCGAGGGACTTGCCACGTCTCCGGTGATTCATTTCTGAGAGGAATGCACATCTTGTGGCCTCCGGTCACCACCGAGGGCCGCCACTGAAAGCCTTTTTAAAAAACCATTCAAGCCAGGCAAGGTAGAAATACTGGCAGATGACATGAAAAACCCAAATTAGGTGGCTGAATCAGATTCGAAGACAAACAGCATCTGATATAATAGCTTTTTTTTTTTTTTTTAGCTCACTTGAAGTTGAACACAGGGGCGTGTCATCGACAGTAATTTAACTGTAAAATGGTCAGCGCTCGGAGAGTAGATCTGACTATCGGGACTGACAGGCAGTGGAAGGCTCTTGCAACTATTTTTACATTCCCCTGTCTTGGCCTCTTCTCCCTTTAAAAATAAAAGGAGAAACAAGGGTGCAAAGTTATTAAGATTTAGTGACATAGGAGCCAGAACAAGAACCCAGGTTTCTTATTTCTACCCCAGATTTACGTCCACCAAACTGTCCCACCTGCCTATCTTACAAAATATGACATAGTTCCAGATCGGGCCAGGATCTGTTAAACAGCCTATCCTGGCTAAGCAAATAGGAGGGATGGTCCACATTTGTGCGGTGCTTTAGAACAGACAAAAGGTTTTCACGTACCGGACCTCGTTGGTAAAGGCCGAAACAACTGGAAGGAGCTATTTGACGTTTCCCTGAAGAGACTTTCAGGGCTGCCTTTCTGTTTCCCAGGGGCCAATGTAGCATTCGCTGGGTGTCCGTGATGTTTCTCCTGCCTTCAAAGGTCAAGCTCGAGGTGAATGAGCACGTTAGTGGGTTCACGGCTGTTTCTTCTCTCCCTTGCTGCCCTCTGTACAGCAAGCCCTCCCTTAATGCTGCTGGTAGGTTCTGCGAGTTTAAGGGAAAGGGCATACAACGCAACCAGTTTTACATAGACTGAAATGGTATCTCATCAGTGTTATAATGAAAGGATGTTAAAGGAATCTACATTTTTCAAGGACCTGTTGTAGTTTCATAAGAACCTCTGTTTGGGAAAGAAAAAAAAAACAAGAAAGAAAGGAAGGGAAGGAAGTCTAAAAGAATCAAAAAGGCACTGGGGCAAAAGAGGAGAGACTTTATTCAGGTTAACAATTTGCAGACAGCCTCCTGCCGAAACCAAAAGTGTTCTTGGTGGAGACAAAGGAGGAGAGGTTGCTTTTTATAGAGACTTTTCCCACCCGCAGTTCCCATTTTGGTTCTTTTCATGCAAATGTTTCAAAATTGTACAGTTCTGATTGGTCCAAATCATTCAGTTCTGGTTGGTTGGTATAGATGGAAATGAGGATACACTGTGTATAGTTCTGATTGGATGGGGCAGGTCTCAGTCCAGTGGTCAGTCCTGCAGTGGTTGACTTAGATGGCCTAAAGAAGAGGGGCAGAGTGTGGGAAGCTGAGAGTTCAGTCCAAGGTTCCTCCCCGTATACACAGTACATGAGGAACCCCTGTCAGCAAATGGCTGCTGGGCTCCTATTATTTAAAAAATTTGGGTCCTTGTTTGACCATGGGGAGTCCATCTCAACAGATAAATTCCTTCTTGGAGGTCACATCAAATGAATCTTTCTTCTTGAAAGAAAGAAAGGATCTTGGTGAAAGGCTGGGGCAGAGGGTGGTGGGGTCTGGATGGTGACTACTGTGTGTTTCCAGAACGTTAAATCAACTATCCTCCTAAATTTTCTTTTCATTACATTGCTGGTATCTTCTCAAAGGCTGCTGATCATAGGATTTAAGGTATTAATTTTATAAGTTCTTCCTATACAGCAATAGCATTATCAGGCAAATTATTTTTGGTTCAACTGGTGATTAGGAGTAAAAGCAATGGCTCTATTGATTTAAAATGGTAAGAGGCTTTCAGCATGTTATTTAAAATGCTTGTTGAAATTGTATAAAGTTCCCTCAAGATTACTATCTTTTGGTTAAAATCCTTATCACATAGTTTTGTCTTCTGTGTCCAAATTATTGCATGATCTTGAATTGCAATCAGCAATTTTTCAGCTCTTTTGAGTCATTGTGATGGAAACCAGACTGATTTATCCTCAAACACCAGTCATGTGTGGCTTTGGGCTGGCTCTAAAAACAAGACCATTTGTTCAGCTAAGTAGAGTAAGAGGCAAATGAAGCCAGAGGCCTGATCCTTAAAAGTGTTGGCCAAGGCCTTCTTCCTCACCATGAAATTAAACCATTCTCCTCAAGAGGGTCATGTGAGAACTGAGACAGCATCGAGCCAAAGTGCAGAATCACCACCACTGCTAGGGAGCAACAATTCAAAACATTTGCTCTACATTCAAGGATCCTTAGAGTTGGAGGGATGTTAAAGTCCATCTAGTCCAATACTCCCACTTTGCCAATGGGGATGCCAGAATTCTGAGTGATGAAGTAACTGATGAAAAATTCCCACTGGCTTAAAGCTAAGATATTACTTTGCATTTTTAACTTTGACCTAAGTAATACACCCAGTATTGCATTTTTAAAAATAATGTCATACCAGTTGTAGAAAGCTTGTTTTTAATTGTTTTATTCCACTAAGATCAGGAATTTTTCTCATTGAGATATATATATTACAGAAAAGGAAAAGCCACAAAATTATAATCACAAAGAAAAATAATGTAAAATCAAACTTGTTGAATTCACTGCCACAAAAGAAGGTAGATTTTTTTTTCACTTAATAGATTTATTTTTCAGAGAAGTTTTAAGTTCATTGCAAAATTAAGCAATAAGTACAGAGAGTTCCCTATTCCCTGCGTGCTCACATATGCACAGACTCCCCCACTATCAACATCAGGCACCAGAGTGATATACTTGTTTTTTGTTTGTTTTGGTTTGGTTTTTTACTGCAAGTCTGTGCTCTTTGACCAACATGTCCTCAATTTCCCTGCAGTCAGCCCCTGACAACCACTATTCTACTCTCTGCTTCTCTGAATTTAACTTTTTTAGATTCCACATGTAAACTGTACCCCATATAGTATTTGTCTTTCTCTGTCTTATTTCACTTAGCATAATGTCCTCAAGGTCCATGCATATTGTCCCAAATGACAGGATTATGACAAGATTTCCTTCTTTCTCATGGCTGAAAATATTCTTCTCTCTCTGTGTGTGTGTGTGTGTGTGTGTGTGTGTGTGTACACATACCACATTTTTATCTGTTCATCCATTGACAGGCGCTTAGCTTGTTTCCATATCTTGGTTATTGTGAGTAATGCTGCAATGAACATGGGAGTGAAGATATCTTCAATACCCTGTTTTCATTTCCTTTGACTATATACCCAGAAGTGTGATTGCTGAATCATATGCTAGTTCTATTTTGAATTTTTTGGAGAACTTCCATACTGTTTTCCATAGGGGCTGAAACTATTTACATTCCCACCAACCACGCACAAGGGTTCCCTTTTCTCCACACCCTTGCCAACACTGCTCTTTTCCTTCTTGATGATAGCCATTCTAACAGGTGTGAGGTGATCAGAGTTTTACACTTGTTATACTTGATAAACCTACATTGGCTCTCCTTTCCATCCAAGCTGATTTTAATTTAGCTAGCAAGAGGACTTCTATCCTAAGGGCTGCCATTTTGCCAGTGAAAACACAGAAAAAGCACTAGAACCTTGGGCAAGTCCCTCCAGCTTTCTTCTTTAGTTAAAATGGCAGGGCGGGGGGAGGGAAGAGCGAAGCAGATGGATAAAAATACGTGAGAAAGCCTCTTCCTTTCTAGTTTGCACACACGAGCATTCTGAGAGCCATGACCATTAAGTCAGGGTAACTCATCCCCTCCTCCTATGAGACCACCTAGAAATACCTGGGAAAGGAGAGTTCACCTCCAGCTCCTACTGTTATTTTGTCAACAATAACTTTCTCAAGAGACTTTCACATGAGACTTGTATTTGTAATTCAGCATCTACCAACATCAACATGAGACAGCACATATTCTCAGTATATCTCTGGGGCTCAAATTCCAAGGCATCGAGAGGAGATTTTGTCATTTCTTTCTCCGCATGCATGATTCCATGCATAATTTTAAAAATAAGGGCCCACTGCTTTCCATTGGAGCCAGCTGTTTATGTGGCTGCAATATTGCTTTACTAGCTGGGTTTCTGGAAGTGCCTTTTCCCTCTGTGTCAGCAAAACTGCTCTGCGGATGGGGCTGGGGACTGTTGGAATCTCATGGAGATGATTAATTGCTGTGCGTCTCACCACAGATGTTTTACTCTTCTCAGTGCCGTGGGCCTCTTTCATCTCTTCTTCCAGGGAAAGCGCTCTCTCTCCAGTGCTCCTTCTTTCCTGCTCCATCCTCTGAATTTGCAGTTCCTCCTTTGCTTCCTCACAACTGTGGCTTCCTTCCTAGAATTCTAGGCCACAGCACAAGGAAAAAAATGTGTTTTCATATCACAGTAGATTTACTGCAGTCAGAGCAAAAACAAAAGCAAAACACTCTAAAAATGTCAAGCTCATCCTGGCCGGTGTGGCTTAGTTACTTCGGCATTGTTCCATGGACTGAAAGGTTGCTGGTTTAATTCCCAATCAGGACACATGCTGGGGTTGTGGGCTCCATCCCCAGTAGGGGAGTGCAGGAGGCAGCTGATCAATATTTCACTCTCGCATTGATGTTTCTCTCTCTCTCCCCCTCTCCCTTCCTATGTCTATAAAAATCAATAAAAATATTTTTTAAAAATAAATAAAAGAATAATAAAAATGCAAAGCTCTTGGGAGGAATGTCTCCTTGCTAAACTGACACTTCACTGTGACTTCAGTTCCCTTTTCAACATTCTTATTGTTACAGTAACACTGGATGACCAGATTGACAAAAAATATAGATTCAAAATATAGATTGGATCATTTTTTCATGAGAAGTTTTTTGCATTTGTTTTTTGCTTTATTAACAAAATTTGTGATACAAAGTAAATGGTGTGTGATCACTGCTTGTAAAATTGAATCTAAGTCCAAATCATTTCACATACTTCCCCCTTTCCTTAAATAACTTCAGTGTCTCCTTTTCCTACGACAGAGGAGTTTAGCTAAGAAGTTTCCTAAATGCAAGAAGCAGTAGGGCCACACTGTCTCGTGGGGACTTTAAAACTGACTTCTCCATCCAGGCCTCCTTCTTGTCCTTGCCCCCTGATTTTGTTGGGAAATAAAATAGCTGAGGGTTATCTTTCCCCTTTCCTGGAGACATACTACAAAGCCAACAGAGAAAGAGGGATCTGTAGCTGTCGTCTCAAAGGACATCTCTGCTCACTAGACCAGCATTTCTGAATATGTGGTGCCTGGATCACCTACATCCGAAGCTTATTAAAATGCAGATTCCTGAGGGCCAACCCAGAGAAGTGGGGCAGCCTGAGGCATGAGGCATGAGGGGGCAGCTCATCTGGAAGTCAGGAGACCTGGTTCTAGCCTACCTCCTGCCCCTGCACTACTGTGTGACCTTGGACAGCCCCGTTCCCACATGTGTAAACTAGGGGATGGCTGGACAGCAGTGCTTCTGCAGGCCCTTTGAGTGACACAGTCATGAGCTTCGGTGGAATGTGTGGCCCTCCTGCCCACTGACCGGGGGCTCTGGATCCCACTTGGGAGCTCCTGAGAAAGAACTCTCTGGCGCTGACAGCCCGGCTGAACTAAGGCTGGTGAGACGCTTCCCACAGAAACTGGAGCCTTCGAAGTTTTACCTCTTTTTCAGAAAATCTGCTTAATGTCCTTGAGGGCAGGATTCATATTTCTTTGTTGTCCTAAAGGGAGTCAGAGAGGGAAAGTTAAAAAAAATAAAGAAAAAAGAAACTAAATAAAATGTCCACAAGAACATCCCAAAAGAGTAGAGGTGGGGGAAGAGTCATGCTTGAACTTAAGCCTCTGAAAACATTTGGCAAAACGCTGAGCTCTCTCCCCCGTGTGCAACGTTCTGAATTTTCACATGAGCTCAGTGTTCCCAGGACCCACCAGACCCTGGGCCCCTCACTTGTGGAGCTGCCATTTGCTTAGCCTGGGAGACATCCGATTCTTCCCTCACAGTTGCACTTCCCCTTTGAGGTAGGACAACCCAAATCACACAGCCAAGGTCTTCACCCAGGGTAGGCTTATACTCCACAGGACCTGCAGAGAGTGAGAAAGTGGATCTGATCTTGAACAACTGTGTAAATGTCATTGAAATTCATGTGTTTTTCCAGGAGAAAACCACCTTTCACTCACGATGTTGGACTGAATGCATTTGGGAGACCCAGAAAATCTCAGGTTGTCCCATAATTTCCCGAATTTTTTCTTTTCTTCTCCTTCTTCCCTTTCTTCAGTTTTGTTCAGGAAAGAAATCCCTGGGTGAGATATTTTGCCCGTTCCCATAAATATGACTTTTTGAACCTCCCAAGAGGCAGAAAGGAAGCCAAATGTGATTACTCAGCCTCTGAGGTTTCATCATGTGGTGATTCATCAAAGGAACTGAAGGTGCTGCACATTTCTGAACTTAAATATGCCTTCTGAGAGGCCCTTTGCCGTGTTGCTTTCATGAGGAAAGGAGGAGCCATGAGAGGGGTCTCACAGTGGGACAAAGCACAGCCCTGGACTGCCTGCTGTATCTGGGTTCCCCTGACCCGTATTGATATCATTGAGTTTGAATAAGTTCAGTCTCACCTTTGCTGTTATCCTGGAAACCTCGCACCCTCTGCCTGTGCCCTGCCTAGTAAGGCTTTGTAAGAGCATTTTCAAAGATGACCAGGCAAGCAAAAATTTTATCTCCTTTAACACCTGTGCTGGGCCACTGACCAAGTGACCTTGGGCAAGTCAGTTAATATCTCTGGGTACCTCAGAAACCCTCAGTCTTGACTCTATATTAAAATGACCTGGGAACATTAATAAATACTGGTGTCTGGGCCCCATCCCTGGTGACACTGATCCATTTGGTTTGGGGCTGGCCCAGGCCTCAGTACTTGGAATTCTCCCCATGGGTTTCTATTGTGTAGCCGAGGTGGCCAACCATTGCGTAGGCCCTTATTCTTTAAAGTGAGGTTCTTAGACCAGCAGCATCGGTATCCCCTGGCACCTGTTAGAAATGAAGACCCGCAGACTCCACCCCAGAACCCCTGCTTCAGAATCTGCATTTTAACAAGACCCCAGATGATGTGTAGGTACCTCAAAGTAAGAGAAGCACAGCTCTAATTCCTTATCTGTTAAGGGAGGGTAAGAATATTCACGATGTGCTGCAAGTTTTCCCTTTACCATCTCAAAAAGGTGCAGAGGAGAAACTACATATATAGGCTTTTAAGACCGTAGCCTATTTCACAAGGATCTGGTGTGTGACCTCATGAGTTTGTTGGTGTGGTCGCTGTTCTTATTTGGTTTTCTTAAGAGGCTGATGGTTAACATTTAAATGACCATGTAAAATGGTTCTACAAGTTTAATAACACTTTTTGATCTCAGAAATTGGACTTCTTTCCTGCCCCCACCAAATTTAATAAAATTGGCCTCCTTTTCGTATCACGTTTTAGTTTGACCTGGAGGTTATAGATCAGTGCGAGTTGGCAGACTGATTTGAGGAATAAAATGAAGTGTTTTGTTTAGTTTTTAGGATGGGGACCAGTAAAATAGGTGAACCAAAGGCTCTAACTGGTCAGACAAGTGTGTGTGTAGGGATCAGCAAACTTGCCCACAGGCCACTGGCCCATCTTTTTTATAAATAAAGTTTTTTTGGAACACAACCTTATTTGTTCATTTAAGTATTGTCAGTGCTGCTTTCACACTAGTACTCTTGAGACAGACCATATGGCCTGCAAAGCCCAAAATAATACTTGCATATTCCAAAGGCTGGTACTAGCCTTTCACAGAAAAGGTTCACCAATTCCTGGTTTAGAACAACTACTAAGTGAGGCCAAGATTGGGTGTTGACTGGCCATCTGGGCCCATTTTATTTATCTGGATCCACGGCCCCTAATCCCAACCAGACATTGGCAGGAGCAGGTGGAGGGTCCAATAAGGATCCATCTGTATACTGGGAACAAACTTAAGAGCAAAGAGAGCCTCTTGTTTTTATATGGAGAGCAGCATTGTCTGTCAAGCTTGTGGAAATATTGTTTGAGCTTCTATCTAAAAGGTCCCCTTCATATGTAACTGTATTTCAAAATAATATTGGGGGGAAAGCCTAGCAAGAAAACTCTGACTTAATCACAGAAACATCAGTTTTCCAGTCTAGGTAGAAAGCAAGAATTATTACTTAGGAAAAATGGAAGGCAAATTAATTTGTTACCAGGCTATTTCAAGCAAGAAATTCCTTGCTCAGGGAAAGTTTCAAGCACATGCAACATAGATATTAAGCCAATTTTGGATGATCTCAAAGACTTTCTAAAATGAAAACATATGCTCTTTCTCTCTGTCTCTCTCTCTTTCTCTTCTGTGGGCTACAGAAAAATCAAGAGCCACGTAAGATTCAACCTCTACTCTCAGTCTGAGAACTAGTCATTGCTGACCTGCTAACTATGTAGCAGTAATGCTTTGTGTGATAGGAATTAAAAGAAGGGATGGGGTAAGCAAAAAGAATCCCCCCAAACCTGGGTTCCTGAAACTGGATGCTCCCTTGACTATATAATCTTTCTGAATTTCATATTTTTTCTCTCACAATTCTTTTGGGTCCCTTCTCTCATCCTAGTTTGACTTTTATTTCTTCCAGTAGGCACCTGTAAGGTCAAGAAATTGATCACAAGGGGGCCAGATGTGGCCCATTGATTGGCAGCTGGATTGAACCGAAGTATAACAACTAGTTATTGCCTGATTCCATCCAAATGGTGTTTCTAGATCCACAGTGGTGATAAAAAGTGAAAGTTCCGCCAGGCTGGCGTGGCTCAGCGGTTGAGCATCTACCTAGGATCCGGGCGATCGGGGTTCGATTCCCGGTCGGGGCACATGCCTGGGTTGCGGGCTCGATCCTCAGTGGGGGGCATGCAGGAGGCAGCTGATCAATGACTCTCTTATCATTGATGTTTCTGTCTCTCTCTCCCTCTCCCTTCCTCTCTCTGAAATCAATAAAGATATATATATATATTTTTAAGTGAAAGTTCCAAGTGTGGTTGGAAAAAAAAAAGAGCAAGAGAAAGATACTAGCAGTCTTGGGTCTAACAGATTGTTCAAATTATATTCTTTCTGTTTCACTTTGCAAGTTTTTATCAAAATAGAAGATTTGAAGTCTTTGCATAATCTCTCTGTGCATAGTTCTTCCTGCCAGTTTTATTCCCTCTGGTGTGCGGCTGGCTCAGCTGTTGGTCTCTGGCAGGGGGATTCCAAAATGTGGCTGATTCTGCCCTCAGAGCAGAGCTTGAACTGTGTGGTTTAAAGATGTATGATGGCTGGATACATATGGATGATGTCTTTTTGTCAAATCATTGTAAGAAGTAGATTACTTCTCAAAGCTGTTTTTTCATTCTCTGGAATTTTCTTTCCTCCCCCCCCCCCTTTTTTTCTTTTTTTATAAACAGAATCAGTTTGGTGGTTCTGTCTGCATTGACCAATAACAAGTTTTGCTATGAGTGAATTTGATGTCAGGAGATTGCAGGAGAAGTAACAGATGTGAAGATCTCTGTTTACAAGAAAGACACTTGTCTCTCTGTGAGTTAGGGGAGAGGTTAACATTTTTTCTCTGTGTGTTTACATGAAGTTTCTGGAAATCATTGCGAGGATTCTGTACATGACAAGAGTTTCTCAAGGGCAATAGATGAGGGATTTGGGGATGAAATTGGTTTGTGCATCAGGGACGGAAAAGGATTCCAGGCTCTTCATATGCTGTATGAATTAATATCTGTATGCATTACCCTCTTAATAGAATGCTGAGCCAGGAAGGCTTAGGAGCTGCTGAAGTTTACTGTAAAATACTCAGAACCTCTCTTTATTTTTTGCCATATCCTTCTTCTACTTTATTTATATCTTTCAATTTTGAGGTAATCGTGGTTTTTTGACTCATTGGTCTGCCTTTTTCCAGGTTTTGCATTAGATGCAGCCATGCGCATACATTTTGCTCAAGGCCAATGTTACAGAGCATCTCACCTGCATTCTAGGGTGCAGGCTCTGAGCTCTGCTCCTGGGATTCTGAGTCAGTCACAGAAAACCGCAGCCTGAGAAGTGTCAGGGTTTCCCCCCTTGTCCAACTAGAATAAACCCAGTTTTAGAGTCTGCCCAGTCCCTGTCTCTCCCTGGTGAATCACAGAAGGAAACCAGAGAAGTGGCCACAGTTCACTCCTAGTATTCTCCTGGGAAGTTTTGACTAATAATAATAATAAATCAAAAGTGTAAGGTGTTTGCAGTTCGCAGTGCACTTTGACTAATCTTCTTTAATCTTCGCAGAAACCCAGTGAGTGGTATTATCACCTATACTTTACCAGTGTAGGAAACTGAAGTCAACAGAAGCTAAGTAATCTTCCCTGAGACTTTACAACTAAGTAGCAGAAGCAGGATGCAAATTCGGATTCTCTGACCCCAAACACCATTCCTTGCCCATTGCAACACCACCCATGTGTAGACCAGGAAATGAAGACAGCCAGTGAAGCAGAGCCCCAATGTGTGATTAAGAAAACTGTGTAACTCCAGAGAGAGGGGAAGAGAAAGTGTTTGATGGGAAAGGAAAATGAGTGTCCAGGAAACAGAAGTAGGGAGATGAAATCATGCCCTAGCTGATGTGGCTCAGTTGGTTGAGCTTCATCCCGTGCACTGAGAGGTCACTGGTTTGATTTCCCAGTCAGGGCACATACCCAGGTTGCAGGGGTAACTAATCAATATTTCTCTCTCACATCAATGTTTCTCTCTCTCTCTCCCCCCCCCTGCTCTTTCTCTAAAATCAATAAAAAAATATTTTTAAAAGATGGAATTACAACCTTGAGTCAGGCCCCTGATAGAAGAACTTGCCCTCTCTTCTGTGCCCTAACACTCCCAGCATTGCCTTGATTAAGACTTGGAAAGGTTTGTTGAAAGTAAAAAAGTATAAGTATCTTCTGTAGTTTCCTCTGTTTTGCTTTTATTACTTATGAAGGGCAGGACAATAAGTATGTTCTGTCTTGCTGGCCAATGGTGTCTGTCACAACTACTCAACCCTGTCGTTAGAGCATGAAAGCAGCCATAGCAATACATAAACAAATGGAGATGGCTGTGTGCCAAGAAATTTTATTTACAAAAACAGCAACCAGCTGGAGACTTCAGTTTTCTGGCCCCTGCCTCAGAACAACGGCTTCCAACCTTTGTAGGAACGTGATTGCACATTACCTGGGCAACTGAAAACTACCAGCGCCCCAAGGTCCTTCCCTACAATAACTGAATCATTCTAGAGTGCAGTCTAGACATAAATACATATTTTTAAAGCCTCCCATGAAATTCTAGTGTGAAAACAAGATGGAGGGCCACTGTCCTAGATTGTAAAACAGTGGTTCTCAAAGAACAGTCCCTGGGAGGGACGGCAACGTCAGCATCGCCTGGAACTTGTTAGAAATCAAATTCTCAAGCTCAACTGCAGACCTACTGAATCTAAAACTTAGGGCATGGGGCCCGGAATCTGTTTGTTAACAATCCTTCAAGGTGGTTCCAAAATAAAAGTTTGAGAACCACAGGGCTAGGGACTAGAGAATAAGCATTCAGCCCCATAGCCCTCACCTCATGGGTAAATCAAATACAATGTCTAGAGCCAGCACTGAACCTGGCATCAAAAACCCAGCTTCAGGGCCCCATTCTGCCCCATTACTACACCTCTCTGAGCCTCATAGTCTCATAGTCTCCAGCTATGAACAGATCATGGAACATTTGTACCTATGCGGTGCTCATGGTAGTCAAGTGATTACATGTATGCAAAAGCAGTTAAGAAACTACCAAGCACAGCACCAGTGTAACCACTGACTATTGTACTGAGGTAGAAGGATGTACACTTACTGTTCATGGGCTCCATCCATAGTTCTTGGTCTGGAGGACTGCTGTGCCCCAAAGGGTTACTGCTAAACATAATCTAGAAAGTTGCCTTACCCTCCCACGTTGTGGTGGTTCTGCTTTCTGGACTTCAACAAAGCCATGAAGAGAGGGGAGCAAGTGCCTATGAGAAATGCCTGTGTAGTTAAGGAGGTGAAGAAAACGCTATCTTAGGAGAGTAGGACAAAGCAGTTGGAATTAAGGCTAAGAATTGCCCAAGGCCCACAAACCCTTGTATGAAGTAGACAAAATCAACAGTGAGTCTCCCAGAGATATTTTCCCAGGCGTCTCAGAGCCACACTGTTTGGTGCACCTTGTCATATCTCACCTGTCAGAAAGGAGCACCAGCCACACTCACGAATGTATCCAAAAATGTCTAGATACCTTTAGGAAGAACATACATAATTTGTTCCTGAGACAATCTGGGATGCAAATTTGTAGTCTTATAGGTTTGACATCTAAGAGGATAAATATTTGACATAAAATATTTCTTAGAACCCCTTTTAGGATATAATGTATTAAGAGAACCAGGATCTTACACTGTGTGATGAACCCAACAAATGTTTCAGGATATGGGCTGTTTTAGAAATGTGTGGATTTGAACTGAATGTTTCTAACATGAAGACCTTTTGGAAATCAACCATCTTATATAGACTCCAAAGTTATTATCTAGAGTTTAGGGGAAATATTGATGCCAAAATCAGCACCATCTGTTAATAGCCCCTTGTCTCCTCTTCCTGTCTTCTGCAAGATCCTGCTCTTGCAAATGTGACTTTTTTTTTCTTTCTTTTTTTTGGTTCATCTGCAGCATACAGGGTGAGGAGAGGAGGGTCAGAGAGAGGTTTGTCGATCTTCACTTGGACAGAAGCCCAGAAATTGCTTTTGAGACATTTTCTTACATAGATTACATATTAATTTTTATTAGTAAAATGCCCTAAAAACCATTTTGCCAGTAGATGTTGGTAAACTTGAAGTGGGTTCAAATGAGCCATGATACGTCAGAGATGCAGGTGCAGCACTTGGAGTCCAGTGAGGGGGGATTACCTCCTATGTTCCCTTCTAGCCTCGCTGAAATCTCCTAATCCCAGAGGATAAGTCCAGGCTGCTTTTCTCAAGGCAACACACTGCCTAGTACACAGATCTGTTGAAATATGAACCAAGCAGGGTGTGAACTCGCTCAAAATATGCTGATTTCCAGATGTTCTTTGATTCTCTCAAACATCGATTGCCCCCAAAGACCATCCTGAGTCGGTGGATGGCAGTGATTACTTACATTTCTTTTTCATGACCAAGGCAATAATTTTAAAGCCCCATAGTCTTTCTCATGAGCCTATGTCTGGGTCTTGTCTAGGTCATATATTACTTCTCAGTATGAAAATTGCATAGTCTCACCAGGTTGGGTTGTAAAATATCTGCACACTGATGCTGGTTTTTGATTTGTTGCTCTTCCCAGGATAGAAAACTTTTCAGAAACCTGAATGAAGGGTTGGCATTTTATACAATGACCTTCTGTGACATAGAGGTCATGGAATGTCTCCTTGCTCAGCAACGAAAATCAGGAAAACAAAGAGGGTCGATATAACATGTTTCCCTTTCAGGGAAGGGGAAAAATAATCCAAAAGCAGTGAACTAGACTTAACAAAAGGAAAAAAATCACTTGTAAAGCATGCTTGGAATAAATACTATTATCACATTACGATATCTCATTCACTTGACAATTAAAAAAGAAATTCAGAGTGTGAATCAGAGGTTCTTTTGTGTGTTTTTTTGGGCGGGAGGGGGAGTTTTTTGTTTTTTTTGTTTTTGCATTCAACATTTTTTTGTATTAGTTTCAGGTGTACAGCACATCAGATAGACATTCATATGGGTACAAGGTGTCCCCTCCAATAATTCAGATGCCCACGTGGCACTAGAGATAGTTATTACAGTACTGCTGGCTTTATTCCCTATGCTTTACCTTACATCACCATGCTTATTTTGTTTGTAACTACCAATTAGTGCTTCTTAATCCCATCACCCTTTTCACCCAGTCCCCCAACTCTGTCCCCTCTGGCAACCATCAGCCTGTTCTCTGAATCTATGAGCCTGTTTCTATTTTGTTTGCTCATTTATATTGTTCTTTAGATTCCACATGTAAGTGAAATCGTATGGTATTTGTTTTTCTCTGTTTGGCTTATTTCACTTAGTATAATACCCTCTAGGTCCATCGATGCTTTCATAAATGGTAATATTTCATTCTTTTTTATGGCTGAGTAATATTCCGTTATACATATATGTATGCGCCATCACTCTTTTATCCACTCTTCTACTGATGGGCACTTGGGCTGCTTCCATAGCTTGGCTACTGTAAATAATCCTGTGGTGAATATGAGGGCGCATATATTCTTTCGAATTACTGTTTCGGGTTTCTTCGGATATATTCCCAGAACTGGAATCGCTGGGTTATAAGGCAGTTCCATTTTTAATTTTTGAGGAAACTCCACACTGTTTTTTATAACGGTTGCACCAATCTGCATTCCCACCAACACTACATGACGTTCCCCTTTTCTCCACACCCTCACCAATACTTGTTGTTTGTTGATTTATTGATGGCAGCCATTCTGACAGGCATGAGGTGATATCTCATTGTGGTTTTAATTTGCATCTCTCTGATGATTACTGACATTGAGCATATTTTCATGTCTTTTGACCATCTGTGTGTCCACTTTGGAGAAGTGTCTATTCAGGTCTTCCACTTTTTGATTGGGTCGTTTGTTTTTCTGGTGTTGAGTTGCCTGAGTTATTTTTAAATTTTGGATATCAACCCCTTATCTGATACATCATTAGCAAATATCAGAGGTTCTTTTGCATCTTTTTATCAGATATCTGAGTTAAATAAAGGCTCACAGAGAAACCTTTATACAGTGTGGCCTTCAACAGGCTTACAGAAGAGAATTAAATATCTACTTTTAGAAAGGAAAGTTGCCTGACCGGGCATGGCTCAGTGGTTGAGCATTGACCTGGGATCCAGGAGATCATGGTTTGATTCCCGGTCATAGCACTTGCCTGGGTTGTGGGCTCCATCCCCAGTCCAGGGCATACAGGAGGCAGCCGATCAATGACTCTCTCATCATTGATGTTTCTATCTCTCTCTCTTCCTCTCTCTGAAATCAATAAGATATATTTAAAAAAGGAAGGAAGGAAGGAAGGTAATACCATGAGGGGAAAAGAATTTCCACCTGTCCTACCTCCACCCTGTTCAAAGACAAATTTGTGGCCACCTACCTCACCATCCCATGAGCCTTTGAACTGACATATTTCCTCCCCACTTCTTATGAGAAGAAATATAGCAAAACTATCCAGTTACATGGTAGAAAAGAAAAAGACTTTGGTCTGAGTTTGTATTGTTACTGGTGGGGTGTCCTCCATGTCCCCATCAGCTGCCGATGGAAATGGGCTTCTTGGGGTGCCACAGGAATAAGAATTTCTGGAGGCCCCCAAGGGAGGATGAGGCTTTGTGGAAAGTTTTATTTCTGTGGACTTAAACTCCTGAGTTTCCAAGGACGCATATATATACCTCCATTGTGCCAAAGAAAACAACCCCTTTTGTCTTCAGCAGAGCTAGGATTAAAGCCGTTGCCCAGAGTTTCTGCCCCATATTTGCACAGCCCATTGCAGCATCTGGCTAGATTAGCTTGTGTTCTCAGATGTGGTCCATTGCCTGTAGCATCCACATGGCCATGGGCCATGTGGCTTCTAGGGCCACGTGGCTATGGAGAGAACACAGGCGAGTGCAAGGAAGCAGGAGCAAAGCAAGAGGAACAAGTGAGAGAAAACGCCTTTGCGGATTTTAACCTTATAAGATTTTGCATGCTTGAAGTGGTTCCACCCCTTCTAGCAATTATCTCTTTCCCAGGTTAGACTGACAGTTAAGCACCTTTTCTACGTTACACCAACTTTATTGCACATGTATCCATCTTCCCCTTGATTGGACCCCTTCCCCCAGTGATTTGCAGGGAATGGACCAGTGGTTCCCTGTGGAGTGTGAAGTTGCAGCTTCCTAATGAAGCTGTCCAGATGACCATGCTATTAATATCTGGTCTTCCCTTCTCTCCATTCCTTTTATTAATATTAATAACTAGCTAATTACAATGGTAACAATATGACCCATACAAGTAGTGATCTGAATGTCTCAGAGTCTAAACTTTCTCATTAATAATACCTGATGAGGAGAGGTTAAGCGTTTTGTCTAAATTCACACCTGGTTAGGGACAGAGTGGGTACTTGAACCTGGCTTGGCCAGTTACAAAGATAGCACATTTAATCCATGATAATAATAGCTCATGAGGTATAAATGGGATAAGACACAGAAACTCTCGCAGCTGGGCCCAAGGCACAGTGAGTCTTGTGTTAATATTTGTTCCCATTTCCTTTCCTCTTACTACCTGTGCCATTTGCTATATCACCTCTCTCTCTTGAAGCACCTGGAATTCTGTGACACCTTAAGGGACACACAATAAGTATGGACGAAGGCAACTTGTGTATTTAATGCTTGCCGCCCCAATTATTGCTGCTATGTCCTTTTATTTGTTTAGCTGTTGTCCCTGCATTGCAATGGATTTCTTTCATGCTACCATATAGTATTGTAATTGAAGTTCTTCATTAGCAATGATCATTTTTTTAAAAATAGAAATCATACTTGGTGGTCAGTTCTCACTATGGGGTCAGGGATTTGGGAGATTCTCCCAGCATGCTCTGGGAAGGATTTTTACCTGGAGATTGCTAATCTGCTTCTGGATGTAGCTGAAACCAGAGAGTTTGGGGGAACCTATAGGCAACATGAAACGCAAAAGAGAATGGAGGACCCGCTGCCATAAGAGCAGAGTTAAGCAGCACTGCTTGCTGGTACCGTATTTGCTGAGTGTGAACTGTCTGCTGTTCTGCCTGTCTGCTTCCTTCTACCTCAGGTGATATCCTTGGATCCGTACTCCACACCAACAGAGACTTCTTGGATCTACCAGATCAGTCCTGTTTTTAGCAACTGTTGTGTCTAGGGTTTTCTGGCCATCCATGTCCCACAGCGTCCATTGCCCCATAATGACATCACTGAACCCTCTCTAAGACAACGATGTGCTCTGAGGAAGCCACATGGTGATGGCCAGCCTCTGCTGAGAACTATTATGTGATTGTATTCATTCCTTTAATCCATGTAACAACTCTAAATTTTACACATGATGAAACAGTCACAGAGTGGCCAAAAGAAATTTCACAAGTTTTAGAAATCTGTAGTAAACACATGTAAAATGCCCGGAGGAGAGCCTAGCCAGGAATTAATTTCCATATCACACACTTGAGGCTGATTTAGGGACTGACTCAGGGTGGGAGACAGCCGATGTTTTGTAAATGTTTGACCCTAATATTTAACTGGTTAACCTTCTGTCTTGTCATTTCCCTTAACATAGAAGGGAGTAAATTCTGCACCAGTTAATTAAATGCTGTTACTATGAGCTCAGAGTACAGGGGTATTATTTTAGGAGTTTTCTTTCCTAATCACTCCCTTCCTGACATTTGCTGTCACTCATATATCCTCACGATGTAACTTATCGCTTTGACTATCCACTTGGGACCTGTGATAGTCAGCCAGGGCTACAACCTCAAGAAATTTACTGCAAAGGGAAAATAGGTTGAATGTGAATATTTTGTAACTTAGGGTCACTGTTTTATTGGAACCCTGAGGACAGGAATGCATGAAAAGAACTCATAGGGTGAAAGAGTGATCCTCTTTGAAGGTCAAAGAAGTGAAATAAAACTTGGGCTGGCACGAAGTGAAATATTAGTGCTTTTGCTTGAAACTTTCTAAGAAGAAAGATCTATGGAAATTAAGATATGTATAATCTCTAAGTTTGCAAAGCTAAAAGATAGAAATCATGAGAAAATTATCATTTCTCCTAAAGGTGGTGCCAACCCAATAGCTTGAAGGTATCATAAAGGTAAAAACTGATTACATGGCAACCGGGGAGGGTGAGGGGGGAGGGAGAGGATGGGGGTGAGCAATGATGTGAAGGAACTTAACAATCATGGTAAGATCGTTTTCATTGTGAAGTATTCACATACATGCTGCTAGAAAATAATAGGAGGATTTTATTATAAGTTTACATTTTTTTCCCAGGAAGGAGACTCTTAAAATTAGATTGTATTGCTGCTTTAGTTCACATTGATTAATGATCCTACAAGATATATAGATCTGTCTTCCTAAATTTAAAGACTCATGAATTCTTTTTAACTCTGGGTAATGATTGCCACCACATTAATTCCCTGTTTTGGTTTCTTAGTTTTTACAGTCAAACGTATGTGCCATGACCTAGCAAGTTCTTGTAACATGACAAATAACCAGCCTAAATTTTACTTCTGTACCGATTTTCAGAATGTAACAGAAACATCTTTGCCAGGCGTCTGATAGGCAGAGTTTTAAAGTGACTTGTCTATGTGGTTAAAGCTCCCACACTGGACCTCTGCTGATGGCTTAAATTCACAGTCGTGTGGACTTCACTCTTTAAATAAGGGCACTCACTGAAGATTTTCAGTAAAGCCACGCTCTAGAAAATTCATCCGGCAGACCTTGAAAAGGGGAAGGACACAATATAAAAGAGGCTCATTTATAGATTCTGTTTGTGGCTCAGAGAAGAGGCATCGGTGGGCTACTAATGGGGGCATCGGGAGGGTGGGGAAGGAACTGAGCCAGAGAAAGCAAAGAATGAGATGGGAAGTGAGATACAAAAGGAGTCGATGGCAAGTGAATTTTCTTCCTAAGAACATCATGGAAACAGGAATAGAAGAACAAACCGCAGAAAAAGAAGCAAGCTTGGGGTGGAGGTGACAGAGATAACAACTTCATTGAGAAACGAGGACATGCTGAAGTTGAGATGGGCCAGAAAGCATGATGTTTGGGCCACGGCTCAGGAGACATGCCTGGGCCAGTTATAGGCGTAGTCTCCAGGTTCACACTTACCACAGCATGGGAGAGACAGCAGAGGGATGGTGTATTAATGGGAGGTCAAAGTAGTATCGACATTTAGTAGTATCATTTCTGCGATGATCAGAAAGGCGATATCCAGGAACATGTGGTGTAAACCTGAAGGACAAGGGCCTTCCCCAGTGCAGGGTTTTGATTTTTCACCATGCCAAAAAGTGCGTGAGAATTGAGAGCAAGGGCAGGACTTGATGGCTAGGAGGCCTCCAGGGAAGTATACCAGCCTCTGGTCTCCTCTCATGGACAAAGCAGTTCCAAAGCAGGATTTTGCTCACTCCTTTAGTGGGCTTAGGGTCTGAATCTAAGCCTTAGAATCTCCGAAACTGAACTGTTCATACGGAATCAGCCTAACATTTAATATATCAACCTAGATCAGGATCACTGACCACCACTGAGCATGGAGCTTGCTTGTTAGCCGTGCAACTGGTCTGAACAACATAGCAACCAGTTAAGAAAACAATACCCCTGTTTCCAAAGAATTAGAAATTAAAACAAAAAACCCAAAGGAAAGTCATGGAACTGAGTCGAGAACATTTCACTCTTACAGCTATGTGCCTGCAAATTAAAAGACCAAAATTCTAGAGGCATCATACTATTGTTTGACCTTTGGGAGGTCCTCTTGCTTTAAAAAGCTATAAAGTTACGTTCTTCCTGAACACCTCCCAAGGCATGTATATACTGTGATGAATACATGTATATACATCACACTAGTGTATAAATATGTAGATCACTATGTATATGGAGCCAAAGAATGGTTCTATGTAAATAGAAGACATTTTATAGTGCCATTGTACTTTAACTGAACCACTGTACAAGATTTATCTCTTAAGTTTCACTGACAAATATCAACAGTGTGATAAATGGAGGGAAAGAAGGCTCTGGGTTTTTTTTGGCTCACAGTGAAAAATGAGAAAAGGATTACCAAGTGTGCATATATTTGCAACATGGGAACATTTAATACATGTCTATATAAAAGGCTTTAATACACACCCCTTGCTAACATAACTGAATGCTATTTAAGGAGATGTCTCCAGCCTCATTATTCATAAATATTAGGAAGACAATGGAAAAATGCAACCCTGATTTATCTCCTTTTGTTACCTCTTGCATCCTAGGTAATCATTTGTAAAAGAGGGGAGGGATCCTTTCCAGAGGCACAGGTTATCATTATTTAATGACTAAATAAAATAATAAGTGATGTTTATTGAATGGTTACTCTCTCCCAGGCCTTCTAAATTCATAGGTTCTGTAATTAACCCCACTGTGCAGGTGAGAAAGCTCATCAGAACTCTTTTGCTCAACTCGGGCAGTAGTGTCCTTTTGCCTATTAACTTGTTCCTAACATGCTCTTAATGTTGTGTTAAAGGTTGTTACCATGCTAAAGGATATATCATCAAGATGAACCTTATTTTTATTGGATTCCATAAGATATCTTTTTTTTTAAAATATATCTTTATTGATTTCAGAGAGAGGAAAGGAGAGGGAGAGAGAGAGATAGAAACATCAATGATGAGAGAGTCATTGATCAGCTGCCTCCTGCACACCCTCTAATGGGGACCAAGCCCGCAACACGGCCATGTGCCCTGACCGGGAATCGAACCCCGATCACCCCTGAGCACCTAGGTCGATGCTCAACCGTTGAGCCACGCCCGGCTGGGCTCCATCTGATATCTTTAAACAAAATGGCAGCAGTTCTTTTTATTTATTCAAATGAAAATATCTTTTATAATTTGAATAAATCTCAAAGTAATTTGGAAAACAGGTGAAGATTGCAATGATATATGATTTTCCTGAGTAAGGGCCCAGTTCACAGACTTGCAATTAATGAATGGGATTAATAGCAAATTAGAACTGACCGTGGAAATCATTTTATGCACCATATTATAAAACTGAGACAAAGGTAAATAAAAATTATCTAATGTACAAAATATCTTGGAATTAATAACAAGACACTGATAATTTTTGGGAGAATTAGAGTGATAACACAAAATAATGTTCCTCAAAGTACACAGATCCACCTACATCAAAACCCCTTGAATACTGGTCAGATGCAGACCATGACCCCATTGCAGACATTCTGAATGGACTATGCCCTTTAAATAAACATCCCAGGTGCTAGTTCACACTTAAACCAGATAGACACTGCCCTAAAATATGAGAGCACTCAGAGGAATTTGTATTTATTTCATTCCTGTAGCTGAATATAAACTTTTTTGTTACATAATGAGTATATTGTGATTTGTGGGTTGAATCGTGTATACAGGGTGAGGAAAAGGTAGGTTTACAGTTGTTCATATGGAAAATAATACATAATAATACAAGAATAAACTCTGTTTCATGCACTCACAACTGCAAACCGACTTTTGCCCCACCCCGTATTTAAGATATGTGTCTGCAAAACTGTGTTGAAGTCCTAACCCCCCTCTGCCTATGAATGAGACCTTAATTGAAAATAATGTCTTTGCAAACATAACCAAGTTAAGAGGAGGTAATATTGGAGTAGAGTGAGCCCTAAATTCAATATGACTGGGGACCTTGTAATAAGAAGGGAATTTGAACAGAGACACAGAGGCAACACACAGGAGAAGACCATTTGAAGGTAGAGGCAGGGATTGCTGTGATGCCACTCCAACGATTGCTGGCAACCACGGGAAGCTAGAACAGAGACATGGAGCCAGTTCTCTCTGCCCACATCTTGCTTTTAGACTCCAGGCCTCCGGACTGAGCGAGAATAAATATCTGTTGTTGAAAGTTACCCAGTGATGGTACTTTGTCACGGCAGCCCTCGGAAACTGTATAAGCACAAAGCTAAGAACTACGGGGGTGAAGAGTTCTTTCTCTGCCTCCTGCTCTCTTTGCTCCCCCCTACTCTCCATTCTGGGCTCCAGATCTTTAGCAGGGCCCCCCCCTGCCTGGGCCTTCCCTGGGGCCGCATGCCTCTCCAGCCTTTTGCAGCCCTCAGCTCCCCACGCAACACCTTGAAGAGGGGCCCTCCCTGGCGAGGAGCTGTAGCGCCTGCCACCCCCCCCCAACACAGATCTGAGCGATTCCCAATTCACTGCACAGCCAATGTCACCCTGAAGTATGAAGTTTTTAAAAATTAAACTTGAAAACATGTCTGAGAATCACATGCCCTGCCAGGACTGATTAAAAGTGGGAGAGGGCAAGAATAAAGTGACGCAGAAGCGATCCTTGTCATTTTCTCCAGATTACATTTCCCCCGCGGCGCAACTGCGCGTCTGTCACTCTGGGACCATCCACTTAGAGAGCAGACCAAGTGAAGGTCATTTTGGATTTTATTGATTCCATTGGCGCTGGCATTACTCATAAGGATTTACAGTGTTAACCCACCAGGAGAAGCCGTGAACTATAAATGGCTTCCCGTTTGGCAGGGGAGCCTGCGGTTTTATAAGGGACACCAGCTATGGGGTCCCCCTCACGGCTCTCTGCTGGGAGCCGGCAGCCCCAGCCTCTGCACAAACGAGCGGGGCGCGCTCCGCGGGGCTGATCCCTCCTTTGGCTCTGAAGCCGCCCAGGGTCATTTAGCTTTCTAAGTAGGGTAATCCAGACACAGGGAGATAGGAAAGACAGAGTTAGTAGGCTCATGCTGTTCATTTGATCTGTCAGCATCCTCCGTGACCAGCGCTGGGAGTGAGAAAATGAAAGCTGAAGAGCATGAAATGGGGAAAATAGAAAAATTAAGAATAGGATTGAATGACTTGTGAAGTGTTCTCACATGTCACAAGAGGTCCAGGACGCAACAGAGGCTCGGGACATGTAGCTATGGAAGAGCACATGAAAGAATGAACTTCGGGGGCTTGCTTTTAAATAAAGCATGGTATCATTGTTATTTCTGTTGAAATATTTTCATTCTCAGAATGGCATTGAGGGAGTTTTAAATGCACAGCTAGCATTTATTGATGGTGTGTTTATAAGCATATGTAGATGCGGTTCTGAAATAGAGCCTGGGGCAAAAGAGAAAAAGATCAGCAATCTCAATTCTGTCTTCATTATAAATGTTGATATTTTATTCATTAGAGATTTTTTTTGCATTCATTTTGAATATTTTAAAATATTGCATTAAAATATTATTTTTATTTTTAATATGTCTTTATTGATTTTTGGAGAGAGAGGACAGGAGAGGGAGAGAGAGAAACTGACTGGCTGCCTCCCACGTGCACCAACCAGGGATCAAACCTACAACCTGGGCATGTGCCCTGACTGGGAATAGAGCTGGTGACCACTGGGTACACAGGATGACCCTCAGCTAACTGAGCCACACCGGCCAGGGGTAAAATGTTATTTACTTTAATTGCTGAGTTTTAGGGTGCTCCCCCTTAAATTTTGCACCCAAAGCAAGTGTGTCATTTGCCTACCCTAGGCCCAGCTCTGTGTGAGCCTTATAGAAATTGAAGAAGTGTTTCGTTAAGAGGAGGGCATGCATGTTCAGGTTTTCATTCACAATGAATTTTGATGTAAAAATCCCTTCGAACCAGGGGAGCAGTCTCACATATGAGCTTGAAATGAAACAAGAATCTCTATGAAGCAGTCTTGGAATCACAAGGGGAATGGTTTTCAATTCACAAACTTTCCTTTTCCCAGACTCTTCCAATTTAAAAGTTTGCTGAGGTTATTAATGCTGGTTTGCCAGTTGGTGCGCGCAAAATCATCCAGAAACTTCATGGCTCTGCTGATTATGGTCTTCGTGACCGCTCATTGCCCTAAAGAGTCAAGGCCATTTCTGTAGAGAATATCAGAGCATCGAGCTATATCTCTCCCCAGGAATATAGTCCAGTTCCCACTAAAACAGAGCGCGTTTATAGTATTCAGTCATTCACAGTGTCTAAAACTGTTACTTAACCCTTTCTTTGTCTATATATTCTGGCTCTAGTATGCAACTACATCTCTCTAAGGTTAAGAATTCTGCTTTTGTAGAGCATTCTATATAATGAAAGCACAGGGTACATATTCTATAATTCTGGCTTCACCCATAAGTTAACTGTAAATTCCTCTGCTTCAGTTTTTCTCTTTTGTTTAATTAAATTGGCTCTTATTTTTATCCTAAACTCTCAGAACCTTCCAAGGAATTTCATTTTTTTGGAAAAACATAGACTCCTAGCAGTCAAGCAGGGCTGGGATATGAAGTTGAAGTATTCTTAAATTAGTATTAGTATTATTACATTTGTAAAGAAACTGTATTGACTGGCCTATAGTTATAGAATCTCAAGGTTTCAGGTAAATAATAGAATTCAGCCCATCCCTCAATTTAGAATCTGCTCGTAAAAAGCACTTAGCAGAATTATTCCAAATCTGTCATCCTTTCATGTCTGAGAAAACATCCTTCAGGTCAGTCTTTTCCACCCTCTTTAGCCCAACACCAAGTAATAAGATTCTTCTTCCTGATAATATCTGCTACAGGGCTATGCTCCCTACTTTGAGAAAGCTGAAATCAAGAAATCTGATTCTGTGGGCGAAAAAGCCATACTCTTTCCAAAAGAATTTAAATAGCAAGCTCCCTCTGAGTACTTAAAATAGGATTCAATTTACCGAAACATCACTGGTGCATCGCAGAGAGCATCCTGTTCCCCTAAGTTTATTTAGGGCCCCTCAGCTTCTGCGCTCTGAGAGAACACGCCCATTGTGAAGTGACTGTCCTTATCTAGAAGGGACGTGGTACCATCTACATGCTTAATGAGAGGCACCCGTGTCTAATTAAGTTCGCTGTGTGTTTAGACTGACCCAGCTCTGGAGATCAGGAGGGGCAGTCTAAGAGAGCTATCCAACTGTCTTGAGAACATCAGCCTGTCAAAACTGGCTCCCGACTGCATGTGACAGGTGGTTGTTATTATTACTTTGCTGACAGGCACTGTATCAATGTCCTAGGGCTGTCATAACAAACTACCACAAACTGGGTGGTTTAAAACAACAGAAATGTGTTGTTTCACAGTTCTGGAGGCTACAAGTCTGAAATCAAGTTTTTGGCAGAGCCATGCTCTCTCTGAAGGCTCTGGAGGAGACTGTCCCATGCCTTTCTCTTAGCTTCTGGTATTGCCAGCAAGCCTTGGCACACCTCAGCTTACGTCTACAGCACTTCAATCTCTCCCTCCACTGCCCTGCATATCTCTCTTCTCTTTTTATAAGGACACCAGTCATATTGGAGTAAGAGCCCACCCTACTCCAGTGTGACCCCACCTCACCTACTCACATCTGCAGAGGCTCTATTTCCAAACAAAATCACATGCTGAGGACAGGGATTAGCACTCCAATGTAGCTTTTTGAGGAACCATAGCAAGCACTTATTATTGTGCAAACTGTTGGGCACAGAAGGGGTGCTAGGCCTCATCACACATTTAGTGTTGTACTGTGTAAGGGTTCTCTGATAAAAACCAGCATCGGGCTTTGTGCTGTTCCAGTCCTATGGAACGGATGTTCCGAAGCTACCCTGCTAACAAGAATAATGCAATAAATCCACCCACGATCAGTGTGAGAGGTAGGACGCGGGTGGAGAGGGAGGCATGCATTAGAGGGACTGAAGGAGAGGAGAAGGCTGAGAATGAAGACACAGATGATGGGAGCTTAGCTTGCAGGTAGGAAGTAGGTATTATCAACTGTTGGGGAAAGAACTGTAACCCTTGTGTCCTGCTGCTCCGTATCCTACCTTTTCATCCAGTTCATTATGTCTCATATCAGCTCCTTTGCCCATTGCATAACCCTGACAGAGGTGAACAAACATAAGCGTAATAATTATAACTGTCTTTTCCTCTCGAGTACCCAATTTGTTTACATTTTATTTTGCTATTGTAGGTGAGCTCAGAGAACTGGGGATGATGTTATATTTGAGCATTTCAGAGGCACGAGAGAAGAGTTCCCAAACACTGCTCCGAGCCTCTGTGTGGTTCATTGTCTCTTCTTTTCTTCCCAGACACGTAATGGCCTTTTGGGAGTCTGCCTGTTTTTTGATTGGGAATAAATTAAGTGATAAAGGCCAAAGCCTTTGAAACTGCATGTAGGAGAGATCAAAATGAAACAACTCTATGGAAAGCTCCCCTAGTTTTCAAATAAAACTTCTCGGTATTATGTGCTTTGATGGAGTATGACATTCCTGACAGAGAGATTTTAGGAGAGCGTAATTTGCTTTCAGAAGTTATCCAGCTAAACATTATGGCTAATAATTTTATACTAAAATGGGAAGTTAAATTTTTCTTTGAGGTAATAAGCAATTTGCTAATATTTTTTAAATCACCTATAGACACAAATTGACTTGACATCATTTAATAAAAATGTAATAGTAATTTAGTAATATGAATGAGGCAGTTGGAAAGTAAGGTTGTTTCTGCATTGCCATTTTATTTTCTCTATGATTTATTAAGAAATGATGAAAAAAAGCATCTTGTTATCAAACTTTACAGATGAAGATATTTGGATGGGGAGCACATATTTAACTAAATGAAATAAAGTTAAATGAACAACTACAGTGGAAATATATACTCTAGCATAGCTTTATATTGTAAATAGATCAAGCTTCTTCCTTACATAACAGCCATATTGGGGCTGTTTGGGGAAGACCCAGAAGGACCATTAAACAGGTTCAGTTGTTCACCAAAGAGGAAGGGGATACAGCTTGTGTGAGGTGGGGACTATGAAAAGCATGTGGACATCACCAATCTCACATCACTCACCCAGGCTCTTATGATTATGTGCAGCTATCATCCAATGCCAGCCATTACCAGTGCCATGAAGGGTATCAACCATCCTGAACCTCAGCTATTGTCAACATCTTTCTAAGTTGGATAACTTCCTCTGTGCTACTAGTCGGTTGGCAGGTCTCTTTTAGCCTAGTAGGCTCTCAGAATTCACCTACACTTCTACCAAAATGATCTTCCTAAAGGACCATGCTATGTGCCATTCAGCTGTCCCCATTACCTGTCCCCACATGATGTATTCAGTGACACAAATCCTCCAGTATGATTAATATGATCTAGGCCAGCACTTCTCCAACTTTAGAGTTTTCCCACATCACCTGGGAATCTTGTTAAAGTGCAGGTTCTAGCCCTGGAACCTAGGGTAGGGACCAAGATTTTACATTTCTGACAAGCTGCCAGATGAGGCCTATGCTGCTGTTTCCGTGGAATAGCAAGGACCTAGAAAATGCCCCATGTAGCCTATCAACAATATCTTTGTTCATAGTCTTCTTTTAAGCTGGAATATCTTTCTCTTTCTTTGTTCCTAGGATCTATATATTCATCCTTCAAAATCCTGCTTTAGTAGCTGTTTCTTAAAATAGTCTAGGATAGGACTGAGACATCACAAAGGCTTCCTCCTCTGAATTCTTATAGCACAGAGTGTCTGGACGGGCCTTCTGGCATCCAGCCTGTGCTAATTTTATCTTTAGTTAATTTTTTATGTACACTTCCAGAATTCCCAATTAGACATCCCTTCGAGGACAACTCTACATGTCTACTGTTGGCCTTTCTTTTATACCTCGGATCTGCAATTCCAATTTCCCTTTGCCTTATTGGTACTCCAAGTTCAACATGGGAAAAACCCTACCTTCTCCTTCTGAAAACTTGCTCGGCCAACTAGGCTTCATTCTCAGAGAATTGTATTTATTTATTCCACAAATACTTGTTTATTCACTATATATGTGTGCCTACTATGGGCCAGGCACAAGAAATATGGCAGACATGGGTCTCAGTATGCTGGCCTGAAGCCCTGTGGAACCTCGTAGAGCCTCAGCCACCTACAACTTAAAGGATTGCCTTCCTGGAGGCTCAGACACCCAGGGTAGAAACTACAGGGTCATCTTTGATCCTTCCTTCTAACTCACCATCCATATCATCCAATTAATTATAAAGGTCTATCTGTTCTATCACTGAAAGGCATCTCATACTCAATGTTCCTTCCTATTCCTCTCGCCTCTGCCCTAGAAACGTTCTCATCCTCTCAGCTCTGATGATGGCATGTGTCTCCCTGTCCCCAACTGGTCCTTCTCTGAATGCCTCTTCATCTCCAACTCATTTCACACCAACCCAGGATTTGTCATTGTCCTGAGACATCCATCTGACCACGGCGCTTCCAAACTCACAAAGATAGATGAAGTCACATTGCCTACGAAAGGAAACCCCAGCTTCACAGAATTCTTTAACACCCTTATAGTCTATTCTCTGCTGACTATACCAGCCTCCTCTCCCCACACACTACCCTCTACCTCTACTCGTGCCAGAGCAAATGTGTACCAGTCTCCAAAAGGCCTCGCTCTTTGAAGACTCCTTGCCCTCACTCAGCCTAGAAGGCCTTTCATCTAACTCTCCCACTGTCAAAATATGATACTACTTCATGTTCCACTCAGCCTCATCCAAGGAGACTTCCTTGATCATAAATAAGCACTTCCATGGGACTTAATTCATACCTATGTCACACAATATTTGTCACACAGTCTTGGATGATTATTACTTGTATATCTGTCCTTTTTTTACCCCCACCAGATTATAAGATATTTATCTAGTCCATCCAGTGCCTAATAAAATTCCCTAATATCCAAGGCAAGAAGTTTCCCAACAATTTGAGTTTGTTGACTGGAATGGTGAAATTGTACTTTGTTGTGTCCTTGGCACCAAACACCAAGCCCTTATCTTGGAAAATGCGTGCACGTGCGCTTGTGCACACGCGCACACACACACACAACACTGGTAGACATTTCCTGTTCAGCATCTTTGAAATATGCTATCTTTCTTTCCACCCTCCTATGAGCTGATGATTGAGTCTGATTTGTGCACCTGTCAGTCTCCTCCTTCAGAGCCTATTTCTGAAGCAGGGTTTTTCAATCTTGGCCACATATTAGAATTACCTGGCAGCTTTGAAAATCCCAATATTTAGACTATGTCCAGGTGGACTAATTTCATCATAATCTCTGTGGTCCAGATCCAGGCATCAATATTTTTATAACTCTCCAGATAATTCCAATATATAGCCAAAGGTAAAAGCCACAGAACTAGGGAACAGCTAAATTCTAAGCCCAGCCTTAGGAATAGATAAAACAGCAGCCACAGCATGTGGGGCAATTTGACGGGAATTTTTCTGGCCCTAAACATCTTTACTGTGGTTCCCACCATAAGCCAACAGAATTCTCCTTTGAATTGTAGCATTATCTCCAGAAGGCTTATTAAATAATTGTGTGAGGCCTGGTCAGTTGGATGGGCATCATCCTGTACACTGAAAGGTTGCTCGTTGGATTTCCAGTCAGGGCATGTGCCCTGGTTTCGGGCAACAACTGGTAGGGATCCTGCAGGAGGCAGCCAACCAATGTTTTGTTCTCACATGGATGTTTTTCTCTCTCCCTCTCCCTTCCTCTCTCTCTAATAATAACAAAACTTTAAAAAAAAAAAATTGTGTGCTATATATTATTTATATGTTATATGTAACATACATAATATATAATTTATGTATATAAATATATATATATCATATATGTTCCCTGGAAGGAGTAATCCATTAATCCTCCAGCTATGTACAGAATGAAAAGCAATCCTCTTTTGTGGAAGATAAAGGTCTGGGGACGAAGGTTGCAGCACACAGGCTGCATTGGGCATCACTGCAGGAAGTCTGGAAGCCGAAGGGGACACAGTGGAGACATCTGATCTCTCAGTAAAAGGGGAAGGGGAAGGAGGGAGAGGCACAGAGAAGGGGCAGGCAGAGCAGGGGGACCTACATGGACAAACATGGCCTTCTCAGGTTGGCCGGGGCTCACCCTGCCCATGTCTCTGAAGTTAGTAGATTCTGATTTTTAGAAATTAATTTCTGCATAGGGGGAGGAAAACATTTAAACGAGTGGTGAGCAAATGCCCAGAACATGGGAGAATTAAGTCTCAGCTCCTGTACTTTCTGAGCTCTGAAAGCAATACCAAAAAGATTCCTACATGAAAAGGTTAGCAGCATCCAGTCGAAGCCAAAAGAAACTAAGGAGAGGGGATCCCAGTAACAATTAATAATCATGGGAAAGAGTATATATATGTGGCAACTTTTTCCTGAGCGTAGGAAGCACATCACCTAGGAACAGAGAACCACAGTGATGTCTCCAAACACTCCTGCCTAATGTGAATTTCTGAAAGTAAGCTATGCCTAGAGTGAATCCCCATGAATTACTCCTTTATAAAGCTGCCCCTGCTCCATGCTGATACTGAAAAAGACCTGTTTCCTGGTGCACCAGAACCTTTTGTGGAAAAGCAAAGATCTAGGAAAGAACTCAAATAACAGAAGGCTCCAGAGAGATAAGATGACACATCTGGGTCTCTGATTGTACCTCAAATTCACTCAACCACATCTTTCCCTGAAAAACCTGCTTCCTTTTCCTCATAAACTAAGTCTAATAGTAATCATCCTTTGCCTTGAGAGGAAATATCTGCCTAATTACCAAGGGCTCTGAAGGAGTGCAAATCTGGGGTCATGTCATGGATCAGGGCTCCCTTCTGTGACCCTAGCCCACCACCCTAACTCCCTCTGTCTTGCATTCAAACAAATTAACTAGACATGAAACAGAAAGAGGCCATTACTTGAGGGATTTGGATCCTGCTGGCATGTCCTCATGAATTTCCCTCATGGGTTTGAGTCAGCAGTGGGCGTCTCAGAATCAGTCCAGATGATTTCAAGGAGGCAAGGACAGGCTGGTAATTAAACCACATGAATCAGAAAGGCATAGAAATAGAGAGCAAAGAGCAAGGAAAGGAGACGGAAGGAAACAAAACAGTGGGACAGGAAACCAGGGTCTTGCTATAGCAGTTAGGGGCTCGGGGAATTTTTTCCATGGTCTTATCCACCCTTCTGGCAGCACTGCAGAGCTCCTGGAGCGCGCCATGCCTTTGCCTCAGGCATAAGGCAGCGAGGCACAGAGAAAATCATGTGAGCTGAGGTCAACCAGGTCCCAGGACTGCTTGAGCTTGGCTGAGCTGGCTTTAAATAGCAGAGGAGGAGGGCAGTCTGGGTGCGAAGCTAGCAAGAATGGGGTCCAGCTTTCCTCCTGGTTCCCTGGCTCACCCTCCTCCACCTCAAAGGCTACAACACCATTGGCTGGATGCCCCCTCTGTGCCCTTGAAGATCCACCCTCCCCTCTGCCCAGCCTGCTCTGGCTCTGGAAGGCTGATGATATGGTCTTGCTCCATGGGCTTCCTTGTATTCAGGCTCCAGTCCAGTTAGGCTTGGCCAACGGAGGCAGGAGCTCTGCAAGGAACGTGAGACTCTGATATTCATTCCCAGGGCTTCCTCCACGTGGGGTTGCTGCAGACTGGCCAAGCACCTCAACTAAAGGTCCCAGTTTCCCTCAGCTGGCCTTTCTCACAGCTCTCTCCCTATCCCCTCTTTAGGCCCAGGGGTGGTAACTTTGCCCACTGTTACCAACCTTGGGTTCTGCACTATTCCTTACCATTGGCCAACACTCTTCTCTCACCTTTATATCAAGTCCCTATTGAAGCATCTGCCAATTACCCACGTTGAGTTGTGCTGTCTGCTTCCTTCTGAGACCCAACTGATAGAGCCCTCAAACCCAGGCTAGACCAGTAATGAATTGTATCTTCTATTGTTCTGTGGTGGGGAAGTCCTCAAGTGGCTAAGCTACTGAGCCATCAACCTGAACTTAGAAATGTCTAGAAATGCCAGATGTGCCAAAAATGGATACCAGAGAATCTTAGGCACTGTTTCTGTAAGATGGCATGACCTCTAGTGGAGGGAAATGGAAGTTCCTTTCTCTTGATCTACAGTCAGTTTACAGCTCTGGAGGAGTGGTCTCTACAGGACGCTGTCAGAGAGAATCTGTAACCACACGTGGGTCAGGGACTGATCCCCTTCCTTCCTCAGTGAGGAGAGAAAAGGAAGTGGACACAAGTTACCAGGAAAGAAAGAGAGGAGACACAGGTTTGCCTCTGCGAGTCCCCTTCCATCACAAAGCGGGACCTTTTCTGCTGAACCACCCGGCAATGGGAATGTGCTGTGCAAGGCAGTAAAGCTCAGAAGCCGCTGATAAGCAAAAATGGGTTTGCATTCATTTCCTGGAAACGTTTTTGATCATTTAACCCAAAACCTAATTTTGGGGGAATTTAATGATTGACAAATCCTGACTCTTTGATGTAACCTGAGATTGCTTCACCCTCCCTCACCCCCAGACCCTCCTGAAAATGAGATGCTGGGCCTCATTTGGAGATTTGGGAGAGAAAATACAACAATCTAGATCTAGGTCAGCAGAAAGTCTGTTTGTTCAGTGTAAGTAGGCCTCTCCGCTAATTAACACTTTCCTCGGAGAAAAAAAAAAGGAGTGAACGGCAGGCGTGTGCAAGGAACATATATATCCGCTTTCAATGGCACCATTTCAGATTCAGTAAACTAGCACTTACCCCTTCGAAAGGGAGTAGTCGCCGCACGTACTGAAAATTACAATTCTGGGAAAACTCCTTGGCTGAAAATTCAGCCAGTCACCTGACAGAACTAATTAAATTTACTGGGTGGTTAATTAATGTTTACAAAATTATGGAACTAAAGCTTTAGCTCTGCCATTTTTGCTCCAAGAATAAAAATATTGTGGGAAGAAAGAGGTAACCAGGCTGTCAGCTTGGTTTCTCTTCTAGAAAGTGGGATTCCGGCCTTTCTGGAGCTCTTGTAATTGATCAAGTGATCCGAATAGCATAAAATATACTTTCTTTTCTTCTGATTGCCCCAACACTGTGGGCATATGATAAGTGCACGAAGACCAAGTGAATTTGCACCTTTGGCCATGTGTGCTTTTTAAAGGTGACATAATGGTTTCCTGCAACATCATGACAGCAACAACTTTCTCTCCCACATGCTTGGCTTCCGAGGCATCTTGTACAGAATAACATATTCAGAAGCCTATTTCTTCCCCCACATGATCATTCTTTGCCCTCCAAAGAATGAGCCAGTTTGATGGACTTCCCACATCAGGCTTTATGTAAGATGGTTTTTTTAAAAAATTGTGAGCTCCCTCTGTATTTCAACGGTCAACTGAAAAAAACACAATTTACTGAGCATCTACCATGTGTTCAAAACGTAGCTAACTGCCAAAAAGTTACAAAAATATACAATATATTATTTTTACCAGGAACATAAAAATGTTTTATAAAGGCAATACATCTCCAAATGAAACAATAACAAACCAAATGCATGAGATACTAATAAAATAAAGTATTCATTTGTGTGATAAGATGATCAAAATAAATTTGACTCTAGTGTCTTTTAGTTCCGAAGCTTTCCTATTCTATGAGCAGCACAAATAACAGCAAAAGAATTTAACTGAAGATTCTGGAAGGTGCGTTTTAATCATAAACATGCTTGTGTCTCTAGCACAGTACCTGGTAGTCATTAAACTCTGGGTGAATGATGAATGAATGAATGAATGAATGAGTAAATGAGTTCAAAGTGTAAAGAAAGTAGAAAGTGGAATGAATTGGCATCATCCAAGGGCAGAATGCTCTCTTAAACTAAGACGTGAAACAGAGGTCTGAAGCAGTGATCCCTCAAGGTGAATCCAGCTATCAAATATGTTCCATTCAGACACTATCATGATGATGATGGTGACGATGATGGTGGTGGTGTTAGTGATGATGACGGTGATTATGATGGTGATGAAAAGAAAGGAGGTGGAGAGAGAATGCAAAAATCAAGAGATTCCACATTCAAATCCATACATTTCTGACCCTCTCTGGGCCCCCACATTCACATGGCATGATGCCTGGAGCTGAGCAGTGGCTCCCCCTTTCTTGGGCTGTTATCTCCACAATTCACCCCATGTTTTATCCTCTCAGCTATCTCCCCACTCAAGGTCAGGTATCAATCACCTCTTATTTCCTTGCCTGTACTATTGCTTTGTTATGACAGAGAAATACTTCTCCATACACATTCTATATACAAAGTGGAAAAATGACAGATAGTGGAAGAGAGATTCATGTTTTAAGTGAAATTTGAGAGAATACCTTGTAAAAAGGAAGAAATTTCTGTACCATTAATATTAATCTAAATGCGTCTATCCAAAGAACATTACTTGCAATAATCCTTTCGTCATCAACTGCCTCAGCAAGGCCGTCCATGAGCATCTTATCTAAAACCACAACTAATCACCTCACCCACCTCCGTGCAGACTTCCAACCCTCTTCCCATTTTATTTGTCTCCTTAACACTTATTTCTTTCTAGCATAGTATATGTTACAGGTTTATCTGTTTATTGGTGGAGTCCTCTAGTGAAAATGTAGGGTCCGTGAAAGAAGGGATTTTGCCTTTTTTTGTTCATAACGTCATTCGTTATACCTAAGATAGTGCCACGAACATAGTAGATGTTTGATAAATAGAAGAATCCATGAAGGAACAACTTCAGCCTCCTTCTGTGATTTACTTTACCTGCATGACCTCTGCCTTAATTGCTGAAGAAGCTGTGGGTAGTCAGAGAGGAAGAGATGTCCCTCCCAGTAGGGGAAGGTATTTTCTGCAAATAGCAGGAGCAGAGGCTTGAGATGGTAGGGAGCAAAGGGAAAGGGAGAGGGGTTCTGTAAGAAGGAAAGTCTAAGTAAAATGGAAAACATGTCATGGAGTCATCAGTTAAGAATTCATGACAAGTGTGAACAATAAGGCATAGCGCATCTGCCCCTTGTCATCAGTCCCAACCACTGTCCACTCAAGCCTGGCTCTCTGGGTGCCCTGCCTTCTGGATCCTACCTGTGCTGTTCTTCCACCCCTCATGTGATCCTCCTGAATGAAGCTAAGCTGCTCAGGGTAGACTCTGAAGCCCTGTAAGATCTGCTGCTATCTGCCCAGTTCTTGGACCTCAAATCCTGCCTCTCCAACACATGCACTTTATCTTCCAAAGTCACACCCAACTACTTTCCAAAGTGTGAGTCAGCTTGGTCCACATGAGCCTTCGAACATGGAATTATTCCATCTGATTGAGAGGCCTGGCCTGCCTCCGTCTACCAACACACGCCAGCTCGTTCTCGAAGATCCAGCTCAAGCAGCCCCCATGTGAACCCTTCACTATACCCCCAGTGCTCCCAGCAGACCCACCTCTCTGCACCTCTCTTCCATCTGAAACTTCTTCTCTAGTAATGCACCACCTTGAAGACATAGTGTGAACACACGTGTGTAGTCCTGAGGTTACTGGCGCCTGCAGCACTGTCACCCAACTGTATATACCCAGCCAAGTGTATATTCAAGACACTCTTACTTCTTGGACCCTCCCTGGAAATTCATTGGTTTTCTGGTTCAGTGTTCACTGCCCTTGAATACCATCTCATGCCTGTTTTCATTGGTCCTGATTTAATCACCCCACCCTGTGTTTCACGTGCTCTTACCCTTTTCCATTTGCTCTCAGTTTAATCAACTTTGAGTCACTGGTTTCTGCTCTTGGAAAACCCACAACCAGCCCCTCAACACTCAAGCTTCTCTCACTCTCCACTCAGTTCCTGTCAATGCTGACCTCCTGTGGGCGCTGAATCAGGTTGTCTTATCGTTTATTTCGATGTTTAGACAGCCCCAGAAGAAAGAGCTCCTTGCAAGAAGAGACAATGTCCTTTCTGTCATTGTAGCCCCACAGCCTAAGGGAGCACCTTACACAGAGAAGGTCCTCAATATATGTTTGTTGACTGAATGCAAGACTCAAGCAGCAAAACCACCCTGCCCTTAGCCCTTTAAGAGAAAGGGCCATGAATTAAGTTTTGGTGGCAGTACTACACATTCAAAAACTAAATAAACTAATAAAAAGATAAATACTTATATTTTTAATTACTGCAATAAGACTCATTGGACCCTGATTTATAGTCTTAGAAGAAGTGAAGGGTAGATATAAAAAGCTAGCTTAAATCTGAAAACTAAAAGATCTTTCAGAGAAAGAAAACACAGATAAAGTCATGGGGCTTAATGTGCCCAGAAGGTATCACATAGATACTCCATTAAGTTGTGAGCTGTAGGTCTCAATTTTCTGGTTTCCTCTAGACCAGAATGAGTGGCTTGGCTCCAGAGGTTGAGTTTGTACTCACAGCACTTTGAGTAAGCACCTGGGTGCAGGTGACCCCAGGACCACATGCACCCTAACCATTTTTGATCAGGGAAAAGATCTTTTCCTTTTAAAGACCATCAGGGGGTTGCTATAATTTCCCACAGTATTCATTATATTTTCCTAAACAACTTTTTTTTTGAAATATGTTTTTATTGATTTTAAAGAGCAAGGGAGAAGGAGAGAGAGATAGAAACTTCAATGATGAGAGAGGGTCATTGATCAGCTGAGCCCGCAACCCGGGCACGTGCCCTGGCCTGGAATCCAACCATGATCTCCTGGGTCCTAGGTCGATGCTCAACCACTGAGCTATGCCTGGCCAGGCTAAGCTTCTCTTTTTAATTAAGTTTTAGGTGAGCCTGTTTCTTATGGCTCTATCTTCAGAAAAGACTGTTTAAAAAAAAACACACAAAAAAAACTATCACGCAAAAGTGAGAAGGCTTTTCAGCTTCCTCTGGAAGGGTCCCCCCTTCAGACCAGTAGAAGTAAAATCAGGTTCTGGGCGTAAGTCCTCGCTCCTTTGAATTTTGCACTTTCCTTTCAACCATGTAAATCATGGAGAAGGGGAATGTGGTGACATAATGGCACCCCTCATTCAGGCGCTGGCACAAATAACACCCCAATTTCAGTTGCCTTTAGAGAAACCCACTCAGAAAGGGGGGAATTGAAAATGGCCCGGACCTTTTAAAATTTGTGTAAAAAAGACATTAAAATGTCTGTAAAAGGCACTCGGTTTGGCTTGAAAAAGAGACTTGGTTTTCCACATAGAAAATGATTTGAGGAAGTAAGGAAATGAAAACTGTTTCCAAAAGGCTCTTTAACTCTCTCTTTACTGTAGTAAAAAGGGAATCAAGCGTGTCGGAATCTGTGATTTATGGCATATTAGAAAAATTCAGAAATAGTTCCTAGTGAGAAAAACGCAAAAAGAAGTGAAAATGGGTGACTGCCACTTACCAATTCAGGTAAGAAACCTGGGCGGTGAGGCTCCGTGTCTGCGGGCAGGGCTCACGCTGCCCCCTCGGGAGCCCAGTGACAGTAGTTTGTGTGTGACACCCCCCCACACACAAGGGAATAAAACAGATTTCTTCAAAGAAGCCACAGAAAGCAGCCCGAGGCTAACGACACAATCAGCAGCTAATCATTTACCTCCGGAGCGCCCTGGCTGAGGTCTTGTTTTGAAGAGATGAAGGCTGTTCTCTAAGTACCACTGCTTAGCGACCAAATTTATTAACAGGCAGCCCCCGGCGTTTTATCTTTAAGATTCTCGTGCGCATCCGGTCCTGTTTTTATACTCATCTGCAATAAAAAAGCGATTTCTCTGAGCGCTTTGGATTTGGTGGAATCAGATTTACCGTCTGGCTTCTCAACTTTATTCCCAAGTACAGTGTAATAGAAAAAGGCAAAACTCTCTCAGGTCCCCGTGGGTTCCTGTGGCAGGCTGGTGAAAATGTTGTTTTCACTACTTTCCATTTCATAAGAGAAGTCATCTCAAGGAGAGGATTTCTAGTACACTTATGTTAGATGCAGACCGTTCAGTATGTAAGGCTGGATCCCCTACCTGTGTGTGGAGCCCTGTGGGGAAATCCTCCCTTTGTCACAGAAACCCAGGGGATGAGCTGGTCTATGCAGTTTTATGAATAAAAAATTCAGAACAGGTGCACTTTTCCCATTTTAAAACCAGAAAAGGTTTTGGGGACTTTCTTTTATTTACACGCTTACATGTTGGAAAAATGGCCTAGATTTTATGGTGCACCTTGGATGTTCTTAGCACCACATGAAAAATATTATTTCTGCTGATAGTTAAGATGGGAAGACAGATCTCTGGCTGGCTAGATAAATAGATGATGATAGATAGATGATAGATGATAGATAGATAGATGATAGATAGATAGATAGATAGATAGATAGATAGATAGATAGATAGATAGATAGATGATAGATAGATAGATAGATAGATAGATAATAGATAGATAGATAGATAGATAGATAGATAGATAGATAGATAGAGATAGATGATGATAGATGATAGATAGATAGATAGATAGATGATAGATAGATAGATAGATAGATAGATAGATAGATAGATAGATAGATAGATAGATAGATTTCAAGAACAATATAACCTGTGCTGTGCAAAATGTAAGAGTAATCAGGCAAATGTGTCTCTTCTTTTGTCTTTAGACCTCTTAAGGGAGTCTAAAAGGTTTTACTGAAAAATTCTTAGCTTTATATTTCTTTGTATTTCATGGTGGTGTTAGAAAAATTGGTAATTAAGGAATTGTTTCACGGGCAGCAAGAATCATAGTGGTGTTGGAGAAGATCTAGAATATTAGCATGGGTTAATAATTTGGTGGGGAACAAAGTTTTTCCGGAGCACTGTGGCCTTTCACCCAATATGCTAGCCATCCTTTTTTGTATGAGTGAGACCTACCAACAGGCCACACTGCTTAGAATGCATTGAAACTTTCCAGCTGGCCAGCTCTGCTGTGATGCTTAATTTGCAGGCTCCAGATCTGACTATCAGGGTTCAAAACCAGGCTTCACTGCTTGTACTATGTGATTAAGTCCAAGTGATTTAACCCCCTCCCCCCCGGGCCTCAGTGTCCTCACTGTTCAGGTGAGGTTTGGAGGATTGAATAATGAGTGATGGGTTTAATGTGGTGTCTCTCACACGGAGAGCACTTAATGACATCTCCCTGAGCGGAAAGGTCACTCTGGAGCTGCCGTTCTCAGTCACCTTGTCTGTAAAGTGAAGGTGCCAACGTTTCAACATTTCTGTGCAAACCAAAGGTAATACGGATATGACTGCTGAGTGTCTAATAAGTGTGGCAGCCACCACTGTTATGATTATTGTCAGCATCTGTCTCATCTCCTGGTTGTATATGTAAGACCCAACTAGACATTCGCTTTGTGGGGACAAACAGGGCCAGCTTCGTGGGCAGACCACCTGTGCAGTTGCATGGGGCCCAAGTATAGACCGGCCCCGCTGGATTTAACGCTCCACTCTAGCTCTATTGGAATTTTTAATAGTCTTTTAATAGGGAGACCCAGGCTTATATTTTGTGCTGTGTCTACAAATTATGTAGCTCATCCCCAGACACAGAATGTTTTTTACTGGGTGTTACAAGCCTGTATACAATGCACAGTTCTTTATACATAGTAGGTTTAAGTTAAATGTTAGTGAATTGAATTGCCGTTGCCAACCATGAGTAATAACTGGCATGAATTCATTTATATGAGGCCCACTGTTAGAAATCAAGGCTCTTCCTGGGTTTAAGTCTCTTTGTGGACAGGACTTTGGCCAATGGCAAGGGTCATCAATGACAATATTGGTTCAACGTCAATCTTCTATTTACAGGATCTACATTCATAACTTCAGACAGGAAGATTTGTTACATGGGGAAAATGATTTTGTAGAGCAGGTAAGAAGGTGTAAAAATGTTAGCAAAATCACTTGAGAAAGGAGGCTTCTAATGTTTTTAATATTGGCACAGTGAGCAACTGACTTTACATACTTCCCTGATCAACATAAAAGGGCATTTCAAGGGAAAGGAAATAAATTATAAAGCCATTAACCATCACACATTGTAGAAGTACCCATTAAATAAAAGAAAATCCTTTCAAACTAAACGTTACTGTTCTGGATCTAAGCTTTTTTTCACAGAAATAAAGAATCAAATACTACTACACTTGATTCCATTTTGAAATATTAATGGGACTATAATAGTTTTACATTTTCTTTTGACTCATTAAGCTAGAAAGTCAAAGTGCTACAAATACATAATTTTGCTTCAAAATAGGCAGAAATGGATAACTGTGGGAAAAAATTTTCCCCCAGAAAATAACTTAAAGTAAAAGGACCTATTGTGAGAAATTTGAACCAATCTGAATGAAGAATTTGGTTATATTTATGAAAATATGTCTATATTTTTCACGTAACTTTACTTGTCAAAAATATATTTAAACTTACACAGTCAGAGAAAGCATCAATAACATAAAATTTCACAGCCCCCTTTTAGAACTATGGCCTTAACGTTTTGTAGGGAAATAAAGCTTTGGTTAACCTTGACTCTGGAAGACCTCATTAAAATAACAGCCTGTCAGTTTCAAGTTTAAAATAACAGGGTTGTCAGTTTTATATGCAAGGGAACAATCTACAATTTTATTCTCTGGGAAGACCGTGGGGTGGAGAAGAGTGAAAAAAAATTGGACAACACTGCCATCTGGTGGCCGTGGTGAAAGGCGGTCTCTAACCACCTACGGGGAGGCTGGGTTTACGGAAAAAGGTGGAACGATGTTGAGCTGCCTTGAACTCAATTTCTTTTGTATAAACTTTTTGACAGTGTTTGTATTTAAAATGCATGCTCATTCCCAGAGCCAATATGCAATTTATAATCTCAAAATTACAGTAAGTCAGTAAGAGACTGCTCTTTGGTACCCCGTAATCCCTGTGTAGCAATGACGTGATGCAATTAATTTTCAAGAGAGTGAGTCTCGTAAAAAGAATGGGACCCAAGGAAACATTTTAAGATATTTTCCTTTTTTTAAAAACTGCCACATGTCTGGTGGCTTGTTACATAAGTATCTTGATAGAAATACATCAGACTGTTCATGTATGATTTGTATACCTTTCTGGATGATTGTTATACTTCAGTAAACATAAATAACTGTGAGCCAAAAAATCTCTCCCATGTAGGCAAAATATCAGCAGATGTTACAAAACTGAATGCCACATGTTCCCATTTTGTATATGGAAGCGATTCTAGAGATAGGCTGGATCCCAACCAGACTTCAAATGTAAACTAATTTCGATTCCGTTCTCTCCTGGTGCACTTCATGCAGTTGATTAGGGGGAGGCAGTAGAGGGCAGGAGAATGGCATTAAAAGGAAAGGCCTGAAAATGAGTGCTGTTGAAACCCAACCTACCCAACGAATTAAGAAGGATATGCTGAAGGCTCTAGTGTTAAGCCAACAGCCTGCCTTCAACTCGTTCAAACAACTCAGCCCTCTCACACCACCGGCCTTCACGCCCCACGAACTCAGGAAGGACCCCACACCTGTGCCCTCGACAAGGCAGCCACGAGCCGGTGTGGCTACTGAGCACTTGAGATGCACTGTGAGCCTAAAACCCAGATTTTAAGGACTGTCATCTACTATGGCAGCCACGAGCCACATGTGATGAGCAGCCATTGAGGCAGCTACTGAGCACTTGGAGATGTCTGTAGGCTGAATGGAGATATGCTGTAAGCGCAAAGTACACGCCAGGTTCTGAAGGCTTAGTACAAGAAAAATAATTTAAAATATCTCACTAAAATCTTTTCATATTATGGGTTGATACAATATATTGGACAGGTTGGGTGAAACAGAATATATCATTAAAATTAACTTCACTTTACTTCCTTTTAATGTCCTTACCACAAAATTTAAAATGACATATGTAACTCGCACTTGTGGCTCACATTATATTTCTTCTGAATATCGCTGCCTTGGACTCCCATCGCTTCCTTGCCCAAAATGGCCCTTCTGCCATTTTACAAGTTTGTTCCTCTCCCATCTGAAAAGGGGGGCCGCTGACATCTCTGCTGCTTGCAGGAGACTAGGAGAAGCCATTTAGGTTATTGCATGCTTAAGATGGAAAGGTGAAAGTCAAGTACTATTACGTCCCTGGAGTCTAATCATCAGAGGAGTAAATGGCACCCCTCATTGGTGCCCCATGGGGTAAATTGGATCTTTAAGGTAACCAGATGGCTCCCAGGAAAGGTAATTTACCTCACAGGGGTAAGAACTTGATTTCCAAAAACAAGTGCACTTTAGGCACCCTATGATGCCATCTGTCCCCATGGTGATATTTCTACTCATTAAGAACTTCCAGCTCCAAGTGCCCTAGCAATATATTAACTTACTAAGCTTTATTAAATCTTTAAAACGATCATGGGGGGTGGCAGTATTTTCCTAATTTGAAATCAATTTGTAGGGAAATTATGTGACTTTTCCAAAGTCACAATTGAAGCAAACACACTTCCACGTACCGGGCGCATCTGTTTCTCTCTCTCATGGAAGAGGCTTCGCATCTCTGAGCTTTTGCCACTCAGGGTCCCTCTGCTGAGAAGGCTCTCCCACTCTTCCCCCTGCAGGAAGGTACTCATCCTCTAAGGCCCAGTTCAACTCCCACCTCTCCTTTGGAGCCTCCTGAATCCTGCCTCTCCCTCAATAATGAAACATTGATTATATCTCCGTTGCCCTGCGGCCCTTAGATAGGTGAGCCATTTATTATGCTTGTTGATGTGTAAGTCTCCTTCACCACCGGGTAGTAACTCCCTTGACGGCAGGACCCTCTCATGTGTATCACTGTGTGCCCAGTACATTGTAGACGCTGAACAGGTGTGTGTGTGTGTGTGTGTGTGTGTGTGTTTAGTTGAACTGACTACCCATAAGTAGGCCCTAAACAACCATTTCTTCATAAAACAGGGAAGTTTACAAAAAAGATGCCCCTCCCTATGGCAATAAGTCTATTTTGCAAGTAAGGGCATCTAGAATTTAAATTTGACTTACAATTTCATTTGGAGCCCCAGAATTTCAATTTACCCCCTGCCTACTCTGCTTTATTTTGTTGCTCATTTATTCATTTGCTGTTGACCAAGTACTTCCACGAACCAGGCATTGGGCTTGATGGTACACTCGTCCGCTAGGATGTGGCAAGCACCAAGGATAGAGGCCCTGCCCTGCGTCACCTGCAGTCTGAGAGGGAAGACCCGCAGCCACCATGAGTGGAGAGATGTTTATGACAGGAAAAACCGGAGCGATCTCTGGGACCACATGCTGGGGAGGTCCTGAGTGACTCTGGGTGTCCAGGGAGGAGCCCTGGAAGAGGGACATAGAAGCCGAGACCCACAGAAGGAATTACCCACTAAGCCATGCTCTCCTCTTCCCGAGGTGGGACTGCCCATTTAAGTTGAATTCATACACAGCCTTGGGTCCTGTGACTGACGTTCTTGGATACATTTATTAGTCTCTCATTCTGTGGTTTCTCAAACTTTCTTCAGCCAGAATCACTGGCAATTAACACAATTCCCATTTAAACCCATTAAGGAAAAGGCAGAATGTTACGCTATGTCATAAATAGAGCACAGTAGATGCAAAAATAGCATTTATTATGCACTACGAAGTACAAGCCTACATAGTTACATATAAATCAAATCACAGATGCCCGGGAGAGATTTATGTGCTTTTTGTTGCCCATTCTATAAGAGATTTAGGGCAACCCATCGCTATCCTAAATGGTTTTAGAATTTAGATAAATCTGATTTTCACCAATCACTTACAGAATATTTTTCTCTGCTGCATCTAAATTACCTTTCCAATGTGTGTGCATCTTAGTGGGTACTCTCACTTTTGGATGGAATCATTTTTGCAATATCTTACTTAAAAAGGGCCCAATCAATTACACCAATCTCGGGTAATTGTCATTCCGCAGTTAGTTCCAAATATCTGTAGTTGTTTTAGAGAAAGAGACCAGAATACACACCTATTTGTAGCTTTGGTCTGGAAGAATATAGCCCCAAACATTTGGAAGTAAATGGTGAACCCTAAAATATTCAGGGATGCCTAAACTTGAAGTGTAATGCTTTGCTGGCCTCCTCCCCCTTTTTTTAATTAGCAGACATATTTGTAATGTCCTAGATTTCATTCTCTGAAGGTAAAAATTTCAATATTTTAAGAGTAACTTCAGGTTGTTATGAAACTTAACAGAATCACCACATTATGTCAATCACCAGTAAAAGTAGAGACTTTGTATGGACTTTCTGAGTATTGTCAGAGACCCTAGGAAAGGGTTGCACATTTGAAGTAATAGCTGGCAAGGAATCAGAATTTTTTCAGCAAGACTGGATGTTCAGAACGTCAAAATTTTTCACATTTAATAGCAAAATTGGGCTATTAAATACCTAAGCTTTTTCTGGAAGTTTCCTGAATTAGTGCTAATTTCCAGGTTAGTCTTATACAATGGAATCAGTCCATGCCTCTGCCCTAGTCTCGTTGGCTATCTCAGGAAATTGAGGAAAAGTGGGGGAAATTTTCTTTTCAAGCCACAAAGAAGTTCCACAAGTTTTCACGCCATAGTGATAGAATAGATGACGATGGGAGCACAGGTCAGTTTTTAAATATCCAACCGCTTTAACGTGCCTATGTAACTACTAGAAATACTGAATTCATTCTCCTCATTTGAAAATGCATCTGAGACCTTCCTATCTGGAATTATGAAGAGCTCATATTTAATAACCTGATTTAGAATCAGCACGTGTTACAGTTCATGCTCTGGACCAGGGAGAGCTCCTTGGGGATGTCTGCACCTACCCGGCCAACATAATGCCTGAGAAATGAGAGAGACCAAAGTTAGGAACCGAGGAAGGCAGAGTTGGTCTCAAAAGCCAAGAGTAGAGAGTGAGAGAGCAAAGACTGGACATTCCCAAGGTCAGAAAGGAATCAGGAGACTTTCCGTGTGATGGGCACAATGAACAGAATCCACTCTCCACAGCTGAAACTAGCCATAGATGTCAAAGGAATAATGCGAGGTTGGGGGCTCAGTCTTAATGCCTGTCGCAGGAGGAGAAACTAGAATATGCAAGTACCCTGTGGTCAAGCCTTGGCCATGAAGAACCCCCCAGAACCGCTCAGAGAGGGACGTGATCTGCTCAAGCCAGGCAGCAAGCCCCAAGTCCTCTTTAGGTTAGACACTGATGTCAGTCATTGGAAATGCTTCAGCAGAGTCTAGGTGAGCATCACTTCTATCTAGAAAACTCTGAACCTGGGAGCTCTGCTGAGCCTCCAAGTTCAATGGATCAGTGATAAAACTGCTTCTGGAAATTATATTTTCAGTGTTGAGAAGGAAATGGTGCCACGATTGGGATACCCGCTGTGCAAAATAACACTTTGACTTCACCCACATTTCCACAGACCAAGTGTCTTCCTGGCTTTTTCCTTTCACTGTTGAATTCAATGTCAGTTTGATGTTAAACCGTGTCATGTCTCAAGGATGCGCAGGATGCTTCCTCCCCTCGCTTGCCTGAAGTGCAATGCCACAGGGAACGAGACACCGTCAGAACATTAGCTATAAATATGATTTTGAGAGTTGGTGGTGGTTTTCTTAAAAATCTGACCTGAAGAGCATAGGAAAATGTTTCTGATGTTTCCCATATTTATTCCACTTGGAGAAGCAGTGTTTTGCCAGAAAAGGCCTCATCTGTCTTTTCAGGGCCATGCCCCTAATACAGTGTCATCACATAGCCAAGAGACTCCAAACGTGAGGTCCGGGGGGATGTTGCAGACTCTTTCCATTTTTCATCCTGTTTCCAGTCCCCTGAGAAACTCAACATTGCCTTTTTGAACCTTCAAAGATTCTCTCATTCCTCTCAGTCGTTTCATCCTTCTTAGTTTTTCCTACAAAACGAATATGCGCTTATGTCCTTGGAGAGTAATGTGAAAAGCACCAAACCACAGGGGAAAGAAATGTGTCGCATAGTAATAGAATAGCCCTTCTTGTTGAATTCCCTGGGAACATCCAAGAAAGCCCCGAGCGTGAGGCGGGTTTTAGGCTGCGTAGTGACTCAAGTGCTTAGTCGAGTGCTGGCTGGGTTGTGTGACTAAAATCTGCCTTGGGATCACGCATGTAATGGGACCCTGCTGTCACCCCCAAGGCTTATTTAGAAGGTTCCTAAAAGAAACATGTTACAAGTGATTTATCCAAGCATTCCAGGACCCACCAAACGTTACACTGTAGGCAGAGAACACCAAAGGGTTTCACAGACACCCGTTCTGGTGGCTGGGATGCTCAATGCTGCGCCGGCTTCAGCACATCCAGCAAGCAGATTAAGCAGGCTGTGTGTCTTCGGCTTCCTCACGGAGCTAAATGGCATCAGCAACCCCTGCTTCCTCAAGGATGTTGGGAAGATTATATTTGCAGAGAAAGTAGCATTCCCTCAGAGACTTGCTGCCGTTTGCTCACTCACCGTGAGTGCGTGAGTGTTGTGCCCAGGCACCTCCACAGACCTGTGTGACCACTGAAGGAGTGGGTCTGGCTTGAATTCTAATGAGGGACACACAGTGAATTGAATGACCTGGGGCTTTTCTAGAGTAAAGCTGGATGAGGTCACTATCTCTGGAACTGGACAATTAAATTCTCAGGTGGCAAAAATGATACTGTGATTGTGCATTTCCCTTAGCTTGACCAAGCAAAGTGGCCTTGTCCATGAGGCACAAATGAGGCTGCCTTCGCTTCTTCAGGCAGGTTGTTTTCCAAAGCTAACAAATGACCTTCAGCCTATTAAATGTTCACATTGGGTTTTTTCCCCTTCAATGTGTATTATTTAGTGGATAACTCTTTAAATATTAACCATTTTTTAAAAGATATGGTATATATTATTTACATCCGGTCACATTATGTTTTCATACCGATGAAATAGGCACATTGGAATCTTTCTAAGCCATAAATAAATAGGGCACTTGGCCAGGTGCACACCACTGGTCTCCAGGGAAGTGAATTCTGGTCTGTGCATGACTGAGAGAGGACAGCAGGTGCCTCCTCACAGTTCACTGCTCACACTTCTCAGGAACGATCCAAGGGAATAAAAGGTCCAGGGTAGACAGATATCTGGCCTCAGGTGGACAGATAGCCATGGGCAAAGTCTCCTGGAGGAGATCAACTATGCTCCATCAAAAGACCCACAGAGGAGACAAAGGCAATAAGAGTTCACAGACACCCCAAATCAGAATTGAATAGTCACTTGGTAGAAAACAAAACAGTATGTTTTTGTAAAAATTATAAAGACTGTTTAAGATGGGACTCATTCCATCTTTAGTTAAATTCTCGTGGTTTTTCTCCAAGCCAAGATTACCTTTGAGATCTCCAAGGCTCTTCCATCATACCTTTGTAAATTACACGTGGAATGACATTCGAGATGACAGAAAACTAGAATCCTAATTAGGGAATTGGAGAGGATCATCTGAGATTCTCCCCTCACTTCAGGGATAATCAGGTCCAGGGAAAGCACTTTTGTGGGAAAGCACTTTTGTGGGAAAGCACTTTTGTTGGAAAGCCTGCAGAATTTGCCCAGATCTTCCCAACCCTCCAAAGGAAAAGCCAGAGGACAGTAGCTGACAGATAATCAATCATTTATGAAATCTTACTTCCCTTAGCAGATAATCAGCAATGCTGTCCAAGTATTTATTCATTCAACAAATATTTCCTAAGCACCTGGGACACGCACAGTGCTGTTTCCCAAGTCTCTGCTGTGGAGCAGATCCTCCCGGGAGTCAGGAAGACCAGAGCGGTGGCTAAAGGGATGGCTGCTGCGTGGATAAAGCCATCCCATTGCTAGAGGGGAACACTTGGGAAGCCAGGATGCATTTTTTGTTTTTAATCCCTTTGGATGGAAATGACTAATTATCCAGCTTCTTAATTGTCCTCATGGCAGAGTTTAGAGACCACCCAAGAGTGAGTATCAGCAAAGCCTTATTTGCTTGGGAGGGAATATGATTTTCCCCAGAAAGGAATTGCCAGATAAAGTAATATTATTGCTCCCCTAGTCTTTTGCTTACCCACAACTATTGTATTTGCTCCATGTCTGTTTAAAAGCCCTAGAGAGGGAGGCTAGGAACACTTCAAGGACAGCGATTATGTCCTGGCCATATTTGTTTCCCCAGACGGTAGCATAAAACCTGAATTATTAGAAGGCAAGTGTTGACTGAATGAACACGAGCAACAACAGCCTTTTTCTTATTTAGCGCCAATGTATTGGAATTTTTCTAAGCCACAATGCACTTCCCTGTCTCATTGCATGTATTTCACTGAAAAGCTTTTGCTTGCTAAGTACTGATTCAAAATATATTGTGTCAGCCTGGCTGGCGTGGCTCAGCGGTTGAGCATCGACCTAGGATCCATGAGATCAAGGTTCGATTCCCGGTCAGGGCACATGCCCGGGTTGCAGGCTCGATCCCCAATGGGGGGCATGCAGGAGGCAGCCGATAGATGTTTCTCTCTCTCCCTCTCTCCCTCTCCCTCTTAAAAATCAATAAAAATATGGCTCATTTGAAACATTTTCACTAAGATTTTTATAAAATCTTAGGCGGCATGCAGGAGGCAACCAATCAATGACTTTCTTATCATTGCTGTTTCTATCTCTCTCTCCCTCTCTCTTCTTCTCTCTGAAATCAATAAAGACATATTTTAAATATATATATATATTATATATATATTTTGTCAGTGCCTGTGTTAGTGAGCCCCCAAATGTTTTGGTCTCATATGGCTCTCAACAAAATATTAGAATCATAGACACCCATAGACACTATTTATGCATAAATTATATATAAGCCCTCCTGAGGACACATTCTGTACCCTATGAAAGTTATGCAAAGTTAGAAACCTTTGAAGAATGAAAAAGAACAACAGATGTTTCTGGAATTTTTACTTTGTAGGGTTGCAAGTGTACTGAGACTAAGAGAACTATTGTGCCAGCCGTTGTATTGTTGCTCACTTGTGCTTGCACTGTTTGAAATGAAAGAAATCTAAACTTACTTTGCCAAAGTCATTTTAAGTCGCTGGTATATTTAATGAGTTAGTTAAAACTACATAACCTAATCCCTAAAGCATTCCTGCACATGTGAACTGTGATAGATTTCAATACTCAAGGAGCAAGCTAATAAGGGTAGAGGGAGGTGCCACTGTGAGCCCCTCTCCACTCTGCAGGCCTTAGTCTTTCCACAAGATAACTGAGAAATAGCCATCGCCATATGAACTGCTTAGGAGGCATATAAGTCTGTAGGTAGATTAAATATTAGGAAATCTTAATTCCTCTTATATTTTTAAGTTTAAACTCCATTTCTCCATAAGTGGGGAAGAGGGTCCTCTAAGAGGGATGGGAGGGCCATAGGTTTTTGTTTCTGATTTTCAATAATGAGCTTTTTTCAAATGGCTGGGTCATGTTTGCCTCTCTATTTGGGAGTTTGCTTACATTCTTGTCTTTGGGACGTAAAAAAGAGTCCTCAGATGAGTAAGAAGGAAGAGGTTCAGGGGCCCAAATGGATAGCAGTTCTTTTGTTTTTTATTTGTTAGCTTAGATTAAACTGAACATTGCTTTTCTTGCTCTCAGAGAGAGGTTGTAGGAAAGCTGGCACCAGAGCCTGCCCTCTCTTCTGACAAGACACTGTTCGAGGGCACATCAGCTCCTGTGAGCAGTTGTTAATGGAAACTGTCTCCTGGAAACTTGCTCTGGTAGCAGCTCAGGAAGCGTGAAGTTCAACATGTTTGACGATATTAATAAACACAAGGCTAAGAGCTGGCAGTCACGTCCGTGGGAGCAGAACTGCAGATCCACCCAAGGGCGGCTGGATTTGGGTTCGCTTTTTCATACCAGAACTCTCTAGTGTGATGTGGAGATTTCTTCTGGTCGGTGGCTGAGGTTGCATGTGACAGGGCCTGGAGCCTGTGTCATGCTGCTGTGCTCCTCTCCCTACCCGACAGTAAGAACTGCTGGTGCCTAGGAACCAGCAAAATAATTTTGGGGCAAAGTAAGTTTTTCTAATGTGATGTTGCTTGGGAAGCCCAGATGTCAAGGTCAGCTTCTTCATTGTAGTTTTTGGAAAGAGTTTGCTCAGGTCTCCCTGAACTGAAATCATCTCTGTCTAAGTTTAAAGGGAATTGAAAAAAAACCTTCACTTCAGGGAACTGAAGAGAGAATGACCATCTCACTAGTGGTACCAAGATACTGATTTTCTTATATTAAATGTACTTCATGTAGTTCTAGTAAGATGATTTTCCAGAGAGTGAAATTTGTTATGTTCTGGCTTTTAAAAGGCAAAATATAAATAAATTTCATAATTTAGTCCCCCCAAAAGTTTAAAAACTAAAAATGAAAATAGAAGTCCTGTTGTTTCCCTCCTGAATCACATTGAATCGTCCTGTTCACCGCCCAGAAATGTGCACACGCCTCCAACACCCGCGCAGCACACGCTTCGGAGGCCACGCCATAGGCAATGTCCCTGTGACGCCTAGTGGTTAAGAGTGACGGTTCTGAAGCCTACATTTGGATTTTAATCTCTTCACCATTTACTAGATGCATGGCAAGTTTTTCCACCGCTCTAAGCTCCCCGTTTCCCAGTTGCAAAGTGGGTATAATGGTAATTCCCCAGCACACAGAAAGTTTGGTAGACTGAACGTGAGTGCCTTACAAAAGACACGTGAAAAGGTGCTCCAGGGCACTAATCACCAGAGAAATGCAAATTAAAGCCACAATGAGATATTACGTCACACATGTCAGATTGACTACCATGAATAAATCAGTAAACAACAAGTGCTAGCGAGGATGCGGGGACGTGCAGTGTTGCTGGGAATGCAGACTGGGGCAGCCACTGTGGAGACAATGTGGAGCTCTCTCAAAAAATTAAAATAGAATTACCACATGACTCAGCAACTCCACATCAGGGTGTTTATCCAAAGAAATCCAAAGCAGTAATTCGGGAAGATATACGCACCCTATGTTCATTGCAGCTTTATTTACAATAGCCAAGGTATGGAAGCAGCCCAAGTGCCCATCAATAGACAAATGGATAAAGAAGAAGTGGCACATAGATACGATGGAATATCACTCAGCCATAAAAAAGAATGAAATCTTAGCATTTGTGAAAACATGGATGGACCTAGAGGCTATTATGCTAAGTTTAAATAAGTCAGCCAGAAAAAGGTGAATACCCTATTATTTCACTTATATGTGGAATCTAAAAAACAAAATAAACAAAACAGAAACAAAATCATAGATACAGAATGCAAATTGACGGTTGCCAGATGGAATGGGGGGTGAAAAAGGTGGAAGGGAATAAGAAGTACAAATTGTCAGTTATAAAAATAATCACAGAGAGGAGAAAACCATCACAAGGAATAGAGTCAATAATATTGTAATAACTATGTATGGTGACTTATCAGGGTGAACCTGTCATAAGGTATATAAATGTTTAATCACTGAAACTAATATAATAATGTATGTCAACTGTAATTGATAAGTTAATTTTTAAGAAAAGAATGTGAGTGCCTTAGCTAAAGAAAGCTCACAGTTAGCCCCAAATACTTTGAGTCAATTACTGACCTGGCTGAATCCAGCAAAGCTCTTAAACACTGTGTCCCCTGACAACAGTCTCCTTTCCCCCCAACTTTTCATTATTTTTAACTTTTTCAAAAATACTAAAATAGTTGAAAAAATAAGAAAATAAACATTCATATACTTCTGGTGTAGATTCAGTAATGGTTGACTTTTTTGCTATTTTCGAATGAGTAAAAGACAAAGCACCTTATCACTAAATATCTCAGCATGAAAATCCTAAAAGCAAGGAGAGTCTGTCTCTTATGCAACCACAGCACCATGATTACACACAAGAACATTTACAATAATTCAATAATATCACCTACTGTCTATTTAAATTCAAAATTTTCCAGTTACCTCAAAACTCTGTCTCATAGCTGGCTGCCCATCTCCAAATCCTGGATTCGGTTAATCAGCATTTGGTGTGTTATGCTCTAGAGTCTCTTTTCATTTACAACAGTCTTCATTCCTCTTCTCCCTCTTTTGAGAGTTGAGACCAGTTGTCATACATAATATCCCACCCACGGGGTGTGTTTGATCATTTATTTATGGTGTTCCTTTGTGCCTCTATCCCCAGTATTTCCTGTAAACTGGAAGTTGTTAAGTCAGTATCTTGTTGAGATTCAGGTTAAATATTTGGGACAAGATCACTTTTTAAATGAAGTTGTCACATAACGGTATTTGGACAGTTCTGCCTGCTCTTTGTTTTTGCTAATCCCTTTGTTTTTACCAGTCACTCCACCTTGTCAGTTTCCTCCGTCTTTTGTCTAATTTTACAATTTTGTAAGAGTGGGTATGAAGATAGTACCACTGTCTTCCTAGAATCAAGTACTCAGGACCCTTTGACAGGCCTTAAACCAAGAGTGTATGCCTCCACTGAAGCCAGTAGTTGAAAATGTCAAAAATTAGAATAGACTCCAGATAAGTTCTAAAAGGAGGCTCATCTTTTCCCTGTGGACCCCAACAGTATTTCTTTGGATCAGAGTCCTATGGCATAAAAGAAGTTGTTTAACTTTCAAAATCTCTCAATAGCATAAATGAAAAATATTTAAAACTCAGGTATCACTAATAGTACAGTATTTGGTACTGGAGTATAAAGTACTGGAAAATGGTAAATATAATTTGCAAGTATTGCAGAAAGTTAATTTGTCCTTGAATAGCTCACTTGGGAAACAAAGAAATTGCAAATCCCATGTTTGATCTCAGGTCTTTGTTCCCATCGGTTTTGCATTATTAATGAATTAGAACTCACTGTTATTGTCAATAAGACATTTGTACTAAGGGTGAGTGTTAACATAAAGCTTAGCTCACTGTTGTGTACACATAGTTTCCAGGAAAAAAAAAGCAATTCAGGTCTGGAGTTACAGCAAAGTAGTCCCATATATTATTCAGGAATAAAAATAACAGAAAATATTTCTAAACAGTGTGAGAATTGAAAAACTTTTTTGAAACTGCAGTCGTTCAGCTGTTCTTTAGAATCAAAGGCATGTTCCTCTCCAGGGGCTAACAGTGTCCGTTCTCCCAGCTGTGTGCATCGCTATCCGAGTCGGAAAGTGAATTACCCCTCTTTCTGTGCAGAATGTTAAAACAGCATTTGCATCTCTCACTGCTCCTTTGCTGGTCTCTCCTTCAACTGCACAATGAAAATGCTTGGCTGCTGAAAGCTGGTGTGCACACAGCCTGGCTTATAAACTGTGTTGTGGGGAACCGTTTGAGAGGTCCCAGATCCTCGCTGAGCTGACAGCTCCTCTCACCCCCTTTGAGACAAGGGCGCACATTGTGTGACCCCAAGTATCTTGTGTTGGCGATATTGTCTATGACCTGGTAATAGAGTGAGACAATGAAATCTATTTTCTCAATCAACATTTATTAAGCACCTACTGTGTGCAGAAACCTGTATGACCAACTTGTCCTGGTTTGCCCAGGACCTTCCAATTTTAGCACTGAAAATTCGGTGTCCTACAATCCCCGATGTCCCAGGCAAACAAGGTGATTGATTCGTCACTTGACCCATACTAAGCGGAGACAAATTAGTACCTCGTCTTTGCATCAAGAAGCATGTGACCTAAGAGCAACTCAGAAAAGTAAACCAGTTACAAGTTTGGGGTGATCAGTACTTAGAATCATGGACAGGCTACTGTGGACACACCTTTGAACCTAAATCTAACTTGGGGACAGAGAGCACACCTTGAAGGAAATAATGCTTGAGTTTCAGTTAAAGAATGAGCAGCACAACGTAAATTCTGAAAATATTAAAAGAAGAGATACCTGTGGAACATCATGCAATTTTATTCTTTCTCTGTGTCTCAAAAAATACACATTTGGTTCAGATTCTCAGAGTATAAAGGTGGGAATTTAGTTATGAAATAATCAGAAAAGGGATGCTTACTCCTGGTATACTTTATAGTGGGACAGGATAAACCCTACACTCTTTCAGTCCTGAGGCTGGTGATAATTTTCTGAATGAGTTATGAATACATAACACCTAATTCTTTCTCTGGGGTTTGTGTTTGAGCAGTGAGATGAGCGGCCTGGAGTGATGTTAAGGACACCAAAGCTGAACAAACCAAATGTGAGGGATTTTATTTCTGACCTACTTAATTTTTTAAAAAGGATTCAAACTTACCAAAAAACCCACATTTTTAAAAATTACGTACCTCCATCTAGGTCCACTAATTATTTAAAAATTTGCCACGTTTGCTTTCTCGCTTTCTCTCGATATCTATGTATTGATTATTATGATGATTAAAGCATTCTAGAGTAGTTGTGGAAATCATAACCTTTAATTCTAAATACTTGAGCATGTGTCTCCTAAGAAGCCAGCATTCTTCTGCATTACCACAGTACCATTTCATGTTCAGGACATTTAACACTAATGCAATACTATTAATATGGAGTTGTTGTTCAAATGTTGCCAACTGTCCCAAAATGTCCTTTATGGAGATTACTTTACGATCTAGCACCCAGTCCAGGACTGCGTTTGGACACAACACCTCTTCTTCATCCGGAAGAACCTCTCAGCCTTTCTTTGTCTTTTATGACTGACATTTGTCTTTTATGACAGGACAGTTGTTTTGCAGAAGGTCCCTCAGTTTGGGTCTGTCTGACATGTCCTCGTAATTGAATTCAAGTTATGAATTTTGGCTGCAGAAGTGATGTGTCCTTGTCACATCGCATCAGGAAGTGCTCGACATCAATTTGTCCTGTTTTATCACTTGGGTAAGGGGGGGCCTGCCAATTTTTACCCTGTAAAATGACCAGTTTTCCCTCTGTAATAATAAGTAATCTGTGAAGGAATACTTTGAGATTCTGTAAATATCCTGTTCTCCATCAGACTTTTTTACCCAACACTTTTTGTATTTGTCCCAGTTTGCTAGGGCTCCTGCAGCAAAGCATCACCCACTGGTGGCTTTCGAGGGCGGAATTGAATGTCTCCCGGTCTGAGGGCTGGAAGTCTGACAGCCAAGGGTCAGAGGCTGGTTCCCTCTGAGCCTATGAGGGAGTCTCCTCCAGGCTCCTCCCCAGCTTCTGGTGCTTTGCTGGCGATCCTTGGAGTTCCTTGGCTTGTAAATGCATTACCCAAGCTCTGCCTTCATCTTCATACAGTCTTGTCCTTGTGTGTCTCTGTCTTTGTGTCCAAGTTTCCCTTTTTATAAGGACAAATTCATAGGGCCCACCCCAAGGACCCTGTTTTAACTTGATCATCTCTAACGACCCTATTTCTTAATAAAGTCACAGTCACAGGTACTGTGGTCCTGACTCGAACATCTTTTTGGGGGAGATGCAATTCAACCCACAACAGCATCTTTTAATATTACATGCTGAGATCGATTATTATGATGGTGGTAGCAGAATGGTGATTTTTCTATCTTTCTTTCAGCATTTATTAATTGGTATTTGGGGTGTTGGAATTTTTTTGTCATTAAGAAACAGAATGTACATTCATCTATGTGCCTTCCATCCAGAAATGACACTTATCTTTAAAACCAAAAATAAAAACAAGTAACAATTTACACACACATCTGTGCCTGGAGAGATGAGCAGAAAAGGACAGGTTCTTATTGCAAACTTTCTTACCCAGTCAGTTTGGCTAGGAGAGCTGGGTCAGCCTGTGGACCAAGGTCACAGGAATGGGGGGAATCAGGGAGTGCAGGTTTCAGGTTGTCCTAAACACTTCATATGTGTGAGCTACTCCTTGGAATGTCATTACTCACAGATTGTTTTTCACACTCTAAAGCAAAAGTAACATCACACTATTCACAGATAGGTACCAGGTTCTCGGATTCAGCATTCGGGTCATTTTCAGCACTTTATGGGTGAGCAGATGGTTCCCAAGACTGAAGCCCCTGTCATCATCAGAACCACAGTTAAGCAGGGGTCAAGGACTATCATTCTAGAACTACTGAGAAACATGACTGGAGCCAAAATCAATTGTCAGAGTCTTTCATGTCTTTGTGTTCACTCTTAAACCTGGCAAAAGATGTTTAGACTTTTTTTCTCGAGACTATACTCCATCCACAGTAAACATAGAACACTTTGTGTCCGAAGGCTATTGATCTCAAATGTACAACAACGCCATTAAGTCTCAGTGGTTCTCCCTTGTAGGATGCTGCATAGATTTGCTAGGAATGTCATAACAGAGTACCACAGACTGGGTGGCTTACACCACAGAAATTTGTCTCACAGTTCTGGAAGTTAGAAGTTCAAAATCAAGGTGTCCGCAGGGTTGGTTTCTTCTGAAGACTGTGAGGGAGAGGATCTTTTCCAGGCCTTTTCCTTTGGCTTGTAGATGGATGTCTTCTTCCTATGTCTGCTCACATTGCCTTCCCTTTGTGCATATCTCAGTGTCCAGATCTCCCCTTTGTGAAAGAACACCAGTGATATTGGATTGAGGCACCCTAATGACCTCTTTTTGAACTTCCTTACCTCTTTAATGACCATATCTCCAAATAAGATCACATTCTGAGGAAGTGGGGGTTAGGCCTTCAGCATATGAACTTGGGGGACACAATTCAATCTATAATAGATGCTTTTCAAATGTCTGTAGACTTTACCAATGGTCATGGAGGTAGAACAGGAAATCAAGGTTGTAACTGCATGAACTTCAGTGTTAATTTTGGAACTAAAATGGTACTGAATTTCTCTCCCTGCCCTTTCCCCAGGTGCAGTCAGTGTGGAGCCTGAAAACACTAAAGGTGGTGTGACTAAGCTTCTCCTGGCCATCCATCCACAGGGCTATGGATGTTACACTTACCTGTATTTGGAATGACTTTTTTCTCTCTGGAACTAGAGAGTTTTAAATGGGATTGGGTTGCTGTTCACCATCCAAGTGTGTGCTATATGGGCCTGTCAGTTAGTTAGAAGCAGAGGTTACTAGCAGCTGAATTAGTGACAATATGTATTTCTCGCGGAAACATGCAGACCATTGGGAAAGACGTTTTATCTCTTGGTGCATTTTTCAGGTGCATTTATCTGACAGCCAGGCAAATGAATTCTAAAGAAAATATTTGGGGTGTTTGCAGTAAGGCACACCTATTTCTCCCATTTGGAGAGGGACTCGAAGCCAGCCGAGTTGCTTCATAAGTTTTTCATTCAAAGGATAGGAAGGACAGAAAAGATGGAAAACAAAAAGCCAATGACCTGAGAACTCTCTGCCAGAAGGAGCAGAGATTGAGGGAGGGGAAGCAAGGCTTTCCTGGACAATAAGTCCTGCGTCTCTCTTAAAACCCAGAAAGAGTCTGTGCTCGTCCTATGACAGATCCGCTCACCTTCCCCTGCTCTGTGTCTTGTGTAGGAAAGGACAGCACTTGGGAACAATAGTCACTGTCTTCCCTTGCTTTCTTTCTCGATCAGGTCACAGACATAAAAGAGAAACTGAAGCTCTCTAAAAAGGTCTGGTCGGCGTTGCCCTACACCATCTGCAAGGATGAAAGAGTGACAGCGGGCACATCCAACGAAGAGGAATGCTGGAACGGGCACAGCAAAGCCAGGTGAGGGTGACCCGCGGTTTGTATGGACGTGGCTCTGCACATCCAGCTCCAGAAGGCACTCCTGGCACAACTCTGCAGACTTGTTTATGCAAAAAGCAATAGAGGGTGGAGGGGACAAGTCGGCACTTAGCAACAGCTGTTCAAAGTGACAGGTTTGATGGGCACCTGGGAGCACTTACTCTCAAGGTGCCATTAAGCGTGGAATCCTTGTTCCGAACGCCGTGCCTCTGGATGAGGGCGGAGGCATGGTGACAGATGCCAGGTCACGGATATCTTGCGATCACAGAGAGCCTTTTACGTTCACTTAATGACTTTAAGACAGCAGAGCTATTTTTATCCGTAGTTAAATTTGCTCGGCTTTCTGTTTTCTCCCCATCACAAATTAAACAGGAAATGAAAATTCAACTAATTTTTTTTTCACCCTTGGAGAAAAAAATAGTGTTTTGAAATGCTCATTGAAAGGGTAAGGGAGGAACAAAATGACTGAGGGACAACCAGGACAGCGTTCTCATAGGTCCTGTGCCTTGGAAAGTCCTGTTGGAATCTCCTGATGAGAGATGGCTTTGTTTCCACCCTGCTGTTTGGCTGCCCAGTGCTATTATCACTTGATATGAAATTTCTCAATTTCTTGATTCAGCCCAAGAATGGGCTTGGCCTGAGTTTTCATAGGATGGAGAAGTTGGATGGGGGAACTCGCTGGCTGGGAGTTGGCAAGCAGGGCAGGACACCAGGAGAGGGGTCTGCCCAAACCCTACCCAGCAGGGATGCAGGTGGGTAGAGCAGCTGGTGCATTGGCCTCAAGGAATCTTTGGGGATTGACCAGCAGGTGGAAAAGCTAAGAGGGGGGTCTGTTCTAGAGCCTTATTGGGCAGTTTCAAGCCTATGAAGCAGCTGTGATCAAAAGGCAACAAGAAGATATGTGGATGTTAGGTTCAGAAGAAACTGCAGAAGGTAAGCAGGGGTGCACTGAGATTCTCATTAGGTGTATTTCTTACACTGCAGAGTTGCATTTTTTTAGCATCTATTGGCAGTCATATTATTAGCTTTCTAGGGAAAGCTTAGCAAAATGAAAGCTAGACAATTATAAGGAAAGCTATAGTATTTCAAGTAGCCCCAAAATATCAATATACGAATATTAGATCATGAGGTAAAGAAAGATATTCACAATATCAACAACATGCCCCTCAAAAATGCCTAGTAACTTACCAGTGTCCGGCCTTTAAGATGGAGACTGATGGCCAGCAAATTCAGCTGTGATCAAACAGCCTCTAATGTGTCTTTTCCTGATGACTATACAGAAAGACACTGTAAAGGATGACCAGATGGCCTAATGGATTAAGTGGTTGATTTTTCGAGCTGGTCTGTTTCCCATCTGTGTTTACCCTTCAGCCTTGGCTAAAATGAAGGCTGTGTTTTGAGCTACATTCCCATGGATGGTTACGCAGGTTGCTGGATATTGGTGCATATGCAACTTCTTACAGTAGGAAATACAAACAAATGGCTGCAGGCATGGATTGGGGAGGGGGCTATACTCCATCAAGAAAATGAATGGGGAAGATAAAGATCATTGGAGTTAGAGCCAGAGATGACTGGGATGGTTCAGCCAAGTCCCTCATTGTGCACATCAGGAGCGCAGACTGGGAAATGATTAGTCCAGGGTGACCCGACTAACAAGGGTGACAACTGAAATCTCCCAAATCCTAGCCCAGTATTCTTAGCACTTCTCTATCATGCCTCTGAAACACAGCCCTCCCCAGGTTAGGAGAAAAAATGAAACAGATCCTTAGCTCTGTAACAGATTTAGTAAGTCCCATTGGTTCAGTAAGTCCCATCATTCCATCAGCAATATCTTTAAGCACTCTCTCTGTCCAGACACTGTGCAAGGCATCTGTGCATGGCACTGTTGTCTATCAACACATGAAAAGGCACAGTGGCTGGAGAGAGGACAGTGGATTTTGGAACTTCAAGTACCACCCTGTGGGACTGTAGATTTGGGAGAGGACCACATAGGTGGTCCTGGAACAGCACCTGGAAGAGTACTGAGGGGCCAGATTTGACTTTTATCCTGAGGTCCATGGGAAGACATTGGAGGACTTTATGCAGGTGAGGGAAATCATCAAGTTTAATGCAATAAAATCATTTGCAGGACTATTACAGAATTTCACCCAGTATAGCATAATAAGTAGATAACCAATAAAGACTTGTTGAATTAAATTTAATTGAAAGTTTCTTTTCATTCAAATATTAATTGATCTTGAGAGTTTCACTTAAGGAAATTTCATCACTGAAATTTTGCTGAACTATTTTGTAAGTTGAAAGATCCACTTGGAAAGTAGATAATAACCTATTTTTTCCTACTTTTGAAGTATAGATTTTTCAGATGACAGTTAAGAATGCTTGTTTAAAGAAAAGAAAGGTTATTCTTATCATCCATCTGAAATAAAAGAACCAGAACCTTTTTAAAAACCTATCGACAGGTGTTAATGGATATGGAACAGAGATGCTTATTAGCATTGACAGAGATTGTCACAGTCTGGAGTTGTTACACTCGAGCCTATGGGAAGATACCACTGATAACCCAGACATTCTCCCTCTCTTTATGTTTTATCGAGCAGACTCCTTCAGCCACATTCTTCAGTTCACATCCACTCCTGCAGCCCTTTTATTGATCTAGCCTGATCCAGCCTCTCTTCCATCACCCATCTTTCTCCTGATTATTTTCTGAATGCTACTCCATAGCTCTTTACCATGCTTCCTTGATTCAGAAACATGTCTATTTCACATTTGAACATTTCTGAAATCAAAATTACTCCTGCAGAGAATATGTCCATTGACACCAGTGATTATTTTATTTTTCTAAAGAGTGTTATTAAATGAATGGCACCTGTTGAAATTAATGACCTGAAATAGAGAGAACAGGAGACACATACATGTGGCTGCTATGGCAGTGACAGGGTGAAATTTGCTGTGTTGAGATAATTGTCAGGGGTGTGTAAGCACTGGCTCCCCTAGAATATGAACCCACCTTTGTCCCCCTGCCCCCACCCTCACCCATCCCTGGAAGATCTCACTCTGCTTTAATAGCTAAACAAGTCTGGAAAGAGGAGGTGGGGCACAAGGAGGAGACTGTGCCCTTTGATGAGAGGAAATTGCCACTTGCCACGTGCCCATGACCCTGTCAACATTTGCATCTCCATTCTGACAACACCAGGTCATCAAGAGGACCCCTGCCCTGCTTCCCCTTTCCTTTCCAACCTATTGGGACAATTTGAAAACCAATGTAGTAATGTCCATAAAAATAGGTTGTAAACTTTAAAACAGTGCTTCTCAAACATTGATGTGCAGGCCAAATTCTCAGGCATCTTGTTAAAAATGAAGGCTCTGATTCAAGAAGTCTGGGTGGGGCCTGAGATGATGCATTTCCAACAAGCTTCCAGAGGGTGCGGTTAATGCTGGTCTAGGGACCGCAATTTGAGTAGCAAGGCTCTAAGGCAGAGTTTGCCAGGTGTAGCACATAAAAACACCACGCACCAGATGGAACACACTTATGCTAAAAAAGGATTCACTATTCACCTGAAATTCAGGTTTAACTGGTAGTCCTGTATTTTACCTGGCAGTTGTAGTTTAAGCTCCTATTAACGTGTAACAAATTCCCCTTTTTGTTCCTCAGACAGCATATTACCATGTGTTGTTTTCTCTTTGTCTTCATGGATACCCTTGATGTTCTCGGTAATGGGGTGTTTTTTATATTAAAAACAACAGCAGTGCACTAGCCAGTTTGGCTGAGTAGTCAGAGCATCGGCCTGTGGACTGAAGGGTCCCCAGGTTAGATTCCGGCCAAGGGCACGTACCTCGGTTGCAGGCTCGATCCCTGGCCCTGGTCGGGGGCGAGTGCAGGAAGCAACCAATAGATGTTTCTTTCTCCCTCCCCCCCAGTTCCACTCTCTCTGAAAAGCAATGGAAAAAATATCCTTGGATGAGAATTTTAAAAAAACAAAAAGAAACAAACAAAAAACAATAGCAGCAATAAGGCCAGAGAGGTCACATAGTTCAGTTGTAATGTCACCCACTAAAGATAGTTGGAGCACAGGCCAGGTTGAAATCATCTTAACAATGAACTGCATGGACTTCACATGTGCATCAAGAGAGAATTTTAAGTTGAAAATACAGCACAGCCTTCACAACTGCAGGATATTGTCCACAGAAACCTCTGGTCTCACATGGAATGCTGTTGTGGCCATGATGATTCAACCAGTGGCCTAGTCAGCTCAGGCCACTGTAATAAAAATACTGTAGACTGGATGGCCGAAACAGAAATTTATTTCTCATAGGCTGGAAGTCCAAGATCAAGGTGCCAGCAGGGTTGCGTTCTGGGGAGAGCTCTCTTCTTGGCTTGTGCCCTTACATGACAGAGAGACTCTGATCTCTTCTTTTTCTAAGAGCACGAATCACATCATGGGGGCTCTACCCTCACAACCTTGTCTAAACCGAATGACCTGCCAAAGGCCCCACCTCCAGATACCAGCACACTGGGACTGGGACTTCAGTTTATGCATCTTGGGGGGACACAAAAATGTAGTCCATAGTAGTTAGTATAAGAAATTACATCCTACTTTATCAGAATAGCTAAGAAAGGATGTTCCTTAGAATTCATGACAGCATCTGCCACCCAAGCAAGGCAGCCCAGGATGCATGTTCAGGGACCAGCAAGAAAGTGTGTTTGTGAGCGTAACTTCTACTCCTCTCATTTCTCACTTAGCTAAGCAACTTTTTAGGATGAAACAGGAGAGGCCAGGGCAACACTCTGACTCAACTCAGACAAATAGGAATTGAAAGGAAGCTAGTAAGTAAGGGAGGGAAATCGATAATAATCTAGAAGGCCAAAGGGAAAAAAATTAAAGAGTCATGGTGCAGGTTACAAATCTAGGCTTCCTAAAGCTCCCAGGGTAAACCTGGAGGCCCTGGGAGGCTGCTTGCCGCCATCCGTCATCGCTGGGAAGGGTGTTCTGGGCAGCCGGGCGGCCAGAATGAGCCGTCTGGACAAAAGCGAGAGAAGAATGATTAGATGGGAGGCAGGAAAGCACAGCTGAGAAGGAAATAAAACTTTTATATGGTTAGCATACACGGCTCAGAGCTTTGTCAGGCAGCCGCAAAAGGAAAAAGAAAGCCCCTGGTTCATATAAGCTCTTCCTTTTGCTCCTCTGGAGGTAGAGTCTGCTTTTTGAGGAGATAGCCATGTCCGATTACATTGAGGGTTGTTTTCTTTTCAGGGGGATTCTTTCTGTACACTCATGGGAGTTACAAAGGAAAGAGGTATGGGGGACGGAGGGGTGGGGTGGGGCAGGAAGAACATCAATTGAAGCCAGTCCGAGAGGCAAGTCCCAGTAACAGCATGTGGATTTCATGACAGAGCACACACATTACAGAGTCTTCAGGTTCCCTGGGTCAGTTATTTTCAGACTCCTCTCTCTCCCCATAAAGTTAGCAAAATAACTTTCCACTTTCACTCCTTGTAAGCCAGTGTTGTAGCTGTCCCTCTGTCCTTTCTTTAAAATGCCTTCTGGGAGGAGGCAAGCAAGATTCAATGAGGGACGAGTATTGATTGGATCCTTTGGAAACAGAGCTTTTGTAGGGAGCCTCTGCTGTCTTTTAAGGCACCTGATCCTCACAGAAATAACTGCACCCCAAGGAAATCCTCCCTGATGCCAGGAGGTGAATACAGTAAATGGTGAGAAATAGGAAAATTAAAAATAAAAAAATATCTAGAGAAGAGATCAGTCACTGTCAGCAGCCACTGAGGGCTTTGACTAAGCAAAGAAAATAGCAAGTCATGAATGAGTAAGTTTGAGCAGATGGAAGAGGGACGAAACGATGCATGGGGATGAGAAATCTGTCAAAGGCAGTGGCCTGGCAGATCTGGCAGGACAATATTGTCTTAGCCTGATTGCAAAGTGTCCCAGAGCACTCTCGCTGCATGTGAAAGAATTGTAAAACATCCAGTGCATACCCAGGCGGGAAACACCTCGGCAAGGTGGGAAATCAGCCAGGGCAGGGAACCGGCAACTGTCAGACCTGGCGCCCCGACCGCCCGCGCCCCTTCTCTGGTGTACTCGCGAGGGAAGCCCCCACGAGGCTGACTGTCCTGCCAGGTAGGGACCCTGCGGGCACCTCCTGCAAGCGGTGAAAACTGTGGCTACGAGTAGGAGGAAGGACACATGCTGCTGTCGCCAATTCCCAGCCCCGATACCTGGCTCGTGGGTCTTCTTTCCTACCCGCGCTGCAGTTTGCTGACTGCAGTTCTACCAAGGAAGGATGGGTTTGGGGAGCTCCTGCCAGTGAGCTAGGAGCCAAGTCAAAGAATCGAGCTGCTATGTCCTCCAAGAATTCCCGAACCATCTCCTGCACGCTCTCCAGCTGGAGGGGAGCCCCAGAGATCATTCCTCTACAAGAATTTACACTTGCAAACTCCAGAGTCTGCTGCTGTCAGCCAGTCCTAAGAAACAAGCTTGGCATTCGAGGGAGCTGTGCTAACAACTTAGTTTTCATGAGAATGCCTTAGAATTGCGCAGTATGTTATATTTTTCAAGCATTTTCATATACTTTTACTCAAAATGGCAGCTTATGAAGCAAATAAGGTGTTATATACACAGGAACATATGAAATAATTGTATAAAGTAGCTGTGACTTGCCCGTGATCACACTGCTGGGCCTCAGAGATCTCAGGTGTCCTGGGTCGGTCTCTGTGCCTTTGACCACATCTCAGTGTCACATTTTTCTGAAGTACCCAATGCCACAGACATCTCTGGCTTAACAGTCTTTGAGAATCTATCAATTCACTTGAGCCTAAAGTTATAGCATACTTTGAGTGGCTCTACTTCCTAGTCAGGAAAGATGGAAAGGGAAAAAAGTAATGTATAGCAAGAACTTTAGAAGGTTATACTTAAAACAGAGTTTTCCAAATTGTGGTAAAATATGCATAACTTAAAATTTACCATTTGAACCATTTTTAGGTGTACAATTCAGTGGCATTAAGTACATTCACTTATTGTACACCATCACCACCATCCACCCACAGAACTCTTTCATCTTCCTAAACTGAAACTCTGCACCCATTCAATGTTCTCCAGTCCTCCAGCCCCAGCCCCTGGCAACCAACAGTCTACTTCCCATCTCTGTGAATTTGACTATTCCAGGTAACTCATATAAGTGGAGTCATATAGTAATTATACTTTTGTGACAGGCTTATTTCAGGCCTCATGATGTCTTTAAGGTTCATGCACGTAGTAGCATGTGTCAGAATTTCCTTCCTTTTTAAGGCTGAATGTATCCTATGGATTTACCACATTTTTGTTTATCCATTCATTCATCAACGGACATTTGGGTTGCTTTGGCCTTTTGGCTGTTGTGAATAATGCTGCCATAAATATGGGTGTACATATCTCTGTTCAAGTACTTACTTTCAATTCTTTTGGAATGATAATTCCAGAAGTGGAATTGCTAAATCATATGGTAATTCCATGTTTCATACTCTTTTCTACAACTCCAGTACCTTTCTACATTCCCTCTAGCTATACAGAAAGACTTCCAATTTGTCTATGTTCCATTGATCTCAAGTCTACTGATGGTATTGCCTCTGGTCAGGAATGCCTGCTGCATGGTCCTGTCACACACCACTCACAGTAAGTTCCACAGACATTTCCCCCACCAGAGCCCAGATTTTCAGCTGGGTTCGCTCTTGTGGTTCTTATTATGATCACGGCAATTTAGCAAGAAACCATCAGGGAGGGAACTTTGAGGAACAAGATTTATTACTCACAAGTCCTGGGGGAGGCCTGGCATGCCTGGGAGCCACAGAGCAAGGTCATGGAGAGAGGGGGGAGAGAATGTGGGGCTCTGCCTTTATTAGCTTTTGAGGGTAAGGTGGCCAAGGTTTCAAGGGTTCACTCTTTATTGGCTAATTCAGAGCATAAGAGCTGGAATTAGAACATGGGAAAGGAGATGTGTGGTCCCTCAAGTGGTCAGTTTCTAGATTACCCAAGGCTTTCTGAAAGGGGACTTTCACAAACAGGGTGGTCTAGTTCGTCACCTGATTATTTTGCTGGCAACTGGGTCATGCAGCTGGCATTATGTTTATTCGAGATGGATGTATTTTGAAATGGATTCCTGGGCAGTCAAAAGCTTAATGACAGGCACTTACATTTCCTCGCATCCCCACCAACACTTGTTATTTTATGTTTTGGGTTTTTTAAATAATAACCATACTAATGATTGTGAAGTAGAAACTTAGATTTTTAAGAAAGCTTCTGAAAGGGCTTATGGATGCCATAGATTCACAATCTCTTATTTGAGATCCTTGGGACCATGTGTGGCTCAGAATTCAGAATTGTTTTGATTTTAGAATATTATCACAGCACATAAATTTTTTATAAGGTGCTCCCAGTGGAGTCTGAGGCTGGAACTCAACAAGCAAGCGCAGTACATGTCTGCAGCAAAATGCATTACTATTTACACTAAGTGGGAGAAATGAGGACTCAAGTCAGCCTCATTTCAGATCAGATCAAAGTTTGGTAATCAATGGACTGCAGGAAACGAACTTTGGAGACATTTGAACTTTGGAACTGCAGATAAGGACTTTGGAGCCTCTATTGGTATTATATCTACTTACATTAGTACAACTCTTAAACCCATTGAAGGGCAATGAATATGTAACTTAGAATTAGAACTTGCTCTAGAGACATGTATTGAATGGAGCTCATTTGTGGCAACAAACAAAACTGAAACTGCTTTCGCCATCGAAAGTGTGCCTTGAGGAGAGAGCAGTCAGAGGAAATGTCAGACACCTGAAAACAAGCCCAGACCAGTACTTAGGAGCCCCATTTCTCCCCATTCCTGGCCCAGCTTCCACTTGGACTCTTGCCCAGCCCAATGGGCACCACCAAGCTAACCTTCCTCACAAGTAGCCACCTCTCAGACTTGACTGGCTTTCAAACGACATTAGGTCTTGAGAGTGTGTGCCCAGTTCCCTCCCTAAGCAACTCCTTTCATCAGAACAACTACCTGCATTAACGTGGATGAGAAATACTGAATGCTGATTAGTGAATGTGTCTCTCCTCCCAGCAAGCACATTCAGATATCAGCAGGTCTTTTTGGAAGCACTGGTTCAACTGAAAGGAGTGATTTTGAAGGTTAGCAATGACAAGCATTGTGGCTGGCCAGTGGGACACTTCTGTGGGGACAAGTCTTTGTCTCTCAGGTTTAATGCCTCTCAGGTGACAGAGGCTGTCAACACTGTCAGGGAGGATCCTGTTACAGAGCCTGCAGCCACCCACAAGGTTCACTGTGTCAGCGCCCCTACATTCTCTTGGGGCTCTTCCACCCTAAGCAGCTACAATGTCTGGGTGTGATCTAGGAAGCGTATATCAACAATATGAAATTAAATGTCTTAATCTGTTCTGGCTGCCATGGCAAAACACCAGAGATGGAGTAGCTTATAAACAACAGAAATTTATTTCTCACAGTTCTGGAGTCTGGAAGTCCAAGATCAGCATGGTCAGGTGAGGACTGTCTTCTGAGTCACAGACGTACTGTGTCCTCATGTGGCGAAGGGGCAAGGCTAGCTCTCTGGAGCCTCTTTTATGGGGGCACTAGTCCCAGTCATGAAAGCTCTGCCTAATCACGTTCCAAAGGCCTCACCTCATAACATCATCACCTTGAGCTTTAGGTTTTCAATATATGAATTGGGGGGAAGCACAAACTTTCAGACCATAGCAGATGTGAAGAAAAATAATTCTGCAAAATTGCCAAAGATTTAGTCTCTATACATGCCATTGTGAAATAGAAAGGAACCAAACTGGGGAAACTATGCTTAACTGGTCATGGGTGCCACCCACTTGCCCCACCACAGCATGAAACATTGATAAACGATGACGACCTTGTCTGTCCTTATTTCTGGGTTCTCCCTGCCCCAAGTGAGTGTGCATCCAGCCTCAGAACCTGAGCTACCTATAGCAAGGTTCTCCTTCCTTTCCATGTCCCCCAGAACTGTGAGGGTGCAAAAATAGAATGCTGTCAGGCCAAAGAGCTGGTGCAAAAACTAATAAACTGAAAAATAGTATGAGCTCAAAGCTACATCCATTCCTGCAGTATGTGATCACTATAGAAAGAGATCAAACATGATGGGCAACAGATAAATGGGCTCCTGGGTCCCTGTGCTGACCTGGGCTCCCATAGATCCTTCAGGCTAAACCTGGGCGATCCAGAGATTTGACCTCAGGATGCACTGTGGAGCAACAAAATGGCCATTTTCCTGTTCAACGGTATTTTTCAGTTTAAGTTTCCACATTGTCTCTAAAGTTACCCTTTGAATACACAGAAAGGAGAAAAGGTTCCTGAGGACACGGGTGCATTGTTCCTTGTTTTTATTGTAAGTGGCTGAACATCAGTAGGCACAGTTAGAGGCTGGGTGTATTTGGCAGTCTCTTATTGTTCCTGGATGCTCAGACTCCCAGGGGAACCATTCCCAGTGTAAGCTACAGCCGTCAGAGTCTGATAAATGAGTCTCGGCCAGCCATGCGGCGCACACAGCATCTGAAAGAAACAAAGCTCTCCCCTGACTCAGCACAAGTCCAGCTGCAAGAATCATTGTCCTAAATGTGGAAGGGCAACACCAGAGCCGGCGGTCACCTTTCAGCCCCTCTCTGCTCCAGTACCAGCAAAGGTTGGTCTGAACTGGCTATTGTTTATTCCAGCAGGCTTTAATCATGCGGTAGAGCCCACAGAGCCCAGCACATATAACCGAGTGCCAAATAGAGTCAATCCAATGTCACATTTTAGACGTTAGATCAGGAAGACAATCTCAGAATCCAAGAAGAATTTATCGATATACCAGGTCTATTAAAAGGCAGCACAGAAGTTCTTCACTGTGGGAGGAAAAAAAGAGAGAGAGATAAAAAGAGAGAGAGAGTTCCAATACTTTTTAAAAATTTCAATTAGCACATTTTTAAGGCAGTAAATATTGTGAAGGTTCTTGAAAAGAACTTGCAGCGTGCCCTGTGTGCTTTATTATTCATCATGAGGTGAACATTGAGAAGGCAACGTTGTCCAAGATATGGATGAAGGCATGGAGCTTACTCATGATTTACAATGGGTGAACCACTTCATACGCAAAGCCACCGTGCATTAGATTTCAATAGCTGAAAAATGGCTTAAATGCAAGTTTCTCTGTGTGTTTCTATTTCTTCTTTTGGAGACTGATGGATAGAGCCTTTTGTTTCTGGAACTTGGAATATTATCTGCAGGAAAGAGAAGAATTATTAGTATATTGTACAAGAATATGTAAACAGGAAGCACAAAATAAAGGAAAAGGAGTGTTTTTCAGCTTTTAAGCAACAATATTAGAGGCAGTAAAAGAATTATAATCATAGCAATTAGGCATCAGCCTATCATTTGTCTGTGCTGGACATGCTGATTCCCGTTGAGAGCCACTCTTCAGCCCTCCACCTTGGTCTGTGCCCTGAGGAGAACTCCTACCGACTGCATCACCTGGGTCCCCTAGCTTGCTGGTTTCCACTTGGTTTCGGCCAATGGGAGTCAGCAGCCAGAGGTCAGAAGGAGGGACTAGAGAGGTCAGGATATCATTCCCTAATGATGGGTCTAGGTTTGGCCATTGCCATGTCTTTTGGCACCTGACTGTGCTTTTCAGTTCTTGTGCAGTCTGGCCCCATGATTCTTCGATGCCCTGTGCTGGTTTCCTTCAACCCTGTCCACAACTTTATAAAAAGTCTCTTCTTTAAACTCTCTTTATGACCCCTTTGAGTGTGCCCTTGTTTCTTACCAGGACACAGACAAATATAGAGCCTTTGCAGGAATTAGAAAAAGGCACCCAGGTGGGTAGTGGGTACTTGGGCTTTGTTTTCCTATTGTCTCCACTCTGGTATATATTGAAACTTTCTAAAATAAAAAGTGCATAGCTTCGTGGGCACAGAACCCTGGCTGGGTTCCAGCCTCACCTCACTCCCTCGGCAGGTGGCTTTATGCTGTGTACAGAATGCCCCGCTGAGCCTGGCGGCCGTTCAGAAGGATGGGCAGATCCCTAAAAGCTGGAAAATAGTCTTATGGAGAAAGTGAGAATTTACCTGGGTCTTCAGGATATTTGGAACTTAAGTGAGAAAGAGTATTGTAGGCAGGGAGAAGGTGTACACAGACAGGCTGGCATCAGATCTACAGAGGGAGCAGACTCTAAGGCAGGAAAGGCCCCTGGTGGGGAGCACCGCCGCATGGGAAAGGAGAAACGGGCTGGAGACGGGCTGTGCTCGCCGAGGCCTAAAGTGTGGGTCGTAGCTTAGGATTGACAGGAGGAATCATGCAGCATTGGGGTACGTGGGCTCTGAAGCTGGGCTGCCCGGGCTTCAGTCATCGTTTCGTCAGCTATTAGCTCTGTGACTTTACACAGTTACTTTTCCCTTATTAAGCCTCAGTATTCTACTGTACAAATTGGGGATAAAATAGTACTAACTCCTAGACTTGCTGGGAGGCTGGATTTTAAATGCACGTCCAAGTGCTTGACAGCTCCTGGCTTCTGTAAGCTCTCGGTGGACATTAGGTACTATCATCAAACGTTTTTAAACAGAAGAACGACATGATGAAAGCTGTATTTTATGAAGATTCATCAGACAGCATGTGCGGAATGCACTAAAAGGAAAGACAGAACAGGGGCGTCGGTGTGAGGCTGCTCTCGCTGTCTGCACTCTAGAGGGACAGGGAAACGGGAGCGAAGCAGGTGGGAGGTGAGTAGGAGGAAGGGAAGCTGACGGGTCATGAGAGTAAGAAGTCAGAGGGGGCGCCAAGCACTCTCAGGTCTCTAGTCTCCCCTGGTATAAATGCACCTGGCAGCTTAGGCAGTTGATGCTGAAGAAGTGACAGTTTTGACGTTTTAGTACAAGTAAAAGAAATATTAATGTAAATTTGCCATTTCAGTACAAGTAAGAAAATGAAAGAACTATTAGATTTTACCCTCTGTTTTACATGATAATGAATTAGACCCAAGATTCTATTACAAGATAAAAACCCTAATGGACACCTCAAGTATTCCAGCAATCACTGGTGACTTCTCAAACTTTCCAAAGATGGCTTTTTTTAAAAATCTGAGGTTAAGGCCTTCTCAGTTGAGAAAGAACATCCTCGTAAAAGAGCGCTTTCTAAGACCATGTGTAATTTACAAGTTTAGTTCTTACTAGCAAAATTAACAGGACAGTTGAGCAAGCTACAAATTCTTAAGTATCAACATTTGGGATAGAGGGAGAAAGAGTAGTTAATTTTAAATGATAATCTCTGTAAGTCCCCAATTGTGCATTCATTTGTAGGCAAGCCTACCTAAGAACTCAGTGCCATTTAAAAAATTATTGTGAAGCCATTTAGCCCTATCTCCCTTGGAGAAAATTTATTTCATATTTTTATTTGACCTTTTTTCCAGAAACTGGGTCCCGTTTCTGCCGAGGTTTTGGCTCACTGTTAGAAATAGTGTGGCAGAATCCAGTTTCAAGGCCCCTCCTGCCTCACCCTCATCTGTCTTCTCCCTCTGTGTCCTGCAGATACTTGCCTGAGATCATGAATGATGGGCTGACCAACCAGATCAACAATCCTGAGGTGGATGTGGACATCACTCGGCCCGACACTTTCATCAGGCAACAGATCATGGCTCTTCGTGTGATGACCAACAAACTGAAGAATGCATACAATGGCAATGACGTCAACTTCCAGGACACAAGTAAGAAAGTCTTTACCAGTAATCTCCAGAGTCAACAATGGTCATTAAAGATTATACCACCATGTTTATTCAAGAGCAATGTTCACCTTTCATCATGTGTCATTCTTGCCCAATCTGCAAAGCTGTTTATAGTTCTTTGGACAGAAAGCTCTGATCCACAAAACTTAGGATACTAATAAAATCATAGCTGCTCTTAAGGATGCAGCCCACTAAGTTTTAGTGGGTTGCATTCAGCTGTACCAAAGCTAAAATTGAGTTTCATCTGCCAGTTGATCCATTAATGAAAAAGCAACAAAGTAATGTTTTCACTTTCTCCTTTCCCCATTAACATTTATGTCTCTGCACCAAACTCCTGCTCCCTCTACCTCCAGCCACCAAGAGGAAAACGTTCTAAAGATTACTCAGACAAGGCTGGGCTGGAATCCCTGATTTGTCACTTATGAGCCTGAGTCTTTACCAAATTATTTCTTTTCTTTTATAATTTTTTTTAATATATCTTTATTGATTTCAGAGAGAGGAAAGGAGAGGGAGAAAGAGAGAGAGATAGAAACATCAATGATGAGAGACTCATTGATCAAGCCCACAACCCGGGCATGTGCCCTGACCAGGAATCGAACCCCGATCGCCTGGATCCTAGGTCTACACTCAACCACTGAGCCACACCCACCAGGGCCCAAATTATCTCTTGAGTCTCAGGTTCCCCTTCTGTAGGAAGGAAAGCAGCCCTGCCTCAGAGGTAGTTGGGAAGTTTATTTGAGGCCATATTTGGACCCAAGATAATATCTCATGTGCCATGGATTCAACTGCATTAGTTCTCTCTCTAGCCAGTCATACACATATAGAAACCATTAACATTCATATCTGAAATATTGAGAGAAATAGTCAAATATAGATTCAATATTACACTTGACTATTTTATTCAATATTATAAAAGCATTGGAAGTTATTTGAAAGGCTACTAAGAGAACATTGACATGAAACTATATTTGGGTTCTGTCTAAATGGTTTCAAGATGTATAATTATTAAGGCAAGTTTTCTTTTTGTTTTTTGTTGTTATTTTTGTGTGTGTGTGTGTGTGTTTTAAGCAAGCACCCTTACAGAGACAGTTCTCAGGAAAAGATTTCTTGAACATGAGATATGGAGTTGCCAGTGATTTTGTAATTTGATCACTGAAGCCAAAGGTGATACTTGTGTACTTGAATTAATGAGGTAGAAAGAAGTTTCACCTAAGTCTTAGCCATCACCCTACCGAGCTGTCCCTTGAAGAAAATTTTTAGTGCTTTATTCTATTTTAAATAACAAAAATTAACTTTCTAAATGCAGGATAATTTCCTACCCAATAGACTTCATTGTTATAAAATGTCTCAGATCGTCCCATTATTTCTCCGCTCTTTACTAAGCCTCTCCTCTCCTCTTCAGAAGAGAACATTATTACACAAGGTGTTAGCCCTTTTTGCTTCTCCCTTGCTCATTACTTAGCCTCACTCATCTCCATTTATCCATTCTGTCCTCTCTAGCTAACAAAATGCTTTATTATCTGGATAATGACTATTGGAATAAATTATTCAAGAGGCATAAGGATTGGTTGATGTTGGCCGTGGTTTTCTCTCCTCTCTTACCTGAAGAGGTTACATACACGTCAATCTGCAGTGCTTAGGGAATGTCCTTGAGGAAAGATTTTGCTCCATTTCCCCTTTAAAAAAAATAAAAATCCACAATAGTTAAGAGAGTCACTTAACTCTAACCCAATTACCAAATTTGACCCTTGATTTGAGGATAGGGTCATACAAACCATTAGCACATCTTCTAGCTATCATCACCCTTATTGCTTTTCACATTTTTAAAAATCACTCCAGCGTTTGTGATTCCTTTCCAGAAAGAGATGGGGCCATTACTATTCTCATCTGGAATCCCCTGTCATCATTTGCTTACCACATTTTTAATATTCTAAATCACTTTAATATTTTTGTAAAGGTTATATTACTTCTTGTTCATAATTATTAGTGTTTAGAACAATCCCCTTAGCAATTCTGATATCTCTGAGTTAATGGGCATTTTTCCCCTCGTAAAGGCCTCTAAAGATGAATCAGAGAAAATGTTAAGAACCTAATATAGTATATTCAAGTTATCTTATCTGGTATTTAGATGTCCCTTTAGAAAAAAATTGTGACGAGTTATGCCTTTCTCACCCAGGAGACATTGGAGAAGTCCCTGAATTGCCTTAGCTTTACTTAAGTAGCATCAAGCAGCCGAGGTGGCACCAGTCTTTCAGGAGCAGCTTAGCAAGCTCATCACCGTTGGGGGCCAGCAGGGAGGAGTTTGGGCTATTGGATGGAATCATTGAGCAAGTGAGGAAAACAATTTCCTGAGTCCTCCCAGGAACATCATCTTATTTATGCCCCATAACAATTCTGTGAAAGAAATAGGATTATGTTCATTTTTACAGAAGAAGAAACAGAGCCTCAGCAAGGCTAACTGGTTTGCCATAGTTTACTTAAAACACAGCAAATTAAACTCTAGGTCACCTTTGCTGTAGGAAACGTTTTCTCCACCAGGCATCATTGTGAGCACTGGGTTCGGTGTCCTCGCACGTTTCATCAGGGTGTCTTCAAGCATACCTTGCAAGGTAAATCTTATTGTCCCTATATGTTGAGATGAGGAAAATGACCGAAGTGGAGTAAACTGCCCAAGGCACACTGATTTACTCAACAAGTTATTTATTGAGCACCTGCTGTATGCCAGGGACCATTAAAGGCAATGGGGATCAGAAGTGCACAGTTACACAAAGTTTCTGACCTCAACAAGTTTACATTCTCATGGAGGGGACTCATAGGAAACAAGAAGACAAGTAAACTACACAGTTGCACCAGCTAGTAGTTGATGGAGCCTGACCTGGGGCTCAGGTCTGAGACACAGAGTTTATGAGACAGGACGAACCAAGCAGTAAGAAGTGGGAATAGAGCAGGCCCTGAGGCACTCCGGGCAAGCAAGAAAGGAGCTGCACTAAGACCACATACTGCTTGGGCACCTGGGCATTGGTTTCAGGCAGGAAATGGCAAACTTTTTTTATAAAGGTCCAGATATTAAATATGTTCAGCTTTGAGGGCCATATGTGAACACAGAATTAGACAGTGTGTAAGTGATTGGCTGTGGCTGCATTCCCGTAACTTTCTATACGGGCACTGAAGCTTAGATTTCACATAGACACTTTTTTTTACATGTCACAAAATATTATTTTTCATTTGATTTTTTTTTAAACACTTGAAAACATAAAAACCATTCTTAGGTTGTGGACTATACAAATACAAGCAGTAGGTCAGATCGGCCTACAAGCCATAATGAATCAACCCCTGGTTTAAAGGGAGAGACTGGTTGACACAAGGTCTGTCCTTGTTCTTAGAGGAGCAGAGGAGGAACAAAGTAGTCAAGAGTGATGATAACCTGCGCCTTCCACAACTGTGTGCCGCTGCTCCCCGAGTTCCCACTTGCGGCGTTTGTTTTCCTCTGCTTAACTATTACTCCTCCTTACTTTAAAACATTCTTCCAGAATCCTTTATAAAAGCATGAGAACCACTAAGAACAATGGCTCTGAGGTACAAAAAGAGCAAAGAATGGAATTTCTTAAAGTCATTTAAATACTGGCCAGGATAAGAAATACCTTTTCAATGCCAACATGGTAGGTATGGCCACTCCTTAGGTTTGGGATTTACGTGTTCCTTAGTGGGTAACTCTGGATATAAATTTTACTGTTTCTTACAGCCCACCTGCCCAGCACAAACCTGTTGAGGTCGGGTGAGGACATTTCCGTGGGGAGATGTCCCCTTCCACTATCATGCCCAATTTTGTCACATGCCTCCAGTCTTTCCAGGTTGTGCTCTAACTTTTTGTCCATCTGTCCACACCAGGCGATGAATCCAGTGGCTCGGGGAGTGGCAGTGGGTGCATGGATGACGTGTGCCCCACGGAGTTTGAGTTTGTCACCACGGAGGCCCCTGCGGTAGATCCCGACCGGAGAGAAGTGGACTCTTCCGCAGCCCGGCTCGGCCGCTCCCTGCTCTCAGCGTCTCTCGCCTGCGTCGTCCTGGCACTGCAGAGACTGTGCAGATAATCCCGGTTATTGGTCAGATGAAACTGCATTTTAGCTATTTGAACAGCCAACTCACTTCTTTCCTTACACTCTTGGACAATGGACCATGCCACAAAAACTGACCGTTTTCTATGAGAAGAGCAGTACTGCACTCTGCCTCCCGTTTTGTTTTCCCAAAGAGTACTGGGTGCCAGACTGGACTGCTTCCTATTTCCTTCTCTATCTGTGGGGACCTTGTTTATTCTAGAGAATTCTTACTCAAATCTTTCGTACCAGGAGATTTTCTTACCTTCATTTGCTTTTATGCTGCAGAAGTAAAGGAATCTCACGTTGTGAGTTTTCCCCCCTCCCATTTATAACAACTGAAAAATAACAATAATAGGAAGAAAAGAATTTTCTTTGTAAAATCAGGCCAAACCCCAAGACAACAGCATTTTCAACAAAGAAGCAAACAAGAGAGAGAAAAAATAAAAGAGCTTTAACAGTATAGGCTCATCATTGCCAGGAACTCCCAGTGTAAGCTTTCCTGTGACTCATCCGGCTTTAAAAAATGCTGTGGGGAGAAAGTTTCAAACTGTTTTTAGTGTAGTGAAAATACACCGTTGTCTTGGAGGTATCGTCTTGCACTCTGACCACACAACACCAAACTCATTTAGAGGTACTGGTACTAAATTTAGAATTCTATCTTTAATATGACGTAAAATATTGCTACAACTCAGCACCTCTCTCTCTCACCCTGCCCAATTTCAGTTGCAGTAATGGGACCATTCTCCTCAGTTCTCTTAATGTCTGTCCACTGGATCCAATTGGCACAGATTTTTCCCCTTCATCTTCAGTTACTAGTGGACACCCCCATTAAATCCTCCTCCTCAAAGGTCTGAATTGAATATAATCATCAACAATACAATTGCTTTGCTTTAGCCACAGGTTGGACATTAATTCAGTTTCTGCCCCTGTGCTCATTACCCTCTCAAAAGAAGATTTCTTTTAAAGAACTGATAAATAATTAGATCCATCCAATGCAGAGTTTTCATTTTTAGCTATTTGCTTTGTGTCAGTTGGTTTCTGCATCACAAGGGCATTCTCTTACAAAATAACTCACAACAGAAAAAGTCAAGACAAAAAATATATATATATAGTATTGACATGGAGATTTCTTTCACTTTTTTAGTCTTAGTATGATCATCTATTTTTATATCTATATATATATAAATCACAGATTTTAACTTCTTAATTCCAAGCTCAGGGTTGACACACCTTTGTAACAAAAATGTTTTGTCAACCAGCTCTTCTTGTTTTGTGTTGCTCAGAGAAGGGATTCTTCAATGAGCACCAAGAATCAAGAAAGAGATCTTTTTACGTATCTAACTGTCCATTTAATAAAAAGTTTGCCAGGGCACACCCTTTTTGCATGAGCGTGCTTTGTCCTGGATGCTCCTGACCATATCGAGCTCATGGAGAGAGCCATGGGTGTGTACGACTTTACCGGTGATGGAAACTATGCGTAAAGAATGTGTTTTTCACACAAAACCATTGCTTTCATGTACAATGCCTTCAGCCTAGGATTCCTGTTTAGCACTTGGAGAAATGTCCTAATGCAAGAGGCCAATTTAGAGCCACAGCCTAACTGGTCCACCAAGTGTGGCAAAGCTAGGCCCTGTGCTCCCCCTGGCAGAGAGAAGCAAAATAAACCAAACTGGGGCTTTATGAATACAGTTGGCTATCCATGTGTTTCTTGGTTTTTATGACACATCTAGGGTTGGGAAAAGTAATGTTTTAAGACATCACAGTATACAGTCACATTTTAATTAACCCATTGACAGTAATAACATGTAAATGGTATATTTCAATCCCCTTTCTCATCAAAATTATAATTAGTTATTGATTTAGTCATCACTTTTAAGTAGAACATATGCGGCACAATAGTATTAAGTATAATTGAGCACTTTTGCAAAACTGAAAGTATTTAGAAGCATCTATTGCTATTGTATGCCTAATGAAATAGGAAACGTAGGATTCTGAGAGACTTTGTGGCATCTTTTCATGTAAATCTTTATGAAATCAACACTTAACCTAATTCAGCGTTACATACTCCTAGAAAAACATTTCACTACCAAACTTTGGCTTTCTGTCAACAATTCCACATAAAACATCTCTAGGAAGAACCAATCATTTATGTTGCTCATTTCATTGTATGTTCAGAAATCAGTATTGTCTTTCTCCAAATAATTAAGGTGCAATACAAATTAAATCAACCTTGATTTGCCAGAATATTTGAGTAATAATTTGTTTTTATGGCTTTAAACCCCAAGTCTTTCCTTTTTGAAATATGTCTGCATTGTCTTCTATGAAACAGATCAGAATGCCTTGCTTTTCCCTTGCTTTCACCCCCAAATGATTTTGTGCATGTGTGTGAATACACATTGTGTTAACAAATATGAACCCATGTTCTGTACATACTAAACACACAGATAACATATAAACACTTGTTTCATTTGTTTCAGCACCTTGGTTATTAACCTATTCATAATGGTTAGAAATAGTGATCCATATGAGCCAGGCAGAGAGCTGAAATGACTATCAGTTAATGATGCCACAATATTAGTCACCTGCATGAAGGTGGTCAAAATATTATTCAAATTGTACTTTCTGGTTTTTATCATCATCCTAATATGTCATATGATGTTCAGACTAATTTAACATGGGGTGTTTGGGGTTCTTTTTGCCTTATGAGAATTAGTTTAATCCAGTTACCCCATTTCAGAAGTATTTTGGAATTTCACCTCACCCCATCCCACTCCTGGCCAAATTACTTTCTCTCCTTTCAGCATCGTGATAGGGGAAGCAATGATGCTGCATTGTTTTTCATGACCTGACTTCTTTGCTTTGATGTCCTCTAGGTTCTGTAATGACATCATAACCTCTGTTACAAGTAGAGAGGAATGGGCTCACTGAAGTCGGACACTAGAAACTGTTGGGTGATGCTCATAACTGCAAACACTTAGCTTATTGAAGTGCCTCTATTTACATGTTTAGTTATAATATGTATTTTTCTAACAGAAATACACGTCTGTAATTGGTGTATATTATACTTTGTATATGTTATAACAAAAGCTAAACAGAGGCTAAAGTCTTTAGCAGAGGAGAATGAATTACAGATTCATGAGTTAGAGCTCTGCTATGGTTCTGTACTGAAGGACAGCCATGACAACCTTCTGTCATCTTAATGAAGGTCAAGTCGGCACTTTGATTATAGCCATCCTAGAACAGCCTTAGCAATAGCAATCTGACTCCCTTACAGTGACTTACCCAGATGAATATCTTGTATGACCTTGTTTTAATTGTAAGGGATGGAAATGCTACTTTGTCTACACTGAAAAACACTATTATTCATTGACAAGCTGTATTAATTATAAAAGGAGCATTCTATAACTCACACACACTGAAAATATTATTGGATGCAGAACCCTGCTATTTAATTTATATTCCCTGCTGCAGACATTAGCCTACTTTAATTCTTTAGCCATTACATACATGTTTTGGCTACACACTGAACACCAACTAAAGTCCCCAAGGAGGAGTAAAACCTTAGCAAATTCCTGAGTTGTGATTCTTTTGTTACTTCTGTTTGCAAGGCTAATTGTCAAGTGGTTTGATTAAAGGTGAAAGTGTTAGCAAATGCAAGTTTTGACTTATCCAAAACTTGTAGAAAATTCAAACTCATTTTCATTTACTTACAGTGACTAACAGACCTTTTAACTTTAACAAAACAAACAAACAAAAAATGACAGTTTAGCTTTGCCAGCAGAAGAGTAAAGGAGACCCTAACTTACAAATTTGCGATATGTTCCTCCTTGGTGGAGACATTAGCTAGTGTTTAGTTTTAGGCCAAATTATACAACTAGAGTATTGATCTGTATGCATTCTGGAGCCTTGCTATGTCATGGTTTGCTACAACACAAGGACTCAGCCTAGCATGGGGCCGTGTGAACTGCATTCAAAGTTGAGTAGCTACTGGAATCTTTGACCTTGCCTTGCAATGAGGTACTTCCATGAAAGGAAACCCAACGATGGCCTAATAGTGAGGTCTCTGTGTGCATAAGCGTAATATACATGCAGGAAAAATGTGTGCACCAATCAAACCTAAAATTTTATGTGACTGTCAAATGAATATTATTTGGGTTAAGATTTTTCATTTCTGATTTGGATAGAAAATTGCTATTAATCTTGTATTAAAATAGTTTTTAAAAATCTACCAGTGCCCTTTCTGCATTTTCTTAATTATTGTCATAGTCTAAATTTCAGAGTTTTTTATATTTTTTTTTTGTTTGAGACCTTTTTAGCAGCTGTAATATTACAAAAGAAGAGAAAAGGAACATAGATTAAATTAGCACCACTCACCTAAATACACTTGGCATTTGAATCCATGAACTTTTAAAACTTTAGAATATTTAGAACTTTCCAAACACATGTGGAATATACTATAATCTCTCATCTTTTGAATTAGTTTCTTCTCTAATTTAAAATTTAGTGGCTTAAGAACTGACCTCACTTTATGAGGTCAGAAAAATAAGATAATATGTGAAAGAACTAACAGTAACATGTTAAAGATTCGCTTAACAAGTATTTATTAAATTCCTACTCTCTACGAAACCTGCTGCAGGTGCTGATCACTGGTTGTCAAAACCACCAGTTGGAAATTATTCACTTTTTACTACAGCTAACCATAATTATTATAGATACATCATATATTTCAAGATGGTCTTTTAAATAAAGGAACCCATATAAATAATGTTATCAAGAATATAATGTTTAACTGTAAGCAATATTATAATTTAGTTCGCGTTATGACTATGTTGGTCTCTATTGAGAAAAGTGGTATCTACAAAACAATTAAGGAACTTTGGGATAATTTAATCTATAAAACTAGAAAATAACAAATTCTATTTGGAAATAAACTGAAAGCAATTTGATGGAAAGGAGACCCTTTCTGAAAGAGGCCATAGTTGATCCACATGGATGGTTTGAAAATTTACTTTATTTTATATTTTTATTGATTTTTTTATTGATTTGAGAGAGAGAGAGAGAAACATTGATTTGCTGTTCTACTTATTTATGCATTCATTGGTTGATTCTTGTATGTGGTCCAACTGGGAAGCAAACCTAAAACTTTGGCCTATCTGGACAATGCTCTAACCAACCTAGCTACCTAGCCAGAGCCTGAAAATGTATTTCAGAGTGAAGCCAAACAGATTAATGATGGGTTGGATGTAGCATTAAGGAAAAAAAAAGAGGACTCTATAGCACTCCTAGGTTAAGTGTGGGTGAACCAAGGACTTAAAATCCACATGCATCTACTCCAAAAGATTAGTGATCCAGGAAAGCCTCCCCAGGAACAATCGAGCTGTTTTCTAATGACAGGAGGGAGACAGCCTTGTGCAGACCTGCGAATAGAGATTTTCAGGCAGAGAAAAATCAAATCCAAAGTCTCAGCTCAGGAATGATCTTTGTGTACTCCAGTGTAGCTGGGGACCAATAAGTGAGCTGTCGGTGGTGGGAGATGGTCAAAGAGCTCAACTGCTGCAGCCATGTTAAGTTTGATGGCCAAAGCCGTGGTCTTTTACCACCTGGTGAAACCAAAACCCTGAAAGAACCCATCCCGAGGCAGCAGCCCTGCTGGTAACACTTACTAGCATTTTAAACCACATTTTAGCAAGGAACTATGCTAATATCTTTATGTACTTCATCTTTATAGGACCTCTATGAAGTAGGAATAGTAATGCCTGTTTTTATGCTGAATAAAATGAAGCACAGTGAGATTAATTAACTTGCCCAGTCACACAGGCGAGGCTGTGATATGAACTGAGATCTGTAACAACTAAGCAGAAAAGTGGCAGTATACAAAGATAATTTTTGTCTTTCATTACAAATGCCATTGAATTATCCAAGGGTGTTCTAAGAATTGGCACAAGCACATGAACAGGAATTCAGATGTTTACTTGCACAGAGCGTATGTATGAAAATTTTATTCCAAGTAGTGCCATTTAGCTGCTTTCTGCTTTAATTTTTTTATCCAAAATTAAAATTCTAAGTAAATAAACTACCGATTCTGAGTTCTTGCATAGTTTTGAACTTAAAGCCACTGTGACCCAAAGTTTGTGCCTAGGACAGGAACGTGTGTATCAAATCTGCTTTCCCCTTATTTGCATATTTGGCTTAAGCATGATGTTGACGGAAAGCAGTCATCCACAGTGCTTAGCCCAACTCTCCGTGGCTCTTCCCATACATTAGCCTTGTCTGTAATTTATTCAGGTGGTCAATCGGACTCAAGATATAAATCCAAACAATATAACAATTAGTCAATTCAACCAACCAGTTTGGCTGCTTGTTGACTAAATTGACTGTTAGAGCATCTTGCAAAGTCTATGACCTTGGAGACCCATCTAATCGAAGTCCTGAGGATGGTTTTCTCTGTTAAAAATAAGACCAGAGAGTGAGATACCTTTGTGCTTTTCTTCTTGTTTTTTATATTCCACCTTACACCTGATCAGAAAGCATGGGTCATTGTCCTCCTTACCTGAGAGAATCGAAGCTATTGATTTTATCCCTTTTAAAAAGGTTCTCCTTAAACATTTCAGAAAGGTAGGTGAATATCAAGTTAGGGAAATGTTTGTCTACAAAACTCTATTTCTCTTGCTTGATATAAAATGCCTTCTATTTATAAAAAGCATTTCATCCTAAAGGGAGCTTTCAAATTCATTTGCTGTCATAATCTTCACCACACCTCCATGAAATAGGCAGGAATTACTCTCTATTTTAAAGATCAGAGAAGCTACCCGGTGGATCCAAGGTCTCTCGCTATGTTATTTCTCTCCCTTTCTCCTTTTTCTCTCCCTCACTACCAGCTCTCCCAAATCTTAAGGACTTCAATGCAAGTCATTCTGGTTCCTCTAAACCACTCACTAATTTATAAAATCAGCCTAAGAGCTCTGCCACAGGAACCCAGTAACAAATTTTTCCAAGCCAAGTCCGGTAGAATGATGCCCCGACAATCTTCTGATTTATCTCTGGTCCTGAATCACATACTGTGAATTGGCATATACTGAGTTCCTGCTTGTGGAAAATTATATTAATCCAAACAAGTTTCACCCAAACTGTTTTATTAAAAGCTTGTTAGTGACACAATAATGATTTTATTGGTTTTTATTTGTTTGAACCACTTGCATATGAATTAGCATATTCATGCGATTTTTATACAGCCAAAGAAAAGTCCAGGTTCTGTGCATGTATTTATTTTTAAGCTTGAGGGTGTTGTGTGTTTTTTAATGGAAAATGGGAAAATTTACATGTAGTAGTATGTTATTAGACAGAGAGAATGGGCCATGAGAAATGTGCAACTAAATGGATTTTTCTGGGAAAAAATAAAAAAGATTTCCCCACATACAAAATCTTTCTTTCTCTGGAGCAATCCTATGATCTTTGCCCTCCTTGTGCCTCTTGAGCAAGGAGAGTGACATAGGGTGGCTTGGAGAAAGCAAAATGAAGACCGAATGAAATGAAGAAAGAATAGAAATCCAGTGCCACTTGAAACACATGATGTTTCCTACACGTATTTGATCATTTCTGAACCTTCACTGGGAAAGCCTCCTCTCAAAAGAAAGACTCTCTTTGGACAATATAAAATAATGGCACTTAATGAAAAACTTAAAAAGAAATCACAAAGAATGCCAACAAGCATATGAAAAGATGGTCAACATCACTAATCATCAAGGAAATGCAAAGCAAACTCACAATGAGATATCACTTCACACCCAGCAAGACTGTTACCGTCAAAGATAATAATAATAAGTGTTAGTGAGGATGCAGAGAAATTGGAACCCTTGCGCACTGTGGGTAAGGATGTAAAATGGTGCAGCCACTGTGGAAAATAATGTGGAGGTTCCTCAGAAACCTTCACATAGAATTACCCTATGTCCAGCAATCCCACGCTTCCAGATATATATCCAAAAGAATTGAAAACAGAATCTTGAACAGATACTAGCACGCCCATGTTCACTGCAGCATTATTCACAACAGACAAGAGGCAGATGCAACCTAAATGTCCATCAACAGATGAATGGATAAAGAAAATGTGGTCTAGCCCGGCTGGGCGTGGCTCAGCAGTAGAGCATCAACCAGTAGGTCAGGGTTCGATTCTCGGTCAGGGCACATGCCCGGGTTGCGGGCTCCATCCCCAGTAGGGGGCGTGCAGGAGGCAGCCAATCAATGACTCTCTCATCATTGATGTTTCTATCTCTTTCTCTCCTTCTCCCTTCCTCTCTCTGAAATCAATAAAGACATATATGAAAAAAAGAAAATGAGGTCTATAAATACAATGGAAAATTATTCAGCCTTTAAAAAGAAAAAAGTTCTAAAACATGCTATAACATGGATGAACCTTGAGGATATCCTGTTAAGTGAAGTAAGGCTGTCACAAAAAAGACCACAGTAGAAAGGGAGGAAGGGAGGGAGGGAGGGACGGAGGGACGGAGGGAGGGAGGGAGAGAAAAATCCCTGTTTTCAAGAAGTCCAGAGTCTAGTGTAATTGTGGGATACAGAACAAATTCACAAATAGCTGACTGTATAAATGCTGTGATAAGGGTTGTGATAGAGGCTTCTACCAAGTACCACAGAATAAAGAAAGAGACAAAAAGGTGCTGTGGAAATAAAACTGGTTAAAAAGAAAAGAAATAGAGTAGTTATGATACATTGAATGAATAAACACTCTTCTTCACACACGCAGTATAAATAAGACATCTGTGTGTCCCAACTTGTCCGACAGTCCCCCTTATGTCTGTTGTCCCAGCGTAATTATTAATAGCACCACTTTCACTCTCCACAGTGTCCCCTACTTTGAATGATAAATTATATGGTCTCTGTAGCGGTGAATAATGGCTATGCACATGATCGATTTACACTCAAATGTATATGACACCTTATAATTTTTCAAAATACCCACACAGATGGAGATGTACTGGGTTATGTTATTCATCACAAAACTACCTATTTAAATCCACCCTGCCTACCTGTTGTATTGAAAAACATCTGGAATCAGAATCAATAATCCAAAAACAACTTGAACATTGTCGAGAATGCTATACAATCCCAACTCACAAACACCCAGCACTAAAGATTAGCCTGCTTTCATCTCAAAATGAACCACACTTGGAACTTGATCCCAGGTGATTGACCCTTTCTACTTTTCAGCAATTTTTGTTGGATGTCAGTGAACAAAAGCACTGACAATTGATACTGCCCCAGAAGTTGTATTTTGATTGCATTTGCTGCTGCTGGAAAGATGTGATTTAAGGCATGTTTTCTACATTTGCCAATCTTAGCAGTCCAATAACAACTGTAATCATTTTCTTTGTTTTTTTGAGTCACATGTAGGATCAATTTCTTGACCACTATGGATAGGTTGGCCATCTATATCAGAGTTCTCTGCCCTAGCAGGAAGGATACATAATGTTCACATCAAGTGATATCTGTAGTTTCTTATGCATTCAATGTAACCCCAATCCCTTTTCCCCACTTAAATGAGCATACCAGAATGCAAGGAATCAATGGGTATAAAGTTGTCAGAGAGCTAATGATGAATTCACTCTAACTTATAGTCATTCACAAATTTTAGTCATTCAATTGCTGTTTCTAACAAAGTTCTTTTAACACTTTCTAATCAATTCCTACATTGGATTTATAAAGCTGTGTACTGTTCCACTTAACATCTGGGAGAATGTGTTCCAAAGAGAACAAAGTATGTTATAAAAGTGCCACCTGCTGATACTGTAGGGGAGGAAAAAGTTTTCCCTACCCTTCTAGGTTCTTTTGGCTGGTCTAATAATTAAATTGACATAAGGCAGACTAACAGGAGAAAAACAAATTTAATTATGTATGTACAGGAGCCCCACAAAGACAATGAGATTCCAGGATGAGTTGGGCAATTGAGGCTTGTATACCATCTTGAGCTAAAGAATTGGGATAGGGTCCTGGAGCTTCAAAGGGGAGGAGGGTAATTCACAGCACATAAGAAGAGCAGATGTTTGACAATTAGATGTTTGCCCTGTAATGCAGACAGGTCATTCAGATAAAAAGTTATCTCTGGTAATAGCTCTCTTTCTGGGCCAGGCTTCTTTTAGGTAGTTAAGGGAGAGGTAAAAGTTTTTCTAGAGTCTGCTGGGTCTTGATTGCCCTTAGCTCAAAACAGTCCACATGCCAAAGTGGCACATTTTGGGGAGGCTCATTCAGAACCCTTTCAATACCCAACATAAGATAAGATGCTTCTTAGATTGAAGGCCACTGACAGAGAGGAAAGTCAGCCCTTTAAGAGTACTTCAAGCTCCCTTTTGCAGGAGCACCTGTTACTCAGGATATTCTTAAAGGGTATTGAATGTGAATGTGTAGATTTGTATGGGAATAAAGATGAAGGTTTCTACTAGAATTAAAAATATTATGTAAGACTTCCAAAATCTAGCCAGTGATCTAAATTTAATTTGTAGATTTACACTATGATATATGTTTGGGAAGGTATATAATTGATCAAGACATACTCCCTCCCCTCAAAGAGAATAACACCTACTAAAAAATAATAACAGCCCAGTCAGCATGGCTCAGCGGTTGAGCATCACCTTACGTATGATCTAGGAGATCGCAGTTCCATTCCCTGTCAGGGCACATGCCCAGGTTTCGGGCTTGATCTGGGGGGGGGGGGGGGGGGGGGGGGAGGGGCATGCAGGAGGCAGCCAATCAATGACTCTCTCTCATCATTGATGTTTCTCTCTCTCTCCCCCTCTCCCTTTCTCTCTCTGAAATCAATAAAGATATATTTTTTAAAATAATAATAGTAATAACAAAAACAACACCAATAATAACAATGCTTAGAAACCCTTTCCATATACTAATTCATATTCTTCTAAAAATAAAATATCCTTAAAAATTAATAGGTACTATTATTGTCCTAAGTAGAGAGGTGAAGAAACTGAGACTCAGATAAGTTAACTTGCCCAAATCCCAAGTAGCTGGAAATCAGCAAATATAGAAAAATGCTGAAATCATTATTCGTAATAGCCAAGATATGGAAACAATCTAAGTCTCCATTAACAGATAAATAAATAAGATATATACATAAATATTATTAAGCCATGAGAAAGAAATTATGTCATTTGTGATAATGTGGATGGACATTGAGGACATTATGCTAAATGAAATGAGTCAGACAGAGAAAGACAAAGAATATATGATATGATATATGTGGAATCTAAAAAAGTTGAATTAATAAAAACAGAGTAAAATGGTGGTTACCAGAGACTGGGGGTGTGGGGAAACCTAGAGAGATGTTGGTCAAAGGGTACAAACTTCCAGTTATAAGGTGAATAAGTTCTGGGGGCCTAATGTACAACATGGTGAATATAGTTAATAATATTGTATTCTATACTCGAATGTTGTGAAGAGAATAGATCTTAAGTGTTCTCACCACAAAAAAAAAAAAAAAAAATGTAGTTATGTGACCTGTGACCTGAAAAAGGTATTAGCTAAGGCTTTGGTGGTAATCATTTTGCAATATGTGAGTGTATCAAATCAACATGTTATACACCTTAAATTTACATAATGTTATATGTCAATCAAATCTCAATAAAGTTGGAAGAAAAAGAAAAGAAAGTTGCTGAAATTAACCAGAGCTGGAAACACAGCATGGTTATTTGAAGAGGTATACATCTCTGAATGAATGGAGGCAAATTCTCCCTTCTATGCAGTAGCATAAGGGGAGAAGCTGTCTTTTGGAAATACTGATCTAGTGTGGGCTCCACTGCCGGCAAAGTACATGAAAAATAGTCAATGATCACCTCATTTCCATATATGCTTTTACTCTGCCAAGATTTTAAAAATTGTGTTTCCTGTACATACCCTGGGGTATGGGGAGAATGCATAGCTCTGGGAGGGTATGCATAAAGCCGTATGTATATGCACATAAATATATACAGGTTAGAATAATTGATCAAATGGAGACCTAGAGGTCCCCCACAACTCCCTGTGCTCTGGAGAAACAAACAAGGCAAAATATTGACTAGAATACTTCTGGCTCAATCTTCAGGTCTTGATGACATCAAGACAAACCACAGTGGCTTGTGCTGTTTATGAGATCATCTAACCTCTTGACTGAATTACAGCTCTATAACCATACTCTCCCATTTATTACCCTGCATTCAGCACTCCATTATCTAGAATGCTGTCAGAAAACACCTTCCCAGCTGCTGAATTACCCTAACCACAATTCTTTTCTAACCTGGCCCTGCTCTGGGCTGTGGGGATGGGGGAAGGAGCAGAGGGGAGAGTGCAGTTTTCAGTGACATCTAGAAGAAGGTGCTTGACATTTCCTCCATGCTCTCAGTCAGTGCAACACTCGACACTTTGCCCTAAGCCTTTATTAACCCAGTGTGAAATATGGCAATTTCCTAAGCCATGGTCATTAAAGTAAATACCATTTCTCCCCACAAGGCTCCTTTTAGCTGCTGTGTTCCTCATGCTTGTTTAGATCATGATATTTCATGCCAAATATTTCAGAGACAGTGCTCAGAACTGGCCTAGCCGCTGGATTGTGAAACGTGGTGCTCCCATCCATCAGGGGAAGGAGCAGGCTGCAGGGATGTAGTGTTTTGTATTTGCTTTACATTCATTATGTGTTTCATGCTGAGCCGGCCTTTTCTGCAAATATTGAAGACTGAGCTGACTAATGACTCTCTATTAACACCAAGTCATGTTGGTGATTCCTCATCTTCGGAAAGTACTTAATAAACACTATTAAAAGATTTTGCTTTACAGCGATGGCGATCAGGCCAGATGTGATATTGTGCTATTAGACAAAGGCAATCTTGAGAAGGTTTCAAGGTAACATTTAAAAAGTAATCCTACATTAGGTTGCCTAGCAAGATGCCCCGTAAGCGCTTAAAAGGTTTGAATTCATGTACAGAATGTGCTACCAGATGGCGACATAATTACCCTGTCCCCAAACTCAAATCGTATTTCCCCTGCCTTTTGCCTACAGAGTTGCCAATACAAGATGCAGCTTTCGGCTGGAGCACAGCACTGCCTGTTTCCTGCTGGCACACATGCATTAGCGAGCGTGGGCTTTTATTAACGGCGTAAGGCAAGAATATTGCAGGCAAGCTGCTGCACCCACTGCCTCATATAGATCACAAAGGGCAGGGATAAAGTTTAATTGGCAAGAACTCTTCGGAGCCGGAGTCATAGTTGCCCAGGAGTTCTTTGTCAGAGCATCCCGGCTCTTCATTAAGTACTCAGATGCTAAATTTTCTTCAACTCCGGCAGAGCAGCCAGGGAAGACTTTGGAAGCTCAATAAAAGGCATTCTCCTAATCTTCAAACCATCGGAAAGACTCTTTAGCATCTGTTAAAATATTGCTTCCTTCTAATCTGCCTGAAACGATAGGGAGAAAACCCTGAGATGTTTCTTAATTAAGCAATAAGAAATGGTGAGGGTGGTCTGTGCTGAGTTAATCACAGTTGTAAAGCATGAAAAAAAAGCAAGAGTTAAATACCTTAAGTCCTTAGGCATCTAACTTCTCTCGGAATGTGCCTTACAGCTATTATTAAGAAGTCTTCTTATATCAAAATAGGAAGACCCAAATGTGGAAAAGCCCAAAAGCAAGAGAGGGTCAAGGCTGTGAGTGGGTGCAGAAAAAAAACACACCTGATGCAAACAAAAAACAAACAGAAAAAAACCAGCAAATTCTGACCTTTGGCCTGGAAAAGGGAGGAAGGAGGGATGCAGGGACTAGAAGGGGCTCTTGCTTTGGACCCTTTATCATTAGCACCCTGGCTTCTGGGAGTGGCCTGCAGAACTGCCTCCTTACCCAAGCAGGAAATACAATTGTGAGAAATGCGAGAGGAGATGTAAGACGACTGGCTTGGAGGCCACTGCAACTAAGGAGCACCAGCAGCCTCCCAAAGGAATTCCTGGTGCTATTCCCAGATTTTCATTCAGCCCGCAGCTAGGCAGCTGGTAAAGAAGACGCATCTGAGAGCACAAATCTCACTCCCCAAAACCAGTGTGCAACCCCTTTTTTAAAATAACCAAAAAGGCAGCACCTAAACCCTCAAGCCTACTTTCTAGACACGATTTTCAAACTAGGACTCAGAATCCCTAGGAAGTCCATACTAGTGTTAAAAAATGATTAAAGACCATTTAAGTGATACAAATTTAACACTTCAGGAAGTGGACAGCATCTGTGAGAGAAGGGCAAAATGGGAAGGGAGCTTCTTGGGTAAAGAAGAAAGAACAAAAAAGAGAAAATACCTTATGGTTGGGGCCACACGGTCAATGGTCAACGGGATTGGCTGACCGGACAGCTGCGTTTCTAGTCAAACAAAGCCTTAGCAGGGACACAAAAGTTTTGGGTTTTTGTAACCCCAGAGAAACTTCATTTCTTTAATATGACCTTTCTTCCTTTTTTTTCCCTTTGATTCCAACTGGCCTTACCCGGCACCAGGACTCACCTGCCCCCTTCTCCCTTACACGGCCACTCCCTTAAGCATTGGGCCCTCAGGACAGTGAAGTTCTGATCAGCATCAAATAATCTCAGGAACAAAGCCTCGGGCCTGTTGACCACAGACAGGGTTAGCTCACACTAGAGATAATGTCTGGTCAGTTGTGTTTCAGCTCCAGGCCCAGGAGAGTGGCGAAACCAGACAAATTGACACCATGGCTGACATCTGGACCAGGTGCACTGATTACCGGTTACCCCTACCCTAGCTCGACCAATCGGTAGAGACCACGACCCTAACTCCCTTAGTCACCATGATTAATGGATTTTCCCCTATATAACCCACCCCCTGGAAGCCATCAGGGAGCCAGGTCTTTTGAGAATTAGCTCACCTGTGTTTCCCCTGTGAGCCACTTCATGAAAATAAACCCTCACTTCGTTTGCTTATTGAGCTGTGATACATGTAGGCAAACAGACCCCTTCAGTCAGGTAATATTTTGCTGACAAGGTACCGGGGCTCCAGGAGCAGCTCCATCTTGGGCCTGGAAAGTTATTTCAACACTAGCAAATCTGGAGTTTGCCAGAGGAGCAAAGCGACTCAAACATGCTCTCTCTCCAGGCCATTGACCCAAGAGGCCTTTCTATTATGATTATTTAACTCTGAGATCAACAGTAGCGATTCGCTTGGGAACAGTCTTTGACCCTATTGTATACCTTTCTCACCTCTGTGAAAAATTTACTCACGCCTTAGTTAACTTAATTTCATGGAATGTCTTGTTAAAATAGCTGCAATAACAACAAAATCCTTTATCCGCTCTGCCATTTCGATTGTGATTTTCATCCTTTTACCCATTTGAATGGAATAAGTGCACCATGCCACTCACACACTTCAAATTGCTTATCTTTTCACTTTAAATTGACATTTTATCCCACAAAAAGAGGAAAATCTGTTGGTTTGAAAGTCTACATTAAATACTAGAATTAAGTACCTAACTGGTGTTTTTGTACTTTGCCCTCAGTCCAGTCAATCCTCATGATGAGTTTCTGCCAATGTGCCTCCTGGTTAGAAATCATTTGTAACCCCAAATCAATCCTCAGGCACTTCCATGGTCATTCACAGACCTGCGTATGCACAGAGCAGTGAAAAATATGAGTCACGTGATACACACATCCCAGCTGAGGTCCAACAAGGTGATGGTTTGCTTTTTCACTCAGCTTCCCTTCTGTAAACTTGTGTCCATTGTGTAGTCTATTTAGTGCCATGGTTTCACATACTTGTGCTTGTTGGGTGGTGATTTCACTATTTAAAATGGTCCCCAAGCATAGTGCTGCAGCACTGTGTAGCCTTCCTAAACTCAAGGTGCCTTACAGGGAAAAGAAATGCATTAGGTAAGCTTTGCTCAGGCCTGTCATAGTGTTCTTGGCTGTGAGTTTAATGTTAATGAATACTGTTGAGTATATATTAAATAAGATGCCTTTAAACAGAAACACATATAAAACAAAGTTACGTATTGATTGGTTGATGAAAATGCTGTGGCCAGAGGCTTGCAGCAACCTAACCCTGTATTTTCCCCAGGGACAATAATTTACTATTTGCTAATTCACTGTTTGCTGTGACTTTATAGAGCATAACTACCATGAAAAATAAAAATCAACTGTGTTATCTAAACTGCTGACTTCATGTTTTCTCCTACTCAGCTCATACCAAGACTGATAACATTTGTGATGGTCGTGGGGTTAAGTCATGTCCACATTAAACAAGGTGTTTTTTATAGTCTTTTCTTTAGCATTATAGATTTAAATTACAGATTTTTTTTAAAAGCTTTTGATCTCAGACACAGCTGGACCTCTTTAAGGCCACGTTTCCCAACCTTCCCCTCCACTTATAAGTTTCTGATGTGAATGGTTGGGGCTACGTGAGCACAGAGGAGCCCTGCCTGGAGGTCTTGACCAGCTTTGGCCCTGCCCACATCTCTGAGGACTGAGAAAAGCAATATCTTGGCTATAAATTGGCTGTAATATCTCTCTTATAACTCTCCTTTAAGGAATCCGACATTGAAATGAGCTATCACAAGGAATATTCGGAAGCCTTCTTCTAGATTTTGCTGGCCTGGTGACTCCACTGACGCCCTATATGCCTTTGTAGCTCAATCAGTACCCCCGGCGGCACAGCTACATAACTTAGCAGGCCCACAGCAAAATAAAAATGTGAGGGAAAGCTTTATGGGTATGTGACCTGTACACTTGCACAGGTCCGGTGACCAGAAAGGCCATGTGGTTGCTTTAATGCACTATTAATTTCTCCACAATTGAGTGTGTATGTTTTCCTGGAGGCTCTACTGCTAATTATAAAAACCAATGTATTTCTAGGTTTCAATTAGCTGCTAAAAAACTCATAGCTAGATTTGGCGCCCCACTCTGTAATTAAATTATGCCAGGAACAAGATATTATCAATTCCTCTGCTCCTTTTGCTTCATTTTTATCCTTTTGATATTTCCAATTATTTCCTGCTTTACATTTTATTTACTTTTGTCAGCCAAAGTTTCTGAAGGTAAACAAGGCAAAAATCTCATGGAAATGAAATGGTCCTCCAGTCCTTTTTGTAATCACAAAATATGAACTTCAGATTCACTAGCTGAGATTCAGTGATTGGTCATAGAATACCTGAGTGTCAGCATCATTTTTAGTGCCTCCATACATGCTCCTAACTCAGTCTTATAGTGAAAGAGGTACTGCCGTCACTTTATAAAAGAAACTTGAGATTCTAAATAAACGAATGAGCAAGATAGATCCAGAGACATAGAAGCATGGAACAGACAGGAATCTCAGAGGGAAGGTGGGGGTGGGGGTGGGGCTGGGGGAGTGGATGTGGAGAGATTAATCAAAGAACTTATATGCATAAATGCATAACCCATGGACACAGACAATAGTGTGGGGAAGGCCTGGGGGTAGGGTGGATGTGGGGTGGAGGGGATCAGTAGGGGGGAAAAGGGAGACATCTGTAATACTTTCAACAATAAAGATAAATTAAATGCAAAAAAAGAAACTTGATGTTCAGAGAATATATATAATTTGCCCAAGGTCTAGAATTAGCAAATATTTATTTATTTATTCATTTTTTATTTTTTTTAAATTTATCTTTATTGTTGAAAGTATTACAGATGTCCCCTTTTTTTCTCATTGATCCCTTCTACCCTGCACCCCCCGCCCCAGGCCTTCACCACACTATTGTCTGTGTCCCTGGGTTATGCATATATGCATGTACATTCTTTGGTTAATCTCCCCCCCACACACACCCCCCACCTTCCCTCTGAGATTCGTCTGTCTGTTCCATGCTCCTATGTCACTGAATCTGTTTTGTTCATCAGTTTTATTATGTTCTTTAGATTCAACATGTAAGTGAGATCCTGGGATAGTTGTCTTTCTCTACCTGTCTTATTTCGCTTAGCATAATATTCTCCAGTCCATCCATGCTGTCCCAAAAGATAAGAGCTCCTTCTTCTTTACAGCTGTATAGAATTCCATGGTATGAATGTCAGAACTAGCAAATATTTAAAAAGAAAGTATAGACCCAGCTTTCTGCTTCTTAGTTCAGTGTTCCTTCTCTTATAAGATGCAGTTTCTCCTCTTTACCTTAGTGGAATCTTAATGATCATTTAATCCCAAACTCCCCACTTTTACAGATGGGCAAAATGGAGCTGGGAGAGGTCAGGTTGATTACCCAAGATCATTCTGCCAGCAGATGGAAGACTTGAGATTCGATGCCCTGTATCTGGACACACATTGTGGCCCTCCCTATGCTCTTTTTCTTTAATCCTTCCCACCTTTTTTACCTCTAGGGTCATTTCGGGGATCTCATCACCTTCAATGGTTTGATGATCACTTCCTGCAGATGAGATCCCAGACCAGTAACTCCAGCTCTGAACTTCCTCCTCAATGCCAATTTGCATCTTTAATTTTCTAAAGGTTGCTATTTCAGATAGTCAAAACTGTTATTTATTTATTTATTTATTTTTTATTTAATTTGTGGGCAATTTTATTTATCGATTTATTTATTTATTTATTTTGCTTTTCTTAAAAATTTTTATTATTATTATTATTTAAATTTATCTTTATTGTTGAGAGTATTACAGGTATCCCATTGTTCCCCCCAAATTGACCCCCTCCACTTCACTCCCACCCCCTCCCTAGGCCTTCACCCCATCATTGTCTGTGTCCATGGGTTATGCATATATGCATATAACTTCTTTGGTTAATCTCTTCCCACTCTCCACCCCCTTCCCTCTTTCCTCTGAAATATGATCATCTGTTGCATGCGTCAATGTCTCTGGATCTATTTAGTTCATCAGATTCTTTTGTTCACTAGCTTCTTCTTAAACAAGACTCTTCAACTTTTCCTGTAGTGCTGGTCTGCTGGTGATGAACTCCTTTAGCTTTTTCTTGTCTGTGAAGCTCTTTATTTGACCTTCAATTCTAAATGATAGCTTTGCTGGGTAGAGCAATCTTGGCTGTAGTTCCATGTTTTTCATCACTTTGAATATTTCTTGCCACTCCCTTCTGGCCTGCAAAGTTTCTGTGGAGAAATCAGCTGACAGTCATATGGGTGCTCCCTTGTAGGTAACTAATTGCTTTTCTCTTGCTGCTTTTAAGATTCTCTCTTTGTCTTTAACCTTTGGCATTTTAATTATGCTGTGTCTTGCTGTGAGCTTCTTTGGGTTCCACTTGTTTGGGACCCTCTGTGCTTCCTGGACTTGTAAGTCAATTTCTTTCCCCGGGTAGGTAAAGTTTTCTGTAATTCTTTTTTCAAATAGGTTTTCAATTTCTTGGTCTCTTTCTTCCTCTTCTGGCACCCCAATAATACAAATGTTGGGCCTCTTGAAGTTGTCCCAGAGGCTCCCTATACTATCTTCATATTTCTGGATTCTTTGTTCTTTCTGCTCTTCTGGTTGGGTGTTTTTTGCTTCCTCATGTTCCAAATTGCTGGTTTGATTCTCAGCGTCCTCTACTCTACTGTTGATTCCATGTAGATTATTCTTCATTTCAGTTCCTGTAGCCTTCATTTCAAATTGGTTCTTTATTATGTTATCGATTTTCTCAGTTATTTCCCTAATAGTCTGCTTAAACATCCTTATAAACAAAATTCTGAACTCTGTACCTATTAGCTTGCTTGGATCTATTTCATTTAGACCTTCTTCTAGAGATTTCTTCTGTTCTTTCCTTTGTGACATGTTTCTTTGCCTCCACATTTTGGCTGCTTCCTGGTGTTTGTTTCTATGTATTAGGTAGAGCTGCTATGTCTCCTGGAATTTGCAGAGTGGCTTTGTGTAGTAGGTGTCCTGTAGGGTCCAGTGGCTCAGCCTCCCCAGTCACCTGAGCTGGGCCTTCTAGGTGCTCCCCTGTGTGGACTGTGTGCACTGTCCTGTTGTAGTTGAGCCTTGGTTGCTCTTGGCGTCACTGGGAGGAATTGACCCCCAGACCAATCAGCTGTGAGGACCAACTGCAACTACAGCCAAAGAGCTGCTGTGCTGGAGACACCCCTATGGAGTAGGATTTACTTCAGTGGAGCTTTGGTGTTCACCAAGTACGCCCCTTGAGTGTCACTAGTGGGTGTGGTAGGGTTGTAATCCAGTGTGGTCGAGTCTGACCACCAGGTGCACTGTCTCTGGTGCAAAGTCAGCCTGTGCCAGTGCCTTGCCCAGGGCCACCCAGCATGAGCTACACAGCAAACCAAAGTTGGCTGCTACTTGTGCTGGGCTTGGAGGTGCCCAGGAGAGGCAGCTGCCGCTAGTGCCAGGCCTGGGGCCCCTTATCAAGCCGTATGGGGCCCGCTGCTGCTTGTTTGAGAGATTTTAGGAAAGTCCTAAGCATGAGGCTCGAGAGGCCACTTGCACAGAAAAGCCCCTGGAAATGGCCTGGATGAGCTGCAGGTGGGAGGGGCGGGGCCTCCGGGAATCACGGGGCGGGGCCACAGGTGAGAGTCAGGTGCTGGCGATTCAAATATGGCGCCTGCCTGCCGGCTGTGTGCGGGGAGGACTCGCCAAAGGAGCCATGGCCTCCACCAGCCCTTCTGCCTGGGAGGAAGCCGCCCCTCCGCCTCTCGCCCGGATCTCAGGCAGGTTAGTTCCTCCCCGAGTGTCCCAGGTCCTTTCAGGCCGCTGCTCGGCGCTGGGCTCAGAGGGAGCGTCCGAGTGAGTCCGTGCGCGGCCCTTTAGAGGAGCTGCTGGGGCTCCCGCAGCCTCCGCGACCCTCAGGGACAGTCCCGCTGGTTTCACAGCCCGGAGTCGTGGGGACGTCTCTTCCCGGCCCTGGAGCCCTGGGCTGGGGGCCTGCTGTGGGGCTGGGACCCCTCCCTCCTCCGGGAAACCCCCACCGCCGAGATTCCCTCCTGGGTTTTAACCACGGCACCGGGTGTGGGCCGGCGGCCGCGTCTCTGGGATTCAGCCCCGATCCCCCCGCGTCTCCCCCCTCCTCCCAGTCTCGGTGCTCCTTCAGCTCCCTGGTTGTGGGGCTTCTGTGCAGCCAGATCTCAGGAGGCTCCGAGTGACGGTGGTTCTGTGTTTTAGTTGTGATTTTGATGTGGTTGCGGGAGGCGGCGGGTGCAGCTGTGACCTGCGCCCCCATCTTGTTTCTCTCCAAAACTGTTATTTATTTATTCAGTTGTTTAACCAACATTTACTTGGTGGCTTCTGCGTGCCAGTGGGGGAAATATAGGTCATTTTGCTTAGGTTTAATAGTTTAAATAAATAGGCTTTACTTTGGTATGTTTCATGGCCCAGTGAGAAAGAATATCTGAGACAGGGACTGCAGATTAAAATTAGCCTCCGCCAAATACCATTTACCTGACAGCAGCCAATTCTCATTCTAATGCTAGTTAGTAAATATCCAAAGACCTAAGACATCGAACTTGAAAGCCCAACAACAAACATATATTCCAGAAAGTAAAAAAAATTCTAAAAATTTTAATTACACCTCACCATTGCCATGTAATCTTTGATATTTTTTCAGGATTTTTATTCTTATTCTTTTCCTTTGCTTTTGAACCTGCAGTTAACCAGTTTACATTCCACTGAGGTTAAATCTACCCACACTCGGTTTTCATCTTTATCCCAAATAGATTAAATTTGTGAAACTTATCACTAGTATTAATCTTCCCCTTTTTGCTTCATTTTTCAGTCACTTTTCTAAAATATTAAGGAGTAAACATAAAATTAAATACTCCAATAAGCACACAAATACTGTGGAGCAAAAACAAAATAAAAAACCTAACAACTCTGTTGAAACTGAGCAGTTGCCTGGCAGGTGGCACCCTGTGCAGCGTAGCTCACAATCTTCATCGGTTTGGCGATAAATGCAAATCCAACGTGCAATTTGCAAGGCAATCTAAGGGTATCAATGCATAATTTTTGGAAGACTCTAAGGGTACCACGGTCACATATGTGAAAGACAACAGATAAAATATGCAAAGTCAAAAAAAAAAAAAAAAGACCTCAGGGAGGTTGAAATTACATGTTGAAAACCTAAAGCATCTAGTCATGCATAAGCAGGGGGGCGTGTGGCAGAGCAGGGAGAGTCTCTTCATTTCTCTTGCTTGTTCTAAAGGCGATAAATAGCTCAAGCTCCAGCCTGAGGGAGGTGGAGAGTGAGTCACCCTATCCCTCCCAACTATCCAGTCCCCTTGCGTCCCTCTCTCACTTCCCAAGGATGCAAACTAAGGAGAGAGCAGGATCCAAAGTAAGTCTGCGGTAAATCCAACTGGAGTCGGCCATCCAAGTTCTTCATCTCTTAGAAAGAACTGGAAATTGGGAAGATTTTCCCTGGCCTCACTAGCACAGAAAAAAAAATGAAATTGGTAATGAAGCAGAAGCACCGTGTCAATTGCTTCAAGTTCGCTCACATTTAACATTTCACACACCATTTACACTTCCCTTCTCACCAGAGAGGGAGGGGAAAAGGGAAGAGAGGAAATGACAGAGAAAGGCCCTTCAAGGAGAGCCAGCCGTCCTGTTCCACCCCAAAGGGCACCACTGCCAGTATTTTATCTTCAAAGTGACCCATGGCATTGAAAATATCCCTTGAGAGCCCTCCCTAATTCCCAAACCAGTGCCAGACAAACAGGCGCGGAAAGAAACCTGCCAAATGTCAAGAGAGAGGATTATGTTCAGATTGTATTGGACACTGACTTGTGACTGGGCTCAGGAAAGACAGTGCTATTCATGGGAGCCCAGCACCCTTATCTTAGACTGTCAGAGGTTTCACACAGGAAGATAATTAAGGTCAAATCACTTACTGGTGGTTTGAATGGGGAAAAATAGGGGGCTTTTTAATGAATATTTTCTAGTGGCATTTTTAATGTACAGAGAGGAAGGAAGCAAGTTCTAGCAGGAGAAAGCTAGAATGGGAACTGAGCTGTGGCATCTTTGTTTTCTCCTGGGACTATGTATCGTCAGGTACATGCCGAGAAATCTCAGCAAAATCTTCCAGGGAGCGCAGCGTTCTCCCCTTCTGACAGTTAAACAGAGGTGAGCGGATTGCTCTGCGATAAAAGCCGCTCGGTTGCACTGTCTGTCCAGCAAGCGGAAAACCAGGTCCAAGGCAGCCATCTAGCTGCAAGGTCAGATCACACTGACTTGACGTTTCGAGTAACTTGTTTAAAACAATACATTTATCTGTGACGCCCAATGTCAACTTCAGAATGATTGCTTTTGTACAGCTAAGCTGGAAAATGTGGGCTATGACAGACTGAAGCAGAAAAGGAACAAATTTGCATGTTACGTGGGTGGAAGAGCCCTTGGGTTGTTGGAGAGGCCCAATGATGCTGTCAAGGGCTGGCAGACAGTGCACCTGCGACGCACCAGATCTGTGCTCCCGCTGGCTGACAGCACGCAGCTTAGAGTCGGCACCGGATCAAAGAGTTGGGACTATCACAAGTAAAAATGTTAAAAACACAAAGCAGCCTGCATCTTGATAAGAGGACATCGCTGCGGAGAGAAATGAACAGAAGGAAAGAAAACGACCTTGAGTCTATAAAATGTTACAAGCCTCAGGATTGTAAAATGCCTGAAATGAAAAGAAAATGTGCTGATCAAATAAGAGTTTCAGAGCTGAAAAGCTTGGGAGCTGTGCGCATACCACAATCGAAGCAGAAAAGAGGTTCAACAGATAACTGCACGGATTCTTATTTAGATTGCATTTCCGTTTTCAAGGCTGATCATCTGCCGGCGTAAAGAGGTCTGTGACTTAAAGCACTAATAATGCACGTGTGCATTGTAGCCGAGCATGCCTCTTTGGTATGAAACGCAAGGCTTTGAAATAAGAATATGTATATATTTTTAATATGTCTTTATTGATTTCAGAGAGAGGAAGTGAGAGAGAGAGAGAGAGAGAGAGAGAGAGAGAAACATCAATGATGAGAGAGTCATTGATCCGCTGCTTCCTGCACGCCCCCGACTGGGGATCGAGCCCACAACTCGGGCATGTGCTCTGACCGGGAATCGAACCGTGATCTCCTGGATCATAGGTCAGTGCTCAACCACTGAGCCGCACCAGCTAGGGGAATTTTTTTTTTTTTATAAGAAAAAACACTGATTAGTGGCAATAGTCAGACAAAACTTGCATTTTAAAGAAGCAAATAAAAGTATCAAAGATGAGACATTAAGTAGAAACAAATAACAAATTTGCTGCTTTGGAAATTAAGTTTTCAGCAAAGCATTCCATATAGTAACATATTTATCAATTGGGAGTAAATGAATGATTCTCCTGCAGGGAAGATTGCTTCTTCTGGCAGCATTCTAAGTGTATCCAATCTGACTGACTCCCCCAAACAGTTTTTTGTTTATTTGTTTCCTTTTTTCTACTCTCCATAAGAACAGCTACTGTCACCATGCCTGGAATCCCCATTCAGGGAGAACCAGAGAAAGAGGACAACAGGTAGAGCCAGCTGGAGCATTTGAGCCCCAATTTTTTCACTTAAGCAAAACTTCTCAGAATAAGCAAATAAATGCCCTGCTCCTGCTTTTCCACCTTAACCTTTACCTGGGTGCACCTACTAGAAGGAAAAGCTTTACACACACTAGCTAGACACCGTGTTTTCTTTATTATTTGAGTCCCTTTTTCAATCACCTAACATAAGCCACTGTGGGCGCTCAGATAAATATTTGCTTTTGGTGCCATCAGGCCAATAGTCCTGTTGTGAACAGTGAATTTCCCAGAGTGAAGGACGCTATCTGACATGCACGCCCACACCCATATTCAGGTATTTATAACTGGTTTCAATTCACTCATCCAGTATTTTTTCTAAAAACTTTTTCAGAATTTACCAGCTTCTCAATAACAGTTTTAATAGGAAAAAAAAAATCTTCCCAATCTCCAGCTGCAGTAGGATCATATAAATAATATTTAACTAAATTATACCCTGTGTGTTTTTGACAAGCATAAAAGAGTTTTGCCCAGCAGCCTGAAATGTTCCCCCAAATTTTTATGGCTTGCTGATGAACATTTAACATTTCCTAATATATTAAAAAGGAAATTCTAAGAGCCTTAATTATATGGTGACTTTACCTGCACAGAAAATTATTTCCTTCTAAGTAGTGTGCTTTATTTGTTCTGATTTCTGGATTCGTGGCAAATCTTCCAGCATTTCTTGTTTTTTTTCTCTGACCCAGGCAATGAACCACAGTAGAGAAAAGTAGCTGTAAGAACCTGACCAGATTGTGCAATGTTCTAATAAAACACAAGGGGGCAGGTTTTGCTTTATTGTGAGCCCAGTGCAGCTGCGCTGTTAATCCCGAAGGTCACTGTGCTAATTACATGTTCAGAGCCGCTCAATAACAGGCACACTGAAGGAGTAATCAGAGTGTGTGCTCTGGCAGGAAACCTCCGGTATTTTAATAAAGAAAAACAAGTTTAAGCGTTTATTTACAACACAGAACAATTATACTTGGGAGACACTGTGATAGTTTTAGCTTATGTTTATAAACCTGCAAAGGAGCAGAGAGTGGCTAGAAGAAGAAAGGACCAAATTCAGTCATATTATGCCCAAGAAGTCTGGCTTGAATAAAGGGGGCTAATGATTTCTGCCAAATAGATATGGTCTTGGTGAAAATAGATAGAATATACCAGCCTTGAATAGGAACCTTATGCTTTTGTTTGCTTTGTTTACTTTTAGAAATCTTTAACGTATCTAATTGACTCACAATTTTCTTATGTGTTGTTTTCAAGATTCCATTAAACTACCTGCAAAACAAAGCTTTTAAGATGTCAGGTAGTGGAGGGCCCTAAAATGACACTGTGAGGTCCCAACTTCCTATCTTTGTCCCTAGAAATGGTAGAAATAAGGCCTACCGATAGTGGGGACTTAGCCACTTTCTATACCCAAAAAGAAAGTACAACTAAAAAGTGTACATTGTATTAGGTTGTTTGAAGTAAAATTTTACCTACCATATGCCCAACTCAGAATCTGAAATATAGGTTATTTCATGTTCAAGCTCTACTTTGAGCTTATTCACGCAAAAATATTGAGTATTCTTGATGAGCAAGGCACCATAGAAACAGGAAAAGTTCAGCCTGGGGTTTTGCGGTTGCACTGAGACAGTGATAATCTCCCAGTGCGAGGTGCATTGCCTATGTCAATTAACTACCAACATTTTCTGAGCACTTAAAGTGCTTTGATACCATGGCATTGGAGCTGTACAGAAAGGTGTACAACCTGACCTCTAGAAGCTTCAAGTCTAGATGTAGAAGCAAACAGGGTATAACCATTACTTCACTGGCTCTGACTTCCTTCTTCTGGGATCTCCAACAAGGTGATTGACCTAGAAGGCTTTCCAAGAGGCTCAGTGAGTTAGCTGCGTCAGGGCGCCCCCTTGCTGGTCAGTGACTTGAAGTGGCCACCCTACCACACTCCCACCCCCGGATCAGTCTTCAGACTGTGAGGACATCAATAGTAACTCCTCACCTGGGGAAAGGGTGATGTTTAATTTTCCTACCTAGGTAATAGAGAGCCAGGAAGTAGCAATGTCTTAGAAACTCAAAAAAGTAGAAACACCAGTTGAAGAACTTACTTTCCAAAATGAAGTAGCTATTATGTATTTTATATTTATTTTCAAAAGTGAACTAGTTATTATGTATTAATAATTCCCAAAAATGTATACACACACTTTGAATAATTATTTTTTTGAATAATTATAAAGGCAGTGTTTATTAAAAATATATTTTATTTTCAAAATTGAGCTATTAGCTGTTAAAGTGTGTATACATTTTTTTGGGACACCCTAAAATACAGTTTGATAGATGATAATGATAGATAGATGATAGATAGATAGATAGATAGATAGATAGATAGATAGATAGATAGATAGATGATAGATAGATAGATAGATAGATATAGATAGATAGATGATGATAGATGATAGATAGATAGATATAGATAGTGATAGATAGATAGATAGATAGATGATAGATAGATAGATAGATAGATAGATAGATAGATAGATAGATAGATAGATAGATGATAGATAGATAGATGATAGATAGATAGATAGATAGATAGATGATAGATAGATAGATAGATAGATAGATAGATAGATAGATAGATAGATAGATGATAGATAGGAATTGATGCTCACAAATTAAAAAACAATAGCCCTCAACAGATGAACAATAATCTGCAAAACAACATTTATTTTTATTTTCTTCTTTACTAAGTTTTCTACTTCTTGTAAAATTAGTTGTTAGGATTATTATAATTAACAATGTTAAATTCTAAGCAAGACACAAATTAATGTTAAAGAATTTTAGAATTAGAAGAGAAATTAATTCACAAAAGAAAGATGTTATTGGATTTCATCTTACTTCTATATTAGATTTATAAAAACATTTCTTTTGAAATCATAATTCATATACATATAATTTTTCTAACACTAAGGATATAGCATATAAAATTACCTACTCAATTTCAAGGTTGAATTTGTTTCCCCTATCATTGAGAAGTATAGCCCTACAGTGCTTGGTGATATTTTCTGAGTTTTATTTGCATAATATTCAATGTACGTAAATACTAACTTTTTTATTCTACAGGTTTGTTCTACCTTTAAATTTGTTAAAAGGCATTCATCATTGATTTATTGTAATATTAGAAAATTTTATTCCTCTTATATGAACTATAAAATTAGGAAATTATTTCTTTCAGGAAAACATTATAAAATACAACATTTATAATAAGGTTCAGCACTACAGATAAAAGTAGCTAAGTATAAATGACTACTCTTTACTTCTACCTCAGATAGATCTTGCTTTAGTCAAATCTTAGGAGAACATGATGTATGAAAATTCTGATATACCTGAAATAGAAGCTAGAGGTGGTTATTTGCTTTATAGGATTATTCATAATAGTTCACCTATAAAAACTAATTTCCCCTGGTGATTTAATGTATAATTGATTTATACACAACTTTTCAGGAACATCCTACCACACACAACTATATCTTCATTTTAATATATATCTCATTTGGTTTGAAAATTGGATGTAAGAATGTGTTCTACAACAGCCCTGAGTCAAGAGCATAAACTGTAAAAGTGGAGCATGTGAATGAAACATTGTTGAATTTTCTATGAGCGCTGTTAAAGGCAGGAATTCAGATGTAGCTGTGGCTAAAAAAACGTCCCAGCAGGGGTTCCTCCCATGAAAGACTCTGGGCTACCTTGATTCTTACTCTCAAATATACCTGTATCTTTATGAAACTCAAATTCAGTTCAGACTGGGCCTTGTCCATTTCCCTGGCTTTCTCGGTTCTATTCCAGTGCGCAACACTGGGTGCTGGTGAATCTTGCACCTTCTAGGCCCCCGTAAGTAGAAGGCAGCTCCAGGATCCTCTTAACACCCACTCTTTACACACATCCATTCCAGAGAGGGGCTGAAATGAGCACACAGACAGGCCACCCTCTAGAACTTTGGCCTCACTCCAGATGCACAGATACCAAATATGAGCAGATGAAATCTTAAGAGCTGTTAACTTCTGCTCAGAAGTGGGATCATATTGCTAAGTCTAAACATCTTAGTAAAAAATGCCTCATTCTTCTCTCTCATGATCTGATGATTACTTAGTGGGACATAACCATTTAATTCTAAAGTGTTATATTTTGTATACATGGTTTGCTTTAAATGATAAGACTTAATTGATTAGCATTCAATAAGTAACTGTCAGTACAGTGCAGCATTAGTGAATCCAAAGTCAACTCTTTAAAACAAACCAAATGCATTTTAAGTGAAAAATTTTTCATATGAGGCTACCTAGCAAAGGAATTTGGTTCAGGGTCAGTCAAACGAGACCTCAGAGCAATGGAGCTCAGATCAAATTGTTTTCATCGTCAGGATTATAGCCTCAGCAGCCTTCTTCAGTCAGCCTTTCCTGGAAAGAGGGATTCTATTCTTGATAATATGTTGAAACTGCATATTAGTTAACTAGAAAGCTCTATAATTTAATCCCGCACCCATTTATTTATCACTGTAGAATTCGTTTATCCAGCTATTGAATCTCGTGATATATCTACTGTTAAGAACTTCAGACTTTTGATAAGTTTAGCAAAGTCTAATTTATAAAAGAACCAAATTGCTCATTCACTCATTCATTTATTCTCTATCCTACTTGGGAAATAAGGCATATTTTCATCCTCATGACCATTTTAAAGGCTGAAGAGGAAAAGACAGAAAAAAGAAAAGGAAGCCTCAAAAAGATAATCAGAAAGGCCCCTAAAAGCATAGGTATTTATAGCTGAAAGGGAGCTTAGAGACCATTGAAGCGCCTGCCGGCCTACCCCCACCCCATTACAAATGGAGGCACTTGAGCTAAGAAAGACTGAACCATAATCTTATTCAAGTCACAAATTACATTAACATGCAAATTACAATGAATCCACACTATCAACTTTTATATATATATATATATATATATATATATATATATATATATATATATATATTCTCAAAACATGAGGAGACTTAATCAATATGGGGAACTATTATGAGATACCATTAATCTTAGCTCTACCTTTGTTTGAGGGTAGAGATGGCCTCAAGCACGTCAGCTTGAGTCTGTTACACACAAAAAGCAAACCAGAAACTACAGCAAAGCATCTGTATCTGGGATCATCACCACAATGGAATGAGCTGTGCCAAAGACCGTCAGCGAAAGGAAGAACAGGGAGGGTTAGTTTGTCGTCAGGCTCCCACCACAGCTTGGCTGGCCTCTTCTCTAGGGTAAGGCGTGAGCACCGTAGGCTTCTTCTGTGTATCTTTTGTTGTTTAAATGTGTCTCCATTAAGGGTGCATATCCTTTGCGAAGTCTTCTGTACTGAAGGAAAGCCAGCAGCGCCAAAAGGCCAACCAAAGCTGCCAGCGTTCCCATAACCACTGAGAGAGTTGTGGTAGAACTTGGAGTTTCTTCAACTGAAATTAAAGCAGAAGATAAAGGCTTATGATTGAGGTTTTCATCATCTGAATACCCTTCGCAAAGGGAAAAATAAACCAATTTCCCTTTGACACATGCGTTTGTGTTGATAAAGCAAAACTACAATGGCTAGAATAAAATTTATCTTCTCCTTCCTCACCAACTATTTATCATATCTGCAATTGTTTTCTTTCTTGAGGAAGCAGGAAATGTCATTCCATTATTTAAATACAGCTTATTGCATTTTTAAATTTTTCTTACAATAAACATTTATACAGAATAAACCCTCCAAGGAAGTGTGTGTGACTACTTTTGTGAGTTAGAAACTCATTTGTAACTGCATACTAAAATGGTATCTGGTGAACTGCAAAATATGCAACCCTCAGGTGGAGAATTTCTGCCATTGTCTCTACCTTTTTTATAGGATGATAAATGTGCAAGACAGATCAGATGGGTTATTATAGCAGGAGGCATTCAGTAGCATCAACGGACAAAATTTGTACCCATTTAGATAGTTGTGAATAAAATCTGAATCTTCCACATGATAAATCCAATCCTCTACTCAAATGTATTTTATAATCATTCTTCCATAAAAGTAATGGATTTATTTCTAGTATATTTATGCTTATTTGTCATTTCTTTTAAAGTTATATTAACCTTGGACAACTGTTCTTAAATTCAGTTTCTCTGCACTGGGTTCTTCTTCTATACCCTACACTTATCTAAAAGGAGATTCTCCTTCTTTGCCTTCAGTCCCACAGAGGGCTCTGACCCATCCTGGTGGGATTCATCAAATAGGATTTTAATTCGTCTCCTTTTGCTATAATCCAGCAAAGTCTGTTGCCAGTCTCAGCTTCTTAAAACAGATTTTGACTCTGCCTTTCTTTGTTCAGGAACCAAATATGATTGCATTTTGCCATTGTCCAAACTCCCCTGCCTAGCTTTTTCAAAAGTAGTAGTATTTTTTTAATTGTGGTAAAATACACATAACATATATCTTACCATTTTAGCCATTTTTAAGTATACAGTTCTGTGACAGTAAGTATATTCATATTGTTATGCAGTTATCACCACCACCCATCTACAGAACTTTTTTCATCTTGCAGAACAAAAATAGGAACTCACTCACCTCCCATCTCCCCAGACCCTGGTGAGCACCATTCCACTTTCTGTCTCTATGAACGTGACTACTCTTGATACTTCATAGAAGTGGAATCATACAATGCTTGGTCTTTTGCACTGATTTACTTAACTTGGCATACTGTCTTCAAGATTCATTCATGCTGTAGCATGTGACAAGATTTTCTTCCTTTTTTAAGGCTGAATAATACTCCATTGTATGGACGTACCACTTTTTATTTATCCATTCACCCATCAGTGAATACTTGGGTTGTTTCCACCTTACATCTATTGTGAATAAAGCTGCTATGAACAGAGGTGTACAGGTATCTGTTTGAGTACTTGCTTTCATTGTGGTATATACCCAGAAGCAGATTTGCTGGATCATGTGGTAATTCTGTTTAATTATTTGAGGAGCTGCCATATTGTTTTCCACAGAGTCTATGCCAGTTTACATTTCAGCCAGCAGTGCACAAGGTTCCCAATTTCCCCACATCCCAATCAATACTTGTTTGTTATTCTCTGCTTTTTTTGGTAGTAGCTATCCTAATGGTTATAAAGTGGTATCTAATTGTGGTTTTTGCCTATCTTTTAAAGCCCTAGGTAATCAGGTCCTTCTCACAGATCCAACTTTATTTTTTTTTTTTAATTATTCAATACTCATTTTTTAATTGAATTTATTGGGGTGACATTGGTTAATAAAATTATATAGGTTTCATGTGTACATCACAGACCCAACTTTAATTCCCCATAATCTTCCACCCAAACCTTCTACTACAACCAGGCTTTCTTCTCACAGTTGTCTATCTAGACTACATGTGCCTTTCACAGTACTGATCCCTGGTCTTTTCAATGTAAAATGCTGCCTTCTTTCTTCCTCTGCTACCCAAGATCTACCATCTCTTTGAATCTAGCTCAAGACCTATCTCCTTTTCCAAATCCTTCATTCCCTTCTCCAACTGTCGGTTACAGTTATGTTCCCCCAGACAAGATTTTAAACTTATTTGTCAGACCAATAAATGAACATGAATGTGTATCTTCTAGTGTGTTAATGCATTTAGGGCATAGTTAGTCTCTCAGTCTATATCTGTTAATTGACTGATTTCAGAGATGGAAACATAGTCAAAATGCACATTGCAAACTTTTTGGTTATTATTATGTTTAGTCCCTGAGAAAAGAAAAAGAAGTTTCAAAGAGATATCCTCAGCTGCCCAAAGAAATAAAATTTCAAATCGGTAGGGAACACAAGCAGCAGTCGATGCAGAGCTAGAAGGAAAAGCAGGAGACAGTTTCTGGGGCCTGAAAGACTCTGAAGCCAAAGAGACAGATGCGAGCTGAAATTGTCCTGATTACTTTGTAGACTGAGATTTAGTGAAGATGAAATAGATACGAATGGGAAGAGCCACTGGCAGAGGGACTACGTATTTTTTGACTTCTTGACAAATTAAGATTTTTTCTTGTTCTAGCTTCTTTTCTCAATCTGTTTTAAGATTCTTTTCTTAATAAGGTATAATTGACATACTATATTAGCTTTGGATGTACAACGTAAGATTTAATATTTGTATATACTGCAAACTAAGATTTTTAATGGCACACGGAGCTATATTAGGGCCTGAGCAAGTTAAAAAAAAAATGTGTGCCCCTATGTAAACTTATCAAAATATCCTCTCATATTTTGAACCAAGTGGGAAAAGCTAATAAAGAATCTACAATTTAAAAACATGACTTAAAAAAAGACATTAGTTTATAAAACATATACATGAAGTTCCATGTGGTCCAATCTGTTGGCAGGCGATTGTCAGCTTTGCAAACCCGCCCATAAGGGGTGGTATGGGAAAATTGGAAAAAATGGTCTAGTTACAAAATAATGCAGGGATATAAAACAAACAACAGCCTGTCTTATTTAAAATTTTGATAATGAATTCATCAAAGATTTTTTGAATTGTTTTAAAATATTATATTATATCTTTACTTATCTAGATTGCTAAACTCTTTGGCCTCCCCTTGATCTTTGCTCTCCAAACAAGTGCTGCACTTGCCTTACCCTAAACCCAACCTTGCCTTCCAGTAATGATCGCCTGTAAGTCCCTGTCCACATGAGGCTAATGCATTTTGACTTTACTCATTAAACAGTTCAAAGTATGGCCAGCTTCCGATTAATTCAGACAAAATTGTCAAATCAAGTGTAGGAGTAGATACTTCCTCTGTGGAATAAGGTCTCTTAACAACTTTCAGTTTTCTAAAACAACAGTCATCCAACCAGTTCCTTTTCTGATGTTTAATGAGTTCTTTAAAGGCTCATTTTACTAAATATATGTATCCTAGAAAATTGCCAATAAACTTAACAAGACCTGAATGCTTCAATTTAAGGCCTTGGTTTACATTTTTAAAAGAGAGAGAAGGAAAGAAAGCTCCTTTAAAAGATCAGTGAATCACCCATTTAGAAGTTGTATTAGTTACCTGGCAGGTCAATGGCGTAGTTGTAGCCAAGCTGATCTGCGGTTTTAAAGAATTCCTGATTAGTCACCGAAGGAAAGAAAGGAACCATGTTGTACATCCGGTTGTGACCAATGGGTGCCAGCTCCTGAGGCCAAGCATCTACAGAAGGATTAAATCTTCTCATCCACTCATCAAAAATGGCATCAGTAAAGGAATGGAGGACCTGCAAGACAGGTGATGACGACGTTTAACATTTATCAGACTGTTTCAGTTAGATCGATCCGATTGGAGCTTTCTCTAATATGGAACAGGGTTCTTCTTGACACTAACAATTCTGTATACCCAATCTAATATCAGTGACATGTCCACTGGCGTTTTTAGTTAAGTTTCCAAGAATGTATGACATAAATCTCCAAACAGGATTACAAATCCCTTTGTCAAGTGAACAAATGGAGGTTCTGTTGCAGATTTAATATTGGTTTGGGAACATTTGAGGCCTTCCACTAGTGCTGTTTAATGATTAAGTTCAGAAAAAAGGCGAGGAAGGTGAGGTGCATGGTCTAGTCATTTTCCAAGTGCTTTCGCTTTAACAGGAGAGAAAGAGGAGGTTGTGTTTACCAGTATTGTAATACAAATGGACAGTTCAAAAAATATATCCAAATGGGTTTTCAATTTTTTTCTCACCTGGAGTACCCTTCTGTGTACTCATTTTATAACCCTCTCATGTGAATTTTCGGCATTGTGCCAGCAAAAGAAAGTCTAAAAATGTTATAATGAACATAGTGCTCATTTTAATTTTCTCAAGGAAGCTGTTAAAGTCCTTAAATACAGAAATTATTACATGTTTTAAAATTCCAACAGCAAGATTTACACATAGATAGCCCTGATTTCACAGCAGGATGTACATGTGAGTTCAGCTTAGGTTTTATGCCTGGTCATTAGAGTTCCCCTTTCATTCCTAGATGGTAAGTTCAAGGAGCTCAGAGGCACTGTCTGCTTTTCTTTCCTCTGTGTCCCCAGTGCCTGTCATCCCAGGCCTGTCACATGGGAGAGGAAGATACTTATTTCAATAAATACTTATTAATAAATTTATTCATCCATTCACCACTGTTACTTATACCCCAAACGTAGCACTGGTCAAACTATATTATAACTTGTTTTTTATTTACCTATTCACCCTAACAAGACCCCTAACTCCTAAATGTCAGAGATAAGGTCTTTTCACCTTTGAAGCCTTAAGCTTAGCACGCAACCTGGGCAGAGTTGATGCTAAGTATTTGTTGGCCGATGACAGTGACGGGCAAAGTAGTTATATTTTTTGTACAATTCACAGGCACCTTTCTAGCTGATCTGCAAAGTCATTCCGTCTGTTTTCTGGCATCACAGTCTTTCAAGGACAAACAAACTCAATGGTTCAGGCACATCTTCCCTGATTGCCCCCGGTCTGAATTCTTTGCTCTTTGCACTTCTTAACCCCTTTAATTATATTGCCCTTCTGGCTTATATTGCTGTTGTTTATTCAGAAGATAACATTTTCATATCTTACCCTAAGTTCCTTGCAGTTTAGTTGCCCCTGTCAGGCAACAGCAGGGGCTTTCTAGCTGCATTGTCTCAAGGGGCTGCATTCGGGATAGTAACAGGAATCAAGTGATTTACTGAAGGGAATTTGTTGTCATGAATGGATTTTTAAAGTTTATGGCAGAGACAATCATCTTAAAAACCAAAATATCAAATTATAAGACCTGGGATTTTAGAGAGAGAAAAGATTTCTGAATTCTAAAGTCTTGGCTTTGAGTGACAAAATTTACACCCCAAAAGGATAAAGGCATAGATTATTGTGAAAGCAACATCTTTGGAAGAATACTTGATAATGCAAGTGATCAGTGTTTCTCACAAGTAGATTTCAAAAAGAGTCATCTTTGAGGAGGGTCATCATTCCCGGGAAAGGAGCTAAGCATTTGTTGGTGTGTGTCCCTGAAAAAGGTACCACATGGCCTGTATCCTGGAACATCCAGAGAGGGCTAGGAGTTTCCCAGAGAGGGAAGGTACGCGTCACCCTCGGGCTGTGGCCTGGGGAGCCTGCCAGCCTCAAAAGGAAGTTTTGCCTCATGCATGGAGCCCAAGCCCTGCAGGGGGAATGTCTCGGGGCGGCAAACACTGTTGGCTGCTTACCCAATGCCCATTGCCTTCTTTCTCTCCAGTAACTTCCTTTGTATATTGAGTGAAGCAATATGCCAAATTATCCGTGAGATTTAATTGGAAGTCGTTGGATGGGACTTCTAGGGAAGTTCTTTGAAGGTGGCTGTTTCAGGTTTAAATGTCCCTTTCTCCCTTTCCGTCTCTTCTTGCTGCTTCCTGGAATGTGGATGTGATGGCCAGAGCTGCAGCAGCCACCTTCAGAGCCAACAACCGAGTTAAGAAAAGAAGCCACTCGCCAAGGATGGTGGAGCAAACAGACAGAAAGTGTCCATCATGACTGGAGATACTATACCAGCCTGGACTGCCTGCCACTGGAGCTCTTCTACATAAGAGAAAAATAAACTTATTTTTTGTTTAGGTTTCTGTAATTTGGGTTTTCTGTCCTAAGCAGCTGAACCAAATCTTAAGTGATACACGGAAAAAGTATCTAAGGGCTGTACCAGAATGTATTTTCCAAAGAAGTCCATACAATATTTCTTGAACTTGATGATACTGTCTGAATTCAAGTCAGAAATCAAATTGTGATTAGAAAAAAAGACAAGAGACTCTCTGGACATAGAAAGATCCAGATTTAGGGCTGAAAGAGGCAAATAACTTTTGGAAAGTACCAGAATTCACCCAGTACAGAGTGTAAATAATAAAGAAGGAGACAAGACTCTTAAAGCAATTGACGGTGTGAAGAGATAAAAGAACAGGAAAAGTAATAGGGAGAGATTACAGGTCTCAGAGGGCTATAAAACATTATACAATAAATGCTCTGGAAGGAACTCTATATAAAGTACCCAATTTATAGAATGTAGTTTAAAAAAAGGTGTAGTGTGTGCCAAGAAAATGCAAAGAATGCAATAAACAAAATACTGGAAGCAATAACATATCCACGGGCTAGAAAGAGAAGTAATACAACCTGTAGAATAGGTATTTTTGTAAAAGTTGTGAGCATTGTTCCTAAACAATATACTTTGAATTGCTCTTGAGAAACTAATGGTACCTTGGTTAGACACAAGTTGAAAATGAACTCAGATAATCTCTCTGTAAAGGCCAAATATAATTTTACAAATAAAAGCAAAAGTAAAATAAAAGTATGCTGTTGTTGCCTTATTTCTGTCATAGAGATACGTAGCTATATTTTGGTATTAAAAATAGAGTGCTTCAGAAATGAAGTTACAAATTTTGGTATATGAACCTATTCTATCTTTTCCCAACAAAATAAACGTAGATACAGGAAGAAGAAAAAAACACTAAATTTCAACTTGGAGAAATTTCTTCAACTATTGAAGAAAATGTAATTATACGAGCTTTCAAGGTAAAAAATTTAAATGTAACCCTTGCAGAGGAAAGTAATCAATCAACAAATATTGTGCTTACAGGCATAAAGAAACTTAACAAATTATAGAGAATGCATGCTTCTCTTTTTCATGATCATTGGAGGATAAAGTTACTTTCAAACTTAACCTTAACTCAGATGGTCGCAAATTCAGAATCTTGCCACACTGGTGACATGACAAGAGTATTTGCATCTGGGGGAGCAGCACCATGACAACCAAAGCTGGCCGCAAAGACGACTGTGCGTTACCAAAGACCAGCACGTGGGTGTTCATCATTTGGGTGCACGTGTGCTATCCAGAGACGCTGTTCAGTTCAGAGCGACTCTTCCTGTGGTAACGTGATAATGCTCTGGTCCTCTGAGAACTGATATGTGAGCACCTAAAGGTCATAAGAGAGACACACAGTTCCCTATGGGAAGTTCCAACTTAAAACTTCAGGTAGAAGGCATAATTAAAAAGTTGGGTCTGAATTCCTAACTAAGAGATTCCTAATGGTAATTCTTAAAAAATCATATTTAACCGTGCTTGTTATTTTATGGTAATATTTATTTATTCTTGCCTTGTTCTACCAAGGATTTGAAGCAGTGCGTAATCGGGATGTTGCATTTACATTTTCCTAAATAGTGGGGGGGGGGGGGAGGCATGGGGGAGTTAAACAACACCCAAGCTTCCACTGAGCTACCTAAGCTCTCCCACAGGGAGGTGTGTACTCCATACACAGCACAGTTGGTGAGACAGGAAACCATCGTAGAAAAAAGGACATCTGAGCAAGAATAGTCTTCTGGGCAGTGTGTAGCCACGATGAGGGGCTTCCCATTTTACTATACAGCAGGTCCTCGAAATGGTGTTTCATTCATCATTTTGTTATAAGATTAACAAAAAAACAAATTAATTCCCAGCCGAGGCCACTGTCTGTGTGCAGTCTGTACATTCTCTCCACATCTGCGTGGCTTTTCTTTGGGGACTTCGGTTTCCTCCCACATCCCAAAGATGTGCCTGGTAGGTGAACCGGTGTGTCTGCATATCTCCCTCTGAGTGGGTGTGGGTGTGTGCGTGAGTGTGCTCAGCGATGGAAGGGGGCCTGCCCAGGGTGGGTGCCTGCCTGCGCCCGGAGCTGCCGGGAGAGGCTCCGCCCACCGGAGGCCCTGAACTGGAATAAGCAAGTTGGAGAATAATTATCTTAACTTCTTATCCATCTTTCTTAAGTGTATGAATAGCTCACATTTATTTCCATATTTTATATTAGGAGTGCTTGGGGTCTTTATTTAGAAGTTTGGTGATGTTTTTGTGACCAGAAATATGCCATAGGAACTTCACTCTTGTTTTTATCAATTAGCCTATGTTAAAATTGGTTCTGGCCCGGCCGGGCCTGGCTCAGCGGTTGAGCGTCGACCTGGGATCCAGGCGATCAGGGTTCGATTCCCGGTCAGGGCACATGCCTGGGTTGCGGGCTCGATCAATGACTCTCTCATCATTGATGTTTCTGTCTCTCTCTCTCCCTCTCCTTTCCTCTCTCTGAAATCAATAAAGATAAAAAAAAAAAAAAAAAGAACACCAAAAAATTGGTTCTGTTACAGGTTGTTTCACTTAAAGTCACACTTTCCAAGAACCCATTGATGACATTAAGTGAGGACTTATCCTTCCCTATCCACCCTGCATCCTGAGCAGACAGAGTAGGAGGCATTTTTCAGGCATTTTGCAGGAGTTATATAAGTAGGGAAAACACACTTTCTCCATATATTAGTTTAATAGTACTGCAATAAAAATGTACATATGTATATGTAAAATGTTTTCAACATACATTGTATACAAGATATGATAGCATGCATAATAAAAAAGTATCAATAGCATTAAAATTTCAGTTGCTAAATTCTTGAGCAAGAAAGCTTGTAGTTTAAGGGTTAAACTTTAAGCAGATGTAAATAGAAACCTATGAGAAGTTTCTGCTATTAGTATGTCAGCTTTAATAGAAGTGACCAGTTCAGCATTCCTCATAACCAGATAATACAGGTTTCAGAGAGAGAGCCAGTGATGTTAAAAGAGAGTCTAGGTAACTGAGATACTCCCAGGCCATTCATGGCTAAGGAATCACCAAAGTTTTAGGAGAGAGTAAATCAAATCAATTCTAGAAGCATCTCAGATGTGTATAAATTGTGGTTTGCCATTATGCTACTTAATTTCATCAATAAGGAAATATATATAGTTCATCTCTTAGTATAGGTTTTGTTTTTCTCAATAGAGCATGGGTTTATCCTTATAAAGTCTAGAACCCCTTCAACTCTATCTAGGATTTAGCACCTGCCAAGTTAAGAAAAAAGAAAAAACAACAGCACAAAGCATCCCCCAGACTGAGCCTATAGAAATCCTGCCACTCTGGGAGGCCCTGCCCAAGCAGGTGGCCAGCCACCCTCTCTGGCACCCTAGCTCTTAAAAAATTCACCAAGATGTTATATTACTTACTGAATTGGTGATTGTATGTCTCAGTTATTTTTAAATATATATATTAAATAAGTAAATGTGGCATTTTAGAACTCATCGTAAAACCAATGCCCTATCTTTTTAAAATCTAAGCAAAAACTTTCAGACCTGCCCTTCACCAATTAGTGTTAATTCTTATCAACATAATCTAACAAGATTACATTTCCTCAGCTATAATGAAAGCAATTGTGAAGGGATCAAACTAAAAATTGTCTAAAATGACAAAAGGCTAAATTGTAGCTAGAGGCATGACATGGGGAAAGTTTCTAGAGTAGGAAATTTTTCTTGTGTTCTCTGCGCAGCCACTTACTGGTTCATATGAGCTTATACTCATTTCTTAGCCCCTCTGAACTTTATTTTCCCCATATTTAAAACAAAGAGAGTGCTTTATCATACATATTTTTTGTGAAGTTAAAAGGTTATGTTTTCATGACAACTAGATAGACACATTAATAAATACTCAATAATATAACATTTTCCTAACAAAAATTTACTGAGCATGTACTAAGTGCCAGGCACTGTTCTAGAGGCTGGATATGGTGTCAATGATCACGTTAGCTTATCATAAGCTAGTGAAACCTAGAAAACACATTTTATATGAGGAGAGTGTTAAGTTTTCATGAAAATAAAATATCAAAAGACCATGTTGTATTTTGTTACTAGCTTACATAGAGAAGAGATCTTTCACTAATTCTCTTCCAAAACTAGCTCTGTGTTTTTTTCTCTCCCCAGTGGTCATTATCCTAATGAACAAACAAATCACAGAAAAGCAAGTGCAAATAGTTCTTTAAATATATAAAAAAGGTGCTGAACTTCATTTATAAGAAGAGAAAGAAAAAATAAACTCACTAAAATATTTTCACCTATCAAATTGGCAAAGATTAAAAAGCATAATAACACACTGTACTAATGAAAGAGAACAGAAAAAATGTCACTCTGCTACATAGCTGGTAGGAGGGAAAATCATTCTACCTTCTAAAGGGCAATTTCTCTAACCTGGTCAAGGAAAAAGTCACACAAATTCAGGAGGCACAGGGAGTCCCAAGCAAGAAGAACCCAAAGAGGCCCACGCCCAGGCACATCATAATTAAAGTACCAAAAATTCAAGACAGAGAGAATCTTAACGGCAGCAAGAGAAAAGTGAGCCATTACCTACAAAGGAGCTCCTATAAGGCTATTAGCTGATTTCTCATCAGAAACTCTACAGGCCAAAAGGGAATGGCATGAAGTATTCAAGGTAATGCAAAACAAGGATCTGAAACCAAGACTTCTCTACCCAGCAAGGCTATCATGCAAAATAGATGGTGAAATAAAGAGCTTTCCAGAAATAAAAAAAATGCTAAAGGAATTTATCACCACCAAACCAGCATTGTAAGAAATGTTGATGGGACTGCTATAATAAGAAATTGAAATAGAGAGAATGACAAACATAGGCATAAAGAAATAAATTGGCAATAGATATGTACCTATCAATAATAACCTTAAATATAAAGGGATTAAGTGTCCCAATCAAAAGACATGGGGGGTAGGGAAAGATTAACATTAAAATTTATATGCATTTATGGACACAGACCCATGGATGCAGACAATAGTGGGGTGAAGGCCTGGGGGGACAGGTAACAGGGTGGAGGGAATCAGTGGGGGGGGGGGGGAGTGGACATTTGTAATACTTTCAACGATAAAGATAAATTTAATTTAAAAAATTTCAACTGTATAAACATAAAAAATATGAAAGGAAATAAGCAGAAAAACTGAGATGGAATTACAGACATTTTAAAACCTTTTGACAATATTTCTGCAATTATAAATCATTTAAAAATCATTAAACCATTAAAAATTTTAAATTGACAGAGGATTCTTGTTACTACTCAAACTACTAATCTAATTATAAACATTTTAAGAAAGATAAGTAAAATATATCTATTTTTATAAGTGCTTCTCTCTTGGGGAGAGAAAAGCAATGTCCTATGTACTTCTTTTTTACAATTGCAACCAAAGTCATATTAACTCAGAAGTATTGTATACTTGTTATTTTTTACTAATTATTAATATTACTAATTTTACTACAGCTTACAACAATAGAGTCACAAGGGGTCTTACAGGATTAACCTGGTATAGCCCATCAGATCTTTGTTTTCAGAAACTCATTTTCTCTTTTCTTGCTTTATTTTCCTAAATTCCTACATTATTCAATTGATTGTCATCGTTAAGAAATGCCAGTGGTATTAAGGCTACATGCTTGTCTTATTCCACTTAGAATTTCAGTGTAAAAGGTGGAGAACAAACACGAGCTGTTGAGTGGGTATTAACCATGCAATCTACTCATCCCCCAGCCACTGAGGAGTAGAAAGAACGAACCTGCCAATGTACCTTTCTAAAAGAATGGCATTCAAGCACACTAGAAGAATAGTATCTTTAGGAATCGGGAAGAGAATTACCAGTCTCTATCCTAGTTACTTCCATGGCAGCTAACTCAGCTACTTAACTCTATAGTCATTGGGCTCCTTTTTTTTTTTTTTTTTTTATAGGTTATATCTATAATTAATAGAAGACAGCACTATTTAGCTGTGACCTGATCTTATTTTCCATGATAAATGTGTGCATTTCCTTCGATTACTTTAGGAATTATTAGAATTTCAGAAATTGGTTCGGAGACTTTTTTCTGTATTTTATCATTATACCTTCTTTTACTCATTACTGTGATCTCATAGAACTTTATACCTCTCTTGCCTGAAGAGCTTTCACAAAAAATAATTTTAATAAATGCATGCAGCATATTTGCATGAATTGCCTCATGAATTTGAAATTCCAGAAGCTATTACTCTGTTAACTTAAATGCTTTTAACCTGGCTCTCGATATGTGAAAAATCATTTAAGGCTAAATTGGTTTCAGAATGAAACTCTTTGTAAATAGACTACAGTATTTGTGAGTTCTTGAACTAGTGCTAAAACATTATTCTTCTGTGCCTTCAAAGAAAGGCTGTAGCTTTTTGTTTATTTATGTGTACATGATAACATATCCCAAAGAAAACCAAATGTTAAATATTAAAGGCATTAAAAGTAATGAAGACAAGGATCATTAAACATCTAGTATCTTTGAACTACATGTAAGTCATGGAATTCCCCATCCATAAATTCATATGCGGGCTTCCAACTAGAACAGGAAGAGAAGAATAGCTAAAGAGATATCCCTAGTGCAGAGAGGGGACACTGATCCCTTAGAGCAGGGTTTGGCAAGCTAAAGCCTGTGGCCAAATAAGGCTTACCACCAGTTTTTATAAATAAAGTTTTATTAGAACACCACACTCATTTGTTCATGTATTGTCTATGGCTGCTTTCATGCTACAGTGGCAGAGCTGAGTAGCTGCAACAGAGGTTGTCCAGCCTGCAAAGCCTAAACACTTGCTATCTGGCCATTCAGAGAAAAATGTTGCCAAGCTGTGCACACTTAGTGGGCTTCCTCAAAAGGAAGAAATAAGACCAGCAGACCTTGAGACTTAAGATGCTGAAAATCAAATTACTAGGATCATCTTTATTGCCTTTAGTAGGAGAGAAAGATTTGGAGTATAATTCTCAATCTGTCAGAGGATTCTGCTTTTCTACTCGTAATATTTTGGAGTATTGGATAAGGAGTACTGTGACATTTTTCTTTATAAATATGGATTGCGTGTACAAACAACACACAGTTGAAAATGTATGTTTTAGGCCATAAAAATTAAATCTTACCATTGTGACAGCATGGATGGACTTAGTGGGTATTATGCTAAGTGGAATAAGTCAGACAGAGAAAGACAAATACCATATGATTTCACTTCTGTGAAGAATCTAAAGAACAAAATATTTGAACAACAAAACAGAAACAGACTCATAGATTTGGAGAACAAACTGATGCTTGCCAGAGGGGAGGGTGGTTGGAGGGCGGGGTGAAAAGGGTGAGGAGATTAAGAAGTACAAGTTAGTAGTTACAGAATAGTCATGGGGATGTAAAGTACAGCACAGGGAATATAGTCAATAATATTGTAATAACTATGTATGGTGTCAGGTGGGTACTGGAAATATCGGAGGAATCACTTTGTCAAATATATGATTGTCTACCTACAATGCTATACACATAAAACTAATATGAAATAATATTGAGTGTCAACTGCAATTGAAATATAAAACTGAAAGAAAGAAAATGTATGTTTTAGTAAAAATTTATTTAGAAATATAGTATGGGTAAATAGATGTATAGCAGAGAAGGTAGGCACCAGAAATGCTTGACATAAGCTGATTGTTGAGATGATAGCCAGAAAAATGCTGTGAAATACCACATTAGAACCATTGAACAGGGCAGACCTCTTACAGAGAAGCAAAGATAGCTGGGGAGACCTAACAGATAAGCCTTCCCCCTTATTAGACGTTGAGACCAATAGTCCACATTTGTGACAACCTTCATTTATTGCTTCCACACAGATGGGAGAGACATTTTTTAGAAAGAAGGAACAGCTCCACCGACTGCTCCATCTCAGGATTTCTTACAACTCACTCTTCCCATGCTTTTTTCTATCTGAGAGTCCAGAACACTACCTCAACCTTCACGCCACCAGGCAAGCTTAGAGTCGTGACAGCTAAACTTTTACCCCCTTCCCTCTTTGAATCTCCTTTTTTTGTACTGTGGATGGAATAAAAATAATAATCACCTTTGAAATACTTCTGACTTTGTGCTTGTCAGTAAATCATCTCAAGGCAAAACTGTCTGCTATGGAGAACAATATGAACCTTAATTAAGGTTTGGAAATTCAAATGCAACACATAGTTCTCTGATTCTTTCCCACCAACTACTATAAAACATGTCGATATTTTTATGATAACATTTGTATTGGATTTGACAGTTTCTAGACTAGCTTCATAATATCCTAATTTATTATGAAGCTGCTTTAATGAGCACAACACTTTTCCCCAACACCAGATCAGGCCTGTGACCGGAACTTTGCAGAGTGGGAAAAAGAGGCTCCACATATTTCAGTGAAGGTCCCAGGCTGCACAGGGCAGGACTGAATGAAATGGATTTGATGTGTAATCCTGCGCTCTTTTGATTATGTTGTATGGCCTTCCAGGAGTCCAGAAAAATAAACTGCTATAAACTAATTGTTTTAGGATGCACTGTGCTATGGATGGAATTGTGACCCCACCCTGCCCCCAAATTCTTATGTTGAAGCCTTAATCTTCAATGTGCCTATATTTGGAAATGAGGCCTATTAGGAGGTAATTAAGGTTAAATGATGTCATAAAGGCAAGACCCTGAGACTATAGGATTAATGTCCTTATAAGAGGACACACCAGGAGCTCACTGCCTCTCTCTTTCTACCATGTAAGGACACAGCAAGAAGGCAGAGGTCTTTCACCAAGAACCGGATAAGCCATCACATTGATCTTAGACTTCCCAGTCTCTAGAACTGTGAGAGATAAATTTCAGTTGTGTAAGCCACCCCATCTGTGCTACTTTGCTATGGAATCCTAAGCAGACTAAAACACATTGCTAAGGCTAACATCAAGGTAAGGAAAATCCTGGGCAGAAAAAGAACGTATAGTGTTTGTTATAGTACGATCTAATCTGAATAATATAAACTCAAAATACTAGCAAAATAAAAAAGTACCAGTGGTGAAATCTCTTCTTGTAATTGCTCTGAAACCATCTATCCAAGTCATATCGAGACAGGCTAGTAAGCCAGGACAAGTGGAACAGGGAAACCGACACAGGTAGTTAAATGGCCACACAGTTTACAGCCATTTAGTAAATCGCAAAACCCTATCTTCCCCAACTGGGGACGCTTAAGAGTAAATGGTTTGCACATTTCCTCCACAGCTACAGGGAAAATAGCTTAAATCACCCTACTCAGGGAGATAGATAGCAGAAATCCAGTTTCTGCCATTTGTGCCAACCACACCCAAGGATGAATAAAGTTAAGGGGATATATCTCTTTTTGGTGCATCAGCATAAAGCTGATGAAATTCTGCTAAGATCCTCCCCTAAAACCTTCCTTAAACTCCCAGCCTTTAAAGCCCTCAAGATGAAGGAGCCAGGGCATGCTCTCCCCCGAGGAGCACACCCACACCTTTCTTCCCCCCAGGCGTGCATCTCCTAAACTCTAAGGCTCCCCACTAGACTTGCAACCAGGAGAGAACTGGGCAGTGGCAGCTCGTCCTGAGCTAACCCCCTGAATCCATCCCCAAGTTCCCCTTTTCTCTGACTTCCTAGTGAGCCAAAGCCTTACCTCACTTCTTTCCCATAACATTTCTAGGGAGCCAAAGCAGCCTGGCTTAGGCTCTCACCTGTTGTTTCTTCTATCCTAAGCCTTTCCTTGTTTTACTGTTCTCAGCTTTAATAAACGCACTCTCAGAATCACCTGGACTCATGTTGTGAAACCTTTCCTGCACAAAGTCAAGAACCCACACACTATAGGCCCACCAGAGGCAGACCCATTCCAGGTTTCTGTCAGGTAACAACAGGACCAAAGAAAACACCTTCAAGTTTGCAAATGACCTAGCTTGGCTTGTCCATTCAGCTCTACCAGCTTGTTTTATATATTAGAAGCTCCTGCAATTGGGGTTGGACAGTGGCCATGTGTCCCACCATCTCAAGTATATTTGCTACTAGGTGTGTGAAACAATGAAAGCAAATATAAGACCAAATTCTAGTAAACCTACAAACACTTATTAGCAAGTAGACACAGAAGTGAAAGAACCTGTTCTTGTACACCCAGGGAAGTCCAAGCTTTCCTCTGGCAAGTGTCTTGCATGGAAGATTCACTCCAAAGTAAACACAATGATATTCTGACAGCAGGAGCAACTGATGTTCAATTAGAATCCTTTGTGAAGTGAGGGGACCAGGGCCAAACACCAAATAGAGCTTTGGACTTTGTGTGCTGTTTCTAAGGTGCCAGATTTGCTGGACTTCATGCAAGGATCATGGTGTCTACAAAATCCATCTAGCCCACCACTTACCTTCAACACCACTAATTCCACCAATTAAAAATCATTCATCATTATGCTAATTTATAGTATAAATTATGCTAAATTATGACATAATTTATAATATCATTACGCTAATTAACAAATCTACCCCTCGACTGTAAGCTCTTATCTAGAATCATTCCAAAGCTAACCATCTCTAAAGTGCAAGTTTCTGATAAGGGCACCTCAAACGCTCTATAACCACCCCTATGGTGCAGATTAAAGTTAGTTTTCATATGTATACATCCCATTGTTTGCACAGAGAATAAAACACATACCAAACTTTAATCTTATTGAAAAGAAAATAAATCTAACATATTATCTAGAAAATCTTTTCTCTATTCTGAGTCCTTGTACATACCACAAAAACAGGATCATTGGCAGCAGAATGTGGAAAAGCATTTGTCCCGTTCAGGAAAGAGTGAACCAAATTATGAAGGTTCATCACTTGAGAGTCCAGGGTCCCATCTGCTTTATTAAACCCCTCCAGGGCATTCCTAAGAGAAAGCAGTATGTCAGCAGCAACAGTCACAAATTGATAAAGGTCTTTTTATTTGCTCCAGCCTACATAATCATCTTCTAATTTGAGATTGGGTAGGGAAATGGGAAGCTCTGCCATGGCTCATTAACTAAGAAATAATCCTCTAAGGGGAGGGAATTCATATTCAGCACCAGTTCTTCACCTGCTCAGTTAGATTATATCTCTTTTGTGTCCTGTATGACAATTTTTTACCTTCACATCTGTCTCCCATGCCAGGTGATGAACCCCTAGAGGGCAGTTTTCTTCAGAGTTTTATTGTCAGGGCTCAGTGCCATACCCACCACTTGGTCTGTGATCAATAGACATTTTTTGAATTAACATATAATATTTTATTCTTATTTCTCAACTAAATAAACCTGAAGCTTACTGTAATTTATATTCAGTGTTCTAAACATCCCCAAATTTCCCTATCCTTTTTTTTCAACCTCTCCATTTTCAGGAAATTCTAATTGTCCATACTCTAACTCAGTGATCCTCAAATTTGAGCATACCCCAGAATCACTGGAGAAAAACTCTTATTTCAAGCCCCACTACTGGAGTTTCTGATTCAGTAGGTGCAGGCTGGTTTCCAACAATTTGTATTTCTAGCCAAATTCCAGGTGATGCTGTTTATGGTTGTCTGCACACCACATTTTGAGAACCACTCTCTTGAATCTATATGGAATGCAATCTATGTCAGAAGCATTTTTATCCCAATGGAAAAACTAACGCACGTTCCTTTTAAAGTCAGTCTTAAAAGTTGCCCTTCATGTCACACTACCCTGAGGGCTGTGCCAACCCACCACAGACCCTGAGACCTGCTACGCTTAACACAACCTCTGCATTTAAGTTCAGTCTATCCTGCCCCTGGCCCTAAATAACCGGTCAGTTACACACAGATGAGAGAGAGAAAATCCAGTTTAGGAGAAGAATATGAATCTATCCACCATTTCTTTTTGGCATCCCATTTATCTTTGTTGAAAATCATATACACACATAATTCTCGTAATTCTTAACGTTTTTTTAGAGGGAGAGAATTATTAGCTGGCCTTTACATTTCAAGCATGGTAATGTCATTGCTGTGTTGTAATTTGAGTTGCGTTAAGTCTGTAATTCTCCTCTGAGATATCAGACCCCAATATTAAGATCTATGGCAGATACTTTTTTTAAAAAAAGAAAGCAAGCCCGGCTGGGCATGGCTCAGCAGTTGAGCATCAACCTGGGATCCAGGAGATCGCAGTTCGATTCTCAGTCAGGGCACATGCCCAGGTTGTGGGCTCGATCCCCAGTGAGGGGCGGGCAGGAGGCAGCCAATCAATGACTCTCCCATCATTGATGTTTCTATCTCTCTCTCTCCCTCTCCCTTCCTCTCTCTGAAAATCAATAAAGATATAATTTTAAAAAATAATAAAAATAAAAATAAAAAAAGACAGAAAAGTAAAAGAAAGATCATGGCCTGGCAAGGCATGGCTCAGCAGTTGAGCATCGACCTATGATCCAGGAGATTGTGGTTGGATTCCCTGTCAGGGCACATGCCTGGGTTGCGGGCTTGATCCCCAGTTGAGCACGTGCAGGAGGCAGCTGGTCAATGACAACTCTCTCATCATCTCTATCTCTGTCTCTCTCTCTCCCCTCCTCTCTCTGAAATCAATAAAGAAAGATGTATTTAAAAAAAGAAAGAGCATGAACCAAACTTTTTTGCAAATATTTTTAAATACTATGTTTAATGAGGTACCATTGTTCTGAAGACTGTACTTATATATAGGGTGTCCCCCCAAATGTATACACACACTGAGTAATTATAAAGGCAGTGCTTATTAAAATACATCTTATTTTCAAAATTGAGCTATCAGCTGTTAAAGTGTGTATACATTATTTTGGGATACCCTGTATGTACAGAAATTAGAGATGCAAAAAAAATGGCTTTAAATAGCTAAGTTATTAAAACTACATTGTTATTTATAGGGGGTAGATGATGACTTTTCTAACACTAATCCCTGGTTATTTCTCCTTATCAAGCCCCCCTCCATTACTTAGTTTTGTAAATGTCTCCTAACACCTGGATTTCCTTTCAGTTCATTTCAATCATGGGCATGAAAACCTAAAAGTATTGTCAAGTGCCAGTCTAGCAGAGTTCAGAGCACCTACCTGAAGCTCAAGGTGGAGTTCTGGAAGAAAGGAGGGTTGTCAAACTTGTTGAGAGACAGACAATTTTGTACATCTTTTAAGGATGGCAACTTCTCACCATTTCTTCCCACTTGATTTCTTCTCAACAAACCTTCATAGGTTCCATTACACAGAGTGACCCGGCGGTTGTAGTCATCTAAGCTAAGATTCGTGAGGGGATTAAAGAAAGGATATGTCAATGTGTAGAGAATATCATAACTTTGGGCCAAGCAAATCAATCAGAGTGATACCATAAAGTGTGTTGCAGTTAACTTACAAGGGTCAAAAATATGTGGTAAAAGTGCTACCTACAAAAGTAATTATGGATTAAAGAGCTTCAAAAATATAGATGCAACTATGATCTATGAATAAGTATGCATAAGTACCATTCCACTGTAAAGACTGTAAGAGAATTTACAGACAAGATTGTGATTCCTATTATGTGCACTTGAATCCTGACGAACTGAAGAGAGAAGAGGGTGACCAGAACTCCCCTGAACTAAGCCAGTTGGGGCAGAAGGGCCTACGTAAAGCTAGGAAAGCATTTTAGGCAAACTGAAGGCAAATGGAGGCGGTCAGAGTGGAAACAGATGAAACGATATGGAGGGAGGTATTAGGACAAGCGCTGTATTAGCAAATGCTCCAAGGCAGTGGGAATGGTTATGTCATGAACATGGAAGCTGAGAAAGTTCCATGCCCAAAAAAGATTATATTCTACATGCCTGCTGTGGTCTGACATTCCACCATCAGAGTGTCATTCCACTGACAGAGATGAAACTTTAAAGCTGTTTCTCTGTGGGTTTTAATGGGTGAGAGAATAATACCAGGGGTGTGAGAGTAGAATCAGCGCACACGAGGTTGAAAGAGGCCTGTCCCTAAAACTAGGCCAAAAAAAAGCCTCCACAGCAGCATTTCCCAAGTGTGTCCCAGTGACATGGTCTGTGAAATAAGGGTGCCAGGGTCAGATAAGTTTAGGCAACTCTTGAAGAATAGTAACACACTTACCAAAGGAACACCCGAAGTCATTCTAAAATTCAGCATTCCCTAAATTTATAGAAATCTCATGCCACCTATTAATACCTCAAGACACTATGAGAAATGGTGCTTTATGAAATTCTGCTAAGTCACATAAAAAGCACTGCTACACCCTCCATAGTGTGAACCACTGTCTGGAGGGCTGGAGGGAAAGCTTAGGATGTAGACATGGGATCCCTGCTAGCTGGGCTTCAACCCCTGAATATATGCACATGCCCGGCCTCCGGGTATTGACAATGAAGCTCTGTGCCCTGGAGCAGTCAAAAGACACCAGACAGGGGAGCTAGATAGCAGGGTTAAAACAGGATATTGGAAGAAACAAATGAATAAAGGAAGTCTTTTGGGAGATCTTTTTCTGCCAGGAAAGAGAAACAAATTCAAGAAATCACTGAGGACAGACTTCTTTCCTAGCTGCTGGCTGCTCACCTTCTTCTGTGTTCTTTAGTATTTAGAGCTCACCCGCACCCTGCCCCACCCCCTGTTCCTCTCAGCTCCCAGCACCCTATGGTTCCAGCCAAACCTGACTGCTTCCAGAGACTTTCTAGCTTTATCCATGATATTCCCTCCACCTAGGACACACTTACCACCCTCCCCTACCTGGTTGAGGTCTGTGGCTCCTTAAAGTCTCGGAATAATCATCGCCACTAAGAGCCTTCCCCTGCCTCTCTCCTTAGCTTTGCACATACATCTATTATGATACTTCCCATGTTGTACTATAATTTGTTTAGAGGCAATCCACCTTTGTAAATATAAAACAATATTTTTTTTAAAGTCCTTATAGTCCCAGCATTATTACAATGCTTAGAATATGACAGGTGCTAAAATAGTTGATATAAAAATGATGACCAAGCGTATTCAATTAAAATGATTTTCATACCACTATTTTTTTTTAATCGTCATCTGAGGATATGCTTTTTTATTGATTTTAGGGAGAGAGAAAGAGACATTGATGCAAGAGAAAAACATGAATGGGTTGCCTCCCTTAGGAGCTCCCACCGGGATCGAACCTGCAACTTGTTCGATATGAACCCTGACCAGGAATTGAACCAGGGACCCTTTGGTTCATGGGACTGCGCTCCAACCAACTGAGTCCCACCGACCCGGGCCATACCTCTCTTTTTTATGAAAGGGCTTAGAATGTTTAGAAATCCCATCTTCCCCAGGAAAGTCATTTTCAGAAACATGTGAACAGAACCCAACATGCATTAGAAACAGAAATATAAAGTGACTCTCCATCCCTCAGACATAAGAAAATCCAGTCTCTGGATTTCCAGTCTGGATCAGATGTGGTTACCTATCACAGACAATTTCCCAGCTGGAGAATCTTGAGTTCTGACTAATCAGAGTCGGATCATCTTGTCTTGCTGCCCCAAGCAGTTGGTCTGTACACACGTCACACTCATTCCTCCCAGTGGCAAAATTCCAGTAGGGCAAAGCAAAGGACTCGTTGCCAATAAGTCGCTAAAAGCAAAGAGCATGTCATCAGAAACAACAAGAAAGCATATAATGCAAAGACTGATATGGATCTTCACCAAATGTATAGCAGAATTTAAAGAACCAAAGATATAGTTTTCACCAACCTGGAGATCTCTTTCCAGCCACAACAAATGATACCGGTGCCAGGTGACAAAGGCAGGTCCTTGGTGTGAGAAATCAATGGCCTTGTATGGGTGCCCTGGTCCTAAAATAATTGGGAAACTAATTAGAGATCACAGAATAGAGTTTTTTAAAAAGTTAAACCTTACCTAGAATGTGTCTGCAAAGCCAATAAATCCATAGTGTTTTAGTCCAAAGAAATCGTTTTTGTGATTTATCTCCCTGAAAGCAACATCAACAATAAAACAATTCAGAAGCAACTAACACTTTTAGGATAAATTCTCCTTCATCTCTCAAAAGTTTGATTGCCAACAGAGATCCAGAAAACTTCAGATCATTTTCAGCTTTAAGAGCTCATGTTATATATTTAATTTTAAGCAATATTCCATTAAGATGACATCAGAGTAGCCAAAGGAATAGATCATTAAAGACCTAAATGAAATATGTTTTTAAAAGACATTTTCCAACCGATTCCTTACAAATGCATACATTTATAAGGGAGGGATTAATTAAGAATAAAGCAACTTTACTGCACTTAGTCTAATTCGGCATTTATACAACCAAAAAGAACTTTCACAAATTTTGCCTTAGCCATCAATCGGTTACAGCTACTAGCTGACAAGCGTGGTCACTGAAACTAGAAGAGTGAAAAATACATTCAAACCAATTTGGCTGCCACTGGATCTGCCAATTTTACTGAAAAGTTGTGGGCAATTTAATGACCCCCCTACTTCCTGGTCCATGCTTCTTCCACCTTTCTTGACAGCTTTTGACTGTTATGTAGAAACTTTAGCTAACTTTCATTCTTTTTCAAAGTACCTATAATAACTTCAGAGAGCTGAAGAGACATGAATATAAATTTAATTCCTAGATACGACCAGAAGCTATAGGTTTCTTTTCCTCTTGAGAGACTAGCCTCTCATAAAGCAAAGATTCCTCGGAGTCACGACAGGAAAGCTATAAAGGTTTATAGCCAGAAGAGCCTCCTTCTCTCTCGATAAAGAAAGACAGATGCTTACCTGAGAGACAAGTTTTTTAAAGACTGCCACGGACAGAAGGACTGGTTGGCCACACAGTCCTTTTTAAATATTTTAACCCAGAACAAAGTTTAAAGTTCTCAAAACAAAACAATGAGGGAGAATATTATTGGATGTCAACTGTAATTGGAAAAAAAATTAATTCAAAAAAAATAAAGTTAAAATAAAAAATGATGAGGAGAATCAAGTGATGGGGAAGCAGGGATAGACACAAGGAAAGACAATTCCAAATGAGAAGGGGACTATTCAAAGTGAGCTTGATGTCATCATTCACCCTGACCCCCAGGGAGGGGCCCCAAAGAGGAGATAATTGCAGGTGTAGCCAAGGGCTCAGAACTGCCCTGAGCAGACCCTGGAATGGACTCAACCCCCCGCCCCTGGAACAAACTAGGGTTTATGGCTTTCTCCTGCCTGATAAGTGACTGAGGATGAAACTGAACCTACTAGATTAATGAAGGTCCTCCCATTCTACATCCTACCCAGGCTCCAATTTTTAGGATCCAGAAGGGCAGAGCACCATTTTCTCTAGTATCAAATGTAACTGTAGTCAAATAACTAAGCCAGAAGGAACACTCCATTGCTGTGGGTATGCTTTTTCTTGACAGTACAACTCCAGAAAAACCCTGGGCATTCCAGCAGTGCACGGACACCATAAACAATGACCTGAATGTCTAAAGACTAATACATGTGAGTTTAATGAGATGCTTCCAACACAAACACTCTACTTCTGCCCAAAGAAATTTCATGTGCTTTATCACATGTTTAGTTAATTCCTCTAATCTGAAGAAAAGGTCAGAGAGGGCTTCCATGGACCGATTTAGAAATGTTTTCTTCTGGAATCAAAAGGAATTTGCCTTGCCCTGGTTGGTGTGGTTCAGCTGGTTAAGCATAGTCACATGCACCCAGGGGTCACTGGTTCAATTCCCCAGTCAGGGCACATGATCCCCAGCAGGGAGGCATGCAGGAGGCGGCCTACTGATGTTTCTCACCAATGTTCCTCTCTCCCCCTCCTTCCCTCTCTTTCTAAAATCAAAAAACATATGTTTTTAAGAGGAATTTGCCTTCACTTTACCTGCTTTTGAGAATTAATCACCTCCTAGAGAAGAGCTGGACTTTGAACTCAAAACACAAACCACAGGAGAGAGCGTTTTCAAATGTCTGCAGCCAATGCAGGCAGAAGCTGCGCCAGCCTAACTGGCAGCGTTGGACAATTCTCTGCCTCTCACAAACCTGCCCCTCCTTCAGGCTGTGCTCTGGTTAATTAGCTTGCCTGAAATTATCGTCCATCCACCCACCCCAAACCCAAACCTATGATAATATACATTAATCTAATGGGGAAACCCACCTAATAATGTATCTCTAACAGAATAGTAATGGAGCCACACAAAGAAATCATAAATGCTGCAGTTGGCGATCTGTGGCTGAGTCCCATTGGGCCCAAGCAGAGTCAGCCAGTGTTGCGTAGTGATCACGTAGTCCGGGTGTGTGGTGTTCTTTGCAAGGTCTAAGGCACCCAAGAACTGCTCCCTCTCCTGAGGAGTCAAAGAATGAATGTTCTTTCGAATAACCAGTGGTTTCTTCTGATCACAGTTGGGGCCGGTCCAGCCAAACTTGCAGTCTCCACAGTTATAGCCAGCAAAGTTTCCTAGAGCATTAAGGGGAGATGGAAGAAATAAGTTAATGGAGTTTGAAAGAAATTTCTGAATTTGAACTTTAGGGTAGAATGGACGAGAAGGTGAAGGTGCTTATAAGAGGGAAAAGAAAGCCAATTTCTTCCCCTTACTCTCTTGAAACGTTTGTATCTCAAAGTGACCTGAACACTAGAGAGTTTCCTAGATATTTGTCCTGCAAAGAAATGGGATACAAATTGTATTACATGCTGTTATGGAATGAACTTTGTCTTCCCCTCAAATTAGTATGTTGAAGCCCTAACCCCCAGGACCTCAGGACGTGACTGCATGTGGAGATCTCCATGCCCCTCCCTGGGGCCGAGCAGCAGCCTCGGTGTCCAGCTGCTGAGCCCTCTATCCTGTGGCATACGCTAAAAGGCTGACACAAAACAGTTCATTGATTTAGAGGAGAGATTATACACTAAGATAAGGTGAAACCAAAATAAATAAGCTGATTTCCAAGAATTTAGGTGAAACCTAACATTAAGAAAGCTGGTTCATTTCACAAAGGAGACAGAGTTAAGGCAAAATCAATGGAAGCTGGCAGGTCGTAAAGGTGAATTAGCTGCCATGGTGTCAGGAAGTGCAAATCACTGCAGGTTCCCTGTGGTTGCACAAATGCCTCTGCTCTGTCCGCCCAGGCAACGAGCACTAGTCTTCTCAAGCTATAAGCATCTTTCTGATAAACGCTGAAGTTTACATTATTTCAGCTTGCTTTTGACTTTTCCCTTCTTAGCCTTGAGTATTGCTTTTGTTATGGCCAGTACCTCATTCTTGAGCTTGTGATAAGTTAGAGAGTAAACATTTAAATATTACTGGAGTGGAATATTGAAACAAAAAGGGATTATAATACTTACCACCCAGGGGATGGGAGGGGGTTTGTAAAGCATTTCACCTGCATGACTGCTGTGCTCCCATAGTACCTCCTCCTCCCCATTCACTGTATTTATTACACTGACTGGAAACTTCTACTTGACACGCACCTGCAAGGTGGTTGTCCTGCTGCTGAGGCCTGTGCCTGGCCTTGTAAAAAATGAATATTTGTTGAACAAATGAAAGAAATATAAAGCTGAATCACCACGATATACACTTTAAATATCTTACAATTTTATTTGTCTACTATACCTCAATAAAGCTGAAATTTAAGGGGGGAAAAAGTTTTTAAATGTTTTAAAAATTAATTTAAAAAATTAAGTTTTAAAGAAATGAGTATAAAGCATATAGTAGATAATTCAATAAACATAAGCCTTCTTTTTTCCTCTCCTGTCCTTGTGGAGTAGAAGGAAAGCTGGCTTTGTAAAATAGTTTTGATAAACAATAGGTACCAAAATAGAAATAAGTACAAAATACTCTCACCATAATAGAGAGAGGGCTATTTGGATCTCTAAAGAAAAAGAAAACTTTCCAATAGCAAAGCAAAACAATGAGCTCTTGTTTCACGTAAAGAAAATGCACAGCCCTCTTTTCTATTAACTCAAAGGATTTTTTGATAGTTAAAGAAAATTCCTTAAAACTGTCGTAAATAGTAGGATATTTTCCAGAGTAATTGGTTATTTGTGCTCAATGCTCTTTGTCACATGCAAAATAATGTTCTATACACATTTACAAGCTCAATTATCTGTATTTTCCCATGTTTCAACTCCATATGAGAACATAAGTAAAAAACACTGAAAAGGAAAAATTCTACTAGTCCTGAGACTGAAGAATCATGTGTTTTTTTTGTTTCTTCTTTTGTTCAGTTTACTGTCTTAAGAGAACCTACCACATATTCTAAGTGGATGACTATAATGCCTGAAGAACAAATAGAGTTCTGGCTTTTCTAAGGGATCCAGCATCCCCACTGATGCTTGGACACCTCAGTAAAATAGAATCTAAAAAACATTGTATTCAATGAGAATATTTTGAAGAATTATGTTTTTGAATAATTTGAGTTAAACATTAAAATTCATATTGATTGTTTGAGTGAAGCTATTAAACAAATTATTTAACAAGTATTTATTGAGCAGCTACTGTAGTATCAGATGCTACTCAAGGTGCTTAAAGCTTCATGGAGCCTGGAGTCTATTTTCCCTCAGGGTACCTACTGAAATTGTATAACTATTTTTTTATTTTAAATAATTTTTTATTTTTCAATTATAGTTGACATACAATGTTATATTAGTTCTGGGTGTACAACCCAGTGATTAGATATTATATAAGTACTAAGTTATCACCCAGTAAATCTAGCACCCCTCTAACGCCATACATAGTTATTAAAATATGACTGACTATATTTCCTATGCTGTACTTTGCATCCCTGGGTTGGACTCTTGATGAAGAGATCGCTAAATAATTGAATAAAAGGCATTAGGCACTAGAGGATACAAACATAAATAAGGCACAGTGCCTTCATCTAGGGGAGGTGGAGGACATGTGGGGGACATGGTATTGAAGAAATATCAGCGCAAGTCTAACTATGGGGAAAGTGAAACAGAGGAAGCAACCAAGGGTCATGGATGACAAAAGACAAAAAGATTAATTCTAACTGAGAACACAGGTGTTTCACAATTATGTTGAACAAAGATCTCTCTTTTCCCAAAGCCAGAGTTGCCCCTGAAAAGCAATGTAGAAGTAGTAATAAGAAAGCATTTGTCTGGATTTGAACTCACCTGCGACCCAGAAATGTATGCAATTTAAAAATTCATTTTTCACTATGTCTCAGAGAAAATACTCCAAAGCTCTGCAGATCTTTTTCATTTTTTAGCTCCTAAACCTGGTCTAAATTTTTTTTAATGCTGAAGACAAGTGAAAAGTGCAACAATGAAAAAACCCTAGCACCCAAAATATTTATTTCTTAAATTTAGATTTCCTAGACGCTCCCTATATCAATTTAACATGAGTTAATTTTTCCCCTTAATCTACCAATAGCAGCAGCAAAAAAATAAATAAATAAAAAAATAAAAAAAAATGAGGGCCCTTTTAGAAACTGAGAGAGAAGAAGAATAAAGAATCCCTAGATTCCAATCTATCTACAATTGAGTATGTCCTTAAGCAAAACTTAAATTTAAAAAGATGAAGTCCTGACTTAGGACTGGGGATAAAAATGGAAAGAGACTGAGAGCAACCAAACAATGCATGTTCCTACATGAACTACATCAGCTCAACCCCAGGAGGCTATTAGACTAAATAAGCTTAAAGACCACCGATTAGTGAATTTATAAGAAGCTCTAAATAGCCTATTCCTTTTAATTAGAGATTCTATTATTTTAATAACAATACTTTATACTCACATAGGGCCTTTCATCTATAGAGCTCAAAAGGATTTTACAGGTGTGGTTTCATCATTACCTCCATTTCAGAGATTGGAAAATGGAGGCACTTAGTCACTTGTACAAACAAGAAGTTCTCAGACAACTGTTCAAAAAGTATTTGGTGTTCATGTTTTTCAAAAGTCTAAAGACAGCTGCAACTGGTTAGTCTCAGAAATGCCATCTGGCAGGTACGACTTATAAAGTGAATGGCTGAGTCTCCTGAAATTCAGTTCTTCCTGACAATTAAGTTCAGTAATGTTATGGTTTCAATTTATCGTCACAGAAAATAGAGAAGTTCTCTCTAGAGAATTTGAGCACATAATTTAGGGCTTTCCCCCTCAGAGTTTGCAATTATTTTAATTAAATAGGCTAAAGTGTTTTACCAATTTCAAGGTCATAAGAAGTATGGTGTGTTAATCTTTTTATTTTTATTTTTTGTGGCAAGAACAGTTAACATAAGATCTACCCTCTTAACACACTTTTAAGTGTGCAATACATTATTGTAGGTACAAAGCTATAGAGAACTGTCAGACTTATCTTGCTCAATCTGATTAATTTAGATACTTCATAGAAGTGGAATCATGCAGTATTAGTCTTTCTGTGACTGACTTATTTCCTTAGCATAATATTCCAAGTTCATCCATATTGTTCCATATTGCAGAATTTCCTTCTTTTTTCAAGTTGAATAGTATTTAATTGCACACAGACACCATTTAGCTAGGATGTGGAGAAACTGGAAGCTTTGTGCGCTATCGGTGGGAATGCAAACTGGTGCAACTGCTATGGACAATAGTATGAAGCTTCCTCAAAAACTTAAAAATAGAACTATTACATGATCCTGCAATCCCAAGGAATTCAAATTAGGACCTCAGAGATATTAGCATCCCCATGTTCACTGTTGCACTATTTCCAGTAGCAAGATATGGAAACAACCTAAATGTCCAGCAACAGATGAATGGTGTATTTATTTTTCCACTAAAGTAACAAAGTTCAAGGTCATCAATAGTCTGTTTGCCAGAAGCTAATCTACACCTTTTCCTTAAATTTTGGGTGACCCCATAAGAATCCCAGGGATCCTATTTGCAAAGCAATTATGAGGCTACCAGAGAAGAGGGCTTTGGAGCACTCACGATTAGGTTTAGCCTGGCCAGGCGTGGCTCAGCGGTTGAGCGTCCACCCACGACCCAGGAGATTGGGGTTCCGTTCCCGGTCAGGGCACATGCCCGGGTTGCTGGCTCGATCCCTAGTTGGGGGTGTGCAGGAGGCAGCCGATCAATGACTCTCTCATCATTGATGTTTCTATCTCTCTATCCCTCTCCTTTCCTCTCTATGAAATCAATAAAGATATATTTTAAAATAATAATGATAATGATAAATAAAAAATTAAAAAAAATTTTTTTTTTAAATTAGGTTTAAATTCTGAAGACTGGCTCGTAGGTGATGAAAAAGCTACCCTAGGAAGGCAAGCAGCTCACTCTTTAAGAAGAAGACACTTAAAACATGTGTCTTGCTTTGGAACATATGATGCATCACAGTGATTACTGTGTATACTAAGTAACTTTCCAGCTCAGTCATTAAGGACTTAGTCTGGTGCCCTGAGACCCAAAGAAAAAGACCATCTAGCCAACATAAGTGGAGCCATCCAAAGTTGGGATGGGTGAGTCTGCACAGATAAAATCACCATAGCCAAAACGAGTCATAATTCTGTAGTGGGTCTCAGAAGCAGTCTTGGCCTTGACAGTGGCTGGCATTGGAGACCATACAGCCTCAGGAAGCTCTGCTTATGGACATGTGAGGTCCTTACATCCTGGACTTACAGGACAGGCACTGTTTCTGTCCTCTGCCTCTTAGGTATGCCGATCCTCCTCAGAGCTCAGGGTCCCTTTTTATGTTTTGAATGTAAGTCACTGGGACCCTAATTTACTGTCACTTCTAGAGAAATATTTATAAGCATTCCCTCAGGAAAGGGAGATTACAATTATCCCTTCTATCCTGCCATTCTCTGTTTTTTCCATCCCCACCTTTACAAACAAACAAACAAACAAACAAACTTGGTTTTTTGGACCCAGGTCAAGAAGATAAAATAGATGGTGATAAGAACAGTGAAAGGTTATAGCTGATTTCCTAATGCTCTCTGTCTCAAGATACCACAACAGAGATTTCCAATCTGTGTACTGTGTGGTACTCTAACATTGATTAACAGGGATATAAGTGCTCTGGAAGAAATTTTGAGTCATAGACAAAGAAGTTACTGTGTTGTGTGCTTTCCAATTGCACAAATTACATGAAGCCTACTGCTTCTCATTAGACTGGAAAGCCATGAGAATCTAAAGATAATGTCTATAGAAGCAAATACTCAATTGGCTTAGAAAACTATGGATAGTATATATTCAATATGCTATTAAAGACTTCTTGTCACAATTAATGCTCAAGGCAAAACTAACAGTTTTCTTTGAATCACAGAATTAACTATATGACTACAAAATTATCATAAAGCCAGAATTCTTTTTAACGTTTAAAATAACTAACATCATTCCTAATTAACATCACAATCCTTTGTGCATTCCCTTAGTGTACTTTTTATAACCTTATGTAGCTCAGTTATCTGTATTTTCCTGTGTTCCAGTGGCATACAAAAACATAATTTAAAAAGGAAAACCTCTTATGCAGCTGGACACTGTAGGATCACGTCCGAGGGCCTTGCTAACATTGCCGCATATGCTTTTTGTGTTTCAAATGCCCTGGCCGCCTTTGAGAGTTTATCGGGGCTGTCGTGGCTGCTGAGCACTGGAGGGGAGCCCTGTGAAGAGGACTTGAGAAGGCTCAGAAGGGCCAGAGGAATTAGAAGTGCACAGAGATTTCAAAGAAATAAGAGAGACCAAAGCTGAAAAGAGGGACACTGAACAAATTTGAAATGCCCACTCAAACCCAGACAAGAGCAAAAAGGCCACTGCTATCTAATAGCAAGCCTCCCTTCCCAGGTGACCGAGAAAGCTTTATCCTGCCAAGTCTCTCCAGGCCTGGAAAAGTTACGACCCAGGCATAACTTTCTCCTGCTTGAGACCTGTTGAAATCATTCGAAAGGCGGAGACGAAGACTACAGAACACCTGCCTTTGACGCCTGTCTTGTAGATGCCAACCTCACCCACCCCCCTCTTCAACAAGTGCAAACCCATTTCGGGAGAGGGCATTGAATCCATCGTGAAAGGACTTGCACTGGCTTTCAAAGCTGACTCTTGAGCTCTGCAGCTTCCAACAGACAAGCCAATGGTATGTTGGCATGAGTTCATATAGCCAGGCTTGGCTCGTGTGATATTTATTTAGATTCCATAACTACATGTTCCAGAGGGCATGAAGAATACATAAAACCAAGACACTAGCCTCACTCAATTTGCTGCCTCTGAGGAACAAACTTGGTTTGCCTTTCAAAGCCTATCTAGCAGTCTCATGAGCCTCATCTTGTCCTTGGAAGGGGCTCCTTGCCCAGCTGGGTCTTGGAGCAAGCCAGGTCTCCCCGAAAGGGCCGCCTCACCTGTGCAGTTGCAGGTCCGGTTGAAGAACTTCCGTGGCCACCGCTCGCGGTCGTCCTGGTTCCTCAGGAAGTAAGGCCCGCCCCAGGGCCTGGTGTCGGCCCGCGCCTCCGAGCACTGGCCGCGGCCCTCCTGAGAGCCGCAGACGTTTGCCGGCTCCGCACCCAGGGGCGGGCAGCACTCCTTGGACACCAGGCTGGCCACCGTCATGCAGACCCGGGGGAACTGCGCCCGGGCCCGGGGCGGGAGCCCGCAGCCCAGGCAGCTGAGCAGAAGCGCCCACCAAAGAGGGCTCATGGCTTTATAATCAGGAGCACTGTCTCTCGCTTTCCACTCCTTCTGTACTGCTTTCTTCTTGTCTTCCACTCGGGCTCTTGAGCATTCACTCAGTTTTTTATTTTTGGTTGTTTTTGTTTTTTGTATATTTTTGTTTTGCGGTCTGCTCCTCTCCTCTAAAAAATACCCACAAAATCACAGAACCCACGCATATGCACGTGTGTACATGCACATGCAGACTGTTTTATGTGATCCAAACAACTAAAACGAATTTAATTTTATTAGAAAACGCATCTAACAGCCGGATTTAATGAGGGTAGCGCTTCTCACCCTCTTTCCCCCGTTAAATCAGACTTTGTCTAATTGAGTTAATTTGCAGAGCACTCCAGTCATACTACTTATTATGATGGTATTTTTAACCCCCCTCCTTTACTCTTTAGCCCATGACTTTAATTGCCTTGAACTCAGTTCAAAAGGCAAACGCCGAGCTGCCTTTATTCTGTCTGAATTGCCAGCCACGGGGCCTCGTGGGGTTTGTGTAAGGGCTGGGAGAAGCCGTCATTAGGGGGATTAGTGTTAGAGAAATCCTCATGGTTAGCACATGACCCAAAGTGCACAATGAAGTAGATAAAGTTTCTGGCTTTGTTTCAAGAGGGTAAAACCATCTTCATTATCTGAGTTCATGTGCTCCAGCCAAGCTTGTGACCTCAGACTTCCCAGGGAGTCAATAGATGCAGTGAACTCCTTGTCAAAGGCCCTTTACAAACGAGCATGCATTGCTAACTGCAATTCACTCCTGACTGCTCCCTGACGTGCTAGAAAGACCACTACAGGAGGTCACGCAACTTTAGAAATAAAGAAACATTTATTTAGGGCTGACATACAAGGAATTGCTTTGTTCCACAATTAGGGACCCTTTTCCCTCCAAATAATAACGTACTATTCTCCTATTCAGCACATCCAGGCTGCAGATTTTTTTTTTTTTTATTACATGAAGTACCATGCCACAAGAAATTCAAAATTTTCATTATTTAACTGTAAGGAAGGCAGTGAAACAATTTGGAGCAAGGGCTTGCCTGTGACATCTTTTGATTTGTGCTAAAGTTAAGCATCATCAATCTAGAAGGCAATGCCTCCCCTAGTGCTTCTGGGGCAGCGAGGGGGGCATCCAGATCTGTCAGAGCATCCATTTACCCCTTCGAGGTGGAAACAAGACTGCCTGAGTGCCCAAAAGGTCCATACAGATAGCTGACATGAAACTGGTCCAAACAGTTCCTAAGAATACTTATATTAGTAGGCATAAAGATACAGAGCGTTATTTCCAGAGCAATTTCCTAAGGTTAAAAAAGTTTGTACAGCTGTTCCCATTCCATGTACTCCTGTGTCACCCCATGATATTAAGTTGTTGTGACTAATTAAATGACAGTTTTCAACCCTGACTGTACACCAAAGCAAGCCTGTACCCCAAGCCCAATGAAACAGAATCTCAGAGGGTGTGACTCAGACTTCAACCTTTTTTATAAGTTCTCCAGGCCATCCGAATGTGCACTCAGAGTTGAGAATCACTGGGTCAGAATGAAACACAGCTCCAAAGGATATGTTAGAACTGAGTCAGCTAAAAGAGTCCACGTATGGTAGGTTCCCCAGGCTGCCCTGACAAACTACCACAGTCTGGGTGGCTTCAAATAACTGAAATGTATTCTCTCAGAGTTCTGGAGGCCAGAAATCTAAAACTGATGTGTCTCTGGGGCTGTCTGGAGGAGCAGCCTTGCCTCCTCTAGCTTCTGTCAGCTGCCACCATTCCTCAGCATCACTCCAGCCTCTGCCGTAGTCACAGGGCCTCCTCCTCTGCTGTCTGTCTCTCCTCTGTGTGGCTCTTATAAAGATACTTGGCCTTGGCTTTAGGGCCCAGTGAGATGATCCAAGATGATCTCATCTTGAGATCTTACATCCACAATGACCCTTTTACCAAATAAGTTCTCATTCACAGTTTCTGAGGCACAGAATGGTTTGTTGGAGGCCACTCTTCAACCCACTATGTCATGGATATGAAACTTGATTAATACTAGAATTTCAATATCTCAGACTTGGAAGGATGTTTTGGAGCTTATTCACTCTTCCCATGTGTATTTATTCACCCTCTTTATGACAACCTTGTGACACTTTGGGATTTAACTCTATGTTTTGTGATGCCCTGGTTCCATAAATACTAGATTCAAAGTTCCTGGATACTGACACTGATGGAGTCAACAACTCTCATCAGAATGGCCTCAGGTCTAGGATTTGGGATCTCATTTATTTCATAGCAACACTTGCTAAATAACTACTCCCCTGGTCTGTGGCCTTAAATGCAGGCTATGGTGACTCCCAAAATTACAACTCAAGCCAAGCCTCAGCTGTGAGCCCCAGATTCATATATCTAACTTCCTCCTTGACCTCTCACCTGGAGGTCTAGACATTTCTCACTTAACGTGTTCAAAGCAAAACTTTTGCTCTCTTCCCAGATTTGTCCCTCCACCAGTCTCCCATCTTGGCGAGAATGCCACCACCGTCCTGTAACGGGTCCTTGATTCTCCTGTTTCTCACCTCCCCTGTGTATGCTTCTCTCTGCACTTAGAGTAAAATCCAAGGTCCTTTCCATGCACTACTCAGAGTGTGGTTTACAGATTCACACACATGTGTTCCTGGGCTGCATGACCGTACATACAATAAGGAGAAAAATGAGAAGTCCTCATTTAGAAATTCGTAGCAATTTGACATCGCCGCAATGTCAAGCACATGATCAGTGAACCCATCTCATTGAAAACGGGGCCCCGTTGGGGTGGGGGGGTATCAAACTTGCATGGTGATGAACTTGTAGCACATGCTGCAAACTAGTCACGTTGGATTACATAGTGGCCTGTGGCTGAAATTTAAAGAAAAAAATTTTTAAGTTCTTTACCATAGATAGTTTGAGAAGAACAGTCACATAAGATTCTCCATGATCTGTCCCTCGCCCACCTCTCCCTCCCTCCTGTTCTGCAGTAGCAGAGCCCAGCCATCACCCTGTTACTCAAAGATGTGTCTGTTTCCACCTTGACCTTTGTACTGCCATTTCCTCCGCCTAAAATATTCATGCTCAGAATCCTCCTTGTCACTCAGATTTCGTCTCAAATGTTAGCTCCTGAGAGAGGTCGTCTCAGACCACTCGCTTTACTGTGTCTACACATAGCCACCTACTCTCCACCACATGGCATTATCTGTTCTTTATAGCACTTCTCACTATTTAAATTTTTCTTATTTATTGGTTTAGTTGTTGATCATCTGTCTCCTCTACTCAAGTTCTCCAGGAGACCAAGAAACTTAACTGTGTTGTATTTCCAATGCCAAGAACAGTACTTGGCAAAGCGTGGCTACTTGATAACAATTGATGAGTAAATATTCCCAATTCTAGATTTTTATGATCATCAGAAAAGCCTCACCGTTATAGTAATTGGCTTTATACAAATTAAGTGTTATTAATTTGACTGTATACAATAAATTTAGACTAATAAACAATACTATTTTGTTGAGGGTTCCTTTTAAGATTTTGTTACATTACTAAAAAATGTTTAGAAACCACTGGCCCCACATTACCAACAACAACAAATTTTCTCCTCACTGTTTCTGACAAGGTATCACCAGTGTTTGGTTAAATACTTCTGATATTGTTCATCTTGTAGCAAATAAAGTAATAATGAGAAACTGCTTATTGCTCACTTCTGCTCACATTTCCTTGGCAGAAGCAAGTTTCATGGTTAAGACTGCTGTTCTCAAAGACAGGGTCTCTGTAAGGAGGACCCCTACAGGGAGGGTCAGCAAGTATTTTATTTTTACTGTATTTAAAATAAACTTAAATCCCTGTATGTCTTTCATATAGCTTTGACATTGCTGCTCTAAAGCCAAATGTCTCTCCTATCTCCATCCCCTGTTCTTTTCTTATGGAGTTTTGTTTGCTCCAGTTACAACAATAAACAGAAATTTATTTTCTCAGTTCTGGAGGCTAAAAGTCCAAGATCAAGGTGTCAGCAGGGTTCCTTTCTGTTGAAGCCTCTCTCCTTGGCTAATAGACTAATGAACACCAATCTCATGTTGGCTGTCTTGTTCCCTCTTCATACAGTCTTTCCTCTGTGTCTCCTTGTGTGTCCAAATGTTCTCTTCTTATAGGACACGAGACATATTGGATAAAGCTCACCCTAACAGGTTCATTTTAACTTAATCGCCTCTTTAAAGACCCTGTCTCCATATACAGCCATATTCTGGGGCTTAGGGTTTCAACATATGAATTGTGGGAGAAAACAATTCAGCCCATAACAGGGTGTAAATGCAAGAGTCCACTTCCACTTCTATTAAATGCTGTCATATTAAATTTGTGTTCCAAACAATGTGATTTCTCTCTTTCTGGCCTTAGTCTTAACCATACATTTGGTTGATGTGTCATCATTGTCTTCAGAAGCCAACTCATTATGAAAATAATAATGAGACCATAGAGGCCTTTGGCTAGATCCAGGGACATGCCACTCAGAGTCTCCTAACTCCGGTGGGTTATAAGATAGATTGAGGGAGTCCTTGAACATCCTGAAATTGTATGAAGAATTTAGTATGGAGCTTTTTCTGTGAAGATTCATAGATTTGCTTAGCTTCTCAAATGAATCTATGACTCAGACCCTGAGACTTCAGTGTAAACAAAGCCTTGGAGTTCCCTAAGAGAAAACTAAGAACGATACTCTGGGCATCACTGGTATTTTCAAAGGATGCCACAGCCATTAACCACCAGTCTGCCTGTCCACAGTGGAGGAATTTATACAGTTTGCTGCCCTTCTCCAAAAATGGCAGAGGCCCATAGCTTTCTCATACTCACCTGGGCTGGGAGAAAAAGGCTTAAATGGTTAACAGAAAAGGCTTAGACAAATCCGTCAGCCCTGCAGAAATACAGTCTGGCACATCATAAGCACTTAAAAAATATTTGTTGAATAAACGAAACTTCATCTGTGGTGTACTCCCCAAATTCACAATCACACACCCCCCATAAAAACAGGGTACCTTTTAGTTATCTCATGGGAATATCAAGTTTGAGGTTCCATACTTTGAAAAAGAACAGGGAAAACAAGATGCACCAAGGAATAATAATTCTAATGCTTGATAGGTGAGAAAGAGTAGGAAGAATATAGATTGTTTGACCTGGAATAGAATTGTGAGGGAGTGATCAAATGGTTTTCAAAAAGATGAAAAGATTTACCTTGGATTTGGTTAGGATATGGCTATAGGTTATGCATCTCTTGTGATCCCCTCAGAGTCATTGGATTTTGTTGTCCTTTTTTTCCCCCCCCTTCTTTTTTTTTTTCTTTTTGTTCAAAATATTACAGATGTCCCTTTTTCTCCCCGATGACCCATTCAACCCTGTCCCACCCCCCTCCTCAGTCCCTCTCCCCACCATTGTCCATGTCCTTGGGTTGTGCATATATGCATATAAATTCTTTGGTTACTCTCTCCCCCTCCACCCACCCACCCACTCTCCTCCATCCCTCTGACATTCGTCAGTCTGATCCATGCTTCCATGTCATTGAATCATTTCTGTTCATCAGTTTATTAAGTTCTTTAGATTCCACATATAAGTGAGGTCATGTGATGTTTGTCTTTCTCTGCCTGGCTTATTTCGCTTAGCGTAATATTCTCCAGGTCCTTCCATACTGTCCCAAAGGGTACGAGATCCCTCTTCTTTACAGCTGCATAGTATTCTATGGTATAAATGGCCCACAGCTTTTTTATCCACTCATCTACTGATGGGCACTTGGGCTGTTTCCAGATCTTAGCTATTGTAAACTGTGCTGCTATGAACATAGGGGTGCATATATTCTTTCTGATTAGTGTTTCAGGATTCTTAGGATATCTTCCTGCTGGTGGAAATGCAGGCTGGCACAGCCACTATGGAAAATAGTATGGAGATTCCTCACAAAATTAAATGGAGCTGCCTTTTGACCCAGTGATCCCACTTCTAGGATTTTGTGGTCCTTTTGAGTTCCTATGTATTACCTGATTCTGTGACTTTAGGAATGAGAAAGCAGCCTAAGGTATTCAGTCTCTGATTTGCAGCAAGCACTAGGCTAGAAGCTTGGTATGTATTGTTTCTGGTTATCTGGCTATTATCCCCATTTCACAGAGTAGAAAGTGGAGGCTGTGATACCTCAGGTGACAAGCCCTGTGACTGAGCTCTCTTTTCCTGACTCCAAGGTCATGGCCTTTTCACTATGCTGCATTGCCAAATTTACCACCTTGTCCAGGTAAATGTTTTGTGCTAAGGGCTCATGGAAATTCACATTTCTTTTTCTCCTACTCTATGCCAGGTTCTGTGCTAGGCTTGCTGTCCTTACCTATGTTATCTCACCCAAATTACAATGGACCTCAGCCTGTGATAAAATACTTCTAATTTAAATAAATAGTTTTAATCTTGCTGCCCTAGATAGAAGCCCTAAGCAGGTCAGAATAAAATTAAGAAACCCTCATCCTGATAGATTTCTGGCTAATGCTGAGAATGTATGGTTCCTCCTAGCCTTACATTAACCGAATTACTTTTTGGTATCAGCCATGCTCCTACATCAAGGCATGTTATGGGAAAAAGTCATGTGAAAATTCTAAGGCAATTTTATGTCATCTAATATACTTCACAGTGTTCTTTTTATGAGGATCCTGGGGCGAGATTTCTCTGAACTCAGTACCTGGAAAATCTGTGCTTCCTCATAGCTTTTAGACCATGTGACTCTTAGAATAGTGTCTCTTTCTTTGCCTTTGCCAGTTAGGAAGCTTAAAGCCAAATCTATAGCCCCCCGTGTCAAGCAACTGATTTGCACGGCATTTAGTTTGATATTTCCCTTCCTTTATGTTCCTGGATTCTGCAATTCCTATTTTATCCCTTTGCAAATGTATGTGTTTCTCCAGCCTGTCTCAAATTTCTTGAGAAAGGAGGCAGAGAGATATGTACATCCACATATATTTCTGTGTAAGTCCAAAGGTAGTAAACACCCACCCAAGTTATTGTTTGTAAGAAAGTCAGTGCTTAGAGAAGAATTCAGGATGAATTCCTGAGAAATCGGTGTCAGTAACCTGAGATCTAAGGACCTAAGCCAAAATCTCAGCTCATGAGCATGGCTATAACTAAACATTGCCTTTTTTACAAAAGGAAAAGCCTTTGCTAGAAACTTCATAACAAAATCCAGGAGGAGATATTTCTTGGATGTATTGAGAGCGCTTGTTGCCAATGGAAGCTCTAAAATCAAGGACTATTCTAAGGAGTGTTCTGAAATTCAGCAAAGAGAAGCAGTTGACTATCATAGAACTAAATAAATAATCTGAGTGTAGGAAAGCTCTCGATTAGAAAGTAATTCATTTTACCCTGTCCCTTTACAGCCGAGACAAGAATCTCTATAAAAAGGGCTGTTCTGCAAAGTCTCATTTTGCGTTTCAGCACCTCGCACCATCTTGCGGGGAGGAAGGACCTGATGCGTGTTCATGGGAGCGGACTGAGTTACATACTTCAGGGAACTGTGAGTGAATGAAGCAGGGTGTGCCTGCAAAACTTTGCAGATAGGATGCCAGTGCGTGCTTTCCCTACGTTCAAAGGAGAATGAACTGGCTCAAGGCCCGGTAAGTAACCAAATGGGGTGCTGAATGTTTTAGAGCTGTTGCTAAGATTAACACAGAGAAATCATCTGCACCTTTCTTCTGCTGGTCAGCGTGTTGCCTGCTCTTTTCTCCAGGCCTCTGAATGTGAAAATCCTCCCCGTTTTTAGTCCCTGCTGGACTCCTCTGATCTAGTCTCTGCTGGCACATCTTGGGGAAAAGAGATTATAATTTTTTCCCAGGTCCAAATTGTTTCCTAAACGCTGGGCATCTGTACTGATAAGGGTTTTGCTTTCTACACCTAAGAGCTTTGCTTTTCTTGGTGGTGTGAATTGTTCTTCACGGGAATTACAGGTCAGGAATGGCCTGCGTGGCTCTGGGGTTTTAGTTGGATGCATTTTTTCCCTCCTGCATGCATTTTTTTTTTTTATAGTCTATCCTTAAGGCTGTGTTTATACATCAAACACATTTTTATTTCAGATTTTGCATCACTCATCTATCTATTGATCTCTGTTCTTTGTTATGCAACTTGTGCCCTCCGATTCTTATTTTAACATTTTGTTTATTATTTTTCATCTTGGTAATGGGTATTCAGTTTGGATTTTTTAATGTGTACCCCTATAATTTAATGACGGATGGGGGAAGTAATATAGCTACTTCTGCTTAAAAATACGGAACGCTGAAAGGGGGAACCACTCCCCTTCCTGCCCACTGCCGATCAAACCCAGCAAATACCACCTATACATTTGCAAAAGGTTGTACAGGCTACTCTAGGCAACTTTCGTACTAACAGGTCCATCAGAGTTTATACATGTGTGACTAAGACTGTCCGGGGTCTGGAACAATCACCAAATATATAGCGTCAAGTGAAAACTATAAGGTACATACTGTGAATTCACTGTGTCCACGTTCTGTGTGAATGGGGTTGGGTGGGGGTGGGGAAGGGGGGGCGGGACTGTCTGTCTCTGTGTGTGAATGTATAGACTATACACAAGAAACTGGTTGAGGGGCTGTTGCCGGACTATTTTTGCATATTTTTAATTTTGAACCATGGACATATAGGAGTTATTTTTTAATCATAAATATAAAATTATAAGTTAAAAATTTTAGAGTGATGAGTACTTGTGAGGGCGACATTATATATAGTAGTATATTTGCTAGTAGTAAAATTACTATGGCTTTGGCACAACACAAATTTGTTTTATTGATTTTGACTCTTCTCTTACATTGGACAATGTGGTTATCCTCTCTCAGATTAAGTTTCCTCATCTATAAATCTGAGATGACTATATCTATTAAGTTTAACTCTAATGATTAAATACCACACCATATATAAATTGCCTAGCAAAACCTGGCACACAGTAGGTACTCAACAAAAAGTGACTATATTATTATTTCCGTAAAATAATCTATTGATGCCACTGTCAGCTTTTCAAATATCTGCACTAGCAAATCATTGGTCTGACCTATTATGTCATTTTTTATTTGTTTGGAGAATCATTACCTTCTTAATCAATAGCACTTACTGTCTCTGTTTCAGTGGACAACTAGAAAGAGGGTTGGTGATCCCACTAGGATACTGAAAAATTCTCCCCACTGAATCTTTATTTAGGGACATATCAATTAATACACACACATGCACATGCACACATTCATACTTATGCAAATATATACATCTAATCCAAGAACCTAATTATAAGGTCCTTTTATAACATTTTTCCTTCTGAAAACTAAATCAGAGCTTCTAACTTCAGCATATGGGAAATATTCTTACGAATAATGCAATATTACTACCCAGAAATGAAAGAAACTGTTCTTTCTTAGATTCTGCAAAATTAATTAAATCATGATTTCTTAGGTTTACACCTATGCTATTCTCTTAGCCTTGGAACTTAGGTTTCTCCACCGTTAGTGATGATAAATATGTGTGTGGACAAAGCTGAAACAAGCCATAGAAACTATGAGTAAACAAGATTTGAATACACTTTTATTAATTTCAAAAGCTGACAAAAATAAATTCTATCATTAAAAATAAGAAAAATAAAATAAATCTTCTCAAAAATGTTTACCTGAATCTGATGCTTATTATTTCATAGCTGTTATCAAAGAGCATCTAACAATGACGTCTGACACTCTCTTTGAAAATGACATTTAATCTCGTGTGCACTAATGCAATTACTTTTAATAGGCCAAGTACACACACGGAGCCCACAAGAATAACTCTAAACTTCCAATTTAATTTATAAGCTATAGAAAAGAAATTTGTTCTTACAAATCATGGCACACTAATGGTAAATTTTGGGGTTATAAATTTTTTATTCCTAAAAAGTGTTTTAGGATAAGTAAGACAGACAAGAGAATTTCTCGGAGGTTTTGGTTTGGCTTCAGTTATAAGAGAAGCTTATAATAACATAATATTTTAATAGTCACAAAACCAGTTGAGTTTATGAATACTGTCTATTTATGCATGAAAATGGATTTCTTCTTGAGCAGGATGATTCTGAAGGCCAGGTCAGAACTCAGCAAAAGATGCAAAGATCATGGGAGGTGAGCAATCCTCTCGGTGGAAACATGTTTGTCCTCACTGATGACCCCAGGAAATATAGAACTGTAAATGAACAAGCAAAGTAATGGTTTATATGGGAACTGGAAACTGTGGAGGGTAAAGAGTTAAAAAGTAAAGCAGCCCTAGCCGGCTTGGCTCAGTGGCTAGAGCATCAGCCTGCGGACTGAAGGGTCCAGGGTTAGATTCCGGCCAAGGGCATGTATCTCAGTTGCAGGCTCGATCCCCGGCCCTGGTCGGGAGTCAACCAGTCAGTGTGTCTCTCTCACATCAATCTTTCTCTCTCCCTTTCTCTCTCTCTCCTTTTCTCTCTCTCTCCCTTCCACTCCCTCTGAAAAGCAATGGAAAAGATATTCTCAGGTGAGGATTAAAAAAAAGAGTAAAGCACATTTTTAAAAACAAAATAAACCTTCCTATATGTCTTCAATTTCTCTTGAGTAAACTTAAGCTCATAGATGTGTCTGAGACACCCAGGATTGCACAGATGGTACATTAGTTTGCTATGGCTGCCAGAAGGGATGTTAAAAGATAAATGGAAGCATATTAAAATGTTTAAGTTTATTTGAGCAAACCTGGTTTTGAATTGGGTAGCCTCAAACAGCAAGCAGTTAGGAGGGTTCCACCAACAGGAGCCAGGGGAGCGTTTTTCATACAGAAGATGTGAAAGCAAAGCAAGGACATTGTTTGATTGGCTATAGCTTAAGCAGCTGCATTTGGGGGGAAAGCCTAGTTGGCTGTTTGTGATTGGTCGTTCTTAACCTTGAGGCTTTTACAGCAACTCGCTCTGGCGTAGGTTTTGCTTGCGTAGACCACCAAGGCATTAGCACCACCTCAGACCAATGGCTTCCTGGTTTGATTACTTTAAGACAAAGTACAACAGAGTGGCTTAAACAAGAGAAATTTATTGTCTCATAGTTCTGGGGGCTAAAAGTTTGCGATCAGGATGTCAGCAGGGCCATGCTCCCTCTGAAGTTAATAGGGAAGGATCTGTTCCCAGGCCCCTCCCCCAACTTCTGGTAGTCCCGCAGCTTGTGGTAGCATGACTCCAATCTTCCTGTGTGTGTTTCTGTGTCCAAATTGCCCCTTTTCATAATGATGTCAGAATATTGGTTTAGGGGTCCATTGTTCTCCAGCATGACCTCATCTTACATCTAATTAGATCTATGATGACCCTATTTCCAAATAGCGTTGCATTTGGAGGTACTAGGGTTAGGAATTCAACATATAAATTTGGTGTGGTGGGCATGGTTAATCTTATAACAGATGGTAAATGATGAAACTGGGCATCAAAACTCATAAGCTCATTCTCTTTTCACAACCAGGTCACCATAAACACATCCTCAAACTTCTGAGTTTAGAAGGAAAGTTGATGTGGGTCATGAGGGTGGGGAAGAGATACTGTAGAGAAGGTGGGGAGATACCATCATAAACCTTAGCTGTTTTCTAGTGACATGACGAATTCTACTTCAACTAGTTGGAAATTCCAAATTGGGTGGAGGGGAGCCTACTTCTGTAAAGGTTATTATTTGGTTCGCAGTACCAGGACCTCCTGTTTTTCTACAGTTAGTGCTATCCATGATTTCTTTAAAGCATATCATCTCATAAATTATAGATCTGGATGACCAGTTAAAAAATCTTTTTAAGCCAAAACTCTCAATTGAGAAAACTAAGGCCCAGCCAGAGTCACATATAACTTAGCCAAGACAACAAAGCTAGTTATCAACAGAGCCTCAGTTTCCTGATTCATAATATCGTGCTCTTTCCTAATATTAGGCAACCAGGATGCGTAAAATACGAGATGCCTTTTTCCTGATATGAATACTTTTTCCTTCTCATCTTTTTCTCAAGCACCACCTCATATGTAAAAGTCACTCAATTCTCATCTTTCTGCCAATTCAGTAGTTAGGTATGGACACATAGAGAAAGTGCTCAATAAATGTATTAAATGAATTTGTGAATGAGAACAGGAAGCACTGTGCCTGTAAGGACAAGCTCTTCAGCTGAACATCCAGGTGGTCCCCTGACTTACTGGCTCCTCCATTTCTTTGGAAAGATCCAAGGAGCTCCTTTGCTTCCTTTGCTTCTGAGTTGGGCGGTGGGTTGGGCTTCTCCTGGAAAAACTATCCCTCTTGTCCCCTTCTAGATTTTTTCCTTGAACTGACTCTTTAGAGTCTCTGAGTGTGGCTCCTCTTCTTCCCGGAGCCAGAGAAGCCTCCTTGTATATGGCACCATGGCTGTTGTGACAGGAGACTGCATTCACTTGGGTTGCCCCTGTCAAGGCTCCTTTGAGACTGTGCACTGCTGAGCGATCTCCTTCAGAAATATTCCTTCCATCAATCTTCCTTCCTCCCCTACAGAAATATTTGATGTTCATAGGTTAATTTTTTTCTGTCCACGAAATCCCCACAACCTAATGACTAGAAACTGTTCCTTCACATTTCTATATTAACTTCATCCAAGAAAATAATCCAAATTTGAGGTGATTGCCATGTAACCTTTTAAGGAAATATTTAAATGTTTTGAGATGTAAAGGAAAATCTATCTTGAGGGAACCCTTTATTAAAATGTGAGAGAAAGAGCCAATGCTGCAGAAGTTTGCCAAAAAAAAGAGGTACCTGCTATATATAATCAGAGTTTGATGAGGAGCCAAAGCTTTCTTTTTCTTTTTCCTAGGTATTGAAATCTCTAGACTATGTGATACTATACTATAATTTTGCAAGATGTTACCATTAAGAGATATTGGATAAAGGGCACATGGAATATCTCTGTATTATTTCTCATAACTGTATTTGAATCTATAATCATCATGAAGTAAAAGTTAATCTTTTTACTAACAAAAAGTTGGTAAGAATGCAGGTTGGTGCAACCACTATGGAAAACAGTGTGGAGGTTCCTCAAAAAATTAAAAATGGAATTACCTTATGTCCCAGCAATTCTTCTTCTTGGAATATATCCGAAGAATCCTGAAACACTAATTTGAAAGAATATATGCACCCCTCTGTTCATTGTCGCATTATTTCCAATAGCCAAAATTTGAATGCAACCTAAGTGCCCATCAGTAGATGAGTGGATAAAAAAGCTGTGGTACATTTAGACAATGGAATACTACTCAACCTTAAAAAAGAAGGAAATCTTACCTTTTGTGACAGCATGGATGGACTAGAGGGTACTCTGCTAAATGAAATAAGCCAGTCAGAGAAAGACAAATACAATATGATTTCACTCATACGTGGTATCTAATGAACTAAATAAACAAACAAGCAAAATAGAAATGGACTCATAGACACAGAGAACAGAGTAACAGTTGTCAGGGGGGCAGGAGGGTTGGGGTGTTGGGTGAAAAAGGTGAAGGGATTAAGTAGTACAAATTGGTAGTTGCAGAATACCCACAGAGATGTGGATTATAACATAGAGAATATAGTCAATAGTATTGGGATGAGTATGTGTGGAGCCAGGAGGGTACTTGAAGCAGTAGGGGGACCACTCTGTAAAGTATATGACTTCTAACAACTTTGTTATACATCTGAAACTAATACAGAATAGTATTGAATATAAACTGTAATTGAAAAATAAATTTTAAAAATCTTTTTTTTAAAGTACAATAAGATGTAGTGTACATTTAAAAAGTTAACCTTAAAAAATCTCCAGAATAATGGAGTCAGCAAGCACAATCATAAAACTGCAGTCAGCACTGCACTGAAGCACTTAAGTGCAGTTCACTGATAGAGGCACCAATACAATCATGAGGAAGGACATTTGTTATTGGAATGGGTGCCATAACCCTGAGGACCAAGAGCAGCACATTTCTCCTTCTTCAAAGCCACTTCCTAGTTGAAGTCTTAAGCCCTCCTTCACTGACCCTTTCAAATTAGTAAACTGACCTGATAACTGGTTGATTGTAGAGGGATCGTTCCAAGGGAAGGGAATTACTATTTTGTCCATCTTTATATCTAACATCTAACACAGAATCTAGTACCTAGTACCTGAATAATAAGTGTTTGCTGGAAGAATATGTAAATGAATGGATGATGAATGATAGACAATGACTATCACTGCTATAGGGTTCAACTTAGCTTGGAGTGGGAACTATTCCAAATAACTTTATTTTTTCCAAATCAAAAGCCCAAATTTGAGGTTTAATATAAATTTTTTCACACTACCTTTTTATTTCATTGAGTTATTAGGGTGACATTGGTTAGTAAAAGTATATAGGTTTCAGGTGTACAATTCTATAACATATCTGTATATTGTATTGTGTGTTCACCACCCCAAGTCAAGGATCCTTCCATCACAATTTGTGCCCCCTTAACCCTCTTATACCTCCCCCATCCCCCTTTTCCTCTGTTGCTTGTCTTCTGATAACAATACACACACTCATTTAGACCATTTAAAAAACAGGCAAATATGGAGAAGAAAATTTAAAATATCTCATAATCTCACCATCGAGAAATAATTCTTATTAATCTATTGCTGCTTATCATTCCAGATAAATGTAATTATTCATTCCTTCTATAATCTTTTTAATAAAATTGGAATTATAGTATACATATTTTCATAATCTATTTTGATCCTCCATTTAATTATATACTAAAGACACTTTTCCGTAATTTGCAATTGTGAAAGTACAAAGCAGAGGAAGCTGAAAATTTCAGTCAGTCAAAACCAAGTCAGTCATTTCAAAACGTGGCAGTGAGAGAGCACGGTCATCCAGGGGCGCGCTGTGCGGGAAGGTTCATTGTATCAGATTGTGAGATGTTTGTGTCTTTCGCAACATGACTCTGAAGGAAAAACAATTTGGGCTCTTTTCATAACGAATATAGCATATAAGATGGTATTTGATGAGGGGATATTTGACATTAGGGCAAACCTCTGACTCCATATTATTGGTTACCATTCTCAGAACACTTGCCAGTTGTTGAAGTTTAGGCTTCTACAGAATCCAGGGGAAATGCCTGCTCCTGCTTGTGCTGAGTGAAAGAAGCCAGACAAAGGGGCTCATACTGTATAATTCCATTTCTATAAACTTTTAGAAAATGCAAGCTAATCTCAAGTGACAGAAAGCAGAGTATTTGCCTGAGGACCGAATGGCAGGTATAACTGTGAGGGAGGGATTACAAGGCATATGAGGAAACTTTGGGGAGTAGTAGATACATTTATTATCTTGCTACTGGCAATGGTTTCATTTTTACACTTGAAATATATGCAGTTCATTGTATGTCAGTCGTATCTCAGTGCCTCTCCCTGTCCCCACCCAGTCCTGGTCCTACTTTAAGACCCACAAGGAACATGTTGGGTATAGAACTGAGTTGTCTCTCATAAATGCTCTCCAGTCTAGACCACCTGCTGCCATCATTAATTTTAACGTGTCGACTTGACTGGGTGCGTAAATCTTTGGCCGAACGTTATTCTAAATATTTCTAGGGTGTTTTTTGGATAAGATTAACATTTAAATTGGTAGATTTTGAGTAAAGTAGATTATAATGTGGCGGGCCTCATCCAATCAGTTGAAGGCCTTAACAGAACAAAGACTGACCTCCCCTAAGAAGAAGAAATTCTACCAGATGATCTTTGAACTTGAACTGCAATATCAGCTCTTCCTCGGTTCTCCAGCCTGCTGGCCCACTCTGCAGATTTTAGACTTGGCAGGCCCATAATCACATGAGCCAATTCCTTAAACTACCTCTGTCTGTCTGTCTGTCTCTCTCTCTCTCTCTGTCACACACACACAAACACACATCTTACTGGTTTTGTTTTTCAAAAGAACTCTAACTAATATACCTATTCTACACTTTTCAGTAGAAAAGATTTCAAATTGTAAGAATAGGATACCTTTCAGAGGTCTCAATAAGAGCTGCTCTCCTTGGGGATCAAATATAGGCTTGAGGACAACAGCAGGACAGAATCATAAGTCTCCTTTCCCCTCAGGAAGGAAATAACACTGGATGAGTTAGACCCCAAGGTTGGTGTCTCAAGAGCTGTTTGTAGATAAACTGTACAGGAAACCAACCCTACCAGACACCAAGCACCCTGTTCAATCCATCAGTGAGAGAAAGCAGGTGGGCCCAGCATAACACAAGGACTTTGCTGACTTTCTGTTCAATCCTACAATTAAAATTGTCAAAGAAACATACATAAATACATCAGAGCCAAACAAAACCTCTGGGAGCTTTACCCTCCTGAATAAAATTTATCATAAAGAAAGAAAACTAAAAGCATAGAGATATGCATTCCCATTCGGAAGCAGTAAGAGCTCTGAGGAAGGGTTTCTTTTTCCCTCTGAAGCACTAAACACTGGCTGCTGATGGCAACGTAACAGAGAGAATCGTGTTCTCTTCAGGATGTTCAAAAGCAAAATTGGCCGCGTGAATTAGACTGCCTAACTTCAAACACGCAGAACATCTCTGATTCTTGCTGGACAGATAAGCAAAGTGTGCCATCAGTGGCTAAGCATCGTTCCAACTGCATCCACAAACAAAAAATGCAGTTAGCAACCATTTGACTCCTGAATCTAACCTCAAGCCCCAAGCCATAGAGAATATTCAACTAACCTTGTCTTACAACCATGGTCTGTCCTGTGTTCCAAACCGTCACCCTTTTCATAGGAGATGATTACACCCACATTGGGCTCCAGCCCAAAACACAGCTGCTTTCACTTTTCAAATATACTTTCATTTGAAAATCATTCAACAGGGAATATAGTTAATAATATTGTAATAATTATGTATGGTGCCAACTGAGTACTAGATTTATCAGGGGGATCACTTTGTAAATTATATAAATGTCTGACCACTATGTTGTACACCTGAAATTAATATAAAGTAATATTGAATGTCAACTGTAATTTTTAAAAAATCATTCTGATAAACAAGAACAAAACCTGATTAACACAATCCACCACTCGGAGATAACCCCATTAATACTTGGTGGATCTTCTTCCAGACTTTTCTACCAATGCCAACTTCATATACATTTTTAGTTTCTTTGTTTTGAAATAATTGTTCCAAGAAGGTTTAAAGCAGTCTGGGCATGTTTATCTCTCTGAGCCTCTATTTTCACCACTTATGAAATGAAGGTGTTCATAATACATATCTGATTAGTTTGTTAGGAAAATGAAACCAGTTAGCACACCTAGTACACAGAAAATAAATTGACCTTCTTACCCCCCATCTGCCCTTCCTTCCTTCCTTATTGATTCATTCACTTTTAAAAAATGTTTATTAAGCACCTGCTGTATGCCAGACACTTCACTAGGCATCAGGTCACAATAATGAGGAAGAAGAGAACCATGGTTCCTGCACTCATGGCACGTGGACACAGGGAGACAGAGAAAGTGACAGAGCTGTAGGAGCACGTGGCAAGAACAGCCAAACTGGGAGCTGAGGAGCAAGGTAGTGTCCCAAGCGGAGGGCCCTGAGGCGAGTCATTGTAATGGGGCTGGAGCTGGGAGAGATGAGGAAGGATCCTCCCCGAGAGCCTCCAGAGGGAGTGCAGCCTGCCCACACCTTGATCTCAGCCTTCTGGCCTCCACCGCTGTGAGAGACTAAAGTTCCGCTGTTATAAGCCACCTAGTTTGTGGTCATTTGTTATGGCAGCCCTAGGAAACCAACGCAGGCACATATCCATTATTCTCTTTTTAAAAATTACTCACATAATTATCAAGTGGAGGCCCCGGCTTTCCTAACGATTAGAGTCATTGATGAACTACACATGTGTGTTCTACCTGTAAAATGAGCGGTGTTTAGTGTGCGTAAGTGGGCTAGATATTTTCTTTCTACCTTGTTTGTTTATGTCTTTCCTTGGTAAACTCATTACCAAAGTCAAAGCGAAAACAAACATTAGTTTATCCTAATCCAAAGCCAAATTTGTGAGGCGTAGAATGAGTAAGATGCTACTGTACATGGTGCAACCTTTGCTGTTTTTATAGACTGTGATGCTTGTGTTTGGTTAATGTAGTTCATCGTCAGTCAAAATCACCTGTTTCAAATGTACGCTGTATTTTCAATGCTTCAAACAAACTGTTTGGAAAGCACCATTCTCCTTCTGTTTGTTTCTCAGGGTGAGTTTCGCATTTTTACTGCAGGTAGACGCTTGTCTGTTAACTTGGGCAGAGGTTCTCAACCAACACAGTGCACACCCTTGGCAGCGCTGAGGCATTTGTTTTTGATCCAGGGGGTGCTTGTTGCTGAAATTCAATGGGCAGGAGCCAAGACTATCTCACCCAAAATGCCCATGAGCACCACTGAGAATTACTGCTATGGATTTCCAATGCAACATTTGTGGCATGCCAAAAAGGTGCTTTAGATGTGTGAAAAAATCATCAAAAGTGACTTGCATTGGCTCCCTCCCTTTGTATCTGACATCCCTTAGGCATAACTCCCCTAACCTTTCCTCATCAGACTACGTATCCACTTGTTTATCTTCTCATAGTCTCTATGTTATATCAGAATTAAGACAGTGCTTCATTCATTTCTACACCCTAGCATAGAAAGGGTGTTCAGTTCAGTTCAATGAATGAAATTTGGTAAACCAAAAAGTTTAGAAAAATGTTTATAAAAACAATTTATCCCTGTTTTACAGAAATACTCTTTGTTATCCTGTGCACTCTGGTTCAGTCTTGGGGAGAGAACACAGGATTTGGTATCCTGGTCTAGGGTTTTTAAAATGTGGGTTCTACCATTATTTTAGTAGGTCTTGTTTTGTGTGTTTTTTATCTGGAAAATGAGAGGAATTAGAGTTTGGTCTGCATTATTCTAAAATCTTTTTCAAGTTCAAAGATTATGTTTCACTAATTTGAAAGAATATATGCATCCCTATGTTCATTGCAGCATGATTTATAATAACCAAGCTATGAAAGCAACCCAAGTGCCCATCAATAGATGAAGGAATTAAAAGTGGTGGTACATATGTACAATGGAATATTACTCAGCCATAAAAAAAAGAATAAAATCTTACCATTTGTGACAATATGGATGGAGCTAGAGGGTATTATGCTAAGTGAAATAAGTCAGACGGAGAAAGACAAATACCATATGATTTCACTTATATGTAGATTCTAAAGACTAATATAAATGAACAAACAAAATAGAAGCATATTCACAGATACAGAGAACAGACTGAGGGTTGACAGAGGAGGGGGGTTGGGAGACTGGATGAAAAAGTGGAGGGATTAAGAAGTATAAATTGGTAGTAACAAAATAGTCACAGGGATGTAAAGTACAGCATAGGAAATATAGTCTGTAGTGTTGTAATAACTATATATGGTGCCAGGTGGGTACTAGAAATATTGGGGGAATGCTTGGTGAAGTACATGATTGTCTAAACACTATGCTGCACACTAGAAACTAATACAAAATAATATTGAAAGTAGACTGTAATTGAAAAATAAAATTTAAATTAAAAATAAATAAATGAAAATTCTGTTTCTTGATTAAATAAAAATAATAGCACATCAAGATCAGACATTATAGACCTATTGCTAAATGCAAACAATTTCCAAATTCTCTTATAATCTTCCAAAAGAAGTCATTATCTTATTTAATGTCAGAGTCTAGATTTGGCCAAACATTCATTTGTAGAAGCTACATTTTAGAAAAACAACTATTGCTAGTTATAGAATGTAAGCTCTATGGTCATATGTCATCTTGGTTTCCATGGCAGAATATTTTTCTTGTCACTCCTGGAGTAAGAGGGGGAGGGTACCAAGAGATGCTTCCTGTAACAGGAGTTGAAAGAGAGTGAGATAGCATAAAAGTAGAGAGAAGAGGGTATTGCAAAATGATGGATACCACTTCATGATTCTGGTATAAAAGACTGTGTCTCCCACCTCACTAGAGAAGTCTCTCTATTGCCTTCTTGGCTTAACAATTTTATGAAGTCGCCTTGTTAATGAAGCCCATGTGGCAGGAAGTTGAGTGCAGTCTCCAGTCAACAGCCAGCAAGGAACTAAGGCCCTCAGTCCAGCAACCTGCAAGGAAGCATATCTTGGTAACAACAGTGTGAGCTTGGAAGTAAACCCTTCTCCAGGTGAACTTTGAGATGACTACAGTCCAGTCCATACCTTGATTGCAGCCTGTTAGAAACCCTGAAACGGAGGACCCAGTTAGGCCACGCCTGGATTCCTGACCCAAAGAAGCTGTGAGATAATAAATGTACGTAGTTTTCAGCTGCTAAGTTTGGAGGTAATTTGTTACGCAGCAATAGATAACTAATACACTTGGTATCAAGAACTCACACATAGTTTGCTACCCGGCACCACAGAGTCTAAACACCAGTAACTTTTATTCTTCCCTCCGGTGCTTACTTTGCTGATTAAAACTCCATTTGGTCACCTAGCATCCAGAGCTTGGATTCTCCATTAAAATGAAGCACAATTTTTGGGGGGGAAATAGTTGATTCCAAGGTTAGGACAAAAAAACAAAAAACAAAACAAAAGCAGAGCCCGAAACATTTTGTGGAGATAGAAAGTAAAGAAGTTCTCAAAAATAATGGGGTATGTCAGAAAATAAATGATAGTTATGGATTATAACCCACTAAATAAGATAAATATTCATGAGTCTATACTGATATAAATAAATAAGCAAATAGAAAATAACTATAGACAAATTCCACATTAATCACTGTGGTTGCATGATAAGAGATGGTTTGTTAACGTGGTCTAAAAATAAGAGATTTCTTAATTACAAAGGGAAAAAACTGTAAAAACCTATAAGATACCACAAATGATCAAATTTAACATCACCAACAATAAAACATAACATATAAGCATCATGCAACGCCTGATATCATGCTCTGAGAAGGGCACAATATCCCATTGGTGGTATTCTTGCCAGAATGCCTACTTTTGGTCTATTCGTGAAAAAAGAAACTCAAACAGATACACATGGACAGTTTTATTATTATGCTACCGATGGTGATCTCTGGGTCATGGTTTCTTTACGTGGAAAATAAGGGCATTGTACTGACCAGTATTCTTCACAAATGTCAAATTCATGGAAGACAAAGAAAGGATTTTCACAGATCAGAGGAGACTAAAGAGACATGTCAATTAAATGCCATAAGGGATCAGAAAAGGAACATCAGGGAACACTGGTAAAATTCAAATAAGATCTCTAAATGAGTTAATATTGTTGTCTCAATAATTTCTTGATTTTGATCATTACACTATGGTTGTATAAGATAGTCACCTAAGGGTAAGTTGGGGTGAATTAAAGTCTCTCTACTCTTTTTTATAACATTTTTGCAGGTCTAAAGTTATTTCAAAATACAAAGTTTAAAAATAAAAACTACACCTGGTATCCCAAGTTTGGAGTTCTGATGGTCTCTCAGCCTCACACTGCAAGTTAATGGATACAAGACCTTTGATCTAAGCTACAAAAGAGTCTCTCCTTGGTAGATTTTAATCAACCCATATCAAAGGACATCTTGCTTTTGAACAAGTGGAGTTTGCATTTCTGCTATATTGACTATTTCTATTTAAGCCCTTATAAAACATTAGCTCAGTTTTAATTAATCCCTTCTAACTTTATAGAGTCAAGAGTCTACAGGTTTCGTCTCTGTCCTTCACATCACTAATGATAGAAGAAATTGCTCATTCAAATCATTAGCAAAAAACAAAACAACAACAAAAAAACACGCACATCAAGACCCATATATACTCTTTAGTCATGTTTTTACGTTTTTCCACTTACATAGTCAAACCTCAGTTATCTGCAAATATGTCCACAACATACACATCATAATGATATGAGGGAAAAGTGATCACTAACCACTATGTGTGTTATGTTGGTGGTAGGAGCTATCTAATAGTGCCTTAATTATTTGTCATGAAAACTAACATTTTCTTCTTCTTATGTGTCAGACACTGAGCAGACCACTTTATGGGTTATTTTCTTTAATCCTTCAATAGCCCTATAAGGTAGGCACAGATGAGGCAGCAAACTCATTCACTAATAATATCTGGCTTTAGAGAAAGAGCTCGGTGGGTGTGCACTGGGCCCCTGGAAGTTCCGTGTTGGGAAGTGACTAAGTTGCCACAGGGTAGGCCCACTGTTTGACCAGCCCCCTTTTATTTATCTCTTTCAAACTGGATTATTCTGTTCACCTTGGCAAGGGAGGAAAGGGGACAAGGAGTGAAGGGAAGGAGGGAGGGAAGGATGAAAGAGAGGAAGGAAAGAAGGAAAGAATCGTGTCAAATGGTACAGACTCTCAAAGTCACAAGCATGAAACTTTCAGCTTGATGTGTTTCAAATTAGAGAAGTTTCACTCTGGAGGAGAAAGACTCAGGGCAAACATCAAAGCCGTCTTTAAAAATGTGAAGGGCTCTTTTGAGAAAGAGGGTTGGAACTGTTATACGTGACCTGAGAAGGAAGTTTAGAGAGAGAGATTTCAGCTCATTATCAAGAAACTTTTTAACCTGGATATCCAATTATGGGTGAGGCTGCCTGAGGACTCAGTGAACTCCTGGTCCTGGGCGACCAGCTCTCAAAGAAAGATAAAAACAGAGGATTGGTACTTAAATTAGAGGCCCTTGAAAGACTCCTCCAGCCAAGAAGCTCCAGGAGGAAGTCTGCTTCGGCTTTGCCACTCTTCAGAACCTCTGAGCAATGGCAGTTTGCAGCCACTTGCTCCCGGTGGCATAGCTCTAGCTTGCTTATATGTTCAGTGTAGAGAAGCAAACTGAATAGGTGTTTGGGGATAAGAGGCTGACTTAGACAACTGGTGGATTGCTGTTGCAGTCACATGGAGCCAAGAGAGACCTACGTGAGGCCTAAAATTTGGAAAACCTACCTTTGTGAACTTGTCTTCCTGATGATCCTGCTCAGCCCTTACCTATAAGAAGAGCTGGTAAAATATAAACTTTGTGACAAAGTTGGTGCTCAGGCCAGACCACCAAGGCCAGAGGGGTGCCTGGGGCTCACCACATATGAATTCAAGCTGACTCTGCACCACGCCCTTTGTTTCCCTGCCTGACTGCAGATGCTGTACAGACCCCTGCAGAGTCAGGGTGAGGGGAACAAAGTTGGCAGCTAGCTCCCTGGAGGCCGCTTGTTGGGATCCTTTGGCTGCCTTGAGTCATGGGAAGGTTCTTTGTGTTTCCTGGGCTGCAGCAACACGGGGTGGGGCAGGCGTGTGACCCAGACTTCAGGGCAGTGTCCAGAGAGACTGTGCTCGCTTGTGAAAGGTAAATAGAAAGATAAATATGGCCATGTAATCTGTCGCGTGGGTTCTGCCCTGCTCAGAGTTCCGAAGAGTCGGGAGGTGGGTGGCGTCAAAATCCACCCACGCTTGATTCTCCAAACGACATGTCTGTGGGGACCTCATCAGCTGGAGATGTGCCCTTTTCCTAATTTGCACAAAGTCGTGTAGAGGCTAGTGACTTCCTTCATTCACATCCCAAGATGTGGATCCTAATGGCTTAAGCGGTGTCCAAAGAAATGGAATAGCCTGACAGTCACCAGATAATAAAGGAACCAAGAAAAAGCCCAGGGCCTGTGGCAGGCCTGTGAATCTATTATGGAGCAAGTCAGACAGTTAACTGCGAGGGAGGCCTGAAGAGAAAATCTAAATACGGGTTGAGTTCTGAGCCGGTAATCAAGAACACCTAACGGAATCTGTGAGCGGTTCCTATCTGACTTTAAGATGTCTCTCAGACGTCAAGAAGGGCCAAAGGGAGCCTCCAAACACAACTCTTGCTATTTAAGATTCCCAGTAATCCCACTGTAACCCCTCAATTGCTTTCTCATATTGCACCATTTGCTGCAAAATTAAAATTAAAATCAATACAATGAATAGGCGTCTTGTAAAACAATTCAAGGCTCTTTTTCAGCATGAAGTTTCATTTGAGCTGTGGGAATAAAAAGAAAAGACAACCCTTTGTTCTTCTCATTTCACAATCCTGCAGATGGCCGCTTAGCCAAAATAGCTCCTCTAATCTTTAAGTTTTAATTAGCTGCCCACAATTCATAAAATATCAGGAATTAAAATGCTGATACCTCATTCTCCTGAGAAATGGCACACAATTAACCTCCTTTGTCTGGTCAAAGGCAGAAACTGAGAAAGGGTAATGACAAAATTAATCTATTCTGGTGGCACGGCTGGAAAGTAGCCTCCGACCCTGCGACAGAGGGGGAGGCGATGGCGAGCCCGTGGAGAAACTGCGGGCTCGTGGTGTGTGTAGCCTTTTGTATTCATGCCAAGTACATCACAAAACCATCCTGGGGCTCCCAAATCTTACAAAAATGGTAAGTGGCTCCCCAGAATGAATCAACCTAACCCACCTTCCTTTTGCCTCTGGAAACAGGTATATACATAGGCTTTAAGTCATGTCTGAAGCTTTGGCTTCCTAACGAGGTGGTTAGAAGAAAAGACTGAGACACGTGCCCCTTCTGGGCATGATCTCAAGATCCAAACATACTCCTGGCAGGAAAGTCAGATGGGGTTGCCGGTACCGAGTTTATGCCTTTCTAGAATAATTTTTTTCTCTCCAAAAGGTAGATTCTGCTTTTTCCCCCTAATGATAAATTACATGGTAAATATTTAAATCAGATTAACTACAACCATTTAAACTTAATGAAAGCACATAGAGACAGAATAGAGTTTAAGACATTTCAACACGCTCTCAGTGAAGACATGAGGAGGTAACCAGTGGGATGGAGGCTGTGGAGTCCATCTGCCTGATGTCATGCCCCAGCTTGGCAGTGCACTGGCTGTGCGATCTAGAGTAAGTTGCTTAACCTCTCTGAGCTTTAGATACATATCACTAAAACAGGAACAAAAACCTGTGTGTGAGGATGAAACAGAGAATGTTTATAACATGCTCACACAGTACCTGCCACAGTACAAGTGCTCATAACTATTATTGTCAATAGACAGACCCAAATATCTTTAATGAGAACAAAGAGAGAAAGATACTGTTTCATGTTAACAACCCTTTGGTAATTCCAGTTGCTACTGCTTGTTTTTCAGTAACAGGTTTCTTAAGATATAATTCCTGTACCATACAGCTAACCCATTTAAAGTGTCTGCTTCAGTGGCTTTTAGTATATTCACAGAGTTGTGCAACCATCACCACAATCAATTTTAGAACATTTTCATTACTGCAAAAAAGAAACCCCATACCCATTAGCTATCATTCCCAATCCTTCCATTTCTCTCAGCCCTAGGCAACCAGTAATCTACTTTGTGTCTCTACAAGTTTGCCTATTTTGGGTGTTGTATATGAATTGAGTAATGTAATATCTTTTGTGGAGGTTTCTTTTACTTATCATAATGTTTTCAAGGCTCATCCATGCTGTAGCCTATATTGGGACCCCATTCCTTTTTGTGGCTGAATAATATTCTATTGTATGAATATCCTTCATTTTGCTTATCTGTTGCTAGTTTTCCTTGGTAGAGTAATTATAAATTCAATGCTAAATAATAACAACATAGTAACGCCTACTACCAACCTTCATCCACATAGAGGTGCTTTGTAGCCTACTGAGTGTGTTGACATACATGTTTCATTCTAACATGAGCAATTTTATTTGCAGTTCATAGCAATCCTGAGTGGCAGGTGTTGTTTCACATTTTACAGATGAGTCCGGGGAAGTTAGAAGTTTTAGCAAAGATTACATAGCCACAGTTATTGGGTGAACTGGAACTCAAACCAGACATTCTGAGTCAAGTCACATGTTTTTCCTTATACAGTTCATGGATGTGTGAAAAATCTCTAGTGATAGGTGTGTGAAAGTCCACAGGATTAGGATACACTTTTTGTGTCTTGCAGGGAGCTGAGAGGAGATAAAAGCTCTTTTTCGTGACCTCCATTTGCCACCTAAATGCAGTCAGCAGCAACTGCAGAACCAGGGGTAGGGGAACTTGGCTCTCCAACTTCTATGGAGGCTGACCCATTTCTTGAGGAAGCAAAACAATAGTTCCTTTGCTAAACATTCCATTTCATATCTCCCTGACTAAATTCCTGTTTGAGGTTTTACAGCTACACCATTTCTAAGCAGATCCCTTTGTGATCAGAGACACATTTGCCCTGGATTCAGGGGAGAGGGACCAGTTCCTTCTTCTGTATTTAACCCCTTATCTGAACTGTCTACACTTTCCTGCAAACACATACAATAGCCTGATCCTTCTGATTATTTAAATTTTCTTGTTCTCTGGGCTGGGAGAAATGACCCCAAATTATTCTACTTTTCAGAAGATGTTCTGAGAACTTCATTTTTTAAAAATCATTTTTCATTTCCCCCAAGCCCAAGTCAAAGTGATTCATTAACAGTAGCCATTCATGTACCCAACTCGTGTGTACAGATGTGTATACGAAATCTGAAAACTACTTTTGGAGAAGGGGAAGGAGAGGAAGAAAAGTGTTTCAGAGTCTAACTGTGGGTTTAAATTCAGTAAAATGAGCAAACACCGGCTCCTTTATACCAGGACAGATGTTCTCCTTCAGACTGTTCCATCCAGGAAAGACCCTCGACTACAAAACTCACCTGTACCAGAGAACTATCCACTGTTCCATTATCTCAGAAGCTCTGGTCAGCTCAGCAAAGCTCCTGACAGGCACCGAGAAGCTCAGTGGGCTGTAGCGCCTTCATGGCTCAATAATTGAAAGCAACACCACACAAAGCAGGGCAGGGATGCAAGTGAGCCACGTGTGTATGGCCTTCTGTCTGCTCAGGATGAGAAAGATGTGTGGCCACAGAGAATTTGACTATTGTCAAGTCCTGCCAGCTTTCAGCCTTCCTCGGTCAGCCCGGACTCTTGCTGGTGCCATTTGCCACTGGCCTTGGGACACTGCAGACAGGTAGGCTTAGAGTCCCGTGCGTGAGGTGGGACAGTGCAAGCTGAGCCAGCAGCATTACTGTGCTGGTGTCTCTTTACTTCAATGAAGAGGAAGATTTTATTCCATTTTAAGCTCCTGTGCAAAGTCATTTGCTTTCTCCCGTTGAGAGATCATAGAACCTTCTCTTGGTTCAGTCTCCATTGTTTCTGGAGAACCCCATCAGGGTTTCATTATGGGTTGAATTGTGTTCCCCCCAGATTCCTATGTTGAAGTCCTGTCACCCAGTATCTCAGAATGCAGCCTTGTTTGGAAAGAGGGTTATTGCAGATGTGATTAGTTAAGAGGGGTTTGTTAGAGTGGGCCCCACCTGTACGACTGGTGTTCTTGGAAAAAGGAGAAATGTGGACACAGACACGCCCACAAGGAAAATGCCATGTGAAGATGAGGGCAGAGATAGAGTAATGCTTCTACACGCCAGGAACACCAAAGAAGCTGAGTGAAAGGCACAGATCAAAATGGCCCTCAGAGCCTCCAGAAGGAGCCAACCCTGCCATCACTTGGTCTTGGACTTCTAGCCTCTAGAACTGAGACAATAGCCACCAAGTTTGTGCTACATTGTTATGGAAGCCCTAGCAAACTAATAAGGGCCCCTTCCCTCATTTTTTGGAATTACTTCTCATGTCATATCCTTTCTTCATGTCACAGGGAGGCCTACCTCTTTCATTCTAGCCTCACTTCAGTGGGCAGGTAGCTCCTTTTGCCTTGCAGGAGCTTGTCCTAAGATGAAGTGTGTTGTGTTAAAATACAACTCTAAGGGACTCCACACAGCTGAGAATACTAAAGGCATTTCCTTTTAATAAATTCATTGCATTCATCTCTTTGTACTAAATTTTCAAGATAAGAATATTTTCATATGGCAAATAAGTGACATAGTAATATAGCAAACACCTTTCGAGAGCTTAGCATGTTCCAGCCTCTGTTTGGCTACCTATATTAGCAATTTAATTCTCACAATAATCTCATAAGGGAGGTACTGTTATGATCATCCCCATTTTACAGGTGAGTCAAAGCCGGGCTGCACTCCGGCACCAGAATCTATGCTCTGAACCACTGTGCTAGTTAATTCTGCTAGACCTTGCAAGCAGAATTAACAGAATTAGTGTGGGTCCATTATTTTAGGTGTCAATCATCCCTGCCACCTAGGGGTCCAGCCCAGTGTCCTGAAAATGGGATAATGGTGTATGTCCATTCAACCCACAGTGGGTTACTTTATGCCACAGGACTAGCAGAACGGGCTCCTGGGCATGGTTACTCCAAAGCTGTGTGTATGCCTGGCTGTACCCCACCAAGTGTCTCTGCACACACTCTCTGCTTGCCAGACATTGTTTCTAACCTATGCACTTATTGTATAGCAACCTCTGTTGATGTCCTTCCTCCCTCCCAGAATCTTCAAGCTTTGAATGGCCCCCCTTCGTAAGGAAAGACCCAACTTCTAAGATACCCTGGAATCCTGGTGCCAAGAATCCATCTACCCAGAAACTTGTCTCTGCTCAGATGGGCCTGTAAATTCTTGACTTGCCTTTGTAAACTTGTCACGTAACTGTTCTTGACTTGAGCTTAAAGGCTATGCTGATTATAGCTATAAGTGGGTAAGCTCAGATTTGTTCTAAGTACAATTTGATGTTGGCACTGAATTCTGGTCACATGTGCTATCTTCAAGGCTTGAGGCTCATAGAGTGCAATTATCTACTCGCAACTTGACAAGACTAGGGTGTATATGGCTTTGGGGTCCCAGCTGTGAGTACTGTCATGGCAAGAACCAATGGGCAGGCCCTCTCTGTGCCCGCACTTAGTTACCAAGAGTTTACTGAGAGAGTATGTGAGTCAGGAACTGTGGGAGGCCCTGGGAATGCAATGATGAGTAATACACAATTCCCATCTGCAAGGAATTGAAAATCCAGATTAAGGACATTAAAAATCCACCACAAAGAATTTCCTTGAGTGTGCCTGAGTAATACCGTTATTCTAATATATTCAAAAGGCAGTCCTTCAAAAAGGGCCTCCATGGCAAACGAACCTTGGGAAATGATAAATACCATGGCCCATCTCCCCGAACCCCTTTTCTTTCCCCCAACTATAACATAAAAGGATCTGAAATTTTGGCAGTAAAAAATAAACAAACAAAAAGTATTTTATTTGTTTAACCCAGCTAATCCCTAAGTTATTAGACTATGAAATTATCTTTCTTCAAAGAAAGCTTACTAACATCTTACTTAAAATATTTACTGGGAATTTTTTAAATCTCAGGTGCAGGCAGCATTATAGGATGGGCCAACCAGGCAGCATTATGCCAACCCCCTGAGGCAGGCCAAACACCACAGGAAAGGTGACCAGCTAGAGAAAACTGTAATTACTGCATCTTACAGGAGAATACCCTAGTTGAAAAGAAAGCAGTAGACGGATGCCCTCTTATTGATTGAACTGGAGCTGGTCAGTAGGACTTGTCATTGAAAAAATTGGTTAAAGCAAGGAATCATGAAAACAGGACATTGGCACCTTAAACATTTTATTTTACCTCGAAACATTTAACTGTTCATTCATTCACAAATCTCTTGATGCATGTATACCTTGTTTGAGCAAAAGCCAGCTGATTAACATTGGTACATTTATTACACCACGATGCATCTCCCATGATTTCCACTGGAGCAAAGTCATAATAATCCTTATGAAACAAGTTGCACACATCTTTCTACATTCAAATTTCCCCCGATCTTTTCATTTATCTCTCTTCATCAGCTACCCCATCATGTCCAGTCCTCCAACAAAGACAAAGTAATCAAATAAATTTCCATTCAAATCAAAGGCTGGTGTCGCCTCAAGGGAAGAACTGTTAAGTTCTCAGGTCAAGTTGAATGGAAAGCACAACAGGTCAAGGGGTTGAGCCCCCCTTACATACATATAATATCTATCAGCCAGCAACTTCATTTTATTAAGTCTTTCAAAAGAAGCCAACTTCATTTTCCTAGAAACTCCAATTATTTCTTTGTCTTTTGCTTTCCACACTTACACAATGATAAGCACAACTGGCATGAATAGGTTTGGAAACGAGAACAATAAAATGACTTTGGCAAGCATACAACTCAACTGCTGGGAGCGGAGTGCTGGGATACCAGAGAGTAGCCAACTGACCGTGAGTTTTCAGTGAGCCCTGGTCATCAGGAGATTTGTTTCAGAGCAATGGAACGCATAGGCTGACGGGTCAGGTGGGAGTCAGGACAGTTTCTACCATACTGCAATAGCTGCTCTGGGTGAGGGAGTGAGATCTTCAAAGAACATTCTCAAAAAACATCTGAAAGTTGCTGAAGTGCCTTCTAAGGAGGGTGGGGAGGGTTCATTTAAGCACTTATTTGAGTGAAGTAGGAAAATTTAAAGGTAGAAGACAATCTGTCCAACATCAATGCTGAAAGTTGCCACTTGCTGTCACATCCTCTATCCTTCCCCCATGTCATCCAAATATATGTTGAATAAATATTTTAAAACAGCATTTTGAAGGACCCACAGCCTCCTCACATGATTAGGCTGCCCGAAGTGTCCAAATATCTGACTCTACTTGAAGGATTTGACTTCAGCTTGTCGATATATACAATTAGGAATACATTCTATGTACCCATTTTTATGCAATTTTATTTTATATTTTTAAATTTACCTTTATTGTTGAAAGTATTACAGGTGTCCCATTTTCCCCCCCAATTGACCCCCTCCACCTCGCTCCCATCCACTCCCCAGGCCTTCACCCCATCATTGTCTGTGTCCATGGGTTATGCATATATGCATATAACTTCTTTGGTTAATCTCTTCCCACCCTTCCCTCTTCCCTCTGAAATATGATCGCCCGTTGCATGCGTCAATGTCTCTGGATCTATTTAGTTCATCAGATTCTTTTGTTCATTAGCTTCTTCTTAAAAAAGATTCTTCAACATTTCCTGTAGTGCTGGTCTGGTGGTGATGAACTCCTTTAGCTTTTACTTGTCTGTGAAGCTCTTTATCTGACCTTTAATTCTAAATGATAGCTTTGCTGGGTAGAGCAATCTTGGATGTAGTTTCATGTTTTTCATCACTTTGAATATTTCTTGCCACTCCCTTCTGGCCTGCAAAGATTCTGTTGAGAAATCAGCTGACAGTCATATGGGTGCTCCCTTGTATGTAATTAACTGCTTTTCTCTTGCTGCTTTTAAGATTCTCTCTTTGTCTTTAACCTTTGGCATTTTAATTATGATGTGTCTTGCTGTGAGCTTCTTTGGGTTCCTCTTGTTTGGGACGCTCTGTGCTTCCTGGACTCGTAAGTCGATTTCTTTCCCTAGGTAGGGGAAGTTTTCTGTAATTATTTTTTCAAATAGGTTTCCAATTTCTTGGTCTCTTTCCTCTCCTTCTGGCACCCCAATAATACAAATGTTGGGACTCTTGAAGTTGTCCCAGAGGCTCCTTATGCTATTTTCATATTTCTGGATTATTTTTTCTTTTTGCTCTTCTGGTTGGGTGCTTTTTGTTTCTTCATGTTCCAAATTGCTGATTTGATTCTCAGTGTCCTCTACTCTACTGTTGATTCCCTGTAAATTATTCTTCATTTCAGTTCCTGTAGCCTTCATTTCAAATTGGTACTTTATTGTGTCACCAATTTTCTCAATTATTTTTGTCATACTTTTACTAATATCCTTGAGCATCCTCATAACCATTATTCTGAACTCTGTATCTATTAGCTTTCTTGGATCTATTTCATTTAGTTCCTCTTCTAGAGATTTCTTCTGTTCTTTCCTTTGTGACATGTTTCTTTGCCTCCACATTTTGGCTGCTTCCTGGTGTTTGTTTCTATGTATTAGGTAGAGCTGCTATGTCTCCTGGAATTTGTAGAGTAGCTTTGTGTAGTAGGTGTCCTGTAGGGTCCAGTGGCTCAGCCTCCCCAGTCACCTGAGCTGGGCCTTCTAGGTGCTCCCCTGTGTGGGCTGTGTGCACTGTCCTATTGTAGTTGAGCCTTGGTTGCTGTTGGCGTCCTTGGGAGGAACTGACCCCCCCAGGCCAATCGGCTGTGAGGACCAGCTGCAACTATGGCCAGAGAGCTGCTGTGCTGGAGACACCCCTATGGAGCAGGATTTACTTCAGTGGAGCTTTGGTGTTCACCAAGTCTGCCCCTTGAGTGTGTCACTCGTGGAAGTGGTAAGGTTGTAATCCAGTGTGGTTGAGTCTGACCACCAGGTGCACTGTCCCTGGGGCCTCCTGGGAGGTGCAAAGTCAGCCTGTGCCAGTGCCTTTCCCAGGGCCACCCAGCATGAGCTATACAGAAACCGTAGTTAGCTGTTACTTGTACTGGACTTGGAGGTGCCCAGGAGAGGCCAAGCTATGAACCAATGCAGCTGCCGCTAGTGCCAGGCCTGGGGCCACTTATCAAGCCGTATGGGGCCACTGCTGCTTGTTTGAGAGATTTTAGGAAAGTCCTAAGCATGAGGCTCGAAAGGCCACTTGCACAGAAAAGCCCCTGGAAATGGCCTGGATGAGCGGCAGGTGGGGAGGGGCGGGGCCTCCGGGAGTCACGGGGCGGGGCCAAAGGTGAGTCAGGTGCTGGCGATTCAAACATGGCGCCTGCCTGTGGGCTGTGCCTGGGGAGGACTCGCCAAAGGAGCCATGGCCTCTGCCAGCCCTTCTGCCTGGAAGGAAGCCGCCCTCCAGCTCTCGCCCGGATCTCAGGCAGGTTAGTTCCTCCCCGAGTGTCCCGGGTCCTTTCAGGCTGCTGCCCGGCGCTGGGCTCAGAGGGAGCGTCCGAGTGAGTCCGTGCCGGGCCCTTTAGAGGAGCTGCTGGGGCTCCCGCAGCCTCCGCGACCCTCAGGGACAGTCCCCGCTGGTTTCACAGCCCGGAGTTGTGGGGACGTGTCTTCCCAGCCCTGGAGCCCTGGGCTGGGGGCCTGCTTTGGGGCTGGGACCCCTCACTCCTCTGGGAAACCTCCGCAGCCGAGATTCCCTCCCGGGTTTAAGCCGCTGCACTGGGGGTGGGCCCACGGCCGCGTCTCTGGGATTCAGCCCCAATCCGTCCGTGTCTCCAGCCCTCCTCCCGGTCTCGGTGCTTCTTCAGGTCCCTGGTTGTGGGGCTTCTGTTCAGGCAGATCTCAGGAGGCTCTGAGTGATGGTGGTTCTGTGTTTTAGTTGTAATTTTGATGTGGTTGCGGGAGGCGGCGGGTGCAGCTGTTACCTACACCGCCACCTTCTAGACATGCAGACAATTTTAGTTGTATGTATTTTTGAGGTTCAAGACCTATGGTCATGTTTGATGAAATGGTGTAACAGACCCAAGACAAATCATTACCATGAGACGAACTGCAAAGGAACTTTAGGTTTGGGGCTTACATAAGGAGGAAGCGTTATAGCTATGACTACTAGGGAAACGATATGGAGAAATGAAAAGGAAATGGTGTCTGTCTCTCCTCCAAGCCCAATAGAAAGGAACTCTGGCAGAACCTGAAGGGGATCTGTCAGACAAGGGTGCTTCCAGACCCACCAGCAGCTCTCTAATACAGAACACAGCAACCCTCAGCTCCTGAGGCCACTAATGCATCATGCCAGTGCCCATGAGTCCAAGAAGGAGATGAGAGAAATCTGGTACCAGAGGTACAATTGTGGTGCCTGGCAAGCTGACACTTGTTTGTGAAAACACATGAATTACCCCACCAGGTATAGGTGAGATTCTTTCTGGTTGCTGAGGTCCTCAATTAATAGTTGGGGCAAAAAAGCCAGAAAACTCTAAGTTATTACCAATACCACGACCCCATCTATACCCTCAAGATGGCAGGGCATGGGGAATTGCAAATATACATTTATGATCAGTACTTTTAAATGGCACAGCCCAGCCTAGACTGCCCTCTTAAAGGGAAAACATGTCTTGCCACCCCACAGAGGCACTATGGAAAACTGAAGTCAACCCAGCTCCTCATCAGGCATCCCAAAGAGGTGTTAGCTGGAGATAGTATAACGCCAGGGAAAAGTTGGGCTATGCTTCTAAAAAGGTCTCAAGAACCATCTCAGAAGCTGGTGAATACACAAAATCCTTCCACATCTAGAAAAAGTGAACCCTTTATTTAAGGACCAGTGGAGCAAAGTATATGCACAGAGATGTGACAGCTAACCAAGGGCCAGTGGCAGATACATTCTAGGATCCAGGATTAACAGGTCCAACCTTCAGGAACACCATGCACCAAAAGGCCTGGACCTGGTGACTTAACATTTGCACTGGACAGAATAATGTTCTGGGAGCCTCCGAGGGCTGTGATATCCAGCAGCTGCTCTGCAAGGAGGACCTCCCAAGCACACCTACCGAAGATCATGACACCTGCACAGAGAATAATGAACTGACAACTGATGATTTACGTAAAATGTTTATATTATTAAGACCTGTTTCTATTTGTGTTGGACTTCACTTTCTTTATATCCCTCTGAACACAAAACCTTTATTTAGCTTTTAATCTCCGTTACACCTGGAAGGTTTTCTAAAACCTGTTTATCAAGAAAGTTATTCAAATCTTACATTTAAAAACAGCAGTCAGAACATTTTAGGTAACTTGAAAGATGGAAAGATTTTGATTGTTGTTATTAAGACATTTATTGAATATCACCATGTAATGTGTGACTGTGATCCTAACTCACGGGTATATGAGTTCACCTGGGCTCGTGCCCTGGCAGATCCTAGTCTCCAAAATGACTCAACTTGTCTGTTAGATTAAGACAAACCCACACTCTTTTTGGAACATGAACAAAGAGATACAGCTTTCTGCTGTCCTGTCCTGCTATGTGGAAGAAGGTTTCGAGTCCTTTTTCTTCCTCCTTTTTTCATTATGCAAATGAGAAATTTTTAAAAATACAGATCAACAAAAAACACTGAAATCATCCATAATCTTAAATTAACCACACAACCTCTTTAGTCCTTCTAAAAGAGTTGCTTATTGTCAGATCAATAGATGTCAAGAAGCATTTCCTGAGAATCTAAAATGTTTCTGGCACAGGGCTATGTGATACAGGCCTAGAAAAGAAATAGGAACCTCAGTCTAGACCCCCAAAGAAGTTAATTCCCTGGATAGGGAATATAATAAAAACAAGTACAGCCAGGGACGATGACGCAGTGGTGACCACCACTGGGAGAATGAAAAGGGAGATGTGTCAATGTGCATTCAGCACCTGCTTTGGGCCCTCTGCTATGCATATGAATTGTGATCTTAAAGAGATAATAGCATAAAAGACCAGTGAAATGCAATAAGATGTAACCTGGATGGATATGTGGATATAGTGTGGAAGGCACAAAATGGAACTAAGCTTCCCTGGGGAGCCGGCAGGAGCCGGTAGACTGCTTCCAGAAGGAAGAGAGCGGTGCGCTGGGAGCGCCTGCCTCCTGAGCACGCAGTAAGTGCCCGGCGAAATGCTGAGCACATTTCATAGATTATCTCGTTTAATTCTCACAATAGCCCTATAAAATAAGTGTTTTTCCTTTTCTCTGTTTTACAATGGGGAGCCTGAAACTGAGAAGGGTTATAGAATTTATGAACATTACCCAGCCGATAGGTGGAGTCAGAGCTCCAGTCCAGCAGCCTGCCTTGGGGCTGTGCTCTTGGCCACTCCCCCCACGCCTACACGTGGCTGTGGCACCTTGGTGTCAGCCTTCTCTGCCTCCTGGTGGACCGCTGCAGACAAAAAAGCACATGGTTTTGGTGCACCATCCACCTCCCCTTCCCCCCTCCCCCCAATGTGACAGTTCAAGGCTATAAACTGCGGCCATGAGCCTCACCTCATATTCTTTAGTCAGGTTGGCTGAGGGGAACAGATGCTCCACTGCCTATCACGAATGCCACTGAGGACTCGAGATTTAAAAGAAATAAAGTTGCATTTAGGCTCTCCTCAAGTTGTTCTCTCTGCCTGTCGGCCTGGAATAAAAGGTCCTTTCTGAGGATTCCTGCCTTAACTGTGCCTCCTGCATATGGGGCTGCCTCCTGCACACCCCCTACCAGCAATCCAACCAGCAATCCAACCGACTGGGCCACACCGGCCAAGGCAAGGAAGAGAATTTGACTGCCCCTTGGCCTGCCTGCCAGATTTTCTTTACCTCACTCTCTTTGCCCTTCTTTTGTCCTGAGAGTCCACCCCCTCCAGCTACGCCAGCTCACAGGACCTCTTTCAGAGCACCACTACTGGGTAACACTTGGATTTTCTTGCTGGAACATGGAAACACTGCAATACCTCTCCCTGAGATCAATGCCACCTTCTTTCAGGAGGTAGCATTTTGTCACAGGAAATGAGCACGCATTCAAAACCAAAAATGAAAGATGTGGCAGAATCACACGCCCAATGCATAGCACTGGGCTCTCTGGGAAGTCAAAATGGGGAGAGAGCAGTGTTAGCTTAAGCTGTGGGAAACGGTTTCAGGAGGAGACAAAACTTGAGAATTTTAAAAGTGGTGCAAATTGCTGAGATGCTTAAGAAAAAAGATGCAAAATGAATGGGCAACTGATTATTTTTATCTGAGCAATTTACAAACTTGACATAGGCAAATGCTTAAACGGAAAATGCTTTTATGCTGCTGTATACCTGTATTTCATTCTTATTTAATCAACAGCTGAAGCTGCTTAACAAATCAGGCCTCCATTTTTCAAAAGGAATAAAACCAAGTATTTCCATTAATAATTGTTCCTAGAATAAGAGATCAGACCATTCAAATTTAGATTCAGTTTATGGATTTAATATTAAAGTCGTCTACAGTCATATCTTTAGAATCCAATTCAATTAGGGAATGCAATCATTGATATTGGGTGAGTGTATCTCTGAGTACTTTACAGGATACTAAATGTGGTTTAAAAGTTCAGCTCAGGTTTATAATAGGTTAAGAAAAAAAGGCAAGAAACAAAGGCAAGTATGGTGCTATGTGAAAAGACGAAGCAATGTACATCTTTAGAAAAAAGCTTTAGGACAGTGTGCATAATAATGATACTATTTGTATAAAATGTCACATGTGCTTGTATATACAAAAATTCTTGACCGAAGAATACGCTAGAAGCTACTAACAACGGTCATCTCTGCAGAGGGTAACTAGGCACAGAGCTAAAACGGAAATGTACTTTTCATTGTATACCTCCTTCTCTGTTTAAATTTCTCACCCTGTATTTCAGTGATCAATTCTAAAAAGGAAATTAAAAATTTTTTAACATTTTCTCCAATTCCCAGTTCTTAAATGTGAGAATAGACTCCATGAGTTGTGAGAGAGGGATTGAGAAAGAATATAGGATGGGAAGAGAGAAAAGAAGCAGAAGTTGTGAATTAGATGCTGTGCTCTGGGAACAGAGCAAACCTCTGTTCACATTGTCCACGTGTTTAGAAGACATTTTCCCTGGGACTAGGCTCCCCAGTTAAGAGGCCACTGGAAAAGTAGAGTCAACAACTACAGAGACTTTGTGAAGATGAGAAAGACTATGGGAGGCTACAGATTTCAAGAAGAACCATACTAATGTGGAAAGAAGGGGGCTCAGCCCTGATTCTGCACATGGACCATTGCGCTGGAAGGTACTCCAGAGGCTGAACTCTGGATTTTAGGAAATAACCTGCCCTCACATTTGCCTTCACAGCAGTAAATGTATATAACTATACAAATATTGTATTCGTTTTCTAGATAATTAACTTTAAGGACTACTGTGTACCTATCAAAATTTCCTTCAGGTAATTGTGAAACTTACATAAAGCAGACTGGCAGGCTGCATGCCTCCCCTGTAACAGGACACATCAGTGTCGTTTAAGTGTGTGCATTACTATGCAAGCACTTTAAACATTTAGTTAGGTCTTCACACTGACCAAGAATTCTTGGGCATTCCATCTTCTCATCCCTATTCTCTTCATTCAAGGTCCTCAAGAGTGGAATGGTGGTTTTATTCTCTGAATTCTCACCACATACTGCTTTATGCTTCAAGTGTTCACCTCCACATGTTTCAGTTTGCCTGAAACTCTACTGAAGGACCCAGACTTTTACTTTTCTAACACTGAGTCCATCTTTAAGCAGACATTTGTTCTGAGAAAAGTACTTAGAAAAATAGTTTGCTTGCAAAGAAGTTTAACAAGGGAGTCCAAGTTTTAAAAAAACAAACAAACAAAAACTAGCTTAAAAACAAACAAACAAGAAACTCTGAAATAAATCCCCCAAAACTCAAACATACCCACCTCTTTACACAAGATGAGGGATGCTACCAAGTTTACAGTTAGTAAGTTTATCCTGGGAAAACAGCAATTTTGCCACAAGATTTTATCTACAAAGTCACCACACATCTTCAAACATCGATATTGAAACTGTCATGAATAAAATATCTTTGCTGCAGAGTCAGTAACTTTCAGAAAAGGCTCATGGCTTCATTTATTATGAGGACTCTAATCCTCTGGAGGCTGTCTTGGTTTATCTCAGGATGCTGAGTGTTTTTGAAATCTTTTTTCTGACTAGAGTACGTGTTTGTGACATGCACACTAACCCATCAGAGAGGTGGGGAAAGACGCAGTATGGCTCCTAGTCATTCTTAATGTTAAGAGCTAATAGGACCCACCCAGCCACCCTTTTTAGGGTCTCTGCCAGGAATGTCCACACCCCATGCTATCCCAACCCCTTCTTTCCAGACCTGTCAGTGGCAACAACCCACAAAGAAACCACAAGTCAGTAGATTTTTTGGAAGTGTCTGAAGGGTGGCAGACTAAGCCAATCCAAACATGCTACTTTGACACAAGGATTATTTTGAGATGAATGCAATTGAGAAGAAGCAGATAAAAGAAAAGCTCTCTGCCCTCCCCCATTTATAAAAATGTTCCCCCTCCCCTCTCTATCAGGAAGAACCAGAAGTTAATCGCCAGAGACAACTCTAAGCCCTAATGAGCCCAGAGGTGGCACCAGAGGAATCTACTTAACAAACTTTACTAACCCTCATCTTCCATTAGTTCCCCCATTTATCTGCCTTCCCATAATTGGCCACCCTAGAAGCTCAAAGTCATTTTCCTTTGTCTTGTCACTTCTCTACAAATTTATTGGGTTTTGGTTAAGATTCTATACCAGCCCAAGTTCTAACCACCCCTTAGAGTTACTCATCACTGAATAACTCCCATGTGCATGCATGCTGCATATGTTAATAAGCTTATTTGTTTTTCTCTTGTTAATCTGCCTTTTGTCAGTGTAATTTACAAGGCCCCAGCCAAGAACCTCAGAGGGTAGTGGGGAAAAGTGTCCTTCCACCCTTACATACCAAAGTTGGCTAGCAGTCCTCTTAAACACAGACAAATCAATTCAACAGCAATTCTCTAGATTACCCAATCTTGGCCAGCTGCTTTTTCTGTCACAAAAGTAGATAAAATATTTGATCACAGTTCCTCTCTTTAGCTAACAGAAATTTCTCACGCCTTCATCTAAACCCACTTCTTCCTATGGCATCTTCCTAAAAATTATATACTCTTGAGAAACAATAATTTGAAGATAATATTCAAGTTACCCTTTAGTTTCTTTTGTCTTAGCAAATCTATTTCATATCCATTTTTTTATTCAGTTATAAAATAATTCTCCTCTTCCTTAATCATGGTTTTGTTCTTTGTTAACCCTTTCCTCCCAAGTTGAGTTAATCAAAGTGAACAAAATGCTCTAACATGGATCTCACTAACAACATATAAAAGAACTGCTACTTTATTTTTATGGCTAATGCTCCATTTTAATACATCTCAGAATTATGCTGGCTTTTCACAACAGCATTTTTAAAATTTATATTCATCTATGCCTCCTACCTCAAAGGGTTATTAACAGGTTTGATGTGAAAAATGCTCATTAGACTGCCTGGCACACAGACAACACTCCAGACATGGTGACTCTGGTTGGTCTTGATACTTTAAACGAGAGTCAATGAAGTATGGAGGGCAAGAGGTTGCTCAAAATGCACTGTGGAACATATTTAGGTAGTGAATGGTCAAATATTTGACTATTATTTAAGACAACTGCTTTAAGACAACTCTTTATATGAAAACTGGAATTTATGGAACTAGTGTGTGACTCAGGTGTCTGCTATGAAGAAGACCTTTGCCTCTGCTCCAGCTGTCCTGTTTGCTTCCCTGGGTGTTTGCTGGCCCTCTCCCAAACATTACATCTGGCAGCTAGGGACCACAAACAATCCTTCAAGATTTTCAGTTAGGTAAGTGAACTACACTTAAACGAGGTAATCCATCCTGACACCACGTATGAAGGATGATTGTGCAGGATCCATATATTTCTGGAATCTGAGGCAAATCCAAACAGGAGTTGTATTTCTGACCAAGGCAGAACATCAGATAAATCGGAGATATGACAAATAATATAACTTGAAACTAAACAACTATAAACCACTATGCATTTAAAAGCGTAGAAGTATGACCCAAGGTTAATAAAATGAGCATTAATGTCTGTACACATCGATTACACAAAAGACCCCAATTAATTACTAAGTGCTCATCTAGTTTTATTGTGTGTAACAATTGTAACAGCTTCACTATATCATAATCCTGACCTAAAATGAAAATAGTATCCATGATTAAGAAGTAATTCGTCATTTAGCAGCATGCTTGTGAGTCAACTTTGAAATCTGTCAGATGAGCCGGATGTCCCAGATTTCTTTCTAAAACATACCAAGGAAATTTGAGAAGATGCCTTCCCCCTCAAGCCCTGGAAAAATGGTCTGAACCAAGGAGACATTCACAATGTTTCTGCTGATAACAGAGCGCTGGGCTGAGCACTAACTCATAAATGCTTCATGTTGGTCCTGTTCTTTCCATTGAAAGCATTTCTTTTCTAAAGTAAGGGCTGACTCCACACTTCCACTCTTCACCCTTCACCTCCTCCTCACTCATAAAGAGCTATCCCAGAGTTGCCTGGCATCCGGGGAGTTCCTAGGAGACAACTCAAGTTCAGTCTTTCTCAGCCTTCACTCCTGGGAAGTGCAATGTTTGACATCAGGTCTCTTCACGTTTCAGTGAAAGGCAAGAAAAATGATCAGATTACCTCTTTACACTTTATTTCTTAAGGTAAAAAAATTATACATACATATTATATATATAATTATTTTTTAAATTATGTGTATATATACATTTTTAAAAAATGCTGCCTACCTTCTTTTTGATCATTCCTCCCTCCCACAAAGCCAACAAACCGTTTACAACCACCCCCCAGTGGAAGCAGGCCTGCCCTTTCATTTTTCCCTCTTCCTGCCTCTGACCTCCCCTATACCACATGTTCCTACTCCAGTAGCAAATACATGGTGTTATTGCATCTGCCCCACAGGGTAGTCAGGCCTCAGATTGTCTGAAATCTCTCCCTTCCAGCATCTACACCATTCCCCTCCCATTTAAACGCACGGACAGCTGGTTGCTCCTGCTTGGTCTTTCCCTGTCCAAGGAATCTTCCTCTGAGGGCCCAGTCAAGGCCTACTTGCCCATAGAGCCTTTTCTGATTAACCAGCAAAAGCTTTTAGTTTCCTCCTACAATTCCCTCCACTTTTATGCACATGTCTTAACCAAACATCCCGACACATACTGTACCCATGCACGGTAACACTTAGGAGGCGACCGTTGTCAGACGGCTGACATATAGTCAATTCTTGCAATCCGACAAGAGCTGTCAGATGTAAAATGACGATAATGATACGTACTTCATAAGGTAATTATGAAGGTCAGATAACGCCTGACACCTTGTGGGAGGTCAATTTATTAATGTCCAGTTGATGAATGAATTAATAACCTGAGAGCGCACGTACTTCATAACGATGAGCTGCGTTTCCCTCTCAAACCAACAGAACCAGAAGATAGACAAGGCCGCACGTATACACCCAGCAAGTGACTGCCTTTATCTGCAGGCCAGCAGCTCAGCCCCATCTTCTAGCGACTCCAACAGATGAAAAGGTCCTCCTGAAATCCAACTGCATCCTGCCTCTTCCAGCCCTGGCCCTGGCCCTGGCCCAGCTAAGGGAGCCGCAGCCGCCCAGCCCGGCCTGGGAGGAGCGGGGCCCGGGGCTGCGGCAGGCGGTGCCCCTGCGCACCCCTCCCCCCTAAATGACTGAAAGCAACAGTTATTTAAGAAACATTAATTTCGAGCACATGTCAAAGTTTAACTTCAGACTCGCAGAACAAAAGACACTAAACGGGAAAGTGTGTTCCCAAAAAGTCTTGGTAAAGGGCTCTTTTAGAGAGAGAAAGGAGTATCTAGATGAACAGGTCTCAGGCTTGCGTTGCTCCCGGACGTCCCCGCGAGGGCTGTCAAACCCCTAGAGCTGGAAACACAGTTCCTGATCCCTTAGGTCGGCGGCGGGCCCGAACACGCATTTCTAACGAGTTCCCAGGTGACCACGGGGATGCTGGGCCGCGGGCCGCACTTTGAGAAACACTGGTCTAGACTCCACATAAAATTGTCTAGCCGCAAGTCTGATTACTTTTACAGAGCTGTAAAGCTGCCACGCCTGGATCCACTGGGCACGTTACTCCGGTTCTGCCGCTCCGGCTACCCTGCCCGCGCCTCGAACCCCAAACTCGGGCCGCCCGGTTCCCTGCGCCGGCTGGGCAGCGGGGAGAGGTCTGACTGAGCAGGGGGTCTTGCTTTCCAAGTTGGAGTGCCCTGGGGAGGGAAATTTGGGATCGTCCCCCGAGCAGATCCCCTCCGTTCTCGCACCAGCCCTCAGTGCCGCGCGGCCCCGGCTGCCCGCGCGCCGAACACGTGCACGGGCCGCGCGCCCGCCGAGGGCCGCGCCTCGGCGTCGGGAGCTCCGCTCCGCCGGCCCCGGTCCGCACCGCGCACGCGCAGCAACTCCCGCGACTCGCGCCGGAAATGGCGGCGCCGAGTGGCTGCTCCTCCAGGGGTGACCGAGGCTGGACGTTTCCTCTCGTCTCTCACCTTTCAAGTTCCACTTTGTACCTGAGCTGGCATTAATTACTCCTGACGGGGGGCCCTTCGAAATCTGAATCCCTTCGAATAAAAAAGTAAAGAAAGCGGCTCTGCCGAAACCCGGGATCGAACCAGGGACCTTTAGATCTTCAGTCTAACGCTCTCCCAACTGAGCTATTTCGGCTCCTTCCGCTCTGCCCTGACAGCCTGACATTACTGCGCTCCGCGTCCTTCCGCCCCGTCTCTTTCCGATAATTGCGGCGTTTCTTCTCTGTCACAGAACATTGTTCCGTCCGCATTCTTGCGCCCCGCTTTTCGCGAGCCCGGGCCAGCTGCGGCGCGCACCTGACGTACTTGCTTCCACGCCGCCCGGCTCTCCGCCTTCATTTTCCCCGGGGATCCTGGACGCGCCCGTGCCGCTGCTGCTGCGGGGGTCGGGCGGCGCTGGGTCCCCGCGGAGGGGTCGCGGGGGCGCCGCCGGGTGAGACCCGCCCCCTCGGCCCCGCAGCGCCCCCGCTCCTGGGGAGGCGGGTGCGGTCCTCCCGGGCCTGGTCCGCGCCGTCGGGAGCACGGCGGTCCCCTCGGCCAACCCGCCCCTGCCCGTGACCACACGCACTTTGTCACCACTGGGACCAGGTCCCGGAGGCAGGGCTGCCGCCGCCCCGTGGCCCTGGCCCTCGAAATGCCCCTGAACTCACCAGCGCTGTGCGCGGCCCCCGGCGCTCGCGGGGCCCGGGAGGAGCGGGCGCGCCCATCACGCGACCACCCCCTGGCAGCATCGCTGCGCCGGGCGCCTCTGCAAGGCCCGGGCGCCCCGCTTTCCCCTCAACGAACCCGCAATTCTCCGCAGCCAGGGGCGGGTATCGCACCGCGTTTTAGCCCCCGTTTAGAGCTTTGCGTTAACGCTGAGGCTTCACCACCAATTCTTCAGGATGGGCGCATGCATGCACTCAAGGGGGGGGGGGGGAGATTGAATATTTGAAAGTGTTTGCAGTCACTAAGGCGGAGAGTCGCTCTCTGAGTTCCTTTGTTGTGTCAAATCCAAGTAACAGAAGAGCTGGAGATTTCCGAGAAGACATTGACCTGGGAAGGCTTAGGGGGCTTGGAGTGAAAGGAGAAATTTGAGGCACCTGCCTTGTGTGGGTCATCCATAAAGAAAGACATAAGAAAAAAGGACTTTTACAGGCTTTCTTGTGGGTCGTGGATGTAGCTACCTTTCACATTCTCTTCAAAGCAGCGCAGGAGACTCGACCCTGGGTGACTAGGGAAGCGGCAGGTAAACTTGGACGGGTTGGGGTGGGGCAGGGGGAGAAGAAGGGGCCCAGGGCCTGAGGGGAACCAGAGCAGAAAGGGCAGGAGAGAAGAGATGGAAGGATACGACCAAGAAACGTCATGCTTCACAACTTAATGTGATAGCATCCTTTGGCCCATTACAGGATAATAGAAACTACGTTGTAATAGTGACCACTCGTCGGGTGAAGGTGGATTTCAGAATGTGAGTGTTGTGATGTCCGTCTCGGCTTAACTGGGTGGCCACACCCCCTGGTTTGCCCAGAGCCGTCCTTGTTTCCATCTGTTGTCTCAGAATTCTGTCATGGTCATACCTTTTCACTCTTAAAAATATCCTAGAATGACTGGAACCAATGTATAAACGGTGAAACAGAGCCACAGTTTGATGCTACATAATGAACTCTACCAGTTTCACCATTAGTGAAAAGATTTTTAACATCAGCTCAATATTTGTTGTTGCTGTTTTACAAAGGAGATTTTTCCCCGGCTTCGTGTCGTAATTCCCAAATTGTGCAGCCGGGTGCCATGGGGTGCTGCAGTGCTGCACAGTTACATTTTTGAGGGAAGTGTGGTGATGTTGAACAGCTGTGGGACACTGCCCAGACAACTAGGTAGCTCACGGTTTCAGCCATAGATCGATCACTCTACATTATCTCTTTGGGAAGCTACGTTTTCAGCAGTTACGATAAAAAGCAATTGCCCACGAAAATAAATAATAAAGAAAATAAGAGTTTGCTTCCAAGGCTTGAGAAATCGTGCATGACCCAACGAGTACACACATCCCATTGGTAAGCAATGATGAGTGTTTATAAATGAAATAAAAATAGAAGTTTTCTTTCAATTATATGTATAATTATTTCCAAACAGTTACAAAGTTGTTGGACATAAATACTTAATAAGTTGTTTGGGCCTGAGCACTTAATAAAAGGAACTGTTCAGTATTTACTTTGGCCTGGGGCATTGGAAAAGATTATTGAGTCACTAAGCATTAGTAACAGAGAAGTTTGAAAACCTCTAGCTTAGTGTCTTAGTGTTGACGACAGGAATGAAAACTATTACTGAGCTTGGGAGAAAATCTGGCTTTGCTCAGCACGATTGCAGAGGCAAGAAGAACCATCAGAACCTCCACAGAGCCCATGTGCCAAGGGCTACAGTAAAGTGAAAATCTGCACATACGTCACAGTGAGAGACAGATGATTAAAAAAAAAAAAAAAAAGTTGGCATTCAAATGAGGGGAAGGATGTTGGAGGAGACTCCATGTTGAAAAGAAGTTTTACGTAGGCTGCGAATTAGCCCATGGATTTCAGCCAACTCTAGTCTAATTACCTATGATAACTATGAAAACTAATTATGAGAAGAACTGAGAATAAAACAACTAAAGAGAATGTGTTGTATATAGTTACATCATCTAATAAATTTTTGAACTGCTGTCAACCGGTAATCTGTCCTTACCTTCGCTTCTGGGACCCCACAGCACACAGAAAATAACATTATTTTTATCTGCCTCTGATTTTAATCACTATTTTTCAAGTGTTTAAAAAAATATGAGAACATATCAAAAGGACACAGGAGCCAGTTTGAAGGGGCTCCCAGTAGCCAAATCTGGGACAATCTGAGCATCAAAATAAATAAGGAGAGCCCTAGCTGTTTTGGCTCAGTGGCTAGAGCATCAGCCTGCAGACTGAAGGGTCCTGGGTTTGATTTTGGCCTAAGGGCACATACCTGAGTTCCAGGCTCCATCTCCGGCCCAGGTAGGGAGGCAACTAATCGATGAGTCTCTCTCACATCAGTGTTTCTCTGTCTCTCTCTCCCCTTTCCACTCTCCCTGAAAAGCAATGGAAAAAATATCCTCAAGTGAGGATAAATAAATAAATAAGAGTAATAGCTTATTTACTCCTTGAATCAAATAAAAATCCAGGAGTATAATAACAGAGGGAGAGGGACATTGAGGATCCTGGCTTACAGGTGAATGAATGACTTGCACCCACTGATAAATGTGAAGGGCATGGTGGCATCGGAAATCATCATTTTCCAAGCATCAGAGTAAAGACTGGTTCAGTCAAGAATCACCAATGGGTGATTGAGGGGAAAGCTATATGATGGGCAGGATGGTTACATGGTCTCAAAGTGTTTCTCCACAGATTGCTTAATAGTTGAAAGGGGGAAATAGAATCCATACAGCGGAGAAACTGGACAATGCCTTGATCTGGTCATCAAGATTAACATCACCAATGAAGGACATTCAGACATCGTGTGACTCCTAATGTGATTCCCTGAAAAGAACACAATCTTGTCACATATATAATGGTCTAGCCAGGGATGCTGAATTTAATCAGGAGGCAACACTATACAATACAAAATAAAGGTCATTCTAGTAAATGATTGGACTGTATTTTCAAAACCATTAAGGTCATAAAAGCAAAGAGCTGAGGAACTGTTTCAGGTGGAAGGAGGCTAAGAAGACATGACCACTAAATGCAATATGTGATCCTGGACTGGTTTGTATTGGGGAGGGTAAATGCTTTAAAGAGTATTATTGGGTCATTTAAAGAAATTGGAATATGGGCTGTAGATTACATAAAAGTGTCATGTCAGTGTTAAATTTCCTGAAGCTGGCAACCATAGTTAGGTAAGAAAAAATCCTTGTTTTTAGGGAATACATACTGAAGTTTTCAGGGACATAGAGATATAACTGCAATCTGCTCTCCAATGGTTCAGAAAAATAAAATAGTATGTGTGCAAATACACACACTGAGAGACAGAGAAGAAGAGAATATGAAAATGTAAATGGGGGGAAAATATCAAAAGTTGGTAATCTGGGTAAAAGATATTTGGGACTTCCTGTATCATTTTGTAACTTTTATGGAAATTGGAGAGTCAGAATTTTAAAAAAAAAATTTTTTTTTAATTTGATATTCTTCTAGTCAGTCAATTTCAGGTGAAATCAAAGAAATGCTACTAATGGAAAAGAACTTTGGGTTTATTTAGCCTCACCCACAAATTTTACACATCAGGAAACTGAGCCTAGAGATGCTATAAACAACTTGCTTAAGGTTACTCTCTTGCTTAAGATTGGCATGGGCTGCCATAACAAACCACCATAAATGTTTGGAGGTTGGAAGGATGGTGCTTCAAGAACAGAAATTTCTCTTCTCACAGTTTGGAGCCTGGGAAGTTCAAGTTTGAGATGCCTGCCAATTAGGTTCCTCGTGAGAGATCTTTTCCTGGCTTGCACATGACTCTTTTCACTGTGTGTTCACACAGACCTTTCCTTGGTGCATGTAACATGGAGAGATCTCTCTTCTTCTTATAAAGCCACCAATCCTGTTGGATTAGAACCCTATCACTATGACCTCCTTAATCTTAATTACCTCTTAAAGGTCTATCTCCAAATACAATCATTTTGGGGGGTAGGACTTTAATATATGAATTTGTGGTAAGGGGGAAGCAATTCCATCCATACGAGTTACACAATTAATTTAGTGCAGAACTGACTGCTGACCTATAGAACATATTTTTTAGCTTGTCCCAAATACTCCCAATATGTATGTTTTCAAGGAAAAACCTTATTTTAATTAAATTGGCTTGAGAGTCTAAATCCTCAACTGGAATCTGGTGTTGAGGCTCAGCTTTTTCTTGTAGATGTGTTTTTATGGGCATGTCTATGCATTTTGAAGTTCTCTGTGTATAGAAAATAATACTTTTACTTGGTGGATATAAAGTGATTTCTCCAAAGTTACATATTAAAGTTATAACTTAGGGGATAAGTATAAAAAAGTTAATAGATTGCAAAATCATCAGTGTACTGAATTGATCCAAAAGAAGTTAATTTATTTAACGCCATTAAACCACAAGTCAATAAAGACCTTATTGTTTTTTGTTGAATCACATACATCAATATAAAGCCTCTAGGTACACTTACCCAGCCAGAAACAATTAAGTAAATTATACTCAAGAACAACCTACCGAGGTTTTCATATGCTCTAATCCAATCCTCCCACGTCCATCAAGCAAATGCCTAACTAATCATGTGGATTCTGCACAATGGCCTAAAGGCCAAAAAACTTGGAATCCAGAGCTTGAGTTTCAGAGGCTTGCATACTTTGTAAATAATTGTCAGCTTAATTACTTGTCTCTCCTTTTTTTAATGAAGTGGGCCAGCCTCCCAACTGCATCCCTGCCCATCTCCCCACTCCACCCATATCCAGCAATGAAAGGATTATTATTATTAGCTCGATTATTCACCCAAAGAAATAGGACAAAATAAACTTAATACAGGAGTTTTCCAAATCTTTGATAATTTTTTTTTTAATTCAAGAAACAAGAAATAGTCTCTTTTTTTCTCAGGTAAAGATGCACAAGATAGTGTTCAATGACCAGAGGCTCAGAAAAGGAGGCCAGGACACAGAAGCACCTGTGCTATTTGCCCTGAGTCCCCTCCACCGGCCCAGGAGCCTGGCACTCTTGCCTCCCCGCTGCTCTCATCCACTTTCCTAGTCCTGTTCTTTTGTGCTCTCACACCAGCTCCAGGTCTCACCTGGCCCATTCCTGACCCACGTCACTCTCACTCAGGAGCCTTGGCAACAGCAGCCAGCTCTTCTGTGCCACTCCTCCCTGCTTCCTTGCACACAGGCAGAGTCGCCCTGGAGGACATTAGTAAGTGGGCGGGATGGGGTGAGGGGGGAGTGGAGCTTTCCTGCTCCCTGTGTCAGGACTCAGGCAGGACTCTGCAGTGTGAGACGGAGCCTGTCAGCCTTTCCTCCTCGGGCTTGCAGCTGGAGCAGTCGGGGCCCATTTCTGCGGCTTTGCTAAATTAGCAGGACAGAAAGCAGGGCCCTGACCCCACATTCCACCACTCCACCATGCAGCCCATTCCCACCAGCCAACTGGAAAAGTTGACCACACCAGTTTCCCCAACTGCACGGGCTGCCCATGATCCAGAAGGGGCCGCAGCTGCACCCCGTCCTACGTTTTCGCAGCATTGGCAGCCCAGGGTCCAGCTCTCCCCTGATGGGTGGGCAGGAACCCATCGCATCACTGACAAAAAGACATAACCAAAAGTTAATGTGTGGCCCCTTATCGGATCCTGCTATAGATTTCTTTAAGCTATAAATAAGAGACCCTTGGGGCTACAGGGGAGGAAAATAAGTTTTCTCCCTGCCCGTCTTAGGTTCCCTGGCTGGGGCCCTGTAAATTAGACTGACAAAGACGAGAGAAAACAGGAGAAAAACAAGCAGAAGTTTATTAACCTGTGCCTTGCACGTACACGTGGAAGTTCTCAGTGATGAGTGACTCAACGGGGTGGTGAGAACTTGGGCTGATATGGCATCTTACAAAAGAAAAATAAATTTGTAGACAAAGGAAAGTGATTAAGGTTCTAGGGTGTCGAAATGCGGGAAGGTAAACATATGGAGACGCTAATGGTAGATGGGGCTAGCTAGGAAAGTTTGTTACGTGGGTTCCTCTGGTGCCTCTCGGGAGGGGATCAGGGTGTATGGTTGTCTTTGGTGATTAACTTCTGTCCTTCCTGGTTAGAGAGGGGAGGGGGGAACCTTTACAAACTTATCTTCTGCTTTTAGGCAAATAGGGGAGGGAGGGCAGAGAGCTTTTCTTGTATCTTGTCAATTGCCTTCAGCTCAAAATAATGTTATGCCAAAGTGGCATGTTTGGGGGGGGGCGTATTCTTCTAACTTTCAGGGAAATCTAGAGAAATTTAAATATGTATATTAGGAAATGACTACCAGTTTTCTTAAGTATGAAAATGGTATTATAATTATGCAGGAGAATACTATGGATTTTAGGATATTTATGCTGAAGAATTTAGTGTTGAGGTGTCATGTCTACAGCTTACTTTTAAGTATCTCAAACCTATACACATGTATGAATAAAATTAATATAGCAAAATATTAACAACTGTCGAATCTACGTGGAGAAATATACCTTTAAATTTTTCTGTTTTAAGTTTTTCATAATAAATTTTGAGAAATGATACTAGTCTTATGTTACAGATCCAAGAAACTTCTGGATTTCAATGCTACTTTTCACTAAGTGGCAAAGAACTTTGTGTCTTATTCATGGGCTTTCAGGCATCAGAACATGCACAGGAACATATTTTGTGAGAACAGAGAGGTTCTTCTCCAAAGCCAGGATCAGGCTAAATGGCCACTTCGTCCCTCTATGGCTAAAGTTTGTCCTGCATGTACCAGGACCATTTTTTTTGGAATAAAAAAGTCAGGATGTGTGGTCTGACAGGAATATTTTTCCTCACTTCTGTTTTTACTCACATGAAGGCCTTACAAAGGCATAAGATCAAAATATGTACAGATATGATTTTTTTTGTTTAATATATCATGAAGCACACTTATTGAAAAATAACACAATTAAATAAAATGATACGGTTTCAAGATCTGGAACACAATTTCCATACCTTGTAGTCAACTCCAGTGCGACGTACAGAAAAACCTTTTTTTAACTTTACAAGGTCAACTTAATCTATCATGACATATGTTCAGGATAAAAATGTCTTCCTTGTCTTTTATTCTTAACTTTCAATTTCCTTCTTGAATCAGGCTTTCAGTTTTGACCTTCACAATTACTAAGGAAAATCAGATTGCAGTAATTAGAATATTGCAGAAACACCATCTAAAACTAGGGTTTGATTAGTCCATTAACCTAAGCAACCACAATTTCAACTCCTGAGAATTTTAAACTGATTTAATTTTAGCTATGTGGCACCCTATTTTTTTTTTAATGATAGCTGAAACATTTGTAGAGTAAGTCAGAGGTAGCATATTTATTTAGAATGTTACAAGGGCAAAAAGAAAACCTGCAGAGTAGCAGATTAATCTTAGGGAAACGTGTGTTTTCTAAATATTAACACAGGGAATTGGCACTTGATATGTAACATCCAAATAAGCTATAATGTACGTTTTACTGTGGAGGCTTTTTTCTGAGCAAAGAAAAATTGCTTTATATTTTCCACTAAGTTTATTCCATTAAAAAATGTGAAGGGCAGAATGGCAGAACCATTCATCAAAGTTTTTAAATTTTCTAGAAATAGAAATCTGTTTCTCAAGGGCTTGTTTGGCCTATTTTATGTAATATTTCTCATCTCTGTAATTTTTATTCAGCATTTTAACCTGGAAATGTGCTTTCCCTCTTCTTTTACCCCTATTGTTATTACTCACCACTATGTTCATTAGGTGAGCAATGTTTCCATTCTGAGTCAAGTAAATAATAAGGGATTAAGCAAAGTGCAGAACTGTTTAGAACAGACATTTTATCGAAAGGTTTTCCAGCAGTTTCAAGCCAGAAGAGGGAAACCGTGACTTGAAATTGCTTCTTTTGCTTCTCAAAATTGACCTAATTAAGTCAAAATGATAAAAAGGGTCTTCCTACTTTTGTTTTTTTATTCTGTTTTTTTAATCAAATTTATCGGGGTGACATTGGTTAATAAAATTATATTGGTTTCAGGTGTACAATTTTATAATACATCATCTGTATATTGTACTGTGTGTTCAGCACCCCAAGTCATATCTCTTTCCATCACCATTTATCTCCCCTTTCCCTCCTTTCCCCTCTCCTGCCTCCCCCCACCCCCATCTACTTTCTGAATGTAGGATAGAAAGGTTACATTGGTAAACAGAGTATTTTCCATCATTGGGTAAAGCTTGTCTAGAGTGTGTCAGTTAAAGCATAGTGAACTTTGCCCGGCCGGGCGTGGCTCAGCAGTTGAGCGACGACCTAGGATCCAGGAGATCAGGGTTCGATTCCCGGTCAGGGCACATGCCCAGGTTGTGGGGCTGCAGCTGATCAATGACTCTCTCATCACTGATGTTTCTATCTCTCTATCCCTCTCCTTTCTTCTCCCTGAAGTCAATAAAGATATATTAAAAAAAAAAAAAAAAAAAAGCATAGTGAACTTAGCTACAAACACAACAGTATTAGAAACACTGACTATGAAAGCTAAGAAAAGATCAAAGAACAATTATTCAAAGAAGTTTCTACAAAGAAGCAGGAAAGTGAGGATTAAAGATCAGTCCTTCTAAACAACAAAACATTAGTGGAATCAGTAGCAAGCCTAAGGCTTATGAAGCTGGTTTACCTCTTCCTTATAGTGTGAGGTTCAAGGAAGAAAGTGTGTTTTATGTGGTCAGTGGTGTGTGAAAAGGCATGGGGTTCTGCCTGGGGTGGGGTGGAAGAGCAGATGTGTATGTGGAAGGAGGCAGAGAGAAACAGAGAGGCAAAGAGACTGTGACAAAGAATCTGCTCCTTTAAAACCCCACAAGCAAATAGAGATGCTGAGTGAGTCCTGGGATACAGAGATGATTACACTCCCAGGAGCAACAAGTCTAGTGGGACACACAAACCTATAAACAAATGAATCAAACAAGAAAAATGTGATGGTAATATAGAGGGCAGAATCTCAGGAGCTGCAGGTGAGGCCAACTTTGGTGAATAGGTGGTGTTTGGGTTGGGTTTTGAAGGTTGACCAGTTCTTCAGACAGAGGAGAAAGGTGCCTTCAAAGGGCACGGAAGGGCCAGGCATCCTGAGGCCGGGTGCCCATGCGTGAGGGCAGCCGAGGATGGAGCCGAAAGGAAGCAAGGAGCTTCGCTATGGTAAATCTTTGGAGTTTGAAGCATTAGGCAACAGGAAACCAAAATATATTTTCTACGTCAGGGAGTGGTTTGATTTATAAAAATACATATCTGTGGAAGTATAAAGGAAAGGATTGAGTGGAGAGGGTCCGGAGGCAGGGAAACCAGCTGGAGAGTGTCATAAGTTCTAAGGCAGTGGCAGTAAGAGCTGGAGAGACACCAGAATTCAGAGTGGTTAAGGGGGAATTGCAGGACTTAGTAACTAGACATGGGCAGGGGGAGAAAGAAGTCAATGACGGCATCGAAGCTGCTGGCTTTGGAAAGGGTGGGCAATGATGCCCTTTCTCAGGACTGAGCATACAGGAAGCAAACTAATTTGGGGCTGTGGAGGAGATAAATTCTGTTACAAATCTGTAACAGTTGAGGTATCTTCTAGAATCCAGGTGGGTGCTCCAAAAGTTGCTCTGGGTTTAAAATATGGGGGCGGGGGGGAGAGAATGTAGGTGCTGGGAAAATGAAATGTGGGCATCATGGTCATCATGAAGGTTGAGGGTATTGTGAGTGCATGAATGAGGCTCAGGGAGGAATGCTGGGAACACCATCGCTTAGGGCAGTGATTCGAAACCAGGGCGATTTTGCTCCCCAAGGGACATTTGGCCAGGTCTGGAGGCATTTTTGATTGTCACTACGTGCAGGAGGGTGGGGCGTGGACACCAGGCATGCTGGTAAACCTCCTACCATCTACAGTGCACAGGGCAGCACCCATAACCAAGAATTAGCCAGCCTGAAATCGTCAATTTAGGGAACAGGCAGAATAAGCAGCCAGCAAGGGGGGGGGGCGTGAGACAGGAGAGAGTGGCGCTGCTGAAGGCAAGGGAAGCAAGCGTTTAACAAAGGCGGCGTGAACAGGGCCAAATGCCGCTGAGGTGAGGAAGAAAACTGGCCTTTGCTTTCACGTTTAGGAGGTTGTGAGTGACAGTGGTAAAAACAAGTCGGGTTATAGCAAGGTGCTGAGGGATCAGGAGGTAGGGCATGGGGGCACTAAATGGAGACGTTCTCTGAAGTACTTGTTGGTAAACAGATGGAGAAGAGTTAAGAAATAATTTTGTGTTTAGGGCGAGACCCCTGTTTCCTTTATTATTTCCTGTGAAATAAAAATAAAACCTAACATTTAATGAACATGTATTATATATATATCAGGCACTGTCTGAATGTTTTACGTGCATTGCTTTATTTAAAATTCACAATAACTACCATTTCTGTTTTACAAAGGAGGATATTGAGCCCCATTTGGAGAACTGTGACTATCACGAGGCAGGAAGTGGTGAACCAGGCTTTGAACTTGAAGTATTGGGAGGCTCTCATAAGCCTGAGGTGTCTCACAGTTGCCCTTTGCAGATACTGCTACTGCCCAGCCCGATGGCCCAAAGGCAGTCTCCAAAGTCAGAGAAACTGGTCACAGTAGTTTTACAATGCCGACTAACCCTGGTCCTCACTTTTTATTCATTCCTAGCAGGAGGCTAACAAAATAAGACTAGGTCACTCCAGCTCTCCATTCGAGCTTCAGAAAGGTAGGTTTATACTCCCTGAAGAACTCACCAATTGTAGGATTCCATGTGACCAATTCCTTGCTCAGTCCTTCCAAGCAGAAGACAGCCTGGCAGGAAGTCTGTATGGATATGGTTGTCACGTACTCACCTTAGATGATCCTTTTCTGGAATCTCCTCAGTTAGGGAATGGTGCAAATCCATAGGACTGAGGGATCTAGGGATCTAGGATCCCTCACCAGAGCTTGTGCTCACCAGAGCTTGAGCACATTTGCTCAGGGCATTAGTCAAGAATTTTCAAAGGGGAGCACCAGTTTTCACATTTGCCCTGGCCCAGCAAACATGACTCCAGCACTCAGGGTGTTTTGTTTTTTGCCATTGCATCATTTCACCTCCTTCTACAATAGTAGGAGAATAGACTGAGAATGAATTCAACAACTTAACACTGTGAAAAAAAATTGAAAGCTCCTTCCCTGTGGCATATAAAAGGCAGCTAAGCAGGAATGAATGAAAGCACTGCTTTGTTCATTCAAAAGAATGTCACAACTGTAAACCTACTTTTGCCTACATATTACTGTAGATCTCGAAACCTGCCCACCAGCTTGATCTCTGCAGGAGCTCAATCTTGCTTCCCAATAAACTCAAAAATGTAATCCTGCTGTCAATAAAAATGGCAAAAGATCTAACATGTAAAAACATTCATGATATATTCTAAGTGAAAAAAAGCAGACTCTAAAACAGTATATACATTATAGCCCCATATTTGGTTTTCAAAAACATATATATAGATATATATATAGACATATATATATATCTATATATATTCCAAGAAATTAAATGAAGAACATCCATCTAAATAACAACAGGGGTTATCGTCCAATGGTAGATCACGGGTGGGTGTTTTTTTAATCCTCACCTGGGGATATTTTTTCCATTGCTTTTCAGAGAGTGCAAGGGAGAGAGAGAGGGGGAGTGAGAAATATCAATTTGACAGTGACACATCAATTGGTCACCTCGCACATGAGCCGACCAGGGCCAGGGATTGAGCGTGCAACCAAGGTGCATGCCCTTGGCCAGAATTGCTCTAACCACTGAGCCAAACCGGCCAGGGCTGATTTTCTTTTTTTAATTTAGTTTTCCAAGCTTTCTGCAATGAGCAGACATTCTTTTTGAAATCAGGAAACTGATAAATCCCACAAATCTAACAATTTCAGTTTCTCCCATAAAATGTTGTTAGCTCTACTGGCAGAATAAAGTCCAAGAATGTTTTCATGGCAGACAAGGTCCTCAATGGCCTGGCCACCACATTCCCCTCTAGCCTAATCTCCCCACCTTACTTTATAGAGCAGTGGTTCTCAAACGTTAGGGTGCATCAGAATCACTAGACCCCACCCACAGGGTTTCTGGTTCTGTAAGTTTGAGGTGGGGTCCAGGAATTTGCATTTCTAACAACTGATTCCAATGTAGTTGGTCTGGGGACACATTTTTTAAAATTACTGTGATAAAATACACATAACAAAAATTATACCTTAACTACTTTTAAGTGTATAATTCAGTGACATTAACAATTTACAATGTTGTGCAATTATCACCATCATCACTTTCAGAACTTTTTCATCATCCCACATAAACTCCGTACCCATTAAACAGTAACTCCCCTTTCCCTCTCCACCCAGCCCCCAGCCCCTGGGAAGCCTCTACTCTACCTTCTATGTCCATGAATTTGCCTACTCTAGAAACCTCATACAAGTGTAATCACTTGTCAGCATATGGTGATGTCGGTGTTCCAGATTTTGGGCTTTCTAACAGGTGTGCAGTGGTATTTCATTGTTGTGTTAATTTGCGTTTCCCTTATGACATATGGAGCATTAATTTTTCTTACACTTTTTTCCATTTAAAAAAAAATAAACTGGTTTTCCATTCTATGTTCCTAATGTCTGTCAAGGTCGTCTCCTGAGATCAGATGAACAATAAAGTCTATTAAAGCTGGAAATAAAAGTGTACACAAAAATATGTGACAGAACAAATGACAGAACAGTGTTTTTGTCATCTACCCTCAATGACCAAACTCCACCATAGACCATTTGCTCTCAGCTGGTCCCATTTCCGCCTGTAACTTCCTAGCGTCCCTGAGCTCTCACCTCAGCCTCCCTTACGCCCACTTCCCATCTGTTTGCTACAGGCTACCTCCAAGAAGCATTTTCTTCCCTGCACAACTAAGACCTGTGGAGCATCATTTCAGTTAATCTCACTCTTAGTTCTTCCGCCCAACCTGAATCATACTATTCCCAATTTTGGCTCAATCTAACTATTTTTACTATCTCAGAATTCTGAAGTTACAAGTGTTCAACTTCAGTTTGTGTTTGATTTCTGTTTGGCAAATCGTCTTACTAATTTTGGATCTGCTTACTCTTTTCCCAGTCTCTACATTCTCAAGGTCCTCACTCCACTCCCATCCCCCTCCCTCAACTACCTCTGGGTTAATGACCTTGCTTCCTACTTCACAGAGAAGGCAACCATTAATCATGCATTGAAGCCAGAAAGCTGGGCATAATCTTTGACTCTTTTCCCTTTCTCAAAACAATATCCAATAGGTTACATTTTCAAATCATCTAAAAGTCTTTAGGGGAGAGAGGAATTAAAAATACATAATTAAGTATTTTAAAAAATTGTCTACAAAAAAATAAAAATATTCATTACTTAAAAAAATATATTCTATATTAAATACATTAAAATATTGATCATTTTGCCCGGCCAGGCATGGCTCAGTGGTTAACCAACAACCTAGGATCCAGGCGATCGGGGTTCAATTCCTGGTTGGGGCACATGCCCAGGTTGTGGGCTCGATCCGCAGTCGGGGGCATGCAGGAGGCAGCCGATCAATGACGACTCTCTTATCATTGATGATTCTATCTCTCTCTCCCCCTCTCCCTTTCTCTCTCTGAAATCAATAAAGAGATATAAAATTTTTTTAAAATATTGATCATTTTATAAATAAAATCATTTTCAACAGTAAATACATGATAAAATTTCTGATACAAGGTTACTTATACATAGTTCAATGACTGACTTTGAAAATATAAAAACTATGTCCTTCGTTTAAAAAACATTTAACTTAATGTTACAACATTATCAAAAATTAAAAAGTGCTTCCATTTTGTTCCATTTTTAAAGCAACTGTAGCACAATATCATTCCTTTAAAAAAGATGAATTAGGGGATAAGTCTCATCCTATATTGCCCAAGAATGAAAACTTCAGAGACGTTGTAGGCAGTGGGAAAGATAGGAAAGCTGACTGGGTTCAATGCCAGCAAAGCTGTCATTGGCTCAGAGCTAATAGTGTCCTTGTTCCCAGAACCAGGAGATTCCTCCTTCCAGGCCCAATCCTATGAAGAAGTCTTTCTATGCCTACTGGTTCCTAATTCAGAAATGTCTTCTGAAAAAATTGATATTTAAATCCTATGCTAATACTGAAACTCTTCTAAAGACTGAGGCATTTTGCATTTGGATTTTATACAAAAAGTCATGAATCTAATTCCAAATGAAAAAAAAAGACACTTCAATTGGTCACTTGATTTCATATCACTTGTCGAGGTAGGAAAATTTTCTTCTTTTTCCAAAAATTGTCCTGACTACACAAACGGTGGTTGTACTGGGAAAGGTTCTAATGCCTTGTCCGCATTCTTCCAGTTGTCAAAATTCTCTTTGTACCACTCAACTGACAGGAAAAAAAAACAAAAGACAAAAATCAAAATTAAAAAACTAAACATCAGTTAACCAAAATATACTGAGTTTTCCTAAGTAAGAAAAGTCTTGCCCAACAGCTTATCAGCAGGCAAGGGTTGCCTAATGACAATTTGATTTTGAACTGACATTAATCGGAAGGTATTTCATCATCGAAAATTCGGATTTAAAAATCAACTAATTTTTTTTTTAACTTCAAAAGTGCTTCAACATCAAACTTGCTGGTGTGTTTAAGACATCCTGATTTTAAGAAATTCAGGGGGAAACAGATAAGTCATTTGCACCTATTTTAAAGGTATAGGAAATAAATGTAGTATTTTACGTGTAAATGTAGCAATACTGCATTATAGGCATAGTGAGATGATGTGAGTTTCCTTCTGTTAATATGTGAAATTATTTTATGTTGCTGTACTATCAGTAAAGTTTTTTAGTTAAAAAAAAGACAAATTATGTATATTTCTAAATAGAACTGTAACATATATATACAGACTTTACATACACTTATTTTAATGGATATTTCTGTACATATTCAATTTGCTTCCTATTTGTTTGTTTCAATATAAAAACTCTCAAGACACTTGCCCAGCCGGGCGTGGCTCAGCGGTTGAGTATCGACCTAGGATCCAGGAGATCAGGGTTCGATTCCTGGTCAGGGCACATGCCCAGGTTGCGGGCTGCAGCCAATCAATGACTCTCTCATCATTGATGTTTCTATCTCTCTTTCTCCCTCTCCCTTCCTCTCTTTGAAATCAATAAAGACATATTTAAAAAAAAAAAAGACTCAAGACACTTAAGACTGCAATATCTGTATTTCATCAAATCTAAGATGCCACTTCTCTTAGGATAAACAATTATTTTACATACCACTAAGAAAGAAAAATGTTGCAATGGTAGTTCTAAGATACTAGTGACTGTAAAACACACACCTTTCAAGGATATAAAAAAAGTAAAAAATTGTATACCTGAAAATCAATGAAATAGGTATCTGATAAATGCTAATAAGATACAGGAAAACTGATCAGAAGTCAGTCTATGAAATTCAAGATGCTTAGGAAATACATTACTATTGCTAGAAATATATTAAATGTAACAATTTGAAAAGTAAAAATGATTCATCACAATATTCTACTGAATTTGTAGTGTTGTAAAAATAAACTACTGTTTCTTTACATTTTTTTGAACCCCATCCCCCAAATGACCAATTCATAACATACTTGTTTTCTTTATTCCTTCTTCCCAAGGCACTTTAGGTCTCCATCCTAAACCATGTATTTTTTCTGACTTCATTGGATATCTCATGTCATTGGTGGGTCTTGGGAAAAAAAACAGATTTAAAATGACACTGGGGAAACGTATTTACAATCTGATTAGTCAGAGAAATAATGTGTATCCATGCATCTTTACCAAAATTCAAATTTTTTTCTTAAAAAACTTCTCCCTGATGACATGATAGAAAAAATTTGTAAAATAAAGTGTATATTTTAAAAAATCATCTATAATTCCAGATGACTAACTCCCTATAGCTTATCCTCTTCTTATTTCAGCACAATCTAGGTATGACTGCAGTGGATCACACCTAAATGTTTGATGAATGAATAAATAAATACACATAAACTTATTAGGACTCTTGTGTTCTATACCCTGGGTTGGGTACTTCATATCCATTAATGTACTGTTTTAAAAGCAAGATATTATTTTCTCTATTCTACACTCAAGAAAACCTCAGCCTTGGAAAAAGTCAGTACTGTAACTTTCTTTAAATCACAGAGCTAGTAAGTAATAATGTCACACTTTATTCTCATGACATTTATAATTAGAAAAAAAATATTTTAGCAGAAAACTCAGAATGGACGAACTAGTTCCTGATTAATTCCATACATTTTATAATTTTATAAGTACCTAAGATTTCACAATCTTTCCGAAACATTTTACTTGTTACTCACCTATCATTAACATAATCAACCCAGTTTTCCATTTCAGACTCTGAATTGGTCTCTTTGATCTGTCAAAATGGAAAGGGCTTTTAAGTCAAATTATAAAATGAGACCAGAGAACAGCAATAATATTCAATAGAGGATTCAAAAGACAAGAAAAACAACCTCCCCACAGCAGGAGAGACAGCTAAGATGAATAGCATTTTAGTAACTCTTTCTGTACTTTATAACCTAAATTCTATCTGAAGCTGAGAAAGAATACACATTGTATACTATGGCAGAAAATAAATTTTTTTGGCCTTTCAATTGAATAAACTGTAAATTACTGATTTTGATTAAATTAGTCATTACTGTCACTAAATTAGTGGCAATTTTGAAAATACTACCCCTTCACAATATATACGTACCAGTTGTATTAGTTCTTTGGCAAGCTGGAGAACTGACATTTCAAAATTGGTTCCGATGTTATAAATTTCACCTGGTTTCCCTTTTTTGAGGACAGTGAGAAATGCTTCTACTACATCAGCAGCATAAAGAAAATTTCTTCTTTGAAGCCCTGATCCATGAATACAGCTAAAAAAGATTAAATAGAAGGGAATCATGAAATGTAAAAAAGTAAGCTCTCCCAAGCCAGAGTAAGGCAAGGATTGGGTACAACTCCAGAAAAGCTAATTCCATGGTGATCTGGGAAATCTCTTACTGAAAACACAAATTTTCATGACTTTTCTAAATTTTATACATAGTTCTTAAATGATCTCCAAGCCTCCTGAGAGTACTCAGTAGGAAAGTGGCAAACATAAGTGACTCCCTGAGAAAAATTTGTCAATTTTACCTTAAGTTCATTTTGAAGAAATATCTACAGTTCTATGAATAAATCCTTTCAAAAAGTAAAGTTATATAAAGATGTCAAATTTTATGAGATAACTAAAAGTTCCAAGATAAATCATTTAAGAACTGATTTTTTTTTCTCTGTCACCATTTATCTCCCTTTTACCCTTTCTACCTCTCCGCAATTCTCTTTCCTCTGGTAATCACCACACTGTTGTCTACGTCTATGAAGTTTTTATTTGTTTGTTTGTTTTTGCTTAGTCCCTTCACTTAAGAACTGAAATTATCTTAGTAAATAATTACAAAGATGAATTACAGATACTTATTTAAAAAACTATTAATTAATTGTAGAAGAAATCTGTAAATTTGTTAAGATGTTCAATTCTATGGCCTCCAACTCTAAGACTATGATTTTCAACAAAGACTGTCACCAAATACTAACAACATATCAGAAAAACATATGGATACAAAGGTAAATAATAACATACCATTTCCTGTTGTGTTGTAGTAAAGATATAAATTTTGGAATAACCTAAAAGAATATTTAAATATTATTTCAGACTTTGGAAATCTACTCATTAATATGATTAAAACATTATTACTGTTAAGAATATACTAGACGCATTCCAATTCTTATGAGAGTTCAAGAAAAACCTATTACAATTTTGGTAAGTAAAAGAACTCTAAGCTTCCTATTTCATAAAAACAAGTTATCTGCTACAAAAATATGAAAATAAGACAGTACTATAAATAGTGGAAAACTGCAGAAAAAGTCTTCATGAGCTATATACTTTCATCACAAAACTCACTTTTGTGTTGATTTTATAAGAGCAGAAATTTTACATTACTTATTGCTTTACTTATAACACCTATTTAAGTGTTTGTGAAATTAATAAAATTAAAGTACATTCCAGCACCTTCGATTCAAAGTAAATTCATGTTAAACAGGATGACATAAATTACTAAATTTATAATAAACCTGTTAGAGATACTCCAAAAATTAAGCAAAGTAGGTATTAATACCAGCAGATCATGACAGGGGCCCTTTCCTTTGGACAAACAGATCATTGCAACCAGCTGGGAAGTGAAAAACTCACTCTCAATTTAGGCTGAGAGGGAGCAATAGTTACTTAAAATTGGGCTTAATGATACAGAATCAACCACACAGGCATTTTCACCTTTTAACTACATTTCTTTACTCACTACTTGTACTACTTTCTGGAAGACATTCAGGCCTGCAACAATAAAGAGGAGTTGGAGAACAGTGTAAGATAAATTGAGTGTAAGATAAATTTTTTTCTTTTTTTAGTCCTGTTTCTGAACTCCCTCCAGCCCTTATCTCAGTATATTCCAGTTATTACTCTAAGTGAGGACAGGGACCAAACCTCAGTCATCTTATCCTCAGACATAGCCATCCTCAGGGGCGATACACTGAACTCACTAAAAGTGCTATAGATAGAATTGAATCAAAGGACAAAGACGCTAATGTGACCCATTTGGAGATTTCATATAGCAACAAGAAAATAACAATGTTCTCCCAAGGCCTCAGGTGCACAGTCTCTCTGGGGAACACTTTACTTGCAGAGAGGTTACATAAAACTTGAATAACACATTTTAAGATAAAATAGGTTTGCCAAAGCTCTACCATACGCAACACACTCCCTCTTGCCTTCACTGAACAAATATTAGTGTACAATGTCATTTGTCTCTTTAAATCTCCCTGACTTCAGAGTCCTGCTTTCCAAAATGTCCTTTGAAGTCAGAATTTCCAGTTTGGGATTCCTGGGTCCAGCATGGCTTTATTCCACGCTAAAATCCGATCACTGTGGAGTCTAAGATAAATTTCTATACAAACTTCCCACATCACTCTCTAACTAGCTTTGAGAATCCTGCACAGTACAAGGCATTTTCACATGTATCATCTCACTGGGTCCTTCAAAATCCTTTCTAATATTATCATTACTCCTCAATTTAAAGACGATGCTCAAAGGACCTAAGGTCATGCCCGCTGGTGAATGTCAGGTTGAGACTTAAGCTTAAGTATGCATGTGGCCTATACGGTACCTATAAATTATGTATAATTACAACATAAATTTTGAATAAATAACTGAAGAAAGATTATTATAAATAATAAGTTACCATCACTAAAACACACTGAATTCAGAAGCGAAATGTACCTTTTCTGGATACTGATGTGGTCCATAAACATTACTGCTTCTTGTGATGACAACTGGAAACTTAAGAGTATTTGACATTAAGATAATGGAACGGTCCAAAGTAATGATTACCTAAAGTTAAGCAGTTTTAAAATGTGGCACTTTTGGCTAAATCATTCCATACACTTTAAGGACAGAAGAGAGGGGAATTTTTTCTAATGTAAGGTCCCTGAAAAGACAGGAGAGGGTAGGATTCAGATAAAGGCGGAGGTTCCAACAAGAGGAGGAGGAATGTTTTCTTTATTGGGACAAGGGGAGGATAAGTATAGATGAGGCAGTTTGTAAGTTTGCTAGAAGAAAATTTCCACCTGATTACTTCAGAGACCACTTCTAGGGCTCTATGTTTGGTTACATGTTACACTTCAAATTGGCTTTCTCTGTTGTACCAACCCTTACAATTAAAAAAACCTACCAGAAAAGAGAAACAGACCAATGCTACTGGACCACAAAAGGCAAGAGAACCTTGAGTCATTCCCTGGTGTTGCCTTTCTGACCCAGTCCCTAATAACACCCAAAGACGACCAGTGGGAAGCCAAATGTAGGGGATTCGAGCTGATAATTCATAATGGGTAAGGCTCCCACACTGATAGTGTCAGAGCCACCCGGGGAAATCTGCCTCCTGTTCATGAGGAGCCAAGAGAGATGAATCATGCGGAGAGGAGCACACAGAGGGTAAGGGAATCTGCCCTCCCTTCATCTTCCTTAACTCAGAGGATTCCTGGGAACAGGGCTTTTCACTTTAGCTCTAACACTCTACATATTACTAAAGCAGGAAAAAAAAATGTACAAATCATTCCTTTAAAAGATGAACTAAACAAGAAGAAGTAGATCCTACTATAGAAGTACATCCTCAATATATATCCTCTACCCTAGAAATGAAATATTGCTAATGCTAACTTGAAGTTTTAACACCTAAGTCCAAAGAAAAATGATTCAAGAGTTTTAAATTAAAATCAGTTCTTACTTTATATTGTTCCCAGTAAGACTGTACAAAACACTCAGCCTCTGCCTTAGATGATGCGTAAGGATTTGTTGGTTGTTTGGGTGAAGATTCATCAAATTCCTAATTTTAAAAAGATAATTTTTTTAAAAAAGTACTATGCATACTTTCTAAGTAGAGAAATCACAAAATATATTACAAACTTGAAATGTTAATCATAATCACTACATTAAAAAAAAATTAATGAACCCCAACTATGTGCCTAGTATTTTTCTAAGCACTTTAATGTAGTAACCTATTTAAAGTTCACAACAAGCCAATGAGGCAGGAGGCAGAACAGCAAGTGCAAAGGCCCCGAGACAGAAGTGTGTTCAAGGGAACTATAAGGAACTTCATGAGAGGGGGAGCTAGATGGAGGCGAAAACATGTGGAACCTTGAAGGCCAACATCAAAACATTAACAGATCTTGAGTAATGTCATGATCTTCCATTTTAAAAATCATTCTGGCTACTGTGTCACATCAAATGTAGGGTGACAAGGTACAGAAAAGAAATTAAGCTTATAAAAATTGCAAGGAGAAATGAAAGTGGTTGCTTCTCAGAGGTGGGATTGTGAATTGAAAAGTGGCCAGGGTCTGCTTTTTCTCACTATAAGTTTTTTCAAACTACTTGATTTTTTTCATTATACATGTGTTTTGGTAAAAATAAAATAAAACAGAATGAGGTCACTACTGGCTATGAAAAATATAGACTGAAAAATGGAACCATTTTTTGCATAAAAAATATGACATTTACAAATGATTTAAAAAAGAGAACAGATTCCAGTTTCTACAATAATTTCACACTCACTCCTTGACATGACAATGTGCTTTCCTGAGTGAACAAGCAGTATGCTGCAGCCTAACTTACGCATGCTTTGGCCCATGGAAATAACATTCATCATATACATAAGACTGGGACAAAAAGATGAAATCTGCTGCTCTCTTGTTAAATACTGTCAGTCAAATTACATATAAATCTTTACCTAGAGTATTATTGTTGCCACTGGAGTGGCATTAATTTGATTTGAACAGAAGACACAATGGAATGACAAGTGGAGAGTGCCACAAGTATGTATAATCAGAGGATAAAAAAAGCCTAGAGAAGGTTTTACTATGACAGGTTTGTTGCATGGCCCACAGTAAGTAGATGAAATATACATTTTCTAAGCTTACCTTATCAAGACTGCCTCCATATACTTCATCTGTGCTGACATAAATAAATTTCTCCACTCTGGCTTCATGAGCAGCACTTAACAAAACATGAGTGCCATAAACATTAACATATGTAAACTCAAAGGCACGTACAAATGAAAGATCTAAAAAAGAGAGAGAAAGCTAGAACAATTCCATTCAAGGGACAAAACAAATATCAAATGCTAGACTCAGGTTTAAGGAAAACTCTATTCACTTGTCTTCATTCACTACAAATGCAATAATTTAAAAAATAACACAAAGACACATTGCTATTATGATTTCTTTAGCCTAAATTACATTATACATGTAAATTCCTAGGGCCTAGAAAACTATTAGTGCTAAATTTGAAGGAAGTACTTTTCATTCCATAAGGAAAAAAATAAATGATACATCTAAATTTAAAATGTTTTTAAATTTAAAAATTTTTTGAAACTTCCAGTTTAAGCTAGAGGGCTAGGCTTTTCAGCTCAACCTGTTATTGCTGAAAACAACTATTGGACAAATTATTTTATAATAAATTCGCTTTAAAGAATCAATTATCTATAATTTGGGAGTGAGGGGAACTTTCCTAACTATTGCTTAAAATACAGAAGCAAAAGAAATGAAATTGATAAATTTGACTACATAAAAATTCTTGCATAGTTAAAAAAAACACAAAAAAATCTACAAAGTAAAAAGACAAATGACAAACTGGGAAAAATATTTGAACTTATCGGAAAAAAGTGTTAATATATTCAATCTATAAATAAGTTATAAAAAAGTAGCAACCCTAAGGTAAAATGAGGAGGAGACATAAAGAGTTTAGACAAGAAATACAAAGGTCGTTAAGCTTAAGATGCTCAAACTGATTACAACAAGGAAAATCCAAATTAAAAATTCATAGAGCCTGACCAGTGTGGCTCAGTTGGCTGAGTGCACCAAAAGGTCGCCGGCTTGAGTCCTAATCAGAGCACATACTCAGGTTTCAGATTCAATCCCAGTCAGGGTATGTGGGGGAGGCAACCGATTGATGTTTCTCTCTCACATCCATGTTTCTTTCTCTCTCTCTCTCCCCCTTCTCCCTCTTCCCCTTTCTCTAAAAATCAATGAAAATATTTTTTAAAAAAATACAGTTTGAATGTTCATCTTCCCAAAAGTAATCACTATGCTAAATTTGGTTAAACTCGTAGGTTTAAGATAACATTCAAAGTTACATTTCAACCTATACTAAAAAAAGTGACCTGAATAGCACCAATTACCTTGATGACAGAGTGACCAACGACTTGTTTTTCTGGTAGAGCATGGTATATGCTCACTCAAAGACACATATTAAGTACTACTTGTTCAGCCCCATTACTGGACTTTGATTTAGGCTAATCAGTCATTGGAAAAAATACCTGTAACATAAAACAATGCTTACCTACATGTGTTTGTGCGGCAAAATGTAGCACTATATCTATTTTCTCTGTTTTAAAAAGCAGTTTCACAAAGTGAGCATCACATATGTCACCCTATATAAAAAGCAAACATGAAAAAACTAAGTTTCATTGAGCATTCCCATTCATAAAATCCATTTTACTGTATGAATAACAACAGAATGATAAGAGAAGAAGTAATTCTCCCCTCCCCAGTTTTATAGAGAATATCTTAAAAATTCAACTGAGGGGTCAAGTAAGTACAGTAATGAATGATGTATTTTTTCAGCATCCTAGGATATAAAATATTCAATTCAAAAATATTTTTGCAAATAAATATCTAAAATAATATTTTACTGAGCACCAACTACTATTAAGGACTATACTAGGTTTTTTCCATAACATTCTTGCCAAGGTAAGGTCACTATGTTAACAGGAAAAATTTTAAACATATTTTCAAAAGTTTAAGATAATCATTATTGAAATATATTTAAAGTATTACAATTGGAGTGACATTTTGAAAAATGCATCTAATCACAACTAAGTAAACTTATGAGTACTTTTGATGTTATATGTATAGTTAGTTCTAAAAATATGTATTCTCAATAATTCTTTGGTGACTGAAGAAAACACTTTCATACAGAAGAACAGAATTATGAAATGTTTGCTCAGTATACTGCTCAATATATTCTTTAAGATTTGTGGTTAAGAAGAGTGTTTCCAGAATCCCTAAAAAAACATATAAACCACAGGATAAATAGTTGCAGTTGACATTAAAATTTCCCTTTGCAAACCACTGACTTGGTTCTTTGGTTTCTTTGGATTCTTAAGAGTGGCTAGTAAGAATCAGTCTTCCAAAGCTTATTAATCAACTTTCATGGGAGAAGACTACCTTATGGGCTGTATGGTGTGGGCTTTTTGGCTATTGGCTGACCTAAGTAACACCCCACTTTATAACAATCTTCTTAAATTCCAGCAAGGCCTTATTAAGAAGGATAGTGAGCGGCCGGCTTGGCTCGGCAGTTGACCGTCAACCTATGAAACAGGTAATAGTTACATTCCCAGTCAGGGCACATGCAGTTGACCGTCAACCTATGAAACAGGTCATGGTTACATTCCCAGTCAGGGCACATGCCCCGTTTCGGGCTCAACCCCCAGTAGGGGGTGGTGCAGGAGGCAGCTGATCAATGACTCTCTATCATCACTGATATTTCTCTCTCTCCCTCTCCCTTCCTCTCTCTGAAATCAACAAAAACATATTTTTCTTATATAAAAAGGATAGTGAGGACCTAAAAATCACAAACCATGTAAGTTCAATCAGCTATTCATAGATCTGCCACGGCATGAAAAATCACACATAATTTTGTATGTGGTATCAATCTAAAAGTAGTATTCTCTATAGCATGTGGTACTTCTGAACACTAAAAGGTCTTTAATTAGCATATTTTCCAAGCCCATATTACACAAGTTTATAAAGAAAGAAGATATAATGTCTGAATAACTAAAGAGGCACAGTATACTATTATAAGAACTTTCATACCTGTATAAATTTGTAGTTTTGCTTGTTAGAAATGGTTTCAAGATTTTTCAAGCTTGCACAGTAATCCAGCTTAAAATAAGTAAAGAGAAAGGAGGGTGGAGAAACAACACAAAAAGTGATTAATAGCTTTTCCTATAAAATGTCAATTTATTTTAAAGACTATAGATGTTCTGATCATAATATGAGAACATGTCTTCTTAAAGTGTTTGCTTTTTGTATTTTTAAGTTTCTAACATCTTTAAAGTAAAAAATAAAAAGCGTAATTTTGTTAGTTTCAAAATACAAAAAAAAAAAAAAATCACTTGTTATAAACCTTTCCTTAAAAAAATTTTCCTGCCCAGATTTACCTCCAGCGCCTGGTGGCTGGAAAAGTTTACCATTCCCTACTGAAAAGGAATGAGTGATTGAAAACAATTACACTTGTGTTACACATAATATAACTCATTACATTTTTTCCTAAATTAACTGCTGGTAATTGGTGTAGAGATGGGGGTAAAAATTACTGTCCATGATAGTAAGGGAGGTAAAAATTCCTAAGACTTATGGATTATTCTTTGACTACATACTTTTCCTATTACATTTTACAAAATGAAGGTAATAACTGCACATTGTGTTTAAAGTCAAAAACTTGGTGATTATCAATCATAGCTTTCAGACTCTCCAGCGAGAGTCCAATTATTACAGAAAAATTCTCAAAAGTAAATTAATTACATTTTAAGTTTTTAAAAAATATAGTTTTCCATGAGATGGCAGATACAAAATCAAATAATAAAATCAAATGACCACAATATTCCAACTCCAAAAAAGGTTAATAATCACAAGATTACATTAAATATTGAATTAGGGTGAAGATTTTTTTTTTTGGTAAAAATACTGCTCTTAAAAACCTTTACTTTATGGGCTATCATAATAAGTGAAAAAGTTTCCAAAGGCTTTATTAAGATTAATACAGCATGAACACATGACTATAGGCCCCCAAGTTGCTAAAATGACTAAATAAAAAACTAAGATATTAGCACGACAGGATTCTAATACTTTTAAAAAATATAAATAAATTTCAGTGCATGAAGCTCATTTTTATAAAACTCACCTTGTCTAGATTTACGATCATATAGTCTGGATAATCTTCTACTAAAGAGACAATCACATGTGATGCACTATAAGAAAAAGTATATCTTGTTAGTAGAAAATTTAACCTTTTCCTTAAATTCTTAAATGTTACCCTAAGCTGTTAAGTATTAGGAAACTATTCAGACATCTTTACATTTTTGCAAGAAATATAACTGCACTGAATATACACACCCTCCTTTCACTAACCTTGTGAACAGCAGCAATACACAAAGCTTTATATTCCCTTTACACTAGGGAGAAGAGGCAAGTTTACTGGTCCTGGGTACATGAAAAAATTAGTTTAACCAAATGATCTGTTAATGCGCATGCTTTGAGTATGGAAGTAAAGCAGAATGGTAAGTACAATGGTTGGTGGTCAGTGTAAATGGACTATAATTACGTAAAAATTAAGTTAGTATGAGCATGGGAGTTGTCTATGTTTATAGTAATCCTACTGCAATTGCTATCTCTTGGTACAAGAATTTGATGGTGTAGCCCAGCCGGGCGTGGCTCAGTGGTTGAGCATCGGCCTAGGATCCAGGCGATCCGGGTTCGATTCCCGGTCAGGGCACATGCCTGGGTTGCGGGCTCGATCAATGACTCTCTCATCATTGATGTTTCTGTCTCTCTCTCTCCTTTCCTCTCTCTGAAATCAATAAAGATATATTTTTAAAAAAGAAGAAAAAAAAAAGAATTTGATGGTGTAAATCAGGGGGGTCCTACACTAAAACTAGGTTTCCAAGGCTAGCTGAACCCATCCCCAGTTAGATATCCACAGTGGCTCCTGGGTTTCAGAGGACCCTGAAATGGAACCAGAGGCATATTTCAGTGCGATGATTCACCAGATTTTATCATGTACGCCAAACAAAAAGGCAGGAACAAGGGCCAAATTATGAACTCAGAGTTTGTACTTGACAGCCCTTTCACAGCATTTTCTAGTAGTGCCCTTCTTGGACCAGCACTATCACACCAGTACCATTCTTTTATGTCCACACTCCTGTTCTTATTAAGTGAACCTTGCCTGCCTGGTACTCTTCTCTAAGTCACTTTCAGATTAGAAGAGGAGATTTAACGTGTTAATGGGCTTGGAGGTGGGAGAAAGAGTTCCATGTTCCTCTTCTTCCACTAAACATTGGGAGAGGTTCTCATTTGTACTTATGCATTCGTCCATTGAACAATTATTGAAGACCTCTGTAAAATGAGCCAGACAGTCTTCCAGGTGCTGAGACAACAACAGTTTCTGCCCTCACTGTTTACATTCTAAAGTGGGAATGCAAGCAATAATCAAGTAAACACAACACACAATTTCAGGTAGTGATAAGTATGTTAGTAGGGAGAAGGATATTTTAGATAGGGTGGTCAGTTAAGGCCTTTTTTGAGAAGGTAATGTCTGGGTAAACGTCTGAATTGAGTGATGCAAACAGGCTAAACAAAGGGGAAGCAAGGACAGAAGCCTCAAGAAAGGAGGAAGGAGCCTCATGTGTTTCAGGGACAGCAAGAGATGTGTGGCAGGCACAGAAAAGCTAGGGGTAGACTGGCAGGAGATCAGATTGGAAAAGTAGTGCTTGGGCACATGAGAGTCTAATAGATATGGAAAAGAGTCTGGATTTTATTCTAAGTCTGACAGGAACCACTGGAGTAAAATGTATGCACTTTTATTTAATAAACACTGACTTGTGAAAAACAGACTTGGAAGCACTATGACCAATCAGGAGGCTACAGTAGTAGCATAGGCAAAAGAACACAGTAAAATTGGGCCAGGGTAGAAGGGGAAGGGAGGTGAGAAGAGGCCTTGAGGATATACTTTGGAAGTAGGGAGAGAGGACTTGCTGACTGTGGGTGTAAGAGGGAAAGAGGCATCAAACGTTTAGTACCAACAGAGGGTTTTAAAGTAGGCTGAGTAAATAAATGCCCTGTCATGTTACAAAAATGGTTTTTTGGCGTCTAGAGGTACAAGACCTGTGTATTGGGGGAAGGGGTGCCAGGAGGGTTGAAGCAGCTGGTGAGAAGCTTACTGCAATTATGGGCGCACTCAGGAGAGTGACAGGTGCATCTCAGGCCAGGCAGGAGGGCAGACAGTACCCAGAACCTCTGCTTTGGGGAGGAAGGCGTTTTAAAGAAGTCGCAGTTTCTAAGGAACCAGGTCTTCGCAGGCCGGCAGGGGGAAGACGGTCGGAAGATCCCGGTCGCGCATTAAGACCCTCCCCTCATCAAACACCCAAAGCTGGTCCCAAGTTGCCACGGGCAAGCAGAGCCGCAGAAAGGGTTGGGATTTCTGGGAAGCCAGTACCTGACCAGCGACGCCGTTACCTACATGAAACCAGCACCCCCGGTCACCAGGACCCGCTTCGCAAAGCTGCTGGCAGGACCCAAGGAATCCTCCCGACCCGCAGCCGACATTTCCCCTCCAGCAGTGCCTGGCACCGTAAAGCGCCACGTCTCTGTGCTGTAGGGAAGTTCCACCGCGACCTTTTACGACGCGCCCGTTCGCCAGGCTCGTTAACGGGGGGCAGGCAGCGGCGACTTCCGGAGCGGAGCTGATTCCCCGCCCATTGGAGGGCTGGGCGTTCGGAACCCTCGGGAGCCCTGGCCCCGCAGAGCCACTGCGCAGGCGCCGCTATTGGGTGCGGACGCCGGGCTCGCTAAGAGCGGTGCAGGGTGCCTGGGAGAGTGGGGCCTGGAAGGTTTCCAGGCCTGTGTCGCCAGCATGAATTAGGCTTTCCATAGCTCTCCAGGTGGGCGGAGTTACGAATGATTACCTTTGCATTCTTGCACAACAGCCATCTCCACAGATCACACACCAGTGGCGTTGAGAACTCCGGGGAGTTATCTTGCAAGGTATAGAGATGGGAGGTTGGAATAGCAAAATGACCTCCTGCTGCTGCTGCTGGTATTATTACAGACAGCGGAAGCTGTTGCAGTCATGGTATAGATGTTCCCCGGGTCCTACCCTAAGATCTTTTCCTGCTCTGCCCTAGACCTTGTGCTCCTTGCTTCCCCTGGAATTCACCTGGCATGCTCCTTCCCTTAGGCCTGGCTGTTGTTTCCTCAGATGTCTGCCTGGTACTTACACTTAGGTCTTCCATTTTCAGCTGGAGCCTCACCCTGTTAGTTCTTTCTTGACCACCCCAATTAAAATAGCAAACTCTACCCCAGCCCTGGTGGACCACTTTACCCTGTATTTTTCTCCGTAACAGTTATCAGCATTTATGTTGAATTGCTCATTGTCCCTGCTCCATGAGGGCAGGGGCTTTGTTTTCTGATACAATTCCAAAGCCCTACCTAGGACCAAGCCTGGCACAGAATAAACCGTCAGTAAATATTGTTAAATAGATGAATAAAAATCTTGTGGTTTTTTAAACAATGTGTTGGCAGAGCCTACAAGGAATGGAAATACTCAGGATATGTAGAAGTGTTATTTGTTACAACATTCTGGTAGGCAAATTCAAATGTAAATATCCTATGATCCTCAAATTCCAGGATGTATAATATCGGTAATTGCAGGAAAAAAGTATGTTCTTTGGTATATTGCTGGTAGTAATGAAAAACTGGACACAATATAAATGTCTACTAATACTGTTGCACTTTTTAAATATAATAGGCTGACATATAGCCTTTTAAAAGAATGTACCAATATGGAATGAGGGCCAAATTTATCGTAGTGGATACTTCTGGTTTTATATGACCAGGCTCCCGTACCCTTTATCATCTCCCCAATTTGACCTACTCCAGGTAGGCGCCAGGATGGGCATGTGACTCACCCTAGGCCAATTAAAGCCTCTTCGTGGGATCTGGAATTAGACTAAGGTTCCTGGATAGTCTGATTGCTCTTCTTGAACTCTGAGGACCTACAAATTTGGGGCTTGCTCTTGGCCATAACCATTCAAATGAACTAAGAAATCAAAAAGCCTATCTTTAATGAGAGAGAAAATAAGTTGGTTACAAAGAGAAGAAAGACAAGAAACAGAAAAAGAGGCCTCACAGCATTCAAGATCCATATTCTGATTTTTTTCAGGACCAGTTTTATTCCTGTTCTTGGTTTGCAAATACCACATATACGTGCAAAATCATGTCTGAAAGGATCCACCCTAGACTACTAACAAGGGTTAACTTGGGGTATCAGGCATAGGCAAGGAAAGGAGAAAATGAGGACTTACATTTTTACGTCAGACAATTTTGACTGTTTTTTTTCTAAGCTGCATGAATTCCTTTTATAATTAAAATATAATGTAATTTTTAAAAAAGATCTCAAAACTTTAATACCTCCAGTTTATTCCTGGTCTGCCAGAGATACCAGAAAATGCTGGCTATATGATAGGAAGTGTTCCCGCCAGGTTTCATTTTCTAAAAGGTGAGGTCCATTGTGAGAACTTGCTTATTACGTAATAAAGCTAGTTGTCGAGTGAAAATAATTTATATACATTTATTCATAAAATAATTTTAAGCTTCTGCTCTCATGGAGAAACAGTCTCTGACCAGCTGGAGCTTACAGCATAGTAGGGGATTCAGGTAAGTCAATAAACATTTACAATACCTTGTGGTCAGTGCCTGCGTAGGGAAGTAGAGGATTCCTGTTACAGGGCATCTAACACAGACTTGTGAGTTTGAGAAAGGCTTCTAAAAGAGCCTTGGGGAAGAAGAGTAAAGTAGACAAAGGAAGGTGACGCGGGAACTGCATAGTAGAATAAGACAAATATTGCAGCCAGAGGAATCGGCAAGTGCTAAAGGCCCAGAAAGGAGAACTTGGAGGGTTCAGTGAACTGACAGTAAGGATGGAGATTAAAAAGTCCAGAGGTGGAAATTTGAGGCTCGAAAACCATATTCTTAAGAGTGGGTTGTGGACTAAAAGCAACTGAGAACTTTTGTAGGAAAGTGATGCAGTCGTATTGCATTTCCCAAAACTTTATGTGGCTCTAGAGATGGGCTATGTATAGCCCATTGGAGAAAATTAAGACCAGAGGCAGGTCAGTGGCCATAGGCCTGGAGAGGATAGTGGCGGCTGCTTCCTACCATCACTGCCCGGGAGACACGCTACTAAACTGTTAAAATGAGTTGACTAGATGTAGGCCTGTAAGGGGGGGTGGGGGTGGGGGTGTCGCTGTAATTCCCAGCTGTCTGGGCTGCTGGATGATGACTTAATTCAAGTAGACAGGGATCTAGGAGGGGAAAAAAGCCATTGGACATGTTAAGTATCGTTTAGACATTAAAATGGAAACGCCCAGTGGGCTGCATAGGCACCTAGGGCTTTGCTAGAGTTTCCCTCTCTTCGCCAGAGATGGTGCTGTCGTGTGTTTTGTTAGTTCTGTCTTGAACCCCACAGGCCTCTGAAAAGCCTTGAGCCCAGGCCGGCGCTCCCACGCATGCGCAGTGGGCAACGAGGGCAATAATTTTTCCGTAACCTGAAGCAACATCCTCCTAATTCTCCATAAAAAAAGGCGGGAACTAGCCAACTGGCTGGGAAGTGATGGGACCTACGCATCTGCACGTCCCGCCCACTTCAGCCTCTGATTGGTGGATGTTCGTGGCTCGTGGCGGAGGCGCCCTCCTCATTGGCTGTCCGTCTCCTGGGCGAGTCGGCGGCACCGGTCCCGCTCCTTCCTCCCCCTTCCCCAGCTGCCGACGTGGGACTGGTGGCCGCTGGTGGTTGGGAGCGGCGCTGTGGGTTCCGAGCGGCGGGCGGGGATGGGGGTGCTGCGGCTGCTGGCAGTGGCCGTCGCCTGCTGCTGGTGGCCGCCGGGCAGCCAGGGTAAGACGCTGCGGGGCAGCTTCAGCAGCGCAGCGGCCCGAGACGCTCAGGGCCAGAGCATCGGCCACTTCGAGTTCCACGGTAGGTGCGGGGGCGGGGAGAGGGATGAAGGCGAGCGGACATGTCCCGCGGGCAGCGTCCCCGGCCCCGCGAAGGGAGACCCGGCACCCGGCGGCCAGGCCCTGAACTTCTCTCAGCTCACCAGGACTTCCCGCGTCGCCGGCCGCCCTCCTCCCACCGCAGCTCACCGGAATCGTGGGATGCGTTTATTGCGAACCCTCCTATTGCTGCTCCCACACCCTCGTCGGCGCCCTCTCCCCTTTTGGTGATTGCATTCTGCACCTAAAAGATCGTTTCTCCAACCCGCCCCATACAAACGTTGTGCAGATGACACACCTGCTCCATTTTTCGAGATCCTTGCCTCACAGAAGCATCAGTTGCTCACGCTGTGCCGACCTGATTATATACGCTAAGGCCCTGTAATTAACGTGTGAGTCTAAGCCCCAGAACGTAGGTTTCTTGGGTTTGTTGTTATTAAGATCAATTCGATAAAAACTACTTGCAACAAAGAGGTTTTGGAAATCAATACAAAACACCTGGTAATGTAGTTGTCACTATTGCTAGAACAGTTTAGTTTCTCTTCTACTAAAGGAGTAGATTAACTCTGGATCATGAGGCCTAGAATTAACTTGACAGAAAAGCATGTGTGTCCTGAAAACTTCATACTTTGTATCCTCTCTGGCCCTTCTGAAATCAGAACTGCATTTGATTACCTTCTGGTCTCCTTCAAAAATCAGTAATTCTTCAATGAGTGAATTTGCAATTCATTCTAATTTTTACTATATTTATTTGTACCCTCAAGATTTTTCTTGGGACACACTTGATACTCTTCATTTAACTAGTACTATATTTCAAATCATTATTTCCCTTGATGAGGTTAGTATCCTTGGTTTACATAGTCTTTAGTGTTAAAAGATCAGAATATTATCCTAGAGAGGATTCTTAGAAGATAATAGAAATGAGAAGCTATTTAGTGTGGGAGAGCAGTTTAAAGTATTGAAAAATTACAGAATTGGTGGTTAAAGGTAGGGAAACCTGAATTTTTTTTTAATCCAAAGTTTTTAAAAGCTGAGAAAAGGAGATGCAACCCAGTTTTCCAAAATCCAATGTGGGATAGATTTTGGGTGAATAAAATAGAAACTCTAGAAACAAAGTTTTATTATTTTTTAGGTACCATTTTAAGTTTCTTAGTCAACAGGCTGTAAATATACTTTGAGTATTGACAATGATAGCAATATCACTGCAATAAATGGCACAATCTGGACAGTGCTGGAAGGTCTGTTATGTATGGAAGTTATGACATGGTTATTACCTATGTCTAGAGGCAAGACTTAGACAGTCATGATGATTACGTAGTAAACAGAAACTTGTGTAGTAAATCCAAATTTCTCAAGAAAGCTTGGAGAATAGAGTGATCCAAGTATTTTAACAATTTCTCTCTCTCTCTCTCTCTCTCTCTCTCTGTGTGTGTGTGTGTGTATGTGTGTGTATGTAACTGCAACTTTCATCAAATTCAAATTCAGTGAAATAATAGTACTACAACTATACTGAAATAATGAACTGTAATTCAGAATGCAATTTAAGATGTTAAAGTCATTTTTAACTTTTGGTAATTTATAATGTAATCAGTTTATATAGAAGACATATACATTCTTTGATACATATTCATATTATACATTTAAATTTATTTAAAATGTTTACTCAAAGTGGTAATTATAACAAAAGTAAAAATAATAAGAGAATATTAAAATGAAAAAGCAATTTCCTTCTCACCTAGAGTCCATTTCCACAGAGGCAACTATTTTTTGCCATTTACTTATGGGCCTTGACTATAGTTTGTGTGTGCAACCAGGCTCATTATATAGTAGTCTTACAACATATTCTGAAAGTTCTGTTATAAACGTCACATGTCAGATTTTGTGTCAGGTATAATGTCTACCCCAAAACTCATATATTTAAACTTTCTTGCTATTAGCTATGCTTATTAATTTTTTGAGAGAGAGGGAGAGAAACATTCATGTGATGTGAGAGTGAAACATTGATTGGCTGCCTCATGCATGACCCCCCCCCCCCCAGGGATTGGGCCCACAACCCAGGCATGTGCCCTGACCAGGAATCGAACTGGCAACCCTTCTGTGCACAGGGCAACGCCCATCCAACTGAGCCACACCAGCCAGAATGAGCTATGCTTATTTTTTACATTAAAAGTATAATTCAATATCTAGAGCCATGTTATTTTAAAAAACAAAAGAAACTTAGGAAATTTCTATAGTTTATGAGCAGATGTTAAAGACGTGGAATGGTTGTAAAATGAGGCAAAAATTCTATTACAGTGAAGGTCCACATGCAGCGATGTTGCTGTTTAATTCAGTGAAATGTCATCAGTTAGCTGAAGTATAAGGAAAAACCACACACTGATTTGGATAATTAATGTGCCTAATCTCTTGACTTTGCATCTGAATTTATGTTCATTCTAATGTGATCTACCCAGTTAAGGGAGAGTTAAGCAAAATTGTGTTCTTTAAATTCCCACTTTGATAAGTAGTGGTGTTGAATTGTCCTACCATCTCACTTTTGTGTAAGACCAAACTAGTTGATAATTTTTGTTTTAATGTCTAGGTGACCATGCTCTTCTGTGTGTCAGAATCAACAACATAGCAGTAGCTGTTGGAAAAGAAGCTAAACTCCATCTATTCCAAGCCCAGGAATGGCTAAAGCTGCAAGAAAACAGTCATAGTTATAGTTGTAGTGAAAAATTATCCAAAGCTCAGTTGACAAGTGAGTATATCCTTTTTTATTTGATTGTTAAGTATGCTTTTTTCCTCCTTGATGTTAAATGCAGTGTTTGCATACCAAGATGTTTTATGACACAGCACGCATTGCACTGTGATGACACTTTGTCTACTACATTCTAAACTGAAATTTAAGGAAACTGACCTTTTCCTTGATTAAAAGATAGAATGCCTTTTTCCCCCTTTATCATTCAAAATTTTTGAAAATATATCCAAATAATTTATAAGGGCATACTTTTTCGTTCAATTAGACTTCTTACAGGTCAAATAATTCATACCAATATATTTTGACCCAGTGGCAGCGTGGAGTGAATGGTAACATTTGTTGAATACTTATTACATGCTAGCACTGAGCTAAGCACTAAACATGTATTATCTCAGTTAATTGTATAATGTAGCCTAAGTGATGCTGTTTTGCAACATGTTATTGGAACATACGACCTAGTCTTGCAGTGGCACATCATTTGTAAACCTTTAGGTTTGCCTATAGAGAGGCACTGCTTTTATTCTAGTTTCCTATATCCTTGAGCTCTTCCATTCTCATCAACACTAACTCATGCGTTAGGGTGTTAGCCATCCAGAGTGAGTACAGATCTTTTTAATATAGAAATGACGAGCATGTGCCATACTACCCATTTCATTAGGAGTATGAAGCATCCATGAGAAAAAGTTGGAATTATTGCTCTCCCCTTTTCTTCCCTATATTTTCCCTATCATGTTCTGCATATTGATGACTCTCTGAATATTCATTTAGTCAAGTAAAACACTGCCATTTCTAAACATCCAGTCTTCCTAGCTTTAGCAGCTCTCTGGTTTCCTCATAAGGCAGTGATCCAGAATAGGGATAAGAGTAGAAGTCCCCAGTCCTTGCCATCCATTGTGGGGATCTTTTATTTAGATTTGTGAGGTGACATTGACAGTATGCTGAAGAAATCTGAATGACTTAAGGAGAGACACTTACATAAAGTTAGATACCTCAATCCTGAATTTCAGAACTTACCTGAGAAATTCGTGCAAGTGCTCCTTATGTTTCTTTATACGCCAATTTGCTCATCTAAGTGTTCCACATATGTATGCAAAGTTCTTGTCCATCCAAACCTGGGCCTCCTGCAATGTTCTCAGTTTTAGGAACTGGTGCCACCATCCATCTCAGAAACAAGCTGGAAACCAAGGAATCTTCCAACACTCCCCTCTTTGACTTCTAAATATCTCTTGAATTCACCTTATTTTCTTCATCTCTACCTCCACCGTGATATTCCAAGTTGCTGTAATCTCTTGCCTGTGCTTATTGCAGTAGCCTTCTATCTGGCCGCTGCAGCCATGCTGATCCTTCTCTGTAATCAGTCATCTTTCTGAACAGCAGATTTCATCAAGTTGAATTCACTTCCTCACCACACCCTTAAATACTCCAGCGGTTTCCCACTGCTCTTAGGACAAAGACAGGCCTCCTTAACCTGACCAACAATGCCATGGTAGTCTGTTCATTGCTTAGCTGCCCCTCCCCCAACTTAATTTCACAGTACTGCCCCCCTCCTGTCTCATTTTATTAGCTATGGTGCTTGTTTTATTTTAGTGCTGTCCTGGGTCTTTGCACAGGCTTTTCCTCCTCTTGTTCTTCCTTCCCCTTTGGCTCCTCCCTCCTCTAAGTTAATACTTGAGTTTTTATAGCCTCTTATTTCCCCCCACAGCACTTATAGTTACCACTTTGCATCTTATTTATTTGTTATAAAATCAATCAGTAAGAGCACCAGAGCTCTTTTAGTCCATTCATTCATTCATTCATTAACTGAGTACTTCTTTCGTTTCATGTATTATGCTATGCACTAGTGATAAATCATGGACCAAAATATTGTGACAATAGTGGGTGGGGCAGGAATGAATCATATCAATGTAAATGTGAAATTGCAACTGTGGTAAGTATTATGAATGTTAGTTACATAGTACTCTGAGAATGATAATTTAGCATATTCTAGTGCTGAGTTAAGCATTTACTAAGCATCTGTAGGGTGAATTATCATAGAGCTTAGTGCTTGAGGAGTTTTTTGGTTGGTAGGTTGTTTGCTTTGTTTTTGACACCTCAAAGTCTTTTTCTTTCTCCAATAAAAACTTACCAGGTAGTTTAAAGCCTTGAGCTATAGGAAGGATTTGTTTTCCTATATCACATGGTCAATATTGTACTTTGTACACTTTGAAAATCATAATTTTTGTATCAGTCATAATATACCTTCAGTCACAGAACTTACGTATACAAGGAGACAGTATGGTGCAATGGAAAGACCGATAAACTGAGAATCACTGCTAGTGACTTATAAACTCTTGTTATCTTTGAGCCACACTTTACTTATCTGTACAATGAAGTTGGACTAATTTTCTCTAAGGTTTCCAAAAGGCCTAAAATGCTAATTATAATTCTTTAGGATAGAGTTGCATATAAATAGGGCAGTGACTTATAAAACCTCTTGCTGTTGTTTCTTTTTTTATTTTCCCTTTCCTACTTTCTTGAGTGCAAGCATATTCTTTGGAATTATTGGAACAGAAGATCTCAGGAAACAGGAATTTTTGAGGAAGAAGATTGTTGTGTTAAATTTTGGGTCCTGAAATAAATTAAGTACTGGTGAGACATAAATCACTTTCTACTTATTTCATCAATTCTTTTTCCAATAACAAAAGCCAAGTCTTAAGAAAAATCTACGTTCTCTAACTTTTATATATTGTTTTTCATATTTATAGTAGGTTATTATTTGGGAACTTTGGTGCACTGAAACAAAAGGCATATCCTTAAATTCATGACAGTGTAGTAGTACCACATTTTAAAATAATTCCTTGTAGAAATAATTCTTATTTTCCTGGCCATTAATGAGACTTTAAGAATTAATAGCCTTTCACCTACTTGGTAATGAGTTCATTAACTATGCCTAATGCCTATGTAAAACCTTACTGCTGCTATGAACTATGAAAAGACTAGCAGCTTTGAAAAATTCCCTAATGTCAAATGTCGCTTATGAGTATACATTCTCCCACATGAATGTTTGAGAAATTATTTTTCAGTCTTCCTTTGTTCTCTTTCAGTAATGTCATAAAACATCAGCTTTAAAAATAGTAATAAAATATTTTGTAGGCTTTTAAAGCAAGCAAAGAAGACATTTGCAAAGCACTGAAAATAAGTTTCTATGCAAAGCAATTTAACAAGGAGATTAAGAGTAATTTGCTATCAGATTAGAAGAGCTAAATATAATTTTATATATAAAACATATTCAATAATGTCTTTGTACATCATGTGCATATATTTCCTTTTGTACATTTGGCATGTTTAGAAGTCCATTAAAGCTGTTAGTATATTATTATTCGGTGTATTTTTGTTAACAATATTCATTTCCTTTTATAATATGATTGAGCAATTAGCCATATAACATCATCCTCTGCAATTCAAGTTTTGCTGATAATTGAGGTACTAATTACATCAGCATAGAATATGTGTGCTGTGCTGTAGTCTTTTGTCCCAAAAACAATACACAGTTTGTCAAGAGATTTGTTTCTCAGGCTTGCTGAAAAAGGCAACAAGACAAAAAGTTAAGGCAGTAGCACTTTATGAAGCACTCTTGTTTTAATGATGTAAATCTGCATAATTTAAAATGAAACATTAAAAAGTGTATTGGTGAAAATATAATGGTTAATTTTTATATTGTTTTATCTAAGAGAAAAAGTGTAAGTGATAGAACAGCAACATAGCAGAGCCTTTAAGTAATGAGATCTAAATTATGTAATTGTGAGCTGCACATTTCAAAAACCTTATTTTCGAGCCACATATTGATTATATATTGAATTCTTACTAAAGGTTTTCAAATATTTAACAGAAATTTGAGTCTTGGTTACATTTTTCCAGCAGCTGTACAGCTAAAAAAAAAAACGGCATAAATGTCAGCTAAATTTAGATCGCCAAAAAAACAGTGCTATAGTATTGTCGATAAAGTCTTCTTGTCCAGTTTAACTGCTGTTAATGAGATTCCCAGTTGTAAAGTCCAAGTCCTCAAAATTTTAATCCTGACTAGATACATCAGTATCTTGTTTATAAAGACAGCCTTATATAAATAACATTTTTCCAATTTTTTATTAGGAAAATTTTCAATCATACAGAAAAGTTGGAAGTGTGGATTCAGTAATTGTTAATATTTTGTTACATTTGCTTTGTACTTGTATGTGTGATTTTTGTTTTTAATTAAGCTATATGAAGATAAGCTGTGGGTGTCATGAGCAGTTCGACCCACCATATTTCAGCCTGCATTGTATAAGAGTAAGGACAGTCTTCTCCATACCACAACACTGTGTTATACCTAAGATTTCTTAAAGTGAATCATTTCATAATGTCTTCTAAAATATCTTTCATATGCTAATTTCCAATTAGCCCAAAACATGCCTTTTATTTATTAAAAAGTTTTTTCCTTCATTTGAGAAATAGATCGAGATTAGTTGTCATGCTGTGCGGGCAGTCTAGAGTGGGAATCAGGCCCATCATAATCTTAAATTTTAAGAATACTCATCTTTGTACAAAATCAGACTCTTTACATAGGATTTTCATATACTGTCTTATTTGCTCCTCACAAGAATCTGAGCTAGCTAGGGCAGGTATCTTAATTGTACCACCAAAAAACAAATTTAGAGAGGTTAATTTATTTGCTGAGTTATAATGTTGGTAAGAGTTATAATGTTGGTAAGAGCAAGGGCTAAGCCTTGCTCTTTTAACTCTTCTCTTTTTATTGTACATAATGTGTGAGACACTACTCTCCTATAACTTTGTGATAGTGTTAGTGAGTGCCTCTTAGGTCAGAATCATAGTTTTAAATCCAGAAGGGATCTTAGATATCATTTAGTGTTTCTCAAATAGGGTACTTTTGGCATTTGGGGAGGAACAGGTCTTTTTTGTGAGACTATACCTTGGATTGCATGAGACTTAGCACAGCCCCCTCCAAATATTTTCTCAACTATTGTGACAAAACTGTCCCTACACATTTTCAGATTCCCTAGAAGGAAACAGGATTACCCTGGTTTGAGAACCACTTATAAGTGTAACCACCTTGTTTTAAAGAAAGGGAAAGGAGAATTAACCTTTATTCAGCAACTACTATGTGACAGATACCATGCAAAGTGACTCATATGACTTTGTCCTTACATCAGCTCTTTGCTCTAAGTATCTTCGTTTTACAGCTGAAGAAAGTGAGTGTCATTACTTATGTAATTTGCCCAGGGTCACAAAGAAGGTAAGTATTGGAGCCAGGACTCAAGTACAGCTTTGTGTGATGCCAGTATTCATGAGTCCCCTTTCTCTTACCACTATATAGACCAAACCCAGTGTAATAACTCTTATATTCTTATAATTTCTATTTTTCTACTTGTAGTACCTTTTTAAGACTTGCCAATTAGAAAAAGATTTTGGAAAATCTTTTGAAAGGTATTTGTCAGTCATAATTATTAGATTTTTTTTTTCTAAATTGAACGCTCCATTTTAAATTTAACTGAAATAAGTAGTTTTCAGAAATGTCACTGTGATCATTACACAGCATTGTAAAATTACTTAATGCTACAGAATTGTACACTTAAAAATTGGTCAGCCCAGCCAGTGTGGCTCAGTGGTTGAGCATCGACCTATGAACCTGGAGGTCATGATTCGATTCCTGGTTAGGACACATACTCGGGCTGTGGGCGGGGGATCCCCAGTAGGGGAATGCAGGAGGCAGCCGATCAGTGACTCTTTCATCAATGATGTTTCTATCTCTCTCTCCCTCTTCCTTCCTCTGAAATCAGTTTTTTAAAAAAGCATATAAAAAAAATTGTTCAAAATGGTAACTTTTGTGTTTTGTATATTTTACCACAGTGCAATATACAAACCATGTATCATAGGAATGTACACTTGGAACCCGTATAATCTTATTAACCAATGTCACCCCAATATATTTAATTTAAAAAATTTTTATCACTAACCCACTTGAAAAATTTGAAAACATTTAAAATGAAATATCAGAGTTTCAGAGAAACCATTCTCTCATTTGTGGTGTTTCGTAGTACTTTTATAGTTATTCCTTTGGTTAAGATACCTTATTTTTCTCTGCTTTATGATATACAGACCATATGCCAGTACTGCAACAGGGTTTGATTTTCTAAGCCTATAAGAATTAAACAAGAGAATTCTAACTTCAGATTGATTGTATGCCTAAAACAATGAATACATATGAGAGTTTTGCTTTGAAAGTGCTGTCTTCTTTCTCTTTAAAGTGACCATGAATCAGACTGAACATAATCTGACAGTGTCCCAGATTCCGTATCCACAAACATGGCACGTGTTTTATGCAGACAAGTATACGTGCAAAGATGATAATGAGAATTCTCAGGTGGAAGATATACCATTTGAAATGATGCTACTAAACCCAGATGCTGAAGGGAATCCACTTGATCATTTTAGTGCTGGAGAATCTGGTAAGAATATACATTTAAATATATGTCCTAAATACAGAAAAAGATTTATTCTCAAATTTTATGTTGTGTTTTTAGGGTATTAAAAACTAAAAACTTTTGTGTCTAATAGTAGGGAAATGATTAAATGAATCTTCTTATAGCATTTTAATAGCAATACTATTAAGTTAAAAAAGCAGAACACTAAATTTTATATTGTATGATTTGAAGTATGTTAAAAAATGCAGAAAATAAACAGAAGTACAAGAATATTAACAAATTATTACCATATGTTGAGTGGTAGAAATTTGGATAGTTTTATTTTCTCTTATATATTCTAAATCTTTCAAAAATAATAAACTAGCATTTTTATAAACAGAAAAATATTAATAACTTGAGTAACCTAAATTGGAAACTCCACGATAGAGATTAGGAACTGTGCTACTTTGTATGACTATCCTTTTAATAGGTTGTTTGAGCAGATTTAAGGATTGTCTTTATTGGAGCTTGCAACCATTTTAGGAATGATCAAAGTTTATAATGCTTTCCAAAATTAGGTGTACTCCCATTAAATTTTTCATCAGAATTTTAGGTTGACTATGTACAGCACTACTACAGTAAGATATGTAGCCCAAACAGTAATGAACGACTTCTTGTGATTCATGATAAACATGCCATAAAGTATCCTAACAGATTTGTAAATTAACATGTCAGAATGAAAACTAAGATCTGCAGACTGTTTGTCAAAAAAAAAGGATTCATGAGTTCATTACCCATTCGGAAGAGTTGATATTCTTAGAGAAAAATTTAAACCCATTACATCTCATTGGCCGTCAGAGTGGGTGGAGGAAGGACAGAGGTTGAAGCTGCATTATACAAAACTGGTTCAAAATACAAATTGCCACAGAAAAGCAACTCAAGGAGCAAGCGTTATGGACAACAGGTCACAAGTAACTTAATGTATGAAGACATCAACTTTTTTTTTAGTATCTTTTGATCTGAAAAATATATATATAGTGACAAAGTGAGATGCTACATGTTTTAAAATAGTTAATTCTGAAAGTTTTTTGTGTAAAGGAAATGATATAAGGGTTAGCTACTCAAGTTGGTTTTTAATGCAAATGAACTCAAAGGTTAAATTTCACTTAATGGTAGTTTGGATCTTAGTAGATTGTTATTGGAAGTTAAGTCAGTCCTACTAATGGTAGTTTGAATCATTGTGTTGCCAGTGGAAATGGGGTCCTTTCTTTCTTGGAGTCGTGAGAAAAGCATTTCTGAGGACCCACCCATGGGAGTTTGAGGTGTTGTGGTAAGATTTACTGGGGTTGAAATGGAAGACAGCCCCCAGGTTCTCGGGGTCTCATCTCCATCAGTCCCACTGTGGAAAAAGTCCAGCCTTGTCTCTGTCAGGCCCAGAACAAAGGCCAGTGTCCAAAAATTTTGTGCCATGCTACAGTTTAGTCCAGTTTAGCCTGTCTTTGTTCTGCCATGCTACAGTTTAGTCCAGTTTAGCCTGTCTTTGTTCTGCTAGCTTAGTCTGTTCCTGGCTACACTTTGGCTGGTGCTGTGCCCAGGCCAGTGCTTGGAGTTCTACAGCTGCTGGCTGCTCGGCTGCTATGGGGAGAGAATGTGGGTGGGAACCATGAGGGAACCCATGGGGCAAATGCATGTTATGAAGCAAGAGGAAGAGAGCTTGTCTTTGTTAGGCTGATTATGCTGCCTGGTCTTACAAAGGACCAGGTGCCCTTTCAAACTAACCCATCACCTTCCCAGTCTTTCCCCGACTTCTGCTAGGTCCTCCCCATGACCAGTTCATTTCCTAGATCTTCCGGGTTGTGTGTTCCTAATCCAGTCTGCTCCTTCTCCCAGGTAGGCTCTGCCCTTTGTGGGTGCTAAGTTCTTACTGCACATGCCTCAAAGTGGAGGGACCTCTCTGCTTCTGCTGCACAGGTGCCTAGCTCCCCCAGTGCCGTCTTGGCTTCTACTGGGCTTGTGCCCAGCAAAGGAATTTCTCCTGCTGTTCTGTCTCTCTCTCAGTAATCTGGCTAATAACCAGTAACTATAATTCCTGCCTGCTTCAGGGATTAGGTCCTGAGGCCAGAGGAGGCAGCGGCCCCCTGGGTAGTGTGGGAAGCTGTGGCATCTTAATGAAGCAGGCTTATGGTCTGATTCAGTCAGCTCTCTAGTTTATTAGACTTGATGTCTGATTCCCTTTGCTTCCTTCCTTAGTAATATCTAGCTACTTACACCAACAATTGTACATTATTATTACTGGAAGTTAGGTCAATGCTACTATTTCTTCTATGTTTCTAAAAGATGTTCGCATTTATTTTTCATACTTTGGAAAGGCATTGATGAAACCCATGTCTACTAACAGCATTGGATAGGTGATCGGACTAAATTGTTTTTAAAGTTCCTTTTAATGACAAGGCTTCATTATTTCATCTGATACTTATTTTTAGGATTGGTCAAGGCTCAGCAGGAAGCAGTGCTCTACTAGAGTCACTATACATGCAAATCCTCCTGCCTCTAGTAGTGACCTGACCACTTCTCAGGCTGGCCCTGCCCCAGCACAGTCCTGGATCTTTCGAGTGTCAGGCAACCTCCAGGTCTTTGACTTGCCCAGGAAAGATTTCAAAGACAAATCAGAATGAGAATAAAGTAAGTTTTATTTAGGTAGAGAAAAAGAAAGAGACCGGGATGCCCATGCCACTGTGAAAAAAGTGAAAAGTATGCATCCAAGTGGAAAAGGGCCAGCTCAAGAGTGAGTTGTGTGGGTGGTCAGTTAGTTCTTGGGATTTTGTTTCCAAAGGGGGGGGGAGGTTGTCTTCGAGCTTTGTGGCACCAAATCCTGACTGCCTTCTGGTTAGGAAGGGCCTTATTGTTGTGACTTCCAGGATCACAGGGATATCCTGCCATTAACTGTTTTCTGTTTGATTATGGCTGGAGTTGGGGACTCTGGTGAGAGGATGTGTGCTCCTATTTCCTCATCCCACTTGTCAGGATTTTTCCCTAACTTCTTTCTATCCTGCCTCATGGTGGAGTCCAGTCCTTCCCCTTACTGCCTTACAAGGAGTAGGCCTTTGGCTCAAGAGGTGGTTTTATTTAGTGTGTGAATCCATTAGATGCTGCTGTGTCCTTATGCGTCTTTTCTTGCCTCTTCATTCGACCTCCCATTTCCTGTCTCTCTGAATTTCCAATTTGACACATGAACATTGCCATAGACCATAAAGTGATTAAACATGTGCCCTGTGCCATTCATGAGCCACTGAATGTCAGTCATACTCACCCTGGCTCTTCCTGAACCTTGCCTATGTTGTCTAGTATTGTTTTCAACATCCTGAATTTTGGTTAGCTTTTTCTTTAAGGTGCACACTAACCATTCTGGTTCAGTTCTTAGTCCTAACTTCTTCTGATCAGTATTCTCCTGTGGCTGATATTGATTAGATGCTTATACTTATGTCTAAAATCTGTTTTTTTAATGCTAGTATGGGGAAAGTTACATTGGTCATCTCATCAATATTTAAATGAGGGACAAAACCTCATTATAGTATTTATTTTCCTTAAGCATGGGATTCTGTGCAAAGCTAATCTGTAGGGATTGGTTATCAGAAAGTACCAGAGTGCTCAGAAGTATTCAGATTTGTTATATGGTTTAATTCTTAAGAATCACATCATTTGACTGACTAAAATGCCTAAAGACCTTAAAATATGATTACTTTTGCATTGCCATAAAATGTGGTTAATTCTACATTGAAGTCTAAATCAGTGGTTCTTAACCCATCACTGTGCATGCATTTGGAGAGCTTTTAAAAAAAAATAGATGTCCATCCCCCAGAGACTCAGATAGATTTAGTTTTGGAGTGGAAGCCAAGCATTTGTAGTTGGTCAAAGCTCCAGAGTTGATTTTAATGTGCAGTACCACTGATCGAAAAGTCCATATCCCACATTGTTTTGGTAATGTGTTGGTGTAGAGACTTAAGAGGAATTTTTCCTACTCTGTAGCATTAGGAATGGAATTTGTTTCCAGGGAATAATTCCCAATTAGTTCATTTTAGAAACTTTTGCTCATTTTTCTCATTTTCTTCCCTAAGTAGGGAAAATTGATTTGCTATGCTTTTTATTGAGCATTGACTGTTAAACCATGTACCTGAGAATGTGAATTAGAATAAACTTGGTGGAAATAACTGCAATTAATGTTACATGTTATTTTGGTTAAATTTTACAATTTATTTTCTTTAAAACCAATTATGTGTTTTATATCTACCAGACTTTGGTTTATCCTATATTTTACAGATTTGGTCTAGATTGAAAAAATAAGTAAAACTAAGGCAAGTTTGCTTGACAAAATACTATAGGAATATCATGCTTTAAGATAGAATAAAATAAAACTGCTTCTTAAAAAAAATTAGAATCCCAGTTAACTGTATTTGTGCTCTTGTTAGAGATCAAAAGAAGTACCTAGAATTCTGAGGGTTAAAGCATTATTAACTAAAACAGAGTGGTTTTCAATGGAGTAATATTATAGGCTCTGTCACATCCACCATTTCACTGTTTTTAAGATTCCAGATATGTTCATTCTTTTCTCTCGTTCCTTTTTTCCTCTATTATCCCAACAGATTATGGGTTAGGTATCCCATTTAGTTCTGGTAACCAACATGTTGCTGATAATATGTTGAAATGTTTTTGGCTTAAAGTAACAGAAAACACTAATGCAAATGGTATAGATGATAAGGAAATTAATTATCTTACATAACAAGAATTTTCAAGGGTTTTTCAGGGTGATTTATTCAGCATCTCTCTACCCTGCTCTCCTGTGACTGTCAGCTTGTCTTTAGGCTAGCTCCCTCCTGTTCACAGTTACGGCAGCAGTTCTTGGCATCACATCTAGATACAGTTGGCCTTCTGTATCTGTGAGCTCCGCACCAAATATTAAAAAGGCAATCCCAGAAAGTTCCAAAAAGCAAAATTTGAATTTGCCATGTGCCAAGCACTGTGCTGAATCCTCCCCCCCCCACCCAAATGAAGTGATGTGTAGACAGACCCAGTTGTGGCCTCTGGCCATTTTCAGTCACCCTTAGCCTCTCTCCAGCTATTGTTTGAGCGTTGCTCACCTCACACTTTGTTAGTGTGCCATTTTATATAAGGGATTGAGTATCAGTGGATTTTGGTATCCACAGTGGGTCCTAGAACCAATCCCCCTTGGATACTGAGGGATGATTGATGGCAAAATTCAGTAACTTTTTTGAAAGCAAGAAAACCTTTCCCTGAGGCTCCCTCATCACATTCCATTGGCCAGAACTGGGTCATGTGCCCGTGCTATACAACATCATGAGAGAAATGTAAGTGAAGTAGTCAGAAAGAAAATAGGAGTATACCATTGTGTCAAAGTAAAGGGTTAGGCTTACCTCTTATTGGCAAGAGAATTGGAGTTTCTCTGATTGGTTAGGCTAATTAGGATATATCTTGAAACATTTGAGGGTGATGGACATTGGGGCTCCGAGATGGCAAGCAAGAGTGTTCCAGGTGCTGCCTGTGACCCAGTGACACCCCTTCTCTTACCCTTTTTTTCTCCCATCTCTCATTTAGCTGGAGCTGAATTTTTTGAAGCTGTCCTGTAAGTTTTCTTACTACTGAATTTTGCCAGTGCTTCTTCCCATTAAGCTTGCCTTAAAATCTGTGTATTTCCTAGTAACATAAGAGTTTGGCACTTGTTTCATGCTCATTTAAGAGTATTTTTCTTCTTTTTTTTGTATAGGTAAAATTTAATACCTAGTATCCATCTGTTTTAAAATTAGATTTTAATTTCAAAGTGGACATAGATTGCTTTCTTGTGAAGGATGGTGATAGAACAAAAGTAAATTGATAGCTGAAGAGAGAAAAAGACTTTTTCTAGAGGCGATTTATTTAAAAGAGTACTGCATGCAGAACCTATTGTTTATCTTTAAAGTGTCTTGTGGACAGGGTCATGGTAAAAATAATTTGTGCAAAATTCAATGAACTAAATATAGGACAAATGACCTAGTTCAAGGTATTTAATATATTACCTCAGTGAAATAATTTGTTAGTTATAAATGATAGCTTTTTCTGAAAGATGTACTTAACACTAAATAACCTTAAAACACTTTTTTGCTGGTGACATGTCTTATTTTCAGAAGTTCCTCCCTCTCCTATACTATTCTGATTACTCAGTAAATCATCTGAGGATTTTCTTTTCATGGTGGATTTGTAACCTAATGGAGTCTAAAATCTTTACCTTGTAATGGATATTCTTTAAAGAATTATAAATAAATAAAACTTTAAATAGAATGCCATGTTTAATTCTTTATACTAAGAAGGAAAGATAAAAACCAGGATTTAAAGCACAAGCTAGCAAAAAGAATTTTACTGACATAATATATTCAGCATATTTCCCGTCTTGTTCCATTACTATAACAATCCCAGGTTTATTGTCCCATTATTTTTAAAGCTGGAATACTTTTTCTATGTAAGGAATTTTATAAGAAAACATACCTTTTCTGTTGTTTGATCTTTTCTTCCTGAAGATTAAACATGCCTTTTCACCTGGACTAGAGAGTGGACTATCGACATCTATGTACATAGAGCAGGAGAGACACCCAGTGGCTGAAATACTTCTTATCTCTCTCTCTCTTTTTCCTCCTAACCATGTCAAAACCATAATTGAGACTGAACTGTTTATTGACTCTTTTTTCTACTATTAGTATCTGGATTGCTTTTCTAAAATCATTTTCCATTTAATGGAAATATTCCCTTCTCTCTTGGTTAGAGTTTACCACATGAGAATCAGAGCAGGTTCAGTATTCACAATTGGAATAGAAGTGATTGCAGTTTAGACTGTTTATCCACAAAGTCAGTCGAGACAGCTCTGTTCATATCCACTGTCACTGTAGTCTAGTGTTATTTAGATAGAATATAAAAGCTCTAATATTAAAGGCTAGCTTTAGGTGTGACCAAGTAAGTGTAAGCTATTAAACTCAAAGTTAGCCTTCTGGTTTATTATAAAAACTTTCTGAAGTTTCTGAAAAGTGAAGACACAGTCAAAATACTCCAGGTAGTGCAGAAAAAGGGTGGGGGGGATTTATCATGAGGATGCAGGAAGACTTTACTGAAAGGCTACTAGTAGAAGCTAGAGGCCACTTAATGACTGGCACCATTTTTAATATGAAATCTGCACATTTACTTTGTTCTTGTCTTTACCAACCAGCTCCCTTTGCTCATTCAAAATTTCAGTGTACTCAAAATTTTTATTTATTTATTTATTTATTTATTTATTTATTTATTTATTTATTTATATAGGTCTTTATTGATTTCAGAGCAAGGAAGGGAGAGCGAGAGATAGAAACATCAATGATGAGAGAATGGTCATTGATCGGCTGCCTCCTGTGTGCCCTTGACTGAGGATCGAGCCCGCAACCCGGGCACTTGCCCTGACTCAAAATTTTTATTTTATCATGGCCTGGGTTGACTCCTTTGGCCTATCCCAATATCAGCCCCTTTAACTTCAATTTCTGTTGCCTAATCCTTTCCATATTTTGTGGTTTGATTTCCCAAGAGAATATGATTAGCCTAACTTATTTTTGAGAACCAGGTTATGCTGTTTTTGGCCAGTGGCTAGTCTTTGGGTTAGTAGCCATTTAGTCAGGTGTTATAGTTCGAGTTAACTGTGGAGTCACATGGTCACCGTAGGATTTCCTCTTTGACAAGAGCTGAAGACAGTTTACTTCAGAAGGGGTCTCTGGTCATGACAGGCATTTTGAAGCTTTGTCCAAATGGAAATTTAAGGTGATGGTAATTCCAGAGCGTGTTTCTTACACTTTAGCTGCAATCATAATCACCTGAAGGGTTTATTAAAACAGATTACTGGGACCTGTGCCCAGAGTGTTTGATTCAGTAGATCTGGGGTGAGGCTCAGGAATTTTCATTTCTAACAAATTTTCTAGTAATGCTACTGCTACTGGCCCAGGGATCACACTTTGAGACCCGTTGTCAAGGTATATTTTACTAATGTTGACTGAGTAAATGGTTCTAAGTGTCTTACAAAAGAAGTCCACTTTGGGGGTAAAAAGTATATCTAACAATGCTGAAATCACTGTTTTAATTCACTGTTTTTGAACAAAACTATGATCTTATAGGTAGTCTTTGGGCTTATTCCTTGACCACTATGTTTTTTAATAGGATGACTTTAACCAGTTTAGTTTAATCTGCCTTATAGTTAAAACTGTCCAAAAGTATGAAATTTGTAAATTTCAGTGATTTTCTTTTTTTCCCCTCTCTCTCTTATAAAAGTGAATGCTATAACTTCAGTTAAAAAACAAGTTCTAGAAGTATATTTACAGGAAGATTTGAAAGCAACCCAACACTATAACTGGCTTGTTTTACTGAAGCAAACTCCTTTCTTCTCTTCACAGGATTACATGAGTTCTTTTTCCTCCTAGTCCTAGTGTACTTTGTGATTGCTTGCATTTATGCTCAATCATTGTGGCAGGCTATTAATAAAGGAGGACCCATGCACATGATTTTAAAGGTTCTGACAACTGCATTGCTGTTACAAGCTGGTTCAGCTTTAGCTAATTACATTCATTTCTCCAGGTAACTCACAACCACTAAAACTGTGTTCATCATTACGTCTAATTAATCCTAATTAGTCCACCAAAATTTTGCTTGATTTGATTATAAACAATTTTTTCACATTTGTAATTAACACTGATACTCTCCTCTTCAATTCCTCAGGTACTCCAAAGATGGAGTAGGGGTTCCTTTTATGGGAAGTTTGGCAGAATGTGAGTATCTTTCTGAGCCTTTTTTAAAACATGTAAATTTGCTATCTGCTTCTTGTTTGTTTTTCTTTTTTGTAAATTATTTCTGTCCTAATACAATTTTTCTATTCAGGGTTGGTTAGAATTTAGCATGACTGAAAACAGGGCTATGGCTTTAGTTCTCATATATCCTATTTAGTTTCCTCTTAATAATAGGTAACGTGTAGCTCTTCATTGTTTTTAGAGCATATTTATATGCCTTCTTCCATTTTTAGCCTCAATAAAACCTCAGTGAAGTATAGGTTTGCTTATCCCTGTTGCAGATAAAGAATCAGAGCTCAGCCTGGCTGGGGTGGCTCAGCGTTCGATCCCCTGTCAGGGCACATGCCCAGGTTGTGGGCTCGATCCCCAATAGGGGGTGTGCAGGAGGCAGCCCATCAGTGACTCTCATCATTAATGTTTTTATCTCTCTTTCCCTCTCCCTTTTTCTCTCTGAAATCAATAAAGTTATGTATGTATATTTTAAAAAGAATCAGCTCAGTGGCATGAGGCATATTTCCAGATGTCAGTCAGCTATTGAGTGGTAGAGCCAAGACGCTGACCCAAGTTTTCTGACCCCAAGCTGAAAGTTTTTTTTCTATCTTTAACCTTTTTCTTTTCTCTTTTTCCTCTACTCTGACCCAGAGCCATAGAGTACTGAGCTCACCTCACAGCTTTTGGTTTTTTGGTTTTTTATTTTTGAGAGGAACTCTTTTGAAGTAATTTTTCAGTTAAACATGATGGGAAAGAGTATTTAGAAGTTTCTATAATCATGACTTTTTAAAGAGAACTTCATACATCAGGTCATATGCCTTTCTCAGTCCTGGAAAACTAGTTATGATTTGCTCTAAAAAAAAAAAAGGCAGATTCTGAGTATGAAACCATTCTAGAATTCACTTTTCCTTTTACTTCCATATTTCTCTTTAAGTCTCATCACTCTTTTATAGGGTATCTTTAATGGTAATCATCTCAGACCCACTTCTCCTGATCTTGCTTCCTATTTTAAGATTCTAAAACTTCTAGAACCTTTCATTTTTCTTGTCAAGAGAATGTGTACTGTTCCCCTCTTGGACATGAACAAGAGTTGCTTCTCTTTTTTTAACATTATCTAGAGCCCTGGTTTCTTCCAGTCTTTTCTCTTAGATGACTCAGAATGTTTAATAGAATCATAGAATATTTTAAAGCTGGATAGATCTTAGAAATAATTTAGCTTACGCATTTTAGATGAAGAAATTGAGACCCAAAGTGACAAAACACATAGAAACCCATCAATGGTAAAGCTATTACAAAACTCAAGAACTTTTGAAAATGTTTGTGTCTGCTGTATACAAAACAGTATATTAGTCTGTCTGGCATCTTCACTGTAAAAAGTAAAAATCTTTTTACTAAAAGTGCAGTAAATCAATTTTCATTTTGGTTGTTCTGACAACAAGCTTGGTTAGTTAAATGATTAAAATTTCAAGATTTTTAATCAAATCCCACAGAATGGGATTTTTGTGTGATCTGTGTATTTTAGCTAACTATCCTCAAAGTTATAGTATTATATCAATATGTGCATTACTTAGTATATAAAGAAAGGAACCAGAAAATCAGGTGTTTTTTCCCCCAGATATTTGTTTTTGCAAATTAGCAACTTAAGTAGGAATATTTCTTTGGCTATAACTTCTTTAAGTAAATGAACATGTATTTGTGAAATGTTTAATAAAAATAATTGGCATTACATTTAAAATTTATGATGAAAGAAAATTGTGCTTGATCTGAAGGGCCATGAGATTTTATAACATTCAAATGTAGTGACAGTTTGTTATCAGAATTCATTATTACAAATATATAAGCATAAATGTAGAGTATCCATTTTTAATTTGAATGGCAGAGTAGGGGGGAAATATGTCAAAATAGATATGAAAAAGTGTACTAATAGTTTTTTGGCTTGTAACTATTAAATATAAGTGTTAAACTATAGCTAGTTTTGTTTGTTTCTCCAAGAATATCTTTATGTAAAAGAAGTAAAAGTTATAGACCTCAAAGTTATGGATGGCAATTTGAAAAAGTTTTATTTTGTTAAATTGTGATCACGTTTATTCTAAAATCCAGATTAAAATGCACTGTGATGAGAAAGTGATAATCTTTTTAAAATCAATAAATACTATTTTTCTAAAGTAAATATGCATGGTACTTGAAGTATTTATAGATTGTTACTGTTTTCTTGTAGCACTGAGCTGGATGCAGGAGGTTCTGTTGCATCATTTTTAAAGCAGCAGGCTTCCCCTGCAGTGTAAGTGATGGCCACCTGGTGGCACATCACACTAATGCATGGAGTATTTCATTTGTCCTTGGGACTCTGACACTAAAGTAAACATAATTGGATGTTACTACAGCTATGCGTTTTATTGTCATTCTATTTCTTATTAATAATTTTAGAAAATATTCTTCACATTGTAGTTCAGCCATCAAAAACAATTAGCAACTGAGAAATGAAGGCAGCAGTATTCTTTACATGTCAGAAATTATATTTAAAATTTGTTTCTTCTAATAATCGGTGAGATATAAACAGGATTATATACTTAGAGAAGCTAAGAAAAATGGGAAACAAAGAGACTGAAAGTTTTATGTGTTATGGGTATTCGTATATATGTATATATATGTTAAAATAGGAGTACTGCCATTGTTTTAACTATTCTCATAAATGTTTACAAATTTAATGGCAGAATTTTACTTCTTTAGAATTGTTACAGATGAATAATTCTTATTATTGAATTTTGTCAGTTCTCTTTGAAAATGCCTATCTTTTTGTGGTTAAAAACTAATTATATTCTCAACTCAAAAGGAGTATATTGTTTGTATTATGAAAGCTTGGTTGACTTTGGTTTTCATTTCCGGATTAGTTTTTGACATCGCTTCCCAAATTCAAATGTTATACCTACTTCTGAGTCTATGCATGGGCTGGACAATAGTCAGAATGAAGAAGTCTCAAAGCAGACCTCTTCAGTGGGATTCTACTCCTGCATCCACTGGTATTGCTGTGTTCATTGTCATAACACAGGTGAGTATTGACATCCAGTGTTCTACTTTTCAATAGTCAGAAGTGCAAATTTAATGTCTCTCATTTCAAAATTGAAACCCAGAACCCATAAGTACTTTGTGTCATTTTAAAGTATGAATTTAAAGAGTGATAGATCAGATAACCTTTTAATCATCTTAGTGCCAAATTTAATTGTAGTTTACCTGAATTTGAGCCTCCTATCAGCTTATTCAAGTGCAATATGTTTAATATTAGGTTAGATTCTTATTTTTTACTTAATAGTTTCTTTCATATTTTCTAACACATAGTAAGTACTCAACATTAAAGGAGTGAATCGGTGAATTTGAGATTCATTCATTGGCAAGGATCTTTAGGTCCAGTTCTACTTTTTTTTTTTTTTTTTAAATATGTCTTTATTGATTTCAGAGAGAGAGTCATTGATTGGCTGCAGCCCGCAACCCGGGCATGTGCCCTGACTGGGAATCAAATCCCGACCTCCTGGATCCTAGGTCGATGCTCATCAACTGCTGAGCCATGCCTGGCTGGGCAGGTCCAGTTCTACTTTATACATGAAATAATTCAAATGAATATCTGAGATCAGTTAAAAAGCAAAATGTAGAATAAAAAAAGAATGGGATCTTGGTTTTGAAAACAATTACAAAAACAAATTTGGTCTTTTAGAAAGGTCCTCTATGCCTTTTTTTCTGTCTATAGCAATGGTACAGACATTATTCTAGGATCTCCATATGCCTGTATGCAATGGATTTATAAAAACCCAGATTGGAATGCTACAAACATAAAAATTTGTACTGAGTTTGTAACCATCATTGGCTGTAGATGAATATGAAATATACAACTGGGCTCTGTAAAGGACATTATAATCTAAGGGTTTTGGGGGTTTTCTGATTTTTTTAAATCCTAACCCAAGGATATTTTTCCATTGCTTTTCAGAGAGAGTGGAAGGGAGGAAAGGTGGGGAGAGAGAGAGAGGGGAACATCAATGTGAGAGAGAGACATCGATTGGTTGCCTCCTGCATGCTCCCTGACTGGGCTCTGCCCTGACCTGCGCCAAGGATTGAGCCTATAATCGATGTACATGCCCTTGGCTGGAATTAAACCCAGGGCCCTTCAGTCCGAGGGCCAACACTCTAAACACTGAGCCGAACTGGCTGGGGCACTACATGATTGATTTTAGAAAGAGACTATATCACAGATAGTAATATTTAGAAAGGAGATAATGCTGGGAAGGGAGGACTAATGAGAAAGAACTGAATTAGGAGTGACTAAAATAAGGGCAAGATTCTACCAACTTAATGTTTTTCATTCAGGATTTGTGGAGAGTAGTATTAATATCAGGTTAAATTCTCATTTCTCAATAGCTTTTTAAATATTTATTTTTTATTATTTCATTGTAATTTAAATTGATTATCATGGACAAATACACATTAAGAATTGAGATTTTGACACTACCCTAGATTATATGTGAGCATTTGTGAAGAATGCATTAGACATGGCCCTGTTACTCAACAACAACTCAGACAAGGTATGCTTTTTTTTCTCTAAATGTATTGTTTGTTTTGCAGAGTATTTTGCTACTTTGGGAACAGTTCGAAGAGACCAGTCCTCACAGCTACTATTCACACAACAACTTAGCAGGGATCCTCCTAGTCATTTTAAGAATTTGCCTAGCACTGTCATTAGGCTGTGGGCTCTACCAGATCGTCACAGTGGAGAGAAGCACACTGAAAAGGGAGTTCTACACCACGTTTGCCAAAGTATGGGTTTGGTTAAAAAATGGTTTCTTCTGATTACCAGCTTTGTTCTGCTTTTTTAGGAAGTATATAGGCAACCACATGTCAACATTTATTAAACGTTTATTACGTGCCAGGCACTACTGTAAGCCCTTTTTGCTCTTCAGCTCATTTAATCTCCACAACCTATGAGATGTGGGTGATAGTATCCTCATTTTACAGAACCCGTAGAACAGTGGTTTCCTTGTAATTTTTGGCAGTTCAGTTTTATCTGGTTCATGATTTCTTTACCAATAGAGATTTTACATTTTTCTGTAGTATCAAAATTTTTAAAAAATTTTAAATTCGAAAACAGTTTACATTCCTCAAGGGGAAAAACAGTTGTTAATTGACTTGCTAGATACTGTTTGTCAGAATTGTGTAGTGTTTAAAACGGACTCTGAGGACCTGTCTGTCAGCATAAGCAGACAAAACCAGGAGGCTGAGTACATGTTATGTTTTAGCCATTTCACTGCCTCCATATCAGATGTTCACTTTATTCCCCCTTCTCTGTCCTTCTTATGGCAGTGAAATCTAAAAGCAAATTTGATTTTTTTTCTATACCCATTTAATAAAAGATCAGGAGAGAGGTTGGGGCAGTAACACTGCAAGCCTCCCTCCCTAGGTTATGTTTTTCTGTCCTATCGAGAGACTCCGTATTTCTTAATCTTGGCAACTTTAAAAAGCAGCCCATCCCGCTCCACAGGGCCTCAGGAGTCGGAGCAGTGGTGGAAGAACGGCCAAGTTCCTCCTTTATTCCTAGTGTAGAGCATCTTTAAGCTGCTGCTGCAGCCCTAGAAACCCTTTCAGGCTTCTGAGTAACAAATAGTCAAGAAAAGGCCATTTCACTTTCAAATTTTTTATAGGGATAGCAGTGCTTATTGTTTGAAAAGTGGGTATATATTTAAGGTGTTGAGAAACTAAATTTCTTCTTTTGAGTTATGTTTGTTTATTTTTTAACCCTCACCTGAGGATTTTTTTCCATTGCTTTTCAGAGAGAGTGGAAGAGGGGAGAGAGAAAGAGGGGCGGGGGGAGGGAGGGAGGGAGGGAGGGAGGGAGGGAGGGAGGGAGGGAGGGAGGGAGGGAGGGAGGGAGGGAGGGAGGGAGGGAGGGAGGGAGGGAGGGAGGGAGGGAGAAACATCAATTGGTTGCCTCCTGCACGCACCCCGACCAGGGCCGGGGATTGAGCTTGCAACCGAAGTATGTGCCCTCGGCTGCAGTTGAACCCAGGACACTTCAGTCTGTGGGCCTACACTCTAACCACTGAGCCACACCAGCAAGGGCTTGAGTTATGTTTAAAACAGTATCAAACTTTTTCCTTGAACTTAAAAAAATTATTTTTATGTTATAATTTAACTTTTTGAATGGGTTCAAACATTCAAAAGTATTTAAAGAGTAGCAAAACATGTTTCTTACCTCTCTTTCATTGACTTGGTTATCACCTCCTCCTATAATCACTGCTGTTTTAATTTATCCTTCCAGAGAATTTTTAATAATGCATTCCTATGTATTTCCCTCCATTTTTATATAAATAGTATCATACTAAACACATTTTTCTACATTATTTTTTTCCTTATCTTCAATATACTAAGCATCTCAATAGCTACTATTTTTTAACTTATTATTTTATTTCATATTTAATTTTGGAAAAGAATATGTTTCCCTGGTTTTAGGGAAAATAGAAAAGAGATCTTTGAAAAGTATAATGTTAAAAAGTTTCCCATTCTTACTTGCCCAGTTCCACTCTGTTCTGTACTAACAACCCTCAAACAGGTAACCACTAACACTTTCTTGTGTATTCTTTCAGAATTTCTTTGTGTGTGTGTGTGTGTGTATACACACACACAAATACGAATGTATGTTCTTATTTTTTTACAGAAATATTACACATCTGTACCTTGGTTTTCTCAATTAATGATTTGTTACTTAATATATTTGCAGTATATAAAAATGTGCAAATGTGAAAGATTTAAGATTTTAGATACTCTAGAAAATACCCATTTGATTAGAAACAAAATATTAATGTCATAGCAATAGCAAATTTATTTCTACATTTTTATTGCAAGTCCTCTAAAGTCCAGTTGAGATCAATCAAGACCTTTTAAATATGCCTCCTGTGTTTTATATTTTACATTCTGAAAATAAAGATGTAGCTGCACTTATTGGACTTATTTTTCATTTGTTTCAGGGCTGTGTCTTGTGGTTTTTGTGCCACCCAGTTCTTGCATTCATATCCTTGATGTTTAATGACTACCAAAGAGATAAGGTGAGTAATATGCGTGGTCAAAACAGTTTGTGGTCGTCTTCATGGGGCCTGCTTTTCCTTTCAGAGGCTCCTGAGTTCTTCAAAATGAAACTTTCAAACAAAATATCGAACTGGGGAGCATGTAATTTAGAAGTTTAAATATAAAAGACAAAATTTTAAGTTTAGTTGATAAGCAAAATGATGGAAAATAGCTTTGTTATTCATATTTTAGCCTATTTCATAATGCCATTTGTAAATTAGAGAATTCATAACACATCTTTGTTAAGGAAAAAAATGACAAATGTTTTGCTGTGTAATAGTAAAAATCAAAATAGATCTATAAAAACCAGTCTTGCTGCTTTAACAGGCTGCAGACTGGTGCCACTTTCAGGTATGCCACATTTTCATTGCATTGACACCTACCTTGTTAGGCGAACAGCCCCATCGTTTCAGTGTGGAGTTCTGCCAGGAGCCCTTCACAAGCGGTGGAGTATGTGCTTGAACTCATAAGTGAGTCTGGGGTATTTAGAAAGGGTAAATAGATAGGATGGTAGTCTACAGAGGTAGAGAAGTGACTGGAGGATTTAGAAAGGACTTTGAGAGTACTCTTCAAGATTCAGGAGCATGTTTATTCCTATTACTGGATTAGCCAGGAACCTGGCTTTTCTCATTACTTTCTGTAATGCGTGCACCGTAAGGAGAGAATGGCGTAGCAAATTATTCTTTTGTGTCTTATTTTGGTGTCTAAACTGTTAAAGGAATTTTACCTTTGAACAGTTACAGTTCTGAACATCAGTCACAGTTTCCTATTGAAAATGTATTTGATAAGGTGTACCCATGGTAAATCTGGAGGATAGTTGTGTATATATACAGGGTGGGGCAAAAGTAGGAGGACACAAAGCACACGGCTTATTCTTATTACTTATCAATTATTGTATTATTTCCCAGGTGAACAACTGTAAACCTACTTTTGCCCTATCCCGTATGTATGTATATAAAGTACATGTAAGTTTGTGGTAAGGTGAATTTCCTTTCTCTGTTCCCCATGCAGTAAAAGCATTCTCTTCCTCTTCTTTCCAGGTCATTACAATAGGTGTTATCCTTTGCCAGTCTGTTTCCATGGTGGTTCTCTACAGACTCTTTCTGTCCCACAGTCTGTACTGGGAGGTGTCTTCACTTTCCTCAGTAACTCTGCCACTGACCATATCCTCTGGACACAAAAGTCGGCCTCACTTCTGATACTTGATTTTCTTTAAAGGAAAAGTGAATTGAACAGAGTGCAATAAGGATCCAAAGACACTGACTTTTTTTTCATACTTTTGGTATGAAAAATTGAACATAGAAAGCAGAGCATGTTATTTATACAACTGCATTTAAGCAGTACCAAAACTAAAAAAGGTAATAAATGAAATGTTTTGAAAAATACTAATAAACTTTGAAGAGTGTTGTTATAAGGTGATTTATACAATTTCCATGTGGAAATGAAGATGGAAAAGAATTATATGAAATTTCAGTAAGAGAGTCACCACTTAAAATGCCTCATCTGATGTCGATAGTTAACTCAGGTTTGTTAGTCTTATAAAAAAGTAATCAGTTGAATGATTACTTGCTTATACATATCTGAACTAAGTCCAGTTACAAAATCAGTGTAGTACACTGATTAAAAACTGCTTTTTTATGCTTTAAGGAAAATGCATTTTATATTGGAGTTTAAACGAATTGAAAATGAATTACTTCAGAAAATAAATATAAAGTATATTCATAGTTAAATGAATAAGCTTTTGTTTATTTGTAGATGGAGTTTTTCTCCCTTCTATCACTTTGGCTCTAATTCAGGTTTTAGCTTAATTAGCAAAAGATTTTTGACAGATAATTTATGAAAAATAAAATCAGATACATTACATGCGTTTTAAGGACAAAGAGTTTTAAAGTCTGAGCATTTAGGTGAAGGGACAAGCAGGTCTACATGTTTAAAAAGAAAGAAGGAAAAAGTACTGTGTGATAAGGCACTAAAATTTTAATCCTTATATAATTTATTTCTCTTACGTTGAAGCCCCAATCATAATTAAGCCATATACACAGATTAAATTAACAGAAGCATTTCACATAAATGTTGGTTTCAGTCATCAACTAACCATGAATTCCTGCCCAAGGATACTTAATCAGGATTAAATTTTCTATGAATAATTGAAAAACAAAATACTCACTGGATTTGTTATAATCCTCATTGGCAGTGGATTCTAAGTAGTTGCCATCTTGAATCCTTTGTAATAAAGCCATATTTTTTTGTGTATGTGATGCCCCAATATTGAGGATAATAGCTGAAAAATACTCTATCAAGTGCCTGTTTGAAGAATTGCTAAATGGTGGTTAAACCTCCCGTGTAAAGTGAGGGTTCCGTTAATAGTCACTGATTGGAAAGTGTTCTGTTTCTGTTTGTCAAGCGTTTAAGTCTTTTCATTTTTACCTCTGGCTTATTTTTTAAATTTTTTTTAATCTGCTTTCAAAGGCATTACATTTTTAAGCAAGAAATAAATAGTGCGCTTGCCCTGGCCAGGTGGCTCGATTGGTTGGAGCACTGTCCCGTACACACAGATGGTTGCAAGTTCAACCCCCAGTCCATGTTTCTGTCTCATAGCCTCGGGCGAAGATAAAAAATACAAAATAAGAAATGGTGCACTGACCTGGTAATGAAACTTTTTAATTAAATAGTTAAAATAATATAGTGCAACTTAAAAATATCTATGACTGCATTTTTGTTTTTCCCTTTCACCTGGTCTCATTGAAAATGAATAGTATTGTTTCATCTTAAAGGCAAAAATATATGCGTTTGTGACTAGTAAAGTAGCAAAGTGACAAAATTCAGCCTGCTCATGAAGTCATCTCGAATAGTTCTTTCTAAAGTATTTAATAATGAGAACTGCAGGTCGAGACTAGAAAGTCTAGGGTATGTTTTAGGTTTACATGATCTGCTGAGCGGTCATGACCTTTTCTTTTACCACATCTCACTAATAACACCAGTTATTGTCTGTTGTGTTCAACTGAAGCGCAAGTTAATTAAGCTGGAAAAAAGCATAGTGAAGCCTTTTCATAAATTTTGTGGACTTGCAACAATGGAAGGGAATAATCTTTATGTTACCTTACACAAAGAACATAGAAACTGTAACCAGGACATACGAAAAATATTACCGTGCTTGCATTTATGAAACTTCAACAGGTGTTTTTTACTTTATTTTTTAATTTATGGTTGAATTTGCTGATAATTTATTTTGTTATTCAAGAGCCATTGTTAAATGAAGTAAAACAATTGTTCATAATTAATGTATAAAAGTGATAATAAAGTTTAGTAATCAGAACTCAAATTTATAGTTCATAAGTCATGGCATAGCATTCCTCTTTTTCTGAATGTTTACATGGAGAAATGTCATTACAGATTACAGAAAGATGAGTGTATACTGCAAACTAATTAAAGATCAAAACTTCTATTTTCTTTCTCTGTCAAATAATACTTTTTTAAAATCTGTTTTTACTTTTTTTTTTTTTAAAGAAGATGAACAATCTGTCCAGAGCTCTCTTTTTAAAAGACACATCTTGGGTTTTTTGTTTCTTGTTTTTCTTTAGAAAAGTATAGAAGATGTTTATTTTTATTGATATGTATAATAATATTAACTCCTACTTAATTAAGTATGCACTTCGGCATACTTTAGTATTTGAACCTTGGCTTTCAGCCAGATGGCATTGCTAGCAGGGAGAGATAATACAGGCAGAAGAGCTTGCTTTAGGGAAGTTTTTCATGATTTCAAGTAAAGTAAGCCAAGTCCAATGAAAATAGAAGATATGCATGTCTAAGGCCAATTTGAATATATGAGAGTAGGACCTATATGTTAACATGGACATTGAGCCCTTCCATATATTTCCCTTAGGAGGCTATGCGTATTCTCTGGAAATTCTTTGAAAATCTGAAATTATTTGTGAAACATTCTCTTTGAGTAACTTAGTGGTGACAAATCTTTGCGGTTTTTTTGTTTGCTTTTTATTTTAAAATATGTTTTTATTGATTTCAGAGAGAGGAAGGGAGAGGGAGAGATAGAAGTATCAATGATGAGAGTCATTGATCAGCTGCCTCCTGCACGCCCCCTACTGGGGATCGAGCCTGCAACCTGGGCATGTGCCCTGACTGGGAATCAAACTGTGACCTCCTGGTTCATGGGTCGATGCTCAACCACTGAGGCACACCGGCTGGGTTTTTGAGAATTGATGTGACAGCCAGTCAGTTTGAAACCAGATCTGAAGAGGTAATACCACTTTTTGTTTCAACGTGAATTCATGAATTGAAACTAAATTAACAAGACTGGTTTTTCTGTGAGAGATGAAAACTAGTGTAGAGCACACTGGCCTGAACTCTTCAGTAGTTCTCTAGGTAACATCGCTGCTTCGCACTTGGAGATCCGCTCCTGCACAACTGGAAGTGCATCGTGTGGCCTGTGCTGTAGGACTCATTGACGTAGAATGCCAGGAGGCTCGGAGTCGTGGAAAAAGTGGCCTTGCTCACAAAGCCCATTCTCTGCAAAGCAAAGCTGGATGATAGAATTCTTTGTGCTAACGTGCCTTTTTTTTAAGTTACTGTATCCCTATTAGAAATTATACTTGCTTCTCATTGCACTCACAAAAAAGTGATCCGTGCCCGTTACCATGTTCTACAAGGCCCCATGTGATCTGGTCCCTGCCTCTCTCTCTGATCTCATTTTGTACCATTCTCCCTCCCACCATGCCCCAGCCTCATCATTAAGAATAACCTAATTTATATCACTGCCTCTGAGCCTTTGCACTTACCATTTTTTTCTGCCTGAAATATTCTCTTCCAAATCTTGGCGTGGTTGCATGGCTGACTTCTCCCCATTCTTCAGGTTCTCAGCTCAAATACCTTTAGGGACCTCTGACCATCTGCGGTGGATTTATTTGGTGCAAATTTAGATAAGCTGGAGCTATGTTCCTCAGAATTCTCCCTGCATAATTCCTGCTGCTCACCGATGTTGCTTATCTGATAACTGGTTCATCTTCTTGGCCTATGGGCCAACAGCCAGGCCCACAGGAATGCCAGCTGCTGCTGGATTGCCTCCTTCAGCTATTCTGACTCCTGGGCCAGGTATATGTTTTACTAAGTGACAAAGGGTGCCAGGTTCTACGGGACAACCCTGTTGTTGAAGTTGGAGGTTTGGAGACAGAGACTGGCACGAGTTCCACTCAGTCCCCATGGATTCTGCTCCTGGCAGTTCCCAGTGTGCCCTTGCTCTCCCCCGCCTTCACACCATCCTTTCCCACCCACCAGACACAAAAGGAACAGCCCCCTATAATCCCTATCATAAATCCCTTCTTTTACATATTAAGATGGTGTGTATGTGTGTATATTATATCCTAGAAGTTCTCCTTTTCTATCACCCTCACTGAGAAAGCCATCCTACCTAACGCCGCTCTCCCATCCTAATTGCACAATTCCATTATGCTGTTTTCTCTGTATAGTACTTACTGCTTTATCTCCTGCCAATTAGAATATAAATCCTAAGGGACTTTGGCCATTGTCTGTATTGTTCATTGCTGTATCCCTAGCACATAGAATATTCCCTGGCATATACTAGATGCTCAAAAATATTTTTGAATGAATGAAAAAGTTCCAGACATGTACTTAGCAATATAGAATTATTAAATAATAGAACCTCCCATTGTGACTTCAGTAATACCTTGCCTGGTTTTTATTCAATTATATGGATCTGAGAATATGTAAAAATCTTGAGTAGTCAAGTAGTTGTTATAAAGTCTAACCTGTAAAATCATCAATCACAAGAGGATTCCTTAAGCTGTCGAGGCATTTTCCCTCTATTTTATATAGTTTTGTATTAGTGTCTTGTTTCTTAGCCCATTACAACTAAAAGCACCAATTTAAAAGAAGTTAGCATCAGAGGAAGAATAGTTGACAGAAAAAGCAGCTGGGAGAAGATAGGCTGAAAATGGCACTGATATATTTACATAATAGAATACTACATGGCTATAAAAAAGGAGCTCTTACCCTTTGCAACAACAGTGATGGACAAATATCACATGATCTCACTTTATGTGGAACCTAACAAAATAAACTGATGAACGAAATAGGTCCAGAGGCATGGTGGCATGGAACAGAATGAGAGATCTAAGAGGGAAGGAGGGTGAGGTAGAGGGGTCTGGAAGAGATTAACCAAACAATATATATGCATAACCCATGGACACAATAGTGTGGGGAAGGCCTGGGGTAGGGTGAAAAGGGGAAGAAATGGGGGACATCTGTAATATTGTCAACAATAATACATAAATAAAAAGGACACTCAAATCACAGCAGCCTGGGGTCATTTAGTGTGGATGAAAAGAGGCCTATGGGCCTTAATAGACATTGGAGTTTTGTTGTTTAATATAATTCATGACAATGACCTTAGTACTCAAAAGATTAAATTATAAATTATATTCAGTATCCCTGGAGAAATGTGCAAATACATTGTAATGTTTCAGTCTTGTTAAACAGGTAATAATAATATGCACATTGTAAAAAAATCAGGAGGTTGAAAAGTTTAAAAAGTTAAGTCTTTCTCCCAGCCGCTCTTTTCTCTGTATCCAACCTTTAGTACCAGTTTCTTGTTTATTTTTCTAGAGATGGCCCCATGGATATGTGATAGGCAGTAAGGCAGCTAAAAGCAGAGCAGGGACGGTGGGCCAGGTATAGAAGGTCATCTGTGCAGAAAGCCCCAGGTGCCTAGCTACAGGCAATTGTAGGGTGGGACCTGGCCCCCAGGGTGGCCTTTCCTGCCCTAGCATATCTCTGGTCCTGCGTTTTGGATCTTCCCTAGAGATAACATTTAGGCCTCAGTTGTATTTCAGCTTCAGGCCCAGAAGAGCAACCAAACCAGCCCCAACTGAGCTGACCTCAGGATCAGCTGCATTGATCAATCTGTAGACACCACAACCCTGGAAGGACACACCTGGAAAGCTGCTGAGTATTATAATGAGATCTTTCCCTGGGACCTCTGCCTAAGACCTCCTCCCTTCAAACCTTCAGGACTGAGGACCCAGAGTCCTCCTGGGGGGGGGGCACCGGAGCCTTTCCTTTTCCCACCCTGCCCCCCACCCCCTAGAGGCACCTTACCATTAGCTTCCTCTCTCCCAAGCCCTAAAGGCCCTTCCTTTGCCTCTATAACTTGTTTCCTAAGCCCATTTCTTCTAGGAATTACTTTTCCCTCCTCTGTGATTAATGAAATAAATGTTCTCTTATAGTTTGGGTCTTGGCTCTGAATTCTTTCCTAGCCAGAACCCAGGTACCAAGGTTGCCAAACCCAGGTCTGGTGTGACCCCACGGGCCTAACACCCAGTGCTGTTCCCACCACCTACCACAGATATATAAATATACATATATATGAAACAAATTATAGCACACCATACACATTGTTTTGCACATTCAGCAATTTATTTTGCATACCTATCTACAGAGTTGGCCCACTCTTTTCATTAGTTGCATAGAATTCCATCACATAGATGTATTTTAATTTTTTAAATTAGTCCTTTGTTACTGGACATTGTTGATTTCCAGTCTTTTGCTATTACTGGTAGCGTCCCTTGGAATAAAAATTGTGCCTGGCCCACTTCCTCTCCTTTTAGTCCCCTCCCTTTACAGCCCCACTCATCTTCCAAGGATCTAAAACCTAGGAGTTTTCAGAGTGATAGAAGGGTCTTTGTTATTTATGATGGAACCTGATAGTTTATGCTAATGAGATAACTCAGGATGAGGGTTGGCCACACCGGAACCATATAATTAGAGGATTGGTGCTTTGGATCACAGTGATATCAGCCTGACCTGGGGAGGGAAGAGAGATGGAGATTAAGTTCAATCTATAGTCAACGATTCAATCAATAGTGCCTATCTAATGAACCTCCAATAGAAACCCTGGACACTAAAGCTTAGGTGAGTTTGTAGAAAGGTGGGGATGGGTGGGTGGGAAGAGATTAACCAAAGAATTTATATGAATATATGCATAACCCATGGTCAGACTGTAATATGGTGAAGGCCTGGGGCCAGGGGTGGGTGCTGGGTAAAAAGGGCCAATGGGGGGAAAAATGGGACATCTGTAATACTTTCAACAATAACAATAAATAAATAAAAAAATACAGGTGTAATTATCAGTATATTTTTATGGCTTCTGTGTTTATGTTTTATCTGTGTCTCATGTGGAAAGCCTCACCTCTTTGAGATTATGTTTAAATCCCCCATTTTTTTTTCTAGTAGTTTTATGTTTAAAGTTTTGATCCAGGTGGGATTTATTTTGCTATAAAAAATATGAACTAGGGATTCAACTTAATTTTTTTTTTTCAAATGGTTGCCCACTTATTACACTGCCATATATTGTATGGTCCACATTTTCTTTACTGATTTGTCTCTAGTTTATTTCTGGGCTTTTATAGCTGTTCCAAGGAACTATTGATTCATGACCTAGCACCACACTGTTTTAATTATTGTAGCTTTAAAATACGCCTTACAGTCTTGTAGGGGTAATTTCCTTTTAGTGCTCTCCTTCATAATTTTCCTGATTATTCTTGCTAATTTTTATTTTTTATTTTATTTATTTTTAAAAAATATATTTTTATTGATTTCAGAGAGAGGAAAGGAGAGGGAGAGAGAGAGAGAGAGAAAAACATCAATGATGAGAGAGTCATTGATTGAGCCCGCAACCCAGACATGTGCCCTGACCGGGAATCGAACCCTGATTGCCTGGATCCTAAGTCAACGCTCAACCACTGAGCCATGCCCGGCCGGGCCCTTGCTAATTTTTAGAATCAGTTTTTTCTGATTTTCAAAAGAAAAATAAATCCTGTTTATTATTTTTAGTGGGATGAATTGAATTTCCAAATCAATTTAGGGAGATTCAGCTTTCATTTTTTTCTTTTTTTCAAAATTTTTAAAATTATTAGATGGGAAGGGAGAGGGGGAGAGAGAGAGACATGGATGTGAGAACAAAACATCAAGCCACAGCCCGAGCAAGTGCCCTGACTGGGAATCAAACCAGCAACCCTTGAGTGCATGAGACGACACCCAACCGAGTCACAAGGGCAAAAGATTCAGTGTTCTTACCATGTTGGATATTAATCCCACCAGTGGAAGCTCATTCCTGTGGCCAAGCATATCATCAACTGCCTGAGTCTGTGGTTATTTTCATAGTGATCCAAGAAACTGCTGTGAAATATCTTTCCATTTCTTTAAGGTGAGCATGTGTCTATCACTTTTTAAAGACTTCTTTATATAGTTCTTGTACATTTCTTGATACCCCTGGATATTTCATTCTATTTTGCATACAGCTATTATTTTACACATGGAGACTGTTGACTTCTGTATTTTAATTTTGCTTCCAAACACGTAACTGAATTCTGACAGTTGTAATAATGTTCTAGTTGTCTTGCATTTTTGAGGTAAACAAATACATCCTCTACAAATAATTATTTTTATTCTCTTTTTCCATTTATTTACCTCTTATTTTTACCCCTTGTTCTTGTATCTCCAGAATAGTGTTAATTACTTTTGGTAATATGCAGTAAGATTTCTACATTCCACATGAAGTGGTTCCAGAAAGACTTTGAAAAGGTTAATATGTATACTGTAATCCTTAGAGTAACAACTACAAAACAAAACAAAGAACATGAATGTTTTGTAAAAAATATAATAGGAAAATTAAAGTGAAATACAAAAATATGTTCAAATAACCCAAAAGAAGAGATGGGAGGAGAAACAGAGGGATTAAAAACAGAGAAAAACAAACAGAAAACAAAAAAATAGACCTAAATTCAAACACATCAATAATTTTAGTAAGTGTAAATGTTTTAAATACCCTAATTAAAAGGTAGACATAGAAAGATTTTTTAAAAAAATGTTCTAACTATATGCTCACTGCAAGAAACTCACTTCAAATATAATGACATAGGTAAGTTAAAATAAGATGATGGGACTAAAATAAAATATATACCCATGCAAACAATAATCAAACAAAAGCTGGAATGACTATATTAATATCAAAGTAGACTTCAAAGTAATGAAAATTACCAGGGATAAAGAATGGATGAAAAGATAAAAGGGCCAATTTACTAAGAACACATGCAATCCTAACTATATACACTAAACAACAGATCTTCAAAATACATACAGCAAAAATAAAACCGAAAGGAGAAATAGACAAACCCATAATTATAGCTGTAGACCTCAACATTCTTCTCTCAGTAATCAATGGAACTAGTAGAAAATCAGCTAAAATGTAGAACAACTGAATAATAGCTTTAACTGAAGCTGGTTGACATTTTTAGATCACTCAACCCCGCAGCAGCAGAATATACATTCTTTTCAGGTTGCACATGGACCATCAAGATAGATTATATCCTGGTCAAAAACCATAACAAATCAAAAAGAATTGAAATTATACAAAATATGCTCTCTAATCATAACCAGTAATGGAAAAATAACTGGAAAAATCTACAAGCACATGAAAACCACTTTCAAACTAACCATAACTTACCAAATATTTTGAACTGACTACAAATAAAAATACAGCATACCAAAATTTGTGAGAGGAAACAAAAGTATTTCTTAGTAGGAAATTTATAGCATTAAATGTTTATAAAGAAGAGAAGTCTTGAATCAATAATCTATGTTTCCAACTTAAGAATTTTTTTAAAAGTGAAAAATAACCCCAAAGGAGCAGGAGGAAGGAAATAATAAAGATGAGAGCAGATATAATTAGCTTGATCACAAAAAAACACAAAAAACCCATAAACCAAAACTGGTTCTTTGAAAAAAATTCATTAAAATTGATAAATCTCTAGCAAAATTGACAAAGAAAAAAAATGGACAGCACAAATTATCAATATCAGGAATGAAAAAGGAGAAACCAGATTCTGCAGACATTAACAGGACGACAGCAAGAAAATACTGGGGGGAAAATACTACTAACATAAATATGACAATTTAGATTAAATAACCAATTCCCTGGAAACTGTATGTCAAGAACTATGAATAGTCTTAGGTTTTACCCTACTTACAAACTAATTAGTTAACCTATTACTGCTTCATGGAGACTGCAGATGACACAAGACTCCTGGGTCAGAGATGAAGGACTTTATCACACATAGCACCACAAGCATCCTGAGCTTCCTGTTGATTTGCATTGCCTGCACTAACTCCTAAGATGATAAGGACACTACAGGTAAGACTAGATGGATGCTACACATGCGATGGATTTGTATAGCCCCCAAGGAACACTGAATTTAAGGAATTATTCTCTTTTAAAATTGGCTTCGTGTTGAGAGGGAGATGTCAGCTCAATGCTGCTCACTACAAACATAGCCCTGAGGAAGGGCCCAAATAAAGAGTGGTTGGAGCCTTGCATTCTTGGCATACCTAGCAAGAGCATGCAGGGATGCACAGGGTCCCTGGTGGATTTCCTATTCCAATACCCCAAACTACCAAAACCCACTTGAGGTGAACTAAGTGTCCAAAGTAGTACTATGAAAACTAAATAATTTTTGTTTAAAAGCTTTCTGAAACAGAAATCTCCAGACCCAGATGGTTTCACTGGTGAATTCTACCAAACATTTAAAGAAGAAATAACACCAATTCTACACAATCTTCCAGAAAAATATAAGAGAATGGAGAGAAAGGTGCAAAGGCAACTCAGTGGAAAAAATGGAACTGTTGGACTTCCATATGCAAAATAAATGAACCTCAACCTAAGCCTCACACCTAATACAAAAATTAATTCAAAATGAATCACTGATGTAAATGTAAAATATAAAACTATGAAGTTTTTAGAATACATAAGTTGAAGTCTTTGTGACTTAAGGTTAGGCAAAGAATTTTTGGACACCAAAAGCACAACCCACAGAAGAAAATATTGATGTTTGACTTCATTAGAATTAAAAATTTTGCTCTGCAAAAGACACTGTTAAGAGAATGACTAGAATATAATTACATCACAACTGATATTGGGTCAATAATATCCCAATTTCAGGGATATTTATATGTGGAAAAATTGTACATTATAGAGTCAATTAAATGACAATGGCAGGAGTTTAGGCTATACACCTGGGAAAATGAAGACTATAAATAAATACTGAATAAAAAGAGAGAGAGAATGACTAGACAAGCTACAATCTAGGAGAAAATATTTTTAAATCACATATTCACTAAAGGACTCTATATAGAGAATGTATAAAGAACTCTTAAAACCCTACAGTGAGAAGGCAACCTAATTAAAAATCGACCAAAGTCTTCAACAGAAGTTCACCAAAGAAAATGTACTGATGACAATTTATCACGTGAAGAATATTCAACATAGTTATTCATTGGGGAAATGTAAATTAAATCATGGTAAGATATCACTACATACCTATTAGAATTGCTAATACTAAAAATACCAAGTTTTATCAAGGATGTGGAGCAACTGGAACTCTCCTCCATTGCTGGTGGGAATGCAAAATGGAACAGCCATTCTGGAGAACAGTTTTGTGGTTGTTCAAGTTAAATAAATTACCATATGACACAGCAATCCCAGTCCTGGGTATTAGCCCTAGAGAAATGGAAACTTGTGTTCACACAAAAAGCTGTATACAAATGTTTATAGCAGCTCTGTTTGCAATCATAAAATTGGAAACCACCCAGATGTCCTGAATTGACAGAGTATGACATATATGTACAAAGGAATACTACCAGTAATAAAAAGAAACAAACTATTGATTCATACAATTTGGATGAGTCTCAAAAGCATTCTTCTGAATAAAAGAAGCCAGTCTTGGCACTGGCTGGATTGCTCAGTTGGTTAGAGTGTCATCCCAATACGCCGAGGTTAGAGGTTTGATTCCTGGTCAGGGCACATACAAGAATCAACCAATGAAGGCATAAATAAGTGGAACAGCAAATCAATGTTTCTCCCCCTGTCTTCCTCTCTCTCTCTCTAAAATCAATAATATTTTTTTTAAAAAGCAGTCTTAAAAGGTCATATACTGAGTGATTCCATTTAGATGGCATTTTCAAATAGACAAAACTACAGTGGTAGAGAAAAGATCAATGGTTGCCAGAAGTTACAGGTGGGGGAAATGTGTGACTATGAAGAGGTAACAAGGACTTTTTGGGGTGTGATGGAACTTTTCTGTATCCTGATTGTGGTTGTGGTTAAATCTATCTATGCATGTGTTAAAATTTTTTAAATTGTGCACTAAAAGTCAATTTTCTGTGTCATGACTTAAAGAATAAAATAATTTTAAAAATAGATGTTGGATGTTATCTAATGTGTTTCGGCATCCAAGAATATGGTGATATGATGTTTCTCTTTTGTTTTATTAATATGGTGAGTAGTATTAATACACTTTTGAAAGCTTTACCACCTCAAGCTGCTGAGATTTTTAAAAATCTGGGATATTTATTAGGATATAAACCTTAGTAGTTTGGGGGATAAAAATATTCAGATTCTCTCATTTCTTGAGGATCTCTCAGAAAGACAAGACTCATAGGCGTTTGTTCTGAAAAGAATATTGATTTAATTTTCACCTGAGGATGTATTTATTGATTTTTAGACAGAGGAAGTGAGAGAAAGAGAGAGAGAGAAGCATCAATGTGAGAGTGAAATCAATCAGTTGCCCTCCATATGTGCCCCGACCTGGGATCGAACCCACAACCTAGGTATGTGCCCTGACCGGAATCGAACTTGCAACCTTAGGGTATATGGGACAATGTTCCAACCAACTGAGCAACCCAACCAGGGCCTAAAAAGTGTATTTAAAATAAGATGTATTATTTTGAATTTTCACTTTATGCATCACTTGTATTCAGGTTTATTGTCACAAGGTGCTTTAGAGTACAGCTGGTTAGGTACAGAAGGTGCCCAAATCTTTCACATATAGAAGGCATTAAGTTCTACTGGAAAGAGCACGGACTTTTTGGTAAGACAGACCTATTTCAAATCCTAGCCCTGCCGTTTTTCAACGATTTTCTCATGAAGCAAACAGGGATTCTTTCAGCACAGAGAAGGAGTCTTACTGAAAAGAGTGAGGAGTGGCCAGATGTGAGAGATGGGCTCTAACATTGCTAAGTCGTGCGACTGTTTTAAAGACTATGTCTAGTGCTTGTGCCTATTCTACACAATGTTCGTTATTTATAGATCTAAAGGTCGTGTACAACTTTTCATGAACCTGAGGTTCTTCCTAATCTTTTATTTCTGAAGATAATATTTAAATCTCAATGAAAGGAACGTGTTTGCTTTAAATGATCATACAAATGTGGTTAGAGCAGAAAGTAGGTGTGACTGGAATAGTTTCAAGATTCTACCTAATCTACACATGACTACATTCCAACTTCCACCCACACAAAATAAACTTTTAAATCTCTTGCCTAGCCTGTGAGCCTTACAGATCTTTCAGATTAGTTTTTAAGACTTACCCAGAAGTTAGTGTTTGTAAAAGTTTGTTGTTGTTGTTGCGGTTTTTGTTTGTTTTCGGGGATTGGGGGAGGAGTGGATGTTTTAACTGTAAAGTGTTTTTTCTCAGATACACCAATTGCTATGACTGAAGTTCTTTGTCAAATTAGTAAACTATAATATTCTTCATTCCCTTTTGTAAAGAAATCTGATTTTGTAGAAATAAACGATATTCAATAGTTGTTAAAATTTAGTAGTTCTAAACCAACAATCTTTTTAAACCCCTGTAAATTCCAGCTTTGCTTACACCTCAAAGCAGATAGAGTAGCTTTGTAAAGTTAACCTGAGAATTCAAGACAGAATGCATTCCTGACATAGGAAGGTCTAGTTTTAAACACAACAGCAAAAATCTCAAATTACAGCTCCTATCGAGATGTCAAGGCCATAGGCCTCTAACCTTTTAATTTATTTTTTATTTTATTTAATGAATTTATTTATTTTCAATATATCTTTATTGATTTCAGAGAGAGGAAGGGCCTCAGAGGGAGAGAGAGAGAGAAACATCAATGATGGGAGAGTCATTGATCGGCTGCCTCCTGCAGCCCCCCGACTGGGGATCGAGCCCGCAGCCCGGGCATGTGCCCTGACCGGGAATCGAACCACAATCTCCTGGATCCTAGGTCGACCATGCCGGGCCAGGCTCTCTAACCTTTTTAATTATAAATTTCCCTACAGAGATCAACATCCCTTCGCCTGCTCTTCAGCTTCCAGGAACCATCTCTCGCATCTGGCCACTCGTCACTCCCCCAGCGACCCCTCACTGTGTGGAAAGAATCACTGTTTTCTCGGGCGGATGTCTCCCCCAGCTCTGCTCCCGGTGGGTGAGGCGCTTTCCTGCCCGTGGTCTCATTTCTCATTCTTCAGCCTTTATCACGCTGTTGCTTTGCCTTCCTGGTCTTGATGATACACCCGTCAGCTCAGACTTCTGCTTTGAGTTTCAACAGCTGTGACATGTCCAAACCGCATGGTCTTGAAAGTGTTGGCACTAATGGAAAATAGCGAGGAGGCAAATTAATAAGACAAACATTTCAGAGGGTTCCTATGGATACCTCCTGAGAGGCTCGCCCGCCTGTAAGAGCGCCTGAGTCACCTGCGCGCACCCTGCGCAGTGTGTGCGCCTGACGACCGGGAGCGCCTCGCTGGAAGCGCGCCTTTGCCTATAAAGATCCGTTCTTAACCGGGCTCTTGTGTGTGAAGTGATGATCACAGTCTCCCAGGATAAAACAGAAATGCTGCGCGAGGCGTGCGGAAACCAAGCACAGAGCGGCGTGTTTTCTGCGGAGGAGCAATCGGGAGAGAAGGAGCCTGCACCCCAAGGGGCACGGTCCCTGCCCCGGCCGCACAGGCTCCCTTACTGCGGCTGAGCCTGTGCGAAGCTGGCCTCCAGCAGCAACCAAGGGCTGTTGTGTTCTTTTGCACCTGATTTTATGAGACTTTATGTGTCACTGTGACTTTCCCCTTCATGTATTCACATTTTAGTTTTAATATATTTGCTTAGAGTTTGATTTTTTAATGAGATAAAGCGTCACGGTATAAATGTAAATGTTACTGGATAGCCCCTGAGTTGTAAGGGGCCGGGGAGGGGTCAGGAAAATAGGAATATATTCTGAAGTGAAGATCAGCTTATTTTTCATTTACAAAGAAAATGCTTTTTATCTCTATATATTTAATGAGGGTTTTTTCTGGGTAATTTACCTGTAGCTAACCTTTTCTATTTAGTCTTAAATGTCTTCCTTTATACTTTCATTAAGAGATTGGCCTATATAGTATATTGGAAATAATTTTCCTAGTTTGTGATTTGCTTTTCAGTTTTGTTTGTGGGTTGTTGTCTTTTTTGACACTCATAAATTTAAAGTTCTCATGTAATTAAACATGAATATTTTCCTTTGTTTCTGTCTGTAGTGTTCTTTAGTGCCCTAAAATTACATGTACAGTTATATTTTTATTCAGTAATTCCACGGTTTCTTTTTTTGAACAATCAATTTTTAAATCTACTTGGAATTTATCTTGATGCCAAACAACAGTTCTCATCCAGGACTATGCATTAGAATTACATGAGAAAAAAAAGTTGTGCCTAGAAACCATCCCAGACTAATTTATTTAGAATTTCTGAGGGTGGGGTATGGCCACTGTTTTTTAAAAATTTTTCCGCAAGTGGTTCTTGGTGTGGAAGCAGAGTCAGGAACTACTATGTAAAGAGTCCAGCTATGGATCCAATGTTTTCTTTTTCCAAAATGTTCCAATCCACCTTGCAAAGTTTTGAAGAATATTCACTGATATGAAAGTGGTCCTGATAAAATGAGCGCAAGTAAAACATATTGATATAAACTTTATATGTGTACATATATACCAACAGTCTCTGATTCCAATTTCACACTAATGTATATAGTACTATGTAAAAGACTGGAAAGAATACATCCAAATCTTAATGAGGATTAGTTCAGGGTGGTGAGATTTAAATTTCTTCTTTATTCTTTCCTGCATTTTCCAAATTCTCTACGAAAAGCATGTGTTACCCTTTATAATAAGAAATATTAGTTGCAAACGAACTTTAATTTTAAAAAAATTAATTTCTAGTCACTATTTTTTAAACAGTGCATAGAAGGATACCAGAAATATTCCAACTGTGACAATGTCATTAATGAAGTCTGCAGCTTGTGAATGTGGCTTGTTAGATGATGACTTGCATACACAAGTTTCACTTTTCTGCTTATATTTTTTATAGACAAATATTTATTTTATATATATATGTTGATTTAAATTATAACTGCTTATAAGTTTATTAAATTTTTTGCTTTTTAATATGAACTTATCTCTGAGAATAAAATAGAGTTGGGAAAGACTGGTAAAAAGTATCGATATATTTCAGTATTTGATTTCCTTGGCCAGTGAGGAAATCATAGCAGCCAATATGGTTTTATCTTAGCTTGTGTTAGCACATTTCCTCACTTTGCAGAGAGAAATCAATTTAATCAGATTTTGCATTTTTATAAGACTTCTAAAGACATTAGAGACCCAAAACTTTAAACAACATTCAGTCCATTTTCCTGTTTACAATTGACAAGACTTTTTGAAGACCATTTATTTCATCAGAGCCATACAAAAATTTCTGTATTGGGTTGGCAGGATTTTATTGTATTTAACTGAATTTAAGATCCCATTGCTTTTAAGATTCACCATTCATTTTACTAAGAAAGAAAATATGTTGCTAATCAAATTATGATACGATGCTTTTCAAACACAAACTATTAGACTATCCAATTTCAAGGTCTTAAAATTGGAAAAATATATCCATCTTAGAATCAATGAAATACAAGCATTACTCTCTTCAACTGAGAATATAGAAAAAGATAAGGAAACTTTCTTGTCCAATACATCCAGGATTTGAACTCTAATATCCAGATTGCTCTACACCATACAAACAATTAAGTTGTAGATGTGATAACTGAGTTTAGTGAAGAAAAGTGTCATGTGATAATTTGTTAGGAGACTTATTTAGTCCCAGTGATAAAGCTATTATTTTTTGATAAAGGTGGGAGATCAATGTGAGAAGTATCAGAGCCCAAGTCTTCCTACCAATCCGAGTGACACTCAAGTTACCTGTTTGAAGACATTCTTTTCTACCATATTAAGTGTAATATCTTGAAGATGGTAAGAGTTCTTCTGCTAAAGCTTTCTGGTTGGTTAAAGGACTCAGGCACCCACTTTGTCATAGCTTTGGCACCTTCCCTAAGTGCTAGAGTGAGGGGATGTGGAACATTTTATCCTAAATATTTGACTCCTTAGATCTGAGCAGTAAGACAATTATAGTACTCAGTCAAACATTAAAATCACAGATTTGAAAAGGACTCTTAGAGTTCTCTTACCCTCCCCTCGTCTTATGGATAAGGGACCTAGAGACTCTGGGAGCAAGTAATTTGCTGCAGATCCCATGGTCACATAGAGGCCGAGCGAAGGCTGGAATCCAGGCCACCAGTCTAATATGCCTTTCATACTCCTAGCATTCGGGGACATGATGAAGATTGTGGTTATTAAGTAATTTTAAATGCACTTGATTTGAAAACCATGTGCTTATTCTGGCGTATTTGTTTTGTGTTTGCTTCACCTACTTTGGGAAAAATCTGAAAAGGAAACTAGCAGTGACAACTTACTCATTACTTACAGAGTTCAAGGCAGTGGCCAAGTACACATTATTTAATGTAATCCTCTCAACCTTGGGAGGAAATGAGTTGAAATAGATTAAGTAATTTACCCACTGTCACCTAGTTAAGTGACAGAATTGAACATGTCAGGCTCTAAAGCTTATTAGCTGCTACACTCTTCTGCTTTCTTTGATTAAAACTAACTTCCAGTGAAGTATTTTGTACTGCATAGACATCAATAGAAAATGTTGTTTTGTTAAAAATATGTCTTTATGGATTTCAGAGAGAGGAAGGGAGAGGGAGAGAGAGATAGAAACATCAAGGAGAGAGAGTCACTAATCGGCTGCCTCCTACACGGCCCCTCTCGGGGATGGAGCCCGAAACTCAGGCATGTGCCCTGCCCTGGAATCGAACCTCAATCTACCAGATCATAGGTTGATGCTCAACCGCTGAGCCACGCCAGCCAGGCTGGAAAATGTTTTAAGAAGCTATTTCCTATTTTATATATTGTGTCAGTTTCCATGGGTTGGGAGTTTAGGCACAGCTTAGCTGGGTCCTCTGCTCTGAGTCATAACAGGCCACAATCAAGGTGTCACCTGGGCTATGTTCCCTTCTGGAACCCAGGGTGTTCTTCCAAGCTGATGTGGCTGCTGGCAGAATTCAGTTCCTTGTGTTTGTAAGACTGAAGTCTCCATTCTCTTACTGCCTGACAGCCAGGGCTCACTCTTAGCTCCTAGGCCCATCCACATATGCTTGCTCTGTGGTGCTCTCACAGGTCCTCTCCCAACATAGTAGCTTACTTCCTCAGAGCCAGGGGGAGAATCTCTCTGACTTCTAGACCCTCTTTTAGAAGGCTCCTCTGGTTAAATCAAGCCCATTCAGTTTTATCTCCTTTTTGATTAACTTGAAGTCAATCAATTAGGGACTTTACATCTGCAAAATCCCTTCCCCTCTGCCTTGTAGTGTAACATGATCAGAGGAGTGATTTCCCATCATATTCATAGGTCTTGTCCACACTTAAAAGTGTGGGTCAGCCCTGGCCAGTGTGGCTCAGTTGGCTGGACGTCACCCATGCATTGAAAGGTTCCATTCCCAGTCAAGGAACATGCCTGGGTTGTGGGTTCAATCCCTGGTGAGGCAGCCGATAGATGCTTTGCTCTCACATCGATGTTTCTCTCTCAAAAAAAAAAAAAAATCTTAAAAAAAAAATGGGGGTCCTTGTGGGTCATCTTAGGATTCTGCCTACCACAGATAATGTATCATGAATCAAACTAGAAAATACAGGGAAAGGAACAATTTGTCAGAGTTAAATATTGAGTTTAATTTTGAAGTATTGAATTGGAAATGCCTGTGTATCATCTGCATGTAGAATATTGTATTTGGTGACTTTCTACACAGTACCTATGGACTTTGGCACACATTCCACTTTTCCACTTCAGCACGAATACTGAAAAATCATCTTCTGAGGAAGTGCATTCATCCATTCGGACAAAAGTAGTAATTGCATGAATAATAAGAGCAACTTAAAATTTCTTTGCATCATTACATTACAATCTTAATGTAACATTTCAATTTTATATACTTTAATTTTATTTATCATTTTGTGTATATGTGTGTATCTACACATACACACACATCTTGAAATAATACAAAATGCTTTCCTATGATGTATTTTTTTCTAAGTAGTGTAAGATATTCCTATGAGAGATGTATGCACAAACTACTTGCTTTACATATTTCACCAACAGTATACATCCCCCCCCCAATATTTTCTGTGCTCTCTGGCTTCAAGACAAACAAAAACACATTCTTTTGTATGCTTTGAATTCCAAGCAGAATTATCCTTATAATGACATGTTATCACATCCTTCGACAGAGTGTGATCTCACGCAGTAAAATGCAGTTTATATGACATCTAATATTCTATAGTTGATGTCCATGAATATTGTCTCATTTTGCATTTACAATGGTGGGCTGGCTTTGTATAGGAAGAGTCTGTATTACAGCTACACAATTGCCCACAAAGTTTAAAACAGTTGCCCACTGGGAGTAGGCACTGCCTGAAGTCAGAGCTCTTTAACTATGAGAACAACATAAAAAAAGCTGGCGGATGGCTTCATCAGTGGCCTGTTTGAATAGCATTTTCTCACTTTGAGATAAAAATGTTCTGAAGAGTTTGTTTAGGCCCACTAATGAATATTTCAGCCCAGATGGGAGAGCACACAGGGGACTGCTGCTCAAACAGCCCTTCATGAGCTCGCCCACCCTTTGTGGGTATGTTGCTGGAGAGGATGCGGCTGCATATTTGAGAGCACTGACTCTTTTCAAACGTGGTTTTCTTGTTGTTGTTTGGCTTTGTTCACTGTGTAAACCAACTGAATTCTCACTTTCAGTCTGAGTTCAGTATATGTGAGAAATTAAATTAGATCAGTGTTTATTTAGTAAACAACTATTTTTAAGATTTTTCAAACCCTCCCTCCTAAGAACTTGTATTAGGTTGAAAATTTACATGGAAGATAAAGTCAAAAGGCTTACATATAAATATGTTTTGCTGTATCATATGATGATTTTAATTTATGAGATTTAAAAAAAAAAATCTTTGAAGTGTATCAACCCTTACAAGTTCACAAGATCTGGAGGATTAAGTTCCTCATTTTCATTTTTGTATTTTCTTTAGCTAAAAATAGATTTGATTAAAAAACAAAATTTGGCATGCAATTAATTCATAATAGTAATTTCTTGCTTCTGTTACTTAAAAAACAAACCAACAATGTTCTGCTTCAAGATGTGATTAGCATGTGAGTATACAGCAGCTACTTTTCAGATACGTCTCGTTTCATTTTATTCTGTACTCACTCATTGGGGTCCACATTTGTGGAACAGTGTGTTGAAATTATACAGATTAGTTCACTCTCCTTGTATTTACCAAAAAAAACCCATAAAATTTACTATCTTTTCTTTTTTTTTGCCAGATTGCAACAAATGAGTCCTCATATATACTAGATGCGAGATCTAATTTATTACAAAAATGAATAGGTTTTCCTAAAAGTTCATTCAGTAGATATTTGAATTGTAAGAAACTTAAAGTTACAGTTGAAATGAATGCTAAAATTAAGTCGTCCCCCCCCCCCCCAACCTCAGGTACTAACACTGTAGGGGCCAGGTTTTGCACTATTAGACATCTATATAAGTAAGGATTACAGAAATCACTACACTTCCTGTAATGTGTAATCTACTTGGAACATTGTTCTTTTTCTTGTAGTCTATCTTGGTTAGAAGAACTGAATACAGAATGACTATTGACTTAGTTTTCTATCAATGACCAGTTTAACTTTTCCCGGGATATGATTTGATTGTTTAATTGTTCACTTTGTTTTCTATAACATTATGGTTTCAATTTAATATTTCTTGAGTACAAGCTGAGAATTTAACAAGGTTCAAGTCTAGAAGGAAAACTGGTCCTTGGATTTATGATCTAAATTAGGCATCTACTTCAAAGACACATTGTTAAAACATGTAGTAAATATATAAAACTCAGTACCTGAAGAAGCTGTGTCAACCATATGTATGTATTGGGTATATCTGTGAATTACATACATGCCTAGCTCTCTAAATACTTATCCTTTATCTTATTTACATATTAACATATGTGTGTACACATATGCATATGTATGTATGTGAGTTTATGCCCATACGCACATGTGCACACATGTATACGTATATACAAATAAGATAAAGGGTGAGTATGTCGAGAATTAGCCATGTGTATAGTTCACATATTTTAAATCACAAGTTTACCTTAGTGGAAAGAACATGTATGGACATTGGCCTCTTATCATTCAAGGGTCCACTGCAGCTCTATCACTTAAGGATGTAAATTCAGACAAGTTATTTTAATTCCTACATTTTTCTGAAGGGAGAAGAGCCCGCTTTGGAAGACACCCTTCAGGCATTTAATCCTAGACTGGCATTTAATCCTAACTCCCCACAAACCTGCTAGGTAGGGTGGATAAAATATTTATCTTACTGATGAGGACCTGAAAGGCTGGACCTTTTTTCATGTTGATGCCACTGTAAACCATCCCCAGGATTTCTCACAAGACATTCTTTAATGCAAGACCAAATAATCACTGCTCTGATTTAGTATCATTTGTTTTACATGGACAAAACATGTGAAATGTGTAAAAAAGTACTTATCTGACTAAATTTGACTATCTAAAAGTCAAAAGTCATATTTTTCAGACTTTATACTCCAAACTGGACATACTAACATTGCCAACATTATGTTTTACTAGAAGAGAAATGGCATATCCCAATGATGTTTTGAGCTAGTTAAATATAAAATACTGCAATTTAACATTTTCATTAGGAAAAGAATGATATCTTTAAGATAATTTTCTTTTAGTGAGCTTAATTAGAACTGTAAAAACAATAAAAAACATTATTGCCAATTGAATTGGTCAATTAATAAAAATGATCAGCTATTAAAAGCAATTTTAAAAATCAAATATTAATTGCTTTGTGAACCAGCATTCTCAATGTGGGAGAAGAAAGGTACAATGTAATACAGAAGAAGTTGCATAAAACCTTATAGCTCTGAATTTGAATCAGATACATCACTATGAATCCTTGGTGTAGTTTATCTTTAATATGTATACATTCCTAGTGCTGTCCATCGGAAAAACCAAAAAACACGGTGAGCCCAGTAGTGATGAGCAACTCTAGCACCATCTCCATCTATCATTTCTCACTCAAGGAACCAGGGCTCCTTGGAGAAATTGCTGCCCCAGGGTTGGGGCAGAGAATGTATAAGATGATGACAGAACATCCTGTTAAACCTGAAAGAAAGGAAACTGTAGAAGATTACTGGGGTCTGGTCTAATGGATTTAGGAGCCTACATGAAAAGGTTCCTGTTAGCCAAAGATGGAATAATTTGAGCAGCAATTAGAGTAGTAACTGCAATGTATTGAAATACATCGAACATGGTTAAATCATGAGTTCATAAAGATACCAAAAAATTGGTCACCATGGAAGGAAACCAAATCATGATTCTGAACATTGATTAGTGGAAAAAAGCCAAATATTTACCGTCTTTCCTATATATACTGTATAACAAATGAGAAGATGTTTCTTTTTAGACAAGTATCCCAGCCCATAAATGAAGAAAGGTTGGAATGATAGACTATCACCATTTTGTAACTCCAAATAACTAATAATCTGAATAAGTAGCCATGGAAAACTGCATGTGTAGAAAGCAGTTCTCTGGGACACACTCAAGGGGTGAGACTGCTGGGTCATAGACAATGCAAGTGTTCAACTTCACAAGATAACCTCAAACTACGTTTTACAGTGGTTCTACCAAATTATACTCCAACCAGCAGCTTATAAAGATTTCCATTGATTTGTAATTATTCTTCACATTTTTCATAAAGAAATGGAAGTGGCCTTCTCCATTTTCTATAAGGAAACCACCTCCTACCGTTTTCCTAATCCACATGGTTCCAGGGGGTTAACCCCTTTCCCACTCCCCAGATGTACACCTGTCCCAGCTCTGGCCCATGCCCTGGGCACAGGTCAAGAGGGAAAGGAGACTCAGGTCTGGCCTCCAGTTGGCCCAGTGAGACTTGATTTTGCAATTTTTGTTGGAAAGTTTGAGGAAAGGGAGCTTGTTTTTTATTTTTTACTCTGGGGCTTCTCAACTCATAGGTTGTATGCTTAGAGGTGCTGAAGGTCATGCAAGTGCATGGGTTAGAGCTGTGGTAAATACAACACAGAAGCAAGTAGAACCAAATGGAGAAAGAGATTGGTTTCTGGATCCATCCCATGCCAGAAGCCAGTTAATGTTCCCTGGCTTCTGCACTGATATAAGCTAGTGAGTAACAATCTCCACCCTGCTCCCCTAGTCTTCAATTACCTATGATTTATTCTAAAATTATTTATTACCCACCCATGCTGGGTTTAAATATACAGCAATGAGCATGCTCCGTAAGTGTTTGCTTATTTTGATTTTTATTTAAATGATCTTGGTATTGGGAAATTAGTTTTATTCTCTAATAATCTTTAATATAGATACTTATAAATACACCAACAGTTTCAAACAGCCTCAGAAGCAGTCAGTCAAAATGTTTGTTCAGTACCTTAAAAATATTAAACCCAAACTCTTCTAGTCTGGTACAAAATATAAAGAAGAGATTGTCCCTATTGTGGAGTCATTTATGATATTACCTAATGGAAAAGATAACATGATTGCAGAGGGGAAACCTTCAAGCTCCTAAACCTGACAATAGCACAAGCACAATACGTAGTTCAGAGAGAGAGTGTAAGCAGGCATGTGCACAAGTCCTAAGAGAAGATGCCCACATGTAGGCGAAATAATAAAGGGTGAAGGCTGGGGCAGATCCTGATAATGTGGGGCCTGAAGTTTATACAATTTGGGAGGCCATCCTTAAGAAAACAAATGCAAAATTAAGTATAAAGCCTTAGCAATGGCCTATGCAAGTAATGGGCCCTAAAGACTAAGCTTCATTAGCTTCATGCTGAACGTGCCTCTGTAGAAGTACGTGTAGGTGTAAAAACCTAAGTTGTGATTCAAGGCACAGCAAAAAGTTTTAACTAGCTGCAGCCTAGCATATAACAGAAAGGCAACAACTGTGTTACTAAATCATTGATTGAAAAGACCAGTCTGTTATCTCCTCAAAGCTAAGTAGATAAAGTTTCATGATAATGTAGTCAGGAACCTGAGCACATTTCTGAGAAGGAAAGTTGCATCATTAGGTAAATATTTTTTGTCACTTGGGTTAAGATGAATTAATTAGTAAATAAAAGGAGGCACTGCCGCTCCTAGAGATATTTCTAGCAAGAAATGATAATTTCATGGACCAGGACGGAGACTGCAGAAACTGAAAGGAAGGAAATGAAGCAAGCCCAAATGTTATTGAAGGAAATAGTCTAAATATTTGAGAGAAAACCGGACTTAAAGTTCTATGAGCTTTCAAGGCTGAAGGGCAAGGAGGTTTGCAATGGATTCATTTTCAAATGTTACTTTTTCTTCATGTTGTAAGCTTCTTGTAGGTCAGGGCTTCAGGGTTTAGGATAATTTTGCACCTTTTTTGTAGCTGCACATTTAGTAAATATCTAACATTATTCTCCTCCGTTATTCCAGTGCTGCGGTCTGAATATTTGTGTCTCCCCAAAATTCTTATAGTGAATTACTAACCCCCAATGGGATGATATTAGGAGGCGGCCTTTGGGATGGTATTAGGATGGTCTTTGGGAGGTGATTAGATCATGGGGACAGAGCCCTCGTGAATGGGATTAGTGTTCTTATAAAAGAATCCCCGGAGAGGTCCCTCGCCCCTTGCACTGTGTGAGGGAGGACACATGGAGAAGTCAGCAGTCTCAAGAGGGTCTTCACCAGAACCCAGCCATGCTGGCACCTGATCTTGGCCTTTCAGCCTCCAGAACTGTGAGCAATAAATTTCTGCTATTTGTAAGCCACCCGATTGGTGGTATTCTGTAATAGCAGCTCAAACAGACTAAGATGTCCAGTAATATAAGGAATCTCGGTACTGTCCCCATCTGAGCTATCAAGGGGGCAACACTATGTAGCATCTTCCATGATGAGTGGATATGTGGGTTCTACCTCTATATCATCCCGAAAAGGAGCAACACTGGGAACACAGCCAAGGGAAACAAAGCCAGCTTTCGGGTGAATGGGCTATCTCCTTGTCTCAATGTCCAAAGCCTGAAAGACTTAGCTGGCCTCATCTCAGCTGTAGCCTGCTGTGTGTCAGCAGCAGCTAGACGGAAGCAGAGGAGATTGGTAGGTAGCTCACCACCTGCAAACACGGGAGTAAACAAGATTTCCCACCTTCATGTGCAGAGTAAAGAAAAGAATTGGACACCGGGTGGCAACATGACCAGGCATGTCCTCAGTGGTTATACTTGAAAAACATACAGGATTTAAAAAATCATTTAAAGGTAGTTTTATCCTAAAGGATTGAAATAATCCAGTCTGGGCCAAATCTTCCTGAAAGAAAGGCTCCGACCATTTCTATGATTTACTGTTTTCCCTTCGGAAACCCAAATCCACCCTTGGAAATAGTAATGAAAAGACCGAGTGTGCCCCACCCCTAGTCTAGTCACTGATTTCAGTGATGGCAGTGTGAACACCAGAAATCTGCGGTTACTCATCAGTTTTAAGAAAACCCTCGAGATAGAAAGCTGGCTTTATGGTAGGATTTAGTCCGATCACTATATGAGAGATTAGGCACTGTCTAGGAGTAAGAATTCAGTGAAAGCTCATTCAACTCTGAATAGTCTGACTTTGGGTTTTTGGGTTTTGTTTTGTTTTTGTGGTTTCCCTGCTCTGAAACGATAAACTAACCAAGTGGGCAGTTTCATAAAGCAGAGTGTACATAAATCACAGAAACAGGAAACAGACCACTAGGGGGGATTGTTAAGCCATTTTGTGCAGAAAAGAATGACTCTTAACTTTTGAAAATGACTGCAGTTTCATTGCTTTAAATTGTCATTAGTCAACTTTAAGCAGACGCAGCACACCAGAACTGGAATCCAATCTTTGTAAGTGGACTCCTATCTCCCCCATAAGCGATCAAATGCCCGTAAACATCCCTTTCTTGTTTTAATTGTGAAAGGATTAATGCCGGCTTTGAAGAAATGGCTGTTCCCACTACCTGCTTCCAGAAACAGCTGCTCCCACAGCATCTCGCAGGTGCAGCCCAGAGGCTGGGCCCTGCCCACATCATGCGGCGGGTGGTATGTTTGCAGTCCAATGTGTGTTCAGGTCCGAATTAGTCAACTTGGTTATCTAAATTCTCCTAAACCCAAAGCCTAACAAGAAAATAGCAAAGAGTAATTCCCTCACAATGATTACAGAGGGATGGGGATCAGAGGGGAATGCAAGAGGCCAGACTAAATGAAGCATTATTCAGACAAAGAGGCAAAACTCTAGGAGAGACGGGGCGGGGGGGGGGGGGGGGGGCTAAAACACACATGTGGGAATTGTTTAAACAAAATGCCACTAATTTTTTAGAATTGCTTCTCCAGTGGCTAAGATACCTTGCTTACAGAATGCTAATAATCATTTTCAAATCAGTAATGAGAAGTCGTTCCCAGCAGGTCCAGGGCTTGGTGTCAGTAAGGACTCCTGGAGGTTGTGTCTGGAAAAGTGGAGAGAAGAGGGGGTTGGGGGGGGGGGCGGTGCGGTACATCCAAAAGGCTCTCGATTGTTTCAGCCATTAAACACCGATATTTAATTTGAGTTTCGTAATCCCGGGTACTATTATTTGGGCCCAAGCAAAAAGAAAAAAAGAGAATTAAGTAAGTATAATAAAAGAGTGAGGAGGAGCCAAGCTGCTTGGGGCAATAAAGGAGTCTTTATGACTGCTGGATGGTGGAATATGCTTCCCACCCCCCACCCCCCGCGGAGCAGAATGTCAAATCCTGTCCCCTTTTCTCCCTCTTAAAGCATGCTAAAAGGAAAATTCTTCACAGAATCTTAAAGAACTTTTTTGACACAACAGCTGCAAAATCTATTTTCTAAACAAAGATTTATACATATTTATATGAGCTTAATCCAGATTTTTTTAAAATAAATCATCCTCAGAACTGCAGAGGTAAACTATATGTAAATACCTCAAGTAATAGGCTTGTAGTGCAAATCACATCATTTTATCTTCAATTTTGCATTCGTTTTTCTGGCTTAAAGGTGCATCAGAGATATGCATTTTAGCATATTCAGAACACGGGGCGTGAAATTAAATGTTTGACAGAGTGAGAAAAATATACAGACTTTGGAGATGCCTTAAAAATAGTAATTTATGCAGATCTAGAGGAGTGAAATCATTTGCAATGGAGTGACCCTCTCTCCAGGAATTTTGTGCTCAGTGTTCTTCCCTAATCTCCCGCTGTATCTTCATTTTTCATTGAACGAGCCAGTTTCCTGCGAAGCCGTCTTGTAGATAAGGGGAGTGCTAAAGAAGAAAGGACGCTCGGTGGGTCCGTTTCCATTGCACTTTTACCCAAGGCAATGGGCAGAATTTAACGGATTCCTTCCAACATATGTTTTTGCCAGATAAGTAAACAGTGTGTGTCGGAAATGAAAAAGCATTTGCAATTTAATGACATTACAGCTCTCAGCTTAGGCTGGCGTGCTGCGAGGCGAAAAGCAGAAAAAGAGAGGAGAGTAGAAAGAGAAAAAGAACAAAGTTCATCTTCCCTTTTGTGCATTTTTATCAGGGAAAATATTACTTCTTTCCCCCTCTTGTTCTCTTTTTCTCTCTCGTCTTTTGGCTTTTTTGTCTCACTCATTTACATTTTTTTTCCTTTTCTGCCTTTCTGTCCTCTGTTCACTTTTCCCTTTCCCTTGTAGCGCCACCGACTCCGTTGCTTTCCCTCCGCATTGTGTCTCCTCGTTCATCTGTTTGGCCAGTCAGTTTACCTTATAAGAAGCTGTTTATCCCACAATGTATCCCTTTTCCTGTGTTGTACTCCCAGCGCTAGAGCTCGTAGTCAACAGGATTGTCGGGGGGATTATAACGTTTCATTTCAAAGCACTACAAATCTGCTCTCTTGCCTTCAGTCCCTGCTCCTGTTTCATCTGATACTTGTCGTTTTATTTCACATTCATCGCAGTCTTTAGTTTCACCCCCAGACTTCGCAGCAGCCTGATGTCTAACCACTGACACTCACTGTCTTCTCCATTGCTTGTTTCCTGCAAGGCTCTGCAGACTTCACCTTGAAATGACAGAGCCCTTCTCTCACGTCCTGGGCCTGGTTCAGAGGGGTGTGGACCGCGAACATGTGGTCAGAAGGGGTCTTCCATGCCTGGTGGCCAGGACAGGGTGTCCTGAGGCAGATGCTTATAACGGGCCATCTTCCAGTAGAAAGGGAGCCCTGGAAAAATAGCATCTGCTGCTATTTTTTCTTTGTGTCGGGGTGATGGCTGGGATGCGTGTGTATTTGACTTCTGTGGTTGTGTAATTGAGTGTGCATGTGTGTATGAACTGGACCAGGTGACGGGTGTGCACAGGAGGTCGTGTGTACAGTAAGTATAGGAAGGCACTGCTATCTTTAAGCTTTGATTCGATCTTAAATTCCAGGAGTAAAAGTTGAATGGAAAACCATTATTTCCTTCCCACGGAGGTTCATAGCATTTTGATTTCTAGGATTATTTTGACTGCCTCTTTTACAAGTAAGAATAAGACTTCCCACCTGGTCTCCCTTTTGTGACAAGCTAGTAAGATGACCAAAGGGCCCCATTTAGGAGTAAGGAATCTCTCTGAGTCATTTTTGCTGCCTTTAGTTGTCAGTCTGTCAATCTAAGCAGTTCCTGAAAGAAACAGCTTTTAACATGAAGATTAGGATTCATCTTTGCCTTTTTACTTTTGCAAAACAGGTTCCCATTATTTTTGATACTGTTATCATGAACATTTGAATATTAGGACTCCAGATGTTTAACATAAATTCCATTCCAAGAATACACTTGAAAGTTACTTGTTAACCTGCAGGTTGAGCATAATTGAAAGGCCAGGTAATCAAATTGCGAGTCCTATCACAGAAATACTGTACGGACTTTAAAAAGATGCTTAAAGAAAATGCTCTTGTCTAAAGACATGTGCATGTTTTTACCATAAAATTACATCTTCCACATCTTCCAGATCCAGTACTTGGTAAGTAAAAAGAAAATCTATTTGGACATAAGGATGTAAAGTAGCTGGAGGTGGTAATTTAATCAACTGAGGATATATTTCAATGTTTTTCTGCTCTTCTAGGCATTAGCACTTTAAATTCATTATGTCGGCTTGACAGATATATGCAGCCTTAAGGATCTAAAAATGAAATCCTAGAAGTATAGCCTGCTAGAGGATATATATTGAACTTAAGAGATTAAAATGGTATAACCATTGCAACAGAATGGAACATATCGCGTTTCTCATTTTTCCCCCCCACTAAGCATGAGTATTTTGCAGATGTAAAATACAGTCTTGTCTAATTATAAAACCTGGCTGAAGAGCCAGAGCTTTCTAACTTTTATACTGATAAAGTGGATATTAGAAAGAAAATGCTGGCTTCACATACAGTCTGAAGATGAAGAAATCTTCCATTTGGGATTTTCTATATCAATAATTTATTAAGGAAAATGACACAAGTAGTTACATGAAGCCCACTGCTAAGAGGCAAGCACCATGCATGCTTTTCCTATTTAAGGCAAATAACAAAAGAGCCAAATTATAAAGCAGGTCTTAACATAACTGGGATGTTCAATCTACTATATCATTATGTCAATTTAGTAACGTTAATGATCTGTCGTATTAATTCATCATCCTGGAAAATGGGGAAGAGTTGCCATAATTAACTATATTAAGCCACAATTAAAAAGTCATCCAAGCTGTTGTAAAGATTCTAGTGATGATTAGAGCATTCGTTATATTGCAAACCTTTCTGACCATGTGAATTTTGTCTGTAAGACTTTGTTACAAACAGCCCCTCACTCCGAATTCAGATATGTCAAAAGAGCAGCCACCCACGGAGGCGGTGGCACCGACTAGACGGCTTATCAGCCGTTTCCATCGCAAACTGCAGTTTAACACTTTCTTACAGGGAGAATCAGCTTTGAAAGGGGTACAACCTTTTAGCATATCTACTTCAGCGCCTTACAAGGAAGCAAAAACAGGCTGTCTAGTGAAATTCACATATGTCAGGCAGACTATCTACTCCCCTGAGATTAGGGTCATCGTGGAAAGTCACATTTCAAACTGCACAAAATGAACATTTTGATGTTTTAAAATGGAGATCCTATAATGTCTAAACTGAAATCCGAGTTGCCTATCACCAGATGTCTATAAGCTCTTCAGTCTCCTCCCTACCTGTTTGAAGTCTCTATTGTGGATGGGAGTCTTTAAAGCACAGACAATCTCAGGTGAAAAGATAAACGGGACTGTGAAAGGGTGAGATGCAGCGAAGATGACAACTGATTTAACCATCCCGTCCAAATGACTCCCTTTATCTTCGATGGGAAAAATCAGCTGGTGATAAAGAACTGTTTCCTCCTTCCCCCCAACTTCTCTTCACACCCACTATTATTGTCCTTGCCATCAGTGATCATGAGTTCGCCCTCCCTAAAGCAACATATAGTAGGCTGCTATCTCTCTGTATTAAACACCCCCTGAGTGCATTTATAATCAGGGACTGTCATTGCTGCAGTGAGTTGAATGAGTGAGGAAGAGTAGGTGGGAGCTTGAACACATGTGTAGCTGAAAGTAATTTCTGACAACTAAAAAAAAAAAGCACATCATCAAATTGTTCTGAATAAGAGGCTAGGAGTTTTTATTTTCAGAGATTCATAAAGGACTACTATATATATTACTGTGGCTGTGTTTCTTGCCTATTAAGCCTAAAACCCCACTGCAAATCCAAAATTACACCTGACAATCTTGTTCAGCATTTGATCAATGTTTTCAATGAGAAGAAACTACAGTGAGTCCCCCTCAGCATATTTTCCCCCGCACACCAAGTGCCTTTTTATCAACATTAGGGTATCTGTCTTCTTAAAAATACTTGTACACTCAGCACTCTAATTTCAGCAGTGTGCCAACTGTGAAAAAAGTCTTGACCACAGCATCAATGTAAACACTTACTGACAGGGGACAAATCATTTGACGATCTCAGCCTTACTGATTGGAGTGATAGTCAATTCCAACCTTCCTTCTCGATAAGACACAACAACTTGTTCTAAGAGACAAATCCTGCTCCGTTCTTGTACCCAAACAGCTGGTCTAAACATCCTGCAAAAGAAGAATCATTTTCCTTCATGGAATGCTGGAGGCTTCAGGACAGCCAAAAAGAAGCCCCTTCAAAGGGGGTCCTCGGTAGAAAAATAGCAGTTACTGCTTCTGGTAGGAGGAGGCTCCCAGGGAGCTTTTCTTCCAATAGACATTGCAGAAGGAAAGCAGATCTCTCATATAACCCCTCTGGAAATATGGATAAATTTACCAAACCAAACTCACCTCCACTCCTTCCCCTCTGGAGCAATTCCCACCAGAAAGCCTGATTTACCCTCCTCAGCAAATGATATGTGGGATAGAAAGCTGAAAAGACACAGTTCTGTAGATAAGTTTACAAAATCCCTAGCACTAGTCCGGCCAAGGTTTGGGGAAAGAGAGGGTCTTGCCAGGTCTTTATCCATAGATGTACATGGGCCCAGTTCTGTGTATTTTGAGGTGACACTTGCCTTCTTGTGACTGTCTAGATTAAGATGCTTTTGGACTCAAACGTCAGCTCTTCACTAACCAAAGCTGAGGTTAAGAAAACCATACTAGCTTAGCATAGTTTCCTTTCTTTTAAACCCACAGGTATTTGGACTGTTGCTGGGTTCCCCCTGTTCTGAGTTGAATTGTACTCCCTAAAAGAGGCTGAAGTCCTAACCCCCAGTACCTGTAATGTGACCTTATTTGGAAATAAGATCTTTGCAGATGATAAAGTTAAGGTGAGGTCATTAGGGTGGACCTAATTCCAGTACAACTGTGTCCTTACAGAAGGGGGAAATTTGGGCAGAGACAGACAATTCAGAGGGAAGTGGACAAGAGGACACAGCAAGAACGCCACATAAAGACAGGAGATTGGAACGATGCATCTACAAGGTAAGAAAAGCCCACCTCCGAAAGCCAGGGCAGAGTATGCCACAGATTCTCCCTCACGGCCTCAGAAGGAACCAAAGGTGACAACACCTGATCTCAGGCTTCCAGCCTCCAGGACTGTGAGACAGTAAGTTTCTGTTGTGTAAGCCACTCAGTGTGTGGTACTCTGTTACAGCAGCGCTGGGAAACTAATGCACCTCCCAAAGGGAATATGAAATGCAGATTTCCTTTTGAGGGTTACTTCGTATGTGTTTTTTTAATTTTTCTTTTGCTGAAGGCAGTTTTGAGGTCACAGGCCTTACCTGTACCTGTATTTGGAGAAATGCACCATTGATCTTCCACAGGAGCAAGATTTGTAACCCTTAGTTTGCAGCTATTCGGACTCTGTTTTTCAGAGATCTTTTTGAATTTCCAGTGTTATTTTATCTTTATTTCTAAATATGATTTAATAAGTGCCCCAAGAATTTGTTTTTGCGTTTGGTTTTTAACATGATAGACCCTCAATGAATGAGTTGTTTGGTGAATTTAATAAGGCTCTATTTGACCTTTTGTTTGAAAGTGCTAGAAAATACTCTGTGTGGCACACAGTAGGAGCTTTATCAATATTCAGATGAATTAACAGAAGAGACACATATACATATATAGACAAGCCAAGAGACTTTGTAGCAGCTAGAGGTAACTTTGTTCTATTTTAGTTATTTGCAGAATAGAGATAGTTTGATTTTTTTCCAGATTATTTCAGGGTTGGGGTGAAAGACTTCATGATATTATTTCATTGTATATTAAGAAAAAAATACCAGCTAAATGTTAATGAATTTGGAATAAATGGTCAACAAACTTTTTGACATTTGTATGCAGGTTTTTTTGGGGTGGGATGAGAGGAGATGGCAGGGGATTTTGTACAATGATATGATTTCTAACATGAAGTAGAAAATTGTAAAATAGAATCTAGTGACGCGAAGGTCTGTAAGGCTAAATTATATGTGCTACTCAGAGAGGTTTATGTGAGACTACCTATGGGGGCTGAAATGGACAGCTTTTAATAGGTGAGAGCTGAGTCACACACCTCTGCAGGGCACCTCAGCCTGCTAGGACAATATGTTTCCCCAGACAGCAGGTGTCTTTCAGGCCCCTGCATATACCATGATGGACTCGGCCAATACAGGATGAAATAGCCAAGTGGAAAGCAGAGATTGAATATACACATGCTTTATCCACTAAAGCTTTCTTTAAGCTTGTCTTTCAAGAAAATAAGCACATCTTCCTTGCAGTTCAGATACTGGCTGAGAATGTTTCTCAGATTATTATATTAATTAAAAAATTATCATATGAAGTTGAAACTAGCCTCTGACCGGTGTGCTGCAAAACTTTACTTTAGACAAAGTCAAAGGTGTGAAAGAATGATACCTAATAGCCATGCAGAAATCTTGGACTTCTGGCTGTCCAACCTCAGCTCACCAATGCCCCCTTCCATTACAGCCACATCATGGTAGCCACCTCACCTTCTCCAGAGTGGCCAGGCCCTCCCACTTGCTTCGGGCACAGGCACCCACCTGGGATTGCCAGATAAAATACAGGATGCTTAGTTAAATTCAAATTTCAGAGAAAAAAAACAGAACTCATATATGCAGAAAACAGACTAGTAGTTGTCAGAGGCAATAGGTGGGGGTTGAGGGAAATGGGTGAAGGGGGTCAAAAGGTACAAGTTTCTCGTTATAAAATAAATAAGGCCTGGGGATATTCTGTATAGCACGGTGACTATAGATAATACTATTCTATGGCACATTTAAAAGTTGCTAAGGGATTAGCTCTTAAGAATTCTTGTCAGAGGAGAAAAATTGTAAATAATATGTCCAATGATGGTTGTTAACTGGACTTGTGGTGATCATTTTGCAGTTATACAAATACCGAATCTTGATGTTGTACACATGAAACTAATATAATGTCATATGTCAATTATATCTCAATTTAAATTTATTTGAATTTAAGAGAAACAACGAAACTTTCTTAGTGGGAGTATGGTCCAATGTTGCAAACCTATACTAAAGAAGTATTTGTTGTTTATCAGGCACCCCTTCCCCACCTTTCTCATCACCTGGATGCCTCCTGTTGTTTAAATGTCACTTCCTCAAAGATGCCTTGAAGGCCCAGTCTAAAGCTGGTCATTTTATTATGCCTCTTCAGGCCACCCCATTCTTTCCTTTCATTATCCACATCAATTTGTAACTATATTTTTATTTTTCTGCTTATTTGATTAAGTCCCTCTTGCCCATGAAGGCAAGGACCATGTCTCTTTCGATTGCTGTTATAACACCCAGTGTCTGGAACTTATTAGACACTCAACAATTATTAGTTTATTTGAATGAATGAATGAATGAATGAATGAATGAATGAGGATGGGAAAGTCTTTTTATTTGTAAAATAAAAAAAAATTTTTTTTATTTGGTAGAATAGCTAATTATTTAAGCAAGTGCACAAAGAAAAATGAGATTCCTTAGAAAGTTAATGAAATGTTCACAGGATATGTTGGGAGTAGTGTTAAAGTATCTGAGATTATGCAGTATGTAGTTACATGTTATAAAGTAGATGTTCACAGAATTGTATATCAACCATAGCTTAATCTAATTCAGATAATTTTGCTATTAGAGCTGCTGTTTTTACTAAGGTGGAATTCTGAATAGAAGGTTATTAGCTCCAAGTTAGTTGTTAAAATGGTCAAATGAAAACAATCAACATTCCTAGCCACTAACTAGAGAATGAGCTGCAGATAGTTCACTCAGCTGGATATTTAAACCCATCTAATACCTGGTAAAATATGTTTTATAACACACAGTAATTTTAGAAGAGAAAATAATTGTAATTTTTCATGAAGAATGTTAGTTCTCCCTAGCTTTAAAGAACTAAGCAACCAAAATGGCTTATTCTATTAGAGGAAATAATAACTTTATATATATATCCCAAAATAATAACTTCATATATATACATATATAAACTTCATATATACACATATACATTTATACCAAAGATTTTCTCATACTGCTTATAGCTCTGGCAAGATGAATATGATCTAATTGAGAAACCAACATCAAATTCTGACTGATGTGTGGGGGTTTTCCTATTTAATGATCCATTACTAAATGTTGGATCACAGCTGTCACTCTAAGAACAATTTCAGAACAGACAGGTTAGGGTTGGATCAACTCAGATGGAATGAAGAGAATGGCTGGACCAACAGTTTAGATGGGATATGGGCATGAGTTTAATTTACTGGAGGATGGTTCAATTTCACTTCTTTTTAGCTCTGTAGCCATGTGACTAGAGTTATAAATTGGATATCATTCAACAGTTGCAATTGTACGTATTTTCCTTTTTTTAATAATGCCCAAACCAACTGTCAGATCAATTAAAATCTCTCATCTTAGTCCACATTTACAGGATAATGACCTCATCATTGAGTCTACCTTGTTTTATAGTTTCTTTGTTAAAATCACAAGCTTATACAGTAAAACACAGGAATGTATGTATTTAAAATTTTCAAACACCCTCACTTAAACTTTTTCATTTTAGCTGTCAGCCCCTACCCAATGTAATACTTTAAGGGAATATACGTAAGGAAAATTGTGGACACATTCATATAGTAATTGTTAGTAATTTATTTAATATTTTCTGTAGAATATATATATATATATATATATATATATATATATATATATATAATAGAAGACAGTATTTGGCATTAAGTATGCTAACATACACTATTAAAATTAGATTTGTTTTTGCCACAATCTGAAGTTCATACAGGGGTGGGCAAAAGTAGGTTAACAGTTGTGAGTACATGAAACAGAGTTTATTCTTGTATCCTTATTTATTAATTATTGTATTATTTGTCATGCTCAAAACTGTAAGCCTACTTTTGCCCCACCCTGTGTACCTAAAATATGCAAAATCCCAAACCTGAACTTTTATTTTGTTATTATACTTTCACGGCACAAATGCATTTCCCCACAGTGTTCATTCAAAATGCAAAACACAGTAAAATATGGTGGTGGTGTGGTTTTTATTCACTGAGGATCTGTTTCAAAATTCCAAAATGAGCTTTAAAAAATTGCATCCACTTGCTTAGCCAAGGCTCTCTCGTTTGCTTGTGTATTGCCTTGTTTCAATTTTGGGGAAACAATTGTGGAGTCTCCAGGGTCTTTTACCTAATCATAAAGTGGTCTGTGGACAGGAAAAAATTCAACCACAAATAAAGGCAGAAAAATATGCAAGACTACATGATATTTTTCACCAAACAGTTTTGCTGTTTTATAAAATAACCCCAAAGCCAGCTATCATACTTTTAGGTGTAACGGGAGGCATCACAGCGGTCTGCCCAGCTGGGTGCGCCGATGGGCAGGCCGGTTTCACGGGAGCACTGAGAAGCGCAGCCTGGTGATTCTGGGTCAGCGTTTTTGTCAGGACAGCAAGCTGCACTTGGCACAGGAGTCCATGTGTCTTTTCTCTCCAAGTTGCAGAAGATAAATAGAAGTCTTCTTTCAGCAGTTGCCACAACCTGAAGGACATCCTATGAGCTTTGCTTTGTAACTTTTAACATCTATTTATTTTTTTTTAGTTAGTATGTTCAAGGGCCAAGTTAGGTAAATTACTTGGTAGAGTTTGTTCAAGGAAGTTGAGTACCATTTTGAGTTGTGCGGGGTTGTTTTTTTTTTTAAATCAATAGCTGAGATGCCTGCCTATGTACAGATGTAAGAAACTCAGAGGAAGAGTGGTGTGTGTGTGTTTCAGATGAAGTTCCTATGTGTAACAGTTTACATTTAGCAGACAAGTAAATACTTTTACTTGGAAAATATTCTTTAACCTCATGAAGAAGAGGCATTATTTTTCTTTGCAAATTAGCAAATAAATTTAATGTGACTAGTGACATTGTTTTTGCTGAAACTAAATGGCTATTTGCAACATAAACACATGCTCACTGCTCCTTTTGAATATAATTTTTTGAGTAGCAATGCATTCACATGGTTCTTAAATAAACAATATCACACAGTATACAGTGAAAGGTCTTGTTTCTGTCTTCCTGTGCACTATTCCCAACACTTCATCCATACCTCTTTTATTTTCTTCCAGAGTTCTGAAGATGGTCTTTATATTTGAAACATAACACATCAGCACTTTTGAAAACATACGTAGATGGAAAGAAATCAAACTGTGATTAAAAAGTAGTGGTTGAATCTTTGAATTTCCTGACTCAGTTCACTTGACTAATTCTAGTTTTTTGATTCCTAAGCTAGGATTCTTTGTTTAAATATTTAAAATTATATACATGTCTGTATGAACTTAATCATTTTCAATGGGAAGTTAAATGAATACAATTAGGGTTGTTTTGTTTGGAAAGTTCTGAAGTGGGATTTTTTTCTCACTAGGTGGCGCTCGTGCACCTGGAGGTCGGGGAGGGAGTTGCCTGCTTTGTGCAGATGCACAGTTTTCCAATTAGCACAAAGTGAGACCTGTAAGGTCAGAAGGAGGGAAAAGCCTCCATATTTTCTCTTCTCTGAAAAAAAAGATTGTTCCAGTCATAATTTTCCTCTGCAACCTTCCAAGTGAGGCGAAATTATTGTAGTTTCCTCTTCAGACTGGGAGCTATGTTATGTAAGGTTTGTACCCAGGCAAGAAAAGGTTATGGCAACTGTTACTCTGACCTGGGGGAGAAAACGTCCTGGGGAAATTCAGCTGGTGGGTAGAATTTATTATAGGGAAGTTCCATTAGCATACAATGATCCGGAAGATGTGTTCCCACTTTCTCTGAGGACCTGAATGTCCATCCAACAACAGAAAGCTTTTAAACATGCTTTGGTGGTATAATCTTCCCTAGGCATTGACATGTCCTCTCTACTAAAAGGGGACCAAAGCGCTTTATCCTGTCTGATTCTCACCCACTCCCCATGAGACAAGTAGAACATTAAAGGTGTGCATAACACGATACTCTGGGTGTTCCCTTTTGCCAATGAGCCCTGTCAGAAAGTCAAGAAGTCCAGCAGGCAATAGGAGACCAGGACAATGTAACCAAGAGAGAACAGAGTTAGAAATACACCAGCTCACTTTTTATTAGATATATTTGATTCTGCAAGGATTTACTTTATTTACTTAATTTTAAGTTATATTTTAAATATATATATCTTTATTGATTTCAGAGAGAGGAAGAGAGAGGGAGAGAGAGATAGAAACATCAATGATGGGAGAGTCATTGATCGGCTGCCTCTTGCACACACACACACCCCTCCCCCGCCAGGGATGGAGCCCTCAACCCAGACATGTGCCCTGACCTGGAGTCCAACCTCAGTCTCCTGGATTGTAGGTCGATGCTCAACTGCTGAGCTACACCAGCCTGGCAAGAATTTATTTTTCATGCATTAATTCATCAGACATTTTTTGCCCACCTACTATGTGCCTGGCACTATGCTGTTTGCACTGGATGCAAAGGTGGATTAGACTACATCTGTGTTTCAAGCCTGATGGGAAAATGCACTCTCATCTGGGATTCTCTATCTTAATCAAACCTCTGCCATCCTCATAGGAATTACTCTGACTCAGCTCCACATCTTTTTATACACAACTCTCTTCCACATCAAAATCTTTCTCCAATTTACCTCTTTTACCTTTTAGCTCAGATTACTTCCTTAAGCCATGTACTCTTCTGGATTCCAAATGTGTAATTTGTAAATGTTTATATGTCGCCTTAACCTGGTGACAACTTCAAGTCATGTGAGTGTCAGTTCATCTGCTCGGAATGATTTGGAGCTCTGAGAACAATGTCTTATGGATCTTTTGTACACAAATTGCAACCTCAGGTCTCATTGACTGAAATACTATTTTTAATGTTTTTTTTGGGAGAAACAAAGAAAAGCCTATTGTAGAAGACACTTTGGGAAACAAGGACAAGCAGATCAGAGGGCATCAGCTAAGGCTTGGGGGCTCCAGTAGGGGCATGGGTAACATGGGGGGGGGGACAGGAAGAAGGCATTCTTCACTCAAGTGAACATAAGGAAGATTCTCACTCCTGTAATGATGCCATGTGTGGCTATGGAGTGCCTGACCTGGGGACTCCACAGTGACAAGGAGAAGCAGCACTTAACTCCTGCAAGGATGCAGCGAGCTGAGGTGAAGAGTAAGAGTGAAGGGCCCGCGGATGAAATGCACGCGTGGCCAGCACAGAGCAGGGAGCCAGCACTAACTACCCCTTCAGGACAACGTGCCTACATTCTAAGTGGGACTGAAACGCAAAAGAGAGCCAGGAGCATTACTGATGCTTCTCTGTGCCTGGCGTACTGTGCCTTACTCCGCGTGAGTCTAGCATAAATGCAGAGAAGGGCAGAGCTGCACGGTTCTGAGCACTTAGATGGAAATTATGAATTAGGCGAAAACACAATTGGCCTTCTTTCCCTTCGGCCTCTCCACCATTCCACGGCTGTGCACGAGGAGTTCCTCCATTATGTTCCTTAGTCCTCAGAGGGGACAGTGATATAGTCTTTCCCTACAAATGATTTCCCCTAGCATTTCTCCTTCTTTAATCCTATCTATTTGGGATGGTTGGCTTTAACTGAGCACCCATGCACACCAAATAAATTTCTTTTAAAGCCTGACCTGCATGGCTCAGTGGTTGAGCATCAACCTATGATCCAGGAGGTCAAGGTTCAATTCCCAGTCAGGGCACAGGCTCTGGTTGCGGGCTTGATCCCCAGTAGGGGGTGTGCAGGAGGCAGCCGATCAATGACTCATCATTGATGTTTCTCTCTCTCTCTCTTCCTCTCTCTAAAATCAATAAAGATCTACTTTTTTAAGTTCTTTATAATCTGGCATGACAATCACCCATATGGGTTGTCCCAAATAAAAAAGGACCCCACAATGGACACACTACAGCAATTATTTCCATTGGCCATCAAACTCAAAATATCTTATAATCAAATCATATCATATTTGGTATTTATTGGGGATTATAATGAGAGAGAGATACGAAGATGTATCTGGAGTAATTTTTTTTAAAAAAATATATTTTTATTGATTTCAGAGAGAGGAAAGAAGAGAGAGAGAGAGAGAGATAGAAACATCAATGATGAGAGTCATTGATCGAGCCCACAACCTGGGCATGTGCCCTGACCGGGAATCGAACCCGGATCACCTGGATCCCAGGTCGACGCTCAACCGCTGAGCCACACCCAGGTGGGCTGGAGTAATTTTTGATCTTAAGAAACATGTAGTTGAAGCAGACAGAAAACACAATCACTTCAAAAACTACACAATGACTCATGTTAGGCTATGATGTGGGGCTGAATGTTCTAGAAGCTCTGAAGGGGACACAGCTGCCCTGAGAAGCCTCACAAGAGGCAGAAGAACTTGACGTGGTTCTCAAGGAATGAACACACATCTCAGTGAGAGGCTGGAAAAACCATTTCTGGTGGACGATCGGTATGATTGGACTGGTTTGAGTGGAGTCTATGAAAACTGTAGGGAAGGAGCGGGCAATTACCAGGAATGTGGACTGAAGCCAGATAGTAGAAGGAAACTAAGGCACTTGGACTTTATCCTGGTGGTAATGAAGAGATAATGAAGATTTTTAATTAAGGGTTTGGCATGATTAAATGGTGTTTTAGGGAGATTACTGTGGCTGCAGTGAATTGGAGGGGGAGAAACAAGTAAGCCATTAGTTAAGAGGCTATTATAATCAGCCAGGCTGGAAGAAGCAGGGGGTCTGGGGGGCAATGGGAATTGAAAGGAAGGGTGGAGTGTGAGAGATAGTGCAAGGGAACACCCAGCAAGCCTTAGAGACTCATGGATATTCGGGACAAAGGAAAGGAAGGTGGCAGTGAGCATTGGTACCACAGTGAGGGGAATCTGGAGGGGAACTACTGGGAAGCAAAAAGGGAGATTGGAGCATTGCTAGGAGCTGGGTATTAGGGTAACTATGAGGCATCCAAGTTCAAATGTCCAGTAGGAAGGTGGTGATGCAAAACTGAGGCTCTGGAGAGCAGTCAGGCCAGGGAACTGGACCTCTGTCTTTTACAAGTTAATCTGGCTTCTTTTCCCAGAAAGAACTGAAATTCTATGACTAAGCAATTATAATAGAATGTATTTTGGGATGTGTCCCTGCATATCAACAGGAAGGAAAAATCCAGGTCATTCTTTGAATATTTTGAACTTCTGGACAAGTACTTTTAAAATCAATCTCTCAAATATTTTAAATGAATCTTTTTTTAAACCTAAATTTCCAAGATAATATTCCCAAATATTAAAATTTCTTCTTTGGGGGAGGCTCAGGCTTAGTGTCTAATAGAGTTCAATTACAGAGTAATTTCTGTGGTGAATGTGTTGGTGACTGCGCTATCTACACGGAGCTCTGTAACTGCTGTGTGACTTCAGATGAATGGTACGAGAGCCCTCATAATCCTTGTAGGCCCTTTGCCTAATTCTCTCATGCAAATTAGAGGGAAGAGAGGCTTCCAGATTTCATTTATCAGGGAAGTGCATCCTTCTAGCAAAAGGAATCAGCAAGAAGAGGCACACGTGTCTTATAATGTGTGCCGAATAACTGGTGGCACATAGCCACTTGGAATCCCACCAGATTAAATGCCAACTGGCCCTTTCCTTCAAAAACTGCAATGTTATGGATCAAAATGTGACCATGGCAGAAATAAAACAGCTTTGTATTTTATCATCAGGGGTGTGGACACAGCTGCCAAAATCCTCCCCACAGGATGCAGGATCTAGTGGTCATTGTCTGAGATTTGCAATGAAATTCAAGGGACCAAACACATCACTGAAATCAGCCATTATTTAAAAATCAAGGGAGAACATTTTTTACCCTGAAAACCAAATACTGATAAAAATTGGCTTCCAAATCTAGCAGAACAGATTCCTCTTAATTCATAAATGGACTTGAGTAGTGCTTGCCCTGGCATGAGACTTATATTGGGGAATTTAAAGGCTCTGTAGCTGGAGGGTGTCAAGAGCAGGATCCCTGGCTGTCAGGGGAGTTATAACCACCATGACTGGTTATCATCTGGCCATGAAGGACTTAAAACCCTATCCACTGTCATTGATTCCATCAGTAGAACTTGTACTTGCCCTCCTCCAGAGGTAACCTCCACTGACTGCTCCAGGAGACTTTGTCAGCACCTTGAGCCATTTCTAGTTGGAATGGGGAAGTGGTGATGTGAGATTCTCCCCTACGAAAGAAGAGCTTGTAACTGAGCCTGAGCTCAATTATCCAAGACCCCCAAGAGACTTGGAAGGGGAAATTGAGATCTCTTAGGCACCACCATCTCCCCACTCCTACCCCTTCCATACCCAAGAAGCATCTGCATTTAGCAAACACTCAAAATTTTCAATCCTATGCATTAAATTAGAGCAATTAAAGAATCTCACCTAAGAATTGTGATTTATTTGTATTTCATCATCAGAGGTGCGGACTCAGCTGCCAAAACCCTCCCCACAGGATGCAGGATCTAGTGGAGAGCTTTTAACTGAGTAAATAATGCATAATATTAAGTAATTGAGTTACCCAGACCGACTACACCAGGTTGGGGAAGAACTCCTTCCTCCTCCACCCCTCATAAGATAACAAGTTATCAGTAGAGCCCTTCCCCTGAATACCAGGTGTTGGGATCAAATTACTTTTAAGGGCCCTCTTCACTCTGTGACCCTATGTCTTCTGATTAGGATGAATGTACTTGCACTGTGCACTGTTCCTTGAGTCTCTACTCAACTGAAACACTGTCTTTGACCTCCCCCCAAATGGCCTCTGCCCTTGACTTTGGGACTGTCCACTAGATGCTCCAAGTCTCCAAAAATAGGGGGAAGCACACACACACACACACACACACACACATTTATTTTAAATATTAACTGAGTCGATCCCAACTTTTCTGATGTACTTAGATTTAACTTTCTCCATATTTAAAAAATAACTTTTAATTTCTGGTATTCAGGTGCATACACATTTTTGCTTGCTAATAATCATGCCAAAGCAACATATAAGACGACATTATGTAAAAGAATTTGATCTTGGTTAACTCGAGGTGACCCAGGTTGATACTTTGGTCATAGTTCTCCTTCAGGAAAGAAAGACAAAGGTCAAAAATAATCTTTTTTTTCAGTTCTCGGTTGAAAATAAATTCTGAATTTCTCTTTTATTAATATGTTGCCCTTTATTATGTGTCAGAAACAGAAATGGTAGAAGGCTGGAATGTGATCTTGATATATGACTTCACTGCTCTTTCTACTAACTGCTGAATTATTATTTCACAGAAATTACATCTGAAAGGGAGGAATGCATTTTTAAACCCCATGATTCCAACTGAATAAATTGCTAAAGTGATTAGTAATCTCTCCAAGTGATGAGCTTGAAAATACTCGATTCCAAGGATTTAGACACCCCGGCCTTCCTTCGTCTTCTGCTGTCACACACCGAATAGAAAGCACTAGGAGCAAGTCTACAATACGTGGAAAGTGTTCTACTTTATAGATATCTGGGGGAAAACAGTGAAGGGTGGGGTGGGGTGGAAATACTGTAAAATACTTGAATTAATAAAAGTTAACTCCCTAGTGGTGCCTCTATACATTAATTGTATGAGAGTGCCACTCCACCGGCCAATTTAACCTCAGGAAGTGACTTAGGCACTAGGAAGAATAGGCCACAATATGTCATCAAATACAGCAAAAACAAATTACCTCAGACTCAGGAACCTGGAGACCACTTTCTAAAAGCTTGTGCTTCCAGAAAGGGAAGAAAATTGCTTTCTCAGGGACTGATGGTGGCAGAGGAGTGGGCTCTGGCTTCCCACCAATTACACTCACCTTGTGAGGGGACTTTACAGATCCCAAATTGACAGCCTCTGGACGCACCCTACTTGCTCCTGAAGGTGACTTTATACTGATGCTGTGAGGTGGACTTTCATTTGCTTTGTTTGGAGTTTGAATGAAGACAGGGGTGACTTTCATGTCTGTTCAGAATCCCTGGGAAATTTTTAGGAGCAGGGTTGTCAAAGTCAGCTGCAGACTTGACTTGCAGATAGGTGACGGGTTCCAGCAGGACATGAGCAGATTTCAAATGGGACTGGAAACCCACTTATACTCCACCTTCTAGTATTTAAGAACAGACACCAGTAGGTTGATTTATCTCCTCATGTTCCAGGAAGGGTGTCCCTTGGGTCCAAGGCAGAACTACCACCCTATTTCCTCCCTTCTCTTGCCTTCTGGTCTTTCATTATAACCAGGTCTGTTCCTGGTGGGTGGAGAAAGGCAGGGTGTTACAGTGGTTAAGGTGATGGTCTCTGAAGACCCACTGCCTGGGTTCAAACCCTGACTCTACCACCTACAGCTGTGATACTTTGTTCCCTGCACCCCAGTTTTGCCATCTGTAAAACAGGGATTCATTCATTCACTTTGACAAGTGTTTATTGAGTACTCTATTCATAGAGATGAAAAAGAGCATCGGTTCTCATGGAGTTTCCATTACAGCAGGGAGAAAGGCAGTAAAACAAGTTAGGATGTATCAGATAGTAATAAGTGCAATGAAGAGAATTAAAATAGGTTTATGTGGTAGAGTGACAAGATGGACTTTGAAAAGGTGACCAGGATGACAGGGAGTCACCCATGAGAAGATCATGGGTGAGAGCTTTCCAGGCAGAGGAAACAGCAAGTATAAACCCTAAGGGCGAGTGAGCTTGGTGTGTTAAGGTAGAGAAAGGCCAATGTGGCTGGAGCATTGTGGGCAAGGAGAGATGAGGAAATCAGGCCAGAGAAGGGATGCTAGTGCCTGGTAGGCCAGGGTATTTTATTCTGAATATAATGAAAGCTGCTAAAATGTTTTAAGCAGAGGAATGATGTGATCTGATTTACGTTGACTGTTCTGTGGAGAATGGGTTGGGCGGGAATGGAAGCAGACTGTTCAGAGACGCAGCAGTGAGCCAGGCAAGGGAGAGTGGAGCTGGAGAGAAGTGGGTTGATAGATGCTGGGCATGTTTGGAGAGAAGAATCAATAGAAGTTATTAATGGATTTGGATCTAGAGATTGAAAGAAAGGACGCCTCCTAGGCTTTTGGATTGAGCAACCAGGTGCTGTAGGTGATAGTTTCATTAATTGTGATGAGAAAGACTGGAGAGAATAGCAGGGTCAAGGTAAGGGAGGATCAAAGGTTCTAATTTGGACATGATGCGCAAATGAAGAGAAATGTCAGGCAGAACGTTGGCTAAATGAATCTGAGGTCTGGGGAAACATCAGGGCTGGCCATTTGAAGGCTGAAAGAATATGTGTCACATTTAAAGCCATGGGACTGGCCTGGCTGTCGTGGCTCAGTGGTTGAGTGTCGACCCACAAACCAGGAGGTTAGGGTTCAATTCCCGGTCAGCACACATGCCCGGGTTGCGGGCTTGATCCCCCGTTGGGGGCGTGCAGGAGGCAGCCGATCAATGACTCCCTCTCATCATTGATGTTTCTATTTCTCCCTTCCTCTTTTTGAAATCAATAAAAACATATTTCAAATAATAATAATAAAGCCATGGGACTAGATGAGGTCAACTGGACAGGGATTGTGGAGGAAAAAGACAACAACATGGAGTCAAGATAAGAGGGCTGGAGGAGAAGCGCCAAGGAGACTGAGAAGGGCAGATAGAGAGGGAGTAAAAAAAACCAGAGGGTGTGGTGTCAGGAAAGCCAGTAGAAGACTTTCAAGGAGGGAGTGGTTGACCGTATAAAATGCCCCAGAGGCTGAGTAATACGAGGACAGAACTGACCATTGGTTGGATTTGCCAATTTGATGCTTATTATCCCTAGAGTAGGGTCTGTAGAGTGGTGCAGGCAAAGCTTGTGTGGAATGGGCTCAAGCTGAGGCAGAACAGGTTAATGATAATTAGATCTGTGCCTGGTGGGTAGAAAAGGCCAGTGGTTAAGTGGTTAGTTAAGATCACAGGCTCTGAAAACTGACTGTGGGACCTGAAGTCTCTTGGGGATTGTCTTCAAGAAAAATAATACAGAATTAATACAAAATTAGGTGTACAAGTAAATATTTATTTAGAATGAGAAATCATAAAATAAATTATAAATATAAAATGTCTAACAAATTCCATACACAAAATACAGAAAAAAGTTTATTAACTAACTGTAAGATGCACCTCTATAATATCTTTCCTTTTTATTTGTCTAGGTAAGCTTTTTTATATGACGATGATTTTTATATTTCATACATATATACGTATATAAGTCAACCTCTTCACTTACACCCTGGAACCTATAAATATATATTTTATACATGGCTAGACTACAGTGGGGGTTTTTCTTTTATTTTTCTTGTGGAATTTTGAGTATTACTTTTAACAGGGATATAGAAATCTGAACTATACTCCACTATCACCTGAAAGCTCAGCTAAAGAGGTTGAACCAAATAGGTGTAACCAAAGCCTGCAAAATATGCTGAAAATTAAAGATAAGAAAAGTGCTCTTTGATATCTGATTATACCAGGGTTTCTCAACCATATGCTGTTGACATCTGGGGCCACATAGTTCTTTGTTGTCGGAAGCTGTCTTGTGTATCATAGAAAGTTTAGCAGCATCCCTGTCCTCTACCCACTAGATGCCAGTAGACAACCAAAAATGTCTCCAGACATTGCCAGATGCTGGGGGTGGGGTGGGGGGTGGGCAAAATTCTCCCTGTTGAAAGGCACTGTGTTACACTGTGTGTGTGGTCTTTGGTTGACCTTTTCCTGCTGTGAATTTGTGGTCCAGGATTATTTGTATTTATCCCAGAGTTCTTTTCAGTTTTTGCTCTTTGACTGAGGCTTGACTTTTATCTCTCTGAGAAGTTATGCAGGGATAAAAATGTCAAGGCACCTCTTCGCCCTCCTTGCATCCCATTTCTGACTTAGAATCTCTCCCTGCAGTCAGAGCCCTCAGCAAGCTGCAAAACTTAGAACTCTCAGAAAACTGACCCTGGCAGGATGCAGTAAGACCACAGAACCTTGAAGAGTGAGGAGTGGTTGAGCATGAAAAGCCTCAACTAATCGGTGATTAGGACTAAGGAGTAACCTGTGAAAGTTGAGCGAATTGCTAATTTTTGTTAATGACAGAGGCAAGCATTATTTTAGGCAGAGAATACCTTCAGCAAGCTTTTGCTCCAAGAAGTAGTGCAAGTTATACACACCTCTATGTTCATAGCAGCACAATTTACAATAGCTAAGGTCTGAAACCAGCCCAAGTGCCCATCAGCAGATGAGTGGATAGAAAAGCTGTGGGACAGTTATACCTGGAATACTACGCAGCTGTAAAGAAGAAGGATCTCTTACCCTTTGGGACAGTATGGAGGGAACTGGAGAGTATTATGCTAAGCAAAATAAGTCAGGCAGAGAAAGACAAGTACCACATGATCTCACTCGAATGTGGAATATAATAAACAAAATAAACTGGTGAACAAAATAGATCCAGAGACATAGAAGCATGGAACAGGCTGAGGGATCTCAGAGGGAAGATGGGGATGGTGGAGTGGGTGGGAAGAGATTAATCAAAGAACTTAGATACTTTTAAGCATAATCCATTGACACAGACATTAGTATGGGGAAGGCCTGGGGAGAGGGGTGGATGCAGGGTGGAGGGGATCAATGAGGGAAAAAGGGGGACATCTGTAATACTTTCAACAATAAAGATAAATTTAAAAAAAGAAGAAGTGGTGCAAGTTAAAAACATGCATTAATTTTAAGAATTGTTTAACAAGCATAAGACCAACATCAAGACAAAGAATGTGATACGAACATTTGGAGGGACCATATTTAAACTCTAACGTAAAAGATAACCAAATACAAACCACATGCCATAGTGAGATACCAGTTCACACTTGCTAGGATGGCTAAAATCAAAGAAATGGAAAACAAAAGGTGTTGACGAGGATGTGGAGAAACTGAAACATTCAGATATTGCCGGAGGGAATGTAAAATGGTGCAGCTACTCTGACAAAATCTGGCAGTTCTTCAAAAAATTAAATGTAAAGTTACCCAATCACTCAGCAATTCCATTCTTAGGTATATACCCAAGACAACTGAAAATATATGTCCACAAAAAAACTTGTACACAAATGTTTATAAAAGCATTATTCATAATAACCAAAAGTATGAACAACCCAAATGTCTATCAGTAGAAAAATGGATAAACAAAATATGGTATAGCCTTACAATGGGATATTATTTAGCAATAAAAAGGAATACATGCTATAACATGGATGAACCTTGAAAGCATTATGCTAAGTCAGACACAAAAAGCCATATATTGTATGATTTCTTTCATATAAAATGTACACAATAAGCAAATCCATAGAAACAGGAAGTAGATGAGTGATTGCCAGGGAATAGAGACAGGAGAGACTTGAAATTGACTGCTAATAGATATAGGATTTCTCTCTGAGGTGATGGAACTGTTCTGAAATTAGATAGTGGTGAGGTTGCATAACAATATGAATATACTAAATACCACTTTTAAATGGTGCATTTTATGTTATTTGAATTATATCTTATTCTTTTTAAAGACACAGCAACCAAAACCTAGAATTGGAAAGGTTCCTGGAAATGGTGTGTACAAACTTTAAGCTTTCTAGTTGAGAAACTTCCAGGTTATTGTCCAAGAAATTATCTCTGAAAAAATAGTTTGAAGAGGATTTCTACCTTACTTAGAACCCATCAAGACCTGAGGATCCTGCTCACAGCACCAGTAGTTTGCCCGGCCGGGCGTGGCTCAGCGGTTGAGCATCAACCTAGGCTCCAGGTGATCAGGGTTTGATTCCAGGTCAGGGCACATGCCCGGGTTGTGGGCTCGATCCCCAGTCGGGGGCATGCAGGAGGCAGCCGATCAATGACTCTCTCATCACTGATGTTTCTATCTCTCTCTCTCCTTCTGAGGCCCTTCCTCTCTCTAAAATCAATAAAGATATATTAAAAAAAAAAAAAAAAAAAAGAACTGGGAAGGACAGCTAGCATTAAAAGCAGCATGATCCCCAGAATAGGGCACTATAGACAACTTCTATAGATTCCTCATTTAAGTAAACAAATATTTACTGAGACCTTACTATGTGCCAGGCACTTTTCCATGTGCTGGTGGTACATCAAAAACTAAGGAGACAAAAAGCCGAGAGAAACAAGATGGGGGCGTAGGTAACAGCTGCACCCGCCACCTCCTGCAACCACATCAAAATCACAACTAAAACACAAACCACCATCACTCAGAACTTCCTGAGATCTGGCTGAACAGAAGCCCCACAACCAGGGGACTGAAGGAGCACCGAGACCGGGAGGAGGGCCGGAGACGCGGGTGGATCAGGGCTGAATTACAGACTAGCCACGGACCCACACCCGGTGCCGCGTTTGAAACCCGGGAGGGAATCTCGGCGGTGGGGGTTTCCTGGAGGAGGGAGGAGGGAGGAGGGAGGAGGGAGGAGGGAGGAGGGAGGAGGGAGGAGGGAGGAGGGAGGAGGGAGGAAGGAGGGGTCCCAGCCCCAGAGCAGGCCCCCAGCCCAGGGCTCCAGGGCTGGGAGGAGACATCCTCACTCCTGGCTGTGAAACCAGCGGGGACTGTCCCTGAGGGTCGCGGAGGCTGCGGGAGCCCCAGCAGCTCCTCCTAAAGGGCCCGGCACGGACTCACTCGGACGCTCCCTCTGAGCCCAGCGCCGGGCAGCAGCCTGAAAGGACCCGGGACACTCGGGGAGGAACTAACCTGCCTGAGATCCGGGCGAGAGGTGGAGCGGCGGCTTCCTCCCAGGCAGAAGAGCTGGCGGAGGCCACGGCTCCTTTGGTGAGTCCTCCCCGCACACAGCCGGCAGGCAGGCGCCATATTTGAATCGCCAGCACCTGACTCACCTTTGGCCCCGCCCTGTGATTCCCGGAGGCCCCGCCCCTCCCCACCTGCAGCTCATCCAGGCCATTTCCAGGGGCTTTTCTGTGCAAGTGACCTCTCGAGCCTCATGCTTAGGATTTTCCTAAAATCTCTCAAACAAGCAGCAGGGTGCCCCATACGGCTTGATAAGGGGCCCCAGGCCTGGCACTAGCGGCAGCCTGCATTGGCTCATAGCTTGGCCTCTCCTGGGCATCTCCAAGCCCAGGACAAGTGGCAGCCAACTATGGTTTGCTGTGTAGCTCATGCTGGGTGGCCCTGAGCAAGGCACTGGCACAGGCTAACTTTGCACCTCCTGGGAGGCCTGAGAAACTGTACCTGGTGGTCAGACTCGACCACACTGGATTACAACTCTACCACAGCCATGAGTGACACACTCAAGGGGCGCAGTTGGTGAATACCAAAGCTCCACTGAAGTAAATCCTGCTACATAGGGGTGTCTCCAGCACAGCAGTTCTTTGGCTGTAGTTGCAGCTGGTCCTCACAGCTCATTGGCCTGGGGGTCAGTTCCAGCAACCAAGGCTCAACTACAACAGGATAGTGCACACAGCCCACACAGGGGAGCACCTGGAAGGCCCAGCTCAGGTGACTGGGGAGGCTGAGCCACTGGATCCTACAGGACACATACTACACAAAGCCACTCTACAAATTCCAGGAGACACAGCAGCTCTACCTAATACATAGAAACAAATACCTGGAAGCAGCCAAAATGTGGAGGCAAAGAAACATGTCACAAAGGAAAGAACAGAAGAAATCTCTAGAAGAGGAACTAAATGAAATAGATCCAAGCAAGCTAACAGATACAGAGTTCAGAATAATGGTTATAAGGATGTTTAAGCAGGCTATTAGGGAAATAACTGAAAAAATTGATAACATAATAAAGTACTAATTTGAAATGAAGGCTACAGGAACTGAAATGAAGAATAATTTACAGGGAATCAACAGTAGAGTAGAGGATGCTGAGAATCAAATCAGCAATTTGGAACATGAGGAAACAAAAAACACCCAACCAGAAAAGCAAAAAGAAAAAGAAACCAGAAATACGAAAATAGTATAAGGAGCCTCTGGGGCAACTTCAAGAGGCCCAACATTCATATTATTGGGGTGCCAGAAGGAGAGGAATGAGAGCAAGAAATTGAAAACCTATTTGAAAAAATAATTACAGAAAACTTCCCCTACCTGGGGAAAGAAGTCAACTTACAAGCCCAGGAAGCACAGAGGGTCTCAAACAAGAGGAACCCAAAGAGGCCCACAGCAAGACACATCATAATTAAAATGCCAAAGGTTAAAGACAAAGAGAGAATCTTAAAAGAAGCAATAGAAAAGCAGTTAGTTACCTACAAGCGAGCACCCATAGGACTGTCAGCTGATTTCTCAACAGAAACCTTGCAGGCCAGAAGGGAGTGGCAAGAAATATTCAAAGTGATGAAAAACATGGAACTACAACCAAGATTGCTCTACCCAGCAAAGCTATCATTTAGAATTGAAGGTCAAATAAAGAGCTTCACAGACAAGAAAAAGCTAAAGGAGTTCATCGCCACCAGACCAGCACTACAGGAAAAGTTGAGTCTTTTTTAAGAAAAAGCTAATGAACAAAAGAATCTGACGAACTAAATAGATACAGAGACACTGACGCATGTAACACACGATCATATTTCAGGGGAAAGAGGGAAGGGGTGTGGAGGGTGGGAAGAGATTAACCAAAGAAGTTATATGCATATATGCATAATGCGGAGTGAAGGCCTGGGGAGGGGGTGGGAGCGAAGTGGAGGAGGTCAATTGGGGAGGAAAAATAGGACACCTGTAATACTCTCAACAATAAAGATAAATAAATAAATAAATAAATAAATAAATAAATAAATAAATAAAACAAAACAAAAACCACAAAAAGCCGCCTGGCTATCGTGGCTCAGGCATTGATCTAGGAGATCCAGGAAATCACTGTTCGATTCCTGATTGGGGCATATGCCTGAGTTGCAAGCTCGATCCCCAGCAGAGGTGTACAGGAGGCAGCCAATCAATGACTCTCATCATTGATGGTTCTATCTCTCCCTCTCCATTTCTCTCTCTCTGAAAGCAATTTTTAAAAAAGAACTTTAAATAATAATAATAAACAGACAAAAATCCTGCCTCCATGGAACTTATATTCTACTATAAGTCCTTCCTAGACAGCATATTTTAGAAGCTGTGTTGTCAAATTATTGCACATTTGGAAATCAAAACCAGTTTTCTTAAGGAACAGTTGAATGAACTGAGCATTTCCACCTTTGGAAAGAGAAGATTGAGGAAGAACATGGTAACTGCCTTCAGAGGTTATTTCAAAGGGATAATCACTTCCTTATCCCAAGAGCAGTATTTGCAATAAAGGGTAAATGTTACAGAGGTGGATTTGGGGTCTCATAAAGGAAGGAAGAAACTCATGTTATTGTGTACCTACTCAGAAGCTGGCATTCTCCTGTGTCTTTCCATCTGCTATCTCATTTAATCCTCACAATATCCCTACAAGTTGCAGTGGTTAGCCCTATTTTTATTTATTTTATTTTTATATTTTATTTTTATTTTTATTGTTAATCCTCACCAGAGGATATTTTTCCCATTGCTCTTCAGAGAGAGTGGAAGGGAGAGAGAGAGAAACATCTACATGAGAGAGACACATTGATTGATTGCCTCCCACACGTGCCCCTACTGGGACTGGGGATCAAGCCTACAACTGAGGAACATGCCCTTGGCCAGAATCGAACTAGGGACCCTTCAGTCCACAGGCCGACGCTTGGTTAGCCTATTTTTAAAGAAGAGGAAATGGATGCTTAGGAAGGTTATGTAACTACCCCAAGATCATACAGCAGGTCAATCGGCAAGGTGATAGTCAGACCTTTCCCTGGCTGACTCCACACTGTTGCCACAGTGCCATGCTGTCTTCTCATCAGTCAGTGCTTTCAAAAATGTGCCCATTTGTGAGGGGAAGACTTCATGGGACAAAAAGGTAGTTTGAATGGCCTAACGTTCCTTTTCAGAAATACTACGACACTTCACAGTGTACTCTCACACTGTAATGTCTCATTTGGCTCACTGTCTGAGGACGGTTCAAGTGGTAAAATGAAATTAATAATGATCCACAGGTCATGTGGGTCAAATGTGCTAATAAATATGCAGAATCTAATATAGTGACATCAACCTTATTCAGCAAATAATCTGCTTTGTGCTGGGTCTTATGACATGACATGATTACCAGCTGGTCTTCATGGAGCCTACCTTTTGTCTGACAAAGAGGGTGCTCCATAAGATGTGCAGTCCAGTCCCTTTCTCCTAGTCCCAAACCTTCACTTCTGTACAGGGCAGGCTACTCTCTCCATTTTATACTCAGGCATTCAGTCAGCTATGTAAAGTTTGGCTGCATCTATGTAAAGTTTGAAGTGCCTATAGAGTATTCAAGTGGAAATATCTAGGAGGTATTTGGATAGATAAGTCTAGGTATCAGAAGAGATCTAGAATGGAGGAATAAATTTAGAATCATGAGCATGTAGATGATTTTAAAGCCGCCAGACTAGATAAGATTACTGTGGTAAACAGAATTCTAACTACGTGTGCCAATTCCATCATGAGGGCCACACCCTCATGACTTCATCTAACTTTACTTACCTCTCAAAGTCTCCATTCTAAATACCATCCCACTGGGGATTAGGGTTTCAATATATGAATTAGGGGTGGGGGGACAGACATAAATATTCAGCCCATAACACTTACTAATCAGTTGACTTTGAGTTAATTTGGATCAAATGGGCCTGATCTAATCCCATGAGTCCTTTGAATCTGGTTTTGAGACAAAGAAGAGAGAAATTTGAAGCAAGGGGGATTGAATGCATAAGAAATTCTCCATTGCTACCATTGCTAGCTTCAAAGTTGGTGGATGAGGGCCTGTGGTAAGGAATATGGGCAGCCTCAATGAGCTGAGACCAGCTCCCAGCTGACAGCTAGTAAGAGAATGGGACCTCAGTCCTACAATCTCATGAAAGTGAATTTGGCTAACAACCTAACTGACCTTGGGAGCAGAATCTTCTCCAGAGCCTCCAGATGATAACTCAGCCCAGCTAATCCCTTAACTTCAGTTTTTGAGTCCCTGAGCGGAAGACCCAACAACACCATGCCCAAACTTCTGTGCTACAGAACTGTGACCTAAAAATGGGTGTCACTGTAAGCCACTTTGTTGGTGGTAATTTGTTATGCTATAGAAAACTAATACAATCACCAAGGGAGTGAGTGCAGACAAAGACGAGGAGATTCCCAAGGGCTGAACCCTGGGTACCCTAATGTTTAAAGCTAGCAAAAAGAGGAGAAGCCAGGAAAAGAAGATAAAAAAGAGTGAACAGGGAGGTAGGAGGAAAGCCAAGGGCGAGTGGGGTCCTGGAGGCCAATTGAAGAAAGTGTTTCTAGGAGAAGAGAACATTTGTCTATGCCAAAAATTGTTGATAGGTCAAGGTGTTGGCATTTTATACAGTTAAGAAAACAAAAACTCTAAGAGAGCAAGTGACTTGTCCAAGGTAACATAAATGGAAATTTGCAGAACCTGATCTTCTGGCTTCTAGTTTTCTTCTTTTTCTTTTACACCATGTTGTTTTCACCAATACAATTGTTTTACAAAATTGAATTGAATTGAGAGGCAAAATATTTTGGCTTTTGTTTATTTATTTGCCAAGACAAATTCATAAAAGTTTACTATAGCATAAAACATGGCAATTATCTGACCATGGGTCTTACTGGGCACTTCTTTCTGAACAATCTCTTTCAGTCCTAGGTGTGCACCAAAATCATCAGGAGAAAATTTTAGAGTCAGATAGATTCCTGAGCTCTAGTCCTGGGAAATTCTACCTGAATAGATCTTCACAGAGGCTTGAGTGCCGCTATGGTTCAAAAGCTCACCTTGATTCTGATGCTCTGCTAGGGATGAGAAACACTCTCTTAGGACATTTCTTATAATCTGGGTTCAGGGAGAGAAGAGCAATATCTGATGGAAGAAGCTCATTATTTAGTTCTTGATTTAAAAAAAATTTTTTTTTGAGAAAGTGAATTTGGGGTTTTTGAGTGAAATAGAGGGGAGCAGAAATTAATTGTTGTTAAGGGGGAACTCCCGATGCCCCTTTATGAAGATTTGTATCTCACTGTACAGTGCAGTGTTGGAGCACTGTTCTCAGTATTATAAAGTGACAAAATGACTTCTTGAGTCCTTTGGAAGGATTTTGGAAGTCCTTTGGAAGAAAAAAGTTAGGTGTTCACCAATCTTCTTTTCTTTGTCTTGATACACCAGTAAATTAAATTTCCCAGCATTCCTTGTAATCAGGTTTCATGTTTGCCAGGGGAATATAGGCTAAAGGAATGCCCATTGTTCTCAGGCATGGCCACAAAAACCTGCAAGAGCCATGGGCTGTCTTTGCTTGTCAGTCAGCTGAGTGCAGAGAATCCAGAAGGCCCTTATTTGATGGCCTTGCAGCAAAATGGAAGAAGTCTGGATCTTGAGCCACTGCTTAGAGAGGAGCCACATGTCCTGCTTTGGGCTGCAATATGCATGAAAAAGAAACTTTTATTGTGTTGTGCCACTGGAATTCTGGGGTTGTTTGTTAAAGTAGCTCACACTAATCACCCCAACTCACACAAGTTCTTCTTATGTTGTGTATTCTGTGATCTCCTTTCTTCAGCTCCTTATATCTATAGACAGGAAAGACAAGATATGAGCCCAGAAGATTTTTGACTTAACCAAGTATTTAAATGTTAAGATTCAGGCTTCTCTGAAGTACATCTGGCATCTAGATTCGAATTGACTGAGGAGCTCATAGTGAGACTACACATAGTAAGATTAGAAGATCAGAGAAAGCTGAAAATGATTAAAGTTAGAAGTGTTTCCAATTGTTTTTAGGCCCAGAAGTTGTTAGAAGATGCTCCAACACAAAGTAGAGTAAATTATTCCAAGTATGTACTGGGCCAGGGTCTGAGCCAGGTGCTGAGAGGAGAGAGGGCCATACTGATATAACAAGGTAAGACACCCCTGCTTTTCACACAATTGTGTCATACAGACACATATAGAGAGTTACTAAATTCAATTAAGCCAGTAAGTGCCTAACAGAAGAACAAAAACAATAACAACAAAAATATAATGAAAAACAGAAGAGAAAGAAAAATTGCAAGTGGCATCAAAAGCTGGCTGGTTTGGCTCAGTGGTTAGAACGCTGGCCCATGGGCCAAAGGGTCTCAGGTTCGATTCCCAGTCAGGGGCACTACCTGGCTTGCAGGTTCTCCTGCTGGGGTCGGGGCGCATGCAGGAGGCAACCAATCGATGTGTCTCTCACATCAATGTTTCCCTCTCTTTCTCTCTCTCTCTCTTCCACTCTTTGAAAAGCAATGGAAAAAATATCCTTGGGTGAGAGTTAAAAAAAAAAAAAAGTTGGCAGGGTATGAGGTCTAGAAGGACATGATATTTGAACAGACCTTTGAAGGATGTGTAGGACTTTGGAGGGGGGACAAAGGTAGGAGAACTACAAGACAAATTCCCGAAAGAGGGTCATTTAATGGGACCTGTGTACAAGGATGATTGTATGCATGTGTGTGGAGAGGGTAGAGATATAAGATTGAAGGGTAGAGACATAGGATGGAAGGAAAAGCTGGGGCTACAGTTTGGCCTTTCTTCCCTCTCCCCACAACAAGCACAGGAAATGAATTCTGTAAAGCTTTGTAGAAGTATAGTTTCAAATCCTGTGGTGTGGTTATGAACCTTTCAGAAATCCCTAGCAGCAATAGACTGCCTGGCAAGCTGTGAATTCAGAGAGGAGATGGACATATTTTATCAAAGGCTGAGATGAAAGGCAGGGCTGTGAGCATCACAAGGCTTTCCCAAATTTGGCCGCACCTGCAAAGCAATGGGAAGTCTTTCCAATTATGGAAGGTGAAAAGACCTCTGGTTAAGTCTGGGGTGGTTTAGTCACGTTTTCTTTCAGATAACATTGTTTCTTAGAAATAAGAAGCCCAGTTGGTAATGTTTTCTTTTTAAGATTGAGGATGTTTTACATAAAGCATATTGAGGTGGTCAATAGTGCAGTTCACCAAATAGCTCTCACCCTCCAGCTTCTGGGAATGGGGTAGGATTGTATTACTGTGCCCCGCTTGAGGTTTGGTTTGGCTATGAGACTTACTTTGGCTAAAGAAATGTGAGGAGTGATTGGTATAATTTTTGGTGAGAAACTTTAAGAGCCAGTGTGTAATTATGCTGTTTTCCCTGCTGAGGCAGTTGGAGAAACAGGTCAAGATGGAATGATGAGCACAGTCCCCAGGATAACCGATGTTGGAGTGAAAATAAACATTTGTTGTGTTATAAGCCACTGAGATTAAGGGTTTATATGTCATTTCAGCTTACTCTTGCTCATACTGACTGACAAATCTATACTGCCAATTATGTAGATATATAATTGACATTGTAATTGTGTCCTACTGAAACTGTTACAGTAATATCAGAAGATGATTGAAGCTTCTTTGAAAATTGAAGGATGTATTAGTCCATTCACACTGCTTTAACAAAATACCGTAGACTGGGTGGCTTATAAACAACACAAATTTATTTCTGACAGTTCTGAAGGCTGGGAAGTTCAAGATCAAGGCACCAACAGATTCAGTATCTGGTGAGGGCCTCTGTCCTGTTCACAGACAGCTTTCCTGTTGATGTATCCTCATGTAATCGACAGGGCAAGGGAGCTCTCTGGAGTCTCTTTAATAAGGGTACTAATCCTACTCATGAGGGGTCTACCCTCATGATCCAATCTTCTCCCAAAGATCCCCAACTCCTAACACCATACACTAGGCTTTAGGCTTTAACATTTGAATTGAGGGGGAGGGAGAGACACAAACATTCAGTCTATAGCAGAGAATATTGAATGAATTCCTATCTTTCTGATAAAACTTGATAAGAGTTTAGAGAGAGGTAGAACCAGGAAGGGAGAATGGTAAAGAGCATCCAACGGGACAGCAGAAAAACCCAGTGAGCATTGGTGTCCTGGCAGCCAAGTGGTTTCCAGTAGGAGGGAGTTATCAATTTAGTCAAATGCTATAGATCAAGGAAGATAAGAACTGATTAATCAAATTAGGAAGTCACTGGTAACCTGGCTCAGAGCAGGTTTGGGTGGAGTGGTGTTTAGGGAGGAAACAACTCCGAACCGAGGGAGTTTTAAGAGAAGAAGAAACTGAGAATTAAAGATAGAGAATACAGATATCTTTTGTTAATTAACAAATTCACTATAAATGGAAGCAGAAAAGTGGAATGGTAGCTAGAGGGAAAAATGGGGTCATGAGAGGTTTGGTATTTTTTTTTTTTGACAAAAAGAATAGCATTTTTTTTTTTTTTTTTTTGGTGTGTGCTGACAGTTATTTACTAAGGAAGAAACATTTTTATATGCAGAAAAAAGATTTTTTTCTGGAGCCATATCCTTAAGTAGGTCATATGAAACATTAGTTAGCTCTTGCTGCATAATCAATCACCCCCAAAATTAATGACTTAAAACAGCAAACGTTGGCTATCTCGTGATTTCTGTGGGTTAGAAATCCAGAGGTGCCTTGTTGAGGTCCTCTGGCTCTGTCTCCCAAAGCCACAATCAAGGTGTCAGTCAGGGCTGCCACTGTCTCAAGGCTCAACTGGGTGAGGATCCACTTCCACATCACTTACTCTACTGGTGGCAGGCTTCAGGTCATCGCTGGCCTTTTGCTGGAGGCATCATTTGCTTGCTATGAGGGCCTCCCCAGGGAGTAGCTCATGAAATGGCTGCTGGCTTCCCTCAGAGCAAGAGCTGAGAGAAAGACACAGAGAGAAGGAGGTCACTAAGTGCCATCCTATCATCTTACCATTCTATTTGTTAGAAGTGAATCACTGGGCCTGGCCCACTCAAGGGGAGAGATTTACACAAGGGCATGAATATCAGGAGGTGGGGATCATTGGGGACCATCATGGAGGTTCCCTGCCAGAGAAGAGATGGGATCTAGTGCCCATTTAGACAGGTTGGCCCTGGCTGGGAGCACTGTCGGTCTACAGTCATAGGAGAGAAGGCAGTGTTTGTGGCACATGTGAGTAGGTAGGTAGCTGTGGGTGTGGAGCTGAAGGCATTTGCGCATTAGCACTGAGTACTTTGGATGGAGGAGATACCACGAGGAAGCAGGGCTCACCTTCCTTTGTTCCTCTGTGGTCTCCTTCAGCCCAGCCAGCGCACACAACGCTCCACCCTGGCACCAGCTGGGTTTTCATGCATGGGTTTCTCTCACTTCTCAAAAGTCATATGAAGTCAGAAGCCTTTGCCTCTGAACATACTTAGTTCAAGGGGAAAGGCTACTTGATGGTTTGTTTTGTTAAAGCCGAAAAGTGAGACAAACTTTTCCCCTTCACTAACAGCATTCCCAGACCCATCTGCTGGCAGTCATGTTAGAATGAATTTCAACTTGGAGAGTGGCCGACACCAGAAAGCAAATTATCAAGGGACTTTGGTTTTGATTTTCAAGGATGTCTGGGGAAATCTTATTGTTGCTAAAATTGTGGAAGGTTCCTTCCTTTGGTCTGTAGTGAGGGGCAGCGAGACAAGTGAAAAGAGTTTAGACTCTGGGGCCAGGCAGACATAGTCTGGAATCCCAGTTTCTCCCCATCTGTAAGTAGGAAATGCCTGTCTGGAAGGTTAGAAAGAAACCCCAGGATGTGGTTCCAGGGGGCGCCATTCAGACAGAATACAACCTGAGGATGCCTTCAGGCCTTGGCATCTTAGAGGCTCACTTGGCACAAAACAGGACTCAGGAAGAGCAGTTGTTATTTGGGGCTCACCCCCATCCCGAATGACATAGTTTTCTGCCTTGCTATCATATACACAAAACCTCTCCCGGCATGGTCTGTACAGCTGTGTCACCCCCTCACCCCCATTTTTTAGTTTAGGACCCCAGTGCCCTCTCCTTGCCCACTCCTGACCCTCTTGTGAGAGCATTTTCCCAGCAGGGAGCTCTCCTTAGCCAACAGAAAACCACCTGAAATTCTCCAAACCCCCTTGCACTTGCCCAGGGCTCCTGGAACCAGCGGCCGCTGCTCTCCCTGCAGGATAAAAGAGCTTCCAGTTTCACAGTGGAGCGGCCTCTACATCTAATTCACTGATGAAAGTGACCCAGGACCTAGAAAAACAGGTCTGTAGATGCCCCAAGCCCACAGCAGCTCACAAGTCATTATTTTCAGGGAACACTTCTGGAGAAATCCTGTGACTATGTGATCTGGGTGGGAATTTGGGCTCGATCGGGTCTCCAAAGCTTCAGCAGGAAGACCAACTTGGCTCTTTATCTCATGGACTGCATCCTCCTGACCTCAAACACGAGCTGGGGGTGGGGGTGGGGGTGGGGGTGGGGGAAGACTCAAAAGAGCGAGTTCTTCTTGGGTTTGGAGAGCATCCCAACCATGGCGGGGCCGGGTGGTGCCAAGCGTTTTTCTGCGCCCCCCAGGGGCACAACCGGAGCATGCGGCCCTGGGTGGGTGAAGATCAACTTTTCTAACGCTCAAGGTGGGGGCGAAGATAGCAGCCCTGAGTGGAACATGGGGCGCTGGCATTTCCCCAGCTGCGGGACTCTGGGGCTTGAGGGAGGCCTTAAGGCCCACCGAGGCCTGGATCTGGGCCAGTCCCGAAGAGCCTGGGCCGGAGCGCGCCAGGTCTCTGCCCCCTGAGCCCTGGGGCTGCGCAGGGGCCACTCGAGCCAGGCCTACCCCAGGCTAGTCCCTGTGAGCGGGAGGCGAGACCGAGCCGTGGGGGGCGTGGGCGTGGGCGAGCGCGGGCGGTGAAGCTCCGAGGCCTCCGTGTACACTCAGTTTTGTCACCTGTCACGGCTTCCAAAGACGAAGATGCCCTGGCTCCAGGGAGACAAAAAAGGCCCAAGGGCAACTTTTCCAAGCAGGAGGTGGCGGGAGCTTTGGAAGTGAGCTGGGTGGGTAATGATTTCCCGCGGCTTCGCATCCCCAGCAGACTTAAACGCCTGCGGTGAGCCTGGTCCCCTCCTTCCTATTTAAAATCACAACTTCCCAGATGCCCCAGGACTCTCTTATTCCCACAGCTCGACGTCCCCCTACCCCCGCTGGTGGGTCACGACCTCCATCAAGACGCGTTCAGGACCCCTTAGTTTTGCACAGACTCGTGTTGGGTAACGCTCGCCCGAAACTTGGCGAGTGACGAGAGCGCTCCCAGGTCCTCAGACATCTCTGCAACAGAGTCGAGGCAGGTTTCTAGAAGGAAAGGAAACGGTATCCAACCCCCCCCCCCCCCGGAGTAGGTGGCCGAGGCTCCGTGCCACCCGCGGTGCGCTGGGGCACCCAGGTGGGGCTGTTCGGGAGCGGAGAGGCCGTGCTGGCTTCGGCCGACCCCGGGTCCCCGCGGGTGTCGGGATGCGAGACTCGTCGGCCCTGGCTCTCCGCACCCTAGGGAGGCGAAAGGGAGCGGGGGCGAGCTGCCGCCGCCGCCTCCAACAGCCCGGTCGAATACATAGTAACCGGGCGCTCTAGCTACTTACTGAGTCTAGGTTCGCAGGAGAAAACCAAATCCCTGAAAAGGAAGAACAGTAACTGGGGCTCCAGAAGGGCGAGGAAGCCGTGACCTGGGGCAGGGCCGTGGGCGCCTTGGTCCCGCCCGCGCTGGGCGAGCAGCCCCAGGGCCGCGGTGGCCGCCGAGGGGGGGCGGGCGAGGAGCTGAGGGCCTGGTTTATGCCCTACCCCCCCCCCCCCCCCGCGCGTCCCCCGGGCGGTCGCCTCCCCCCTGGAGCTGGGAACAAGCTCCCAGGTCGTCCGATAGCGGAAGCAGATTTCCAGGAAAGGGGAAAAAAAACCTTTAGCTTCAGAATCCCTCCCAGGCACAGACCCCTCGTCCAAAGTTCTATCATAAGCGTGATTTATTTTTTCTTGAATAGGTCCCCACGAATTATCTTAAGTTTCAAGCTGCACAACTTGTTTTCCACGGTGGGTATGCAGGGGTTAAATTCATGGGGTGGGGGCGACAGGGTCGCGGGGGAGACTTCCAGGACCCTCTCTCGCTTCAGATCCCTCAGTTCCGAGCGGAGCCTCCCAGAACCCGCGCGATCCTCGCCTCCCACTCACCTCCCTCCCGAACCCCGACAGTCTCTTCTCTCAGTTGGGGCTGAGCCAGCAGGGGCTCTGCGGAGGAGCCGGGTTGGGGGAAATCTGGGCGCTTGGCTCCTCCACCTCCCCCTGCGCGCGTCCCTCACCGGGCCCCGGCAGCACCTTCCCCAGGTGTGGAACCTGAAGGCAGGAGTGACTGCTGTGCCGCAGGTCAATTCTTTTCCTCGTCGTGATTTTCTTTTTCTGTTATCCCCCCTCCCGTTTCGCCCAGCAGCCGCTTTCCCTCTGCTTCTCTGAAGAGGTTCTCCATCGCCTCTCCCAGCTCTACGTGCCTTGTCTCACTCCCCCTCGCTGTGTAGGCTCAGGGAAGCCATCTAGGCCGCCCCTCGGATCATCTAGTTTAAAACACCCTTGACTAAAACTTCAGCTAAATGGGAGAGAGCTACGGAGAGAGCGCGCTTTTGTAAACGGTTGTTGGGCAGAATGCACGTGTTTGGCGCGTCCCTAATCCCACACAATTCCCTCAATTCCTGATGCCCCCTTGAGAGACCTACAGTTTGTTGGAATCTTGGCGACGCCCCCCAAGTCCGACACGTAGTGATAAATAAAACGAGGTCCACTACAAGCTGCGCGCGCGCGTGTGTGGGTGTATGCGCGCGCCCGCGCACGAGATGTTGGATGTGAAATACTGGTAGGACAAATGAGGAATACTCTAAAGGGTCCCCTGAACTCAGCGGCGGTGCCTGCAGGGACTCTAGAGAGGACAAGCTGGGTTCCTTGCGGTGGTTCCCTAGTTGTGACATTCTAGGAAACTTGCCTCCCTTGCCCCTTCCCACCACTCACACTCCTGAGTTCCTGGGAGCCCCTTTTAAAGGTAGTCCCTCTTCTGCAAATGGACCTCTCTCCTCTCCTGGCCTTGTGAAAAGGTGGCCCCAGTGGCGCCAGCGGATCTGAAAAGCCTCACTTGGTCTCTGTTATCCTAGGCTGCGCCTCTCCTTGCAGGATTTCAAGCTTTCTGCCAGCGGCTAATTACCTGGGGGTGATCCCGAAATAAAATGGTGGGGGTTGGATGGGTAAGAAGGAGGGTGCCCAAGTGAAATTGACAATCCAGTAATATCATTCCGTGAAGAGAGTCTGAAGACGTCCTCGTAATTTCCCTTAAGAAATCTGGTTGGTTCTGCTGGTCGATCTCAGTAGGAGAATTATTTGCCTAGAGGCTCAAAATAAGTAATAGGCCATGCATCTTCAAGTCCTCAGCTAATATGATAATAAATACATTCAAGGACAGCAACGGGTACTTACAATTAGTACCTAAATTTCTGCTGTTTGTCAAAAAAGTCCCTAAATAACCCCTCCCCCAGTGAAGCGAGGAGCCCAGAGGACCTAGAAATCAGGTGGAGACATCTTCAACAGGAATTAAAAAACCAAAGCCGTTTTGATTTCCTCCAGTCAAGTGTGAATGATGGGGTGGCTGGGGCAGGGGTGATGGAGTCTACCTGGCAAAGCGAGCAGTGAGGGGTGGGGGGGGATGGGTGTGGGGGGGGAGGGTCACAAAAGCAAAGGCTTTGAGCCGGTCGCCTTGCAGGTGCCGTTTCCCTGCTCTGCGCTGAGGCAGTGGCCAAAGGCCCAGAGGCTACCTTGAACCTGGAAACCCAATCCAACAGGTCGCTGCCGACCCACACCCACCACTCCAAATCCCCGTAGAGTTTCATCTCCTCAAAGTGCCTCACAACGGGTTTACCCAGGCAGCTTCTAGCAAGTTTTTCACATTTGACCATTTCTAGGAATTTGCATGTTTTAAAGGGAGTTGAAAACCCGAAGGCTCAGGTTACACTTTAAAATCTGGGACGCTTCCGTGGCTCCAATCACTGGGTATGATTCAACTGCTTCTTTAAAAAAGAAAAAAGAAAAAGAGCATTGCTTTGAGAGTTTGGGAGTTCCCCCAACTCCACGGAAGTTGTCACTGCTTTTCAAAACGCAGTTTACGCCGTGGGCCGTCGGGGAGGTCGCGAGAGCTGGGCTCCGAGCGCCCCGGGAGCCCCCGCGCGTGGGCAGAGGCGTCCGTGGGGCCGTCTACAATGTGCATAATTCATTTCAGCGAGGGGCAGCGCGAAAGACCGGGAGAGTTCGGAGGCTGGGCGGCCGGCGGCCGGGCGGGCTCGGTGGCCAACCGTCGGAAGGTTGGCTGCACAGGCCCCTGCGGACGCCGGCCTCCAGCGCGGCGCAGGGAACCGGAGCACCGCCCAGATCTCGGGTTCACTCCTGGCCCTTTCGGGCAATTCAGCCAGGTGGTTCCCTGTCCCGTGGGATTCGGTCAAAGACGGACAGCCTGGAAGGAAAGGGGGTGCAGGGGCCAAGGGGAGAAACCTGAGAGACAGAGACAAGCTTTAAGTGTATTCTAATTCTTTTAGAGGGTGAGATGTTTCTAGGCAGTCAGGCAGGGCTCCCCACAAGCTCTGGCTCTAGGGTGGATTGGGGGTGAGGACCGACACGGGCTGGGGAGAGCGGTGGTTGCTCAACGCTTGTTTGGTCTTTACTTTTCCCGTGGCTCAGGTAAGCTGCAGGCAAAACTCTGAGAAGGGTGGTGGTGACCTTCCCGCCAGGACCGCTCCCCTAGATTAGGAGAGTGGGGGGGGGGCACTGAAAGACAAATGCCGGTCCTGTATTCCCTCCCCCATAGATGGAGGCGCCCCTCCCCCGTCCATTCATTCCATTCATTCATTCATTCATTCATTCATTCATTCATTCATTCATTCATTCCACAACTACTCATTCAGCACCGAGCGTGTACCAGACACTGTATTAGACTCTCAAAGACGCAGCATCAGTGGAAACCAGGCCTCAAACCCGGAGCCTCGGACCGGCTCCCCGGCCTGTTGGAAGGTCAGCGCGCCGGTGGGAGCTGCCAGTCCCGCGGCCCCAGATTCCAACGCTGGGCGCAGGGACCCGAGAAAACATAACTTCTGCATAACTTTTACTTCTCCTTTCCTGTTTTCTTTCTTCAAGTAGCAAAGGACCCTTAATTAGAGGAAGAATTACTGCCACCCTATATTATCCCAACCTGTTCAATTCCTATCTGCCGCAGACAATGCTAATAATGGCAATTATTGCTTCTATAAACATCCCGAGGCCGCGCTCTCTCCTCCCGCAGTGTGTGTTTCGAGAATATCTATAAAAGTTCCCGGCTCATTTGCATAGCTTCATCTTTACCTTTTCCCATTCAGGCCCTGCAAAAAAAAAAAAAAAAAAAAGCATATCTATTCAAAGCCCTTGCAAAAAGCATATCTATTCAAAGGGCATTTAGTCTATTTCTTTCCCGGCCGGTAAACCTATTCATCAATTGTTCTGCCTTGTAGATCGCATTCTAATGCTAATCTAGCGTGTTAAATATCTTTTTGTTCCCCTTTCACCGTTTTGTCATTCAGTTTATCCAGTTTTGGTCACCCATTTTATTTATTTATGCGCCTGCTCCCATTCAGGGGCTCATGTATTTTTTATTATGTTGTTTCACTGTCACGCAGTGTCAACTTAGCCTATTCAGTGGGGGCTCCTTGAAGGCCGGAGGGACAAAGCGTGTACACATCGCACCGCCATTCACTCCGGCCAGCTGGATCGGCTGAAAAAAAAACCTTGTGAAAAGAAACGCCTCACAATGGACACAGAAGAAGTGCACAATGCTAACAGTTTTCCAAATACCGCTGATTGGTTTCTTCACAATGAGGAGAAAGCCGCCGCTTTTTCTTAGCTCCACTTCAACAAACAACACTCTCACAAAACCTCCCAACCCTGCGTTTTGTTCCCGGACAAAACCTCCTCGACTGTCTAAACGCTCCCACTGACGGACAAAAAAAAAAAAAAATGATAAGAGAAAAAGCTCTTTTCACTACCCACCCCCCCGCCCCCCCCTTTCTTTTTCCTGCAAGAGACTAAAAAAAAAGAAATGGGTGGGGGTTGTCAGTGAATTAATAATATCAGTCTTTTAAAAGAAGAGGGCTGACCTTTGAGATGCACGGGGCTGAGGGAGAAAGAGCGCGGGAGAGATTAATAAAGTTTGGACGGCGGCGCTCTCCCGGCCTCCGCCGGGCCGGGGCGCAGGGAGGCGCGGACCCTCGCGGCCGCGAGGCGCGGGGAACTTCGCTCGCCCGAGGGCGCGGCGGCGGCGGCGGCGGGAGCGCCCGCCCGAGCCGCGCTCTGATTGGCTGGCCCGCCGGCCCCGCGCCGCGAGGGCGGCCGGCTCCCTCCGCAGCCTCCGCGCCCCTCGGCGGCGCAGCCCGAGCCAGGGGGCGAGGCCGGGAGGTCCGCGCTGGGTTTTCGGGTTTCTTTGGGGGGGGGGGAGGGGGGCGGTGAAAATTGTCAAACGAAGCGACTCCACTGCTCTCCGAGGCCGTCCCTCGCGCGGCCGCGTCCCCGGCCCCGGTCCTTACGGCTGGAGCGGAGCTATTCCACCTGTTCGCGCAGAACTGGACGGCCGCGCGCCGGGCCCCGCGCTCGTGCCACTTGCTTAAAGCCCTAGGGCGGCCCGTGACGTCCCAAGAACTGTCGTGGCCTTTTTAAACCTTTAGAAGAAAAACGGCAACGGAAGGAGAACCAAAAGAAGGGAGGGAGGAAGGAAAGAAGGAGGGAGGAAGGCGGACAGGTGCAGAGATGGAGAGGCGGAGACAGAGCTCGCCCCCGCGGCAGCCCTTGGCTTCGTCCCAGCGCTGTGGCCGCGGGTCCCTTCCAGACCCTTACACACACGCCTGGCCTTCTCCGCGCCCGCCGTCCCGGGGTCGCGCCCCCTTTACGGCCTTGCTTCCTCCAGGCGCGACGCGTTAGGAAGTCGTTGGAGTCAGAGGGGTGACGGACCAGTCACCCCCTGTGGGCCTGGGGACGGACTCAAACTGCCGCAGCCTGTTGGCTGCGTGACCCTGCGTGCCCACCCCAGGCAGCCTCCCTCCCCCGGTTCCCCATCTTTCTAGTCTTCTCCCCAGTTCATCAACACTCCCGAGCGCTGTTCCCAGAAAACGCTCATCTTTGGGGGCGGGGGCGGGGAACCCTCGGGCCGGCGGGGCCGAGCTGGCAGGCTCGGGGAGGTAACTACGATTCAGGGCTGGGGCGATTTCCAGCAAGCCGCAGGAAGTTCCGTGTTGAGAAGTGATGGGCTGCTACAAAAGGCAAAGACGAAGGCTTGAAAGGATTTAATTAACCGTGTCAGGGATAATTACCCCTGGACAGTCCAAATTAGTTTTGCATAATCGCTCAGAACCATACGAATTAACTTATAATATTGCAAAGAGCTCGGGGAGTAACAGGAGAGGGATCGTTTTAATTAGTGAATCAGGGTCAGACCAGCAGAGCCTATTTCTCACATTTCCAGAACTTTTCATGCTTTTTAAAATATTATCCCATTGGGGGGAAAACAACGACTTTAAAGAGCGGGGTCGTTTATAAAGACGTGCAGCTCAAGAGACAGTCTCTGTCAACGGGAACGGAGTTCAAGACGAGTTGAGTCTTGTGTCCTGAGAATTTCTACCTCAGTGTGTGTGTGTGTGTGTGGGGGGGGGATAGAGATCTCTCTTTATTATTTAATTTTTTTCTCTGATATTCTTCCTGGTGCCTTATAATCTCTTCCCTAAAATTAAAATCCTTTATGATTTCAAACCTTTTCCAGTGGAAACTTGTTCTAGCTCTGGAAACCCAAGCTTCTCTATTAGAACGTGTTTTACTTCTATTTAAATGCCATTAACGTGACAAAATAAAGCCCAAAGAGGCCAGAAGTTGTCTGTTGTTGTTAGCTGCGATAATTCTTCCAAATAAAATCTTGAGGTGTAAATAAGGAATATGCCAAAGATACGTGAGCAAATTACACTGATTTAAGTGGTGGGGCTCTCCTACTAAACAAGATAAAGTGGTCAGGCAACTTTCCCCTCTTAAAATGTTACTGGAAACTAGTGAAATGCTTTGAACAGTCTGGATGTTTTCAATGGGCTCCGTTCTACTGGTTCATGAATGCTTTTTTTTTCCCCCCCAAGATAATACAACTACTTGGTTTTTTAAATCTTCTTTCCTATTCACGATTAAAAATGTGATAAATCAGGTTTTTGGCTCTGAATAACAATGGCTTGATTTAGATTTCCTAGTAAATCTATTCAAAAGTGAAACAAAGGCTGCCTTTGGAGGATACCTTACACTTCACCTGGACCAGGCACGTAAGGGCAATTCAGATAAAAATCTTGTTAGGAACTCAACAAGAAATAGAGGATTTTCTCTTTTCCCTGGTTCAGGCTTTATTTAAACTCTTTGTTCAAAAAAAATGAACAGAGTGATAGTCGGATTCTAATTTACAGATATAGTTTAGACGTCTAATATTAAATTAGGAGATCACACAAGAAAACCATTTACACATAAAGGTTAAAACCAATACTTAAACTTTTTTAAACTTTATATTACATAAAGCCAAAATGAAACTAAATACATGTTAGCCAACTTCATTCACAAACATTAGTCAAAATATATACATTTAAAAAGAAACACAAAAGCTATAATCCAGGAAGGTTCTTTTCTCTAAAATGTGTTTTATCATAAATTGCAAATGAATTGCAGATGATCTAAAAAATAAGCTAATTAGGGAGGGAACTCCAAAACACATTTAAACGGTTCAAGTTGATGGAGAAATGCTAGCTGACAATGAGACATCTGTCAAAACAATTCTGTGGGTTTGTTTTTCTCAGTTTTGCTAAATAATAAATATATAATTACCACTCAGACAAAAAAAGTCTGATTTAATCTTAGATAAAATTGCGATTCTAAAATAGTCCCGCAATTTTTAAAAGTTAACTTTGACATTTGCTCAAAATGCTTTAGAGTCTAAAATCGACTCAAATTTAGGGCAACGCAAATAACACATCCTCAGACTCGATGTTTTCACGAACATGTACACATTTACTATCTTATGGTGAACGCAGCCATCGGGGAAAATAGAAACAGGGCCTTTATATTTTCTGTAAACTGTGTCAAAAATCCAAGTGAGTGGACTCAGGGTGATTTCTACCTGTTTTGCTTTTACTTAAGGGAGAAGATCCAATGGACAACTTTTCATCTTACACGTATTTCTTGTTTTCGTACCTAGCTCTTGGGAAAGGGCTCTTGCTCTGGTTTGCATATGGCATGTTAAACAAAAGAAACCGCGATCTTCTCAGATACAAAAGGCCAGATTCGAGCCGGTCACTGGTCAAGAATGGATCCGGTCTGGGGGTTCTGCTTGAGAGAACAGAGATTTGCAAAGTTCAAATAGTACAAATAGGGAGCAAGGTTGCTCAGAGCCATCCCGCTCCAAGAAGCTAATGGCACAGATCTGGTTTTCCCTTGTGTCAGCCATTTCAGACCTAACATTTGAACAGAGTGCATGCAACACAGACCAGGAGGGGGGAAAAAAAAAAAGAGGGAGAGAGAGAGAATGAGGAACAAAAATAAAACCGACAATAAACTTCCAACGAACAAAACCGGCGAGCCCAACATGTCAAAAAAGTCACTCCTCCACCTCTATGGGCCAAAGCGCAACAGGTCCCCCAAGTGCAAAACCAACGCCAACCGCTGCTGGAACACAACTGCCCGCTTTAAAGGTGGCTGCCGAAGTGCGGGTCTGAAATGATCCCGTGGATTCACACGCACACTCGCCCGCGCACTCGCGCCGACTGGCATCTCCGCCTCTGCCCGGCACCTATACATCTTATGTACAAACCACCCGGGGTCCCCGTCGCGGGAGGGCGCCCCGGGCGGCCTCGGAGCTCGTACCTATACATATGTACACGTGTGCGCGCCGGTCCTCGCAAGGCGGCCCCGCGGGGTCATAGCGCGGCGGCGTAGGCCGCGGGGTAGGGGTCCAGCTGAGGCTTGCCCATGCCCGGCAGCAGGATGTAGGCCAGCGGCGGCTGCAGCCCGGGGCTGGGCCAGGCGCTGCAGTTGCACGGGATCATGTAGCCCGGGTTGCCCGGGCTGGGGTGCGAGTGCGTGTGCCCCCCGGCGGCCGCGGCGGCCGCTGCAGCCGCCGCCGCCGCGCCGTGGAAGGCGCCCGCGCCCGCGGTCGGGTAGCCCAGCGACGACGCGTACGGGAGGCCCGACGAGGACGAGATCTCTGCCATCTTGGAGCCCAGGTCGAGCAGGGAGTAGGGGCTGCCGGCGGCGGCGGCGGCGGCGGCGGCGGCTGCGGCGGCGGCCGACTGCGGGAAGAAGACGCGCGCGGCGGCGGCGGCGGCGGCGGCGGCCGCCTTCTCCGGGTTGGCGAGCAGCGACTCGGGCACCAGGCCGCCGCCCGCGCCCGCGTGCAGCCCGCCGCCCGCCTTGAGCGCCGGGTGCTCGGCGTCGGCCACGCCGCCTAGGCCGTAGGGCACGGGGAAGGCGAACTTGTCCTTCTTGAGCAGCGTCTTGGGCTTGCGCCGCGGCCGGTACTTGTAGTCCGGGTGCTCCTTCATGTGCATGGCGCGCAGGCGCTTCGCCTCGTCGATGAACGGCCTTTTCTCCGACTCCGTGAGCAGCTTCCACTCGGCTCCCAGGCGCTTGCTGATCTCCGAGTTGTGCATCTTGGGGTTCTCCTGGGCCATCTTACGCCGCTGAGCCCGCGACCACACCATGAAGGCGTTCATGGGCCGCTTGACGTGGTCCACCGGCTTGGACATGTTCTCGCCGTGCCTCGGCTGCAGCGCGCCGCCGCCCGGGCCGTCGCCCTCGGCCCGGAGGAAATCAATGTTGGCTGTTCGCGGGGACACGTTCCGCCCGCCGGCGCTCGCCGCGCCCCGCTCCGCGCCCGCCCGGCAGGCGGGGGCCGGGGCACCAGCGCGGGGCCGCTCCGCGTCTCCGGCCGCGCGGCTGTCTCGGGCCGGGCGCTCGGGAGAACCCTCCGCGGGGCGCGGGAACTTTCAGGCGGCGCCCCCGCCCCGCGGCGGCAGTTCGCCCTTCGCTTTCTTTCCGCGCTTCCTCTCCGGCGGCGTGTTTTCGCGAACTCCCTGCAGGTGGCCGCCGCCCGGCCGGGCGCTCCCCCGCGCCGGCCCTTCCTCTCTCAAATGCGCAGCGGCCCGGAAAGTTGCGTCGCGGAGCCTCCACCAAGTTGAGCCGAGGGGCCAACCGCCGCGTGCTGCCAAGTGCCAAAGGGGGCTCTCGGCTGCTGGAGTGTTTGGGTTCCCTTCGGCGGCTTTCTCATCTGACAGCAGCAGACGGGGGTGGGAGAGGAGGAGTGGAGGTGGCCCCGGCGGGGGGCGGGGGGCGGGGGAGGGTCTGGGCGCACCGCGCGAACACAGCGCAGCAGTGGGTTCAATACAAACACAGCAGCACCCGCTGGTCTTCCAGACTCCGGGCAGGGCGCTGATGGGAACCCCCCCAATCGGGTGCGTTTTTTGGAAGGGGGGAGCTGTCTGCGGCCCCAGCACCTGCCTCGAGGGTCTTCCTCTCCGGTCGCGGGTAGGAGGGGGAGGTAGGATGAGGCTTGATCAAGGTTGGGGTCCCCGGGCCTCAGAGGAAATCCTGCAGCCCAGCCGAGGCGCCGCGTCTCGCAGTCCCGCGGGCCATGCCGGCTCCGCTCGCTCCGAGCCCCCCCTGGCGCGCCGGCCGGCTCGGGATCCAGGAGGGCGCGGGGCGCGGAAGGCGGCGCTGCCTCGGCGCGGCACTGCCCGCCCCGCACCGGCCGCGTCCTCACCTCGCTCCGTTTGGCCGCCGCCGGGCACTTGCAACTAACTTCGCCCAAGTTTCCTGCGCCGGCGCGCTGGCCTCGCAGCGGGAGCCCGCGTGTGCGCCGAGCCGGGGCCCCGCTCCCCTGGGTTCTCCGGCCGGAGCCGAGCAAGGCCGGGAGGCGGAGGTGCCGGAGGACAGGATTTAAGGAAACCGCGCCGTCACCTCAGTCCGTAGGTCCGCGCTGGGGCTGTTCCCGCCTCCCCGGCTGCGGCAGCGCAGAGGGCCCCTTCCCGCCAGGCCTCCGCCCCGCCGCGGCTCCCGGGACGGCCGCAGCCGGGCGCACGGGCTCAGGTGAGCGGCGCTACCTGCGTGTGCGCGCGCCCGAAGCCGGCGCCGGGTGTGCATGTCCGGCCGCGGCTGAGAGTGTGTATATCTGGGGGCCTGCGGAGGAGGTGGAGCCGGGACTCCGGGAGGGAGGAGGGGCCGGAGGAGCCGCCTCCCGCTCCCACACCCCCGGGACCTCGGATTCAACAGGATCCCCTCCGCCCCCCTCCGCCTCCCCCCTACACACTCCTCCTCCCACTTCTTTTCACTTGCGAGCAGGTCGGGGCGAGTGGCGAGAGCCCGGATCGCGCCCGGGAGTCTGCGCGCTCTTTGGCGTCGGCGGCCCGCGGTCGGCGCGGCCACCCCGGCCCGCGGGAGCCGCGCGGGGGGCGGCTCTGGGATCCGCTGCCCCGAGGAAGGAGCAGCGCGCCGGGAACCCTCGTGGACGCAGCCTAGGAAATGCCGGAGACTTCCCCAGCGAGAGAAGGCTCACTGTCCTTGGATGTTCAGATGCGACTTGGAACGGATGCTTCCCGCATTTTCTCGCCCCGGTGTTGCGCGCAGTCAGAGGCGGCGATGTGAAAAATAACCGAGGAGGGACTGAGCTGGCTCTTGGCAACACTTTAGAAAAGGAGCTAGCCCAGGCTGAGAGCAGGCATCTTTGGCTGACTGTTCAGCTCTTTAAAAATTCTGTGTGTGTTGTTTTCATTCCTATGCCAGTCGTCAGAGCCATCTATATGCTGATCTCTTTAAGGTATATTACCTTATAGTATCTCACTTAAATGCAGAGAGAGGGCTAAGGTGTTCAGAATAAAAAAGCACAAACTGTTTCTCTGAAAGAAAAAAGTAAAACATATCAACCACGACATACGGAAATCTATGTTGTTAAACACAGTTTTCTTTAGTGAGAGCAGTTTTTTCTTTATAATGGACATGATGCAGAAATCAAACAGCATGCTTTTGTCTGCATATTTTTCTCACTTCTCGGTATCCTGCAGCATACTTATACCACGATCGGTCTGGAAGTTTCATTCACAAGTTGTCGTGCCCTTCAGGGAGAACTTGCTTGCCTTCTTTCTTTGGCAGTTCGGAGCTGACCTAGCCATGTGATGTGTGCCAGTAGGAAGTTCTATAAGTGGTTAACCCTTTAAGTCTTTGTGTGATATATGTTAAACTCATGCACAGACACACAGAGACCCAAAGCACTGATTGAAGTTATGGACTTAAATAAAAACTTTATTTAAGAGGTAGGCCTGTTTTAGTGCTCATTTTAATAAGAATAGTGATGGCTGCTTTAATTTTAGTTGCCGTGATGACATAGAAATGTAAATCAGCAGTGAAAGGCGTAGGAGTCTGTATTTTTCTTAAGCTGTCACATTTACAAATGTTTACTTTGTATCAGTTATGCCCTTGTATTGCTACAACAACAGGATCGATTTCTCTAGAACCATATTCCTTTACAGGCTCTATAAAGACTGTCATTCACAGACTCTGGGTGGAGCAACATTAAAACATTTGCAGGTGTAATTACAGGGACTAGAATATTAAATATACTGTTTTGTGATGATAATTACAAAATTATCATTTCTGAGCTTTTAACCTACTAACTTGTATAGTAGTTTTGAGACAAAAATATGATACACTGTCATACAAAGAACATATGCATGGGGATGCAAGATATGCAACACTGCTATTTACTAAACATTGTGAATATAGTTGAGTCTAATCATAAAAATTATCTTGGCATATAAGGACTGAAAAAAGATATTTTATATTGGTTAGTTAAATTGTAATATACTCTTTTCAAACTTAAGTTAAAAAAATTATTGCAATAAATTATTACCATGGAAAGAAATGTTTGTGTATGTTATTGAAATGTATGCTTACCTGTGCAATATTTTATAAAAAATAAAATACATATGCTTCCTTGGTAGTTTCATAAATTGTGCAATATCACCTGTTCAGTGATATTAAATAAATGAAATTTGAAAGTTCTTAAGTCCAAGAGTGTTAACCTGTGCAAAACAAAGGTGCTTTTCATACCTAAAAAGAAAATGGCTGTTGGTGTGCTGTTTGTCTATTCACCAAATAAAATTGCACACGTTTCAAAATAGAAGAGATCTGGTTTTTCATTTCAGTTTTTAAAGGATCAATATTCTTGGCCTAAGCCCTTGCCAACCAAAGCAAGGCCCTCACAATAAACTCTACGGGAAAGGAAGGCAACAGGCACTGCTGTTACTAACCGGCCTCACACCTCTTGCCTGAGTCTGGTTGATCTTTCCACAAAGTAAATTTCAGTGCCTTCTTTTTCTTATGCACCAAAATATATTTCCACAGGTTTTATGTTTGACTTGATAGAATGTTATATTTTTGTTCTTGTGCATTTTTTTTTTTTTTTAACCTAAAGGTGAAAAATACCAAGAGATAGGAAAGGAGTAGCCTGTGTGAATGAGTAGTAAGAGGAAAATAAATTGAAAGACAATTATGACTTTGTTGGGCTTTGTTTTGTCAGCTCTCGATTGTGAGCACCCACAGAAGAGCGTAGCTTGATCAGTAGAGTCTGCCTGGGCTCTGTATTTTCCTTGTGGCCGCAGTAATACACCTGTGCTCACAAAGATACCTAATCAGAGACAGACAGACACTCTCAGAAAAAGTTTGTGAGTCTCTGCAAATTCAGTTTCTTCTTTTTCCCCTTAAATCCTCCCCAGTAAATGGTCTTTTTTCCAATTCTAAAACTTTCACTAGGAGGCAGCAATGAGGTTGTTGGGGAATAAAAAAATACGTTGGCAACACCAGACTGACTGGTTTTCTTTCTCTTTCTCTTTTATAAAGAGGGGAGAATAGTTGGGTCCCAAAGGAAGACAAGGGATCAGAGTGAAGGAAATCATCGTCTACCAACCTTTCCGGCTCCACTCTCTCACTGGATTTTCACCCAGGTGGCTCACTATCATATTTTTCTGGAACCACGGAGGTGGTAAACCGCATGGAAGTGACTGGCAGTAAAGGTGATGTTGTCAAAGTGCAGAGGCCAAGTCATCGCACCTGGAGCACTGCGAGCAGGCAGCTATAGCTAGGGAACTTCAGGGTTGTGGTCCTAAGCAAATGCAATGAAAGAATTCATAAGCTTTCATACCTGCACGGAAAAGCAATACAGCCTGTTTGTCCTGTTAAGAAGGAAATGAAGAAACAGTGACAAAAGCCAACCTTAGGCCGTTGTCACAGTTCTCTAGTCCTACTCCTCCAGATCCCTGGTTCTACTCTCATCAGCCTCACTGCCATCAGCCCCCCCAAAGGGGAAAGATACCAAACCATGAACCACATAAAGCCTGAGAGAGGGGAAGAGGAGCTGAATCAGAGGGTCATGGCAGGAGAGAACAGCTGCACAAGTGGCCCTTTACTTCTATATTTTCATCTTTTTGAGATTTCTGTCCCTTTATTCTCACTGCTCCAGCCATGCTTGGAAACAGAGTATGCAGATCAATTATAGAGAAAACGTTTCTCATTCCTTTATTGCAGGGCTCACAACAGGCTAACATTTTCAAAAGGAGCTTTACCTAGATGACAGAGCAGGAAAAACAAAATAAAAGACAACTACGTCTCACCCCCCCCCCACACTTCTCCCCAAAAGACACCTAAGGGAAAAAAGACAATACAAATAATCCAAGACAGACAACTTCACAAGGTACTGATTTCAGATCCCAAGAACCCCGTTAGCAATGGAGAGATTTACTTCTCCTGGGATGACTGCTTTTTTTAAGTGGAAGGAAGCTAGCTGTGAGCAAACCCAGAAATGAATGAGGAGGGTTGGGCAGTCATCATATCCTGTGGCCTGTGTAATGAAAAATCCTTCCAACCCCTAGTTTTCAGATGAGACTGGGTTCTGGTGCTGTAGGGTCACTTGAAAATTTCATCACTGCGTATGCTGTCCTTGATTTTGATCAAGAATGAACGTGAAAGAGGGAGCACCCCTTAAGTATTCCAGTAGGGTGGTAGATAAGCCATGCTTCTGGCTTTACAAAGTCCCTCTGCTTGGCTGTCCTCCCTTCCAGCTTCCAAAGTGCTCTGCCCTGTGTGCTCTTCCTCCTCAGGTTCAACTTCTGTCTTTTGAGCTCATTTGCTGAGCAGGTTGATTAGAGACAACATTTGAGTTCTTAAGATACCATATCTCTTACAGACATTATCTTATTTAATTTTTTGGAAAATTCTATGAGCTAAGAGCTACCTCAATTTGCATCTGGGGAAATGAGCCTTAGAGTGGATGAATAAGGAACTTACCCAAAGTCACACAACCAAAAGTGCCAGAAGCGGGACCTGAACTGAGCTGATGTTCTTCAGCATCTCCACTCTGAGTCCCTATAGAAGGCTCAGCCCCTTCTTGGCTCAGATTCTGAATTCCACTGACTTCCTCCAGCCTTCTGTGACTCACTCAGTGCCCCACTCCCTCTCCGAGGGAGTGCCCAGTGCCAGTTTCTCCAATAATGCATTCCAAACCCACAACAGCACCCCAATCGCCAGAGAGAGTCTCTCAGTCCTGTCTTGGCTGCTCCACAGCCAGGCTGCCCCTGTGGTTGTCAGCCCAGATTTGATCTCAGCTGCAATCCACTATCCCTCACGCTGTGGGCCTCCCACTGCAAACACTGAACAATTGCCAGCCCGGAATGAACCCAGTTCCTACCCCTTCTCTGATAGCCAAGGGCTGCTAAAAGGAAATCTCATAACAATGATATCTAATCTCAGTCTTTGTGTTCTCCCAACACCAGTTGTCCATCGCACTCTCCCCTTCCCTCTTTCCTTCTCTCCTTCATCTCTTTTTTTCTACCTTTCTTTTGTAATCACCAAGCGCACAAAATTGATTTAATCCCAATGCCTGATTCATGATGCACTTTCATAATTGCTCCATCAATGGCCTATTTATGTAATAATTTTATAAGTACCGGTGCATCTACCACCCAAAATAAAACCCGCTGACAAATCTATGTCAAGCCAAATGATCTTCCTAATAAACTATATACTTGCCTCCCAATGTAACCATTTCCATTCCCTTGATTTTTTTTTATTTAGCCACACAGCTTTGTTTATTTGTATGTGTTATTTAAAACTATATTTTCATTTTAATTTGTTTTTAACTTACAAAACTTTTATATTAAGACTTTTGTATAAAATCTGTACTGATGAAATTTTTTCATTTAATTATATTGTTTGGACCCAATATTATTGCATGTCACGGAGTTTATTCATCTTGGAATAAACTATCAAATAGTCAATGGTGTAAATAAATATACCACCGTGTATTTTCCCATACCCTGTTTCTGGTTTTTAACCACGTGTACTGGCTGCTATAGGCATTCTTGCTCCTATCTACTATTGGGTACATGCGGGAGATTTTACAGGCAAAATTAAAAATGGAAAACTCATTTAGTGCTGCACCCTTTCCCCAAGTGTGTCCCCTGTGTTTCTGTTTGCTTCTGAGCTTTCTCCACACATTCAGACAGTAGTTTATAAATATGCTGTCCCAAGTTTATGGTTATTATGCAGGGGAGGGTTGGTCTTATAGGAGCTATTTCTCCATACCCAGAATCCATCTGAAGTTGATTTTTGTGTATATGATGTGTGATTACTTTCTTTTTCTTTTTTTTGTTTAAAATATTACAGATGTCCCCTTTTCTCCCCAATGACCCATTCCACTCCATCCCATCCCCCTTCCCAGTCCCTCTCCCCACCATTGTATACGTATCCTTGTGTGATTACTTTCCATATGGGTACTCAGTTTTCTAGAACCATTAATTGAAAAGACTGCCTTTTTGTAACACTCATTATTCCTATCTTTGCCATATGATGGGAGTTAGCTTCTGAGCTATTTTGCTTCATATTGTTTAATTTTTGCACTAATATTACACTATCCGAATTCTGACAGAGCAAGTCTTCTCTTCTTATGCAAAAGTATCTTGGCTACTCCCGGCCTTTGTATTTTCATGTAAATTTTAGAACAGATGGTCAGGTTCCAAATATTCTTTATAAACTCATATATTTTAATTTTTTAATTGAGGTATAGTTGACATATTATATTAGATTCAGGTGTACAACATAATTTGATATTTCTATACATTATGAAATGATCACAATAAGTCTAGTTAACATCTGTTAACACACATAGTTACACTTTTTTTTCTTGTGATGAGAGCTTTTGAGATTTACTAAGATCCAAATATTTTTAAGAGCCATCTTGATTAAGATTGTTATGAATCTCTAGGTTGATTTGGGGAGAATTAACATCTTTACAATTTTAACACTTCTAATCCATGAGCCTAGCTTTCTTCCATCAACTTTGTTGTTCTTTAGTTTCTCTGAGTAATATCTTATGGTTTTCTGATAGAATTCTTGCTCATCTATTATTCTTAAGTTTTTAAAACTATTTTTGATACTATTATAAATAGCATATTTTTAAGATAATATCTTTTTTAAAGGTAATGTATTTTAAAGAATTTTATTTTTTGTTTGTTGCAGGTATATAAAAATACAATTGATTTTTCTATGATTTGGTACGTGGCAACCTTGTAAAACCATTTTTAATTCAATTATTTGTTTGTGGGGTTTTTAAAATTTTCTACATACAAAGCTATATCACCTGTAAATAGATGAGAGTTTTCTTCCTTTCTAATTGTTATATATTATATTTCTTTCTCTTGCCTTACCAGACTGTCTAGACTCTTCAGTTCATTGTTGAACAGCAGTATTAACAGTGGGCGTGCTTGTCTTTTCCCTTACTAATGTATGGCCCAGTTGGGGAGGGGTCGCTGTGCTCTTTGCAGAGCTTGTGGCTTTTAATGATCTAGTTTAGCCCTGGTTCCACTCTCAATGGGACACTTCTACCCATTCTCCTAGAATTCTGCTTGATTATGCTTCTTTGTGTAGATGGTTGACCAACGAAGCCATTCAATCTTTTTTTTCCTTGCCATCCAGCCTTTCTTTTTTTTTTGAATCCTCACCTGAGGATATCTTTTCCATTGCTTTTCAGAGAGAGTGGAAGGGAAAGAGAGAAAGAAACATCGATGTGAGAGACACATCGGTTGGTGGCCTCCCACATGCACCCGACCCGGGCCAGGGATCACGCCTGCAACCCAGGTATGTGCCCTTGGCGGGACTCAAACCCGGGACCCTTCAGCCCCAGGGCTGACGGACGCTCTAACCACTGAGCCAAACCGGCTAGGGAACCATCCAGTCTTTATCTCTAGAACAAGAATCCCACCTGGCTGGGGCCATGAACTCTGCACACTGAAGGAAAAACTTCATTGGTACAAATTCCTCCATCCATCATTGCTTTATCAACCTAGCAGCATTTTTTGCTAAATACAGTTGCTCAGCCCTTGCCCGGTTATCATGTTCGACTATTTGCCCTGACCTGTTTTTATTCCACCGTGCTATTAAAATCTTGCGTTAGGAACCATAGCCTCTGTGCCTGCACCGTTAGGGCCTAAATAGTTGGGCCAGTTTTCCCTAGTTCCTTACACCACCTATGGGCAGGGTGACTGCTTGGTCCAGGCCCAGGGCTTGATGTGTTGAGGACAGGCCAAGCCCTGGTCGCTCCACACAGTCCATGTCTGAATGAGTACATTTGTTTTACCCAGCAGCATAATGTTCCCTTTCTCTAGAGGCAAGGTGAAATAACCTACCAGCAAGCAAACACCACAATTCCTTCTAATTTTTGTGACTTGAATGTAATAAGAGGGCACATGGCAGGAATCCAGAAGCACTGAAGAGCGGTGGTTGATCCGATAGCAATCGGCGCCTAATTATTTCAGCTGCCTGAAAAGTTGACTCCTGACCTCAGCAGACTTATCGCCCCCTGGTATTTGGAGAGCCTCATTGTATTTTAATGCTTTGTTTGTGCACTAAAGTGTTTCTATACACTAACTTCCTATTTGCCATGTCCTTTTGTTCATGATCAGCTTCCAATTTCACATTCCAGCCAGTTGTCAGGAGCGGCCAGACGCTATGATCTGGGCATGCCTGCAGTGTCCTTTTCAACATGCTTTTAAAACAGTATTTGACATTAATGCATGTGCATTGTCCACTAGCAAATACATCTATTGCTGTCAAACAAAGCCCCATATTTGATAAAAATGTGTCTGTTTATTTTCTTGAGGCAAAGGGTGACTTTCATTGTGTCACAGGGCTTGCTTTTTCATAAAATTCTGCCTTTACGATCAGGGCACATGGGAGCGAGTTAAGAGTCTGGCAACAATCTGACAAGCAAATGTTATCTGATTGATTCATTAATAATAATTTGGAGTTGCTTCTTTTATAAACATATCTCCAAAAGACTGAGTTGACCACTCCTGTCTTTATGCTTCTCTGTACCCTGGACCAACTATTATTCGATCGCCAGTACCTCTTGGTTGCAACTAATAACTGATTGTTTCCTTAGTTAATTCTAAACATCCTACAGACAGAAATTGTATCATATTGATCTTTAAATCTCAGCACCTAGCCAGGCTACTGGAATCAAATAGACATTCAATAAATTGTTGAATGAATGAATCAGCCATCACATTCCAAATCTGTGTGCGCACAGCCAAGGAGAGGTTAAGGATTTAACTACATGATTCAGATACGGGATTATTAAGCTACTTTTAATTATTTATTTAATTAATTATTCTTAATGAAGTCTAGAGTGGTGTTGGAAATGAGATGACTTAAATAATGTTTCTGATACCCCTAGTAAAACTTCCACATTCTTACCTTCTGTCATCAGGTTATTTCAAGTATAGTCTACTCCCTCCTGCCCCTGAATAATATGGTCATTATTTAAATTCTTAATCTAAAATTGTTGTTGAGGATTTGTCTGTAAAAAGACAACATCTTTTAAATTTTGACTGTAGAAGTTGTTTCTCCTTTGTTTTCAAAAGTTCCTTGATGATAAAATAAAAATATACAATTGAATTAAATCAATATAGACTTTATATTTTTATCAATGAATAGAATACTTTAAAGGACTGCTACTTTTTCACTGGATACACCCTAAAAAAATTTTTTTTTCAGTGCTAATACTTGAATGATACAATATCTAGTCTAAGAGTTCTTTGGACCTGAGGTAGTATGTCGGACTCTCAAGTATACCAAGATTAGTCCCTTTCCAAAAGCTGTGTTTGAGTCACAAAATGAGGGCTTGGAAAGAGGGCAGATGAAGGGGAACTTAAAGTTTTTGTTCTGAATCTCTATTATAGACTGAATTGAATTGTGCCACGCCCCCCTCCCACCCATCCCAATTCATATGTTGAAGCCTAACTCCCAGTGTGGCTGTATTTGGAGATAGGGCCTCTAAGGAAATAATTAAAGTTAAATAAGATCACAAGGATGGAGTCCTGGTTTTATAAGATTAGTGTCCTTGTAAGAAGAAACACCAGAGAGCTTGCTCACTCTTTCTGCACATACTCAGAGGAAGGGCCATGTGCGGACAAAACCACTGTCTGCAAGCCAGGAAGAGAGAACTCTGATGGAACCTTGATCTTGGACTTCCTAGCCTCCAGAACTGTGAAAAAATAAATTTCTGACCCAGTTTCTATATACACACCTTTGCAGTTTTTGATATTTTACATCAAAAATTTATTTTTGTATTATTTTTATCAAAAAAAGCCAATAAATAACCCACTCTGCAATGCGGGACAGAAGAATCGTCCAGCTGAGCCCAGCCCAAACACCTGACCTACAAAATTGTGAGATATAAAAAAATGCTGTATTAAGCCACTCATTTTTGAGATAGCTTGTTCTACAGCAGTAAATAACTGGAACAACCTTCATCTTGACATCCAAGTTCAGAGTTATAATAATTACTAAGAAAATCAATCTACTACTTTACAAGTTGATTCTGTTGAGGTTCCCTAGTTCCCTTCAACCTGGAGAAGCCAGGTTTAAAGTAAAGGTTGAGAACCCACAGGTTGTAAAGCCTGCAGGGGAGACTTTCTCTTGGTGCAAAGGGAATGGCCCAACAGCTGAAGAAATTCTGTAGTTGACAGCCTCCTCGCCTTATGAAATTACTGTACAGACAGTTTTGGAGGGAAGGGGAGGGAGACGATAGGAGCCCCTGTGCATAGCTGGGACCACTCTGTTGTAATCCCTTCAGGTTCCCAGTAATGGACCTTAATTTTCTTTTCTTTTTCTTTTTAAATATATCTTTATTGATTTCAGAGAGAGGAAGGGAGAGGGAGAGAGAGAAACATCAATAATGAGAGAGAGTCATTGATCAGCTGCCTCCTGCACACCCCCAACCGGGGATGGAGCCCGCAACCCGGGCATGTGCCCTGAGCAGGAATCGAACCTCAATCTCCTGGATCATAGGTAGGTGCTCAATCACTGAGCCACGCCGGCCAGGCTGGACCCTAACTTTCAATCCTGACCAAAAAATAGCCTTTTCTCAATCACTGTCTAGATAAAATTGTTTTTGCTTCTAGATTTTCTGGGAGTAGCCAGTCAGGCATAAACCCTTTGTTTTCCACAAAGGAGAGAGACAAACTTTCTATAACCACGTATGTCATTTTCACCTGTATAATTATAGTTTAAAGGCAATTCTTTAAAAAAAAAAATCAATGCTCCAAATCTAGAGTATTAAAAAGACTTAATTAAAAAGACAAATATGCTGACTTCAAATATTTTATATTTCTTGGTAATATTTGTCTAGTGTCAGGAAGATTCTAGAGTCACCACAGCCCTAGTTTTAGAGGTTATGTTGAGGATTACATTTGTGTGTTTTTTAAACTCTTAATTTTTTATTTTATTATGTTGAAATTCACTCCATTGGACTGAGAAAATAATCTGTTATTTAATCAGAGTCAATTACACATCTAGCGATGATACTGTTTAAAAAGAGAGAGAAAGTAAAAGCAGAAGACATCGCTAGAGGACACAAAATCTTTACCTAGAATTAACATGTAACAATATACTTTGATGACATTTATTTGGTGGGATTCCACCCCCTTTGCTTTAACCATGAGCTTTTCGCTTTCATCTCTTTTCAGGGATGTGTTCCTTAAGGAAAATATTAGTAATGTCTGCAGACATGAATTAATAAATTCCATTGCTGACTGGACTCCTACTCAATTTGATGAATCAGTGGTTTTGCGGTTTCTGACATCAGCAGAGGCCATCAATTAAAATACATACTGCAATTAATGAGTTTTTAATTATAAACAGTCTGAATAGAACACTATCTTACAGAATAATCAATGTGCATTAAAAAGGCAGGTAGGAGCAGCACAGTATCAGGAACGCTAAACTGGGAATCAAGCATTCTGTGTTTGAATTCCGTATTGCTTTCTAATAGTTGCCAGCTTAACATTTGGCGCCTCAGTCTTCTCATCGGTAAATGAAAATAAGAGTACTTGTCTTAGCTAACTCATAAAGTTGTTGTGAAGATTAGAATGAAATGAGGCAATGCAAACAAATGGTAAAGTGTTATTTTTTTCAGATAAAATACCTGTTAAGGGGCCAAACCAAGAATAGAGACAGAAGTGTTTCCAGTTGACTTGGAGCCTGGGCGAAGATGGCTGGACATTAGGACTAGTTGGGAGAAATCTCGAGGTTGAGTTGGCAAGAACTGTTAATGCTCTCTTTCCCCGCCAGGATTTTTTCAGTTTGAAGATACATTATAAGGCTTGTTTACTTTGTCTCCACTACAATCACTCTGATTCTCAATACCCTTCTCTTTCACTTGTCCCAGAACTCAGTCATCTGTCAAAGTGAACTGTCATCTCATATGAGGAGGGCTGCTATTTTTTATAACTTCTTTATTAAGATATAATCTACCTACCATATAATTCACCCATTTAAGGTATACAACTCGATGTGTTTTGGTGTATTCATAGAGCTATGCAAGCATTGCAACAATAAATTTTAGACCATTTTTATCACTACAAAAAGAAACCTTACATTCATTAGCAGTCATTCCCCATTATTCCCAGCTGCCCCACCTCCACCCTAGGCAACCACTAATCTACTTTTTCTCTATATAGATTTGATTATTCTGGACATTTCATATAAATATAATCACATAATATGTGCTCTTTGTGAAAGGCTTCTTTCACTTAGCACAATGTTTTTAAGGTTCATCCATGCTGTAGCATGTATCGATGGTTTATTCAATTTTATTGTTGAATCATATTCATTGTATGGATATATCACATTTATTTATCCATTAATCAGTTAATGGACATTAAGATGTTTCTATAATTTGGCTAATATGATAATTTTATGAATTATCATATTGTGTAGAGATATGTTTTTATTTTTATTGTATATATGCCTAAGAGTGGAACTGCAAGTTATGCAGTAACTCTGTGTTTAACCTTTTGATGAACTCCTCATCTGTAGAATGATAATAATAGTAACTGTCTTAGCTAACTGTTTAGCTATTTTTTTAAAGCAACTGTATCATTGTAAATTCCTGTTAGCAATGTATGGCTATTCCACTTTATCCACACCCTTGTCCACACTTGTTATTATCTGTCTCTTATTACAGCCATTGTAGTTGGTATGAAATGGCATCTCATTGTAGTTTTGATTTTCATTTACATGATAGCTAATAGTGTTGAGCTGCTTCTTATGTGCTTTTTGATTAATTGTATATGTTCTTTGGAGAAATATCTATTTAGATTCTTCTTTCACTTTTAATTGGATTGTCTTTTTATTATTGAGTTGTAAGAATTCTTCTTTAAATAAGAAAGTTTGAGTTCTCCAAATCCCCCCCCCCCCCCCCCCCGCGATTGTTTTGGCTACTTTGGGTCCTTTGTATTTAAATATTAACTTTAGGATCAGTTTGTCAATATTTCAAAAGAATCCAGATGGAATTTTGATACATCTTATGCTGAATGTGTAGATCACTTTGAGGAGTGCCATCTTACCAATATTAAGCTTTTGGAAACATGAACATAGAATGTCTTTTCATTTATTTAAATCTTCTTTAATTTCTTTCAATGTTTTATAGTTTTTAGTGCACAAGTTTAACTTCTTTTGTTAAATGTATTCCTAAGTACTTTATTCTTTTTTATATTATTATAAATTGAATTGTTTATTTAATTTAACTTTTGAATTGTATGTTGGTAGTATATAGAAATATGATTGATTTTTCTATATTGATCTTGTATCCTGCAGTCTTGCCAAATTTGTTTTAGTTCTATTAGTTTTTAGTGAATTCTTTAGAATCATCTATATACAAAGTCATGTCATCTTTAAATAGAGGAAGTTTTAGTTTTTACTTTCTAATTTGAATGCCCTTAATTTATTTTTTATGACTAATTGCTCTATCTAGAACCTCCAGTACTATGTTGAATAGATATAGTTTGTTTTCAGTGTTTCATCACTAAGTATAATGTTAGCTCTGAGATTTTTTTTCTTCAAAAGCTTTTTATCAGGTTGAGGAGGTTTCTTTCTAGTTCTAGTTTATTGAGTTTTCTCCCTCCCTCCCTCCCTCCCTTCCTTCCTTCCTTCCTTCCTTCCTTCCTTCCTTCCTTCCTTCCTTCCTTCCTTCCTTCCTTCCTTCCTTCCTTCCTTCCTTCCCTCCCTCCCTCCCTCCCTCCCTCCTTCCTTCCTTCCCTCCTTCCTTTCTTTCATTTTAAATATATATTTATTTATTTCAGAGAGAGGACGGGAGAGGGGGAGAGAGGGAGAGACAGAAGCATCAATGATGAGAGTCGTTGATTGGCTGCCTCTCACATGCCCCCTACTGGGGATTGAGCCTGCAACCCGGGTATATGCCCTGACTGGGAATCACCCAGGGTCTCCTGGACCATAGGTTGATGCTCAACCCCTGAGCCACACTGGCCGGGCTGACTTTTCATTTTTAATCATGAAGCAGTGTTGAATTTTGTCAAATGCTTTTCCTATATCAAGATAATCATGTTGTTTTGTTCTTTATTCTGTTGACATAGTGTATTACATTAATTATGGAATCAAACTTGCATTTCTGGGATAAATCCTACTTGGTCATACTATATAATCCTTTATATATGTTGCTGGATTCAGTTTTATAGTACTTTGTTGAGGATTTTTATTTTTATATTCGTAATAGATATTGATCTTAGTTTTCTTATGATGTCTTTGTCTGGTTTTGGTATCAGAGTAATACTGGCCTCATAGAATGAGTGGAGAAGTGTTTTCTCCTCTTCAGTTTGTGAAGAATTGGTATTAGTTCTTTAAGTGTTTGGTAGAAGTCCACTGTGAAGACATCTGGGCCTGGGCTTTTCTTTCTTTCTTTTTTTAAAAAATGTATCTTTATTGATTTCTGAGAGAGAAAGGGAGAGGGAGCGAGAGAGAAACATCAACGATGAGAGAGCCATTGATCAGCTGCCTCCTACATTCCCCCCACCGGGGACTGAGCCTGCAACCTGGGCATGTGCCCTGCCCGAAAATCAACCCTGACCTCTTGGATCATAGGTCTATGCTCAACCGCTGAGCCATGCTGCCAGAGCTGAACACATACTTTGTACAATTTCAATTCTTTTAAATCTATTGTAAATTGTTTCTTGACTTATATATGGTATCCTGGAGAATATTCCATATGCAGTTAAAAATATATATATTCTGCTGTTGTTGAGTGGAGTGTTCTATAGATCTCTGTTTTATGTAGTTAGTACAGTATTGTTCAACTTTTCTATTTCTTTGATCTTCTAGTTCTATCCATTAGCGAAAGTGGGGTATTAAAGTCTCTAAATATTATTGTTTAATTGTCTATCTCTTCCTTCAATTCTCTCAGTTTTAGTTTAATGTATTTTAGGCTTTGCTGTGTAGGTACATATATATTTATAATTTTTACATATTCCTGGTTGATTGATCCTTTTATCATTATACAATGTTCATATTTAATTTTATTAAGTTTTTTCTTTAAATCTTATTTTGTCTGATATCAATATAGCCACTCCACCTTTCTTAAGATGGCTGTTTGCATAATGTATCTTTTTCAATCCTTTAACTTTCTACCTATTTGAATCTTTGGCTCTGAAATGTGTCTCCTGTACACAGTATATATTTGGATCTTGTCTTTTTTTTTTAAATCTACTCTGATAATCTCTGTCTTTTGATTAGACAATTTAACCAATTAAAATGTAATGTTATAAATTATATACTTGGATTTGCCTGCCAATCTACTTTTTATTTTCTATATGTCTCATGTCTTTTTGTACTTCTGTTCCTCCTCAACTACTTTTGTACTAAGAGAATATTTTCTAGTCTAGCATTTTAATTACTTATATTAAATTACTTGCCAACTGGGAAAGGGCTAAAAGAGAATGGTGTATATGTATAAATCTATCACCACTATTGGGTGAGTTATTCAGGCATTTTCCGTAAATGGGGAGGAAGATATTATTAGATAAAAAAATAAAAAAAAGAGAGAACTATTACCATGGCATGAAAGAATGCAAAGAGGAAATACAGACCTTATTATATGAGACAAGAAATTCTGCTTAAATATTAAAAATATTATGATTGAATGTATTGAGAATTAGCTTAAGAAGGAATATTTGCCTGTGAAAAGCTGACATATAATTTATAAAAAGCTATAAAAACCTAAATTATTAGTTGATGTAATTATTTTTTTAGAGCTGGTGTAATTGATCAATGTCCATGGAATTATATGAAATCTCCAAGGATAATATTTTAAAACTAGAGGTAGATATTAGATATTCCTCTGCCATATTCTCTCACTCATTTATTTACTCACTATGCTTAAAACACCTCATAACTGTGAGGAACTTATATGACTTTTCTTAAACAAACTATTTAACTTCTTTATTGATAAAAGGATTGGGTTTGGTCATCTCTAGAGATATTTTTCCTGCTCTAAAAATCCTATGATTATAAATGGCATATTTAGAGTCATCATTTCTTCATTAATTCAGTAAATATTTATTGATTATCTACTAAGTGTGAAGCATTGTGTTAGGAACAGTGAACATGGTAGACATAACCCCTGCTTTCATGAAAGTAGTAGACATTTAAACAAATAATAACAAGAGTAATGGCTTTCATGAAAGAGAAAGCACAGAACACTCCAGAGATATGTCGGGATCTTTTAACCAATTGTAGTGGGATAGAGGATCTTTCATTTTATTTTATTTTATTTTATTTATTTTATTTTATTTTATTTTATTTTATTATTTTATTTTATTATTTTATTTTATTATTTTATTATTATTTTTTAAAATATGTCTTTATTGATTTCAGAGAGAGGAAGGGAGAGGGAGAGAGAGAGATATAGAACACCAATGATGAGAGAGTCATTGATCGGTTGCTTTCTGCATGCCCCCTGCTGGGGATGGAGCCCGCAACCCGGGCACGTGCCCTGACCAGGAATCGAACCTCGATCTCCTAGATCCTAGGTCGATGCTCAACTACTCGGCCACAATGGCCCGGCTAGAGGATCTTTCAAAGAAGGTTTCCCTGCTGAAACTTGTAGGATGAATAAGAGTTAACTGAAAAGAGCACGGCCAGCGTGGCTCAGTGGTTGACCATCGACCTGTGAATAGGATGTCACGGGTTCGATTCCGGTCAGGGCACATATCCAGGTTGCACAGGGGCATGAAGGAGGCAGGCGATCAAATCAATGACTCTCTCATCATCGATGTTTCTGTGTTTCTCTTCCTCTCCCTTCCTCCCTCCGAAATCAAATTAAAACATATTAAATAAATAAATTAAAAGAGTTAACTGAAAAGAGTCAGTTAAGCCCTGGCCGAATCAGGTCCTTGGACCTAAGGGTCTCGGGTTCGAATCCCCCTCAAGGGCACGTTCTCTCTCTCCCTCTCCCTCCCTCCCTTCCACTCTCTCTAAAAATCAATAGAAAAATATCCTTGGGTGAGGGTTTTAAAAAAAAGAAGAAAACAGTTGAAAAACGGGTGATATAAGAAAGTTCTAGAAAGTAGTAAAAACATGTTAAAAGTACAAGGAAAAGTGATAGCTCTAGGGGTTTGAGGAACTCATAAAAGTCCAGTATGGCCAGAATTTAGGGCAGAAAAGAGATAGAAATGGGGTTGGAGAGGGAGTGAAGAGATCACAGAGAGCCTTAGGTCAGCCACTTAAAGAGACTGGTACACAACCCGTGGCCATTAGCACCTGTCTAAGTTAAATCAAATTTGTCTTTAAAAAGATGGCTCTGACTGTGAAGCTGAGGGGAAATTGGAGGTCTATGAATTAGCCAGATGGTCTGCACTAGGGTGCGTATGCGGATGGTCTGAAGTGAATGATTTGAAAGATATACAGAAAATTAAGTGGATAATATTTGTTAATAGATTACGATGTAAAGTTAATTGAAGAGCTAATAAATTAAGAACTTTATTCTGTGTCTAAAATGATTTAATATAACATATAAAGATGCTTCAAACTTAGCTGGACAAAACAGACTTGCATGCTTTCTAAATTGAGGACAAGGGAAAATAAGAATTAAAAAAGTAGCAGCCTGGAGGAAGATTAGTTCTTGAAACGAAAGCCCTAAATTCCTATTCTTTTAGAAATGGATTACAAATTTGGGGAACTTGGGCGTATTTGTGATTTTCCGGAGAACTCAGAAGCAAGAAAGTGTGTTCGTGGGCAGAAATGGTTTCTTATAATAACACAGTTAGTTTTAACCTCAGTTCGCATTCTCAGGGTGTAAGGATAGCTGCTCTCTGTTTTCCATGAATAAACTTGTTCTAGGCTTTGAAAGCAGCCAGGATGGCAGGACACTTAACATCAGTTGTCGTGGGTGTCTCATCAGATTCCTGGGTGCTATGCAGTGCCATTCGACCTTTCAGATTCAGGGGTCCTCTGTGGTTTCCATGGTGTGTCTAGGACTCAGGCATCTGAGAAAACTATGGTATCTATCCGTGGACTCAGGAATGTGAGTGAAGGCAGATCCCATCAGGAAAACAGAAACTACACTAGGTTTTTTAAATAGAAGGGACTATTGACATGGAATTTGTTACCCAGATAACGAGAGACTGAAAGAGCAAACAGGGATCGTTGAGGGACCGGAGATGCTAACTACCAAAGCCACTACCACTCCTACAACAAAAAAAATAAAAGAAAAATGAGTCCCAGAATCTAGAAGGCCGAGGACGGTCTAACCAGTTGGCTCTGAGACTTCTCAGTAGGGGTACCTCTTGTCTGCCCTGCTATTTCTGGAATGACGAGGCTGGTTCTGGTTGCATATAAAGGAGATAGAAGCTGAAGCCAACTGCTGTTGCTAGGGTCATGCTGACAATACCAATAAAAGTGTGTGTGGGGGGGGTATTTTTCTTTCCTTCTTTGATCTTTCGATGTGCCCCTAGGCCTCCTATTGACAGAACACAGCAAGGATACCAGATGACAAAACAGTCTGGGAAATGAAATTTGCAGAATCCTAGTTTCAGCATCATAGGTAAGACGTAGCAGCGCGGTTTAGAGCTGAGCTGCATTAGGTAAATAACAGACTTACCTGGGGACCATGTTCCTAGAGGCTGTGCTCATAGACATGTCTCCTTCCTGCAGCCCACTGTCTCCCCCTAAATTGTGGTCATTGCTGTCTGCTTACCAGCTTGCCAAAGGCACTCAAATCTTGCCCCAGCTCTGTTCTTCCTTGTGATCATCCACAATAAATGTTGATGTTCATTAGGACCAGAGCCTGAATCATTAAAAACCAAAAGGCTAGTTCTTCATTTCTTGAAGACAGACTTCCTAGGAGGTGAGGGTAATGTTTGCATTCTATCCTTTTAATACAGAAACAAAAAGGAAGAAAACCAAAGAGGTAACTTCTGTAATACAGCAGATTAGCCAACAGTGACCATAGTCATAATAGTGACTGTGGGAGGCTGAATAACGGCCCCAACAATGTCCAACATCTAACGCCTGGACCCGTGGCTGTCACCTTCCATGGCAAAAGGAGTTTTGCAGCTGGGATTAAGTTAAGGATTTTGAGATGAAGAGGTTATCCTGGATTATCTGAGTGGGCCCAATGTTATCTCAGCAGTTCTAAGAAGGAAGCAGGAAGGTCAGAGTCAGAGAAGATGTGACCACAAAAGCAGAAGTTGGAGTGATTCAGGGACAAGAGTCAAGGAATGCAGGTGACTTCTAGAAGCTAGAAAAGGCAAGGAAGCAGACACTTCCCCTGGGTCTCCAGAAGGAATGCAGCCCTGCTAACAGCTTGATCTGAGCCCAGAAAACTCATCTCAGACTTCCCACCTCCAGAATGGTAAGATAATACATTTGTACTGTTTGTGTGAGTTTGTGGCAATTTGTTACAGCAGAAGTAGGAAACTAATACACCGACCATTTACCATGTGGCTACAGCTGAGCCTCAGGCCCTGGAACCTGCACAAGCACCAATTACGTTTAATTCACTCAACAGCTCAATGAGGTTGAAAATTATTGTTCTGATTTGGCAGATGAGAAAAATGAGACAGAGAGAGAAAATGAATGGACCTCATGTATCACCTGAGCAGCGCGGTTAGTATGGATGGAGCTGTTACGTGAAGGCTTCATGTCTGACTGCAAAGCCAGCACTTCTAACCTTTATGAGAACTGCCTGCCCACCGGAGCCTATTAATAGAGCCTCAGGAAGACATTCTTCCACACATCTTTTGAGGAATATTAAAGCCAAACAATTCTTTATATGTGTGGACATGTTTGCATATTAGCAGTTAAAGCCCCAACATGCTAAACACATTGGTTGAAATGGGACCTTGAAATTTTATTTACAATGTTAATTTTTGAAGGTCTTTTTGGGAAAAAAAAGATGGCTATAGAGGTAAATTTTATTTTTTTTATTTATTTTTTAATTTTTAATTTTTAAAATATCTTTATTGATTTCAGAGAGAGGAAAGGAGAGGGAGAGAGAGAGAGAGAAACATCAATGATGAGAAAGTCATTGATCAAGCCCTCAACCTGGGCATGTGCCCTGACGGGGAATTGAACCCTGATCGCCTGGATCCCAGGTCGACACTCAACTGCTGAGCCACGCCCGGCCGGGCCAGAGGTAGATTTTAAATAGTGGATTGATCTATAAACTCAGAATCAGTAAAATCTGATAAAGTTTAATTCTATTTTTATGTGCTGACATCATACTTATTAAAAATGCAAATCTATGCAGAATACCATTACTGTAAAACTTACAGGAAATGAAGATTGGTATAAACCAGGAGATTAATGCAGTGTTTTGAGGATCACAGGCTTAAAAACAAACAAACAAAACAAACAGCTTACTTTTTAATCCAAAAGTGTGTGGGTATGTTTAATTACTTTAAAACCTATGTTCCAAAATTAATACAGGGTGAAATATTTTGGAATTTGTGACAGGGACACAAATTTACCTACTCTACAACACAGTGGTATGAAAAAAATATAGTTTCTATATTTTATTTAAAATCAATCTAGTTTTCCTAATGAACTCTTACTCCTAGGTTGTCTAATCCATTTTAGACATTTGGCCAATAATTTAAACAATTTCTTTGGGTAATGCTCAATTGTCTGAGATAATTACATAATATTCCCACCTGGGTTTATTAGGAAGCAGGGCTCATTCGATGTCATTGAAACCAAATGAAAGGATTCTTCGATCTAAGTGGTATCCTCCGATCTTCACTTGGGCAAAGAAACTTGAGGTACTTTCACACAGGGGGAAATCGAAAAGGCCAATACATATATAGAAAGGTATTCAAAGTCAATAGCTCAGGGAAATACAAATTAAAAGTGACAATGAGGTACCACTGCACACTTACCCCGACTGCTAGCATTTAAAAGACCGAGTTACGGAGTGTCAAAGAGGATACAACCTTCTGGAACTCCCACTCTCCCTAGAAAGATTGTAAATGGATTCAACTACGTGGAAAAATGTTGGTAGAATCTATTAAAGTTGAGCATCTATCTACCATGTGACTCAGCAATTTCTCTTTTAAGTATTTACTCAACAAAAATAAATATATGTTCACTAAAAGACATCTTTATGAGTTTTATAGTAGCATTATTTGTAATAGTTCAAAACAAATAATGCAAATGTTCACCAACAGTAGATTGAAGTAAATCATGATCTGTTTATAAAATAGAATCCCACACAGCAGTGCAAAAGAACCAACTGCTGATACAGGCAAAACTTGGATGAATGTTACAAACATAATATTGAGCAGAAGTGTTCAATCACAAAAAATTCATACACAGAAAATCCCATGCTATTTGTTTCTGTGTATAGGAAATTTAAAAAGTTAAGATATGGTGTAAAAAATGAAAACTGTGGGAGGTGGGAGAGGGTATTGATTGGGAGGATACAATGAGGGCTTTTAGGGGTGCTGGTGATAGTAATGTTTTATTTCTTGAACACTATGGTGTTACACAGGTGTGTTTTTTGTGTGATGATTTATTAAGTTATGCTTAGAATCGGTGTTGTTTCCTGTTTACTTCCAGGGAAAAGTTAAAAAAAGAAAAAACTTGAGATGTTACATAAATATACAGTGTACCTTTGAGGAGGAAAAGATAAAAACCATTTCCATCTTTAGAAGCAAAAATTCCTGAAACCATTGCTTGAAACTCTGTAGCTTAAGGTGGCATTCGAACAGTGCAGTCCTTGTTACTTTAACGATTGTAGCAATAAAGCTATAGGAAGTGGACAGTAAGTGATCACTGAGCATCTTTTAAGGACAATTCTGTGTAAATGTATGTGTGTGTGTGTGTATTTTATATGAGCAATTAAAGGGAAAAAAATGCTAAAAAGTAATTGTTGAAAAGCAACTTGAAATTTTATGACATTAATTTTTAAAGCTCTTTTTGAAAAGAGGTGTCATAGAGGTAAATTTTAAGCAGTGTGGATTGATCTATTAACTGCAAATCAGTAGACTCTGAGCATGCTTAACTAAGCTATGAATGGTAGCATTGGAAGTGTGCTGTAGCTTTCGACAGATTCCTTTAAACCTGGCAGGAGGCACATTTACAACAACATTGATACTAATAGCCACCAAAGGCTGATCAGCAACTGGAATTCATTATAGATTTAATAAATAATAGGGTGGAGCGAGGGGTTGAAATGCACTGAAATAGGGTGTCCTGGGTCTCAGATGCCAGGTGACCTAAGGACAATACGAATGAAAGTCTAAAAGGGTGCCAAGGTCAGGTGTGGGAAAGCAGGGCCTGATCTCATGAGAAAAGCCACAAAAGAGAGAATGAGTTTTGAGGTTAGAACATGGCCTTAAGAGCAAGTCGGGGTGTAGAGTATGAAGATGGTCTGGCAAATAGTTCAGGGCTAAGCCAGGAAAAGGGAAAGGTGCTCTTGGTTAGTCCAGCTTTGCTCAGCTAAAAGGGCTGAGTTAGGTCAGAGGGAAACAGTAAAATGTGAAGTTTTTCCTAATGCGCTTGCCATCTAAAATTGTTCGTGTAATGCGACCTACAGAAAGTTAGAGAAAGAGAAATGCACGATCCATAATCAATAGGCAATTTGAAGAGTGTCTGGTTATTGGGAAGCACTTTTTAAAAAGCTCAATCTGTTAACACTCACGTGGTTCAGAGGAAAGTGTGACACATGGCGGGAAGGGGTATGCAACAGCGTTTCCGTGGTGATTTGGTACAGGAAAAGGTGTCTGCGGCAGAGAACATTCACACTGTCCCCTCACCCAAAGGGCTTAGTTTTTTGCTTGATTGCAGCATGCGACAGCACATCTGGCTACTCATAAGAATGGCCTGAAAGCTTTCGGCTTCTCTGAAAGTTATAATGAAAAAATCCTGTTGCCATATGTAGTAAGTTTTGTTATGATAATTGTGACATGTGAACCAATTATCTTTCTCCTATTTCCTAGATGGGTAAGTTTTTTGCTCCTTAGAATGTTAAATGCCTAAAAGTTTGGGCAAAAACCCCAGATGTCTTTTTACTCAAAAAGTTATGCACTGGTTCTAATAAGCATATGGGCCCATTTACTTCCTGTGCTTCCATTCCTTTTACTTGAAGCTTAGGCCACTGAATCCCCTACCGATAGGTTCATCTCAGCTCTAGAATCTACTCCTAGGCAAATATTGAAAGACATTCCATTGTTTTTGCTTTTGGCTCTCCAAATTCTGGTTCTCAGCAACATTTACAGCAACAATAATAGTAGCTGCCTGTTACAGACTGAGTGTTTGGGTCTTCCCCAAATTCATATGTTGAAGCCTTAATTTTCAGTGTGACGGTATTTGGAGATAAGGCCTTTGGTAGGTAATTAGATCTAGATGAGGTCTTGAGGGTAGAAGTCCAATGTTGGGGTTAGTTCCTTGATAAGAAGAAGACCTTCTCTCCACCCGCCATGTGAGAATTCAGCAGGAAGGCCGTCATCTACAAGCCAGGAAAAGAGCTCTTATCAGACACCCAATCAACTGGCAATTTGATCTTGGATTTTCCAGGCTCCAGAACTGTGAGAAATAAATGGCTGTTGTTTAAGTCACCCAGTCTATGGTATTTTGTTATAGCAACCCTAGCAGACTAATACACTGCCGTATATTGATCTGCAAGGGAAATTCATCTCAGATTCAACTCAAGGTATGCATACCAAGGGCTTTCTTTCTATTGCACTGAAGACATATAAGGGTGAGGAGACCGAAGAATTTAAAAAGATACTCAGATAGTTTTTCTAAAGTTGAGCTCCCCTAAATAACTTCTTATAACAGTCCCACTGTCAGATTTCTAGCAATGGCTATCTGCAGATTTTTGTAATGCTGAAGAATTTTTCTCATGGTCAAAACTCAACATTTTCCCTGGTACCAGTGGTATTATTTTGACTCAAATAAGTAGTAGTTTTTGTGTGCTTTTTTTGCAAGAAGAGGATAATTTTGCTTATTAATGATTAAGTATTATAATTTATTTTTATTTATTCTAGGGTATGTATGTATATATGTATTATGATGATGATGATGATGATGATGTGGTTTGTTTGGAGGAGAAGTGGGACTGGAGATGAAAGCCAAGAAATTGTCTGAAATAACAGTTCTTTTCCCATTTAAAATTTTATATCTCTCAGTGGCTGATAAAATTATTTTGTCTATTCACATCCCAAATATTATGCACTTTGCCATCCTATAGCCACTTTAATTAGTTTTCAATTATTATTGCTGTATTATTTTTGAGACTCAATAACAGCTACATTCTACAAACAACTTTTGGTAAAGTAATTTGCATACCTTGCCACATCTTGAATTTATACCCCCCCTTTATCAATTTCTATGTGGGTTTTTGAGATTTAAAAAAAACACATAAATTATACAGTTTAATCATCTTACTTTCTTGATTCAAATTTTGTCAGATCATTTTGGTGTATCAGTTGTCACTGTTTTATATTTTCTTAATGAGATGACATTGAGTTCTCTCTTTAGATTGCTCAGAAGAGTATTATGAGCAAATAAGGATGCAAGGCAGATGGTTTCTGAAACACATACACGTATAAAGATATCAAACGAAACCCCTGGTAAACCGATGGTATATTTAGATTTGATATGGAGAGATTAAAAATGTGTCAGGAGACACATATGTACTGAACATAGAACACAGGACATGACCATGATCTGCAGAGACCAAAGTCCTTACCCATCGCCTCCTTTACCACCGTCATAGACACATGACCATTTTATCCCAATGTGTGATATGTATGTCTGTCTCCACTTTTATAGCCAGAATCTATTTCTGATGCAGTTGATATTTATGTTTTACTCCATATGAGAAGTTTTTCTTCTATTACATTATTCAGTAATGTAATGAAACCCACACAACAGCTGGGGTACTTGACTTTCATACAATTGGCTTCCATGAGGTACAACATTATTGATCAGGTAAGTCTAATGTATGCACAATAGACGTGTCCCAGGGAGTGCTCTTGTAACACACACCCAGGCTGCCTTGATTAGGGGCCCTGGGAAAGGGCGCAGGGGAGGGGAAGGTGCAGCTCAGAAGCTGGTTCTCCTGGGCCGCTCCTCTTTCTCCATGTGTTTCTGGTATGTTCGGAAAAATCGCAGTGCTGCTGAAAGCTAATGAGGCGGTGCTGGTTACAACTCAGCTCTGGGCCGGGAAGAGGGTCAAAGGAAGAAAGAGAAGAAGGGGAGGCTAACAAGGGGAGGCCAGTCAGGAGAGGCCGAGCGAAGCGTGAGAAGCACCAGCGGAGACAAGGGAGGCTGGGCAGCGCGGGCTGACCTGCGGGGCGGGCACGCAGAAGCTCACCGGCAAAGGTGTGCCATGAAAATACAGCAAAATTCTCTGTGTTTTGTGCTGCTATTTTAAAGTCTCATTGTGTTCACTCGCTCAGCTTCTCATTCTTCTTAAAAGGAAAGGAGTCAAAGGTTATTCCCGTTGGTTACAAGGTTATTTGGCTCTGTAGATATTATTTTATAAATATAAACTTGGCTATCTTTTATCATTGTTATTCACATCGAATAATGAAACGAAATAGCGAAAGGCGACTTTTTACTATTTCACATATTCGTTCACCTTTACCCTTTGTTAGGCAAACCTGCGTAGGCACACAGATCCCAACACTTAGGCAAATTGCTTTCACCCTTGCTGATGTTCGGAACTTGGTCTTGCACTATTTTTAAATATTTAAGTTATGACTTATAAACAATCTCTTCTTTAGGTATAACCTATGATTTTTTCTTTATGTACAAATTAAGTAATAATTTGTATAAACTGTAAGTTAGAATTAAAGATTTTAAACTTAGCCGAGCCTGTAAAGTTCAGTTTATGCGTTCTGGAGCTATGTATAAGCCACTTTTCAATACCCTGTGTTACAGAAGGATTAAGTTATAGCTTTGCAGTAGATTAGGTTTCTTTGTATTGTTGTATTTATACATCTGGTTGGTCTGCTCTGCATTTCCTCCATACTGTCTTATAAACTGATTAGGACATAACTCTTCTCTATTGTATTCATAAGAGCCCACCATAGTGTGGATTAAAAAGCAAAATTAAATACCCAATATCTCTGGCTTAGAAAATCATTAGTTCTCAATTGTTGCATTGTAATTCTGTCTATAGATCTAAGTACCGTCATTGAGCTTTCAAAAGAAAATGCAATTAAAGACACAAATTGCAGTGAACAGAAAATGATAGTCTACCAATAGCAATGAGTAAACATTCCCCATTCCTGACCCCAACAGGCCATCTTTGAGCTTTACTGGAGAAAGCCTTGGATGACACTCTTATGTCTTAATACAATACGTAATGTATAAGCACGTTCACAGATCAGTTGGCATTTCTTTTGGCTTTAAGAAGCTGAGCTTTTGTGTCCTAAAATTATAGGCACATAATCCTTGAATCTGCTGTGTGGGAAGAGAAAAAAAAAGAGAGAAAGAGAGAGTTAAGCATGCTCTTTTTGTTTGCTGAAGACTCAATACCCAATATGAAAGTGATGTGTTTAGCACTGTACTAAGTGGTAAATGTCATTTAAGTGATAATACCCTCCCCTACTTCGCAGTTTCTGCCATTCATATTTAAGAAAAACAAACTAGGTGGACTGGTTGAGTTCAGCCATAGGGAAGGGGGCTTTGAAAGCTCTCCCTTACTGTGTTGAGGATCTGGCTACAGTCTGCAAGAATGGGTATGCCAATTTAGAATTGCAAGTTGGGCAGAAATGGGCACTGGTGAAAGTTTGAGTATGTAGGAAAATATACCTGAAATTTGTAAAATCTGGTGGCATTTTCATTTGCAACAATGCGAAATGTGCATTTAAAATGTTTCTGATGTCCCTGTCTGGGGTTCCCAGGCACTTAGTAGGTGCTAAGGAAATGTTTGCTGAATGAAATGAATGAATGAATAGGATGAGCTTCTTTTGAAATGTTTTTACTCCCATCTCTGAGCTCCATGGCCAAACCTGTTCCTGTGCTTAGCCCATCATAAATACAAATTCGCTGCTTGATTGACAGAAAGGAGTATCCAGAAGCACATAAATGTGTAGACTGTAAACTAAAAATGACTAATAACTTATACTTAACAGGCTTTTGCTTTTTATGACCTCAAATATCTAAATATAATTGTCCCAAAGGCCTTTTTAGGCCATCTCATGTACATTCACATTTTAGAAAGGAAATGTAGGTGTTAACATGTTGTCTGTACTAACTTATATTGCTTTCCTGGGCTGCATAGGAAGCCCGGAAAAATATAATTAGTGTTGAGAGGTATAAAAGGAGGGTTACAGATTTAGTAATAAATCACCCATGTTATTTTATTTCTTCCCAGTCTTCCTCCTTTGTCTTCTCCCCCTCACTTCCTTTCCCATAACCTCCCACCCCACCCTATCTCTGGTCTGCCTTTGACTGCAGGAGTGGCTCTACCTATGAAAATGTGCATTGGACTGTGACCTGTACAGTCCCCGGAATTGTTTTCAGGGTGACAAACCTTCATGAGCATCAGAAACAGTGAACATTTCCATCCACAACTAGACCCAAAGCTTGATGAGTGGCAAAGATGTAAATTTATTTTAACCTTAAATCTAAAGTATAATTTGTGTGTGTGTGTGTGTGTGTGTGTGTGTGTGTGTGTGTGTGGGAAACCTAGTAGGAGCCTAGTGTGATTGGGAGATACATTTCAATTAATTCTTCTGCCAACACCTTATCTCCTCTGCATCAGAACCTTTTATAGTGTTAAAATTAACAATTATGCAGCTGATGGCTGGCTAAATCCACCAGGGGACCTGGAGAGAGCCTCAGATAACACGACACATATAAATCATTCAGGAGAACAATTCATGAAAGAAAAGTTATCTGTGTTTGGGATGACATTGGAAGAACTAAATAGGAGTCAATTTGAGGAAGGGACATTTAGTCCCATTGTCCAGCTTGCCTCTTTCTCTTTTTTCTAATTGTGTCATAATATACATTTTTAAAATTAATTATCCATTAGTGGCAAGATAAATGTCTCTCTGGTGCTAAGGAAATAGTGGCTTCATTGGTGAAAGATTATTTCATATGAGTAGCACTCATAAAAATAGCTGTTACCAGATAAGGTGGCAACTGTTCTTTGAAAAAGCACAAAGGAGGGTGATAGGCAAGCCCGTGTTTACCAAACTGAATAGAGAGCTGGCAGATCTCAGCCCCCTGATCAATTACACAGCGGAGGGAACCAAGTCTGGAACCAGGTTGCACCAGACCACATAAATCACATCGATGTAACAACCCATGAAGCTGGGCCCTGGGATACCAAGCAGTATTCTCAGGGCTACCCCCACAAACATTTTGTAAATATCTCTAGAATTGGCTCCATGCTTAAACTTTCAGTCACCATAAAATATATCTATTCCAGGGCATTTTATAAATGTATTGTTCTAGATACAGAGAAAATATATACACATACATACATACATACGTTCTGGAGTAAACTGGAATTTAATAGGACAAATTGCCAAATACTATAGTCTTATAAAAGATCTGTTTCATTTATTTATATTTTTGTCTAAATTTTATTTTTATATACAATTAATTTTATTGATACTTAAAAAAAATCATACCTGTGTAGGCTTGGTTCATCATTCTTAGCTACTGGTTTTGAATTTTTAACTTCACTCATGGGCAACAGAAATATTTAACTTGCCACTTCCACCTATGGAATAGTAAGCAGGCTAAGGGCTTTTACTAAGCATTGGAGAGACAGAAGTGTCATATCATTTTCATTTCTTTAAAGTAATTTATTATTTTCCTCAGACTTTGCTACTAACAGGCAGAAGAAATAAAAATCGTGGGAGGGAAAAATAGATATGGGTTTTTGATACGGTTCAATAACTATGTCACAGTTTGGTGAACTTTTTACTCTCCCTTATTCTGTACTGAAGCATGAATTATAGTTGCCTTAATATTTATTTGCATCCAAAATACCTGGGTAAAATTTATTGCTTTGTTTTCATGACACCTAAAAGCGTTTATGATGACACATAATGCTTTTAATTATTTGCTCTGAGGAGCATATCAATTATAGTTTCATTCTGGTATTTAGTTCTTTGGGAAGACATAAATGTTTGTGATCAAATGCTGACAATCAATAATAGTGCAGAGATATCATCAACTTGTGTAACACTCTCATTAAAATGTAGAAAATAATGGTTAGGATATAGACATAATGATTCCAGAACGGCTGTGTGGGGACACTAGCTCGGGGCACATCAGAGAGGATGGGCGGACACAGAGAGGAGGCAAATCCAGAGTGTTCTGCAAGAGGAGCTGTGCCCCAGGCAGGCCTTAAAATTCTCCCCAGAAGCCTCTTAGTGAAGGGAAACTGAAGACAGGCACTGAAACCCACTCTGTAATTTTTAGATACTAATATATGTTTTTGTATATAAATATAAATATATAAAAATATCCTTTGTCCTCACGATGTACATTGTAGTTTGAGTCATTTGCTGTTGACTGTTCCTTTTGTTGTTCCCATAATTTCAAGGTTAAAAAACTCCTTCAGATTTTGTCCCTGAAGAAGGGTTATAGGCTGGGTAGACCCTGCCAGAGTGCTTCTCCTCTTTCCCACATTAATTCTGCTGGCCCACTTTTCTTTTCTGTAGCTATGTTCCAGACTATATATATACATATATATTTACATATTATATTATAATATACAATATTATATATTACTTGACATCCTTTAATTCCATTCTCTTTCAGATTGATTCTAAATATTTGATGCTTCAAAGGCTACTTTTAGCTTACTCCCAAGTCTATCATTTTCCAAGACACATGCCAGTCCTTTCCATATGTGTGTGTCCCAGCACAGACCTGAGTCATAGTAGGTGCTTAATTAAGGCTTGATGGGTGTGGCTCAGTAGTAGAGCATCTACTGTGCACAGTAGGTTCGTGGGTCCCATTTCCCATCAAGGGAACCTACCTGGGTGGCAGGTTCCTTCCCCGTCCCCGTTTGGGCCTGTGTGGGAGGAAACTAATCCATATGTCTCTCTCACATCGATGTTTCTCTCTCTCTCTCTCTCTCTCCCCCTCCCTTCCACGCTCTAAAAATCAGTGGAAAAAATATCCTCAGGTGAGGATTAACAATAACAAAAACAAAGAGATGTTAAATTTGAAATCTGATTATTCTCTTTCCTAATTCTTATTAATGACCTTATATCTTCCTTACCTCATCTTATATTTTTGTTTTTGCTTTTGTTTTTAAATATGTCTTTATTGACTTCAGAGAGAGGAAGGGAGAGGAAGAGAGAGACAGAAACATCCATGATGAGAGAGTCATTGATCGGCTGCCTCCTGCATGCCTCCTATTGGGGATCTAGCCCCCAACCCGGGCATGTGCCCTGACCAGGAACTGAACCACGATCTCCTGGATCCTAGGTCGATGCTCAACCGCTGAGCCACGCCCGGCCGGGCTGACCTTACATTTTTGAACAACTACATTTAACAACTAACTTGTCTTCACTTCCTATAGCAAAGTTTACACAGTTTTTCTTCTGAGTAGTGCAGATTATCTCTTGCTCTTAGACATAATTTTTACATAATATTAACATTAACATGGATCACACCTTTAAATTATTCTTTTTACCATATTTTGTGATTTTATTTTATTTTATTTTTATTTTTGTTCAAAATATTACAGATGTCCCTTTTTCTCCCCAATGACACATTCCACCCCGTCCCACCCCCCTCCCCAGTCCCTCTCCCCACCATTGTCCGTGTCCTTGGGTTGTGTATATATGCATATAAGTTCTTTGGTTAATCTCTCCCCCTCCACACACCTGCCCCCCTCCGTCCGTCTGATATTTGTCGGTCTGACCCATGCTTCCATGTCATTGAAGCATTTATGTTCATCGGTTTATTAAGTTCTCTAGATTCCACATATAAGCAAGATCATGTGATGTTTGTCCTTCTCTACCTGGCTTATTTCACTTAGCATCATTTTCTCCAGGTCCATCCATACTCTCCCAAAGGGTACGAGATCCTTCTTCTTTACAGCTGCGTAGTATTCCATGGTGTGAATGTCCCACAGCTTTTTTATCCACTCAGCTACTGATGGGCACTTGGGCTGTTTCCAGATCTTAGCTATTATAAACTGTGCTGCTGTGAACATAGGGGTGCATGTATCCTTTCTGATGAGTGTTTCAGGATTCTTAGGATACATTCCTAGAAGTGGGATCACTGGGTCAAAAGGAAACTCCATTTTTAATCTTTTGAGGAACCTCCATGCTGTTTTCCACAGTGGCTGCACCAGTCTGCATTCCCACCAGCAGTGGACTAGGGTCCCCCTTTCCCCACACCCTCGCCAGCGCATGTCGTTTGCTGATTTGTTGATGGTGGACGTTCTGACAGGTGTGAAGCGATACCTCATTGTGGTTTTAATCTGCATCTCTCTGATGATGACATATTTCGTGATTTTAAAGAGTCTCAAATGTTCCCCTGAACGCCAGCCTGGGCGTCGCAGCCCCCCCTTGCCCGGCAGTGTGCTGTTTCCTACATTCTTCCTCTCTGAGGCTCAGGCCCTATCATCCTCGCCTTGTCTCTCACCTTCCTCGGTTTTCCCTTCATGGATGCCTCCCTCCCTCCCTGGCCCCTCCTCTCTCTTTTGCTTCCATTCCTTTCCCTTCCTTCCCTTTCTCTTTTGGGAGACTTAAGATGAAGCTCTTTCTTCTAAGGAAGCATTTTTAATCTTGTTCTCAGTAACGTGTGTGTACCTTCAATCTGTTGTTTTCTTGACTAGTTTCCAAACAATCAGTCTCGTGTCCCTTCGTGAAATCTATTTTATGAGCCCCCCTCAGCTCTCACCCCCGTTCTCTTCTCCCCATTTCCTTCTCTTACCTCCCAGGAACTGCCGTGCATGTCTTTGGGCTTATGTTACCTGTCTTGATTTTTCTTCAACATTTTCGTTCTGGGCCCTTAGAGCTGGCCCGCAAACCTGCCTGGGCTTAGCAGTAAACCTGTGTCCTTTCTGGTTACAAAGAGCAGGCGCGACCCCACAGCGAAGGCATTTTGGCGGAGGATCTTTTTATGTGTGGTTTTCTATATCAACTTTAATCTTTTGCCGACTCTAAAACCCAAACCAAGTCAAACAAAACCAGGGCAAGACAACAAAAAACTGCCAAATTTTTTACAGTAATAGTCCTGCTTGCCTCCGTTCTATTTTGTGTCTGCATTTCCTTGCTTCAGTCAAAAGTTTCCTGCTATTTTTACTGAAATTATTAATGCAACAGTTTTATTGAAGTCACAATGTTTCCCATACCAATAGTTTAAAGAGGACGAATTGCATTTGGAATGATTAGGAATGTCTTCCCAAGGTACTTACCCCTTTTCTTAACGCTGTATCCAAAATAAATGTGTGTATTTTAACCCGATTACGTGAATCAGCCATTCAACTCTTTGCTTCCTGGGATTTGAATTGTAAAGATTCTTGTATAAAGAAAAAGCACAGTCAGTTTTCGTTGGGCGAATGGATAAACTTTAATTTACCTCATGCCAATTATTATAATAATTAATAGCTTCATCTCCACCACTCTTACATCATCTTTACCACAACAGCTAACATTTACTAGCACTTGCTATGTGCCAGGGACTAACCCTTTAGAGGCATTATCTAATCATAGCAGCTGCACATAACTTTGTTTTTCTTCAGAATAACGATCTAGATTTCAAGATCCCATTCCACCATGACTATAGATGCCTTCAGGGTTCCCTCCTGGTCTGGGGTCATTTCTATACTTCAAGGTTATAACAGACACTGTTATTAACCGACATAACTCACCCACTTCCCTGTTAACCAAATGCTCCTACACTGGGCAGCAAAGCGCCCAGCTTAACACTCCCTTTGTCTGCCTCCTTTGCAGCCGGGTAACCAGTTCCGACCGGCGGGAGGAAGAGGAAGGCAGCTGGCACTGCCTAGGAAAGCTTTCGCCTCCACATGAGCTCACGCTGGCTCCTCCCTCCCTTCTTCTCCCTGCTTTGACTTCAGATGTGCTGCCTGGAGTGGGAGCAGCAACCTGTGGCCATGCAGGAAAGGGAAAAAAACGCAGACACGTTATTGAACTGTAGAACCAACTTGAGTAATCACCTATGTTTGGATCTCCTATAACGTGAGAAAAACAAATGCCTATTTTATAAGTCCCTAAAGTTTTCTTTTAGGCTACTTGCAGCTGAATGTATTCCTAAGGGATACAGGAAGGGCTATAGAGTACTGTGGGTGGGAGGGTCTTATTCTTTTTTAGTCACTAGCGTCCCACTTGTCCTCAACTGTCATATCACATAGGTCATCACTGAGATCCTTTGTACCTGGCTAATGACTTTTTAAAATTCCTGCCACTTTCTATTCCAGTTCTTTGCCATGACGGCACTGTCAGTGGTGGCAAGGGTCTCTTCTGTTTTGGTGCCACTCCGGGATCTGAGGATATTTGCAAAGCTGGTTATAGCTCCATGGTGGACTGTTACGATGGTGGCTCCTCTTTCACAGCCCCTTTATTATTCTAGCTATATAGACCCTTCCCACATTGAGTCTAGGCTTGGTCTCATGACTTGCTTCAACCGATGAGACATATCAGGCACAGTGCAAGCAGAAGCATAGCACGCTGTTTGAACGTTGGGGTTTGCCTGCTAGGAATGTTCCCAGACACCACAGTCTGAGGAGTCCACAGCTGCGTAGAGGCCAGTGGGAGACACCGATGCTCCAGTTGACCCTGTCTGGGCAGCCAGCCAACAGCCAGCACAAACTATGCAAGGGCCCATCTTCAGCATTCCACCCAGTTGAGCCTCCTTAGGACTACAGCCCCCCGTGGACCATGGGAGCACAGGAGTTGCCTAACTGAGGCCAGGCAACCCACAGAATCATGAGCGGCCATAAAATGCTTGTTGATTTGAGCCACTAAGGTTGGGGATAGTTTGTTGCACAGTAATAGATAACTGGGAAAGGTCCCTTCTCACTGGATATATCACAATGGGAAGCATTATAATGACTAACGCAGCTATAAAATTAGGAAAAGAGGTAAGTTTTCACTTTTACATTTTTGCTGCAAGTCCTAAATATAACTTTTGTGTGTATGGAATACAAGAAGCCTAATACATTTATGAGCCGATTCAAAACACTACATTTTCTATTTTGTTCTACTTAACATTTACATAGTGCTCATTATTACAGAATATAGGTGCTTTAGAGTGTTATTATTTAGCTTTTATATAACTCTTTTTGCTATCAGTGTATGCTACAAATTATTTTAATTTTTATATTTACGAAGTGCTTTATAGCCATTTAAATTTTATTTTATTTTATTTCCTTAAATGTGTCTTTATTGATTTTAGAGAGAGGAAGGGAAAGGGAGACAGAGAGAGAGAGTCATTGATCGGCTGCCTCCTGCGCGCCCCCCACTGAGGACTGAGCCCGAAACCCGGACGTGCCCTGACCAGGAATCGAACCTCAATCTCCTAGATCATAGGTCGTTGCTCAACTGCCGAGCCACTCCAGCTGGGCAGTTATTTAAATTTTAAAATTATTTCCTGAAACCCTGGTTGTGGAAGAGAAAATATATAACCGATATCGGGCCCAATTTATAGACTCCCTGAGAGAGGGCTGGATCCAAGGCAATGAGTGGAAAGGGAGCATTAATACCATTGTGACAAAGGCCACACCAGAAAATCTGTACTGAAAAAGTGAGTCCCAGACAATTGCTCCCTTCAAATAATATTTGATACAAATATCCAAGAAGCCATAAATATATTTGTAGAACAATTCAAGCTGGAGGCAGTACTTGTGGTGGACCAGAGCAAAAGCTTTGGAATGAGACAGTCAGATGTCTTCAACCTATCTGGTTATTAACTTTTCATCCATAAAATGGATATCTGTTTTATAAAGTGATTGTGAGGATTGAGAAAAAAAACTACTTTATGTAGGCCTGATACACTGAAAGTGCATAAAAAATTAGAGCTATTCTTATTACTAAGATTGTGATATTAAGAGTATTACTAAGATCTCATTACTAAGACTATATGCTAATTGAAAATTAATTTCTTTTTTAAAAAGTTTGTTTTTATTGATTTCAGAGAGAGGAAGGGAGAGAGGGTGAGAGAGATAGAAACATTGATGTGAGAGTGTAACATCGATTGGCTGCCTCTTGCACGGCCCCTACCTGGGATCAACCCCATGATGCAGGCATATGCCCTGACTAGGAGTCAAACCAGTGACCTCCTGGTACATGGACAATGCTTAACCAACTGAGCTACACCGGCTGGGCAAAAATTAATTTCTTAATGTTACAAAGTTGTCTTGGTTTGAAGTATGAAGAAATACTTTAACCCTTTCAGGTGGTGAAGATGCCCTTTAGCAACTTACCACTTTTCTTATAGTCTCCACAAATAGTCACAAAGAGTGACTATATTGCAAGGTTTATTAATTTCATGGTCTTATTAGCAGAAAAATGTGTCTGTCTCACTCCTGTTAAAGAACACTCTTCTTTGTCGTTGTGAAAGAAGATGTGGTCTCAGATTTCTCCATGGAGGGGAGAAGAGGACATTGAGCAGTTCTAGTGAACCAGGACTACCTGGGGACAACTGGGATTTTGCCTACCTTGGCCCAGTCCTAGCCTGCCCCCTCCCCTGGTTTTCATCACACTGTTCTCTATGTCCATGGGTTATGCATATATAGTCTCTGGCTAATCTCTTAACCTTGTATCCAGTCCCTCTAAGGCCCCCTCTGCTCTGACATTTGTCAGCCCATTCCATGTATCCATGCCTCTGGTTCTCTTTTGATCATCGGTTTATTTTGTTCTTTAGATTCCACATATAAGTGAGATCGGGTGATATTTGCCTTTCCCTGACTGGCTTATTTCGCTTAGCATAATAATCTCCAAGTTCATCCATGCTGTCCCAAAAGGTAAGAGATCCTTCTTTTTTACAGCCTCCTAGTAGGTACTCATTAGTGTAAATGTCCTGCAGCTTTTTTATCCACTCATCTACTGATGGGCACTTGGGCTGTTTCCAGATCTTGGCTGTTGTAAATAACACTGCTATGAACACAGGGGTGCATATATTTTTTCTGATTGGTGTTTTGAGATTCTTAAGATATATTCCCAGAAGTGGGATCACTGGGTCTAAAGGCAGTTCTATTTTTAATTTTTTGAGGAACCTCTATGCTGTTTCCCACAGTGGCTGCACCAGACTGCAATCCCACCAACAGTGTGCTAGGGTTCCCCTTTCTCTACACCCTCGCCAGCACTTGTTTGTTGATGTATTGATGGCAGCCATTCTGGATTTTTCTTATTTAACAGCAGAGTCAGCAAGATAATATTACCTTCTTCCTAACAATGAGAGGAGATAGCCTTGGCCATTCAGCTTCCCAGTTGCCAGGGGCCACACTAATTAATCTTCTCAGTTTGGCTCCAATTTTAGCATATGTGCTGCAGACCTCTATCTTTAAGCTCATGTGTTAAAATAAAGATGAATTATTTTAAAACATTATGATATTTAAATAACCAATCTTCCTGACAAAGGAAAAATAAGGGGACAAAATAAAATTCCTTGTTGCCCAAAGGGAGCATTTAAAGGGGGCCTTCCAGATTCAAGGAGGAAAATGGAGCCACCTTCCCTTTGTTTCTCACAAAAGTTGATGGATGGCTGTTAACTGGCTGGTTACACCTTCTCAGTGGCAGAGTTATAACTTGAACTTAATCTTACATTCTAGAAAGACACATTCTTTACAGAGTTGTGCAGACAGTTTTCCCATACACTCTTATATTTGAAAACATACAATTATGTATATATCTGTATAGCAAAATGCTCAGGCTGGTGCCCAAACCATTCATTCAGTTGCTTTGGTCATAGCATTTTGTCACTTGTTTTTCTAAGAGAAATGCATGTTTTCAGCTTGTTCTCCAGATATACCAAGGCGGAAATCTGGGCTTTAAAAAATGGTTTGTGTGTCTAATGAGTTCACACTTACAAAAACATCTTCAATCCTGGAAGTCAAATAAATGGAATAATAATGTAGAAACTCTCATCTTATCCCTTTTTTTCTTTTCCTTTAGAGATTCTTAACCAAAGGTGGACACTTTTCTAAAATTCATATTTATTTTCCAAGTGAAATGTAAAGTATAGGGTGTACTCATTTGTCTTAGAAGGACTGGCTGTCTTTAGAAGGAGCATAGTTCTATTACTAGTATAGTTCTATTTCTGTTTTGAAAGTTGTGAAAACACATATTTGAATATTTTGTTGATTCTTATACAGATAATAAATAAAACTGTCAAACTTTTCTTTGGTATTAGATCATAAATATTCTTAAATCACTGGACTTGTCCATTCTCAGGCATTTTCAAATCCTTTTGGCCATAGTATTATTCTCAAGCTGGTTCTCCCCTAAAAATAAGAACTTTGGAGAAGAACATGAAAGACTAAAGCTAAATTTAAAAATGAGCCTGGTCAAGGAGCTCAGGTGGTTAGAGTGTCCTCCCGATACGATCCCTGTTAGAGCACATGCAAGAATCAACCAATGAATGGGTAAATAAGTGGAACAACAGATCGATGTCTCTGTCTCTCTGTCTCTCTGCCTCTCTCTCCCTCCCCCTCTCTCTAAAATCAATCAAGAAATAAAAATGAGCCTTGAGCCATGCTATGGGCATAAATGTAAACTCTCAGGACAAGGCAATATTGAAGCTTGCTGTTCATTTTACGCTTTTTAAAGATCCTACAGGCCTATTCCTGACCAAGTAGGTCAGGAGAACCTGGATAATTTGGAGGATGCACCTGTAAGAAACTGACAAACTGCAACTGATGAAACACCATGGAGAGAGGTAGAGTTGGAATTCAAGAATAGCTAATAAGGAACATTTAAGAGGGGAAAAAGATGATAGGAAAAGGTTTGAAGTGAGAAATAAATTGACAATTGAATATGTTGCCTGCAAAAGGGGAGGGAAGAAGCCCCAAAGAAGTCTTACAGAAATGTGAAAGAACCTCGGAGATGAAATGTTGTATAAATATTGCCAGTCAGTTATAATCAACCATGGCAAAGCCACATGTTTTGTAACTGAAAGAACTGACAAAAGCAAAACAACCAACTCGGCACCAGAAAAAGGCAATTGGGGAAAAGAGCTTTTATTTTATTTTATTATTTTATTTTATTTTTCTGAATGGTGCCTTTCTGTTTATTTTTTTGAGTGTCCAGATTTACTATACATGGTGTTATTTTACAGCAGAGTGGGTACATATTCATATAGGTTACAAAGTGTTCCCTCTGAAAAATCACGTGCCCACCTGGCACCATAGAGAGTTAGTACAATATTGCTAACTATATTCTCTATGAAAAAGAGCATTAATTAATCACAAAAAAATGGGGACTGGTATTTAGGACAGCTGAGGTGAAATACAAAGAATGGTGGATGGCATGACAGTGCCGAGAAACTAGAATAAATGCTAAATCAAAAGAACTGGAAAACCACAGTTTCTCTACTGGAGTTACGATATGATTAAAAAAGAACTATTGATAATGAAAATTTATAGACAAACTCAGTGAGACTTAGAAAAATAAGAACCCACCAGCATATAAGACATAAAGAGTAAAATCTGTGCCAGGTAGAGGAACAGATAACATTTTTAACACCTTTTTTAAAAAAAATCCTCACCTGAGGATATTTTTCCATTGCTTTTTAGAGAGAGTGAGTGGAAGGGAGAGAGCGTGAGAGACACATCGATTGGTTGCCTCCCGCATGCGCCCCGACCAGGGCTGGGGGTCGAGCCTGCAACTGAGGTTCGTGCCCTTGGTCAGAATCGAACCCAGGACCCTTCAGTTCGAGAGCTGAAGCTCTAACCACTGAGCAAAACCAGCTAGGGCTTTAACATCATTCTTATCAGGTCAGTTACTGACTTAAAAACCCTCCGTGAACCCATCCTCAGGGGGTCTGTACTGAAGCAGTCAGCTCTGCCTCCCCCAGGGGCTGCCGTCTCCCACAGCCAGAGTCCTCCAAACCAGCAGAGCCATGGTTAGGGCTCTTGCTTTCTACCTCTTTATCAAGATCTGTCCCATCTTGAATAAATGTCCTCTCCTCATTTCAGTCTTTGTATGGCCTATGTCAAATATATCTCCAATCACATTCTCCACTATTAATTTGCTCAGCGAGTACATATGGACCGCCTGCTATGGACCTGGAACTGTTTTAGACGCTGGGACACAGTCGTGAAACATCAGACAGCAGTCCTTGTTATCATGTAGCATATTTATTGAGGGGAAGGTAGAGAAGATATCCCATGAATAAATAAAGATGCAAAATACTATTCAAGAAATATTTCTCCATTTCTCCTGTATTAGTTTCCACGGGTATACTATAACAGATTTCCAAAAACTGGGCAACTTGAAATAACAGAAATTTATTCCCTGATGACTCTGGAGGACTTCAGTCCAAATCAGGTGCTGGCAGGAGCCCAGGACCTCTGAAGTCTCCCAGGGAGAACCCCTCCTTGCCTTTTCTAGCTTCTGGTGGCTTCCAGCATTCCTCGAGGGCCCAGCATTCCAACCTCTGCCCGGGTGATCACACTGCCTGTTCCTCTTTGTCGATGTGAAGTCTCTGCCTCTCAGGTAAGTACAATTACCATGGGATTTAGGGCCCACTCTAAATGAGATCTGGAATGATCTCATCTGAAGATCCTGAACTTAATTACATCTGCAAAGACCCTTTTTCCAAATAAGATCACTTGCCAGGCTGCAGGGATTTGCAGTGGATATCTTCTGGGGGTCCACTTTTTGGACTACATCTCCCAAAGTCTGTGCAGAAGAAGTTTCTAATTTTTTGAAAGTGCACAATCCACTTATTTATTTTAATCACATTCATTTTTTATGACCATTTATGGACTTGTTTTTTCCCTCTTTTCCTCCCCGACCCCACATGTAATCTCGCAGCAGCTCCTCTCAATTCTCCCTTCGAAATAGATTGCAATTCCTTTGTCTTTCTCCGCTGCTCTTATTCTGGTCCAAACAGCATCGTTTTCTCCATATGCTTGCCATAGCCTCCCGTCTGTTCTCCCTCACTCATCTTGCCCCTCCACAGATCCGCCTCAGGGCAGCTGGAGCAGCAGCTTTCCTGAGAGGACACCAGGGCCTCTGCGGGTCCCCTGCTCAGCTAGGCTTTCCCGTGAGACCCTCGTTAACAATGTTCAGTGTAGCATGATTAAGGTGATCGTATTTGTGGCTTATAGGTTGACTCCCTGTCTCCCTGCACTGCACTGGAAGGTAAGTGCCACCAGAGCACTTTATGTTTTGAGAAAGATAAACATCAGTAGTGTGGGATTTAAAATGAACTTCCCGCCCGGCCGGCCGTGGCTCAGCGGTTGAGCGTTGACCTAGGATCTAGGCGATCAGGGTTCGATTCCCGGTCAGGGCACATGCCCGGGTTGTGGGCTCGATCAATGACTCTCTCATCATTGATGTTTCTGTCTCTCTCTCCCTCTCCTTTTCTCTCTCTGAAATCAATAAAGATATATTTTAAAAAAATAAAAAATAAAAAAAAAATAAAATGAACTTCCCTGGTGGCTCCTGGAATCTGAACCAAAGCAGCCCATGTTCCGGCATCATGTCCATCTACAGTTCAGTGAAACACTGGGTGCCTCTCAGGAGCTTTGCCAAAAAGACCTCAATTAGGCTGAGAGCACTCACTCCCTTTCTTTAGATGGAAAGGGGATTAACATCTTCTGGAAACATTTCCCCAGAGATCAAATAAGGAATTTCTGACTGACTTTTATTCAAACTAAATTTAAATATTTTATCTGAATCTTCAAGTACTCAGGTTTTACCCTAATCTGGTGGTTTCTAAAGTGTGGGCCCAGGATCAATGCCATTAACACAACCTGGGAGCACAATAGAAATGCAAATTTTGGGGTCCCACCCCAGAGTAACTGAAAGAGAAGCTTTGGGGGTTAGGCCCACCAGGCTGTAGCTTAACAAGCCCTCCTGGTGTTTCTGGTTCTTGATAAGTTTAAGAACCCTGGCTTTAGGTACTTTCAATGGCTTCAACCATTCTCATTGTGTTGGGCTTTTCGTCACATCGTTGTTATTTGCATATCAGGCAGTTTCTTGGGAATAAACACACTTTTTGACGCTTCTTGGAAAAATGCTTTTTAAAATAGTTATGTGTGCTTATACACATGCTATATATATATGTATAACATATGTATTGGACATGTATACTTTATGATGTATCTATAACATGAACATATGTAATTTATTTATTTATATAAGACATAGAAGAAAACACTAGATCTCTACCAAGGTGTTTACGATAGCACAATTTGGGTTATCTTTATTTTTTTCTTTACATTTAGAAAAATGTAGTAAGTATTATTTTTTTAAAAAACACACACATTACTTTTCTCTGCACCACCAATTAGTTGCTCTGAAAGAGATCCTTTCTTGAGCTCCCATGGTGCATTCTTTCTTTCTTTAAAACTATATTATTTTCTAAAAATTACATGAATAAAAGTGGAAATTTATATGTGTGATATAATGATCTTTTAAAAAAATTAAAAAATTGTGCTGAGACCATGGTGCATCCATACAAGAAACATAAAGTTGAATTCTCAAGATTTACACTGTAGACCACAAAAAACTCCAAAGGATAAAAAAAACCTGAAACCATAGAAGCACCAGAAGAAAATATGCAGAAATTTCTTTATAAATTTGAACTAGGGAAGCCTTTCTGTTACACAAACTCCACTGAAAAGAGATTGACAATTTCAAATTCACTTAAAAGAAACCTCCTAAACCTACCGCTAGGTGGGTTTATATGTGATGTTCCATACAAATAACAAACTGAACCAAAATACAATTTTCAATTAATGAGACAAAATGCTAATCTCCCACACTTCAAAGAAAAAAGAAGGGAAGATGCAGTGATCCATTAGAAAAATGAGCAAAGGACCCACACAGATAAAGAAATACAAATGGTTCATTTAAATATGTGAAGAAACATCATCCACCCCATAATAAGAAAAATGTAGATTAAAGCTATGTTTAAATACCATTTTTAATTTATTGTTTTAGGTTAAATACAAAAGTTGGACAATACACATGTTGGCAAGGGGAGAAACAGGACCTCACAAACATTACTGATGGGAGTTCAAAATAGTGCAGCTACTGTTGGGGGCAATTTGTCAATCTATTGGAATGACGAATACAAGTCAGACGAAGACTAACACCATATGATCTCACTTATTTGTGTAACCTAAAAACAAACAAACAAAAACCTCATAGATTCAGAGAACAGATTGGTGGTTGCCAAAGGCAGGGAGGGGCTGGTGGGTAGGAGAATTGGGTAAAGGGAGTCAGAAAGTACAAACTTTTGGTTATAAAATAAATAAGTCATGGGGCTGTCATGTGACTATAGTTAATACTACTGTATTGCATTCTTTAAAGTTGCTAAGAATAAATCTTAAAAGTTCTCATCACAAGGAAAAATGTTTTTTGTAACTATGTATGGTGACAGATGTTAACTAGACTAATTGTGATCATTTCTCAAATATCGAATCATAATATATATGTTATTATATGAACTAATATAATGTTATATGTTAATTATACCTCAATTAAAAAGCTTGTAAAATAAAAGACAAATGAATCATTTACACATTGACCTAGAAATCCCAGTTTTGTATACTTACCCTACAGAGACACCTGCAAACTTCAATAATGAGGTTCATAGATATCTAAAGAAAAACACGTTACTTTTTATAATTCTAAGAATAACACCTACTCATTATAGAACATTTAAAAAATAGACAAAAAGACAGAGATGTAAAAACAATCCTTCAAAATTCTGTCTCTAGGGATAATTACTATAAACATTTCGGCATATTTACTCTCAATCTTTTTCCACGCAGCTCTCCACAAATATCTGTGTACACACTTACAAAGTTGAGATCAGGCTGTGAGGCAATTTGTATTTTGCATTTAACACTTAAGGTAATTGTAGAAGCATTTTATCATGTCATTTAAAGCTTTTCATAATCATATTTATATTCTTTAAAAATGTTAACAGAAAAGCCCCTTCTTTCTAATTCTTTCTCATGATTTTTGAAAGCCACTGCTAAGTTAACTCTTCCTTCAGTCACTGTGTATGGGACACCAGCAGGACCATCAGCACATATTTGACAAATGGTTCCCTTAGCCAGGTTAAGATGCTGTTTTGCCCCAATGGTAAAAGTTTCATGGCAGCCATTCTGGAAGGTTTGGTTAGAGGAGATGAGCTCAGAGGCATATTCATCTAACAATTCCTGAACTTCATCAGTGTCCAAGACTGTTGCCATCGTTGACTGGCAGCCTGAACTGGCGCTGGGATAGTCCACTATCTGTGATTTCCTATTTGTCTTTTTCTTGTCAGGTTTCACACTGCCAGCAAACTGGGGGAGAAGAGGAAAGCCCAGCGGACGTGATGAAGGGTCCTTGTTTAATACGGGCTCTTCACAAGCACATTCATTCTGTAGCTCTTCTAGCATGGTGGGCGGGGGCGTCTAATTTTACAAACGAAATAAACATGCTTGAAGACGTTTAGCAAGGAAGTACCTTAGCTTTGTGGTTAGACAGAGAAGATTAGAGTCAGGAAAATTTGCTTTTAAATCCTGGCATGGCTCAGTGGTTGAGCATCGACCCATGAACCAAGGGGTCGCGATTGGATTCCTGGTCAGGGCGCAGGCCCGGGTTTCGGGCTTGATCCCCAGTGGGGGGCGTGCAGGAGGCGGCTGAGCGATGACTCATCATTGATGTTTCTCTCTCTCCCTCTCGCTTCCTCTCTTTCTGAAATCAATAATAAAAAAAAACACATATTAAATAAACCCTGGTCCTTTCCCCAAAGACTGACTTCTCCTTTACTTCCTGGGGGTTCAGGAAAGTGGCTTCCTCCTTTCGAGGCACAGCCCATAGTCCCCCTAAACTCCAAAGTAAGGCCTAAACTAGATTGCCAGGTGTCTCTTTAATTAAAAATTTCTTTTCAGTGGGGGCGTGACATGATCAAAATAAAATTTGGTGGAGATTAATTTGGTGATGATCTAGCAGACAGAATGGAGAAAACCGACAGGCAGAGAGGAGAGGCTGTTGCAGTCACTTACATGAAGGCCTCCGTGAATATAAACATGAATGTTGGAAGTGGTCCAAGGGAACAGAAAGGGGGGCATGGAAGCAGGAGAGACCATGAAAGAAAAGTGGATAGGGTTTCATCATTGCTTTAATTCTAAGGGCAAGAGAAATGGGAAGGAAATCAACAAAAAGACCGAAATTTAAGGAGGCAGAGTGTGAGGAATTAGTTGGGAGGTGGTAAAGCACAAACGATGAGTTTGGTTTTGAATAAGCTGAGCCTGAGATGCAATCTATAGACAAAGAAAGAAAGGAGGTAGTGAGATGGGCGTGGGGACTTACATACATGGGTGAAAGAATTGAGATATTAGACCAGAACTGAGAGAACTGTGGGACACGCACGGGAAAGATGGTTCCAGAATAGCCTGGCAAAGGTTCTTTTTAGATTCTTAGGGCAACAGGAAATACAGATTATTTAATGGAATCCAAACAATAGGCAGACACTTTAGGCATGGCACCAGGTTTGACCAAAAGCACACTTTAAAGAGATGGATAATTCTGGATAGCAGGGAGGGGGGATTCATGATGTACCACCTGGAGGGTAACCAGAGCACCAGTGTCCAGAGCCACCGTGCAGGACGCAGGATCCCAGCACTCAGGACTTGCTGGAATTAGAAAATTACATTAACCCTTAAGGGAACTAGGATCCAAAAGACTGAGATACATTGTTCCAGCTTCCTGTGAGCGACCTTCAAAATCTACCCTTGGCTTGGGGAATGCTTGAATGAATTTGCTCTGAGTTGCTGAGGGGGACAGGTGGAGTTGAGACTAGAATTGTTTGGAAGGAGAGAATTGGATTTACAGGGGTTAAGGGAAAATGGATTAAGTCTTTAGGCAACTGACTATATGAGGAAAAAGCCAAATGAAGAAAACATAGAACACAGTTTCCCCTTGAGGAGGAGTCTACATGAAACAGTTGAGAGAAGCATGAAAAGTGGTTCCCTTTTAAGAACTTTAATCAGTTTTTAATTATCCACCTGTGATCTATGTGCTTTGCAGACTCACCTTGTCAGTTCAAACGGATCTTGCTTCCCTCTTCTAGCTGGTTACCTCACACAGGTTAGTGCACAGTTCCAAGGAATAGAGACTGATTTTTGTTTATGAATGTGTGGAAAATCATTAAGAAACTATGCTATAAAAATATTTCCTGAGAGTTTACTTTTTGAAATCCAGTATGAAAGAGATGTCGAGTGATCTGATAATTTAAGGAGATCTATATTAATACAACATTTCAATAATCTCTTAAAAATTGAACTAGTTACCTGGAGCTAAATATTCATAGTTTCTAAATCATTCTTTAGGCAGGGAGATATATTTGAGCTGCTGTATATCAATTTTCTGACAATTTTTTGCCTCATTTTATGTTGCATGTTTCATGCCTTCTAGTCAAAGACCTCCAGGAAAGTAAAGTTGGTTTATGGGTAATATTGGGTTGATTAACTCATTTGCAATGAGGGAGATCTCACACCATGGGGGACCACGGCCATCTCAGTAAGAGGATGTTAGGAAGATCTTATAAGATTTGGGCGTGTATTAGCTGACTTTAGGGAGAGTTCAAAGATGCTATCAGGAAGCAGAAACTATTTCATGATTGGAATGTTTATATCAAAAGTGGATAAAACATGCAAGGCTGAAGCTATAATTTGCAAAGAAGCAGCAGTCACTTGTATCAGCCAGAACAGGGGCTGTTCAGATATGAGTGTGGTTTGGACGATACCTCTGTTTTTGTCTGAGTCCAGACATGATTATGGAGTGATCTTGTGTTTGTCTTGATCTATCGTGGTCACAGGATGGCCTTGGATGACATTGATTTCTTGTGAAATTGTTTATGTTCAACAGGAGAACACCATATCCTCGCTGTGAGTGCCAGGCCAGCTGGAATCAACCCTGGGGCCTAACTGATAGTACCAGGCTTGCTTGGGTGGGGCAGCTTTTCCTTTCTTAGTATGAACTCTCCCAAAATGCTACTAGTTCACCGTTTCTCATTAATTAGCAACACATATTTGTTTTTTTACTCAACTAATGTTTATAGAGGACTTCCTATATGCTGGGGTGTTACAGTGGTCCAAGCAGACATGAAATCTTTTGAAAATTAGAGTCAAAGGGGATAGAAAAGAGAGGGAAACATGAATTTACATTAATTAAAAAATTAATTTAAAAACCATTAATTAAAAAAAGTAAATATTTAATTACAAGATGTAATAGTTATTATGAAGGAAAAGTACAAAGAGTTTTCAGAAGATATAACCACAGAGCTAATCTAAAGAGTCAAAAAAATGACATTTGAACAGAAGTCCAATGATCAGTGGGAGTTAGCTAGGCGAAGAAGGTGGAGATGGAAGTGGGGAAGGGCATTCTGGGTAGACTGGATTTCACTTGCAAAGACCCTGAGGCAGAGAATCTTTGGAAAAACCAAAAGAAGTCCAGTATGGTTGGCTCCCAGCTCATCTCAAAGCTATTTCCAGGTCTTTTCTTGGACCAAAGAATATTTATTGTACTATTCAGCATCCAAAATAATGAGTTAAAAAAACCAATATGCTGTTTAGAAGCTAGCTGACACTAACTGAAGAAAGCTGCCATAATGATTTGTAAGAGTTAATGCAGCTGCCAGAAGAGAAAGTCTTATCTGGAATTCATCAAAACGTTAACATTCCAGTTTGAACCTAGAACTTTGGTGTTTTCACACTGAACACTTGACTCACCCCACCTTCTCTCTTCTCATTTTTAAATTACTGTCTTGTATCCTGTGTTTCTCATTAAACCCTAGTCCTTCTGAGGGTGGGATTCTTTCCTATTTATCTTCTCAAGATCCCCTAGCACCTTGGCACTTAGTAAGTTTTTTTGGCTTAACTATCATTTATTGAGCAATGTGCCAAAAAGTATTCTTCACTGGGATACAAAATCTAAAAGAATGAATCTCTGCCCTCAGGAAGTTGAGAACTGTTGCAAGAATCTGACCCACCATCCTCAAAAATAACAAAATAAAACTTTTTAGCTACTTTATTAAATTACTGAATACAAATTCCTACAATTGCTTCTCCAATGATAAAATAATTTTTATTTTATACTTCAGAGTCTAAGAATCAACTTTTAATCGTTTTGAGTATTTTAAAATAAAGTTTGAAGATTACAAGATGGTATTACTGTTGTTAAAATCAGATGACTTAATTGTGTTCCCGTTTATAATTTATGCTTTCACCTTGGGGTATTTGAAAATGAGGTGCATTTGCTTTTATCTTTCCAATGGCAGCCCCTTGTAATACTTGTGTGAGCACAAGACCAAGAGTGAGGAATTCTCCATTCTGCCCCTGACTCACCAGGTTACCCAACTTAACCTCACCGTTTCTTCATCTGTAAAATGGGGATAATAATACTTACCTCTCTTACTGGGGTGTCATGAGTATTAATTAGTGTTTGTCAAGTGCTTTGAGATCTTCAGATGAAAGGCCCTGTGGAAGCCCAGTATAATGTATTATTATATAAAAGCCTCCCCACCTCCCACTTTCACTGAGCAGCGATTACCAATTATAGCCAACTCTAAATGGCCATAATGCTGCATTCAGACACGACAAGGCAAGTTTTATTGGTCCATTAGGACATGCCTACTTGAGGGAATTAGTTTTGTGAAAATGGTTATTATGCCAAGGACTTTTATTTTAGGCAGTTGTTGGTCTTAATAGTTAATAGTTAAATATTTAGCCATTTGGAAAGGTTGGTTTCACATTTCGGTTGGGAAGACCGCCTTCATGGCCCTGCCATTTACATCTAAAGAAGCTTAGGCGTGTGGTGTGGGAGAACTTATTTCCCATAAAATGAAATTACATTTATATGAAAGGCCAACTTCAGTTTCTGAGAAACCAGCCGGACAGTGAAGACAATGCTCCTCACTTAATTAGGAAAGGAAGAAGTGTCTCCCACATATAATTTTCTGGATTCCAATTTCAAAGGATTCATAGCTTGCAAAATAAATTAATTCTCTTATTAGAACCGTATTTAATACCTAGCAGGGAACTAAATCAATTTCTGGTGCCTTTTTTTCCCTTTTTAACCCTTTTGTGGATCAATATTGATGACCTAGTACTTGGGAATTAGACTGGGTTCAACCTCAGAAAGGGGGCACAATTCTTATGGGTGACTGCTGGATGGAAATAACATATGTCCTTTGAAGAATTAAAGTACCTGTAATTTACCATGTTCCATACCTACATGTTTGGTTTTTGATCTACCATCAAGCTTAACCTTCTCCTGGTTCAAAAGTAACTGTTAATTTCTTCTTCTGGAAGCAGGGTAGCAGCTAGATAAGTCCATTTCAAAAGCTTCCTGAGTTGTTAACTTGATGAAAATCTTACAAAAAAGTTAGATAACACATTCATATTTTCATGATTATAAATTTCTTTTTAGAAATACAAAATAAAAATGTTATTAAGAGCCAATATTCCCTAATAATTACAAAATTGTGTGTTCTTCGAATTTAAAAGGCAAGAGAGAAAAAGACGAAGTGATATTTTACCAATTTTTTTCCACAGAGAAAATGATTTTTCTTATCATGTGGATCACAAGGTAACATTTCATCATGAGATGAATTCATATCATGTTTGTAAATACCATAAGACCTCCTTCAGATTCATTTCTGATTCACGATAATTTGGGTGTGAAAAGAAGTAAAGCCACCATTGTTTTACCCATGAAAACAGAGCTCCTTAAGCAAATTCATTGTGTAAATAAGGGAAATACTTTCTTTACTTAAGAGTGGGACCTAACATTGTCTAGGGCCTGAGAAACCAGTTAGTGGCATTGTTGGCATACAAAGAACATGCCAATTACAAATGATTCTTATCTACCTATTAACAGACTTAGCAGTCACTCCAACACTTATAGCCCATTATCCTGACCATAATTTTGCTATGTTTGCTTACTAAAACACACACACACCAATGTTCCTTTGAAAAAGTCATAGGTTACAGTGATCTAATGAGTTTTCATCTATATATATATATATTGGTAATCTTTTCATTAGCACTGAAAAACATTTATTCACAAAATACTGCACCACTGAGAATGCCACTTCCCCTGGGGCCTGGAGGTAGGAGAGGAGAAAGGCTAACCCAGAAAAATTGTTGTGTAGTGTGATGTAGGAGGAGAATCTTGTTTATTCTGGTGAATTCTGGGGAGGGCAGGTGGCAGAAAGGGTGATGGGCTGCCCCTTGCAGGGAAAATAGGATAAAGCTGGAGGTGGGGGAGAAGAAAGGTGCAAAGAAATGGAGGGGGGTGGCTGGAATGCCAGGTGGGAGCGGGCACAGGCGAGGAAGGCAGGCGGGGTTCAGATCAAAAAGGGCCTCACGGTTCATGCTCACTAGGTTAGATTTTTATTGCAAAGATGACTGAACGTCATTGAAGGATTTTAGTGGTGTGGTGTGATTGGATTTAAGTTTACAACAGTCTGCAGCCTTGCTCTGGGCCTCCCAGACGTGGCTCCTCATTGGAATGATTAAAAACAGGAAACAAAAGCAAAAAGCATTTTATTTATTTTCAAAAGTTAAACCTTAAAACATTAAACTCATCTCCTTCACACCCTCACTAACATCAAAAGTCTACTTCAAGTTACAAGCAAATATGAGTTCCTTCCTTAGCCTAAAGGCAGAACCGAACAGGCACTATTCCACACCTGGCTTTTTCTGTTCTGTTTGTTTTTTTCCCCCCTGCTTTTTTGTTTTAAGATTTCATTTAGAAGGAGTGAGCTCAGAATCTGTATTTTTACGTGGCTCCTCATTGATGCTGATCCCCAGCTGGAAACCAAGGCCGAGGGGGTGGATGGGGAGAATGTAAGTTTGGAAGCAGTGGGAATGGAAAGGAAAGGCCACTTCCAGAGATATTTAAGATCCTCAGTATGGGAAATTCTTATTGTCATCAGGGTAATATTTTGAAAATATTCATCCCAGGTGCAATCTATTCCTGGTAAATCAGGTTTCACGAGTACAGCCTCAAAGGAGGGGACAAGGCAGCTGGAGGACAGAGCCAGGGGAATGCTGGCCAGGTGGAGGAAGCACAGGCAAGGGGACTTCAACCCCACCTCCCCCAGGGTGACAGAGGAGGACCTGGGCTTGGTCCCCGGGGTATCTCTCAGTCAACTATTATGTGGAGGAAGGGGAGGCACCCCAAGTTCTCCAGGAGTCTGTGGAGAGCTGGTTACTGCACTGGGGTGATAGGTCTTTGATCTCGTGGTCCCCTAGGCAGACCAGTGGGGGTCACGGCATCTCTCAGGACGGCCACAGCGCCCAGAGGTCCGAGAGGGCTCCTCCACAGGAAGGCGTGCCGAGCCCCGGCTGCCAGCAGTGGGCGTGGGGTCTGTCTGCGCTGATAGACCCAAGCCCCTGCTTTGCCCTGTCACCGTGCTAGTCCCCACACTGCCCTCTTGGAGCAGCAGGAGGGGAATCTGAAGAATCAGAATTTACCTCAAAGAGATTAAGGTACTTTAAACATATACTTATGTTAGTGGGTCAGACTGAGTTTAATTATATTTCCAACAATAAAGAGCAGATCTATTATAATGGCGGGGGGGAGCCTTTTTTGCATATATAATGTAAGTACATTTGCACCTCCAATACAACACTATATTTTTTATAATATGTGGGATTTCATGCTTCTCCCAAAATCACAGTATTCAAAGACGGCTAAGAGAGTTGTGCCCAAGGCTCAGAAAAGTGCTATTACATATGCAGGTCAGAGAATTGAGTTGATTACAGGTATGCTTAATTCACCCCATTTCGTGAAGGTGGGAATTAGGACAGCTCTTAAGGTGTCATAAGGCCAGTGGTAGGGTCAGTTTCTGAGCTGCTGCTCATGAAGTTAGTTGGGTGCTCTTTCCTTAAGGCCATTTTCTTCTTATTTATTTATCACTTTTGTGGTGTCTTTGTCCTACTTTTGTATTTTACTATGAAAATGCAGAGAAAGTTGTTTCATTATAGAATTTTGCAAATTGCGGAACTTTAGATCCCTAAATGCCAGAGGCAATGAGTATTGGGCAACCCGAATCTCTGCCACTAGCTGGAGAATTTGCGGCGTTGCTGATGACAGATAGCTGACAATTTTCTCCCCAAAAGTGAACTGCTTGCTTTGATTGGCATATTAGAGAAATCACTGCCCCTTTAAGGCTGGAAGAATTTGTGCTCTCAAGGGTGATTCCTTGATAGAAAAAATGGACCCCTGAGAAAATTTACCATTCAGCAGAGCTGGTTTTCTAGACAAACTTTTTCCTTCTGAGTGTGACAGCTACAGTGGCAGTTTCTGGATCAGGGTCGAGAAACCAATTACGTACATTTTTTAAAAAGTTCTGCAGTGTCCCTATCTGCAAAGAGCTGATTTTATGAATTGAAGTGCAAGATATAGTATGAAAAACAGACAAAAATTTTTTTCTTGGTCTCCTAAAGTTTGTGGTCCAGAATGTGTCGAAATGAAGTGTCCTATATAAAGAGTTTGATATAAATTATTTGATCACAAAGTTCATGCGGTCCTTAAGTAAATGGCTTAATTGTATAGTATTTTAATTAGGTATAGCTGTAAGATTTTGATTATATAATTTGGTTGCTGTTACTCTTCAATAAAGACTTTTAATAGTAATATAAGCCTTGAATACATGGTGATGCCAAAGGCTTTAACCATCAGGTGTAAGTATTATTGAGCCAATAAAACATGCCTCTAACGTCTCCTAGTACAGACATTACTTTTTTTTTTTTTAGGAAAAATATTTTTAAGAAAAAGGCCTGTTGAAATATCATTCTTGGTGTAGGGAAAATAATTCAGAGAAAAAATAAGAAACAATTATGAATTAAACATTTCAAGAAATTGCTATGGAGAAAAAAGATGGACTAGATATATTACTTATAATAGTTTGATTTTGATGTTATTCTTTCTATTTAGGTGTGCTTTTTTTTTTTTAAAAGCTTTTATTTATTTTAGAAAGAGAAGAAGGGAGAGAGAAACATTAATCGGCTACCTGCAGGGCCCCCCACTGGAGATCCAGTCTGCAACCTGGGTCAGGAACTGAACTGGCGACCTCTCTGTCTCTGGCATGGCACACAGAAAACTGAGCCACGCTGGCCAGGACTCTATTTAGGTGTTTTTATGTTTTGAGTTCTTTTTTGGAAAAATTGTTTTGTTTCCTAAGTCCCCTGGCCCTGAGATCTTTCACCTTAGCTTCAGTTTTTCCTCCTTTTTTAAAAAAGAAAAGCCTGCACTTTCAATTTGTTTTCTGGTAAAGTAAACAAACAAAATTTTACTGGTTTCAAATTAGTAGAAGTTGCCCAGATGCTATGAAAATTGACTGGATAAAAAATTAGGGGAAATTTTACACAGGTAGCATTTCAGAGACTTCTCTTAGCTTTTCTGTTTTCACAGCGGATTTCTCCTTTTCAGTCCGCTTTTGGAAGTAATTGGGTGGAGTTGGGGAGAAACTGAGCTGCTTGTCAAAATTATTTCCTGCAAAAGAATATGATGTCTTGGGATCTCTATACCTTGGGCAAGTTTCTACAAGCTGGGCAGAGGCCCAGCAATCATACAAGGAAATGGATAAAGTGCCTGCCAATGGTCTTTGTGTGAACTGATTCATATCATAACTAATATTTATTGAGTGACTATTATTTGCCAGACCTGTCACAGGTGCTGAGGACACAGCAGTGAGCGTGGGAATTCTTTTGGGCTTTTCTTCAGAATCATGCATGACAACATTTGATGAATCAGAAAGCAGGTGTTGAACTGGAACCATCCATTGTCTCCTAATCTTTGGGGAAAAGAAATATAACTTCTTTTTAAATATAATTTGTAACACTTCCAAATTTTCATCTTTTTTTCTAACTCACACATTAAGCTGGATGAAAATGGGAAAGCTGCTTATTTACTTTGGGCCTTTGTTTCCTCATCGATAATTAGGGAATTCATTGGAAGAAAGGATCTTAAAGGGGTTCTCAATTGTGCGTTAGCATCACTGGAGGGCTTGATAAAATACATGTTGCTGGGCCCACCCCTAGAGTTTCTGATTTGGCAGATCTGGGGTGGGACTAAAAACTATACTTCTAACAAGTTCCAGATGATGCCCACACTTCGAGAACCACCGGTCTAGAACACTTTGATCTACCCATAACTCTGACTTGTAGTGTGTTTCAACATAATATGAATACGTATGAACTCTCTCATTTCTAACTTCCTTGGAAGATTCTCCTTATGATAATTTCATCAAAGGCTATGCAGACTAGCACCTAGAAAATTATTTGACATTCCTTTATCCCAGTGTTGATTTGCAAAATCTGGACCCTGTGAGAGTGAGAGCAATTCCCTCACATCTGAAAACACATGAAAGTCAGCTTCAGTTCTTCATCCACGGCTCATTTGTTAACTATTAAGTCATAACCCAGCTCCACTGTACTACAACTTCCAGCTCCTCCCGGTCCCCTATTTTCTTTCTGCCTTCTGGGTAAATCTTAAATCTTTTTTGGGGGGTGGGGGGGATATCTTCCTGGCATGTAAAATCAGGCAGGAATGTTGGTAAGTGATGGGCCAATAAAATTCTGGTCAGGTCAATGAGTTTTTAAATCTAGCAGGTTCTAAAAGTCTATCTGTGGAGCTCTGAATATAGATGTTTTGATGTCTTTGTGGAGGACAATAACTCTAGCATAAAACCTTGTACATGTCACACATGAGAAAAAATTGGAGAAATCATGGTGACCAGATCAATGTCCTTTGGCTTTTTATTTTGTTCTCTGGTTTGCATTCTCGTGTAAATTTTCCCCATATTTAGTCATAATCTCCTTAATCAACATGGGGCCTGAAAATCTTCAGCTCTCCCCATTGGTGGCCGAGAGAAATCTTGAACCCTGAGCAAGAGGGAGTGACTTTCCCCTTATTATTTATTCAATCAACTTGCAAAACATCTGGGCAACTTTCACTAATTCCACTAAGTAATTGGTCCCCTGTATCAGGCTGCCTTAGATTATGAATGAGGTGGACGCAGTGGGGCCTCCTCAGAGTCCCCAACACACCCAAAGCTGCTGTGAGTCCCAGGTTAGCCCACATTTTGCTGCACCTGTCACACTCAGTTTTATACTTTTCCTGCCTAAGTCTTCACTAGGCCACATATTTATCAACAACCTCATACTTGATACTGACATTTGCATCTCCTGTTCCTGTTTTGCTTTTAAACATGGAGGGAAGGTATTCCTTTCAGGCCATGGGATTGTGAGCTTAGAAATGATCTAGCCTGGGGATTTTTAACTTTGACTAAAAACAGATTGGTTCAGAGAGTACCTTTGGGGCTGCCAAGGATGGAAGTAGGGAGTGGACTGCACCGACTCCTCACTTAGCTTGGCTTTAGTCTGTTTTATATATTAAGGTTCTACATAGGATTTTGTTAAAAAGATGTTAAGCAGCTTTAAAAAGCAGCAGTTTGAAAACCACTTATTTGGAATAAAATACCATGTACAATGGAGAAAACAGACTCAGAAATTAATTAGCCCAAGATCACACAGTTCCAGTTAGCTAAGTGGAAGCCGTGGCCTCTGCAAATTTAGGTAATCTGCTTCTCCTAAGTCATCCTTGCGACCTAGGTGGTGTGGCTAGCATTCATTTTCAGATGTTCAGATTCTTTATTCATTATTTTTTTATTCAGGTAAAATTCACATAAAATGAACTATTTAAAATTGTATAGTTCAGTAGCATTTATTCACACTATTTTGCAACTATCACCTCTACCTAGTTCCAGAATACTTTCATCACCCCAAAAGGAAACCCCAAACCCATAAAATCAATTACTTCCCTTTCCCCCACCACCTCCAGCTCCTGACCTGACAACTACAAATCTGCCTTCTGTTTCTGTGGTCTTACTTATTTTGGACATTTCATACCATACGTGTCCTTTTATGTTTGGTTTCTTTCACTTAGCATCATGCTTTCAAGGCTCATTCATATTGCAGCATGTCTCAGCACTTCGTTTTTTTTATGGTTGAATAATATGCTACCTTATGGGTATGCCACATGTTGTTTATTATAGTTCCTTTATTTTATTTTCTCTTCTAAGACATTCTATTCCTGGAAATATATTGCCTATACCACTGAATCCATGGGATGGGAACAAATGAAGACAACGGCTAAATGACAGTGCTCCAGCCCTTGTTCTCTGTCCTCCAACGGTTGTTGTAGGCCCCTGTAGTCACCAGCTGGGTACTGACCTTAAATCAGACACTTAATCTCACTGTGCCTCAATTTCCTCAGCTATAAAGCAGGCCTGATGGCTACTTGCAGTTCTCCCCACAGGGAGTAATGAGTTAACGCTAGTTAAAAGCTTTGAGATTCTCAGATGTCAGGCACCATATGTCAGGTGTAAATACAACGTAGCACTATAATAATCATCCACCAGGAGTTCAGTTTGTTTTTTCTAGCTACCTTTTTAAAAAATGAGAAACATTAGTCAACTTTCCCAGGCATGCTGTGTGTAGTTTCCCTTTTTCGAGAACATTCCTTACTCCTCTGGACAGTCAGGTACCTGAAAAGGGTTCTTGTCTCTGCTTCCTCCAGTACATAAACTGCTCATCAATTCTTGAAAGAATGTAGGGTGGTAAAAAGTTACTGAGCACCGCCATATGCTAAATACAAGGCATTTGGTTCTGCAAGCTCATCGGATCCTCGCCGTGGCCATTATGGTAGAGATGTTACTGCAATTTGAAGATGAGGCTTGTGAGGCGCAAGGAAACTATGTGGCTTGTGCAAAATCCCACAGCTAGGAGCAGGTGGCGATAGGGTCCAATCCTAGCTGTGTGCATTCTTTACACTCTGCTGCTTCACCTCCTAAGTTGACTGGTTCCTTTCCTGAGAAGGCTTGAGTGCCTAGTTGTACCCTGTGCATCTGAAAGGCCTTGGGAGAATTTGTAAAATGGAATGAAAGAAGCAAACTGCATTGTGTTGAATACTCCCCTCTCACCCCCCAAATTCATGTCCACCCACAGAAAGTGACTTTATTTGGAAATAAGTTCTTTTTTTAAAAATTGTAATTGATTAAGATGAGGGCATCCTGGTTTAGGTTGGGCCCTAAGCCCAATGACTGGTGTTTTTGTAAGAGAAAGGAGAGGGAGATTCAGACACAGACTCACCGAGGGAAGATGGCCATGTGATGACAGGGGCAGAGATTAGGACTGATGTAGTTACAAGCCAAGTGACACCCAGGGCTGCTGGCAACCACCAGAAGTTAGGAAGAGGCAAGGAACGGCTCTTTCCTAGAGCCTTCGGAGGAAGCACGTCCCTGCAGAAACCTTGATTTCAGACATCCAGCCTCCAGAACTGGGAACCAGCACATTTCTGTTGTTTTAAATCATCCAGTGTGTGGCATTTTGTTACAGCAGCCCTTGGAAGCCAATGAACCAGCCTTCCTCCATAAATCTGCGTGTGGACGCTTCCAGTGGAGTATCCACCTCATAAAGTTACAATGGAATGAAAACATGTTCTGAACTGAATTGCCCAGATAGTTAAATTAATGGGAAATTGAAACTTGGTGGGGAAAAAAAAGATGTACTGCACATGTATGTCCTTTAGCTTTATGGCTGGGATGCTTGTCAAGAAATTTTGATGTAAGTAGAAAAGAGAAAGGAATAAATGACAAAAATCTGTATGTCGTGGATTAAAGAGATAGACTAGAAGCATAGATTTGGTGCCTAGAGAAGTGAAAATTACTAGCGTCTTAAACAGCTTATTCAATAAAGGAGGAAAATGAGCTGAAAACAACATACTCAAGAAAAAGATTAAATATTGGAGTAGGCAAAAGTAGGTTTACAGTTGTTTGTATGAAAAATAATACAATAATTAATAAATAATAATACAAGAAAAAACTCTGAGTTTTGCATGCCTACAACTGTAAACCTATTTTTGTTCAACTTATTTTCCCAGTTAATGAGTGTGGAAATTGAAAGTAAACTGGACTTTTTCTCTCTGGGACAAATATAAGGATTAATTGAAGGCAAATATAATTTATCAAAGTAACATAGATTGGCTGTGGGGCCTTTTGGCTGATCTCTGCTTGTATTGCTTTTTTAAATTGGTTCATCCTACTCTTTGCTAGTGAAGCCTACAGAGAGGCTAGCTGTTACAATTTGTTTCAAAAGGACCTAATTTCCAGACTGACGGCAGGGTAGTCGGCCATGATTTTCATTCAGTAGAGCAGAGGATGGGACCTGAAGTTCTTATTTCTAGTCTAAACCCTCATCAATTAGCCTATAGCCTCAGTCTGTAAGACTCCAATCTCCACAAGTCTCTTCTGTTCCCATGAACATACCAGAAACATGATGTATAGAATATCAGCACGCACCAAAACACCCCTTCCAGGTAAATGAAGACACCAAGATTGGTAAAGTTGCTACTGGATGCACAGGGATTGAGGTAGGGGACAGGCAAAGGGTATGGATGAATGCGTTCTTCATTCTGGACAGAGCGAAGGATGTAAGATGAGGTTTCATGAAAGCCTAAACACATATGTCAAATGAATTCTATCAATGAACTTGATGCTACTTCGTTCACTGTTGTGCGTGCAGGTCCAAAAGATGTGTCATATCCCCTTGCTATCCTGCACTAGAAGAAACTGACATAAAGAGTAAAATGACATTCTTAAAGAAACAGATAATGCATTGATATTTTGTACCAAAACTTCTGACCTAAACAAAAAATTGCTGTCCCAAAATAGTGAGAATGAGACAAGACCAATGCATTTAGTAAAAGAAAATGGGATTATTTTATAATCTTCTCTGCACAAATACATGCAATAGAACTCTTAAAATGCCTTGCTTTTGGTAGATACTCAAAATAGATTGGCTGGTTGGATGAATAAATACCTATATTTTGCATTGCACTAATATTCTCCCTTCATCTCCCATTTTTTGTTCATTTTCATTTTTGTTTTTTGAGCTTTGTTTTGTGTTTTAAATTTTGGAGTAGCATCATAAGAAACTGATCACTCAGGTGCCTTCCTGCTCCTTCCCTGACAGTTCCTAAATCCATCCATTCTGCTAAATTGTTGATGGACCATAGGAAACTCTTCCACTTAAGATTTCCAAGACTTCATTATGAAAATACAAGTGTGTCTGTTCATTCCAAGTGCAAACTAATAAAAAAAATACCCAATTCACTTTTTCTTTTAAGTTAAACCAACATTGAAAGTAATTTTTTAGGAACAAAATTTGGGGGTGTTGAAAGTTGAAGGTATCTATAGGTTAAATTTGGGCCAATAAGAAAAAATTTTCATTGCCTTGGCAGAACTGTAAATATGGGAAACTCTTGTAATTAGTATTTCTTCAAGCAATCACTTCTAACACAATTCCTGAATTCCATAGAACTGCTACCCATTGTTTCTGTCAACTTACAGTGTCCTGGCAATCACTGGCCATTGAATGTAATGGAAAACAGAGTTTACATTTAGAATTTGGTGGGAAAGCTAGGGCTTGTCACTTATCCCTTTGTGCTATCCCATCTTAGACCTGTTTGAATTATTGTGATAAACAACAGTAGTTTAGTTGATTTTCTGGACACTGTGAATATTCAGCTCACAAGAATGTCGGTCATCATGATATATAAAAAGAGCTTTCAGATCCATGGATGAAAGGCATAGATAAGTACAGTGTTAAAATTATTAATCGTGATTATTGTTGTTATTATGATTGCTGGTTATTATTTTAGTTTTATGGGAACCTCTCAGGAGTAATGAGTTGTGGTGATGATCTTGAAGTTTCTTAACAGGATTCTTAGCTTCTTTATTAGTCCTAGTTGATCTATAGCTTTGTTTAAACCATTAAGGATTTAAAGCAATTGAATTATTGGAGCTTAGTGAAAATAGCTCCAGCAGAGTTGGAAGGTAAATTATATCAGCTTTTATGAACAAGATGCAAGATAACTCTCAAAAAAGTGAAAAATTTCCTTATTTATGCCTTTCCTATCACTATGTTGAGACAGAACATTTCACTCTATGGGAACCAACCATTTTTAAGGAGAATAACTTGGCAAAAGTCTACTCTATTGACCTTTTGTAGCCTTTGATTCTCAGTTCTCTAAATTTATATATCCAATTCAATTTTATATGTGTGTGTGTATATATATATATATACACACATATATATATATCTCCTCACTTGAAGATATGTTTTTATTGATTTTTAGAGAGAGAGGAATGGGGAAAGAGAGAAAAAGAAACATCAATCGGTTGCCTCTGGTACAGGCTCTGAGGATTGAATTTGCAACCTAGGTATGTGCCCTAACCGGGAATTGAACCCGCAACCTTTGTGGTGCATGGGATGGCTTTCCAAAAAACTGAGCTACCCAGCCAGGGCTCAGTAAGATATTTTTAATGGAAGTCATTTTTTACATGTTTCTGTATTTCTAGGTTATTTATCAGTCTGTCTATGGAATAAAAATACTTTATGTGCATGGAGATTCTTCCTTCAGTAATTCCCAGCCTAGTTGGAGAGATGACAAATAGGTCAACAATTAAAATATTTTATGATAAGTTTTGTGAAATACACATATGACACTAATGGAACTCAGAAGAGCAGCATCTAGACTGTGGAGCAGGGGTGCCTGGTGCAAGGAAGTGTTAGAGAACGCCACCATTTGAGAAGGGGCATTTCAACTGTAAAGGATGGCTTAAAGGGGGTGGGAATGGAGAAAGCTTGAGAGATATGTAGAAACCTTTGAGTGAATAAAAGCAAGAGTTTGGTGATAAATTGGAGATGGAAGACATGAGAGAGAGAGAATTCAAGATGACTACTAGATTTTTGGCTTGTGTGCCCCTGTGTTTGATGGTGCTACTCACTGAAATAGAGAATATATTAGGAAGCACAGTGTTGTTGTTTTTAAGGAAGATAATGAATTCTGTTTTTGAAACATTTTGGTAATAATGTGATAATTGTCTTCTTGCTTTACTTCCTCCATCCACTTCCGTGAAGATGGCCGAAGACAGTTGTAGGCAACTTGATGGAGAAATAAAGACCATTCAACTTTTTTTTTTCACTCAAAAGGTTATTTTTTAATGTTGAGTGGGTATTGCTTTAGTATCTCTGATGTTTATCTTAACAAATAATAGATATGCCAACAACCTTGAATTAAAGACAGGAAAGAAAAATAAATATCCAAGTTGTTTCTCTAGGTCAGTATAGAAATTCATGTGCTACAAATGTGTAAACACCTGGGATGGAGGACAGTTTCTGCATTCTGTGTGTGGTCACGCCATGGCAGGCTGTGAAAAGAATGAGTGGGGACACGTTGCAAGTTTTAGCTTTAGCATCGACTTCCTGTGTCATTTGGAATGAGGAAAACTGTCCTAGGTGCAAAATGATCTTAATAACCTTCCACATCAAATATTTAATAATTTTATAGTCTTTTCAAAACTATGAATTTCAATAGACATGAATAGCATCCACAACCTGAGTTCAAATCCTGCCTTCACCACTTCTGAGCCAAACGGCTTGGGAAAGGCATTTAACTTCTCAGATAATGGTTTTCTTATCTGGAAATTGAGATAAAAATAGTAATTACTTCATAAGATTGCTGTGAGAATGGAAAGATTTAAATGTATATAAAGTACTTAGAATAGCACCGGGCACATAGTAAGTAAGTCATGTGTAAATGTTAGCTATGATTATTACCATCATCAACTGTATTTCTCACAAGAAGCACACACTATTAATTGGCTACATTTAAAAACTTAAGAAGGTTAAACAACGTTTTCTTCAGTCAAATATAGTTTTAGCTTTTCTTTGATTAGAAAGCATAGTAAAAATTTTATAAAAGAGACATAACTTAATTATTTGTGCTCTGAAGTCTGTATCTTCCCCTGCAATCAAATAGGGTTACATCCAAATATCTGGAGGGGACAATGTAGGCTTGAGGGAAAACTGGTTCCTTTCTAAAATGTACTTGAAAGAATCATCTTGGCAAAGGACCAGTGAGAGAGTGGTGAATGATTGTGGCATGTATGAAATTTTACTTCCTCTAGAGAGTATCTCAGAATGTGGCTAAGGAAGAGAAATATGAGTCTTAAACGAGAGAATAAAGTCAAGGGAGAGATTGTCATGTGAGTTTGGAGGTAACAATTTGTTCTTTTAAATATTTAAGGGGCTTAGAAGATGACACAAGCTTTAGGAAGGCAAAGATGAAATATCAGTGGAATGATCACGAATTCCTCTTCTTGCCCTCCAGCGCTGCTTTACAGTTCTTTCCACTAATTGATAACAATCATGTGGGAGTAGAGTAGTGTTCATTTACTAAACGAGAGAATCCCATCAAGTTTCACAACTTTAGAGAAAGCTTCACCTGTGAGGCCAAGTTCACATCTGTGATACCTATCTCAACATGAAGGTAAGGGTTAGAGAAAGGTAATGTATGTGACTGTATGAGCTGTTATGACTGTCCCACCTCCGCCTTCTCAAATTCATATGTTGAAGCCCCAATCTCAATGTCACTGTATTTGGGATAGAGTCTTTAAAGGGGTAATTAAGATTAAAGGAGGCTATAAGGGTGGGACCCTAATCCAATATGACTGGTTCTCTTATAAAAAAAGAGCCATCAGAGAGCTCTCCTTCTGCATGAGCACGTGGAGAAAAGGCCCTGTGACAACAGTGAGAAGCTCCTGTCTGCAAGCCAAGGAGAGGGGTCTCACCAGCCACCGATCCTGTAGGTGCCCTGACCTTGGACTTTCAGCCTCTAGAACGCTGGGTAAATAAATTTCTGTTGTTTAAGCCACTCAGTCTGTAGCATTTTCTTATGGCCTGGACAGACTAATACAATCAGAATAATTTTTTTCAGAAGCCTACTCTCTCACCACATGGTAAGCTTGTTCAAAGCCATAATGATGTCTTAGTCCCCTCTGTACCCAGGAGTCCAGCTCATAGCTGCCACGATGGCAAGTGACATACTACATGTGTCTGTTTAGTCAGGCGAATTTCTGTCTATGTAGATTTCAACGTGGAATCCAAGTTTCAGATATTGTCAGTTAGGGCCCAGTTCAAAAAATTTTTAATTGCGCTCTTTAAAAATGAATTCAAATAATTATGAAATGTTTAGAAGAAAACTTAGTTGTAAATCTTTGTAACCTTGGATTAGACATAACACTTAAATCATAAGCAACAACAAAACAACAAAATACATAATGTATATATATAAATTGCTCTTCATCAAAATTAAAAGCTTTTTTGCAGTGAAGGATATTATCAAGAGAATTAATGACAACTTACAGAATGGAAGAAAATATTTGCAAATTCTGTATCTAGCAAGGGTGTAGTATCCAGAACATGTAAAAAGACAAATAACTCAATTAAGAAATGGGCAAAGGATTTGAATAGACATTCCTCCAAAGACAAGTAATCAATAAACACATGAAAAAATGATCTACATCATTAGCCATTCGGGAAATGTAAAATCAAACTGCAGTGGGAGAACACTGCCACTCACTAAGACCGCTCTATGAGAAGTGAAAAGGACAGTGACCAGAGTTGGCAAGCATGCAGGGAAATTGAAGTCTTTACATGTTTCTAGTGGGAATGTAGAATGGGGCAGCCACCATGGAAAACAGCATGATGATTCCTCAAAAAACTTGAAAATAGAATTACCATGTGATCCAGATATACTACTTCTGAAAGAATTAAATGATATCCTGCCTGAAAGAATTAAAAGCAGTATCTCAACAAGATATTTGTACACTCATGTGTACAGCAGTATTATTCAAGACAGTCCAAAGGTGGAAATAACCCATGTGTCCACTGAAAGATGAATGGATGAACAAAATATGGTTTATGCATAAAATGGAATATTATTCTGCCTTACGAAGGAAGGAAATTCTGACCCATGCCATGACATGGATGAAACTCGAGGACATTATGCTAAGTGTAATGAGACAATCACAAAAGAACAAATACTTGATGATACTACTCGTGAGGTTTCTAGAGCAGTCAAGTGTATAAAAATGTAAAGTAGGATGGTGGTTACCAGGGGTGGGGGAAGGGGAGAACAGGGAGATGTTGTTTAATGAGTATAGAGTTTCAATTTTGCAAGATGAAAAGAGCTCTGGATATTCTTGCACAACAATCTGAATATATTTGACACCAAATATACAGTGAACTGTACACTTAAGATGGTAAATTTTATAGTATGTGTATTTTACCACAATTAAAAAACCTTTAGAAGGGTCCTAACCATCGTGTGTGCATGCACACATACACATACTATACACACTTGCACACAATGTGTACAAACACACACACACACACACACTTTTCCCCATTGATTTGATTCATCTTCAGTGTGAGGTTTAGGATGGTTCCAAGTAAAACAAAAAGTGAACACACCGAAGTAATCCATATTCAGGCCCATGTGAAAGACCGGCCTTAACCTGTTTTTGATGACAACTCAACTTTTACACAGGCTATTTTGTTTTAAAAATCTGGACCTAAAATATAAGCCAGAAGCAGTCTGTTCCTTCCTGCCTGTCGTCTGCTGAAAGCAAAGTTTGACTCAATAGTAAATAAATGGCTGGAGTGTTCTGAGACCCCTACTTGACAGGCTGTAATTGGAAATACTTTACTTGACCTTTTATGAGCCACAATCCCCAGCAAAATTGTGCCGAATCACATTTTAAAAATGCTCTTGCATCTTTTGTGACTACGAGCGAGATTACAGGATACTTTTATTTTAGAATAATTACATAGTGACCTTCAGAGTTATTTGCAAAGGTCATATTCTCTTCACATACCCTTGATTTCTTTTCAGTTTTTCCTTTTGTCCCACCAGACATAAATTTAGCGAAAGAAGAAGAAAGGGAGAGAGTACTTTTTCCTGTGGGTGAAAACTGAAGGAGATAGTCCCAAGTCCCCATGGGCGCTCGGAGGGCTGTGGGCTATGATAGGCTATTTTCCACCATTTAGCTCCTGCATTATCACTACTCCTTTTTCTTCATTATTCCCCACTTATCACATGCAGCATCGCTGCAAAGCCCAAATAGAGAGTTGTAATTACCCAGCTGCCACCTGATAGCACCCTTTCTATCATCTTTATCTCACTAGGCCTTGCTGTTTCATCATTGGATAAAACTTGCCCATGGCAATGCCTGTGATAGTGCATCTCAGAGATACATTTAAAGTTTACTCATTTATCGCAGAAAAATGCTGAAACCAGGCAATTATTAGATACACTTGCCAGTTTATTTGTGCAGTAAGGTTACTTTCACTCCCTTTTGTATCAGCCATTTTTCCCTTTTCTTCTTGGAAACACCGAGGTCACCACTGGCTGCTGAAATAAAATTTTAATGAAATCGTCCAGCATCAAGAATACTGCCTATGAGTGTTGGGTGTGTGCGTGCACGTGTGTGTGTGGACACATGTGCACACACTCTGACACCAACATGCTGGCCATTGAATTCAAGCATTTCTCTTGCCGGGCCCATCTGAAAAGGACAGCACGCTGCTCTGAAGGGGGCGTCGGCACTGGAAAAGTTGCTACATACCAAGACTTTAGGAAGCATCGCATATTTATGAAAGGTTAGCTTGCTGATGATTGTAAAAATCAGAGTACAGAAAAGTTGATATCTAAAAAGTGTAAAAACATATAATGGACACCTCTTTGACAGGTTCCTTCAGCTTTTCCTTTACTCACTATCAGGAAATAGTGCCAAAGGGCAAGTTTCAAGAATAAGTGGTGTGTGTGTGTGGATGTGTGTGTGTCACATGTATTCTCATTCTGATTAGTGCAATTAAAGTGATATGCTTATATGCACATGTCTATCTTTTATGTGATGATTTATTTAACTGATGGTCACTGGCCTCATTACAATCTGTTTTAAATTCAAAATGATGTTTTGGGCAGCTATACTGAAGAATAATTGAGAAACAAACAAAAAGCTATGCATGTTTAACGTGTACAATTTGATGAGTTTCAAAATAGACCTGTGATACCACCACCCCAGTCAAGGTAATAGACATATCCATCACCTCCAAAAGTGTTTTGTGTCCCCCTTTTTTGTTGTTTCTCGTAAGAACCCTTAACATAATATCTAGCCTCCCCCCAATTTTTTTAAGTGCACAATACGTGTTGTTAACTGTGACCACTACTTTGTACAATAGATCTCTACAATGTATTCATCTTGCATAACTGAGACTTCACAGCGTTTGAACAAAAAAGGGTATTTTTCACTCTGGCAGAAAGGTTAATTTTCATAATACTTTTATATATGCTGAGAGTGGTAGCAGTGAAAGTAGTTAATATTAAATGACTTTAATAAGTGAAGAATAAAATGAACAAAAATTATTTACATTCAGTTCAGCAATGGCAATTGCATTTAAGTAGACTAAAGAAAAACTCAATAGAAGCTTATTTTAATAAATAACAACTTGAAAAGTCTTCCTTTTACCTTGCCAGACAATTTTGCAGGATATTCTGCCCATTATGGATAAAGCAGACTAGCGTGTGTGGTTGGACATCCGTGTGGGAGAAAATGTGTCAGGCACGATACTAACAAAAGTGCACATTTCCCAAGTGTTGGATTGCAAATGTGCTTTTACAGATGTGGTTTTTAAAATTACATCCTTCGTGAATATTTAATCTGGCTTGATTAATTTTCTTTATGGGATGATGTATTTAAAACAACAAACAGTAATTCCTCATTAAAACCATTCCCTGTCAGCACACACACACACTGACAGTGCTGTACCTTTGCACAGTTCCCCTCTTTGGCTAGAAGTTCTTCTGCGCCAGTGTTGGTTTCTCTTTGACATCGAGATAAATTAGACGTGTGCCCTACATTTCTGCAAAACTGTCCTTTCACAGAGTAGTTCTGAAGGGACCAGACACGAGAGAAGCTGTGTGGCAGCCCCTTGGGAAATAAAACTTCTTACAGACACATGAGGTCTTATTATTTATTTTCAAATTTCTTTTTTTGTGTGTGGACCTAATAATTATTGACAAAGAAAGTGAGAGAGACCATCAGAGTGGGTGCTCTGTGAAAGGGAGAGACTATATGTGTTTAAAAAGGAATAAAACAAAATAATTGGGTCGGGGGGCTCATGCAGAACAAGAATGAATTTCATTGAATTCCACTTTCCTGGTATTTTAACCTTTATTTTTTGTTTCTGTTTGAGGAACTTATACTATGCTTTTTTTTGTGGGGGGGGGATTGTCTCACACTTCTTTCAGAAAAGAGTCTTGAAATTGATTATATGTTCTCAGTTCAAAATCATTTAATGAATGGAAAGACCATTTATTTACTATGACTTAAAAGGTATTCCCTGGAAAGAGCAGAAATAGCACATTAAAACCATCCACAGGGCATGGAAAACATCACCACTCTTGGGAACTCTCTTTTTATTTTCTACCAAATGGAATTAGAAATGGACACAAGGTCCACAAGGATGCCTCACGCCTCATGTCTGGGGTTCTCCATTGGCTGGAAGAGTAGGTCCACTCATCACCTCAGCCAGCCTTCTGTGCAGACCCTGAGAGTGTTCATGTCCTGTGACTGGAAGCCTGGGCCAGGGAAAGCAGCCCAGGGGTTCAAGTCACACAACTGCACTTCCTGATGTGGGGCCCTCTCTAGGCCTCAGTGTTCTCATCTGTACAATAGGAAGAATAGTGGGTCTTAACTGGAGGTGGCAGATTGAGTACAAGCATTAAAGTAAGCTTGGGGTAAGCACTCAGCAATTGATCGCTCTTAGCTATTTTCATCAGGTCAGTGGAACCGTGGCCTGCGAGGAAGGGGGGACGATACATGGGCCAGCGAAGCCCGTGGGCAGGACGTTGTGGTCTCCGGGGGTGAGGCCGGGTTTCCCGGAGCACCGTTTATTTGCTGAATGACCCACGCTGAGTCACAGAAGCAATCCCTTTTTATGAGGTGACTAAGGTGCGCATGATTGTGCCTCTGACTGGCAAGAAAATCCTGGAAGCCCATTTATCGTGTTAATCAGAGCCCTCTTGCATATTTGTTACATGTACAAGAAGAAGGGAACACTGGCTTTTATACGTTGAGAAGCCAGACCAACACCCCCTGTTAGGATTAGAACAAACCTGGATTTCACTTCGGGCTTAAGGGATTCGGCCAGAAAAGGCTACACTAAAATTGAATTTTTGCCCTGGCCGGCGCACTCAGTGGTTAGAGCGTGGGCCTCTCGCACGGGAGAGTCATGAGTTCAACTCCCTGCCAAGGGCAGTGCCTGGGTGCAGGCCCGGCCCGGGTCGGGGTGCATGCGGGAGGCAACCAATCCAAGTGTCTCTCTCACATGGATGTTTCTTTCGTTTCTCTCTTTCTCTCTCCCCTCTCCGTTCCACTCTCTGTAAAAATCAATGGAAAAAATATCCTCATGAGGATAAATTAAATAAAATGGAATTAAAAAAAAAAAAATCTGAAACGTCCTCCCAAGAAGCCTCTGTGAGTGAGTAAAAGAAACACGCACTCTTTCTTTTCTTTACCTGGGACAAGGCTGTCGGGGCCGGGGGACAGTAGGCAGGCCTCAGAAGAAGCCTGTATGGCCACTGCCCAGACGCGGGGTAGAGAAATCTCCCACAGACACAGGACTTCCCCCAGAGTCAGGATAAATTTAGGTGAAGCAACACTTGGCAAGCTGACCAGCCGTAGCTATGAACTCACTCCTCTGTTCAAGCGACGGATTGTGAACAAAATGCCTTTCAGCTTTAATATATGTCTGGGGTAACTTTAAAGGCCTGTCTTTTCCCCTTGTTCAGCGTCCCTGGAGAACCTTTTCTAGCGGGGATCTTAACTGGAGTCCTCCATGGACTTCAGAGGATTTGTGGATCTCATAATTTCTGCAACGTTTTTCAGTGTATGTTCATTTTTCTACACAATTTGGATCATGTTTACAAAGCGGTTTGTATCCCTAGAAAAGGCGAGGAACCTCTCTTCTGCAATAAATTTTCCAGGAAAGGGAAGAGCAGAAACCCTGATAGGAGAAAGTGGAATAGTGTATATAAGAAGGAAGAAAGACCAAGACAGAGGTTTGGGAGAGTGGAAAAGCACGTGCACCCTCATTCCTCCCTTTGTGCTATCTTCTCACCTCCCTTGGTTGGCCCTGGCCAAGCCCTCTGGCCGCAGTTCAAGAAGGCCGGACACTCGGGGGGGTTCACCCTGGGCAGGAGCAACAGGCAGAGGTTTCGTGCGAACCCCACCCACTCCTGAACAAGAGCCAGGTCATTAGTTTGAATTGGCTCCGATTTTTCTTTCTGTTTCAAAGAGCTATGATTTGTGTTACGTGCACCCTGACACAAAACGACATGTCATATCCTGTGCATTTTAGCTCAGACTTCATCGAGCCGTGTGTCATCCCTCCTGACTACCTTTTACCACTTTGAATAAAACTATAGGTGCCTTTATAGCTCCTAAAAGCAAGTCTATTGATCTATTAAAAGAAGCCCTTTTAATTAAGCAATAATATGTGGTTGCATCAAGATGCCAGGTAGTAAATTTCTATGAATGACTGCCAGGGGCGAGCATTGCAGAAACTGATTTATTTGCCAGATTTGAAAGCTGTTCTTCCAAGAAAACTCCTCTTCCTCATTGGGAAGCCAATCTATTTGCAATATTGTTATGTTTTAAGGACATTGAGCCTGAAATCAGCCACATTTCAAATTGAACGATCTTATTTGACTTTTGCTGAGATGTCATAGTACAGATTCGAGCTTATGTTTCATTTTTAGAGGCATTTCTCCCTGGGGGAGAATTTCCCCCTATTCCTTTTCTGAACAGAGGAAAAGGCTAATAAAGGAACAATTATAATAATCTCTTATTGTTGCCTATTTTAAGTTTTCAAAATCCTGTGCAATTTGAATTGGCAGATCTGCTAGTTGTTGAATAAACCTAGAGTGAAGCCTTAGAATCATTGGGTTCTTTCCTTGTTGCCTGACCCCTTTAGTTGCCTGAGTGGGCCTGTCTGCAAAAATAGGTTTATTTCATTCCATAATGTCAGGGACTTTCTCAGTCTTAACTCTCTGCCTTGTCTGATCTTGTAATCACCTCCCCAGCTGGTAGGGAAAGAAAAAGACCGCCCACCTTTTCTCATCTACCCAGATTTCAACCAACCTTGAGGCCCAGCTCAAACTATACCTCACCAGGCTTCCCGGGAGACCTTTAGCCTGGGCTGATTTTCTTCTCTTGCCAAACTTATTTATATCGCAGATCTACCTCTGTTATGCATAGTTTTACGTTGTCATTGTTTCGCAAATGTTCCTTCTATGTTTTGAACCAGGTTGAAAACTCCCTGTGGACCACATCTTGAATATTTCCTAAGATAGTACTGGGCATACAGTAGATGCTCACTAAATAACAATGATAAGACAAATAGATGCTTAGTTTCTTGATGTGATTATCTGACTTTGTAAGGTGGGTAAAACTGGTAAATCAGGTTTCAACCTATGGTTAAGAATTTTCATCTATATTTGGTTTCTTGCCATGATTTAAGAAAAAGGAGAAAAAGAAGAAAAAAAAAAAGAAACCAAGGCTATACGAAGGTTTAGAAATGTAGGTAATAAATATGCATTGTGACTAAAGGGTAAGTTCATACTGATCAGCAAGCCTCAGCCACAATTGTGATTTATTAAACAACTCTCCAAATAAAAAAAAGTAATTGATTCAATACAGTAATATTTTAAACCTTATCATTTCTGCTTGGGTCTCAGGAGGATAAAGCATGTATTGCATTTTCCCCTGGCTTGATGTAGCAGCTAATGGTTGATGATTCATAGCGGGAAATAATAGGGACAAAGTAGGATTGTGTCTGAATCCTGAACTCAGGGTGTATCAGTTGGGTACACTAAGACTAGTGGGGAAGTTCCTCTCACTTACACTGGATGACATCATTGTCATCAACATTACTGTCAACATCATCACAGCTTGCATGATCACCCATCTGGGTTTGACCAGGAGAATCCCAGTTTAAGCCTATTGTGCAGACATAGTTATTAATAGCACACCTTTTGACTCAAATTTGTCCCACTTGAATGATAAATGATATATTCACTTGAATCATTTTTGAGCACTTATTACACACTAGGCATCAACCTAATATATTATTTGTTTTGACTTTGCAAATTCACAACAGCCTTACAAAGTAGGTACTCCTTTTAGCCCATTTTTGGAGATGACGAAACTGAGGCTGAGAGTGAAAGAAACTTTCCCATGGCATGCAGCTTGGAATTGCAAGCTGGGATCTGAACTCAGCCTGGCTCCAGAATCCAAGATCCTAATCATTGTATCTACTTCTTACACAGAAAATATGGTGATCTCCACCCAATGACCTCCAAATATCAGGTCCATCATATTTCCATTCCAGTGGGAATGCCTGGATCCCTGGTAGTTTTTTATCCTGAGGCCAGGTATAGGAAAATGGGAGTCTAGTTAATTGCAGCTATTTTACTCTTTACCACTTTGTTGCCCATCTAGCTGATAAATGAGCTTCTTTTCTTATTAAGAGGTTGGCTATAGAGTGTTTAACTCAGTTAAATCATGAGTGCAGGATTGAAAAGAACTGGAAGGCTGCAAATTATTCAAGTGAGCCCACAGGAGTCATTCCGCCACACGATCACCTGTGAGAAACCAACCTCGTGCTGGTCACAGAGCTAAATTGCTTCACACTTGAATTTCACTGTTAGTCATCACCCTACACATGAGGCATATTATTGTTCACATTTTACAGATGAAAAACATACTGGAGAGCTTAACTGACTTGCCCATGAGCACCCAGCTAATACATCTCAATGCCTGGATTTTCAACCAGGTACCCAACTTCAAAATCCATGACTTCTTTTTTTTACACATTTGTTTATTTATTTATTTATTTCCCTCAGTTTTATTGAGGAATAATTGACATATATGACTGTATATATTTAAAGTATAAAATGTGATGACTTGATATACTCACACATTGTGGAATGATTACCCAGGTCAAGATAACACATCTATCACCTCCCATAGTTAACTCTGTGTGTGTGTGTGTGTATGTTAAGAAGCTTATCATCTACTCTCAACAAACTTTCAGTTATACAATACCAAATTATTAACAATAGTTGCCATACTGTACATTAGATTCTCAGAATTTATTCTTCTTATAACTGAAAGTTTGTACCCTTTGACCTACATCTCCTCCTTTCCCCTTCCCCAATCCCTGGTAACCACCACTTAATTCTCTGTTTCTACACAACTTGCTTTTTTCTGTTTTTGGTGCACCACATATAAGTGATACCATGCAGCATTTCTTTCTCTGTCTGGCTTATTTCATTTAGCACAATGCCCTCAGGCCCACCTATGAGGTCACAAATACCAGGATTTTCTTCTTTTTTATGGCTAATTTCACTGTGTGTGTGTGAGAGAGAGAGAGAGAGAGAGATTTCTTTATCCATTCATCTCTGGAAATTATTTTTTGACCTACTATTGTCTACCAAATATCCAATTACTGATTAGTTGATATGTGAGTAGTATAGATACATAGGCACTTTTTCTAATGGTCAACGCAAATTAAGCACTGCTACCTTTATTCATTCATTCAGCAAATATTAGTCGAGTACTTTCTAAATGCCAGGTCCCGTGCTTGGCATTCAGGATCTGGTGTTAAACAAGACCTTCCTTCATGAAATGTACATGCTTTAGAAATGGGAGAGACACATACATACAATGATATACTATAATGTGATAAATGCTATGAGTTAATGATGAAAGGAGAACCTGATGATGGAAATAATTACTATTCTCTGGGAGAGTATAGGAAACAGTAATATAGAGTGATGGTGGGAGATGGACCAAAATATAGGTCAAAACTAGATGGTGACAGAGGTTATATGCCACATAAAAATTTGTGGGTTATGTTCATAGGAGGACACACAGGTAATTAAGCAGAGGAAGGATACAGTTACCTCTGTAATTGGGAAAAATGGCTGGGGTAGGTAAAGAAAATAAACTGGACACAGAAGGTATGAAGGTAGGCATTAATTAAGAGGTTATTGGAGTGGCCCAGGGTAGAGATGACCGGTGCTTCAAAGAGTTTAAGAGTACTGAAAACAGAGGGCAAGACAGGGATTCAAGGGCCAGTTCAGTAAAATTTACAGGATTTATATATGGGTTGGATTTGACATGAGGTACAAAGGACCTTGGTTCATTTGTATATTTCTGGCCTCTGTAACTGGGTGGATGATGGTGCCCTTTATAAATACAGAAGAAATTGTGACTTGCTCTAGTCCAAGTTGGAAATATAAATCAGGCACTAGTAAGAGAGGTGCTAAATAAATGGGTTGAAAATCATTTCCAAAGAGGTGGTATTTAAAAGTGCAGGCATGGACAGAACTTCTACCCTGGCTTTGGTTAGTGAACATTCCAATACGCCAGGCTAACTGGCCAAAGGGAGCCCTGGTTTGGGTAGTTTGTGTGAGCCTGTCGTATTATTCCTGATTCCTTAGGGGACTAACTTCCAGTGGAGAAAATTAGGTTTGTTTTGCAGCTGCACTTCATGGTTGACAACTTTTACAAGCAGTGTGTGCAACCCCAGCTGCCTCAGACAGGTGATACACTTCCAGTTCTGAGCCACTGCGAAATGTGTCTAGACTTCAACAAAGCCTCAGAGAGGCAAGAGATGATCCAGAAGTTTGTGTCGCATCCACATTAGACCTAAAGCTCTGGGCTAAACTTCTAGGAATCAGCCCACGTACTATAAAGTGCATCTAAAGATGTGAAGGCAGTTTCAAAGCTGTCATTCCTGATGACGATGCTGAATCATGGGGCCCACTAGCGAGCTCTGGAGGATTAGGAAACTTTTCTTTGTGTCATCTAAAGGCAGAGAAGTATGTAGCCACTTCAGGTGCCTTGAAACCTGTTGTACGTGCTTATTGCAGCCTGAAACTATGGCATCTCCATTGGTCCATAGGCCATGTCTCCAAAGATGCTTTTTCCAAATACAAAATGTGGTTGTAGGTTGATTCATGTTAACCCCCCTCTCAGAGGTGGCTTGGCAGAGGGGTCAGGAGGTGAGGCTCGACTTACCTTTCTAAATCCTGACACCACCGTTGCCTTCCCCTGGGTTTTGAGTAAATAGCTTACCTGCTCTGGGCCCACATTTTCCCATAGATGAAACGGTAGCAATAATAGCACTTAACTCATAGGATTAAATCAGAAAATCTATGTAAAGTGCTTAGAATAACAAGCACTTTTGTCATTATTTTTTTATACCAACTTTAGACTGTTGCCCTGCATTTTTTTCCAGAGTATTCTTTCTGAGGGTTGCGAGACTCCTGTGACTCTGGAGACTTTGTACACTGCCTTCACATTTTCAGGAGCTATGTGCCTACAGGACAAGTTAGGACTCTGGTTATGTGAGGACTTTGAAATGACAGGTCAGTGTATTCATTTTTCCAAAGTACTTTAGTTTGGCAATTTCGCTGTCACTAAAAGGAGATTAACACTTGACATGATAAGGGAAGTTAGATCAACAAAAACCTTCGATCCAGGAGATAGGATAAAAGAGAGGCACAGGCTTCTATGAGCTCGACACATAACAAGACTGACTTTCAGCAAAATGCCTGCTGATGACTCAGTTTATCTGTAAAAGACGAATCAGACAGAGGCTAATCATGAAAGAGATGGATTAATAGTATTGAAGATTAGATAGGAAGGGAAAGCATTAAAGGGAGAGATTGTCGTGGTCAATAAGAATAAGGGATAGGACGACCCCAGCCCACATAATCTCATCCAGTCATTTGGCTGATGTGCTGCTGATGGGAAGAGATTGAAAAGCAAAGGAAAGGAAGTCAAAGGACAGACAAGTCTCCATCTGTTTGGCTTTCAGTCTTTCCTTGGCAAAATGTGGGGGTTGCCTTAAATGACCTCTATAGCTTCTGCTAGCGTTGTCGTTGTATAGTTGCACAATTCCACCGTGGAGAAAGAGAGAGAAAGGTCCAGGGCTGAGACTATTCTGTGTGTACATGCATATATATACACACGCACGCACAATATATCTATTCAGGCACAAACATCACAGCTGCTTATTATTGCCTCAATTATTAGATTTTAATTTCCAATCCTTTGTGTGTCAGCGACCCTTTAGCTTTGTTCCTTCTCAGCACTTATGATTTTAATCAGTCAGGAGCCATCGGCTGTAAGGCCTTCACCACATTTGCTATTTTTGTCGTTTTACTCCTGTCGTGTTATTCACCATAGCAGTTAGCGGGGAGATCTGGCAAATAAAATGAGACAGTGTGCTTGTCTTCAGAGGCAGCTGGGAACTGGGGAAGGGGAGGCTGGCGACCCTGCCCAGGTTAGGGAAGAGCACCTGGTGGGAAGGCTAGATGGTGTTAGTTACCAAGAAAAGAAAAAAGCAAGCTCTGTCAGAGGATCTAAGTGTAAGGGTCAGACAAGAAGAAACTAGGACGTGGACCACTGGCCTAACCTACAGCAGGACTCTGGAGCCAAGGCCTGGGTGCAGTGCAACATTATGAGAGAGACCACTGTCAGCTTTCAGAGAATCCCCAGCAAAATTGCCTTTGACAATTTTGAGGAGCAGCCACTTAGCAGAGACTGACGAGCTCTGGATTTGCTTTTATTTGCTTTATTTCATCTCAGATACATTTAGAAAGTTTAGCTTTTGTACATGGATTGACCAGTGGATGCTGGAAATGGTCCACTTCTAAATTTCTATAAATGATTTTGAACTCCTTTTTTATTTAAAGTTTTCCATTTCTTCAAAAAAGCCTAGACAGATATGAGATAAAGTATTTGTACACCGTAAAGCACTCAAAAACTAAAAAAAGAAGTGTATTAGTTTCCTATTGTAGCTGTAACGAATTGCCACAAATGGGTGGTTGAAACAACACAAATTTATTATGTTACACATCGGTAGGTCAGAAGTTTGACTCAGGTCTCACTGGGCTAAAGTCAATGTCAGCAGGACTGCATTTCTTTCTGGAGACTCCAGGGGAGAATCTGTTTCCATGCCTTTTCCAGCTTCTACTGGCTGCCTGCATTCCTTGGCTTGTTCCTCCCTCCCTCCAGTCCTTTCTTTCTCCCTCCCTCCCCCCTCCCCCTTCAAAGTCAGAAACAAGGCATCCCTTAGACTTCCTTTCATGAGCACATCTCTCTGGCCACAGCCAATAAGGTTCTCCAATTTGAAGGTCTCATGTGATAAGACTGGGTCCACCTGGATAACGCAGGATAATCTCCCCATCTCAGGTCTTTAATTTAATCACACCTGCAATGTCTCTCAATACACTGAATACAACATTTTAAAATTAGCATAGATTTATTAAAGCATTTCTCATGATTTCGTTGGAATTTTCTCGGCATCTGGAAGTGACTCACCCATCCTTATTCTTAGTTTTGGTTATTTGTACTTTTTCTTTTTATTCTTTATCAGGATAGATGGTGACTTACTTATTTTTTCAGCTTTATTGAGATATAATTGACATATAATATATGCAAGTTTAAGGTGTACAATGTGAAGATTAGATACACATATATATTGCAAAATGATAACCGCAATAAGGTTAACATAGATAGTGACTTACTAACTTTTTCCCCTTGTATGTATAAGTAATTATATGCAATCCAGTCAAATTTACACTGGTAACTGAAAGAGTCTTAACAAGGAGTGAGGTTAGGGGACAGAACAGTCCAGGAAGACTCTGGTTGGGCTCAAATGGCCCAGTGGGAAAAAGGCCCTTTGTAGGCATGCTGGGCTTAGTTATTTTCTCTAAAAGACAAGTGCATGGGGAAATAAAAATGTCTGGTCCAGACAAATACACAATGGGTAGGGGTGAAGGGCAGTGAATCTGAAGCATTTAGAAATTTAAAACAACATTCTGACAAATATCTTTTTAACCTTCAAAAGGGAACATAAATAACCTAATGATTGTATAATTTCTTTTGTTGTGAATATCAAGGTCGATGCTTTTTACACAAACCTGTTAATATTGCTTGATTCAGATGTAACATTGATATTTCTGAAACAAAATTATTTTTTTAGGGACATGAAAAGAGTTAGTCTTTTGTTCAACTTAAGCTTATAGGACTTTTTTTTTTTTTTTTTTGACTGGCAGTGAAATTTGATTTTTACATGCAAATCCTGCTCTTGACAAATGTTCTTCTGATGTTTTGCTTTATGTGTACGTAAGTTTTTAAAATTCTTCATTCATCATGTGAATGCTATTTAGATGCAAATGAATTAATTTTCCTAGAAGATTCCATCTTTACCCACTAAGTTTGGAGTCCCTGTGGTCCATTATGATTTAGAAACATGTCCCTCAACCCATCCCTTGCTCCCAAGATGATACAAAGATTTGAAAATCTGTGAGTTATGAAAATTAAAAACTAAATGTGTGCATCCTGCATCAGGACAATGTGCCCATTTAGTAGTAACTGTTCTGGAATGTACAAAGATCATTTGCAGTTTTCTTGACGTAGTTACAGGCTTATCTCAGAGATGGTGCAGGTTTGGTTCCAGACCACTGCGATAAAGTGAGTATCCCAATAAAGCAAGTCACACAAATTTTTTAAATGTCCCAGTGCATATAAAAAGTTATGCTTACATTATACTGTAGTCTATTAAGTGGACAGAGGCTGCTTCCAAATCTTGGCTCTCGTAAAAAATGCTGCTATGAACATAGGGGTACGTATAGTCTTTTGAATTAGTGTTTTGGGTTTCTTCAGACAAATTCCCAGAAGTGGGATGGCTGGGTCACAAGGCAGCTCCATTTTTAGTTTTTGAGGTCTCTCCATCCCGCTCTCCACAGCGGCTGCCCCAGTCCGCATTCCCACCAGCTGCACAAGGGCTCCCCTCTCTCCGCACCCTCGCTGGCACTTGTTTGTTGATTTGCTGATGGCAGCCTTTCTGACAGGTGTGAGGTGATATCTTTCAATTTGCATCTCTCTGAAGATTAGTGATGTTGAGAGTTTTTTCATGTCTATTGGCCACCTGTATGCCATCTTTGGAGAACTGTTTGTTCAGGCCCTTTGCGCATTAATTGGATTATTTGTCTTCCTGGTATTGGGTTGTATAAGTTCTTTATATATTTCAGATACTAATCCCTTATCAGGTGTATCATTGAAGGATATGTTCTCCCATTCAATGGGTTGTCTTTTCATTCTGTTGGTGGTTTCCTTTGCTGTGCAAAACCCTTTAGTTTGATGTAGCCCCATTTGTTTATTTTTTCTTTTATTTCCCTTGCCTGAAGAGATATATCAGAAAAAATATTGCTATGAGAGATGTCCAAGATTTTACTGCCTGTGTTTTCTTCTGGAATTTCTATGGTTTCAAATGTAGCATTTAAGTCGTTAATTCATTTTGAGTTTATTCTTGTGTGCGGTGTAAGAAAGTGGTTTAGTTTCCGTTTTTTGCACATATCTGTCCAATTTTCCCAGCACCATTTATTGAATAGACTGTATGGCAGTTTCTTAACACCTTGCTGACTGGCTATTTTGAGCCAGAACTCTCCAGTGCAACCGGTTACTTCTCCGTTGTGACCAGTCAGCAAGGTGTTTAAAATTACTTAAATTAATGTGAGTTCAGATACAAGTTATCTTGGGACAGGTCAGCAAACCTTTGGACATGGCAACATGAGTATACTCGTGACAGATAAGACAATGAAGTTTGCCCAAGTGATTGACTCTTCCTTTCAGGAATCATTTCTTTGATTCCTGTTTGATAGCATTTTGCCAGCTGTAGAACTTCTTTTAAAATTGGAGTCAATCTGCTCAAAACCCTTCATAGTAGGAGCAGTTAAGTACTTCCATTGATGTATTTCCAGCATTTTCCATTTCTGGCACATATTGGAACTGAGTGCATATAGATTTGGGTGAATAAAGTATTTCCTTTGCAGGTTCCAATCACTGTTTGAAATCAAATTGGAAAGATCTAAATTTAGCTTTCTATTTCATGCATTATATAGAAAAAACAATCCTTTCATGCTAGAGACATTTACAGTCATTTACAAACTATAAACTGATTAAGGAGAAATGCAATAATCACTTTTAACTTGGAAAATCCAATCTGTAGAGGATGCCTAACTCTATATGACATAAACTAAAGTCTTTGCCAGCTTGGGACCATTTTCCATCCACAAGAGCATGTTAATCCAAAAGCATGCACCAGTTTAGTAAAATCATTTGAATGAAGCCTCAGATAGTGAAAGTCCTGACACAAGCTCTGGCCTATAACTGAATATCTGCTAAATCTGTGAATGACATACAGTTGGTCATCCTTTCCCCACTGGTTGGGAATGCTGCTTAGCAGATGCTAATTTCCCACATATTTTTGAGTATGTCTGGACTTTGTTCTGGTCCCTTGATTTGTATATTCATGCTAATTATAGTAGCTTGATAATATATTTTATTTTCTGGTATGGCTGGCTTCACATACCTACTCTTTTAAAAAAAAATTCTTGAGTATTTTAAACATTTACTTTTCTATATAATATATGGAAATAGCTTAATTAGTTCAAAAAATTCTGCTGCCCTTTTACATGGGATTGTGATAAATTTATAGATGAATTAGGTGGTTATATAGGTGGTTATATTTAGAACAATGAATCTTTCTGTACGAAGATTCTGTCTTTCCATTATTCAAAACTTCTGCATGACTTCAGGAGAAATGTAAAGTATATATACTTTACACTCACACACACACGCACACATGCACACACACCTGAACTTAATCACATTGTATTGTCATTTTCTGTTTACTTCTCATTTTCCTTTAATAAATGGTCAGTTCTTCAAGGGCTGCTACTTATAATTATTGTATGATTGTATTGTGTTATTGCCCAGCACTATGGGCAGTGCTAACATACTGTGGAAGTTCAACAAATAAACGGACTAAGTAACGGAAATTAATCGTGAATTTTCTTTGACCATTCCAGCTGACTGAATAGGAATGTGAGGAGGTAGAGAGCACACAAGCTCGTGTATAATTATTGTGTACCAGTTCTTAAAATCAAATTTTGCTCCAGTTGCTCCTGTCCCTCACCCCACAGTTCCCCACCAGAATAGAAAGGCCAAAAAACCATTTGAAAGACAAATGACATTCATTTCTCTATGTAAATAAAAATTTCAAAAGTCCTAAAAAGCAGTCCCCCTTTTATATTCCTTTAAGGGACAAAAGTAAATTGATTGCCCTAGAGGGCTCTTTGGTACATAAATCCTTTACAGCAAAGGCACAGAAATTTTGAACAATGTTCTCAGTTCCTTTCTCTTTTGTCTGGGGTGATAGAATGGGGATTCTGTGCTCAACCAGCTCTTGGGGGGGGAGGGGGGATATAAACACTCCAAAATTTAAACTTCACATAGCTGCCTTCAAATTCCTGAAACCTGGAAGTGTCACTGTTCTCAGGACGGGGTGACTATTGTGGAAAATGCCTCTTTAAGCACTTCTGGCCCCCAGTCTCCTGCACGGAGCAGTCCTGAGAACACCCCTGCCTTCCCAGCTATGGGTTCATGTCCCTGGAGGCCTGTGGGCTCACTGGTGAGGGGGGAAATAAATGCCCACAAATGTTCTCAACCAAAGCAAATTTCTGAAGTCTCTGTCTTCTCAAGTGATAACCACAGTATAAGAATTAAAATCGCCCCTTGGTCCTGCTGAGAAAAAACCTAAATGGACGACCACTGCTTCCAACTTAAGCAAAGTTGGAAGAGATCTTTCCAAAGGTATTGGGCTAACCACACATACATAAGAAAGTTTTGTAGCATAATTTATAGTGAATTTTTGCAACCAGGTGTTGAGAATTATATACGTACTTATTCAATCTCTGTTTTACCTATAATAAGCCAAGACTCAGAGAGTTTAAATGATTCATTAGTTACATAGCTAATTAGAAACAGCTGAATGCCTGCTTCAGTCTTCAAGCAAATAGCTTAATGTCCTTTCCATTGTCTCATTGTTATTATTTAACCCCAATGTACTTCATATTTGAATGTATTTTTAAATTCAAAATTATTTGCTGTTAGATTGGGTGAAATAAATCCAGGCTTCAACATTGTTCTGTAAATCTTTTAAAAAAATTAGTACTTCCCCAGAATGCTTTCAAAAATGTATGTTAACTACCTTTTCAGCTTAAAGTATTTATGTCAGAATGAAGGAAAATAGCAACTTTTGGTCAACACCATTATTGTCTTAGAGAAATTCAGGCTATTAACTCTCACTTTATGCCTATTACAGGCATATCGTGATAAAAATCACTTTAAACTTTTATTTAAAATCACAAAACTTGTGAAAAATTCTCTTTTTGGCACTTTGAGTGGTGGTAACACCTTTTCTCTCAGGCACATTCATGAAGTTTTTGACAAATTTAGCATAGTCTGGCAATTCATTTTGGAAGCTTTTGGTGCTTAGACCATGGAAGATTTGACTGTGGGGTCTAAAATCATTGTAAAATGTTCATTAAAAACTTGTTTGCAAGGCTTCAGCTTCAGTTTGCATTCCTCAGGTTGTAAACACAGAACTTAATAACGATACACATATAAATGACCAGTTGCACACCTTTTCATTTATTCATGCATTCAATATTTGTTTATTCGTGATTTCATCATGCATTCATTCACGTCAGTGTGTCAGATCCCGGGCTCGGGATGAAGATTCAGGAGAGAATGAAATAGACATGGTTTCTGCCTTTAAGAAATTTACAGTGTGGTCAGCTTGAGACCTGTTACAGAGATGGGAACATACAGCAGGAGACTGCAGAGAAGGCTTCTTTAAGGCTCGAAGGATGGGTAAGGCTGAAATAAAGAAGAGGAGACAGAAGAGAGAGTGAAGCAGTAGGAAAAGTAAAAAAAATCTGTCTCCTCTCTCTCTGTGGACATTTTCTCATATTCACATTTTACTGAGGGGTTTTTCTCCTTTAAGCATGAATAGGCTTTGGTATTTTTTAAAACGTCATGGGAATCATTTCAGTAATAAAATGTCTATGTTAAACCAGTTGTACATTGGGGGGAAACTCAGTTTGTTCATGATGTGTTTGCACTGTGTAGGATTTCTGTATCTATGTTCATGAGTGAGACAGACAAGTGCTCTCTTTTTTCATACTTAGCTAGTTTCTTATTCAGAGCCTACTAGCCTAAGCAGATTAATTGGGCAACAGTTCCTCTTTCCTTTTACCTGGAAGAATTCTTACAAAATTGAAATGACCTGTTATTTGAACATCTGGTGAAACTTACCTCAAAAACGTATCTGGACTAGCCTGGCCAGTGTCGCTCAGTGGACTGAGCATCGTTCCAGGCACCAGGAGGTCACCGGTTCGATTCCCAGTCAGGGCACACGCGCGGGTTGTGGGCCCCATCCCCGGGAGGGGTGCGCAGGGGGCAGCCAATCGATGTTTCTCTCTCATCATCGATGTTTCTATCTCTCTCCCCCTCTAGCTTCCGCTCCCTAAAGTCAATAAAACGTATTTTTAAAAATTATCTGGACTTGGTGTTTACTGTATGGAAAAAGTTATATTGCTAATTCATATTCTTTAATAATTACAGGACAATTTGCACTTTCTAGTCTTGTGCCAGCTTTTCTAAGTTAACGTTTTTCAAAGACATATGTTAATACATTTAAGTTTTCAAATATATTCACAAAATTGTTCTTAGTAGTCTCTTATTTTCTTTGAAGTCACTTCTTAGATCTGCAGTTATGTCCCCCTTTCAGTCCTAATATTTTTAACTTGTGCCTTCTCTCTTTTTTCTTGAACAACTTTTATCAGAGGTCTGTCAATTTTATTAGTCTTTCCAAAGTACCAACTTTTGCTTGTTAAACCTTGTTTTCATTAATATCTGCTCTTACCTTTACCATAAACTTTCTTCTACTTTTGGAGGGGGAAGATAATATACTGTTATTTTTATAACTTAAATTGGATGCTTATTCCTTTAATCCTCAGTCTTTCATTCTTTCTAATAAAAACATTTAAGACTATAACTAATAGAAAATATACCTTTTCCTTTAATACTACTTTTTCTGCAGGCCAGATTGTGTGTGTGTATATACCTCCTACTCTATCATTTTATTCTCCCTTAAAAAAACACATCATTTATGCAAAATTATAAACTTATGAAAAAGCAGATAGAACAGTGTAGTGAATCTCTATGTATCTATCACCTAGTTTCCAAAAATTATCAACTCATGGCCAATTATGCTTCAGCTATACCTTTCCTCACTACTCCCCAACTACATATTTTAGAACAACTCCTAGACATCTTATTACTTCATGAATAATTGTATTTCTCTAAAATATCAGAATTTGAAAAATATATGTAACTTAAAACCATTATTACACCCCAAATTACAATAATTTCTAAGCATCATTATCCAGTCAGTATTCAGAGTTTTCATATTATCTTATAACTTATTTTTACAGTTTGTTTATTGAAACTAATTGTTCATTGAATTCAATTAAGACCATGCATTGTAACTAATGTGTCTTTAAAGTCTCCCCACACCCTAGTCATCTGTCGGTGGTGGTGGTTGTTTTGTTGTTTTACCTCCTTATAATTAATTTTTGAGAAACCGGATGGCTTGCTTGGTAGAATTTTCTGCAATCCGGACTTCGCTGATCAGTAGCTGGGGTGTGTGTGTTCTCCTGTTGCTCATATAGTAATTGGTAGTTGGAGCTGGAGGCTTGATCACAGTCTATGTGATTTTATGGCAAGACCACTTCACAGGCGATGCCTGGCTTCTCTCTCTTTTTAAAATATATATTATAGTTGACATACATATTATATTAGTTTCAGGTATACAACTCAGTGATTCAGCATTTATATACTTTTAGAAGTGATCACCACAGTAAGCCTGGTAACCATCTGTCACCAGACATAGTTATCACAATATTATCAACTGTATTTCCTCCACTGTGCATCTCATCCTCATGACCTCAGGTCTCTCTCTCTTTGTAATATTATCAATCATCAATGACTATTGCCTAGATTCACACATTGTATGCGGGAAACGTATTTATACGTTTTACGTTGACTGGTAGTAGAGCGTGCAATAAAAACTACCCACAAACAATGTGTTCATTAATACATGAGGGGGTACATAAACTTTTAATATTCTAATTCTATCATTTTATTTTCATGTGCTAATTGAAATTCTTCTATAAAGAGAAACTTATCCTCATCAGTTAATTGTTTCTTTGAGGTACACAGAGTACATATAGAAAAGCAGGATAAATGCTTGATCCTTTCCCTTTATTTTACCAAATTTCAAAAAATGACATAAAATTTGAATAAGTAGCTTTAAAAGAAATCATATTTTTATTTCAAAGCTATCCCCCATTGATAAAAATTGTTCATATGGACCTCCTCTTTTGATCTTGCTATCATAATAAATTTCTAAGACATAAAAATCAAATTTTACCCTGGCCGTCATGGCTCAGTGGTTAGAGTATCAGCCTGCACACTGGTCATATACCTGGGTTGCAGATTTGATCCCTCGCATCAGTCAAGGCAGGTACAGAAGGCAACCAATCGACGTGTCTCTTTCACACTGATGCTTTTTTTCTCTCTCTTTTTTCTCCCCTCTTTTCCTTCCACTCTCTCAAAAAAAAAAAAAAAAAAAAAAAATCAATGGAAAAATATATCCCCTGGTGAGGATTAACAACAAAAAAATCAAATTTGTTACTTCATATTTGCATTGGTTTTCATTCCCTCTCAATAAAAGGATTAGTTACATTGGTTACCCAACATATTTACTTATGTAATTCTGCGCAAGTTTTGATATTTTCCAAAAAAGCAGTTCTGTTGTCCAAAAATGAAGTGTTTTCATATTATCAATGAAACCATTCAGGGTAGGTGAAAATGATATGAAGAATTACAATTTCTTCTCCATCCTCAAACTTCTATCCTTCCTTCCTTCCTTCCTTCCTTCCTTCCTTCCTTCCTTCCTTCCTTCCTTCCTTCCTTCCTTCCTTCCTTCCTTCCATCCATCTACCTAAAACCTATTCTATGCTCAGATGGTGATTAGCACATATTACTTTATCTGCTACAGCTCAAACAAGATGAACCCTTGTTTTCTGGTGTCAATGCATCTGTCAGTGCCACATGCTAAACCAGTTGAAAACAGGTGCTCCCGTGATGCTACAATGACTCACTCCTTGCAGCAACAGTTCCTCAGGAGGCCTTTCCCACCAGGTATGCCCACCCGCAGTTACTAACTGACTCTGAAGACCTGGGCCAAAACTAGCTTTAAAGTTAAAAGTCTTTAACTTAACCCACTCTTTTAGCTGTTGCTGCCCAAACATGCACGTGTATTGGAGGTGCTGACCAGATGGGCTTTCAGATTCAGGCCTCTGCCGTTAGAACAAGTATCCCTGACAAACCCACCCAGGTCTTGCGAAATGTGTCCACCCCTCTTTGACCACCTTTCTAACGAGGAGTATTGAAAGACGTATGCTTTGTCAACATGCAGAAATATGGCCCATAATATCTTTCTTTCCAGTGCATGTATACTTGCCTTACACTTACATTAAGAAAGGTCGTGGGGGAGGGGAGGTGCAGGGTGGAGGGGATCAATGTGGGAATAAAGGGATATCTCTAATACTTTCAATAATAAAGATAAATTTTAAAAGAAAGATCATTAAAGTGATTCTTTCCAAAACAAATATCTCCCAGGTGACTGAATCCACCTCTAGATTTAGAAGCAGCTGACAAATTCTAAGTTGAGCTTTACTCAATGGAGTGGTTTATTTTTCTTTGTATGTGTATGTCTTACCTTCTCAACTAAGAGGTTAAATTCTTTAAAGTAGTAAGTTCTTTATACATAATAAGTGCTCAATAAATAACTAATTATATTAGCAGTGTGAATAGAGAAAAATTACTCAACATTTAGAAAGGTGGGTGAATGGATAGATCTATCCCATGGACATCTCCTCTGTCCTGGGAGGCAGCTTGGAGCTGAGCTCAGATAAGATGGACCCCAGGGATCAACAGCACTACTATTCAGCATGGTATATTCAACAGCACTACTATTATCTATGGCCTTCCATAATGGCTTTGAAATATATTTGTAGGACCTCAGGTTTAAGATGATGTTTAAAAACAAAACCACATCTATCCATTGTTCTCTAGGCTTTGACGAGGAACCTGGTTTTTCTTCATCAGAGAAAATAAGAAAGAATAAGCCAGGAACACACAATGGATACTCAAAGTCTGTCTATACAGGGCGCCTCTACAGGTTTTGATATGCAGAGTAGGGCCTAGAGATGGTTCCAGAAAACAAGAGACTTATCTGAAACCCAGACCTTCTCTGATGCTCTAGACCAAGGGTGGGCAAATGTTTTCTACACAGGGCCAGCTAATGAATATTTTAGGCTTTGCAGGCATGAAGTTCAACTTGCTGTAGTACGAAAGCAGCCACAGATAATATGGAAACAAATGAACATGGCTTTGTTCCAATAAAACTTTATTTATAGACCAGGTAATTTAAAAGTTAACATAATTTTCATGTGTCTCAAAATGTTATCTTTCTTTTGTTTTGTTTTTTTCAACCATTTAAAAATATAGAAACCCTTCTTATATTGGTCCATAATCGCAGATCCCTGCTCTAGACCAGAGGCTACCAAAGGCTGCAGGAAATATTTTGCTTGTGCCTAAAAATGTAGAGAAGAGTAAATCAGGAGCCAGATAGAAATAATTAATCCAAAGTCTGGGAGGGAGATGGTCTCCACCAACTGCACTCCAATAGGGAAACCTAGGAAATGATGACCACTAATGACCAACATTCCCTCTCGAGGTTACAGTCCGCAACAGAAAACTTTGGTTGGCCCTCTCTACCTGCAAAGCATTAAAATTGCTAAGGCTGTAAACTGAAGTTCCTCCTGAAGATGATGATAAAGATGATGACAACAGCAGCAACAAGTTAGGGGGAAAGAACAGAAGAATCTGTTGGTAAGAACCCAAAGCATGAACATAGGGTTTTATTTGCCTGTCCCTTTTGATCCCCCAACCTTGCCCATTTTTGTTTTGGCTTTCCATTGCTTTAAAAAAACGTATAAATGTACACCAAAAACACAAGCACCCACTACTTTGGTAAATAGCATACTGTTCATATTTTTCTCTACCTTTTCGTTTCCCCCTCAACAATATATCCTGCAGGCCTCTCCACAGCAGTGTATAGAATGTTCTAGATTCCATGTTACGACTGCACATACCCACATATGATGGTGTGGATTTGCCATAGATTATTTAACCAGCCCATCATCTGTGGTCACTCGGCTTGCTGTTCCTTTTGCTAATAGAAACATAGCTCACAAATAACAGCCATAGTTGTTACTGATCTGTACTTGGATCTGCCATACTGTGCATTTTACACGTATTATCCCATTTATTTCTTATAGCAATCTCTTGAGACAGGGTTATGATCTCCCCTGCACGATAAGAAAACCGAGGTTTGGGGAAGTTAAATAACATGCCGAGGGTGATGTCAGCAGCAGAGCAAGGATGCCTGACCTCGTGGCGTGTTCCCAGGCACTCAGCCTGCTTCCTCCTCCTGACTCAGGGTCACAGGGAGACCAGGCTAGATCAGGGTCCTCTCTCCCTGAACCCCCACAAGGCGTGTGCCATGAGCTCACATTTTTTGCAAACTAATCAAGGCCAAGCTTTCTACTTCTTCCAGCCTCCGCTGGGACTGGATGTGTTAAACAGCTGCACAAGGTTTGGACCGTTGCCCAGGATGTCCCCATCCTGACAAAAAATAGGCTCATACAGGACAAAGCAGAGAGTCCTGCCTCGTTTGCGTTCTTTCTGATGAAGGATTGCCCTCTACGCCTCAGGCTAATGTGTTTCCCCAGAAGCCTTTGTTTTGAAGGGAGAGTGCTGGGCCAACCTCTCCCTTCTAAAGCCAGGGCCACCAAATGGTTTTCAAGACACTGCTGCTTCTCCCTCCTCGTCTCTGTCCTAAAAGGACCTCTTCCCTGCGAGCCAGTCAAGGACAGGAGGGTGAGCTTGGGGGCCTGTAAGCAGGGAATAAAGATAATCGGAAGCGCCTGCCTTGGACCCCCACCCTGGCCTGAATGTGGGTAGAGCGAAGACATCAGCGAACATCAGCCCTCAGCCTGGGAGCCCCCCAGTCCTGGAGGCTGTAGGAGGTTAAACGGCGGCAGCACCTGGGTACAGGTCACAGAGGCCAAGGCAGAAACTGCCTAGGACCTTGGAATGGGGACAGGGGATACACTGAGGCTGCTTTCTGTGCTTAAAGCAGAGCTGTGGCTTGTAGTGCCAGGGAAGGAAGCCGCGACTCCCCCAGACGGTGCTTCTTAGGGGTGTGCTGAGCCGAGGGAGGAAGGGGGAGGGACATATTTCAGAAGTATAAGATTGGCCTTTATTATTAGGTCAAACTAACATTCCAGTTTTGAAGCAAAACAAGGTAATCGTTTGTATTTATTGAGTGGTTTAAGTACTAAGATAAAGATTTTACCTACCTCAGTTCATCTGTATCTCATCCTAAAAGATACAATTCTCATTTTACAGATGTGAAAATTGAGGCTCAAAGAGCTTCAGCGATTTGCCCAAGTTCGCAGACTTAGTAAGCAGTAGAGTCCTGACTCAAACTCAGATCTGCTGATTGTAAAGTTCAGGTACTTAGCTATTTTACTGTGCTGGACCCTCTTTCTTTATCCATTCATTTGAGAAATATTTATTTAACATCTATGCACTAAACACATGTTATCATGGGGGTATAATAATGAATGAGACAAACATGGACTTTGCTTTCACTGAGCTTTCTTCTAGTGGGGGAAAAATAAACAAGTAAATAAGTAAACAATATGATTACAGATTGTAATAATGCTGTGTCTCCCATCTAAGATTTGAGATTGTTTTAAAATGAATTACTTTTTTTAAGTATCTAGTAATCAGTGAGAGGGTGGGGATAGTCTACAAACTCCTTACATTGAATTTGTCTATTTAAAGTATAGTATTCTAAGAGGGTTTCTTTACACTTAGCAATTTTATTTATTACGAATTTCTCCCAGGTTGAGCCCAAGCTACCATTTCATTTTTATTAATATTTTTAAAATATCCTGAATTCAATGTTTCCAAAATCCTAAAAATCCATTTCAAAGGATCCGAGTGTATATAATCTAACTCTGAGATGTTTGAAAGATGTTCCCAGGAAAGTTAAAATTAAGCCCTAGGAAGAGTGGCAGGAGGAACTAACTAGTGAGGTTTTTCAGCAGAAGAGGGTGACTCACTTCCCCAGAAAAGCGAGTCCCCATTTTTTCTTGCATGTTTGAAGCTGTGTGAAAATCTCCCACAAAAGAATACAAGATATGAATTCAACCCATAATTTGAAAGACAAGTATATCAGACGAAAAGTGATCGACACAGTATTATTATATTCTACGATTATCATTGTTCTTCCATGTAGTTAGAAGATTTAAATCGGAGCAATCTTTTCTCCTTTAGGTTCACAAATACCTAGGAGGAAGGGAGGCTGCTAATGATAGTATTCCCACAATTTCCTAAACAGCATTTGAATTAAAGATACCTGCCGCCTCCTAGTCTGACAGGGGCCTGGAGTCTAATTAGATTAGCATCTCTAAACTGCTGTAGGTTTCCCAGCGATAGGCTTTGGGTAAACATAAGGTATTATTATTATTATTATCATGGTGTCATTATGTTATTGTAACTGTGTGGATTCTCCCATAAGGCTACGTGGGATGGGATCCTAGCCCAGGCCATTATTTGTCTAGTGCTCTGAGCCTAGATGAAAGGCATGTACATGTTGTCTTGTGTTCGCATTATCGCTGGGATTATTGTGGCATTTATGATCATTGAAGAACAACCCACATTTTCAAATTCATCTCAACAACTCTCCCCAATTATTCTAAAGTTTCCCGTGTGATTGCGATGGTGTGCTCTTTCGAGCCTGTTTGGCGGCCTGGGGTAAGAGAGCACCCTGAGCTTCGGACGCCTCTTAGGGCATTGGGGAGACAGGGAGGATCCCCTAGGATGGTGGTGTTTACCCCTGTTGGGCTAGAACCTGGCAAAGGGTGCTTGCCCCAGGCCCATTGACAGCCACTCTCAGGTAAGTCATTCTGGTTAAAACCAGCTTTGAGTGACTCTTCTGTCACATTTGCTCCTTTAGGAGCCACAAATGGCTATTCTGGAAAAGATTAAGATGGGATCTATTTCAAAAAGAGGAAGGGAGAAGAGCTGTAGAGCCAAACGGTACACGAGAGAATCATTTTATGAGATTAAAGTAGTTGATTCATGGCTAAATAGACCGGCTGGTGAAGTTGTACAGTTTATTTTAGGAGGGTATTAATAAATCCAAAGATTTATGTGATTGGTGATGAAGATTTTATTTTGGAGTCTGTGAGTTTGGGACCTGCCTAATTTTACCTTGCCGTACTCTGACAACGTCATGCTCAGGGGTCATTTCCATTCCATCGTATTGTTTTTCCTCCAGTGAATTTCACTATTACTAATCTTCTCTCAACTGTGTTTACAGATGCGGCCATAATTATTTACATTTAAGCCTCACCCTTAAGGTTTGCATTTTCTCTCATTTCTTCCACCAAAAGCCCAGTGTTTTATGCTACCAGGGAATCTGAAAGACTGCATAATTTATAAATGGAAGGTGATGGATCCCTTTATCTATCTGTCATCCCACAGTTGTAGTTCTTTGCAGGGCCGAATATTATCCCATTTAAATGAAGGAAAACCCACCCAATTGATGAGCCAGCTGTTCACAGAAATTTTCATAACTATTCAGGCCTCAGACTAATCTAGTTCTGCGCGATTTATTAAACGTGTTTGTAATAACAGAGCTGTCACCACTCTCTTAGTATCCAATGATTGGTTCGGGGCTGGCGTTTTCATGGGCTGCTGAGACTGTCAGGCTGGAGAAAGTATTTTGCTCTTGTCCGAGGACCGATCCCCCCCAGGATCTGTCTGCGGAGAGGCAAGGGGACTAGAGTCCTGGGGGGGGAGGGATTTGCGTGGCTGCTGCGAAGACCTTGGCTTTGATGCAAATCATCCAACAAAAAAAGTGACTGTAACTTGACTGCTATTTCTCGTAGGGTTTGCAGGAGCATTTCACGCGCAGCCACAGGTTGCAGCTGGTGTGGCTGACCATGGTTTTGTGTGGCTGAGTGCTTAGGCCGGCACTTTATTATCAGAACAGAACAAATCTTGGCTGATGTGCGTGGTGTAAAGAATCCCAGGGCGCCTCAGCGCCTCATTCTCCGGCCATTCTTCCCAGGTTTTCTGCTGTTGCACTCCGGATAATTGCAGTTTAATTGGGTGACATGAAATGAAAACTGTGTCCACATTATCCAGGATTATCTCTTTTTCCTGAAGCCTGCCACCAGCTGAAAGGAGCCCATTTATCAGACCCAAGAGCTGCGCTCGGTTGCTTTTACGAGCAAGGAAGAGTGTGAGAACAGGCTGGGAAAGGGAGAAAGGGAGCTGACAGCTAAGAAAAATTATTTCAGTTGTTTATCATGAGGAAAGTTTATCTGATTCTTTACAAGATGATATGGAGGCCAGTGTGTCGAGCCATGAGTAATGAACACTGACCAAGCTTGCTTCCTCCGCTGGTCTGACCCAGCACCGCTTCTCCTTTGTGTGGGCACAGATCAACTTTAAAAGCTTCTTTCAGGCAGCATGAATGCACTTCATTTTACCAAAAAGAACTTTGTATTGATGGCTAGAAAAAAGGAAGGTTGTTTAAAAAGGAAGGGTAGACAATCAGGACCAAATGAGGAGCCTTCAGTTTCTATTATGAGCATGTCGCTCCATTCTCCTCATCTGTTTATACATTCCCAGCACAATGATGTCTCTTCGCAGTAATATGTTTCCCCTTTTACACTATTCATATTGAAAAAGCCCTCACATCATGACCATGGTAATAAATACCATAGAAATGTGGGTATAATTTCAATTTGCATTCTGCGAGATCAAGGTAAACCTTAGGGCCAGAAGAATATTCTGCTAATGCTCATTCATCATTCTTCAGATCCAGGTAAAAGAAGGACCTTGTCACTACACTGCAAACCCCTTCTGTTGCTATTGCATTTGTGTGAACATTTTAGCCTAATGCACCAATTGTTAAGTGGAAAGAGCAGTCTTTGAAATTGTCTATTGCACTCAAATCCCTAGCTACACAAGGTCTGGGCAGGAGGCGTTCCTATTCAGGAGCAAACAGAAGGCTTTAGTTCAGTAAGCACAGTGTGGTTGAAGGTTACAGAGGATATTGTATGTTTTTTTAAATAAAAGTTTTCAAATGGAGGAAAAGTCATTATCTATAATGGTAACGGTCAACATCTGGCAAAACGGTAGGCCATGTGGCTGAAGTCCTCGCGTTTAGGAATATCCATCAATGGCTGGTTGACATCCGGGTGCCCTAAACGTGCAAGGTGGGAAGTTCTTCATGTCGTGGAAATAAACAGTTATTCACACATGGTAGCTGTTTGGGAGACATACACTGTGTTATCACACACATGGATTCAGTATTCTCTGTAATGTCTGGTGTTCAATTTGATGGTGACTTTCAAAAATAAGGAGAGAAAAGGCTGTAAGTTTATGTGAAAGATAAAAATTTGATATTATGCATATACTATAAATAGACTATTCATTCTATTCATTGGTTATCTACTGAGGTCATATAACTCAGCTACCTCTAGAACTTTAACCTTCCCTTTTTCTTCTCTCAGAATAGATAAGAAAGTGTCAATAAGTTTCCCAAAGCAGTGACTTTCTTTAGGGCTGAGATGTTCTCTTCGTATTTTCCATATCGCCCAGGGAGTATGTGCGTTTAGAGGAGCAGGCATTTGGTGGAGAGCTGTAATTCCCTTAAGGCTATTTTTTCTGCTATCTTTTATTATTATTATTATAACAATAATTTACAAAATTTTTGAATGAGGGGTATGGTTAAAAAATTTTTTATTACAATTTGTTCTTCTCATTCCATTCAACCCCCTTAAAGAAGTTTAAAATCAAATCTTTCCTTGTGACTTGTTTTCCTTTACCCTGTATCTATGTTGTATGTAATTAAAAATATTCCCAGGGGCCTCTCTACTTTCATGGGTTTCATTTCCATTTGAATTATTATACTTTTATGTTTATTTTAAATAATGTGTGATTTATTCAGAAAGAAAACAGTTATATGTCAATTATATCACATTAAAACTGAGGGGGGGAAGGAAAAAGAAGAAAGAAAATTAAAAAGAAAGAAATGACATTTAATTTTTGCCAAAAAGCATGAGCACAAAACTAACTGTACTTGAAATCTCCTAATCTTACCGCCTGTAGAAAAATGAGAATTTGACAGAGCCTCTTCATGTGTTAGAAGAATTGACCCCCAAACATATTATCATCGTAATTTAAAATTTTAATTTATTCTCTTGCTCTTAAAAAAGACCTACTACCCCATATAGCACATTTGCAGCTATTGCCCAGTGCAAGAAAGGCTGACATTAGGTTATTTTAAAAGGATTCATTCACTTCTTTCCAGATACAGAAGAAAAAAATGTCTGCCTGACTCATCTTCGCTCCTCTGGCAGAAATGACAAATATACACACAGGCAAACAAACCCCACGTCAGACTGATTTCTAAAAGCCTGGAGATGAGTGTCGTGGGCTCAGAAACCTATTTGTCAAACAGCCATGCCTCCTTGCACTGCCTTCGTCTCAGTCAGCAAGGAAGGCATCTCGGATTAGGCTTACAGCAGACACTGTCATGCCTTTCTTTACGTTAGGTATCACAATTCTGGATGTATATCCCAATATACTTATCCTCTGAAAGAGAGCTGGGTTCAAAAAAAATCACAAAAAGTGAGGATGTCACACAGACTGACAGCATATGTAGGATTATTGTCCATCAAGGCAGCGAAAAGAAGCATACGTTTGGAGCACCAACTTGTCTGTGTGCTAGCACATGGGATGGATATAGAAAAAGAAAAACCCCCACATTATAACAAAATAAGATATAACACAGCAAAACAGACAAACCAACCAACCAGAAATTCTAGAAAACTCCAAAGGCTGAGCGAGAGGGACTTGGAGCTCTCTGGCTCACTTGCTCTATGTGTGGGTTTTAGCTAAATACTGAGTGGGGTTTTTTACTATTTTCCTGCAGCTACCCATCCAAAGCTCTATTGGGAGCAGAATACAAATATCATTTAAAAAATCTGGATAATGAGACAACAATATAGTAGGGTGTTTCCGTGCAACTTTTAGATAAGGAGTTTCTAAGAAATCACCTGAGGGTCTACGACATCGTGGTAGATGGTCCACCAGGGCCATGGGCCCCATATGCTGCTGCAATAAAACAAGAGCAAGGGGCACTCTTTCAAAGAAGCATTGAAAGTGAAACAAAAAACATGTTCATGATGAGAGCTAACATTTACTGAATTCTTTCTATGCTAAGCACTTTAGTTGCCTTTTTATTTCCCAACAACCATAAGTCATACATATTAGAAATTAATGCATAGAGAGGTAAAATTATTTCTTCAAGGTAACAGAATATTATGGGTTGAATTGTTTCTCTTTCTATCCCTACCATAGCCCCTTGATTTATAGTTGGCATTCTAACCCTCAGAACCTTAGAATGTGACCGTATTTGGAAATTGGGTCTTTGCAGATATAATTAGTTAAGGTGAGGTCAAGCTGGAGTAGAGTAAGCCTCTACTCCAATATGACTGTGTCCTTATTAAAAGGGGAAATTTGGACATACACACACACACACACGGAGAAGACCAGGTGAAGATGAAGGCAGAGATCACGGTGATGCCAAGGAACATCAAAGATTGCCAGTAAACCTCCAGAAGCTAGTGGAGAGCCAAGGAACAGATTCTTGCTCACAGCCCTTAGAAGGAGCCAACCCTGTGGACATCTTGACCTTGGATTTCTAACCTCCAGAACTATGAGACAATAAAATTTCTGTTGTTTAAGACACTCAGTTGTGGTACTCTGTTATAGCAAACAAACATACAGAATCAATAGGTGGTGGAGGTAGAACTTGAACTCAGGCCGTACGTAGGTTTGGAATCACTATACCATATCATTGCTCCTCTTGAGTTGTGTGTACAGTTCTGGGCACCTCAGCTAGGTGTAGGGCATTTCAGCATGAAATTTAATGTGATACTTGCTCTCCAGAGCAAAGATAGATTATTCCCACCATTGCTTGAGGTCGTAAAATGTTAGAGCTCAAAGGAAGCTCAAAGATATCCTAGAGCAGTGGTTTCCAAATTGTGTCCTATAGAACCCTAAGTGCCTCTAGGGGTTCCTCAGAAGCTCCTGCAATGTCAAGGGGAAAGGAGGAGCTGCAACCTCCAGGGCTCCCACTCTTATTTCACCCTGAGTGCTGTACTTTCCTATGATTTGTACTTTGTACTTCCACATAGATTTGGTTTGAAGAAAGGGTTTTGCAGCTTGAAAGATGAAAACCACTAATCTCATCCAAATCCATCATTTTCCTGATCAAGACACTGAGGTCGGAAAAGGCTGAAGTTCTCAAGATTGTGGGTGAGCTTGGTAGAGTCAGGATTAAAAGTCACTTCTATTCTGCTATACCCTACTAATCACTGTAGTAGAAAAAGTGGCTGTTCCTTGAAAATGAGGGTCCCAGGACACATGGCTGACCTTGGAGTCTGGCTGTCTATTGGGATGGTCTTCGGGCACTTCAGTAGATAAAAAGGAGCCTGGACACCCTGACTCCTGGGGGTGGCTACCCAGGCACCTTCCCTCACAGCCATGTATGGAAAATTGTGGCCCTGACCTGGAAATTTATGCACAGGCTTAAACTCTAGACATTGCCCTATTCATAGCCCAGGTGGGAGTACTTTATATAATGGAGCTCTTTCTATCTGGCAACTAGTGGGCTTTCCTAATATTTGAGAGTTTCTTTTTGATTCAGTTATCCCACAGAGTCAGGGGAAATTGGTAATGAACAGATGATAACAAGAGGAAGACTAAGTGATGTCTGGAAAAAGAGAAACTTCTTTCAAGCCTAAGAATCCTGCATGTGGCCTAAAGTGACACTTCTTCCCTCAGAATCTATTTCCATTTACTGCTTCACATGGGACTAAGGAAGCTCCTTTCGGGGTGGGGGACACTCAAATCCCACCCATAGTGGTTAGACATATCAACACTGATGGTTTTGGAGGAGCGAGAGGTGACAGAAACCAGTTTCTGTGCCAAGGAAGGAAGAGACACAGAATGAGCCAGGTTGAGCAACAGATCCTAAGAACCAGATGGGTTAGAATTCCTATGTGTGTTGCTACCCAAATGAACTGTTGTTCATGTGACATGAAAGAGTTGCTTCAGTAAACCCTTTAGCGCATTGAGCCCGAGTTACCCACTATGAGATCACCACCTCCCCACTGGCCCTCTGTTTCAACCAGCAAGAGATTAACTGAACTAGAAGTATCTGCCGTGTCCCTTCCTAGGACAGTGCCCAGCAGTCTCAGCACTGTGAAGGTCAAGAGCATTATTAAAGGGAATCAGCACCAAGATGTCAGCTCATGCTGATGTAGGAGTGCCATGGTCAGCTCATGTTAGAAAAAACAGCTGTTTCTGGAAATTCTCTTAAATTTCTAGGGCTAAAGCAACCCTGCTGTGAGAGAGAGCCTTTCTAATTGAGAACAACAGAGGAGGAAGGAATGTATGCCTTCTGACTTCACAAGATCATCCCTGGCCAGACTGAATTGGCAGGTGTCCCCTCTGAGGAGGTGGTGGAATGCCAGCTCTGCTGGCACTGAGACAGTGGTGGCTCAGGCAGGAAGGGCTGAATTCCAGCTCTAATAGCCTTGAGGTAGCAGTCATGTTGTTTGGTCAAGGCCAGCAGTAGCAGAGCCCCGGCTTGGCCAAAAACAACTATACTGATTCAAGAAAACATGTAAAATGCCTCTTGTCAATTAGCAGACATGTTTGGAAGAAGACGAGCCCCAAGGAATTGGGGTTCCCACATGTGCAGGTAAGGGCTAGAGCTTCATGACTTGGATATTCATGTTGAAGTGACTGTATTTGTACGCACAGGCCAGTGAAGCATGGGGCACTGGGTTGCCGGTTACTGTTACTGTCTAATGGGCATGATTACAGAACAAGTTGCTCCTTGAATATTAATTTCCAAGACCTCAGCAAGAAGAGTGAAGTTCAGATTCCTTCTTCTCATAATGTCTTTGTACTTCTGAAAATGAGTTCTGGCTTCTATGTTCAAGAAGACTGAATAAATATACATATTTACTCTCTTTTCTTCCAAAATATCATTGTGGTGACAGCAACAACAAAAAACCTCCAAAGGGAATAATTGAACTTAAGAGAAAGGGGAAGAAGAAACATCAGCAGACCAGAGGGACTAATGGATTTCTGGAACATTGGAAGCAGAAGGAATCATATTGAGTGACATCCTGGAAGGGACAGGTCAGCAAGTTCCTGAAGGAGCAGTGGGCATGGGAGGCCTTCTTGGTGGGTGAGCCAGAGAGAGGCTGCAAGAACAGAGAGAAGGGGTGAGTGAAAAATGGGCAGACGTGGTTTATTGAAGGATTGCTTCTTGAGCATTTACACAAATGCACCCTTCCTCCGCCACCCACACCCCCCACAAGTGGGGAAGACCTTTAGTCTCAGATTAAAATCAGATGGTTGCTCTCTAAAGAAAATGTTGCTTAGGGAGATCTAAGGAACCAAGAGTGGCTGTGGGTACCCAGAGCTTTATTTTGGCATAATGAAAAGAGATGTTTTGTCAGCTCCGTGCCAAGACACCCTAAAGAGAGCCTGCCAGACGACAGACATGCCCTACAGGCATGCACATTTCTTACAGTCAGCCCTTTCTTTTAGGGAAAAGGTTGGAGGGAAAGCAAGACTACCCACATCTAGAAGCCATCCAATCCACACAAGCTTCTTTATTAGGCTACTGTGTGAGTGAGGTTGTGGTAAGATGTGGTAACAAGTGGCTAAAGAAAGATAAAAGGTTCATTTCACTATCACAAGCCATCCTGCCAGTGAATGGCTCTTCTCATGAGTCAAGGAAGCTCAGCCATCATCAACCCATGGTGTCCAGGGTCACTTCAGCCTGCAGAAAGAGGGAAAGGGGTCATGGAGGAGTCATGCTCATGCTCTTACAAGCAGCCACTTGAAAGAGGCTCATTACCTTGGGTAGAACACTTAACTGCAAGCACACCTGGGAAATAAAGTCTAGCCATGAACCACGAAGAAGAGAAACAGCTTTTAGTGGACAGATAGCAGCCTCTGCTCAGATACATTGAAGGACCACCAGATGGTCAATGACAAATGATGGCACCAGAAAGGAGGAACAAGGGGGAGGAAGAGACAAACCAACCTCAGAGCTTATTCAGTGAACTTAAGAGAAGCTCCAGAAATTCTGTTTAGAGTTTTGAAAAGATACTTCATCCATTAAAAAAAATTAGGCTGCTACGAAAAAAACCCAAAGAACAGGTAAAAGTCATAAAGTATGAAGACCAAAATTTAAAAATTCAATAGAAGGGTAGATGACAACAGCAGTTGCTGGTTTTGAATTTTTAAAATAAACTTATAGAAAAGTCCAGACTTGATAATAGTTAAAGAACAGAACATGAAAGTCATGAACATCGCAGGTAGAGGAGCAGACAGGTGAAGGGACAGGTAAAGGCTCTAATTTCCTCAAGTCACACAGTAGGAGGTCAAGACACACAGTCTAAAAGTATTGGATCAAAAAATAGATTATGTATGTTCTCTTAAATTAACCAACAGAACTGAAAATAAATGTGAGGTTGGGAGGGGGTGGAAAGAGAAGAGAAAGATTCAGGTAAGCTCTCTTTTCTCATTCACTTGATACAGCTGGAAGTGACAAGTCAAAAAAGACAGGTGAAGCAAAACATCCAGCTATATGGAGGTAGCCACTAGAAAAAAATAAGAGAGAAGTGGTTAAAAGTAGTTCCCTTTGATAAATGGGACTAAAATACAAAGTGGGTGGAAGATTTGCTTTCTATTTCATATTCTTAGATATTTTAAATTTCATTATCATAGTTTTCTTGTATTGAATAAGTTCTAGAAAAACACAAATGGCTAACAGTGGTTATGGTGAGTTGGAATGAGGGATATATGGGAGAATTAGGAAATGTTAACATTAAAAAATATTTTTACTTGCCTATATTATATTTTTACAATAATAATTATTACTTTACATTAAAATGTCATATTAAAATTTTAAGTAGAACCCACCCTCACATTTTAAGTGACTTGTGACAGGAACAGTTCCTCTTTTTTCTTTTAAATGTATCTTTATTGTTGAAAGTATTACAGATATCCCCTCTTTCTCCCCACATTGATCCCCTCCACCTCCCACCTGCCCCCTGCTAGGAGGAACAGGCCTTTTTTAATTGTAAGGACCCTCAGTGCACAAATCACAGGCTGTAGGCAGATTATCCAAAATTCTATCGTGAGGACTCTGACCTTCAACCTCACCACTAACTGCATCTATTTTTGTACAGAATGGATCCTCACAGACTACTGGGTCTGATTTCCTGTAGGCACACTTTACAATGTCAATTGATTAGTTTTGCCAATATAGTTTATTGCACTATTATGTCCTTTAAAGACTGTACAGGTGTACACTGTCCTTTCTGGGGGCTGTCACCCAAGAACATGTAGTACAAGGATTTTTAAAGAATTGTATTTAAAGAGCAACATTACTAATATTTCAACATCGTTAACGTTTAACAATTTATTTCAAGCTGTGGTATGAGTAAAATTGAATGCCAGAGGGCTAGCTTTTATGGTTCTTGTTTTAATAATCATATGGCAATGTCTTTATTAATACCATCTTTGTAACCGAAGCTGTGAGTTTGACTGATTTTGTTTAATGACCACATAACTTCAAAGATATCAGGACCTACCTTAGGCCAGAAAAGATTGGAGAGTTCAGAAAGGAGAAGCAGCAGGAAACAAAAACATATTTTGTTCACTTAAAAGGTTTCTTGCTTGCTAGCAAGTCTGATTTTATAGCTATCAAGAGTTGATACGATCACATGACTCTCCAGTGCACTGGAAGTCCTCTGAGGGCAAGGAGGGCTGTGTAAGGGGGTCTGTTAATATATTTGGTCCTGGCACTGTGGACATTCAGTAAATATTTTTTAATGAGTACATGTATATATAAATGAATGAATGAACAAATGCATGAATGAATGAATGATTAGATAGACTTCGGTTTTCTAAGTCTGTCTGGTTCTCCTGCAGAAGTCCACACCACCTCTCCTATCATAGCCGCAAGATTACCAAAGTGAAATCTTTAAAAGTTTTAAAGCCTCAAAAGGCAAAGACTGACCCCGGAAGACTTATTTTCCAATTTTGATCAAATGAAGCCATAGGGACAGCCTCACCTCCTCCATGAGTGGCATTTATGCCAAATAGATTTCACAAGCTAGACAGTCCATTCTTAAGTGTGTGAATTTATTTCAAAGTTTAGACTGTAAATAGGGCACCATGGAAACCATAAAAATGAAGATATGGTGATTTACAGGAAGATGTATGTTTAAATCAGAATATCTCCTTAGGTGAAACATATCACCAACCAAACAGATTTTATCAAGGGGCAGACTCAGAGGTAATGATGGGCTGACTGGTGTGAGAGATAAACCTGAGTAATGGCTGGCAGGTCTATTGAACTTGGACATTCATGAGGATTTCCTTCCAGCAATTCCTTCTAGAACATGCCCCACAGGGAAAACTGCTCTACTAGCGTGGTATCTGTGAACCTCTGCAGCTTTGCAGTGAAGTTTTTAAGAGAGCAATACTAAAATAAACTCAACTCCTCTGTAGTCCCCATCTCCCCAGCAGTATCATAGACCTCTTCTGCCAGGGATGGAAATGGAAATTACTTAACCCAAGGCCTTGAAAGTCACTGCAGAACTGGAGACCCCTTTCCCCACACTCGGAGGGGAGAGAGGGCGTCCTGGAGCTTCATTTATGGGATCCTCAGACTTCCCATTGGGCCCCTTCTGTAGGTCTTCAGTGAGAGCATGGCAACATGGGCCTCGCTCTGCCAGGGACCCCTTGGTTTGCTTTCCATAACCTGGGAACTTGGTGGTGGTATACCTTCAGGATAAAAGCTAAGCATCTGATAAGCGTTTTGAGTTGTAGTCTAAGGTTACACCCTGTCCTACCCCCCTCCCATCATTCAACTTATCTGTTAGGGGGGATCTGACAAGTTTACCTCTCCTCAGAGGCTCCTTGGCATGGCTCCAAAAGATGCAGGAGGGCACACCCTTAAATATAATGTAGTCAAAGTGCTATTAAACTAATTATAGCATTTATTATAGAACTATTTACAAGGTAAAGTCATGCAACATAAAACATTAAAGAAACATAATTACACAGAAATGGAAGGGAGAGAAGGCCATCAAATACAGGGCACTTGATTAATCAGTTGGGTTGTAGGCTCATCCAGACGAGCAGACGTGGAGCCTACCTCCTTGGGAAAAACTGCAGCATCTTGGGATATAGCAGTTGCTAGTTTTTCATTTTCTCTTCATTTTTAGTGATAAAAGAAAATGCATATTTTTTTCCTTTAAAGGAATGGAGCCTTCACATGGAATCATTGCAATTGTCAATCATCTGTATCTCTCCACATCAAGATGAATGATATTACTAAGCAACCGTGATAGTATCTAGTGCAGAGAACAGATACCAATCTCATAATCCTTTAATTTAAAGGAAACACTACTGGCTATGTTGCAGTATTTCTGTACAGAACTTCAACAATTTGTAGGATTTGTTTAGCATGATGAGGTTTTTGATACACCATTTGCTCTGTCTTTTTTATGTCTCCAAATCACTCAGGACAAGATGTTTTAAACTTTATTAACTTAATTCACTCACAGAAGGACTATTGTTTCCTTCCTTTTTTAAGGCTTTTCAAGTATGTCTCCAATTTGACATCTTTCTTTCTATTTTATCATATTCATTCATTCATTCAAGGGACAGCAACTCCATTCTTCCAGTGGCTCAAGTCAAAACTCAGGAATCATCCTGGTTCTTCTTTTTTTTTCACATCTCACCTAAAATCCATTAAGAAGTCCTATTATGTCTACCTTCAAAATATATCCCAAAATGTATGGGTAAGTTACTTACTTTCTCAGAGCTTCAATTTTCTCATCTGCAATATTGGGATAATAGTGTTACATCCTCCCGCCAAAGAAGCCTTGGGAAGATTAAATGACATCGTAACAATGCAAGGTGTCGGGTACCTGGTAAATGTTCATTAAGTATTTGCATCTATTCCATCACAGTTATTGGGCTTACATGGCAACTGAAATCATATTGTAAGTGTCATACTTCTATGGAATGCTGAAAAATTCAGAGGAATGGCAAGAAAGAGACATCAGTAAAGCATCAACAAATGAAAGAAATGTTAGTTGTAAAAAACATGGAAACAAATACAATGCTATTTAAAGTCTGGAAAACAAAATTAGCCAAGAAAAGTATACATTTATTCTTAAGGAGACAAATGAACAAAACATTTAGAAATAAGATTGGCAGCCAGGTATTTGCAATTTCCAAGCCAAGAACATTTATGGAAAAGAGAAAAACCCCCACAAATTTTGATTATACTTTAAAAGAATATATCTAAAATCTGAGCACCTCTCATCGCCTCAGCTGATGAGTTATTCTTAGAAAATTCTCTTTACTGCAGTTCCTGATTTTTCTATAAAGAATATAGGCAACATGTACAGTCAGAAAAATGTTATTAAAAATACTTGGTTTACCTAAAAGGTAATAGCAGCCCTAAATTTTGTAGTTAACAAAGATTCTAGTAAAAGAATAAAAACTTCAGGTTTAACTTAGTTTGCATTTATTATAATAAGGTATGAAGTTTTCAAAGGTTAAAAGCTGAGCCACTTCTAACCCAAGAAAATTATATATCAATTTCCTTGAAATATGAAGGTAAGTGAAAAATATCCACTTTTAGGGATTAGTAGTTTCCACTTATTTTTAAGATGAAACTTATCCACACACATACAAAATGTTACAGGTTCCCGGGGAAGGGGAGCTATTTTTATAGTGTGTTTAGTTGTTTGGTTTCGGCTTGTAAGTTATATTATTAAATATGTTTATAAAAGTTTAGAGTATATAAAACTAATAAAAATGATCCTCGGTGTGGCTTTTCCCATAGGTTTGCCTTTGAATTACAGTGCTGTGGTTTAGGTAGTTCCAAGGCTATGTTTATTCTATAATTTTAAAATATAAAAGTTAATAACTTAATAGGAGGCACTTGAACTATAATTTTAATTATGAAACTGCGTTTTCCTCTCGACATCATAATTCACTATAGTTAGGATCAGAAAATCAGGCCACAAAAAAGGGCAAATCCTCTCAGATCCTATTTTAGATACTATTTTACTGCAAATGATTTTTATGCCTGTTGCCCTTTGTCCTTAGAGCTCTCACCAGGTATATTGGTAGCCTGAACTTGCTGGCAAATATCCCCAAATGAAATAGCATCAAACCTAGCATATACTCTGCTGGATGCTTGCAACTGTATAGGGGTGAGAGAAGAAATATGTGTATTCCAAATTGTTTTTTCAAAAGTATTTATTGAGCTCCCACTCCATGCCAGGAGCTGTGCTGGTTGTTTCTACCCAAATAACATCAATTAATACCTGTGAGTTTAAATCCAGGAGCAAGAAATTAAGGCAGTCGTACTCCACAGAGGGACAAAGGAAGTGGCCATACCAGGATTTGAACTCCAGTCATCTAATTCACAGAACACTGCATATATTCAAAAGCTTGCATGAAAATGGAGCTAGGAAGGTGAGATGAGAGAGTCATTGATCAGCTGCCTCCTGCACACCACCCACGGGGATCAAGCCCGCAACTGGGAATTGAACCTCGATGGATCCTAGGGAGATGCTCAACAGCTGAGCCACACTTGACTGGGCTGCATTTACCTTTTTAAACACCCTCAGAGGAAGTCATCAATCTGATCAGCCAGTGAGATAGTCATGCCCCATAGGGTCATAGTGTTGGAACTGGAGACCACTGGGGGGAACATGAAATTACAGAAAGGGTGTAGAGGGACGGCTCCCACTTGGCTGTGACATCCTAGTGTGAATTACAGCTCTGTCCCTTCCCATGTGTGTTATCTTGGGGAAATCCTCTACTAGCCCTGGTCTCCTCATCTCTAAAAAATAGGAACAGTACCATACTCTGTCTCACAGGGTTGAGACCAATGAGATGATATTTACAAACTTCTCACCCCAGTGCCTATGGAAAGTAATAAATATATATTGACATTCATTATCAGCAGCAGCATTACTAACCCAGATACGAAAAATTGATGCTTGCAGAGTTGCAATGACTTCATTTTCATGTGTACATATATGTCTTCATAAGTGTATGTACATGCACACACATACATACATGTACATATGGATGTACACACACAGATAACATCTCCTAAGCTGCCTATTACTACAGAAAGACCCATCTCTGTCCTCAAGGGTCTCAGAGTGGTGCAGGGAGACAGATGTGCGAACGAGCGTACTCTGAAAAACAGAGCTGTGAACATGTGCTCTGGGAAAGTCGTGAAGGAAGCAAGGCCGGGCACAATTAGCTGAGGCAGAAACAGAGGAGAACCCAGCTTCCTTCTTCAGATATGATTTTTAAAAGTGTGGCCACTGACATATCTTTGGGACCTACAAGGAGAGAGCAGGCTAAATGGACCCTCCTACTCCCTGATGCTACCAAGGTCTGGCCCAGGTGAAGCAGGGCTCCACTTCCCCCAGCAGCCTCTGCTGGTCTCCTTCCCTCTGAACCATGCAGATAGGACAGATGGAGACCACCCCCCAGCCTAGCTGTCCAGGTTGCCCACTCCCCAGCCTGTAGTTCACTGAGGAGGGAAAGCGACAGAAATGCATTCTCAGTTATCAAAATGAGAAATGTACCTCTTGGCATAGGTGCACATCCTCCAGAACCTTCTCCTCATGCACTGACCCTGCCCACCCTCCCTTAGTCCTTACCATGTCCCAAGTCCCCCCTCCTTAGAGAAACACAACAAAATTAGTACCTAGTGTCTCATCCCTGTTGCTCTCTCCATTACATTCAAATAAGTAGACATTAGTTAACTCATTCCTAGCACTCCTGAGAAATTCTTCTTCTATTTCTTAAAATCTAATTCCCAAGTGCATTTTTTCCTGTGTTATGCTGCTCAGAAGAAATAGAAAACAGTTAACCACTTTCTTCTGCCAAAAACTCTTTTAATATGACCACACTGATTTTAACAAGATCTGTTGGGACTTGGAGTGCTTTAAAGGAAAAATGACTACTTGACACAAAATATTATAAATTTACTTGTAAGAGTGGAGTGGTTTGAAATATCTGATGAGTCTCTATGTTTTACACACACTTACAAACATAGGTGAGCACACGTCATAGCTACACACTTCTAACAATATCATTGGAGTTTGAATCAGAGTTTAAAAAACTGGCCATAAGAAACAAAAAATTAATACATGTTATCCATCTCATCTAGGTGATTTTTAAAATGTAAACTTTTGAATTATATAATTCCTGGAGAAATTTTACACTTTATAAATATTTTAAAAGTTAATACCAAAATAGACTAGAAAATATTGGTGGTGAACCAACAACTTAAAAGTCATTGGGATGAAGATAATTAAGAGCGTTATTATGCAGATAGTGCAATAAAACAATATTTGCTTTGGTGACTCATAATGACATTAGGCATTTCAACTGAAACCAGTGAAATGTTATGTGATGGGAAAACAATTGATCTTAGTTTTTATCTACACATTCTCATTGCCTGGAGTTTCTTCTTGTTAAATAAAGCTCTCTACACCTTCTAAATAGTTGTGTTGCATCCTGGCAAATTAGTAGCTTGAAATAATTATTCCCATCACAAACATAATATGCTCTTACTGAATACATCTATGCAATCTTAGCCATAATAATTAACACAAAATATAACAATATATTTAAGAAAAAATGTGTAGGAATTATAAGTAAATTTTCTAAACTGTTTGGCTATGGTAGACTTTTAAAGTTGATTTAGAGCAGTATAATTTTCTTTTCTTTTCTTTTATTATGGCTTTGTTGGAAGAACTCTTAGATTTTATTGTAGTTAACTTAGCTTTTAGCAGGTTACCATCTATTAGAAATAATAGAATTTTGTGGTTATAAAGTGACTTCATAATCATGATGTGGGCACTGAGTCTGAATTTGCTTACAGACTAGAAACCAGATCTTTTCCCTCTAACCATTGTTTGCATATATGCAAAACTCATAGCCATGGCTTATTAGATGTTTAAGAAAATCTATATCATATAATTGCTACAGAAGGCTAGTTGATATTATAAATGATCAAAGGGAATATATTAAGCTACAGTTTGAGAAAAGATACATTGTTTCTTCATTCCTGTGTGTGTGTGTGTGTGTGTGTGTGTGTGTGTGTGTGTGTGAAAATATAACTGCAACAAAAATTTTGGTCATTTCCTATAATTTATCATGACTAACTTTTATAGACTGATACTTATTTTCCATGTTGAAGAAACAACACTATTTACTTAAAGTGTTGATTATGACCTTGGATTTCCGCCCAGAGTTTAGCTTCCCCAACAATGATGTACAGCATATAGTATATAGTATACATTATAGTTGAGCCTGATCAGCTAGCACTTATTAAATGAGCAGACAGAAGAAATTATTTTAGAAATTAGTTAAGTCTGCTGCACCACATTTCTGTAGTCAAAGGAAAAGGAAAAGTTGGGTAGTTTTTCTAAGCAATTTAAGCAAAAGTGATTGTGGATCAGGAGGAAAGCGGGCACGAGAGAGAAGAGCAGAGTGCTGAGAGAAGGTAAAGTAATCGGAATGATTTACTCAGTCGTTCCTGGTGCTTTAGCTTTGGAAACCTGGCTATAATATGGCAAATGGGCAGCATGTTAAATATCCTTCCGGACTCTGGGTCCGTTGCGGTTTCCATCAGATTCCACAGCCTTCGGGGAAGGCACATTCATTCAAGGGTCCAACCAATCTTTTCGTGGGCGCCGTTATCCGGGCCCATTCATTCTAGACTCGTGACTGGGAGACAGTCAATATTTGTTCAGTATCCTTTCAGTTATGCTGTGAGGGCTAGCTATCGGAAAACCTTTAGCCAGGCACAGTTTATCTCAGGCAATTTTCATAGCCCTTCCTGCTGTCTGTTTATTAGCGTAAGCAGGGGCACAGTCTGACCTGCTCGGCGTGCTGACTGCCGATGGACATCCTTTGTCTAACTCAGCTCCAGGACCGAGGGAGGAGCCTGATACATATTTGTTGAAGGAATTAATGAAAAGATCACACTCTCTCCCCTCAACCCTTCCCATGCCTGAGAAGCAGGGGCAGGGCGCACTGTTCTCTTAGGCACATATCTTTTCGGCTGTAGCTCAGACATGCTTTTGGACTGGACACCGATCTTTGGGCCTGTTGTCTCTGATGGCAGCTCTTTGAGTCTATGACAGCAGCTCTTTAAAAAAAAATTTTTTTTTAAATTTATCTTTATTGTTGACAGTATTACAGGTGCCCCATTTTTTCCCAATTGACCCTCTCCACCTCGCTCCTACCCCCTCCCCAGGCCTTCACCCCGTCATTGTCTGTGTCCATGGGTTATGCATATATGCATGTAACTTCTTTGGTTAATTAAAAAAAAATTTTAATCCTCAACCAAGGACATGTTTTTCATTGATTTTAGGAGAGAAGAAGGGAGGAGGTGATGGAGGGAGAGAAAGGGAGGAAAACATCTATGTGAGAGAGAAACATTGACTGGCCCTAGCGGGGATTGAACTGGCAACCTGGCTATGTGCCCTCAGCGAGAATCAAAGCGCCACCTTTCAGTGTACAGGAGGATGCTCCAACCAACCGAGCCACTGGTCAGGGCCCCTATTCAATTATCAGTGGGTGATAATGTGTTGCTATACATTCCCCCTCTGTCATGCTCACAGTATTAACAGTGACTTAATTCAAAGTGGCATTGAGAAGCCACTCAGAGCTGGCTGCTTTCTCCACTGAGTTCACTGAATGGTCATGATGCTTTGGCCCAACTGTCTTTGCCACCTAAATCGGGAGTTCCTGAAAAAGACACTGTTTTTTAAAAGTCACCTGTGTAAACCCCTAACACAGCTTTTGGTTGACCAGGAAATAATCTTAAGAAACCACTCTCTGAAAGGTTGTGATGTACCTGGCTTATCCCATCCACTCTCCAATTCAGGCAGCATTACTCCCAGGGGCATATCAGGGCCCTCATTTCCAGATGAGACAACTGAGACTCAGAGGATTTAGGTAACTTGTGCAGCATCAAGTAAATGTAAGACTAGGACTAAAATCCAGATCTGTCCATTCAAAGCCCTTGCTTTTCCCTCTGCATGGGGCAGTCATCCCTATATCAACGACAGAATGTTTTTATGACATGGCATACTCTAGGCACTTAGGGAACAAAATAACATCACAATGTGGTCATCCTCAGAGAGCTCGTGTGTTGACCATCCTTGGTATAACTCTATGATTAGGCACTTAAGATATAGGCCAGGAACTACCACAATGTAAGAACTCAGTAAACACTAAATTGTAGAATGACACCCTCATTAACTATTGGAGAAAACAGCTGTCAAGAACCTAGGCGTTATCCACACTATCTGGATAGAGCTATGCTTTGGTGAGGAAACTGCAGAGCATGGTTGAAATAAACCTCTAGCTCAGGATGGGCGTGGGAAGAAGCCAGCCTCGTCCGCTGGTTGCTACTATTATCCACCCCACAGGGTTCCTTAATCTCGGCTGCTGAAAGGAGACCATGATGGTGATTATGCAAAACAGCAGGAATGCTGTCCTGAATGAGTGACAGTGGTTGAAATCTGGACCTTGTATTGAGCTTTGATCACCACTTCCTGGATGCTGCACGCGGAGTCAGTCAAGCACTTGCTGTATGCCTGTTGCTTTTATGAATGACCGTTCTTCATTGGGGAAGAAAGCAAACCTTAAAAAATAGATACACACCCAACTTTCACTTTGAAGCTTTTAACTGAGGAACAAGTACAAAGATCAAGAACAAACTTGAACCTGGATGCTGGATTTCTTCTTTTGCCTTCTTTTGGAGAGGTAGACTTTTTAAAATAAACTTTTAATTTTAGACAAGTTTTAGATTACAGAGCTACTACAGGGAATTCCCACCCATTTCTCATCTAGCTTCCTCTATTGTTAACATCTTACATTACTGTGCTTTATTTCTCACAACTGTGGAAAGATTACCCACTTGGTAACAAAAACATGCCCAGACAAGGGGTTTTATGCAGAAGCAGTGACTAACAGACTCAAGAAGAGCCTCTTGAAAGCAGTTTAAATGTATAGCAGAGATTAAAAAGTTCAAAATGGACAGAATGACTGAGGGACAGATAAGGCCAGAAGCAAAGGTCATAAGCAAATAAGCCAACAGTAAGCAGAATTCAACTCAATGGAAAATCTATATGGAAAAACAGAATCTTGACAGCTATCTCATACCACAGACATAAGTTAAGTCCTGTTGATTTTTGAAATAAATGAGAAAATGAATAAAACTACTAGAAGATAACAAAAAAGAGTATCTTGATTTTAGAGAGGCATGAATCTCTTAAATGAAATATAAAGGAAAATAATAATTTGGACCTCATTGAAATGAAGAACTATTGTTCATCTTCATCCTAAGAGAGGAGGGGAAATATTTCCAATTAATATATTTGACAATAAATATAGCCAGAATAGATAAAAAACTGAAAATCTAAAAAAAAAAAAAGAAGATAACTCAAATTTCTAGAAAATGGACGAAAAACTTGAATAAGCACTTCACAAAATAAAGAGAGCCAAGTGGCAAACAAACATAGAAGACAATCTCATTATTTGTCAGGGAAATACAAATTAAAACCACAGTGCGATACTGTATTATACCCACCAGAATGACAAATTGTTTTTGAAACTGAGAATTCCAAATGTGGAACATGGATATGGGGTGAATGAAACTCTCACACACTTCTGGGGAAAGTGTAAACTAGTTAACCACTTTGGAAAGTTGTTAGACCATCTACGAAAGCTGGTTGTATGTATAATTTATAATCCAGCAGTTCTGCTCCTAGGAATATATTCAACAAAAATATGTAAACACCAGTACCAAAAGAATGGCTAGGATGTTCATAGCAACACTATTCCACAAGTTGAAAATAGCCTAACATTGGAAATAACCCAAACATTCATCAGTGGTAAAATGAATAAATGAGTTACGGTTCATTAGCATACTTACCTAATGAAAATAAAACACAACTACACACAATATGAACGAATCTCAAAAATGTAGTACTGAGTGAAATAAGCCAAACAAAAACAGTGTACATATTGTATGATTTCATTTACATTAAATTCAAAAACATGCAGAACCAAATTATTATGGTGGTAGAAGTCAGGATAGTGGCTACTTTGGGTGAGTAATGACTGAAAGGGGATGTGAGAGAAACTCTAGGATTCTAGCAGTGCTCTATTTTTTTTTTTAATTTATCTTTATTGTTGAAAGTATTACAGGTGTCCCATTTTTCCCCCCCAATTGATCCCCTCCACCTCACTCTCACCCCCTCCCCAGGCCTTCATCCCATTATTGACTGTGTCCATGGGTTATGCTTATATGCATATAACTTCTTTGGTTAATCTCTTCTCACCCTCCACCCCACTTCCCTCTTCCCTCTGAAATATGATTGTCTGTTGCGTGCATCAGTGTCTCTGGATCTATTTAGTTTGTCAGACTCTTTTGATCATTAGCTTCTTCTTAAAGAAGACCCTTAAACGTTTCCTGTAGTGCTGGTCTGGTGGTGATGAACTCTTTTAGCTTTTCCTTGTCTGAGAAGCTCTTTATCTGACCTTCAATTCTAAATGATAGCTTTGCTGGGTAGAGTAATCTTGGTTGTAGTTCCATGTTTTTCATCACTTTGAATATTTCTTGCCACTCCCTCTGGCCTGCAAAGTTTCTGTTGAGAAATCAGCTGACAGTCCTATGGGTGCTCCCTTGTATGTAATTGCTTTTCTCTTGCTGCTTTTAAGATTCTCTTTGTCTTTAACCTTTGGCATTTTCATTATGATGTGTCTTGCTGTGAGCCTCTTTGGGTTCTTCTTTGGGACCCTCTGTGCTTCCTCGACTTGTAAGTCAACTTCTTTCCCCAGGTAGGGGAAGTTTTCTGTAATTATTTTTTCAAATAGGTTTTCAATTTCTTGGTCCTTCCTCTCCTTCTGGCACCCCAATAATATGAATGTTGGGCCTCTTGAAGTCCCAGAGGCTCCTTATACTATCTCATATTTCTGGATTCTTTTTCCTTTTTGCTTTTCTGGTTGGGTGTTTTTTGTTTCCTCATGTTCCAAATTGCTGATTTGACTCAGCATCCTCTACTCTATTGTAGATTCCATTATTCTTCATTTCAGTTCCTATAGCCTTCATTTCAAATTGGTACTTTATTATGTCATTGATTTTCTCAGTTATTTTCTATAACTCTTATTAATATGGTTGAGCACCCTTATAAACAAAATTCTGAACTCTGTATTTGTTAGCTTGCTTGGATCTATTTCATTTAGTTCCTTTTCTAGAGATTTCTTCTGTTCTTTCCTTTGTGACATATTTATTTGCCTCCCCATTTTGGCTGCTTCCAGGTGTTTGTTTCTATGAATTAGGTAGAGCTGCTATGTCTCCTGGAATTTGTAGAGTGCCTTTGTGTAGTAGGTGTCCTGTAGGGTCCAGTGGTTCAGCCTCCCCAGTCACCTGAGCTGGGCCTTCTAGGTGCTCCCCTGTGTGGGCTGTGTGCACTGTCCTGTTGTAGTTGAGCCTTGGTTGCTGTTGGTGTCACTGGGAGGAATTTACCCCCAGGCCAATTGGCTGTGAGGACCAGCTGCAACTACAGCCAAAGAGCTGCTGTGCTGGAGACACCCCTATGGAGCAGGATTTACTTCAGTGGAGCTTTGGTGTTCACCAAGTGCACCCCTTGAGTGTGTCACTGGTGGATGTGGTAGGATTGTAATCCAGTGTGGTTGAGTCTGACCACCAGGTGCACCGTCTCTGGGGCCTCCCTGGAGGTTCAAAGTCAGCCTGTGCCAGTGCCTTGCCCAGGGCCACCCAGCATGAGCTACACAGCAAACCGCAGGTGGCTGCTACTTGTGCTGGGCTTGGAGGTGCCCAGGAGAGGCCAAGCTATGAGCTAATGCAGGTTGCCGCTAGTGCCAGGCATGGGGCCACTTATCAAGCCGTATGGGGCCACTGCTGCTTGTTTGAGAGATTTTAGGAAAGTCCTAAGCATGAGGCTCCAGAGGCCACTTGCACAGAAAAGCCCCTGGAAATGGCCTGGGTGAGCCTGCAGGTGGGGAGGGGCGGGGCCTCCGGGAATCACGGGGCGGGGCCAAAGGTGTGGGTCAGGTGCTGGCGATTCAAATATGGCGCCTGCCTGCCGGCTGTGTGCGGGGAGGACTCGCCCAAGGAGCCATGGCCTCCGCCAGCCCTTCTGCCTGGGAGGAAGCCGCCCCTCCAGCTCTCGCCCGGATCTCAGGCAGGTTAGTTCCTCCCCGAGTGTCCCGGGTCCTTTCAGGCTGCTGCCCGGCGCTGGGCTCAGAGGGATCGTCCGAGTGAGTCCGTGCCGGGCCCTTTAGGAGGAGCTGCTGGGGCTCCCGCAGCCTCCGCGACCCTCAGGGACAGTCCCGCTGGTTTCATAGCCTGGAGTTGTGGGAACGTCTCTTCCCGGCCCTGGAGCCCTGGGCTGGGGGCCTGCTGTGGGGCTGGGACCCGTCCCTCCTCCCGGAAACCCCCACTGCCGAGATTCCCTCCCGGGTTTAAGCTGCGGCACCAGGTGTGGGCCCGCGGCCGCATCTCCATGATTCAGCCCCGATCCACCCGCGTCTCTGCCCCTCCTCCCGCTCTCGATGCTCCTTCAGGTCCCTGGTTGTGGGGCTTCTGTGCAGCCAGATCTCAGGAGGCTCTGAGTGATGGTGGTTCTGTGTTTTAGTTGTAATTTTGATGTGGTTGCGGGAGGCGGCGGGTGCAGCTGTTACCTACGCCCCCATCTTGATTCCTCCTCCCAGTGTCTATTTTTTAAGTCTAATGGTTACAGGAGGTGTTTCCATTTTGTACAAATCTGTCAAGCTGTACACTTCATGATTTGTGCACTTCTAGAACCTGAATGCTAGGGTCAGAATATGACACTAATTTTTGGAAAAACCTCCAAATGAAAACTGAAACTATATTAGAGTGATGGAGAAGTAATACATTAATGGTTGTGCCCTTTAATAACAAAATAAAGATGATAAATGATGGGCCACACATCTCTTTTTATTGATGAACACAGAACATGAGGTTCCCAGAAGCCTGAGACAGTCCAGTCTGATGCACATGCCTGCAGTTCCATCCATGGGACCTGAGAGAAGGGAAGGACACCGTGTCTTGACTGGGGTAGCTCTAGTCCCTAAGCCCAGAGGATCCCAATGACTCCCATCTCCTGTAATCCCAAAGACCCAGAAAAGACGGCCACATAGACACAGAGTCAGAGAGAAGCTGAAGTAGGATTGCAGGCTAGCCCTGCTCTTGTCCTGTGAACTGTTTCCTGAGCTTCTTTTCTTACTTTACAATCAGTGCCCATCATCTGAAGTGACCATAATATGTCATTATTTTCCAAAATCTTAAAGAATTTCACTGAAACAGAAAGCATTTAGAGTTGGAAGAAGGAAGATTCTGAATCAGATTCTGTAGAGAATAAGCCTGGAAACTTACTATTTCTGTAAGCATCCCTGATCGCCTTGGCTTTAACCAACTTCCATACTGTGTTCTAGAAGTTTTCGTTCCTCTGCACTTAGGGGATTATATACTCCTTTTCTCCACTGTAGAAAATAAGACTCCAATTAAATAGCTTTGAACATTCCCTTTGTGCGCTCTGATTATTCACTTAAGGCAGATTCTTAAATGATAAACCAGTGCAAGATGCATAAACATTTGCTTTATTAAATGGTCAAAAAGATGTGTTATTTCCAGATTGCTCACTTAAAATATCAAACCAATCCACAGATATGCAAGTATTTGGTGAGTGTTTGTGTTTCACTACAGCTTCACCGGCATTAGAATGTTAAATGTTTGCTTGTTTGGTACCTCATGTGGTGTGTCATTTCTTTTATGAGTTTCTCTATGGGTTAAGTCAAGCACTTTAAGAAAGTTTTTGATGTTATTTAAGGAAGTGATTGAAACATTATTATTCGATCTTCTCATAAGGAATATTTCAGTCAAAATGGATAAGTCAACAAGAATAAAGGAGGAGAGGCTCATATTTGTATGACATCCATAATTCCAGGAAGATCATTTTAATTATTTACTAAAATTTATCCTTTATTCCTGGACAATGACCTCCAGCATCACTTAGATGGGGTTACAGTGAGTCTGTTAAATACTCCACCAGAGATTTTTGCCTGGTTTTCTTAAGTTCTGGTGGATATTTTAAAAATTCACCTTACATAGAAAGATTGATTCATGCTATTTTCTATTTCCCCATAATTCCAGGGTTCTGCAATTTATCTGAGAACTTGGAGAACTAGCAGACATACAAGAACATGCTGCCCCATAATTGCAGTGTGCAATTTACTTGTCCATAGAAGACCCCCTTCCTCAGATGGTTTGCTCTCACATTTCAGAGAAAATATAGGCAGCTGTTCTTTCTCAGAAATTTATAAAACAAGCCTAAAGAAGAGTGGCAGTTTCCTAAGTAACGTACCCATAGAATGTACTCCTAATGGAGAAGCTTGAAAACCCACTTTTTAGAGTCATTTCCCCCAGGACTGTTGGCCAATGTATTAAGTTTTATGGAGAGGGCACAAGACTTTCAAGGCCACTTGACAGTGAAGAATGGGCTCCAGTGTGCTTGTGGATGGAGAAGAGAGGCAGTTGTTTTCCTAACACGTATCTACAGCCTTGCAGGTGAGTGTGTCATCTGCCCTGATCCCATACTTGACCCCCCCTAAGGGCCCTAACTCTGGGTGTTAAGTGGAAGAGCAGAGGCAGCGAGCAAGACCCAGAAAACAGGGCTTGGTGCTTCTTCTGCCCTGTTTTCCTGGAGGAAACAGCTACTCATGCCTGAAGCTTCTCTCTTCCAACCATCTTGCCCACAGCAGGATCACATGTTGAAGGCTAGAGCATTGCATATGCATATGAAGGGAAATCCAGAACGTTCTCTCCCTAGCTCTATGAGCAGTGGCAATCCCACCAAAACCTTGGAATGTAAGTCCTCTTCATAAGTAGGATTTTTAAATAAAAACTTTGTCAGTTAGTTGTATCTTCTCAAGAGACACTTGTATATACATGCATGTTATCTACCATCATTGGAGTGATGAGTTTGCGGCATGCAGGGTTGCCCCAGGCATTGAGGAGTTTGCAGCTATCTTTGGGGTGTGATTTGAAAACTGAGAAGGATATCCAGTCACATTCACAGAAATAACCCCCATTAGAGTAATTTCTTTTAGTGAAGGTATTGACTCCAGAGACTCCCTTCCAGGTGTAAATGTGCTAGCCAGAAGGAGGAGGTAGTACATTTCCTCATCAACATCCTACTATCATCACGTACCCCATAAAAGCAATCCATGTCTCAGCTTAGCTAGCTGCTGAGGGCATGAGGAAGGATAGGCAACTCCTGGAGTTGGGGCAGACCCTGTAGAAGTGCTGGGCACCTAAAGCAACAGTAGGAAAGCTTTGTAGGACAAATGTCTCTAATGGTTTCCTTTGGACTCATTCTAAATGCCCATTTTAAGTCTATCAAGTAAATAAGGACTAGTCTTGAAACATACTCTTAAATTCTTCATATGAAAAGGTAGAATCTATCTTCTCCATGTTTTGTTTTGTTTCGGTTTTTATTTGTTCGTTTGTTTTTTTAAATATATCTTTTATTGATTTCAGAGAAAGGGAGTGAGAGGGAGAGAGAGAGATAGAAACCTCAATGATGAGAGAGTTGTCATTGATCAGCTGCCTCCTGCACGCCCCCAACCTGGGACTAAGCCCACAACCCTGGCATGTGGCCTGACTGGGAATTGAACCTTGATCTCCTGGATCCTAGGTCGATAGTCAAACGGCTGAGCCACGCCTGGCTGGGCTATCTTCTCCATGTTTAATACAAGTGAATTATCTAGAAGCTTCTGGAATTTTCTCAAATACTGAGCACAGCAAGGCTGTGTCCTGGGCTAGTTAATAGGATTCTGAGATATGTTTGCTCTTCCTTGTGTTCCCACCTCTCCCAATGGAGATTGTAAAATTCACTGCGTGTAAAGCTTTTATGCACCTTTACCTTATCATGTCCACGTCAACATGCAGATATGACCCACTCGCTGTTCCCCGTTTCCAACCACAGCCAATCAAACTGGGGTCCTGCTGCTCCAGTTCTGCTCCTGTGGAGAAAGGAATAAAGAGGCTGCAAGTGGAAGACCAAGGGACCTGGGACTTGACTCTATGGATCATGTAGGCATTTCATTTGCCCTGGACACAGCCATTAGCAGACAGGAACTACTGAACTAAATTTAGAATTATCGCAGAATGCTAATAAGGACATCCAATTCTCTAGTCCACCCACATTTAATTATTTTAATTCTTAATCCAGGTTGGCTTTTCCCAGCACTGAGCAAGCTTCTGAATCACCACTGCCTCTCTTCCTAGCCAACATCATTACACAGAAATGTACACTAGCTGGGGGGAAAATGTAGCTCAGTAATAAACATATAAAAGGCAGCAGCCCTAGCCGGTTTTGCTCAGTGATTAGAGAGTTGGCCTGAAGACTGAAGGGTCCCAGGTTCGATTCCAGCCAAGGGCATGTACCTCACTTGCAGGCTGGATCCCCGGCCCTGGCTTGGGGGAGGGGGGGGCTGTGGGAGGCAACCAATCAATCTCTCTCTCAGTCTCTCTCCCCCTTCCACTGTCTCTGAAGAGCAATGGAAAAAATATCCTCTGGTGAGGATAAAAATCAAAAGTAAAAGGCAGCTATAACAGTCTTTTGTTACATAGTTTGGTTTGGTGACACATCAACATTAATTTCTAAAAATAACCAAGGACAGACTCTATTAAACCAATGGATTTAAATATTTTCAATTCAAGGTTTGTTCTGTTTTTATTTTTCTAATGTGTCTGTTGATACCAAAATATGATAGTTTGCCAGTAATATAGGCAGGTAGAAAAAGTAATCTATACTCATTCGTTCAAAAATTATTTGTTGAATAGCTATTGTAGAGGTTGGGCTCAGTGCAGACATGGACCATGCCTATCTGGTCACTGCTATGGATTTAGCACCCAGGATAGTGTCCAGCATTTAGAGAGGTGTACAAGTCATTTCTGAATAAACAAGAGTATAGATGCCAGGGATGAAGACAGAGATGTTCTCAGGAGATTCGGAGCCCACAGGCAGAGAAATATGCTTTGAACTAATTTTCCAAGCTTTCTTCAGGTAACCTGGAAAACAATAAACGAATCACAAGGATCAGGAGATGTGGATGCCAGACCTGCTCTGCCACAAACCAGGTTTGTGCCTTCTGACCTGGTCAGTTAATAGGGCCCAGTTTTCCCTTTTAAAAACAAGAGCAGTAGCTTAGATAAACCTAAAGAACCCTTATAAACTTTTTTGACTGCATCCAATGAGTGAAGCTGGATCCAAATATATGTAGAGATTTTTCTGCAGCATTTGGATGGATTTGCAGAATTTGGGGGCTGGATGTAACGCTGGCCTGCAAGCAAAGGCACGTGTGTCTCTTGGCCACACAATTCAGGCACCAGGGGCTACGTCCTGAGGAAGCCGCTGGCAGGAAGGCCTTTTGAAAGTGCTTGGAGGAAATGTTGGTGAGGCGAGATGTTTTCCGTCCTCTGCATCTCTGTGTTGCTGGGCAGCAGCTGGCCGGCTGTCCCTGCAGTTATCACATGAGACAAGCACTGGACTGACCACCCCCAACTGCAGCTGCGTCTGGGAGGACTGTCCATAGCATCTCTCCCAGCTGCTGGAGTTGGCCCAGAGCTGTTCCCATGGGAGATGCTTTTCCACCTGCATCTTGTCCTCAGCAACTTCCCTTTGCTGTTGCCCCGCAGAAAAGAAACCCCATAGAAACACAAAGTGCCAGTGGAGGAGGGTGGCAGGCCAGACTGTCCCCAAGTCCAGGCTACAACGGGATGAAGCCCATACATTCACTCCCATTAGGCTCAAATCACACCAATCTAATTTAAAATAAAAGGCTTAGAGTTTGCCATTCTTGTATCTCTGCCTGACAAATGCCCCATAAAGCTGTATGCAAGGCATATTCCAAAATAAATGGCACTGTGATTTTGAGAAATTCAGCCTTAAATTTTAAGTCAAATGCTATGTGTGCCACATCATCTGATGAGTGTCACCTCACTTCCAAAACTGAATTTTGCCCCAGCTTGCCAAATGAGCCCATCAGTTACAGTATCAGGAGGTCCTGAAATTTCCTGATTACTAAAGAGGGTCCATTAAATAAACAGAACAAATCGGGATGATGGCTGGATTTGATTCTTGGCGAGATTTTTAACATCTCAGTTACACAGTGGTGAAATAATGACCAGAGTATCTCGAAAACCGGAGCAGAAACCTGCCACAGATGCAGCTATTATTATGGTGTCGTTTCAGCAGGCACCAAAACCACCAAGGAGCACGGAATTTCATTTTCATTCAGGCCAGAGTTAGGTTTAGCAATGTCGTCACTTAGTTCCCCCGGCAGGATTAAAACGTGACAGCTGCAGAAATATCAAAAAAGGCACAGAATTAGAACTAAGTACACATACACATGTGTAACGTATGCACACAGAGCCGTTATATTAAACCTGTGACAGCGTGGAAACAAACCGGAGGGGTGTTAGAGGACAAGCCGTAGGCAAACCTCAAGTTCAAACTAAGCATCACACCTCCAGGTTAACAGTGCAAGAGAGGGTTGGGGATGTCACTCCTGAAAAGCCTTCCATCTTAAAAGAGGAGAATAATTTTAGTGGTTCTGCATTGCCTACATTTAATGACGTTATACAAAGTTCCATGTTACACAGCCTCTGTTTAACTTAGAGAGAGAGAGAGAGAGACACCCACAATGCTGGTTTGAATAGTAATTGAGGAAAATACAGTAATGTGAAGTGGGAGTTAGAAAATGTGGGTTTGAAATTTTGTACCAGTGAAGGGGTTGTGTTCTGTGGTCCATCCACACTGTTGACTTCCACCAAAGGGCTCCTTGGTGCATGTGTAAAGCTCTTTGCAGAAACAGCACAATGGATCCTACCTTTACTTCTTTTTACACTTCCTATGCCTTTGACACTAAAAGCATTTATCTGGACCTCCCTATTCTTCTTTGTTCCTTTTGTCTGCTGTTTTACAAAGTTTTGCCTTATCTATAACACACTTATCACACATCCAGATAGTTCCCCATGGTGTGGGGCGGGGTGGAGAATGACAGAATACAAGTCCCCTCTGTTCCTCTGCTGTTTGTTTGTTTGTTTGTTTTGGAAAATCAACTTTCTCTTTTGTATCAACATTGCTGACTTTTATTCAGTGATGAATTAGCACCATGAACTGTCAAACCACTTGAAATAAAAACTTAACTTGCATAATTAGAAAATACTTCAAAAAATAGTTTATATTTGTTCTAGTGTCAGTAGCCACCAGAGAGAAGCCAGGATCATCTGCCAAAAGTCACAGGCCTAGTGCATGTAAAGGTGCTGAGCAGGGTGGACCTTCTGTGTGCTCCTGAGGAATGTGTGCTTGTGAATGTTTGTGTTCAAAGTATACCATTGCGAGGTCAAGTTCAAGGGTAGGCAGACAGGGGTTGAATTTTGAAAAGTGGAAACAATCCCTTGAATATTATTTTGATGATTATATCAGAGTACAACCAGAAGGCAAAGACAGTAGGCTCTAATTCTAATTTTGCAACACATATAAGATGGCTCATGACTTTGTATATTACCAAAAAAATTCATCTTTTAATTCAATAACTATTTTTCTTTTTACTCGTTTTATTTTTTTGTTAATAACTATTTTTAAAGGTTTAATTATGTGAAACCGTCTTCCAATAGCAACATGTAAGTCACTTCAATGAATCCACTGGTCTGTTTTCTTAGCACAAAAAATCAGAAACTAAACACTATTAATATGTATATTCTTCAAATCAGTGATTTTTATGACATTTGAATACAGGACTTTATACATTGGAAAAATTACATATGCTACTTATTTTATACGTGGCACTACAAAATTAGCCAGTCAGAACACTTTGTAAAAATGCGTAACATGAAACAGGAAGACCTCTGGGACATGGGGCAGAAGTGGAAACAGATCCTGCCCTTTATATTCAATGTGAAAATATTTCATTTGTGCCAACAAAGCATTACTAGTAAGACAGTTTCAGGGCTGTCACATTTGAGATAAATTTCACATCTTGTCCCAACCTTGCATTTTCCCTCCAGGTGGGATAATTTAAGAATAAAGTCCAGAAAATATTGTATATATGTAGAGGCCTCTGAAATGATTTAATAATCATGTTCCCTCGATATGTATAATTTTCTTTGCCTGCTTATGAATTATTATTCTGAAAATTTCACATCAGGAAAAGTTATAGGTACCAAGAATGTCACAAAAAAGGGAACCTGGCCATTTAGAAAAAGCCATCGAGAAGGTTCCTGGTGAGACGGGAATAGGGGGGAGAGTGCTGTCTAGCTGAGTGTCAGCTCTGCTTCCCTGTCCCCTCTGGTTCTCCTGTGTTTGTTGGTTCTCTACAGTTGCTAATTTCCAACCCAGGCCACCCGTGAATGCTGTCTCCTCTTTTCCAGCAGGATGGCAGCCTCCTGTCCCATCCCCCCCAGCTCAGGGAGGGACAGAATTGGAGCTGACTGTCTGCTGACACTGGCTCACTGGGGTGGCCTCATCTGCCCCGTTTCTCCTAGTTCCACTGTGGCAGTGCAGAGACGGCTGCCCTCACCTCCCAGCTCTGCCCCTCTGCCGTGTTTCTGGCCATAGCACTAGGTTTACATAGTGACCTGGGATTATAATCCTGGTTTATAGTAATGACTGTTAGGAAAGACATCTGGCCACTTTGTCTCCCTCACACACCCCCGGGGTGGCTGCGGTTTGGATGTGCAGATGTATTTGTAGCAGGATTCTGTGACAGTAGCTGCTCAGGTGTGTCTCCTTGTCTTTTCTGCATGTTCTGAGGGTCAGACCCCAAAAACAAATGGGTACGAATGGTGGCTTTGAGATTTGTTTGATGTTAGGCTGTTCGTTTATTTGTTGCCATTGTTGTCGTCGTCTCTAAAATCCATAGACAGAATTTATTTCATTAGTGGAGTGTTAATATGTTAAGTATGTTTTAATTTCACTGTGTTTCCTCAGGCTTTACATTACAGTGTGATTTTTATAACAAAAACAAACAAACAGATTTTAGAATGGCTTTTAGCAGACCTAATTTCTGAATGATTAACTAATTTCTAATTCAGTAAGGTCTCATTGCTATAAAAGGAGATGGTAAATCAATAGGTGTTTCTTGTTATTAATTTGCTGACTTCTAATTGGTAATATAAACTCTGCCTGTTATGTACACCCATGCATGCACGTACACACACATAAACACCATGTGGCAAGGGTCAAATCAGTCCTATGGTACTGTACTTTCTGTCTCCAAAGTGTTCCCTGATTTCTGGAAAGAAAAGAATGTACAGCCTTGAAGTGCTCCTGAAGCTTCAGGTCCAGGTGCCTCATATAATTCCTGACATAGTCTGTGGACTGTAAACTCCAAAGAAAATTAGCAACACGATGAAAAATTACATTGGTTTTGTTGCCCTGAAGCTTCCCAACTTTGAAAAGCAGTCTTCTGGGGCAGGGGAAAATACAAAAAGCAGTCGTCTCTTCCAGTCTGCACAGACTGGATATAATTGACGTATCATTTACACTTTACCCAAAAATGCTCTGCAAAGAATTTATCTCAATGTGGTCCTTTTGGTTTAATGCCACCTGCATCTTTTAAAATCACATAGAAATACTCACCAAGATAATAAACCTCTGCTGTCCTAGCATTTTTCAATTATCCAGCCAAAGCCTGGGAACATATTTATAGAGCGTATGGTCCTTTAAGGGTTAAGGCCGAAAATGTCTGCAGAAAATCAGCTTAAATATGTTGTACAACAAAACATGTTATTGCGGGTACTGGAGCTAGGCTATGATAATGAATTTCAGACTCAAATATTTTCTTTGATTGTCACACAACTATGTGAGGAGCCAAGGGTTCGCTTTCAGTGTTCAGCATGGAGTTGGTTGTATTTCATTACCAGAGGCTAATTATATGAAAACTATTTTCACATCCAGAAATCCTGATATGAAAATGGTGGCGGGGAGCGTGGGGAGACTACTAGGAACCCAGACACCCTATGTGGATGGTTATTTAAAAGAGGAAGGATTAGTGGCTGCCCTTGGTATTTAAATACTTTTAAAGGGCAACTCAGAGATTAATGCTGGTCCCCAAAATGATACCTGGCTGCTGTTAGAGCCCTGTCCGTGGACCACTTGCTTCTAAGTGCCTCGATAGCCCTTTCCAAGGGGATATGGAAATTTCTCTGGAGGTCCCTAAGAAGTCTCAATGAAATCATGTCAATAATGTTGAACAACCAAACCAGAAGAAGGTATGTTCTTCTTCTTCTTCCAGAGTGCTTATTTATTGCGATCATTCATCACCATAAGCCTATGAGGTTACTTATAATTTTTTAAAAAATTGGTTGAGGTGCTATGCTTTTTGGTTAAACAGCACACGGGACGTGACTGCAACAAACCTAAGAGAAAAGATGGGCAAATTGCCTGATAAAGGATTACAGTGGAAGTGAAAGGCTGACCTACAGTCAGGAAATGTTAATCATTTTTACACCAAAGTGAGTGTAACGTTTCTATAGGGAAATTACTTCAATCTGGTCAGTGCAAGGAGCAGTTTGTATAATCGGATTGCAAATAAGGTTTGATCACATTCCAGCTTAATCTACTCTCTGAGCACCATTTACGGCACTAAATCAAACCCAGGGAAGCTGCCGGCGCAGTTTTGCAGTCATTACACCCAAGGGGCAGGGACTTGGTAATAAACAGCAAATAAATTGAAGCACTGACTTGCCTGCTACAGGGCATTTCTAATTATCCTCCAGTTTAGCTGGAAATTGTCATGCTCTCATCACAGCCTATTTTAACTGCTGCTGAATAAGAGTGATACTTTCAGGCTGAATTAATTGAGAATATGAGGAAGTGCAGATTGTACCTCCATCTCCCCCACCCTCCTCCCTTCCCCAGCCCCACCTCCCAACCCTGCTGACTTGTTGTAGGTATTTAAGAAGACCCAAGAAAACTATTTATTCTGGCTTCACCTCTCTCCCTCCTCTGTGAGGGGATCAGAAACGAATGGAACCACAGCACGCCTCGTTTATTTCAATGACAGCCCAAGGATCCACCAGAATGGACAAGCACTAACGAAGATAAGTTGAGGGTACCCCTCATGGGCTGGTAAGGTAATGGCAGCTGGTTCCATCCTCAAGCTGATGGGCAAGTAGAGTTACCAATCTGTGGCATCACGTGATGAAATCTGATTGAGGCAGGAAAAGTAACTAGGCCAATGGGACCCCGTGGTGGCCTCTGATCTCCTCCACCACTGCGGCACCCAGTTGTCCTGGAAGCAAAGTCAGAAAAGCTGTGGTCCCGGGGATTTCTGCATGAACAATCTCATGATCGGGTTTTGAGCATCATAACTTGCTCGGGTAAATTCTGTTGCGAGATGAGGCTGGAAGGGTTCATATTCTATAATTCACTTGAAATGTAAGGTATTAAAACCATCCTTTATGCAAAATGACCAAGAGAGTTGAGTTATTAAGGTATTTCTCCTTCAAGTTCAAGGACTGACTCTAAGGTAAATGCTCATTGAAGTGGATATTCTTGGTAGCCAGGCAGATTTAGCCGTCTTCCTAAATGGGAGGTGACTTAATTGCTCTTTCTAATTGAGCTTGTAAAGTGTGATGATAAAGAGGATGTGACCCCTCCAGGAAGGCAGAAGGTTCTAAGCTACGCGGGTCTGCTCCCAGCTTCCGCCCTCCCCCCACCTTCCGCCTGCTTTCCTACCTAGAGGAAAGCTTTTACCCTGATTTTATTGGTTCCCCTGGGAATCTTAGTATCAAGGATGAGTAACATCCTGTATTTGTGAAGCTCTCTGACTTTACTCCCTATCAAACAGCACGGGACTCTCCCCGAGCCCGCCCCTTCCAGCCCAGCCCGCCGAGCAATTGTACAGCCAGTTGGTGAGGGGGAAATTTCTCTCTGTCCACTCAGGCCAGCATGTCTTCCACCACCTTTGCAAACCAAGGCAGTGTTTTCCACAGCTGCCACTTTGAATTATAAAATGGTCTTCTGCCAGTAGATTCCAAAATAACTTTCATTACCTTTATATATTTTCCAAAATGTGAAATGCAAAGTATTGTAAACAGGGATTACCTGATGTGTTTAACTACAAAGAATGTCTTCATGGTGTATTCACTCTCCGTGCAGGGGGTGGGAAAGCGTTGCCCCTATAGCTTCTCTCTTTGGGGACTCAGAGGAGCAGTATGACTCGTAGCCTCCCTCCCTCCAAACTCCCCCTGCCTGGCTTTGCAGTGGGAGGTGAGGTCGCAACGGGGGCATCTTCACCATGGAACACCTGCTATCTTCTCACCTTCTGCGGGCCTGGGACAGTCAAGCATGAGCCCCAGGGCACAGGGGAGCACTAATTAGAGAGGGTCCTTCACAGGTTTCTCTCCAGGAGTCCACAGTGAGAGCGATGCTAGTCCGTGTTCCTAAGGGCTGTTACTGTGGTTCTCAGTAATACTGGCAAAAATTCAGAGTGACATTTGGGGGGAAAATGGAAGGATTCTCTGAGGGGAAAACAGCCTACTATATTTTGAGAAAGACGGCAGAAATTGGAAGTTCACTGGTTGTATTAGGTAAGGTGACCTCACTTTAGGTGAATTAGGACCATCTGGACCTTGAATAGGATGAATAGGTATTGTCTACTTAACAAAAGGATTTTTCTCTTTAGAAAGGTTACCCATAGAACTTTTTTAAATAGACACTTCCGTTATGTACGTGGAGAGGACACAGTCACATAGCCTGGTGCTGCCAGTCCGCCGTCTGACTCACCCTGGACAGGTTTGCTGACTCAGCTTCCTTATCTGTAAAGTTGGGGGTTGATGATGCCCACCTCTCAGGGTTATTGTGAGCAATAAAACTAAATACAGTTGACTCTAAACAGCGCAGGTTTATGCTGCTCGGATCTACTTACACACAAATTTTTTTTTCCAATAAATACCTACACTGTTTTCCACCCATGGTTGGGAGTCTGAACATGCAGAGGGTCAACTATATGAACTTGCCCATGCCATTTTACATAAGGGACTTGAGCCTCTGTGGATTTTGGTATCCATAGGAGATCCTGGAACAAATTCCCTGCACATACCAAGGGACAACTAAGTTCTTAGGATGTCAAAAGTCATATGCAGATTTTCTAAAACTGGGTCACCTTCAAAAGTGAACCCGCACTTTCTTACTCAAGAACCCGTGACCTCTAAACCACTGCTTTACCTGATAAATCCCATCTGGCCCCCTCTACTGCCAGGCTGTCTAATGAATATGTTTACTTAGCTCCAGTATTAATTATCATTGCCCCTTTGCTCACAACGTATGCAGTGGCCATTAATTTAGCTAAGTTGTAGAAATATACACTCCTGTGCAAAGAGTTGCCATTCATTTAGGTGCAGGATGACAGACGAAACTGCACTCCATAACTAACTCCATGTCCACCTTCCTTCAGCACCCTTCTTCTTAGGTGTGTATTTTATCAGATTTTGCGGAAAGCCAGGATAAAGTTTGTACGTGTATGTTGGACCTCGGGTCAGGATTCGAGATGGCGATGCATCGTGAGACTCCCCCAGCCGATTCTCCCTGGCACAGAAGCACCATTGCAGGGGCATTGATCATAATTTTTATGCTGAAGAGAAGCCTTACACAAAGTCACAGTTGAGAGTCAAAATTCCCAGCGCAACTTGTCTAAAGTATTTGACTGAAGCCGGACAAGCACTGGGCCTGACCAAGTCATTGCCCTCTTGGATTGCTTGCTGTGTTCATTTTCACATCCCCAGTTATGTTCCAGAGTCATGCTATTTACTGTAAGACACTACAGTGGAAATCCCAAGTTCTCTTTTCTCAGGTTGCACAGGCAGCAATGACGGGCACTGTCACCTGGACCAAGAAGGGGATCATTCAGCATTAGCATGAATATCAACTTTACTTTTTACTTGTAAGTTACATAGACTGTTATGGGTTGAATCCCACTCCCCACCTCCCCCCAAAAAGATATTTGCAGTCTTAACCCCAAGTACCTGTGAATGTGGCCTTATTTAGAAATAGGGTCTTTGCATATAGAATTAGTTAAGCTGAGGTCATTAGGATGGGCCCTAATCCCATATGACTGGTGTCCTTATATGAAGAGGAAAATGCCATGTGAAGACAGAGACACACAGGGTGAACACCATGTGACCACAGACGCAGAGACTGAAGGGATGCAGCTGTGAGCCAAGACATGCCAAGGACTGATGGCCCCACTAGAAGCTGGAAGAGGCAAGGAAGGATTCTGCCCAGAGCCTCAGAGGGAGCCTGGCCCTGCCAACACCGTGATTAGGACTTCTGGCCTCCAGAACGAATACTTTCTGTTTTTCTAAGGCACCCAGCTTGGCACACTTTGTTATGGCAGCCCGAGGAAGCTCATACTCTGCCCCTTTCTTAAGAGACTATTTGGTACGGTATCTGCATTTATAGTGTCTACATATTGTAGATGAACTATGCTGTTCTATATTGTCTTCTTTCTTTTGAGGCAAATTAATTACCATGATACAGAAAAGGGAGAATACAAATGCTGGAGCCCTCACTTTAAGCCCTTATACTCTTTTGTTCCCCATTATTGCATCAAATTATTTAATTGGGTCTCTCTGATTGTGCTCAGACACAGAAAAGGACACAGCCTATTGTGAGACGCCCCACAACCATAATGCAATATCAAATTCAATTCCCATCCAAAGTGCTCGCTGCTAAAAGCCTGCTCTGTGGCTGCAGATTAATGAAGATCTGCATTGAGCAAAGTGGTGGTCCTAGAGACATTATTTTCCCCCAATAGAAGGCCTACTCTTGAATAACGATAAAAGCATAGAGAAGCGTTAGTCTGCTTACGGATAGAAATAAATCAAAATGAATAAGAGGGTTGATGGAAATAGCCTGAAAGCAGCAGAGTGGAATTCTGAAAATACTGTTTTTGTTTGGAGAGGGCATTTTCTTTCCTCCCCTCGCCCCATCCCTCCAGAGACCCTCATACATTGCTGATGGGTGCAGGATCAAAGGCTGTGAAGTGAAGGACAAATCTGAAAATTTGAAGCCCAGTTGTAGGCGATCAACATTTAATAAATGCAATCCAGACCAGCCTTGTTGTTTATACCCACAGTGGGAGACAGCATGGGGGGCTCTGGCCAGCACGTCAATTTGGGAGCCACACCCAGCATGACAGCCACTGTCCCGAGAGTGAGCAGTAATTGTGCTGCTCTCAGCTGATTACACACGAGATTGATTCTTGAGTCTCTTTGCTTCCTATGCCTTTCGACTGTTGGGTTTCTTAATACCTTCTTTTCTCTCTCCCAAAGCCTTTTTGTCTTGGAATGACCTATTGTCACTTCCTTTCCCCCCATCCTAATTTTACTCTCCATCCTAAATTCCATAAAGAATTTCCAAACCTGACAAAATTAGTCTTCATTAATCTCTGCCCCTTTCTAATTGTCCAAGGCATGCGTTGTCCGCACACACCTTTGGCACAGGTGTGTCTTGAACTATGTACCTGAGCTGTCTGATGTGGTAGCCACCAGCGACATGTGGCTACTGAGCACTTGAAAACTTGAAATGTGGCTAGTCCAAATTGAGTTGTGTTGTAAGTATAAAATGCACACTGGATTTCAAAGACTTTGTACAAAAAAAGATAATGAAATATCTCAATTTTTAAAGTTTGATTACATGTTGAAATATTTTTATTATACCAAGTTAACTAAAATATATTATCAATATTAATTTCTCCTGTTTCATTTTACTTTTAAAAAATGTATCTACTGGAAAATTTTTAAGTGGCATATGTGGTTCACATTTGTGACTTGCATTATATTTCTATTGGACAGTGCTGCTATGTACAATTGAAGCCGTGGATCCCCTACGGTCACCTAAAACAAGAGGACTGACTCTGGTATTCCAATAAGATACCAAGCTTCCCAAATGAAAGTCAAACCCCAAGCGTCTTCACACTCACCTCCCCATGGCACCTGCTCCTTTCAAGCCCCGCAAATGCTGCTTCTCCAGGCCAGGCAGACGGCCTGCCCCCCATTGTCTTTCACACTCACAGCCTTTGCCTTTGCACCCCTTTCCTCCTCAGGAAGCATTTGTAGGCCCATCCTTTGGTGCCCAGTGTACTCTTGTGCTCTCTCCATTGCATCCTCTCAAAGATCCATTCACAGTCAGTGTGAATGATTGATTATGCCTAATATACGGGCACTTTGGGGCACTTTTTAGCAAAGGCAGAAGCTTCTGAGTTGACTTCAGCCAAACGGAGATCTAACTGAACGACCACATGCAATAGGCAGCCCACGAGGGAGGCCCTGTTTTACACGTCAAATCTCGGAGAAGCCTCTAAGTCCCACCACCCTTCAATCTCCTAACTGCCCTGTGAACGTAATAGAGGGGTTCGCAAAGGATTCCTGTATGAGCCATTGCAGGACTGTGCTCTCTAAACAGACACTGCTCTACCACAATTTTTTATTGAATTAAGTTTATTGGATTAACATTAGTTAATACATTATATAAGTGTATAATTCTTTTATATATATATATATCTTTATTGATTTCAGAGAGAGGAAAGGAGAGGGAGAGAGAGAGCTAGAAACATCAATGATGAGAGAGTCATTGATCGGCCGCAGCTGGCAACCTGGGCATGTGCCCCGACCGGGAATCGAACCCTGATCACCTGGATCCTAGGTCGACGCTCAACCACTGAGCCACGCCCGGCCGGGCTATAAGTGTATAATTCTATAACATATCGCCGATATATCACAGTCCGTGCTCCCCACACAAAGTCTAGTCTCCTTCTTCACCATATATTCGGCCCCCTTAACCTTCTTCCCCCTACCCTCCCCCCTCTGGGAACCACCACGCTGTTGCCTGTGTTTAGGAGCCTGTTTGTTTTGCTTTGTTGCTCTCTGTTTTATGTCCCACATATGAGTGAAATCACAGGTTCTTGTCCATTTCTGTCTGACTACCTTACAAAGATTTCATCACACAAAATGGAAACAACTTATCCTAATGTGTTTTTCTTTTGCTTTGTAATATGAAATCTCAGAACCAAATTTACTGTCCAATTAATGAACAAAATTTTATTCTACTAGAGTGTAATCGCCATGTAAGCAGGGTCATGCCACCTTTTTATACCTCGTGCCAAGCATATTGCCTGGCACATAGGTGATCAATAAATAATTGTAAAATAAAAATAAATGAATACATGTCCGGGTGTGATACAATTAACTGACTCCTTATGCTATTTCTGTTCTACACTTGTATGTGTTTTATTATATATCACTCAAATTCTCTTTTTTTGGAATTAGGTAGAAAATAAGGAAGACGAGAGATGAAAAAATAATGGAGAAAAGGAAGTAGGGAATAAAAGGGTAATGTCACAATATTTTCTGTGTGACTTCACCAGTTGACAATTTTTTTTTAGTTGACAATTTTTAAAAAATATATTTTTATTGATTTCAGAGAGAAAGGAAGGAAGAGGGAGAGAGAGATAGAAACATTAATGATGAGAGAGAGTCATTGATTGGGAATGTGCCCAGACCAGGAATCGAACCTCGATCTCTTGGATCATAGGTCGATGCTCAACTGCTGAGCCACACCAGCTGGGCACTAGTTGTCAATTTAACACTTCTTACTTTTTTTTAGCTGTATCTTTTCCTATATCCTTTTGTACTAATGCATTTTTAAAATGAACCAATGCACTGAGTATTTGATGTATGCAAAACAGATCAAAAACAGGTCTAGGAAGAAAAGGGGATTCATCGATCCACCCAAAAACCATTAACTGAGCAACTATCACTGGGGATACAAGCTGGAAATGAAGAACCTCACAAATGCTTACTGTCTACCTCTAGGTGGGATAAACATATAAACAACACAGTGATAGGGATTATGACATTGAGAAAATTACATGAGCTGAGTCCTGAAATATGAGTAGGGGTTTGCCAGGTGGGGAAGGCTGAGTGTGCTGCTGGGAAATGAATTCTAGAGAAAGGTATGTTACTTTCCACACTCCTTTAAAGCAAGGAATATTTGGAAGTTTTAAATTTACACAAGGATGAATTCACACAAGGCCTTAAAACAAGAATTATTTAAATTTAATTTAGTTTTCTGTTACCTAAAGATATACTTAGATTTTTAAGGAGACTAATTCTTTTGATCAACAGACTATATACACAAGACCCAAACATCTGGAGAAATGGTTCCCTTTAGAAAATTTACCAGATTGTACCCTAAGTGATTTGAATTCAACTAACCATGAGAAATCTCCTTTTTAAAGTAAAGTTATTAAAAGTTGGATAGTGCTACTATTGAAAAATATTCTGTATAAAAAAATTGATTTCTTTGATAAAATATTCATTGCCCTTGGGGAAACACCCTTGACAAATGAAAATATTTTTACAGCAAATAATCTATTGCTTTAAGTTCATTTAAATTGATTTGATAATCTGTTTCAATTCCTGTGGCAAGTTTCTATGTGGAAAGAATCTTAATTAAAATAAAAGTAATATATGCGTATAACTAAAAAAAATATATTAGGAAGAGCTTGTAATGGAAAGAAGAGTTGCTTGCCCAACCCTTCTTATTCTCAGCTACCTCCCTAGAGAGGTAGGAGAGGAGAAATAAAATAATCTCTACTTTTAGTACTTACAGTGGTGACCTCCATATCTCTTAATAATATACTTCACCTCCATTTCTTTATTTCCCAAGATGTGGCTTCACTTATATTCCTAACATCCACGTTTTAATATCCCTGTGTTTTACTCTGTTTACCTTTATAAGTTAATAAACATGTTTAAAGTTATATTTCTTGTTCTGTCAACTGGAGACATTTTAATACCTAAGTCTGTAAGCTGAGGATACTACCTCCTTTGTAGCTTCTTTCCAAATCTCCTCTTGACCTTTTACCTCCCAGTTTCTGCTGGGTGGTCATATGGTGTTTTTAAAAAATTAAAAATTTTAAAAACATGGTCAGTATGTAAATATTATTCACTGCAGATTCAAGTGTTGTGATATGATTACATTTCCTTCTGTACGGTTTGAAAGTGATTACCCCAATTCTAGTCAACAAGTGTAAAAATGGAATCATCTTTATTATATCTAATCACTTATTTTAAAAATTTGCTATAGTTTTGTTTGCTTTTGAGTCATGTCATGCTTTGTGCAGCTTTTTAATTTTTCCATGAGATAGACTCCTTTTCCTGGTTGAGAGGAGAATCATGAGCCTTCTTCTGACATCCTTAATATTTTTAAGCTTCTTACTCATCCTATCTACTTAAAATCAATTTTATTCTTTTTCATGACATCTATTGACTTTCTCTGTTAATTAAAACCAGTTGCTTCATATTTAGACCATCACTTTCTTATATGGCCTTTTCCCCCCTTCCCATGAAGTTTTAGTCCCCATTTTTATCTCTTGCATTCTATACCTTTAGTAAATTCTCAAGTTCTTCCAACATCTCAATTTTTCTACCATCCAGTGGAGTGCTCTCATTCCTGGAGCTCTCCTTCAGGGAGCCCTCTGTCCACTTGCATGAGTCTGGATTGACTATTTTTTAGGCCTCTTGAAAAACTGTCTTCCTGGAACTTCCCGTCTTTGCTCTTCTAGATGAGACCTAGTTTCCTGCATCTCATATCTTCTGTCTTTTGGGTTTACTCTTTCATTTTGCTGGAGTATAACCTCAAATAATTTCCCAAAAAGAGTGCATGAAAAATAAACTCCACGAGTTTGCATGTGTCTGAAAGTACACTTATTCTGCTCTCATCTTTGATGAATGCGTTGGCTGGGCACAGACATTCATTAAAATGTTTTTTCCCCACCACAGAACTTTAAAGTCACTGCCCATTGACTCTTAGCATCCAGATTGCTGATAAGCCTGGTATGGTAATAGTTCAATTGTTAGTCTTTTGTAAGTGATCCATTTTTCTCTCTCTCTCTAGAAGTTTTAAACATATGCTATTATTCTGTAACTTTATAATGATTGTTTAAGTGTGAGATTTTTTAATGCAACTTATTATGTAGTAAGTAGTCCCCTTCAATTAGGAGATTTGTGCCCCCATTTGCTCTGGAAAATTTCATCATGTTTTTGCTGTTATTGTTGTTTTGCTAATTTCCTCATTTCTGATGGTCCGTACTTTCTTTTTAACTGTATGTTGACTCACTTGAATCGATCCTCTAGGTCCTTATTCCTTCTCTCACATTTCTTGGTTCAGAATTTGTGTTCTACCTTTTCTCTTCAATTTTTTATTCTTCAAATGTCCTTCAGATGTCCAATTAATATTCTTAGTTCAACAATCAAGTGTTCATTTGCTAGAGTTCTCTGTTTCTTTTCAAAATATATTACTTTTGTTTTCTGCATGTATTATCTTATTTTTTCTGATCAGTTCTTCTGTTTGTTTGTCTTTTGTGTGTTAGACTTATTCAAATACCTGGTGATTCTTGGCTGACCATTTATATTTAAGAAACGGGAAATCTTACAGGAACTCAACATGGATGGGCAGTGCTTATCAGCCGGGAGGCTTCTTGAGTAAATTGGACATATACCAATAATCAACTCCTTGTTATAAGTCACAGCTCTCATAGCAGCCCTCTTTTGAAATTGCCTCTTCTAAGTACCGTAGCTCCCCAAGATTCTATCAGGTTGGTTCCTTCACTTCTTGCTGTGGTGCCCTCCACATATTATGGATCGCAGCCTTCTCTGTCTTATGTCTTCGTCAGTACTTTGCCATTCACTCTCTTTCATCCAGAAATCAATCCTTTATTCACTTACAAAACCCTTCAAGTTTCTCTTCATTGCATGGATTACATGTAATAATGTTTTTAAAATTTTTATTTTAAAGGAATCTGGGAGTGGTAGTCGAAATACATGTGCTTAATTGAAAATCTCCTACTAAAATCATTAAAAAGTTTCATCTATGCACATATTGGGTAGGAAGTCATTAAGAAAGGAATTTTGGGTTCTTTTCATATTTATTTCATTTGCTTGAGAGTAGATCAGTTAAAAGTGTCTTTGACCTTAAGTAACAAAAACCCAAGTAACATTGGCTTAAACAAGTCAAGGGTTATTTTTGTCCATGAGAAGAGTTTGGAGGCAGGTAACTGAGGTATTCGTTCATCTCCTCAATGATGTCATTGAGAAACCGACTCCTGGCTTTTTACTTTACCCTCTCTAGCATGTCTCTTTTATCTTCATGCTGGCTACCTCAGGAGAATGGCCCCAGCAGCTCCAGGTACCACACAAACATCTGAGGCAGGAAAAGCAAAAGATGTCTGCCCTTCCCCACCAGCTATGCACTCACTTCTAACTGGACAAAACTGTGACAAATGTCCCCCTTCATGGAATGGGGGAAACTAAGCACTATCTTTAATTGGGCATATTGTTATCCTGAACAAAACTGGAGTTAGCAAGGAAGGAAAGGGAATAGATTTTGGTTAAGCAATTCACATTGTCTATAGCAGGGAGCAAAATATTTTTTAAATAATCTTTTGAAAAAAGCTGTACAATCAAATGTAAAATATAAGACACAATGTTAATGATCACCAATAAAATTCCAAGAGTATACATGCAAATACCATATGATACAATTTAAAACATTTCTAAATTTTTGTATTTGTGGAAACCATGCAGCAATCCAAAGTGCATTATGAAAATTTGTGATTAAAAGGTACCTGGGTTATGATCGAATTACATAATGATCATCGATGGACAATAGACTTCTACCTCCTTATGCATTTGAAAACAATATTTTCTGTAGGAGAAATGGTCTCAATTTTTCTTGAAGTTTGCTACCCCTCCCAGCGTGGCACTCACTTTATCCAGGGCTAGGACTACCTCTCAGGTGAATGGCAGGCTCATGGCCATCAAAATGTTTTTTAAAGGGAAGAAAGGTTAAAATAATTGTCCTGAACTTACAAATGCCTGTCATGTTAAATATTTTTTATAACTTAACATATAAATGTTTGTCTCAGCCAGAACCTTCGCTTTTTGAGATATCTGCCACAAGCAGGTATGCCTGGGACTTCAATGCCCTGTTCAGCAAGCTCCTTTTCTGCTTAAAAAATTTTAGAGGACATTTAATTTCAAAAAGGTTTTGTGGCATGTGATGAAAACCCAAATCCTCATAATAGTGGCTTAAACAAAATAGAATTTTATTTGTTCAATATGAAATAACCACAGAGATAGGAAGTTCAAAGCTAGTAAAGCAGTTTCATAAAGTGGTCATGATCCTAGGTTCCTTTCATGTGTTAACTCAGCACGTAGCTTTCCCCTGCTGGTCCAAAACGGCTGCCTGAGTTCTAGCCATTACAGCCACATTCTAGATACCAGTAAGGAATACTTTAAAAACACTTTTGGGAAGTTAAACATGATACTTCCTTTAAACTATAGGCCCAATACCCGGCCACACTTAGACACCAAGGAGGCTGAGAAAAATAGTCCTAATTTTATGTGGCCAATTAAACATCAGGTATTCTGTTACCAAGATTGGGGTCAACTAGGCATCTTTGTCAATAGGAAACTGACCACACCTAACAAGGCTATTCCACTATCTATCTGTTGGGCTGCCCTTCCTATACACATCATGTCTTAAGTGCTCTACGTATATTAACTTACTTAATTGTCATAACAACCCTGCAAAGTATTGCAATCTCCATTTTACAGCTGAGAAAATGAGGTGTACAGGGATTCTTCTATTTAACACCTAACACAGAGCCTAACACAGCACCTCTTGCCCTGAAGTCTTTAATTAATGCTTTTTGATGACCTTGACTGACAATGAAAATGCACAGGTCCGCGAGAGGCTGATTTAAAACCTGTTTGTTTGGATAATTATGTTTGCAAAGGGTTTTAAATTATTGATATTTATTTTCTAAAATTTCAGGAAGCATGCATTACAAAGTTGTGTGCTTGAATGAAGAGCACCCATTATTAGACTTGGCTAAATATCTCAAGGGGACTGGAATCACCAGTTGATGATTTAAATTGCTGGGCCTTGGGGTGCAGCAAGTCCTGACTACATGTGCTGTTGAACTGTGAGTGGTCTCAGACACCTTGGAAAATAGATGTAGAGCCAGGAAAGACTAGAATTTGGAGGTAAAATGGGGAAGGATATTTAGGGACTATACACACCAGAGTGGCTAGTGGAAGGTTGGCTTGTCATCTTCTTTACACTAGTGTTTTCCTGCTCTTTCCTGGGGGGCAGGGGAGTCCTTTTCAGTCCTGGAAATATAATATGACAAATGGCCTTTTTATCATTAGGGCAATTTGACCAAGAAAGCAAAATCTACATTTCCAGAAAGCACTATCATATATGTTTATTCACTTCCTAATTGCTGTATCTACAGGTTATTCCTGTTACAGCTTTCACATCACGCAATGACAGGTCGTCGGGCTTTTCTGATTATTTTGCTGTGAATTTTTTAGTATTTCATGTAAACCATAAACTGTAATGTTTATTACAGTTTCCTCATCCTGTAGGATGTTTGCCAAATAAAATATCAGGAAGGAAAGTCTGAACGATTTTTATGTGTGGCCCTTTTTTTAACTTTCCTTAAAATATATTTCCTCTCTTAGCAACAAAGGAACTTGGGCTTTGTACTGTGTTATAACTTTCATATCACCCTTCCCACAGCCATTTCTCTTTGGTTGCATGGTCTATATCATTCATTGCAACTTTACTTCATCCCCCTGGATTCATAGCCGATGCTCTGTGGACCATAAAATTTCAGCTGCAAAACCAGAACATCTCATTATTTCTGAAATATCAAGCTTGTATCTTCTTGATAAATAATTCCTACTAGTATAATGTATCAGACTAAAACATATTTTCTAAGGCCAGTGAGGTTAAAGCGGCAATCTCACCTTTTTTAATTTTTTTGCCCCGAAGACAGTGATTTCCATATATAGAGTGACCCCGGTTTGTGTTGAACATGGGGAATGAGAATGAAGCATGAAACGGCACCGGTTGCTGCCAGGGCTGGGAAATGAGGCCCGCTCGCCGGCAGGCAGCCCCCCAGACTAATCAGCCCCTCGCCTCGCCAACGGATTCACAGCGCTGCGACCTCGGCTGGCAATGGGCTGGGAAGTTTTCCCTTTCTTCTCCCCCCCCATTTTAAAAAATCACAGCCACTGACAAACATTACATTTTAATGCAATTCTTCTTTCCCTTTCTCTACTGGAGAGAGAGAGGGAGAGGAGAATATCCATTGACACCAAATCTGAGACACTGGTCTCATCTGGTTTCCCTGATGCTTGAAAAGTGGGTGCGGCTGCTTGGATTTGCTTTTGAATATACATCAGTCAGCGGGGCTTAAACAGGTGATAACGTTTTTACTATTTCGGTTGACGGCCGTCAGCCCTCTGGAATTCAGCCACTTACTCAAGCTGGCTGCCCGGTCTCGCTCTAGACGGTTGTTTAAGGAAATCGTGTCACCACGCGGAGTTCTGTTTGTTGTCCATCGCAGGGTAGCAGAAACTTCGGGAAGGGGGAGAGGTTTTTTAAAAAGAATCGTTTGCTTTCTCCTTCCTGAAGTCTTTTAGTGTCTGTTTCATATATAAGGAAATCTGCCAAAGTCTTGCCAAAAAATATCTCTTGCCCTGGGTCTGTAATTGAATGATGATAGAATTAAATATATATTTAGTTATGTTTTTTATTTCTTCCTTATAGTTTTCATGCAGTAGAACTTCATAAGGCTTTTGCCTATAATTTCTAATATCAATAAAGAATTAGATAATAAAAGTTACATATATATTTACATGTATTAATTTAACATGTATACAGGGGTGGGCAAAAGTAAGTTTGCAGTTGTTTATATGGAAAATAATACCATAATTAATAAATAATAATGCAGGAATGAACTCTTTCCCATACTCACAATTGTAAACCTACTTTTGCAGGCCCCATATATCTGATATATGTGTATATGCACACACACACACATGTATAAGTACAACTCAGGTATTTGAAAGTAAATCATTTCAACTGTCAATTACTCCACTATCTATCTGTTGGGCTGCCCTTCTGATAGCTGTTAAATAATTTCAAGAAGCCCAATGGCGATTGCCTGCTTTGATGAAAACTCTTTTCTACGCTGAAACTGTAAACAATAAGAGCCACGACGGTGGTTCCAACCTGGGGGCCTTGGCCCTTGGCGAACCAGGGATTATTTCAAGTGGTCATCACATCTATATCCATACCAAGTCTTCTCCGGAGCCTGAATCAGCAGTATTCATGCATTAAGGACTATTTTAAAAAATATATAAGTACTATGATGATGATTAAAATTGTAAAATCCACTTCATAGCATTACTGAACCTATGGTATGTATGTGAGTATATATTTATGAATTATAAGTACACTTATCTTTCAAGTAAGGGATGTGACATCTTTTCCTTGGGTGGGGAAGGCCTCATGCAAACCAAAGCTCGGGAACCAGTGATCACACGCAGACAGGGAGTTGCCCAGACCCACACCCGCAGAGGTGCTGTCTGCAGGAAGCGCGCGCTGGAGACAGAGGACAATGGCAACCAGCGGACAAGCAAGTTACGTTGACTTTTGACTCCCGGGGCCTCCATGGAGTGAAAGCCATCGTGTGTACCCCTTAATGGAGCCAAAGTGTCCAAATCACCCAATAAATATCTCCTTCTTACAGTTAGAAGCTGGGCAGCCATGTTTCTTGACTGGTTTTGTCATCACACACTTCAACGAAAACTATTCCCAGCCTGCTGAAGAGTCACATCCGTCAGCTTGTCACACTAGTGCTGTCTAAGCTTAAACACAGGGGTGCCTCGGTTTTCAAACGTCTCCGTGGACGAGCATTGCGGTTCACCAAGGCCCTAAACCCGGAGGAAACGCCTGGGGAGTCGAACATGCCCCGCGGCATCTGCTGAGGGCAAGGCCCTGAGGCCCAGCGTGGGCTGTGGATCCCTCAGTTTTCGATCGTTTCAGAACTCGAACAGCCTTCTGGAACAGAGTACATTTGAAAACCCAGGCACCACTGTACATTGAAATTTCTTTTAAGGGGAAAACTATATCATCAACGGTTGACACATGGTTTTGATTATTAATGTTATTAAAAATATGCAAACATAAAACCAGATATAATTTCCTAATGCAAATGGTCTTGTTATAAATCAAGTATAATAAAAACAATAAAATTCCAATTAGCAGCATTAAAGCGTTATAAAACACTATTGCAAACTTGTAATAAGAAAATATACTGATTGCCACAACACAGATTTTTTAAAAAAGTTTGGCCTATAAAGCCCACCATGTGCTATGAAATAATTCAATACTTCCACCATTTTTCTCTTTTTTAGCTATTTAATTTTACAGTACATTCAGTTATAATTTTAAAAAACATTGAACTATAAAAGTGTTAATAGAGTAAGCCCAGACCTCCAAGAATACACCTCCAAGCACCTGAGGACCCCAGATGAAGAAACACTGTTTTAGTTACATAACATCCCATCACAATGAAGGAAACACTGGGGCGTTACCTTGAGCAAATGTTTTAGTCAGAATGTCATCCAACACAGCAACATTCTTTAAAAAAAAAAAAAAAACCCTGTTAAAGGTGCAGGGACAGAGTTCAGCATTAACACCTAAAAATAAGTAAGTAAAAGCAAATCAACCCTTAAAATAAAGACGATTTTTTTTCTGGATATGAGATAGAAATTTGTGACAATTTGAGGCAACATTTTTCTAAATATCTTTTCCTATTTACCAGAAAGCTTGCTTATCGACATTTTGCATTTTTTAAAATTTAAAAGTTAGAAACAAAAAATTCATAAAAAAGAATATTACAGCTGCTTCCTTTTATGCCCACGAACTACTTCCTTTCTAACCTGTGAACCATCGCTGCAAAGCACCTGCCGGTTATCCAGCCTGCTCTACCCCTGTTCTGGAACCAGCCGGATGCGCTTCCAGCGTGTTATGCAATCAGGAGCTCACCAGCTGGCAGCTGCACCAGTTTACTTGCAAACTTCGGGGTGATTCTGTCTGAATGAGAGCTACAAATTGCCAGAGATTCATATGTTCACTGTTTTGCATTCCCAGAGAATCGCTAGTCAAATGCTGATACCCAATATTCATGTAAACAGGTTTTGACTTCTTGACAGACATCCATTTTATTTGCTTTTCACCGGGGAAATTTTTATTCTATGCTTTCAGTAATAATCTCTAATTCAAGTGCACAAATGCTCAAGGGATTTCCATCTTTTGTTGCTTTGGAGGGTTCCCCCCATCCTTAGAGTTTTACTGGCATTTTTCTGGAGTTATCTGAAAAAGAAACATCTCTGAGGGATCTACAATTGCAGCCATAAAATTTTTTTTTCTCATTCGGGAGTGTTACTTAAGAACACGCCCAGATCAGTATTTTATTCTAACGAATTGGGTCATCGTATTAATAGTCTAGAAGGCATTATGAACGTGTGAGTGAACTACCATTTACATACACTGTAGTTAAAACAGCTGGGTTAACTGTGGGACGTTGTGTTTCTACAATCGTCCCTACAATGTGCTTAGTATTTTTGCATATTTTATTTTTAATTCTACCCATAATCCCCTGAGAAAGATTTTTGTGAACATTTTTAAGAAGAGAAAGCATGCTCAGAGAGAGAAATTTGTTCGACTTACAACATTTCATAAGTTGCTGAGCCAAAATTCAAACTGAAGCTGGGTTCCCGAGTGTCCTGGTTGCACCTCACAGCAAAGGGACCATCACTATGGGGCCTGCTGATGCTCTCAGCAAGGGGCAGAGGACAGGCACAAAAAGAACAGCATAAACTGTCATAGGGCTTTGCATGAATTCTTTTAACAAATATTTACTGAGCAACTATAACAGAATATCCTGATGTAAAAGCTACAATTAAATAAGTCATTTATGCTGAGCCACAAATCAAGCCTCAGAAATTTTCAAGTGATTGATGTATGATATATGCAGAACATACAGAGAGTATGTTTTCAGACAAGAGAGCATAACTAAAACTCACAAGAATTCGATTATATATGGAATCCTGAAATATTTGGGAATTAAGAAATACACTTCAGTTGGATTTTAGGTTTTCTCTTCAGTGAATTGCCTGATTATATCCTTTGCCTGTTTTTTAAATATTTCAATAGTCTTTTTAACATCAGTTCATGCAAGTTCTTTATATATTAAAAATATTAATTATTTGCTTTATAGGTACTTTGAAAATCATTTCATTTTCTCACTTTTAATTTTATGTTTTCTTTTGTCATTCAGAAGATTTTTACTTTTACATAGTTAACTTCGCCATTTTTCGCTCATGATTTTTTTATATCTTAGTTAATAAATCCTTCTCTTCCTTGAAGTCTTAAAATTATTCTTCTATGATTCAATATTTAACTTGTTTTAGATTCAGGTCATTACAATATCTGGAGTTCATTAAATGTGGTGTAAAATAGGAATCAAAGTTTGTATATTTTCATATGGAAAAACCAATTGTCTCAACACTCAACATAAAGTTCTACGCTTCCTTCTCTGTGTTCCCAGATTCTGCATCCCTTCCACTGATTCATTTATCTATCCCTACACTAATACTTCACCCTGTTCATTTCCGTGGCTTTATAATAAGACTTAATAACTAGTGGCATAAGTCTTGCCCTACATCAGAATTGTTTTGGTATGGTGGTCAGATGTGGGGGAGGGGAAGAATCCTATAATTTTATGTTGACCTCAGTATTGTGAGAGTCCGTGCCTCTGGATCGGGACCTTCACAGGTTCCTCAAGGAGCACAGCTTCTCTCCCCTCCGAGTTCGAAGGTCCGGAGGGAGCGGGCGGAATGCCCTTCCTCAGCTGGGGTGAGGCTCTGGGGAGGTGTTTCACTCCGAAGGGAAAGCCTTTGTTGTTGGGAATGCTCTGGGTGTATGTCACAAGGATTCCTCTTCCATTTTTCTAGATCTTCACTATGAGACCCCTGATGGAGTTTCTGGAGGTAATCAACATGATATTCCTTTATTATAATTTTGATGATGTAGGGGGCAGTTTTTAAAAGGCACAAGAAATTTATTTGGGGGAGGATGATGAATATATTCACCATCTTGATGGTGAAGATGGTTTCACAAGTATGTACATATATCAAAATTTATCTAGTTTTACACTTTATGCAGTTTATTGAATGCCAATTATACCTCAACCTCTGTTAAAAAAAAAATATCACCACCTCAAAGTGCTGGTAGGATTAAAATGAGTTAATACTGACATGTAGTAAAACTCTCAGTAAATGCTATCTATTATTATTGTTAATATTATCAACCAAATGGGGATCGTGGAGGTTCCCACTTCACTGGATTGGGTCAGAACTGGGTCAGTGCAGGTAAAATGCCTGACCTGGTGCTAAGCACCTCACAAGGGCCCTACAGATGTTACCAGGAGATGGAGGTGGTGGGAAGAGTGGGTTTGTGGTTGTTATTATTGTTTCCTTGTTTACAATACTTTCTTGACCTTTCATGTACTTCGATGGATATTAGCTCTTTTTAGTTTCCCACTAGCCCAGTGAAGTAGATCCAGACAGGGATAAATATCACCGCAAAGTTATCATAGATACACTACTGAAAACTTCTGTTCTCACCCCCCTGGCTTCTCCTTATAATGAAAGTACAATGTTTACTCCTGTTGAAAGTACTAGTTGAAGATCTACTGTTTCTGGCTACTGTGGGGCATAGAGGTATAGGCCTTAGTGTAGGCCTTAGGAGATTTTAGCTTCATTTCTCACTTAATCTTCAGGACAACTCTATGGGTAGGTTATTATTATTATTATTATTAGTCCCATTTTATAAATAAAGGAGTTGTGGATCTCCAAACTATAATCCTAAAGCTCTTCTACTAGAAAGCTGGTCCACTGTCTCTCACCAGGTGGTTCCCGGTAAGAAGTTGTTCATTTGGGTTCTTGACCGAGCAGAGCCTTGGAGGCAGTGATTGGAGCTGCATTTCTCTGTGAAAGGCTTTGGAGAATATAACTTCGTGGAGCAGAGTCTTAGGGAGGTAGCAGAGCGTTCCTGGGCAGGATGGGCAGGACCACAGGGAGGGAATAAGCAAGGCTTTCACAGGGAGGGGTCCTGCTCCAGCCCCTGGGGGAGCTGTCACAAGTGCCTAAATGGGTAGGTGGAGGTTCTGTTAAGTCCAGGGCACTCAAATGAGCTGAGGAATAGCTCAGGCCCTTCTTGTGAGTGTGTGACTGGTTATGTGATAGATCTTCTAAGGGCAAAGGAAAGAGAATCTTTAACAAATTCATTCTGATTATTTTTGTCCATACAAGTGGAAGGTACTGTTGTTGGTGTCTGACTTTGTAGCTTGGCCTATTTAGATTTAATTTCTAATCCCTCAGTGTCTTTAACCACATCCTTAGGTGGTTCTGGTTATTATTAAATGTTCATTTTAGTTTATAATTTTCTATTTATTACAAAATGTTAAACGTATAGCATCTAATATAATTTAGGGGGAAATGAACATGATTAGCCTCTCAAAGAGGATTACGAGAAACATATGCAATCCTGACTGAGAGGTTAAGTAAAAAGTAAAGTTCTTTGTGAGGCAATGAAACAGAACTTTGATTTTGAAACATATAACTTGGCAGGTTAATAAGTGTTTAAAACAAAGTTCTTCTCCAGCTAAGGCCTTGCTTAACAAGATGGGAAACCGCTCACCTTTGAGAGCTGCAATAATATCTTTTCACTCACATATGTGAAACTACCATTTCCTCTACTACATGGCTCTCATCTGTAAAATGGGGTGAATTCTGTCTCCTGCCCCTATGTCACAGAAATGTTTCGAGAATCCAATGAGATCATATCCATTGGAGTGCTTTGAAAAAGAGAAAACAAGATAGAAAAACAAGGTGGCATTACTATCGTTAACATGAAAAACAATGGTAAAGGAGATTATGCCTTTTTTTTTCAGGGTGAACAATCTGCCCTACCTTCTACCTGCTGGGTGGAGACTCACAGTCCATTACTGGAGTGTGATCCCTTTTCTTCAATGCTTTTAGTTTTAATTTAAACATCATCTTGAGTAGGTGTCAGACTTCGCCTATTCTTAGCCCTTTCTGTGTCTCTAAGGATGACATGTGGAGGGGACTTGCCTGGTCTACTTTCTTTTTCCTTTGGGGAATCGCAGATAAGTGGATAGGATGGAATAAACAGAAGTGTCATCAGGACCTGGATTTTAATTTACTTGGCTTGAAAGAGAAAATAGCAATAATAATAATTTAGGTGGCTTGACACATTGAATAAAACCTTCAGAAAAAAATCTCTTGTTGTTGAGATTATTTTCTCACCTCTCAGTTTCAGAGAGAGACTAGGTGTGCAGTTCTGAATTTGTAAAAATTCTAACCTCCCATAGTAATTATGTGCCAGGTAATAATTGCAATAGCTGTCAAATAAGGTTTTCCTACCTACATTTATAAACAGGAGAACAGATGAGGAAAGCCAAATGATTTGCCCAAAGTTCATGTGGAAGTACCAGGTGTCAAGGCCAAATCTCCTTTGGTTTCTCTGGAGTACGGAATTAGACATCTGTTAGCCCAGGTGTCCTTACCTGCTGCATCCACAGCTTCTCTCCACCGTGATTCTCACCCTGCTTGCACCTTAGAACCAACTGCAGGGCTTTTAAAAAATACTAATGCCTCAAAAGCACAATGAGATACCAGCTCGTGCCCATGGTATGATAGATGGCTACTATTAAAAAAACAAACACAGAAAATAAGTGCTGGCAAGGAGGCAGAGAAATTGGATCCCTTGTGCCTTGTTGGTGGGAATGTAAAATGGTGCAGCTTCTATGGAAAACAGTATGTAGGTCCCTCAAAAAATTAAACTGTATGTTCCAGCAATTCCACTTCTAGGTATATACACAAAAGAATTGAAAGCAGGGTCTTGAAGAGATATTTGTACACCCATGTTCATTGCAGCGTTATTCCAATAGCTAAAAGGTGGAAGCAACCCAAGTGGTCATCGACAGATGACTGGATAAACCAAATGTGTTATAGCCATACAGCTAAATACCATTCAGCCTTAAAACCCAAGGAAATTCTGACACATGCTACAACATGGATCAACCTTGATGACATTACACTAAGTGAAACAAGTCAGTCAAAAAAAGACAGATATGTATAATTCCACTTATGTGAAGTATCTAGAGTAGTCAAATGTAGAGGCAACCCCTGTTGCCAGGGGCCTGGAGGAGAGGTGAAAGGGGAGTTACTGTTTAATGGGTATAAAGCCTCAGTTTTGCAAGATGAATTCTGGAGATAGATGGTGGTGATGATTGCATAAATGTGAGTGCACTTAATAGCATTGAACTATACACTTAAATACGGCCAGTATGGTAAATTTTATGTGTATTTTACAGCAATTCAAAATAACTTTTTAAAAATACTGGTGTCTGGGCCAAGCTAATGGGGCCAGACTCTCTGAGGGTGGGGCAAGGGCTCTGGTGTTTTCTCCAAGCCCCTTGGAGTTTTCTGCAGCAGGGTAAGTAAGCATTGAGAAGTTTTGTCTAGAACCACAGGCCCCTGCCCAGACCCTATTCCCTGGAACACTCATCTTTCAAATGCCATTTGCTAGTTTAAGCCAAAATAAACACAAAAATCACTTGCATCACCTCCTGTGAATATTCTCTTGAGCTTATTCTTCTTGGAGGAAAAAAAAAAAAAGAAGCTTCTGTCTTGGGTTTGCCGACAAGAAAGAGTCTTCTGTGCACTTATTCTATTCTGAAACAAACCTCAGTCTGAATTCTCTGACCCAGGAAAAAAAGCTCGGGTATCTGGAGAAAGCAAACGGATCCCAGGCTCCAATCAAGGGAAGACTGCCTGGGGAATCAGAAGGACATTATGGTGCTGTATAAATTTCTGGTGAGGTTTCAGCCCGCAGCATTGTCCTGAATTCTATGCAAAACACCAGGGATGCTGGTGAATGGGAAGGTGGCTGGGATAATCACAGGCCTCGGGCTTACTGTGATGATGAAGTTAGAAAAAAAAGTAGGTTTACAGTCAGAGGATGAGAGGAAATGAAGGAAGAGGAGGTGTATGGAGCGTGCCAGAGCATGGTGGAGCATCTGAGAGGGCGACGGTGCACTCTGAATCAATTCAGTGTGCATTCCTTTTGCAGAGGGGTGGCCGGGCATTTGGGTTAGGTCTGGGGAAGGGAAGGACTGATGGGGAGATTACTACACACCAAGTCTTTTATCTTTGCTGTCCGGGTGGGGGTGGGGTGTCTCATTCTCAGCCTGGATGTTTTTTCACCACACTGGTAAGTTGGTGTATTGTTTAGGGCATTAGTATCCGATAGAACTTTCTGCGATGGTGGCAATGTTTCCGTGGTGTGAGGGAGCCGGTGTTTACTGGAGTTGATTGTTTCATTGTCAGGAATTTTGTGATCTGGCTGTTAAGCATCGTCATCAGTAAAAAATTAAATTATATGAACTTATTAAATTTATCTTAAAAATAAAGGTAATAAATACTCAAAATTCTTCACTTCTCAATTATTTTACTACATTTTACTATTATGGATGCACTGAGGTTTGCACTGTCCAATACGGTAGCCACTAGCCACATAGGACCACTGAATACTTGAAACTGGCTAGTGTGACTGGAGAAGGGAATTTTAAATTTTCTTTAATTTAAATTAATTTACATTTAAATAGCCACCTGTGGCTAGTGACTACTGTAATGGAGATTGCAGGTTTAAGGGTTTGCAAAAAAGCCACATCTCATTGATGATTGTTATCAGAAGAGCATTTATTTTAGTTGCTAAATATCTTTCTCTTTCATTTCAATGATTTTGGTTTTTAATATCACATCATTTGGATCTGACCTCAAGTTACTTGGGAGGACAGGGCTGGAGGGAATAGTAGAGAGTGATAGAGAAGGAATTTATTCTAAATTGAATTCTTGGTGCTTTGTGAGATGGCGTGCTAATGCCAGCAGAAAAGGCTTTAGCTTGTTGTTGTGTGAACCTATGAGCAGAAACCAACAGAACATTCTTGTCTGGTCCAGAGCTAACTTTGGATGCTGGGTGACATCAACCAGCATTTCTGGGGTTCACTTAGAGTTCAAAAACAAGACTAGGCTCCTCATTTTAAGGAGGGCCTCCAACCAGGATCCCCTAGTTCCAATACCACCAACATTTGACTCAGTTTCCAAGGGAGTGATTTTGGCTTTCCCAAGCTCAGGTCAGCCCTGGTCCTACAGCTGGGAAGTTCTGAACAATTACCACTTAAAGCTATTGCCTCAGATGTGCCCAACCCATTTCCCTGTCCTGTTCCCCCCAAGAAGCTTCCTGCTTTAATTTCCCTGCAGGTTTTAGAAAGGATGCATTAAATTATAATCACTAGCTGTTTTGTGAGCAGCCTTTTGTGACTAATAATGACTGTAATGAGAGAAAAGGGGAAAATGGGATGATTGACACTTGCTGGGATGTTTCTGCTGAGCTGTTTATAAACCAACACAAACAGACAAATGGGGCCCTTCTGTGCCCATTGATTTGTATCTGTGTTTTCATTTGTGATCCAAAGGTGAGCCTGTTTATTAGGCATCTGCTAGACAATAGAGACCACGTTACTTAACCTAAGGTGGGATCTTAGCGACATCAAGAGTTAGGACTCGGCCTGCCTTCACAATCCGTTTATAAATGAGTCAGCTGTTTGTCCTGTTATGTGATTAAACTAAAACTACAGCTGGGACTCTTCCCATTAAACCTTTGACATCCTAATAAAGCTGCCCCTCCTTCCTAGCCCCAGAGCTTCAGGCTCTTTGTGTTCCTGTGAACCATTGAAACGGCTCCTAACATCTTCCTAAAGAGGTTGAAACCTAACCATAGTATTCCCCTGGTCTAAAATTTTCAGTGGCTCCCCACTTTCTCCAAGCAGCTGAAAATGATCTTCGAGGACCTCTGCTGACTGACTCCAGATAACTATGTAGTTTAGATGTTAAGTTCTCTGAGAGCAGGGACTCTGTGTCTTGCTCAGCTTTTTTTCATAAGAACACATAGCAAAGAGCCTTGTGCTTAAGAGGTCCACAAAAGTCTTGTGGACTGGATTGAACTTACAACAAAAATAAAAAGGAATTCTACTCTTTTTATTTAGTGCTGTTGCTTGGATATAGTCTTTAAAAAAAAAAAAAAAAAGGAAGAAACACAAAGGTTTTTACTCTTTCCTAGAGGAATCATTTTCAATTTTTAAAATAGCATTAATGATATAAATTTTTGATACCTGCTATCAAAAGTTGTATGTCAGAAATTCTGTATCCCTGGGCCAATGCTGGCCCAGATTCCTGAGGTACCACGGAGACCACACCAAGGCCAGCTAGAGGAATTCCTATTTGAAAACTGACAGAGTAGAAAAGAGAACTGGGCTGGGATCAGGTGACCAGAGTCTGCTCCTTGCTCTGCATTAACTAGCTGTATGAGCTTAGACAAGTTGTTTCACTCTCTAAATCATATGCTTTTTCTTATGCAAAGTGGAAATGGGGCTGAATGGTCATAAGTGCCTCTCAGCTTTAACATTCTATGATTTTAAAAACTGGAATAAAGTTTTCCAAAAACATAGAGACACCAAATCTATTTCTGTCCATTTATTTTATTAACTCTTACAGATCAAAGGTTTTAGCACAGTTTCCATTAGGTTCATTCAACAGATGCCTGCCCATAAAGGAATCCGTAGACTTGAAGGGTGATCATGTGTTATGGTTGCTAACTCTGCAAACATCTGGGTGGCAACCTATTCTTCACACTAAGCTTTCAAGCCCCCTTGTGGAACAACACCAGGGAAGTTGTTTAGATAAGCCTTCTGTCAATCCTTTCTTCTCCCCAAGATACAATCCAATATTAACTGCCCATTGGGGCTAATTCTGAGGAATATACATCATTGCTCCTGAAATGGACACTGTGGTTCATCACCAGGTCCTCTCTTTAGAACTGGCACATGCAACCCCCAGGTCCTGGAAAAATCAGCTGTTGATGTTTTTACAGCTATGGGGGATTCCCCAATGCCACAGGGAGTTGCTTCAAGGTTGTGCTCTGCAGTGGAATTAAACACAGTGGCAAATTCTTTGTTACTCCTCCCATTGAGAGGTGGAGTTGAATCCCACCCCCCAACCACCTTGAATTCTGGGAGGCTCTGTGATTACTTTGATCAACAGAAGTCAGCGGAAGTGATGCTCTGCCAGTGTCTTGGCTCAAGACCTAAGAGACTAGTAACTTCCACTCTGTCATTTGAAAACCTCCTTGGAGCCCTGAACTACTATGCAAGAAGCCTAGCTACTCTGAGACCACCATGCTGGTGTACACATGGAGTGATCCAGTTGACAACCTCAGATGAGCCTGGCTTTCCAGTCACCCCTGCCAAGGGGACAGACATGTAAGTGAAGTTGTATCGGACCCTTTACACCAGCCCATCACTAGCTTAATACCACTAAGCAAACCCTGTCCATGATATATAGCTCAGAAGAATCAACCAGCTAAGTCCTGTTTGAATTTCTGACCCACCAACTTGTAAGATATATTAGCACATTTATTGTTTTAAGCTTTTAAGTTGAGAGTAGTTGTTGCATAGCAATAGAACTGGAATGTGTGCCCCTTCCCCAGGGACAGTTCATAGCTAAGGGGTAGTGATGAGAGATACTTGCCTCAGTGTTGGACACTCCGAGGGGCTGTGCCGGCTCCAGATCTCCATGAAGGATTGGCAGAGGCCTCATTTGCACCCGCCCTATGAGTCAGCTTCTCTTTAGTCTAACCCTGCCCTCCTCCCTTTTGCACAGGTGTATCGCCCCAGAAAATCTTGGCCAACATGACACTCCATTTCAAAGTCTCTTCCCATGGAACCCAGTCTAGGATACACTTTGCTTTCTTCAGTGACTTTTCTCAGTTCCCTTTTCCTTTTTCTCTTTTTACATTTGAGTTTTGGTAGGATAAGAACTGAGCAAGATTTTAACCACTATCATATTTGTGTCTTTGAGGTTCTATCGGGTGATCAATTAGTATTTGTTGGATGAATTTTTGTTGAACAGAAGAATCAGGGGGAGTTTGTAAAAGCAGTAAATTACTTAGTTTTTCATGGTTGCTTGTGGGGCAGGCAACTGTGAAAATGTGTTGGTCCAAGGAGCTAACTTTAGAGGCAATGATTTCCCTGGCACTTTTCAGATGTTGCCTGTCACTGATCTAGCTGCCACTCTACGTCATTTTGCCTCTTATAAAAGTTTATTTAGTATGAATCCTGGGTGGGGGTTTCTTTTCTTTTCTTTTTTGCCTTGGTTTCAGGCTAGTTCTTTGTTCAGAGATCACTGGCACTAATTTCAGTCACACCCACAGTTTTCTTGGTGATGCATGAAGGAGAACACCTGGCAGAATTCAGTGTCATCTCTACCAAGCCTCTGGCTCCTTCTCTGTGGGCGCCCTGTTGTTCATGGAGGTTGAGTTTCCCCAGCAGGCATCAAGAGTCCCATAGGCCCCAGGACAACAAGATGCCCCCGAGGCACCCTGAGAAACCCAAAAGTGTGTCTCCCCAAACTCTCTGAGAGCAGCCCTCCCACAAGTGCAAGCTCACTGGAGCTCAAAGGTGAGGTTTTCCAGCTCTCCTTTTGTGACCTCTCTGGGTGTGCCTCAGTTTACCCCAAAAGGAGCTACATATGTTTCAAAGCTAAGGCGATTTTTATTCCCTTGAATTTCTATAAATACATATATGCAATAAAACAATTTTGGAAAGGTATGGCCTAACAGATAAAACAAATACCAAGTTTCAAAGGGGCCTGGAATGGAATCAATGTCATAGGTCTTCTCTCCTCTGCACAAACCTCCTTAATCCCTTAATTCCACTTTACTGGAAAATAAAGGAAGAGGTTGGAAACAGGTCTTGGGGCCGGGGGAACCCAGATGCCTAGGAGTAGACCATGTGTGTTTTCTCAGGAATAAGGAGATGAACAGCCTTAGTCAAATCTGGCCGAGCGCAGGCCCAAAAGATACTTTGCAGGAACTTCTGCTGGAACCCTGAGATGTACCAGTTCACACCTGTACCCCGGGGTTATTTCTAAAGACTTTCTCAGAGAGCCAAGAATGATCGTTCTAGGCTCATACACTCTATAGGTCCTTGTTGCTGAAAGTGTGTTCCAGGACCGGGCAGTGTGACATCACCTGGGAGCGCATTAGAAATGCACAATTTCAGTGGCCACCCCCTGCCTCCTAATCAGAATCCACATCTAACAACTACCGTGCCCTGGATGAATCTCGTGCACATTAAAGTTTGGAAAGCACTGACATATAGGATCCCTCCTTACAAAAGCTCCTATGGCACTTAGAAGCAGTTGCTTGTATTGTGGCCCCTACTCCCGCCCTGCCTTCTCTATGCAGCAGTCCACACGCTTTCTGTTGCCTGATATTACTGTGCATCTTCATCATTATCGCCGGACATTAGAGTCTCATTGTGCCTCCTGAGCCTGGCATGCAGGGTCCTCTGAGATTGGGTCCCTCCCCACTTCAGCCCCTTCTGCCATCACTCCTAGAATGACTGCAGCTTTCACACTGATTGCACACGCCACACTGATTCTCGTCTTTGCGCCTTCGCCCTTGTCATCTCAGCCTAGAATCCCTTCCTACTCACACTGCCCATCCTTTAGGACTCGGCTGAGGTCTCCCTCACCTTGGGAAGCCGTCCCTGGCCTGTCTCCACCGAATCACCAGTGAACACACACCCACATACACTCCAAGCTGGGCTAGGTGCCCTCCTCAGGGCTCCATCCCAGTGCTGGGGCAGGGTGTGGCCCTCTTGCTGCAGTCCATGCTGTTTTACAGTGGTCCGTTTGGGCCACGAGATTCTGAGGGCCGGGAAAGAGGGGACAGCCTTAGGGTGAGTGTAGTGCAATGGTGAACATGGACTCACGCTATCTGTCTGGGATCAGGCCCCAGCTCTGCCACTAATTAGCTATGTGACCTTGGACAAGTTAGTTAATCTCTCTGTGTTTTAGTTTTATCATCTGTAAAAAGGAATAATTTGAGGTATCTATTTCATGAGGTCACTGTGAGGATGAAATGAGTTGATATGTAATATGTGTATGATGTCAACATTTGCTAGCATTTTTTAATTATTCAGGTTTGGACGCCTCAGTGACTGGCTGAGTGCCCGGCATAAAGTAAGTGCTCCATAAATAAAATATTGATTGACTGTAGTACTTGTTTAGGTTTTATCTTATTTGACTAACCAAATTCAGTACCTCTGTGATCTCCATAGGATTTGTATTACTTAGTCGATGTAATAAATGAAAAAGGGGCCTAGAGAGGTTCCCTTGCTGAGGCCTCACAGCTAATTCAAAGTAGGGGCAGGACCAGAGCTAGAACTTTTTTTGACTTGTCACTGGTGCAGGATCAATATCCCTGATGTTAAATCTCCCTGATGGAACACACTGAATTTTAAGGATGGGCATCTAATCATAAAAACTTTTCTCCTAAATTTCTTATTGCCAAAGACCAGTGACCATGCTCACTCACCCAAGAGCAAAGGTTCACTCCATCCTATCACCCAGAAGAGTCTTCTGCCAATTCCCCATTCCAATTTTGTAGCACCTGGCAAAGTCCATAGGATGCACACACCAACTTGACAATTATTAAAATGCCGGGAATAGAAAAACCACTGTAGACAGATAAAAACTTTTTAAAAATATTCATGATATGCATTTTCAATATTGCAAAGAAAATTCTTTGCACAAGCACAATGACCAAAATAACTCAGACCTTATTAGTTTATGCGCCTTCAATTCATTTTTGTCCTGAGTATGAAAATGAACACTCATACAATATGACAACAGCAGTAAATACTTTATTTTGTTTTTCCTGAAAGGGAAAAAAAAATCAACTTTAATTTGAATACTAAACCATCCAGAATATCTAGCTGAAAACGTGTTTTTATTATTTGCATTCTTAGGTTTGGCTTGTTATGCTTTTGGCATATCTACCGATATCACTCACAATATTTTTTTCATTTCATACATTAATATTTAATATTCTTTAAACATTGTTCAACCTTAATGGTTGTCTAATTTCTGTTTTTCATCCACAGAGAAGCTATTAATTTATGAGCATATAGGGCAGTAAGTAATAATTTGCATGAATGCCTTGAGCAGATATGCTTCCATAGGCCGCCCATAGCATAGACTCTGGAAGGGATGATACCATCTATTGGCTAAGCTCCAATGAACACTGCTTTACAAGAAGCTGAAAAAAAGTTTTTTAATCCATAAAGAAGTCTACTAAGTGAAAAATCAACAGAGATGACAGGAGCCGGTTTGTTTCAGTTCCTTTTCTTCTTTTGTGTGTGCTCTGCAGGTACCTGCTGGGAGAGATTTATGAAAGGGCAAAGCAAGAAACCAAGGTGCTTTGAAGAACTGGAGACCAGCTCATCTTTATCTGTGTCCAGAACTTCCCTCTTCTCCCAATAACTCTGCTGACAAGCTCCATGTCCACACACTGCCAGCTGAGCTAACCCAAAATGAGGCCAGTTGGGCCAAAAAAAAACCTCATCAACGAGTAAAGTCAATCCAGAAAGCTGGAATCTGCTGTGTCCCATCCCACTGGTAATGCCATTTCGCACTGTATAGATCTGACCAGTGGGGTGGGGCGGGATGGTACCACCTGTGTGAAACGTTAATCTTGGAGTTGGAGGTGCAATTTTCTGTTCAGTGGTGAGAGGTTACTTCATATTTGAAAAGACTTTAGGGCAATTGCCCCCAAAGCAATCTCAGTACTTCCCTCCTCCAAACAGGTGTGGGGTTAGTTTCCCTTAGGCCAGGAAGTCATTGATGAAGTCAATCACCGGTCCTGTAAATTCTGGCCCAAGAATTTCCCCTCCCAATGTCAGCCTCCTAGTGGTACCTTCCCTAATATCTAGGATTTACGGTCACCTCAGGACAGACGCCACACTGGCACCCTGAGGTAGGTGATTAAGGTAGTTACCCAGACAATTTAGAACAGACCAAATAATTTTTCCTCAATTATCTGCATATTACACTCAGTCTTTTCAAGTAGCTACATGATTGTTCTAATTTTCTTTTAAAAATTTCCCCCCATCTTGAATAAGCTTTATAGGTAATAGTAGAAGTTAAATAAGATTTAGGATTAGTGCCACACTAATAGTGTCTCACCCTGTAATCTACTATTTTGACATTCAGAAAACATTTAGCTGAAGTGACGACTTTCCTAGCTGCTCAGGAAGTTGAAGTACCTATTCCAATGCCGGGAAACCCAAGCCCCTGAGTTTTAAACCAAGCTCTAAAAATTTATACCTGATCTTTGTATTTCTTGTCCTGAATTTTCATCAGGCTACAGAATTTCCAGATGTGCTTTTTCTTACTAAAACTCTGAAACAAAATTAGTAGTGCTTAAATTCTGAGCATACATTTTTAAAGCCTCATTATTTTGTATTTAGGGGAAGGGGGTGGTGATTTTTGTTGGTCAGTGGTTTGGGGTTAATGTTTTTATGAACCAAGAAAGCATATTTAGGTATAAATTTATCCAGGGACAAATTGCATGTTGCTGATGATACAGTTAACTGTGACATTGCTTTCTCAACACATTGCCTATTTATTAATAAAATAATTTTGCCACTTCCCCTCATGTAACATAAAGAGGGGAGTTTAAGATTTATTAAAGATATAGAGTTCTATTATTGAAAACATAATTATTAGCATATGATACTAATTTAACATAATTTATGTAATCTGAGCATATTTTTCTTTCCTATAAGTAATGAATATTTAAAACAGCTTCTCTTATATCATGGGCTTTGAATGCAACACTATCGTTTGGATGCCACAAAGAGAGAAGCACCGGGCCAAAGAGGCTGCCTTAGAAGTAAGCTCATTCGTCACTGTTTCAACTGGGGGCAGTAGCATCTTAGGCTTTGCTTGTCTAGGGTAGGGATTGTCACACAGAGTCATGACACACCAGGGTTTCAGGGTTGGTACTGTTGCTAAATAATAACAGTCAGTTGTGAAATTATTTTTTCTGAGATTTTTTTTGTTTTGGGGAGGAGAAAGATGATCGAAGAGAATCCAGACCACTCCATAATAGCGTCACCATCTCTCTCCAATGTTCTGAAAGGCTGCCTTGAGTGGCATCCCAGCTAAGTGCCCAGGGACTTGCAGAAGGGGCAAGAAGTGACGCTTAGCCCGCAGCCCTCTCACCTCTCCATGGGCCAGTGACCCAGCCGGGGGTGCGGGGAGTGCAGTCAGCGCCAGGGCCTGTGTATGGCCGCACTGGCTGTGCAGCCTGATTTTAAAGTTGCTACCATGTTCTTTCTCATTTTACCTATGGATAAAATTTTAAAAGGAAGAAGCCCAAGACAGATGAAAAGACACAAATAGTGTACATACATTGTGCTATGATCAAGAAAGATGCCATAAACATTTCTCTTGGTACCAAAAGCAACAAGATAATGTAAACTGAGTTTGCAGCCATCCTCTGAGTATTAATAAAACTACATGAGAACAATAAACTCTGTATATTATTTTAGCAATTAAATATAAATTATCTGTGCTTGTTTTCCAATAGTACATACCATATGCTTTATTAATATTACCTGGAGAGAGAAGGTGGGGGTCGGGGAGAGAAATCAGGATTCCTTTTTATGAAGTAAAGATCATTTTAAAAGTTTGGTTAGGGTATTTATTTCTAACTCGTAATGTAACTGAATTTTTTATTTGAGATATTAAATTGGTTAACTTTATGAAATTTTATAAATAGCAGATCAGGGGGACATGCTGTGGTTTTATTTGGGAATTTCAAAGTCCGGACGCACCTATGGAAGCCTAAGAGTAAACTGACATAATAACCGCAAGAGCAAAAATGTAAAAGGATCAACATAGGGCAAGCAGTCTGACTGCAACCAACAGAGCCGGCTCCGTGGGGTCAGCCTAGTTCTTCTGCATGTTTCAAAATAAACCAGCATTTCCAACTGTGGCAGGTGACAGCAATACCTGAGACAGCTGGCATGTATACGGCATTTGCTAGGTGTCTAGCTTGTTATCTGCATTAATGCATTCAATTCTCACAGCAGTGTGGAAGTGGATTATTAATATTCCCACTTTTTAACATTAAAAAAAAAAAAAACTGGCCCAAGATCACAGCAATGGTGAAGGCAGAGCTGGGGATGCAAATGCAAGCCGTCTGGCCTCACTGCCTGCTTGCTTGATGAGTCCCATTCGATTTCACCCATCAACCCAGTTATCCCAAGGCCAGGGGTTGACAAATCATGACAAATCCAGGCCTTTGGGCTGAGAAGAGTTTTTGCATTTTTAAATGCCTTTTTTAAAATCAAAAGTATACTATTTTGTGACATGTAAAAATTACATCACATGTAAATTTCAGTGTCCTTAAAGTTTTATTGAAACACCTTGCTCTTAGTTTATATATTATTGGAGGCTGCTTACATATTGAAATGGCAGAGACCCATGGTTGTGACAGAGACTGTATGGCCTGCAAAGCCAAAATATTTACTACTCAGTTCTTTACAGAAAAAGTGCAAGAGGTCATCATTGACCCACTAAGGAGGACAAGCAAGGGTCACCAGAAATAACATGAGGGCGGTCAGGAAGGGTCCAGTCAGCAATGAGGATCCCCAATTTACTCACTCATGTCAAGGACAGGTACAGAAGTACCAGCGACAGCCTTGTCCAAGGCTGGCCTGTTTCAGGACAGGCCGCAGTTTCCGAATCCTCCGTGGCAGCTTCTTTCTTACAAGAAGATCTGTAAGAAATGACAGGTGGAAGAGGGGACAAAATGGTGAAAAGGTGACTTCACACAATATTTTTAAACACTTTCTAGAATCAATAAAAATAATAAAGCTACTTTTAGATGGTGGGAAATCACCCACCAAGATCATTCCAATAATATTCCTACCAGGTGGTGGTTCAAGGCAGGGTAGTGTTTTCTGGAAATGTTGAGATTTCCAAACAAAACTTAAAAAAAAAAAAAATCTCTTTCAAAGTGAGCCAGAGAATTCCATGGTTAAATTTTTCTAAGTGAAATAAACTTCACTAAATTATATTTGCTGAAAATAAAACCTGATTTATTTATGTTTTTTTTAAAGATTGAACAGTTTTTGAATGACGTTAACTATTTTCATGTATAACTGTCTTTTAGTATTCAGAATTAACTAAATAGTGCCTCAAAGGCACCAAATGTTTGAAGTAGATATATATGCCTATTTTGGAAGCCAAGAGTGAGTAAAACCGTTGGTTTTTAAAAATATTTTAAATACTTGCTGTGGAATAACAGTTACACTATTATTTTACATAATCTCTACAAAATGAATTTGTTCAGCAGAGGGAAATTTAAAAGTTAATTATACTAAATCTGAATTAGTGATTTTTAAATACAGTAAGTTTCAGCAACCAATTGTTCAGCCACCACCCAAAGGAAATGACATGCGTATAACCAGGTGGCTCTGGATTTTGTAGACCAGAATTGAGATGTGCTGAATAGTTTATAAAGCAGGAGAGTATTTGTTCCATAAATCTGTCCACCAACATTTATCGATTGCTTCCCTCCTCATGCCAAGCTCTCTGTTAGATTCTGGAGCTACAAAGATGGCAGGGACACAATTACTGCCCTTACCTGGCTTCTCAACCACAGTTCTCGCTCTTCCTCTATATTTCTACTTCCCAAGGACTTTTCTCCACTTTTTTGATTATTCTGTCCCACCTGGTTACATCAGTCTCTCCCACTGACAGCTTTACATTCACAAGATAATTTTTAAGGTACATTCCATATATTCTCCCTAGTCTCCTGAATAGAAATGTGCATCCTGCTGACATAACAGCATGTAGATCAGTTATCTATTGCTGCACAATGAACAATCATAACACTTCACTAGATTATAACAGTGCTCATGTATTCAGCTCATGAGTCTACGAGGTTAAGCTCATCTGGCTTCACTCAGCTGAAAGCTGGTACCTAGATTTGCTGTTTTGCGCTGGTCTTGCTCACGTGTCTGGGGGTTGGCTGGCTGTTGGCCAACACAGGATGGTCCAACTCATCAACCTGCAGGCTAACCCAGTCATGTCCATCTCATGGAGATGACAGAGGTCAAAAATAAGTCCTAAATGCAAAGTGCTTTTCAAGTTTCTACCTATATCACATCAGCTGACATCCCATTGGCCAAAGTAAATTGCATGGTCAAACCCAGTCTCAGAATGGAAGGGTCGTACAAAGCGATGCGGCCAACAGCATGAACGCCAGGATTGGTGAAGGTCAGGGGCCACTTTTGCAATCTATCACACTTGTGAGCAAAAACCAAGAACCCCAAATGTAAACCATTTTCATTGTAAAATATGTTAAGTGGAAATACATGTAAATCAATAAACAGGAATCATACTGTGCAACAATTTCTAAACATCACCCTATATTTTAGAAGATCGTAACAAAGTGGTAAACTCCACCTGCTGAACTTAGTCCTGGTTAGTCCTTTTGTTATCGGCCAACATGGCTAGAAGCAAAGCCAGAGCCCAGAGTTTCCATTCCGTGTTGGAATTGGGTCCAGTTTAGCATTAGGCTAGTTGCAGTCCATTAGTCCATTGTGTGGGGCCACACGGCTGTGGCCAGGTGGGCGAATGCAAGAGAGCAGGAGCCAGAGAAGGTCTGCAGGCCAGGAGTCAACAGAGCAAGAGAGTGAACTTCTAGGGGATTAAGTATCTCAAATCTTCCCACGCTTGCAGTGACCACGCCTCCTCCGGCCAACGACCTGCTCCCAGGTGTGACTGAGACTGACAGGCAAGCGCCTTCCCCTGTGTCACCCAGACTTTACTGCTCCTGAGTCTATTCTCCACCCTGTTCAGTTCCTTCCCCCAGAGATCTGTGGGGAACAGACCAGCGGCTACCTGGGGAGTGTTAAACTGCAGCTTCCTGGCAAAGCTGCCCAAATGACATGCCTATAATATTCGACCTTCCCTTTGCTCCTTTCCTGCTCCTCATAACTAGGTTAATTACAGCAGTGTCACTGTCATGATACCTCCCAAAGTTCAGGAGATACTCAAAGTCAGGGCAGCTTGAAAGCCAAAGCGGGTCCCTTGACTGTTACAATAGGACCAGACAAAGAACTGCAGGAAATCTGTTACTTCTTAATGGTTGTTAGAAGCAGGTAAATACAAACACCTCCAATCACCAATTAAGTTAAAAGAAAGCTCTCATTCTGTTCACCTGCAGAAAAATACTGTACTTCCTCTCCCAGCAATTGGAGCCTGCCCAGGAAGGATAACCAATACCCCCAATCCCACCTGATTCTTGATATAATTGCATGTAACTCCTATCTTCTGGGTAAAATAAACCTAAACTAACTAAAACTAAACTGAAGTAATCTAGACGAACTCACTGAGTGTGTGAATGTTGCTGGTGCTAAGGAAACAGAAGCATCAGGTTATGCCACAAATACAAACGAAAACAGTGGATGGGCAAATGAGCATAGCTCACATGGTCCTTGGTGACAGGAATGAACTATGCTTTATTTTTTAATTGTGGTAAAAACGCATAACATGAGATCCACCCTCTTAATGGAATGTTAAGTATGCAGTACAGCACTGTTAACTATAAGCAGTGTGTTGTATAGCAGATCTCTGAAACTTTTCTTACAGGATTGAAACTCTATACCTGTTGAAACTCTCCATTTCCTTCTCCCCCCACCCCCCAGCAGCCACCATTCTACTTTCTGTTTCTATGAGTTTGACTGTTTCAGATACCTCATATAAATGGAATCGTGTAGAATTTGTCCATCTCTGACTGGCTTTTTTTTTCACTCAGCATAATGTGCTCAAGGTTTATCCGTGTTGTAGCATGTGACAGAATTGCCTTCTTTCTAAAGTAATATTTTATTGTATGTGTACACCGTATTTTCTTTACCCATTCATCCAATGATGAACACTTGGCGCTTCCACCTCTTTGGCTGTCGTGAATAGTGCTGCCATTAACATGGGATGTAGTCCTCCCTCCGTCTTTTGCATTCACACCCGGGGGTGGGATGGCTGGGTCACATGGCAGCTCTATGTTTCGTTTCCTGAGGAATCATCATGATGTTTTCCATAGCAGCTGCACCCCCGCCAACAGCGTACTAAGGGTCCAATTTCTCCACATTTTTGCAACACTTGCTTATTTTCTGGGTGTTTATTTTTTACAATGACAATCCTAATAGGTGGTTTTGATTTGCATTTCCCTAATGATTAGTGATGTTTAGCATTTTTTCATAGACTGTGCTTTGTTATCCTTACAGTGGGTAGGAACCACATTTATTTTATATTATTGAAAAAAGAATAGGTTTTTTTGGTATATGTTTCTAGGATATCCAAATACAAAACGCAATTTCACTTTTTAATACTTGTTTCACATTTTAATAATGGTAAAATATTTAACACAACAAAACTGCATATACTGCTTTAAAAATATTCAGAAATTCCTATTCATCCTCCTATACTCATTTGCTTTTACTTGAGGAATTTTTGTATTCACTATCAGCAAAATTAATTTTTAGTATTTAACCTGTCATCACTCCTCAAAGACATGAATAGTGCTATCATAAGCAATGTTTTCATTATTGCAAAAAAAGAAAGGAGGGGAAATGAAAAAAATTCACACTGTGGAAGAAATGCTCATTCCACACTTAGGCTTGGATTTGGGCAAACGGGCTGTGCTTATTGAATCAGCAGGATCGCTTTGACGTGTGACTATGCCAAGCACCGGCGCTCCACTCAGGACAGGTTACATAATTTGTGGACCCAGTGCAAAATGAAAATGCATGGCCCCTTTTCAAAAATTATCAAGAATGTTAAGACAGCAACTACAGAACATTAGATCAAGTGCCAGGACCTTCTAAGTAGAGGGTAGTCACACACCCATGGAGCCAGCCCTGCCTCCACGGTAAACCGACAAGAGGATTTTTTTAGGGCACCTTTCATGTGTCAGAAAAATATGCATAATCAGCCTTGTGCTCCCCAAGTAACAGTAGGAGAGTAAGTAAAGGCCTTTAAAATCTAATGAGGAAAGAGGGTTCACAAATTGCACCTATTAATACCAAGTTTTTTCCCCCCAGAGTATTCCAAGAAACACAGAATTTCAACACCCAGGCATTCACGTTGAGGCTGGAGTTTTGCAATGAGCCAGAGCCAGGCTACAGAGCAGTCACTTCCCTGCCTGTCATAATTAATTTCTTGGCAATCATTGTCAAGGGAGAGAAAAGTTTCTGAGCATTAGACAAGCACACAATAGCCCCAGTCCATATGAACACATAGTTAAGGGGAGACTTCAGGGAGACCCAAATCAAGCCTGGCTTTACCACGCTCTATATAACTTATTAATGTTAAGCAATGAAATGGTTGTGAAAATGAGAAAGGAATTTAAATGAAGAGTGGGAAGTCATCTTTCCTAAATACTTGAAATTAGCAAGGATCCCAAGAATTTCACGATATGAAAACGGACATTTGGAGAAACCCAGCTTTCCAGCACTTACCACTTAAGTAATCAGAGGAAGTTTCCTGTAGCTGGTGGTGATTTATAAAGTGAGCAGTTGGCCTTTTCATCTATTATTGTTGTCACAAGATTTATTTCCTCTAAAAATGTTTTTATTTATTCAAAAAACATAACCAGCAATACAGTCAGAACCTGAGTGATTTCTTCTCAATTCTGCAAATTACATTAATGACATATTAATAACTTTAATATAAAACTATAGCTGTCAGATGGGCACATCATTCAATCAATGGAAACAAATCATTTTCTCTTACGTTTAATGATTCTCTCAAGAAGTGAACCTAAGAAAACAGAAGTCAATCATTGAGGAGGTCGCATATATTGTCTCTCTCATCAGTAGAATTGAAGACAAAGGTTTCCTTTATTGTGTAAATTTCAAGCATTGGAAATCAATTTTTGTACACAGTAGGAGGGGGATGTATGGGGTGGATACCAATGTCTGATTTTTATGTTGTAAAATCCCAACAGAACCTACAATTATTACTTACCGTGGCTTTTTGTGATTGTCCAAATGCTCTTCCAACCAAGATTAACTTACTCGGGAAAATTCTGATCCTTTAAGCCTTATCATAAACAATAAGGAACTCAGAGAGTCGGAGACCCCACTACAGCCCTGTCCTAACTTTGTTCTGTGTCAGCTGGGATCTTTGAAAGACTGAAAACACTACGCAGGACACAGGCAGGAGTGTCATAAAGGTGTGACGTTTGCAGACTTAGAGCTTTGTCTCTGGTTTCAATGGGTCTGCATAGCTGTGGAAGGCTTTTTTGAACTTGGAATTACCCAAGAAAAACAGGAAATGAAAGGATAAGTTAGCTCTGATTGCTCCTTTTAGACATAGCCTAGGCATAAATGTCGTAATGCCACCTGCGCTATTGCCACCAGCCTAGAGGCAGTCAGAAGAGGGGTGTGGGAGAAGACAGAAGCAGCGGCATCTTGAATATGAGCCTAATGCCCATATTAACTCATTAAAGACATGGTCTTCCTTCTTAACCTCTTCTCTTTAAGGGCAATTTCATTTTATAAAATGCCCTTATTGCTATTTATGGTGTGAGGACCACACCGTAAATTCTGTCTTAACTTTTTCTCTTTGCAATGTCATTTGACTTAGCCATGCCTTTAACACCCTTATTACCCCCAAGATAAGAGTATCATTGCCTCCATGCTGTCCCCTTGTCCCCACCCTCCCTATACCAACCATAACCAGGTTAATCACCCTACAACACAGCCACCAGCACTCCCTTCCCCTTCAAACACCCCAGGACAGCTCCCATAGCCAACTGCCTGCTTCTCCACATCGCCACTGCCTTTTCCTCATTCAGGTCCCAGGGGAGCATGGGTTCAGGGTCAAGACCTCAGCTTCGCATTTTCAGAAATTTAATCGGCTCACCTGGGGTTTGTTCACACTAACCAAACTCATGAGGCTGAGTTGTAAGCCAGAATAAATTTTCAAGGAAAATGCAACCACTGGGTAACTAGAATATTTCACCAGCTGCTCAGTGTTTTCTTTAGAAAGAAAATGAAGAATGTTCTGTAGTTGGTTAGAACACTGGGATTTGACTGACATTTATGAACAACACAGTCCTGTGATAGCCAGTATCAGTCAGAAATTATTTATTGCATGTCTACCAGTTGTTAAACACTGTTCCAGGCCCTTGGGGTTCATCAGTGAACAAAAATGACAAAAAAATAAATTACGTGTGGACCTTATATTCTACAGGGCAGAATAGACAGGCAATAAAAACAATAACTCTGACTAAATAAAGTATGAGTATGTGTATGAGTTGAATTGTGCCCCCCCAGAAGATATGCTAGTGTTTTAATCACCAGTATCTCAGAATGTGACCTTATTTGAAAATAAGGTCTTTGCAGGTATGATTAGTTAAGATGAGGTCATACTAGAATAGAGTGAGCCCTTAATCCAATAAGACTCGTATAGTGGTGGGAGAAGGCCCTGTGAAGATGGAGGCAGAGACTGGAGTGATGCAGCTGTGAGCCAAGGATTGATGGCCTTACCAGAAGCTAGAAGAGGCAGGGAAGGATTCTACCCAGAGCCTCAGAGGGAGCACGGCCCTGTTGGCACCCTTGACTTTGGACTTTTGGCCTCCAGAACTATGAGGAAATAAATTGCTATTGTGTTAAGCCACCCAGCTTGTGGTACTTCGTTCTGTGAGCCCTAGAAAACTCATACCCTATGTTTGAGGCGGGTATGTGCTGGGATGTATAGGGAATAAAGGAGGGATTGTGATGCAGCTCTCCGAGGAGGTGGGCTACAAAGGTAGAAAGAGTGACCAGAGAAAGTGAGAAGGTAAGCTTCATGAGAAGGGGAGATTTGAGCAAAGACCTGAAGGGGGTGAGTGAATTGGCCATGAGGATATTTGGGGAAGAGAGTTCTGGGCTGAAAAATGGCAAATGTAAAAGCCTTAGGCAGGAGCTGGCCAGACACATTAGAGGACAAGCAAGGAGGCCCTAGGGTTGGGGCAGGAGGAGGAGGGGCGCGTTAGGAGCCCGCTGGATGCAGGCCAAGGGAGCAGGGTCCTCCACGCTAGCAGGAGGACTGGGGTTTTTGCTCTGAGTGAAATGGGAGACTTTGGAGGATGCTAAGCAGAGAAGTGACATGATCTTACCCTTAAAGCCTTCCTCTGGCTGCTTTGTTGAGAAAGTCTGGGAGGAAGGGCAGAGAGAGGTGCTGTTGCTTTAGTTATTCCAGTGATCCCAGAAAGCGAGGATGTGGCTCACTGACGGTGCTGGCTTGGGTGGGAAGAAGTTGTTGGACTCTGAGTTTGGTTTGAAATAAGAGCCCACAGGACTTAATGGACTGGATGGTGAGGGTTTCACACCTCCCCTGTGCTGGAAGACCCCATTACTTCTCCGAGACTGCTGAGACTTCCACAAAAATTTTCCTCATTGATTTTTCCCTTTCTATAAGTTATATTTAGATGTTTAGCCCTCTTCCATGAAAACATCTTCTTGGATTGATTGAAAAAATTAGATTGCAGCATATACATTTTTAGAATGAAATTATGTACTATATGTATGTGATTTTTTAAAAATTCAAATTATACAGAAGAATATAAAATGAAAGTTAAAAGCCTTTCTTTCCCTCTCCAGTTTCACAGTTCAGCTACATCCACCGTTAATAGTCTATTCTTACAAATGAATAGAATGCATATGCAAAAACATGTATGATAAATTCTATTTTTTACATAAATGTAGTTATACTATACATACTGTTCTGCCTTGCTTTTTTCTCTTACTTAAGTGTGTATATAACTTGGACATTGTTTCAAATCAGCATTTACAAAACTACCTGATTCTTTGTAACAGCTGTACAATATGATATTGTATTCACACTCTATGGTTTAGTTTGCCTATCCCTTACTGATGAACATGTTTTAAGGTTAAAATAGACAACTTTCTAAATAATGGCAGTAAAAGAGTGAACACAAATATAGCACTTACTCTGTGCTTTGCTCTGTTCTGAAGCACTCATTTATTTCTCATGACATTTCAATAAGCAGACAGTATTATTATCTCAAGTTTTCAGATAAGGGTACTGAGACACAGAGGAGTCAAGTAACTTGCCAAAAGTCACACAGCTGATAAGTGATAGATTCAATCCATCTTCTACAACTTCTATATTTCTTTGTACCTCATGGAACTATATATTTGTAAGATAAAATTCTAAATGCAAAATTGTTGGATCAAAGAGTATGTGTATTTTAAACCTCAATCTATAATTTCAAGTTGCTTTCAAAAGAGGTGGTACTAATTTACAATGTATAATATGAGAGGGTGTCTCTCTACTTGCTCTTAACAATATTGCATACAGATTGTTTTTGATCTTCACTAAGCTGTAGATGAAGAATGACCCCCTCTTCATCTTCATCTATGTTTTAATTTTTATTTCTTTAACTGAGATTCAAATTGTTTTAAATGAACATTTCTTCCTGTGTTAATTGGCCATTTGTGTGTGTGTGTGTGTGTGCACGTGCATGTGGGTATTTGTTCATGTCCTTTGCCCATTGTATTTTGAGTTATTCATATTTTTAAAAATTAATTCACATGAGTTCTTTGTACGTTAATGAAATTTGTCCTTCGTCATACATGTTCTAGATAGTGTCCCCAGCTTTTTACATGTCTTTGCCTTTAAGCTTGTGAATATTTAACAAATTGATCATTTTTTTCATTTTATAGTTTATATTCTTACTCATTCTCTTAGTGAGAACTTCATAGACCTTCTTTTCTCTGTATAAGGGTATGTTGAACTAAAATGGCAATTTCAGTTGGCATTTCCAAAGGAATTTTATTCCAAGTGAGTTGAATATTTTGACTTCCAAAATGATACTATTTCAAAAATAGCATTCATGATGGTCTATGGCCAAATGGGATGGATGACATAGTGTGCTGGATTCACAATTGGTTAAAATATTTTCTTTTATTATTATTAATTATGATCAATGCAACCTAGGAGATGATCTCCAGTGGCACACCACGAGTCTCTGTATTTAGTTCCATTCTGTTCAATATTTTGATTAAAGATTTGAATGAGAATAAAATAGACATGGTTACCAGATTTAGTAATGGCACCAAGTTGGAAAGTTTGCTAACATACTAACTGTCAGATACATATTCAAATTGATTTTGACAGCTTGGAACAATCAGCAAAACTAATAAGATGAAATCTAATAGGGATAAATGTAAAGTTCTGCGCTGAGGCTTAAGAAATCCCCGACGAATTAGAAGATGAGAGACACCTGAGTCATTGGCAATTCAAAGAAAATTGTTTAGTGGGTTTTATTTAATGAAAACTGCAACACTGGCCAATAAACAGACTTGCCAGAAGAGCTAATGAGATCTTGAATTACGTTAATAGAAATAATTTCATCCAGAATAAAAACAGTGATAGTCCCAGATGTATGCTTAGCTGGTATGCGTCCACTGAGAGAGCTGTCTTCGTTCTGAGTGTCAGATTTTAAGAGACACATTGGCAAAATGGAGTTTCTCCAAGAATGAAAACCACATCATTGGGATATTTAAACTAGGAAAAGAAAACCATTACTGTGAATAGAGAAATCATCTTTAGATATTTAAGGGGTTGTTACTTGGTGGCATGATTATATTTATTCTGTTACCACAGGGAGTGGGACTGGGATAAATGAAGTCATAGAAAGGGAGACATCTACTCTGGTTAAAGGAAAAATTGTCTAATATTTGGAGCTGTCCTTGAATTGAATGAATTGCTTTATGAGAGAGATTTACATCATCAGGAATATTCAAGCTGAGGTTCAGCGGTGTTGTAAGAGGAGTCAAGCCTTGGTTGAAATCAGATATAAGATCAATCACAGGGAATTTGTTGCATGTAGTTGAAACAGGGCCAATGTTTGCAGCTTCAATGTTAGTCCTATAATAATGTCACTTTCAATTACTAGCATTCCATTGAGCATTAGTTGAATTGGAAAGCGGATCAAGGTTTCAGCTTCCCTTATTTGTGCTGTAGCCAATGATATGAATGCACCCTTGGAAGGATGTCTTACAGGAGAAAATCATCCATCATTGTCTGTTTGTGCAAAAGAAAAGGGAGAGAGAGATGAAAAACCACTGGTTCAGTGATCTTGGAAACTCCTTCAACTCCTGAGAATCTAAGATTCTGCATCAGGGAAAGCTGGTGTAGCTTCAGTGGGAATAGTTGGTTGGACACAGCTTGCAGAGGTTAGGGAAAGACATCATTGGCATCTGAGGTGAGAAATGGTCTGACCACTTGCAAGTTCTCAAGAGGGGACTGTGGGAACTGGGTTAGTAAACAAACACACCAATGTAGAGATTGAAGGTGGAGTTCGGACCCGTGGGAGAGGCAAGCGACTAATTTTGGAATAGAGTTCAAAGAAACCAAGACCCCTCATGGCCTTGGCCCAGCCTCCCTTTCCAAATGTCATCCCCCCACTCCCTGTCAGTCAAACTACTTGCAGTTTCCTGAGCACATAGACCCCTCCCACTGCCATTCTGCCCCCTCTGCCTGGAATGCCCCCCCTCCCTTATCTACCAGGGGTCAGCCAGTCTTCCCTCCTGACATCTCTCACACATCAGCTTCTCTGCGAAGCCTTCCCGGCCTCTCCAGGCAAGGGTAGTCACTTCATCCTCTGTGTTCTCACAGCACCCTCCACATAAAAGTTACATTAGCATAATTATGCTTAATATGTTTGACTCCCTCATTAGAACCTGAGCCCTTCAAAGCTAGGGACCATGTTCTATGGGTTGTTCTGTCACCAGAGTTTAAATTGTGCTGGGTACACATTTGTGGCTCAGTAGATATTTGACAAATGAATCAATGAATGAGTGAATGAGTCAGAGAACAGCCACCCAGCTGAGCCTATGCTGTGGGTGCCGATGGTCTGTTCCCTTAGTTAACCATGAAGAGGAGTGAGCCCTCATGTGACAGCTGGGTAGTCTCAACTATGGGGACTGACACATTTCTGGGATTGAGAGCCAAGCATGCCATTATAAGGACTTTCAAACTGTCCTGAATTCCTCTAGAGCCCCTGGCATAGTGTTTTGCCTAATGAATATGATGGTTCATATTATTATGTAATATGTGTATTTGTGCAAATGAACAAATGTGTGAATAAATGAACAAAAGCCCATTTCCTCAAATGCGGGTTGTTTTTCCTGAGTCTGGATGCCTGCAGTTACTTGGCCCCTGCCCCTGCCTTACTTTATTTCCTTCCAAAGACATCCTCTCTTCTCAGGCTGGTCAGATAGGTGGTCGATTCCAATGCAATGACTGCCTCCCCTGCCCAGCACTGGCCACCAGCTTTGACTGCACCCCTCTGTTCTGGTGATTCCCCCTCTCCTTCATTGACTGCTTCACCACCCACATTGCTATTGACTTTTCCAACCAGAGAACTGCTATTCAGGAAAAGGTACATTCTTCAGGACTCCCCTGTTCAAGGTTAAGTCCTGTCCCCAAAAGTTCATTCTTATCTCCAGGCATTGCCTTAGCTATTTCAACACTTTAATGACCCCTTCCTTATTTAATTTTTTTTTTTTAAATTCTTGCAGCAAGAGACCTATCTAAATGCAGCCAACACTTACCCAGCCCCTGTCATATGTCATCCCCTGTGCTCAGACCTAAAGACATCAGAAGAATGCTATACAGCCCCATGCCCCTGGTATTCTAGCTCCCACTGGCTGCCTTGCCTCCAGCCTTGGGCGTATCTTCACCCTGCCTCACTACTACTTAATTATGCCTGATTTCTTTACTTTCCCCCTCAAGAGATTGCAAAATCTACTTCTGGGAAACCTACCACAGCAACTAGCTCCATGCTAGATTCATAGTAGGTGCAATAAATATCACCTGAGTTGGAGGGGGTGGGTTTTCATGGGTCGACTCATCTTAGAAAAATAACTTTCAGATCTTTTGAAAAGCAGCTCTCCTGCTCTCTTGGATTGAAGGTGAGCTGAAGAATTCTAGTCTTTCTACTTTAACTTTCTCACCAAAGAAAAGAACTCACTTTTCAGAATTTTCAGGAGCAATTAAAACCATCCCATTTTGTCAGTATCCATCAATGGAATAATGGTCTGCACTCTTTCTCTGCCTGGTTTCTTTTTCCTTCTTCCGGGGTTCAGTTTTATACTGCGATGTAAATGTTTGATATAATGGTTGTTTTAAGTCAGAGAGTAGAAAAATGAGGAAAACAAGCTGGACCCCTAATCCAGTTTCCATACGGAAAGACATGTGCCATCAGCTAACAGGAAAGTCTTTCCCTTTCTGTGCACCTGGCTCTTTTTGTCTGGAAAGCACTTCTAAAAAGAAATAAATAAATAAACTAAAATATAAGCCACCATTAGGGGTATAAAAAAGATTGTAGATAGCTGGAAAACGGATTACGCAGCGCAATAGGATGAAATAACCCACAGCACCAAAAGCCAGGGCTGCCAGGGATCAATTACCACTGAGCCCATAATGATCTTCTTACATCAAAAGCCCTTTCAAGACATAGCAACATACCTGCCCTGCGAAGACTCTTGAACCAAAGGCTAATGTAAGCATCAATACTGTAGCCTTTCTCTTTTGTGAGCACTTTAGAAAAAACGGGCAGAGCAGTGACTCTGGTATTAAGTGTCATTTTAAACAATACCTTGAAACGATTACGCAATCTTACTTCTGAAATGCGAAGTATTTGCTGCCACGGTGGGTACACCTGGCACGTCTGGTTGCTAATAAAATAAATCTGAGTTTCTTTTCACTCGCCTTCTCACTTCTTGCCTGGCTGAGTCAGTTGCAAATCGGTTGAACTTACCCTTCCTTTCTGTTTTGTTTCAGGATCTGGTATTTGTTTGTGCTTTATCTTCCCCTACCTCTTAATAAAAAGAGTAAACCAGTCTGCCTGTGAGAGTATTGACTGTGCTAAGAATGCGGGATTGTGTTGCAAAGGAGCTCAGGCCTGCAATGTTATCACTCAGCAGGACCGGGTCCCATCAGAAGGCACATGGTGTGCCATGACGTAGCTGGTCTTCCACCACAAAAGCAGACTTTTCTCTGTGAATTAGACAAACCACACAAAAGGCAACAATAGCTAGCATAAACACCATTTAATACTATTCACAGGCTATTGAAGAGATGGGCGGTGACTAAGAATCGCAGCAAAGCCAGGACATTGTGGCCAGATGAAAGGAGGCCTAGTGAACAGGAAGCACCGTTGGAGCAGGCTGACAGCAACCATATAACGGCGGGATTGTGGGGCTGGCATTTACCCCGAGGGTCTTTACAGTCAGAAAAATAAAGAGAAATTAAAGCATAAGGAATCCTCTTTGTGGGCACTTAAAGCCCATGAAGCAACACAAGAAGCTATACAATTGTCTTTTCAAGCCTCTTCTGTGCTTTAGATAATTATGAAAAGGAAACATTTGGGATGTGCTTGCTTATACGATTCTATATCACCCATTGGGAGAATGCATTTATAAAAACAGATGAAATTTTCACAGCAAAATGAATGGTTGTAGAAGCTTTCACCTGGTTTTCAAACAGGAAGGGCTAACGGCAGCTGGATTAGCCAAGCTGGTCACTGTTCCTGGCGACCCCTCTTTGCTACATGAGGTGTCCAGGCAGGACACCCTTCATTTTTCACCGGGTGTGCAAGAAAAAGAAAATTAAGTAATTAATTCAATTAAATAAACCCTTGGAAATACAATGCCTAGCTTTAAAAACATTTATCCCTCTGTCTCAGAAACTAATTTATATGGACATTTCTAAGTAGGAATTTGAAGTACTTCAGTTTCGAAGCAACTCTGTGATGATAATCATTCTTTGATGCACATGGAGCTGCTTCGTTTTTCTTTCTTAAGCATAATGGGTACACCAAATATACTGAGAAAGATTAGTGATGAAAGCTCATGAAGGTTTTAGAAGGGAACCTGGAACGTTCTTGAACATTTTACTGAGGAAGAAATGAGAGCCAGGGAGTTAAGTGACCAGCCATAGTCACATACCTGTACCAGCAGCTCAGGCTAGGCCCCAGGTGCCCTTTCTACTATTCAGTGCTCTTCCTACTATTTTGAACATAGAAATATAGAAAATATATAAATATAAAATATAGAAAACAATTTTGAATGTAAGAATAATTATCTTCAATGTAAGATGAGCTTTTCAGTTGCTTATTTAACTGTTTAGCCTTGAGTTGTTGCTTAACCTTCCCTGCCTCAGTTTTACTGTCTCAACAATGGGGTTAGCCTACCTCACAGGGTTGTTGAGAGGCATTAAACGAGTTAGTGTATATAAAGGACTTAGAAGAGTACCTGGCACCGAGTAATTGCTCTATAAATGTTTGATATAATGTTTGTTTATAAGACAGAAGGGAAGGTTTTGAAGACCATAGCCTCGTTGAACTATGGAGCCATCAAGAACATCTGGATCATTCAAGGAAGGCCAGCAGCAAAGTTTGATTAGCCCGAGGCACAGACAGTGACAGGATCAGTTGTAGGGCCTTCTAACAGCAAACCAAGTTCTTTTTCTAAAGAGCTTGATATGATATCTCTTAAGACCTTAAAAAATACTTTGTGAGAACAGTGAAACTGCCCAATGTCACAGACCATGTAGAATAAGTTTCTTGGTAGAACTTGACTACATACATTAAATTGTTTTCTTTAAAGCAGTTGTTCTCAAATTTTAGTGTGCATTAAAAAAGTGTGGAAGGTTTCCCCCCACATATTCTAATTCCATGTTCCTATGTGGGACCCAGGAAACTGTATTTTTAAAAAGCACATCTCACCCGCACCCCACGTGATTCTCAGGTAAGTTGTCCAAAGACCACACCTTGAGAAAAATTACCTTAAAGTATAAATCCCTTCCTTCCTCCCCACCTCCACCTTCTGGTGGGTCTCCATTTAATTTTCCTATTTGTGCTCTGGGTCAACTATTGCCAGTTAACTTAGTTTGCTAGCAGTCATGCTAATGAACAGAAGGATTCTTTTATACCAGTAACTTAACTCGCAAAAGCTAGTTCTGCTGGTAAGGCAAGCCCATTTAGCCATCTCAAAGCTCTAAATTCTGACTTTGATTCTATCCAACCACCTTGCCAATGTGAGCACAAGGTTTCAGGAGAGGGTAATGGATCATCGCCAATACCTTATAAAAGCAGGAAAAGCTCCACTGAACGGCAGGTTTATCAGTATCAGACATTCATTTACTCATCTCGTGATCTATGTCAAGAACTGGTTCTGGAAAAAAAGGTTTAAACTAAACAAGCCACAATGCCTTCAACCCTCAGGCAGCTTGTAATCTACCAGGGAGACTGAGACATATACACACTTATCTTTGACTAAAAGGCACTTTAATTGTCCAGGTTGTTCTGCACCTAGTTCAGCTGCTGATTTCTATTTCTTTTCTCCTGAAGTTGCTGAAAGTAACAGTAACACAGGAATCAGATAATGGGAGAAAAGCCAGAGCAAAGAAGATAAAGCAGGAAGAGGCCATCTGCTGGCAGTTTCCTCCCTGCCCACTTCTCCTTTCCTATTCCTGTTTGCTGGGCTCCTCTGAGCATCCTGAAAAGGTGGTGCGCCTGCATCTTTCCTATGTCACTTTAATCCAGTCCAAAACTATGCACTGAACAAGTGTTCTGTGCCCGGTACTGTGAGCAGCCCCAACAATGGGAAAGGAATGAAATGGGGCCTCTTGAGTCAAGCAGGCAGAGAAAACTCTTTATAGGACGATTCGTTAGCCCCAAACCATAAGACCTTCTAAATAATGACATCATTTCATCTGTGCCATAAGTCTAATGATATTATTACCCCGTTTATAATAAAGACACTGAGACTTGGGGAGGTCAAATAACTTCCCAGCATCACAGCTGGTAAGTGTTAGAGAAGAGAATGAAGCCCAGTTCGATTCTAAAGTTCTCAGTCTTCACTACTCTGCATGTTGGGATTCATATTTTCTGTGCATTTACTATGTGCCAGGAGCAATGCTAGACAGAGATTATGTTAATACAGTGTAATGAGTTCTGTTAACTGAAAATGAACAGTGGTTCTCAGCCAGAGGCAATTCTGTGACCCCTATGCATTGGGGCTACTTGTCAATGTTTGGAGACATTTTTGTTAGAAGCAGAGAATGCATGGGCAGGGAGGGGGACAGGAAAGAGTAAACTTGTGTGCCAGGCTGAGTGTGCCTTCATTCCATCTAGGGAAGTGACAAAGGCAGGAATCAGAGTGGGGAGGGACTGGTGGTAGAGACCACTCTAATGAGGACAGTCTGGAGAGCAGGACTGACCGTGCAATGACAGAGGAGAAGAGACACGAAATCAACTTGCTTTGACCCCTTCGTGGAGTGGGGAAGCGGGAGGAGCCCAGGCCCCAGTTCACAGTGTCGGGGACTGGGAGGTGTTGAAGTGAGAGAGGAACTATCGGAGCAGGTGGCTTGGTTACTCAGGATGAGTCTCGTGTTGGCCTCTCTATTGTTTCATTCAACCACCAATGGGTAAGGATAAGTATGAAACACAGGCCCTATTTTCACAGATCCAGAAATTGAAACTACAAATTTAGCTATAAATAAAGTCCATTTTCCCTTTTTCTTGGGGCTCTAAGAGGTCATGGGAAAGGAAAACCCAGACTTTCCTGGAGACTGCTAACTCCTCTATTATTCTTACATCTTCCCTTCTCTACAGGTTTCTTCATAGGGTAGATTGTAATCCTTGTTTCCTATTTCAGTAGCTCCTGACAATTTGTTTTTTCCCCAACACATTACTGAGACTGAGCTTTCTAAGGTTATCATTGATTTTAGCACAGAAATCCAATGGCCTTCAAGCTCATCTTCTGCAGCTAGTTTGCAGAAGGACTGATCACCCCCGGCCTTTTCCTTGAAATTCTCATTCTCTAGTTTCTGTAACATTGACTCTCGTGATTCTCTCACAACTGGTTCCTGAATTCTGCTGAGCCCCCAAAGTATAATGTCCCCAAGAAACTATCCCTGGGCCTCCTGGCAAGATTCTTTTCGTTTCCCAAAAATATTTTTTATATGGGCTATATAAAGGTAAACTTTAGATCATTTCTTGCTTATGTCATTACAATTTCTCAATTATTGATATAAAATAAATTCAATTATATGTTAAAACATATGATCATACCCAGATTTTAATAATTGTAAAAGTTACCGATAATGACAGACAATAGAATTGAGTAATATTGTTTATATTTTGTTCTTGTAATATGAAAGACCACTCTAGCTCTAAATCAAAAATAACTCTGACATTGCAACCTTTGACATCAACTCAAGGAACTTAATATATAATTATATTCACCTGACTTAAGGGATTTATTTTTTTTAAATACAATTGGAATAAATAAATAAATGCCCCAAATTTAAACAATATGCATGGTTTATAACAAATAAAAGGAAATTAATAAAATATCCCAAGCAACATTTTAAAGGATCGGAGACGTAAATCATTACGTGGCTTGTTCTTGGTATTTAAATAATTACTGAGTGCGAAGTCTTGATTGAGTTTATTCTTGTCATTGGCACCCATTAGATACACGGGTTTTCATTTTGTCAGTGAAATTACTCTAATTTTTATTACAAAGTATTCCAGCACCATGCAGCTGACACTGGCTGTCCAGTTGGTAACACTGGCACTCGTGCCTTTATCTGAGTCTTGTAACAGCCAGTGGCCCGAAAGGGAAAATGTTTGTGTTTTCTTCGCCTGTGCTGAAGGAGGAAGCTGTGAGCTGAGCAACAGGCAGAAGAGCAGGGCACTCGCTCCTTGGGGGAATTTTTCAAGACAGCGGCCTCCAGATGGGCAGAGCTGGCAGCTTCCTTTAGGCCTGTGTGAACTGTATGATCTCATGCCTTTTCCGAGCCCGGGACAGCACTGAGGGCCTTTATTTGCACTGCACCTGCCCCGTAAGCAACAGCATTGATTTCTGCTCCCAGGAACCCTCAACAAGTGGAACCATTCACTGAGTGCGCTGCCCTGTTTATCACCAGGAAGAAGGGTCTAGATTCCCTGCCTCTCATGCCTATAAGTGATGGAACTTTCATTTTTATTTTCCAGTATATTTATTTTTGTAAGGTACTACAGAGGCCAGAAACTACACACAGCCTCAGCTCTGGATCTATGAGAAATAACACAACAGAATATCTTATTATTAAAAAAAAGATAATGCATTATTAGTCTGCTCCTGCCCACTGGCTCATAGTAAATTTCTCATAACTGAAAAAAAAGTCTAAGGAAAGCATTAAAATGATGCTTTCGCCTCTATTTTTTACTGGGGATTTTTCTTTCTTTCTTCTTTCTTTCTTTCTTTCTTTCTTTCTTTCTTTCTTTCTTTCTTTCTTTCTTTCTTCCTTCTTTCTTTCTTTCTTTCTTTCTTTCTTTCTTTCTTTCTTTCTTTCTTTCTTTCTTTCTTTCTCTCTCTCTCCCTCTCTCTCTCTCTCTCTCTCTCTCTCTCTCTTTCTTTCTTTCTTTTTTGGTGGCTTTAGTTAATTAACCATAGCAGATGGTCATCATAACTCATAGAACAAGAGAAATGAAAAGGACTTTGTCAGATCGGCTTCCCCTTGACTTGGTTAACTTCAGAGCTTCCTAGAGGAATAACTTTTCAGTCCCTCTGCAAAGATCTCTAAGAGAAGAAACTTGCCCAACTCAGTTCATACAATGTTCATGAATGATGCCCCACTGTTTCTGTGCCCAGTTGGAGGCGGGTTTCTTCCTGTAGTTCTGGACACGCAGACCCTCCCCTCCCTCTCTGCTTCCTACCTAACCTTGGCCCTGATGAGCTCAGTCAAAATGCTTCTTTGTGGCAAAGAGATTACAAGTGGCCAGCCTTCTGCTCTTTAATTGTTTTAAAACCTCAGACTTCAGAATGGAAAGTCACATTCGAGGTTCTCTGCTCTGACTTCCTTGCTGGGCAGGAATCTATGCACAGACTTCCAACAGCCCCAAGCCCTGTTCACAGTCCCAGGGATGGAGGCTTCAGCACGTCAGAGGGGAGTGGTTTCCTGCAGGGCAGCATTTCTCGTCAACAAACCCGTAAATTAACGTGCCCTTCGCTGGGCAAAGTTTGCCTCCCAGTAACTTCCACTAGGTTTCAAATGGTCTTTCTAGAAAGAGACAGGACACGGGGGAGCCCCTTTCCCAAAGGCCTTCAGAGAGTTGAACACTCTTCCCTCCTCCCTCTGCCGAACACCAGCCCCAGGTGAAGAGACATTGGGGTCACACACATCACCCCATTCTGTGCTTCAGATTAGGGGACTGCATTACACTTTAGACTTTAGTGTCATGGTCCTCATTTGCATTTAGAATGCAATAAACCTATATAAATATCAAAAACCACAGTTAACAACTAATATGTAATTGAAGTACATGAACGATAAAGTATAAATACGTTAAATACAGCAACAACATTCCCTTGAGAAGTAGAAACTCTGCAACAGTTTAAATCAGTTATCTCCAAAATGGGATATTTGCAAAATCATCCTTTGAGGTGCAGGAAGGAAAATATAACCTCTGCTGATACTTCTTTATCTGAAAAATAAGAAAGGAACTAAGCTCTACTGATATTTATTACATGAAGTAGTACCTGTGTGTGCTTTATAAATAAACATGCATAGGCTGGGAATACTACATGCTCGGTTTTCCTTAATTATAAATACACTCTATCAAAAATGTCTGGGACCTCTGATTTAAACTATCTTCATTACCTATTAAAGCACTAGTCTAAATTGCAAATTTCCAGAAAGAAAGTAGAATATTAGTATCTTACTACACAGGAGATAGATTTCACAATGTAGTCTAAGATCATTTCAACAACAACAACAAAACCAGAATGTATTTTAATGTGTTTTAAATTGCATTAGCTGTTTTAATCATTAAATTAAGTAGGTATAGTTTGTCTAAAGTTCTCCAAAATAAGACAAATGAAAACAAAATTAATCTTCTCACAGAAACGAAAAGTCAAAGGTGTATTCTAATACTGATTCAATCAAATTAAAAATCATTTAACTTTTATTTTAATGTTGTCATTGCTGTTTTAAAAGTTACCTTAGTCACCCTGGCCTATGTGGCTCAGTCGGTTGGAGTATCATCCCACATACCAAAGGTCATGGGTTCGATTCCTGCTCAGGGCACATACCCAGGTTGTGGGTACCTGAGGCAACTCATCAATGTTTCTCTCTCACATCTCACATCAGTGTTTCTCTCTCTCCCTTCCTTCCTCTCTCTAAAATCAATGTTTAAAAAATGTTACCCGAGTCAAGATAATATTTTTTCTTAGAAATTGATAATGATTCTTCGGAGAACACTTTTACCCTGTCTGGAGCAGACACAGACAGCACTTCATAGATATTACAAATCTACGCTACGGGATTTTCCTTTGCCCTCTTGAATGAAGTGCTAACGTTTTACATCTTCAGCTTTAAAATGGGGACAGTGGTATGAAGGTGCAAAGAAACATGTGGTTTAAAAGACGAAAGCTACAAACCCCAAGAACTTGGGCAATAAATGAAATGAACTTTAAAAAGTCTGAGGTAAAGACCTTACGGAGTCGTGAGCCAGGCGTAGTTACCCGGAAAGTGTTTATTCTCCCGACTGGCCACAGGATTCACACACAGCAGTGGCGGCGAGGCCGCAGCCGTCATCCCCAAAACAGGGCAGTTACCGTAACATGCAGGAAAGGGAAGCGCTTCAGGATCACAGCAGTCAGCTACTCAGGCAATCTGCGGCACTTTTTACTTACAGAATAATATACACCCACAGTAACACAAAAAACCAAAGCCCTGCACAGCTATATGTTCGTTTTAAATCTGATTTTAAAAGACAAGCTGTTGTTACTGGAACTGATGAGTGGTGGGTGATAACTGGCCCTCTTGGATATGTATTTTAGTAGGTGGTCAGCAGCTCCTTCTTAGGTGATTGCAGGGGCTTCTCTCTCCATTTCCCCTTGATCCTTTCAGGGAGCGGTGGTGTCAGCAGTGGCAGGGCCCCAGGCGGCGCAGAGTCCTGCAGATGCTAACATGCTCCAGAGGGTCGGCGACCTGTGCCACCTCCTCTTTACCCATGGCCCTCGAAGACTGACCAGCAAGCACTGCCCAGCGCCGGGGCACCTGCCACCCAGGAATTCTCTGGTGCAGCTGCCTGATTTGAATCCCAACTAGATAAACCAACGGAGTCCAGCTCAGACTCCAGGGGAAGATAAATAACGTAAGTGGCCTTCTCCCCTGGAAAAAAATCTAATTATATGTGTATAGATTTTTTTAAAGGTTGGCACTGAATACTCAGAAACATATTAAAATCATATTTACCCTCAATAGGAAAATTGAAAAGAAAATAATAATCTGAGACAAAAGGCCAACTCTAAAACTCGGGAGACGGCGACAGGTACAAAATGCAGACACGTGATGAAAGTGTATCCACAGAGTGCTGACAGTTTCTCATCAGATGTGGAGGGAGAGTTCAAAAGCTAAAAAGCGTCGTCTTTTCACTGTGCCCCTCTGAATATCTTCTCAGTAAGTGGAAGCTCCTTTTCTTACCGTGAGCTTGATATAAAATCTTTTTGAAAATGAGAATTTGTTGTTGTTAGTAATGGTTATGGATTTGCCATAAATCTGTACTAAAGAATTCAACAGTTGCTAATATACTGTTATTTCTAAAACTAATGTTAATAATAATATAGGAAGGCAATAAAGCATAGTACCAAGAGCATAAACCATAGAAAAGCCTAGCTTTGGGTCCTAGGTCCATTATTATGAACTGTGTGATCTGGGAAAGTTATTTAAATCTTTTCAACTTTGATGTTGCACCGGTAAAATGGGATCATAATAACTATGTTTTAAATTCGATCTAAAGGGAGGTTTGAATTAGATGTGAAAATATGTGCATAAATCATTTAAGTTTTCAGTCAATAGTTGCTATTAGTATTGTCATAAATTCATAGCCATTGTTTAATATCCAGGCTAAGATAATAAGGAAATTATCTTATATTCAAACTAGAATTGATTTCTAGTTCTCTATCTGAACAAATGTGTCACATTCATTCTATCAAAAGCCCAAACCAGTTGCATGTTTTTAATTTGTTTGTAAATATTTGTCATTTTGTGTTTTTTCTGGAGAATTTCAAAAGAGAAACAGTCTTTTGAATAATATCAGGATTTCACTTTATAACCATAGCACCTCTCCTGGTCCCAAATGAATCTATTAACCTGATTTTCAAAATGTTGCACAAAATGAATGACCTGGTGTCCATGAATATCTTATAGCTTTTCCTGTTCTCATTCAAACTGTAAGTCTATTGGACACATAACTTTTTTAATTGACTAGAGAAATAGTTATCAATCTGGCTCAAATCTCTATGAGATTTTATAAATATAGGTCCGGGCAAGGCAGTCCTTAAACTTAAATATTAGAGGCAAAATATCAAGAAGACATTTTGCCACAAACTTTAAAAAGCAAACACCTTGATTGTGCAGTCTTCACATCTTAGAATACTATTAACTTAAATTCCACAGCTAGACTACTTAGAGTCACATCTAGGCAGTTAGAAAAGGTTTATTAAAAGTAAAAAGTATTTCTTCCCGGCCAGAGTGGCTCAGTTGGTTGGAGCATTGTCCTGTGCACTGAAGGATTGCCTGAATTGAACCATGTCTTGAAGTGAGGGTTAAAAATTAACTAATTAATGAATTAATTATAAAATATTCCTAAAGATTGATATTACATTATGCTAAAGTCAAGCCCTTGGTCCCTGCATTTTGATTCCTAGTCTTGCTGTATGACACATGACACCAAAACTTAGCACCTTAACACAACAACTATATATGATTTCACAGTTTCTGTGGGAAGAAATCTAGGAGCAGCTTAGCTGGGCGATTCTGACTCAAGAATCAGCTCTCGTGAAGCTGTAGTCAAGCTGTTGACAAGGGCTGCTGTTTCATCTGAAGGCACGACTGGGAAAAGATCTGCTTCCAAGCTCATTCATGGAGTTGTTGGTGGGCCTCAGGTCCTCACTGGCCCTTAGCAGGGATTTCAGTTTTCTGCTTTGTGGGTCTCTCCATAGGTTGCCTGAATGTCTTCATGACATGGCAGCTGGCTTCTCCAGCTCCCTGTGGGCTGTTGGACCGAATACTCCTGTTCCTTGCCATGTGGGTCTCTCCACAGGACACCTTACAACATGGCAACTGGCTTCCCCTAGAGCAAGTAGAGAGACAGAGGAGAGAGAGAGAGAGAGAATGAGCCCAACTCTGAAACCCCATTCTTTTTCTTTTTTAAGATTTTTTAAATTGATTTTTCAGAGAGAGGGCAAGGGAGAGGGAGAGAGAGAAAGATCGATGTGAGAGCAGAACATTGATGATCTGCCTCCTGCACATGCCCCCACTGGGAATTGAACTGGCAACCCTTCGGTGCACAGGAAAACACCCTACCAGCTGAGTCACACTAGCCAGGGCAGCCACAGGTTTTTTTTAACGTAGTCTAGTAAGTGTCATGTCACCACTTCTCTGTAGTCTATGGATCACACAAATAATTCTGCTGCAATATGAGAGGGTATGACAAATATGTGAAGCCCAGAGATGGGAATTATTTCAGGCCATCTTGGGGGCTGGCTACCACAGTACCCATAGTTGTTAATAGCAAAAAGGCCTCTTCTCTGCCTTAAGGCTGTAGGTTTTTTCTGGCTGAAAGAAGACACACAAGCCTCATGGTTGTGGGAAAGGTGTTGGTTAGAGCAAAATCAAAGAGAAAGATTTACTTGCAGGCATTTAAATATGAAGCCACTCATAAAGATACATATTATAGTTATTTTCTATAAGGAAAACATGATTTTTCTGTGGTTTTTCTACACTGGATGAAAGAAATTGTAATTTGGAAAACTCTTTTTTCATCCCAAGTCTTTTCTACATAGAATGAGAGAAAAGAAAACTTGTAAAACTATACTGTCACCTATGATTACTGCAGTCTCCAAAAATGTTTAGTTTGTGAACAAATGAAGTCAGGGGCTAAATATTCAAGGAAAAAACCCTTCGATTCAAGGAATTTTAAAGCTGGAAACTACCTAGAGCCATGTTCTCATTTTATAGATGACAAAAGGGGGTCCAGATTACTAGCTGCCTTCCCAAGAGAACATTGAGACAGAGGCAGAATTCAGAATGGAACTCTCATGGGGATGATATTTATAATTATTTTTTTACCAAGAACAGCTTAGAATAAGATTTTGCCAGTATACTACACAAGCTTATTTTAATTCATTCAACAGCCACTTAGCAAGGCCTCTCTGTGCCAAGGAAAGAGGAAATAAATGTAGAATTTGGTTCTTGCCTTCAAGGATCTCATCTTCTCATAGGGGAGGAGGGACCAATGTGAAGTAGAATATCAAGATAGCGTGTTGAGTGAGTGGAGCCCGAGCATTTGGCAGGTAGTATCTGGAAGTGATCAGCTGTATTTTATTGAGTATCTGAGTAAGTAGGGGCTGCTTAAGCTGAGTATCTACAAGGCCGCTTAATTTCCTAAGCTATTGCTTCTGCCTTCCAAGTTATTTGGTAGAGTCATGAACTTCAGATAGACTATAGCTAGTGAATGCTACAAGCCCTGCGAATATTGGCCTTTCATAACTTAATCATTTGAGGTCTAGATTCTTAATGTAAGTTAAAATCAAATCTGATCGTTTCTCAAACTCTTGCTACATCTACCATGAGCCAGCACTGTGCTGGAGACTGGTGACAGAGCAATAAATAGCTTAGCTGTGTCCCCAAGCAGGTTTGATGAAGCCCACAGTTTATGCGCTTTGCTTTCACTCTACAGAAACTGTCGCTCCTCTTTTTGCGTTATTGGTAGCTTTATTTTCTAGTTCTTGCCGCCAAGGTTGTACATAATGTTACAAGGAAGTGTAGGCTTCAGAAATCACTCCCCCCAAACTCTCTAGCGTCTAGAAGTGAAAGGAAATTCATAAAAGTGCTATCATGCTGGGCCCAATAGAACCCCATTCCTTGAAGAAACACCTTGGGGTTTGTTTCCTTAACACAAAATGTGCAGGAGACAATCAATCTAGCAGTGCCCCAGAATGAACTTTCCTTTCCAGAGCCTGTGATAAGTACATTTCCTTTCTTCACTGGGTCTTCAGAAGCTGGCATTGGAAGGAATGCTTGGGTCACCTGTAGGAGGTAATAGCTACTGGTTTGTGCGTGTGGTTCACTGGAACATTTAGGTCTTCCCAGGGCTGGCTTGTTAATGGTTGAACGAACTAAATGCCAATCAAGAGCAAACCATTTGTTTTCCATGAATACTTCTACTTCTTGTGACCTAGATCCTTCCCTCAAATCCCATCTATTTAGGGAGAATTCAGGGACAATGGATTAATGGCATTAATATTTCCCTCTTCACCTCCTGGAGGGCTCCCATTTTTCAGGAGAAGGTGACATCAATGTGAAACTCCCCTTCCTAAGCCTTCAGAAACATGTCTCCTTATTTAAAGATTAGATTATCCTTCTTCCATTGTTTTCCATTAGATTTTGTTTCCTTTCTCCTTTTTGGGGAAGGCCAGCTCACTATTTTAAAAAGGTGATGGACCATGTCAGGATTTAGTAAATGAAAGGAAAGAGATTGGTTTGGATTTTCTCACTCTCTTTGTGTGCTCTAAAGCTCAATAAACTTCGCATGGTGACTGCAGGTATAGGGGTAGAGGAAGGCTTTTGTATCCTTAGAAAACCTAGGTTTCAGTTGGATTATAGAGGTAGTCAAGAGATTGGGGAAAGAAGTTCAAATAGCACTTTGACTACTTTCCATGTCAATGGATATGTATCAGCCATATTCTGTGGCTATAAGAATCAGCATGTTTAAATATTGATAAAAAAATTTAAGGGACACAATACAAGTTATCAAAAGCTTGAATGAGTTTGTTGTAATGAAGACGGTACTGTATGTAGTTTATAGTCAAGTTTATGGATTTTTCCAAATACTGAATAAACTGTCAAAATGGCACTAAAACTCTATGTGAAAGAATCAGTCCAAACTGTTAATCTGCCAGATAGATCTTTTTGTGATTTTTTTTTTTTTAAAAAAAGACTCTAAGCAAAAAATGTAAGCGCATTCCAGCACTACTATATAGATTCGTTGGGAAGTGACTATGTTCATTTATTGTGTAGATCTAATGTCACCTTTCTTTAGCGCAATTTACAAAATAACACAGCATGTAGCATATGTAAAGCCGGCAGCAAAACCGAGACGTGCCGTTCTCATGGCAGGTTTATAGAACACAAGGGAGCGTCTTTAGTATATGCCTAAAATACGCAATGAACAACAGTCAGCGGTCAGCGGTTTTCAGCATCCATTCCTCTCCAGTTTCTTTACCCAATAAATGTTACAAGAGCAGAGCTGCCTGTGGTCATGCAAGAGTTAAAATATTAACTTATTAAAACTTTCCAATTTCAACCACTTAGTGCCTCTTTGGAGGAGCCGGGGCCTTTTGTGAGGGCCTCGAATCAAGGAGTTGACAATCTGGAATTCGCAGCCAGCCACGGAGCTCGCTGGCCTCTCCCAGTCGTGGTTCCCTCTTCCTTCCTGGGGACTTAGCCTAGCACTCCCCTTCCTCTTACCAGAGAGCGCTGCACATCAGGAGTGACTGAGAAAAAAGAAAGCTCTTAGTGTGTTAGGAACTGAAGACAATACAGCTGGCCCCAGTTTGGAATGACTGAATGAGGCATGACACTATCACTTTTTTCTTGTGACTGCTCTCCCATTTGGAGAAATAAATGCCGTGTAATAACCTGTTATCAGACAGCCAGTGCTGCCCATCACTCACTCTCTTCGTGTCCATTTATTTGGGTCCACATAGGTACAGAAAGGGGACAAGTTAATTAACTATGCATAATTACCGAATTCTCCGCACACAGGCTGGCTTTACCCAGTGGAAGTAAGAGCAGACTGGACGTGCAGGTTGCTGTGTCGATGGTAGATAGCCGCCATCGACTGTAAATCTATTCCCACAGCAGGATTAAGTGAATTCAAATTCAAATGATGCATCGGTAATATGTTGTCAATTGTGAAGCACTGCAAGTTTCCTCACTGCAAAAATGGAATAACGCTTTCAAAATAGGGTATTTGTCAGAACTATGCTATCCACAAGGTATATTTATATTTCACAAAATAATAAATTCAGAGAATGAATATAGGATTTACACAACTTTAACATTTTGTGATTTCGCCAGAGGTATTCATTTAATTAAATGTACAAGAGGACTCTCTCTCCATACCCAGAGAAGTCTATTTGCATTTTTAAAAAATTACCACAGCTTGTTATATAATTGCAGCCACTGGGGCTGGATGCCTTCAACAATGCCCTTAGTTTTCTTCTCTCTGCTGTTTCTCTAATGATAATACACTTTCCCTTCAAAGTTTCCCAGCATACTGCTTTCTATAACTCACATCTTCCTATAAGAAGCAAGCGTGTTGGCTCATTAATACAAAACTTACAGAGAGGGTTCACTACATATTGATCTAATTAAACATTTTTTAGTCAGAACAACAATAATAATTGAATTAATTATTGTAATTTGTGCAGCCGAAGTATATACGCAAATAGGTAATCTTTATTTTTCAGTATTGCCGGTGGAAAATGAATTTCAGACATTAGGGCCTTGGAGCGCCGGGAGCTACAGCTGCTGAGTGAGTGCCCCTCCCGTGGTTCTGGCCAGCAGCCCCGACATCCTTGCACAAAGTAATCACAGATCACAGCATTTAATCACTGAAAACAAGCACTCCAGAGGACAGCAGTGTCAATATCCCACTCTCTCATTATCTGTTTGGATTGCACATCCACACTGTCAGATAAACAGAGTGGAAAATTAAGATTAAAAATATGGTAATTTCATTTCAGGCAGCAGGCACCACTCACTGCCCCTATTATGCTATTGATTACCTCTGAATTCAATTTTTCTTTCAATGCAAACTTTAATCTGTTTGCTACCCAGCAATTCAACTCCCCAAGGGCTATTTGAGAGTAAGTAACCATTTAATCTGATGCTAACTGAAAAATCACCGTCCTTAATGAATTGTGTAAATCATTCAGCTCTAAAGCACCTTTGACTTCTATTTCATTTTTTATTTTCTACTCAATATAAGGAAGGATCGGCGTGTGAATAATTACAAAGTAGCAAGTATTTTTACATAGAGCAAATATGATAAAAACCCTATTATAGCAGGGCATGTGTAATGAACAGTACTTTTTAATTTCAAAATAGCTATTCATTAAAAAAGAATGGAAGATTAAAAAGAGAGGCTCAAAGCTCAAGGTAAAAGTTGATAGACATTGTAATTACATGGTTAATTTCAAAGATTTATATGCTGTTATGATTTAAAAGGAATTTTTATGACCTGACATTTTCATTTGAGAAGATTTTTTATTTAAAATTAATCTTCGAGCTCCTATTCTTAATTATTTCTTGGCAAGCAATAAATGGGAATACAAAAAAAAAAAAAAAGTCCTATATCGAATTTTATGCAGAATAAATGCATGCGAATTTTCGAACAGCAACAAAGTGGTTTTTACTTATTTGAATTGCTTTACACTGAAATCCTCGGTTGGAGGAATTTGTGGGAGAGCTGGAAATGACTGGCCCATTTACGGGCGCAGCCATGTAACTGCAGCGCAGCGTTTATGACATTTCAAAATACCAAACTGGAGAGGTGGTTTTGCTGCGGCGATCTGATTGTCTTCCAAGTTGGCGTGGCGCGTTTTCAACAGGTCTCTCTCCCTGCTCATCCCGGACCCCGGAGACATTCTCGGGAGGGCGGCGGGGGAAAGGGTGGTAGGCGCAGCTCGGCCTCCCTCTCCCACCCGCAGCGGGCGCGGAGCCGCAGCCGCGGGCGCCGCAGCCCGGCCGCAGCGCTCGACCTGCCCCGGGGCGCGCGCCGGGGCTGCGGGGCCGGGGCTGCGGGGCCCGGGCTGGGACGCGGGGGCGAGCGCCCTGCCCCTGGGCCGCTGCTCGCACACCGACGGCGTCGCGCTTCCCAGCGGCGAGCCCCGCAAAGTGTGGGGCCGCGGGGACAGCACGCGCGCCGCCTGATCGCCGGACCCAGTGGGCAGAAGGGAGGCGCACGGGGGCCCCGGGGGCAGCGCGCGAGCGGGGTCTCTGCCGCCTCCCCCGCGCTCCCCCCGCGCTCCCTCCGCGAGGCCGCGGCCCGGCTGCCTGCGCGCCCTCGACCTCCCCGCGCAGGGCCCTCGTAGCTGCAGTCCCAAAGTTTTGGGGGCGAAAGCAGACAAGCATTTCAAGCCCCCCCTTTCCTTCCAGGCTCCACGGGGACGGGAGAACTTTGCAGGCCCCGCCGCCCCATCTTCACCACCGCTTGTCTTCCTCTGTAGGGTTTGGGCACGGTCCCTGGCTCCCCCTTCTGCCCTCGTCCTAGCAGCGCGGGGGGCCTCTCCCAACTATGGGGGTCCTGGGTTCTTTGGGGGGGGGGGGAGGACACGAAAGGGGGCCGCGATTGAAGAGCAGAGGGAAGCTAAGAGTAGGCATCGAGTTAAATTCTCGAGTCCCAGGAGGAACACGTTTTCCCCCTCCCCGGGCGCATGGGGGACCCCTGCGGAAACTCCGGGAGCCGGGCCCAGCAAGCACCGGGCGCGCGGGAGCGGGGTGCGGGCGGCGCCGGGCGCGCGCAGCTCTCTCGGATTCTGACCCCCACGCGGGGACTTTGGTGATTTCACTCGCGTCCCCCGCTCCGCAGCCCCGTGGCCTCTGCGCGGAGCGCACGCCGCTGCGGCCGCCTCCAGACGGTTCCCGCCGCGCCCTCCCCGCTCTCGGGGCGCCCGGAAGCGCCCGCGCCGCAGCCCGCGCACGGGCGCCTGCAAACCTCGGCTCTGCAGCTCCGCTCTCGCCAGCCCCAGTCTTCACTCGTTTCCTTCTGAGCATTTCGCTTCCCCGGGGGAGGAAGGCAGAGAGGCAGAAATGAAAGATGCCCTTTTGCTCTGAAGTCCCAGTAACTTAAGAAGAGTCTGCACAAAGCTTTGGGATCAGGGAGGAGTCCTGGGGTGGAATGTACAAAAGTCAGTTGTGCAGGCCAAAAACTGAGGCTGAAATTCTATCTTGCTCCCAGCCCTTGCTCTGAAATTCTGAACTTGACCTGGTGGGTGTGTTTTCAGGTCAGCCTCGGTTCGGAGAAGGCAGGAGGGCGAACTTCTTGCTCGGTGGTTTCATCTCTTCAACCTGAAGTACAAACCATTTTAGCCCACAGGACTGCCAGGGCCCCAGATCCAGATATTTTCACTTGCTCCGTGGATTTACCCTTGCTAGGAGGAGTAAGAACTCTGCAGGCTTGATTTTAATTTTCTTTTTAAACCAAGGGTAGCATAAACTTATCTCATTCATTAGATATTTATTGAGCATCTGACACTATGCTAGGCAGAACCACCGGTCATGGTTCAGGCCGTTTTTAAACGCATTTTATTTTTGTTGAAAGCAATGAGTGGCTGCATAACGATACTTAATGTATTTTAAATACATGTATTACTTCTCCAACTGGCACAATAGCTTCCTTAGAACTCATCTGAAGTATTACACTGTCAATGACACTTTAAAGACTTTGAATTCTACAAATTATCAACCCTAGGTAGTGCCCTGGAGATGATGTCAGCTCAGTACTTGGAGCTATGACCTTGTAAATGTATTTAAAACTGTAACCCTTAATAGATCATTATGCTGGGGATTCTGACGAGTCTTTATGTAGAGCATATGTTGCCTACACTTTCATTCTTATATTACACACCTACATTTAAAGAAAAAGTTTTCTTTCATTTGCTTTTTCCAAAATTTCCAAAGGCCAGGATCTCCACGTGTCCATGAGGCAGCACAGTTTTCAATTTTAAAATATTGAATTATATGCAAACCTCAAAGGGAAAGAAAAGAAAAAGCAAAGTCTTCTCTGATCTTTGCTCTAAAAATGCCTGAGCCAATTTAATTTTTAGCTGTTGATTTTTAAAGTAACCCTTTCACCAAGAGGGAGGCGGAATGTCAAGAGGCTGAGCCCATTAGGTTTGCATTTTCTCAATCTGAAAGGGCACCCAAAGCAGCAACACTTATAAGTGCAGACCTATGACAGTGTATGTAAGTGAAATACTGAATAAATACAAAACTCCTTTATAATATTAACAGACAGTCCGACGTGTGTCATATAATATGATCAAAATGCATGTTTATGTTCTTCAGTCTCTCTTCTCTGACGTCTAGTGAATTGTATTAAAATCTCAAAATGATGAAGATATACTATTAGCACTGAAAAACTGAAGATTTCCTACCATCATTCTATATTTTCTTGATTATTTTGAAATTATGTTTTATTGTTTAAGTGGTCATTTTTTTCTGGTTTGGATATTGGGTGGCAGAAATCAGAGAACTGGTTGTTAGGAACACTAAAACAATAAAGAGGTTGCTAGGTATAAGGTATAATTCCTTTACTAGTGAAGTTTTTCCCCCTCTGTAACTCAAATATGGTTTAAAAACAGCAGTGAACATGAGTACATTTAACATACAAATATCACTTTCCCATTCATTTTAAAATATAACTTTGGGAAACAGGAAGTGACATTAAGGAGCTGTCACTTCCAGTGTAACTGTGAGAGTTAATTTGGAAAACAGGCCTAAATGTTCTCCTGGTGAAGCATTTTTGAAACAAAAGCTGGTCTGACCATTGATCCCACAGCTACTAACTACATTTTTTTTAAAATCACTTTCTGTAACTTTCAAAATAGTTAAGCATTATCTGAGTGTCAAGGAGTATCCTTGGGACAGGAAGGATCTTTGCAATGTAATTACCACACTCTAGAAAAATACAAATGAATCTTTGGAACATGGGCAAATGATACTGATGTGGGAAGTTTTTCCACTGTGCACTGACTGGTGGAGCAGACAGTGTTGTCACAGCCTTCCCAGAATGAATGCTGAGCTCCTTAAAACTTACTCTGTTGTTGCCTTCTTTCTGAGGAAGTTGGAATCAACCAAATTGAAAGAATCAACTGTGGCCCGGCCGTCGTGGCTCAGAGGTTGAGCACCAACCTATGACCCAGGAGGTCAAGGTTCGATTCCTGGTCAGGGCACAGGCCTGGGTTGCGGGCTCGATCCCTAGTAGGGAGGGGCCAAGCAGGAGGCAGCCGGTCAATGACTCTCTCATCATTGATGTTTCTATCTCTCTCTGTCCCTCTCCCTTCCTCTCTCTGAAATCAATAAAGATATATTTTTTAAAAAAATCAACTGTGATGTTCAGTTTATGTAGAATGAACCCTTTGCTAAGGGGAATCAAGTATCTCACAGGTAATTTGAACTTAAGGCAGATGCAATGTAGAATGATTCACGTAAGTTTCTAAGACACTAAAGACATAAAGATGCCCTGGCCGGTATGGCTCAGTTGGTTGGACATTGTCCCATGTACCGAAAGGTTGTTGGTTCAATTCCCGGTCAGGGCACATGCCTGGGTTGTAGGCTTGATCCCTGGCAGGCCGCTGATCAATGTTTCACTCACATCGATATCTCTCTCTCTTCCTCTCTCTCTAAAAATCAATAAAAAATCTTTTTAAAGAAGTGACATAAAGATAAGCGTTAAAAATATTTATTTTCTTCTAAAGCTTCCTTGCCACTTACATTTCCTTCCTGTGTACCTGCTGTATGCAGTTGTGTCCAGAGTGAAAGTGACTTTGCAGGTTGGTTTTTTCTTTTTTTAATGTTTTAATTTATCTTTACTATTGACAGTATTACCAATGCCCCCTCCCTCCATTGATCCCCTCCACCATGCACCCCCCACCCCCCTCCAGGTCTTCACCGCACTGTTGTCCATGAACTTATATATGCATATAAGCTCTTAGGTTAATCTCTTCCCACCCACCCCGCAACTTCCCACTGAGATTCGCCAGTCATCACTGATGCAGACCTTCACTCGATGTATGCTTCCAAAACCACTGTTCTTCTTTTTCAGCATCCATCTGAAGCTAAGAGTTTTCTGTCAACTTAACAGTATGTTTTCATGGAAGCCTTCATTTGTTCAGTGTTTTGCAACTGACCGAGTGCTTCCACAAATATCTAATTTTGGTCTTCATAACACCACTAGGAGGTGGGAAGGACTGCTGGTGTTTTCTTCATTTTGTAAATGGAGACAGAAGACAGCTGAGATGCAGAGAGATGCCCTGCACTCATTCATTCCAAAGCAAGGCAGCCGGGAGTGCTGGAGCCTGGGCCCCCCCGCCCCATGCCACTAGTCTTTCTAACCACCTGCTCTGCCAGGAAACCACTTTGGGTTCCACACTGAGCTGTCAAATTCTCCATTTAAAAGTTCCAAGATCTGCTCTGACATAGAAATGGTAGCATTTTCAAGCTTTATTAACAGAAAGAGGAAAAGTTCAACTCTCCATTCCCCATGAGACCTTTTAAAGCGACCTTTAATTCTTCAAGTTATTTTTTTATTTCTGACCAGATGGCGTAATAGACAATCTGTGCCTGATGGAACCGTGTTTATTCTCAGTCAGCTTAAACTCCTGCTTCTACTCTCTGGGATATTTCAGGTTCATGTTCAAAAGCTGCTAAGCTGTCTGGCTATTGGTCTTTTGGTCAGTGCGGGTGAGTGTATTATGCTAAAATAGTGCCAGCTTAGCTGAATTTTAAGGAGTTATTCACAGGAACAAAATGTTTGGAGCTTGCATTCTACCAGGCATATGTATCTGATGCTAGGTGCTGATTTTTTTTTTTTTTTTTTTTTTACAGTTACTTAAGGAGATTCTCTTTTTTTCTTCCCTTAAATATGCATCTTTAGCTGGTCTGTCTCCATCAATTTAACACTTTTGAAGGATCTGCCACATCCCTGCCATAAGATGATGGACACTGCTGATCCTGTATCCAGCCGCATCTGTAGCATCTCGGCCTCCACCCGGGGTGTTAACCAGATTATTTTTCTATCACTCTTGCCCATACTGAATATGCTGAATACTGTATCTCTAAACTGGCTAGCCCACTCTCACAGCCTGAGTCTCTATTATCGGCAGCCGCAGCATGCATATTTTTATTTAGTTTGCAGTCCTTAGGGAATCCTCTCTCTGTGCCCTTCCTTGAGTAACAAAATCTTTGGATTTTCCCCTTTCTGTTACATCTCCGGAAATACTCATCTTTGAATGTGTATTTGGAATGGTCACAGACTGCTTTCCCACAATAGTAACGTGCCCCTGTCTGCTTTAAATTCTGGCGCACGGCGACAATGCGATTATTTTATGCATGCTTGCCTTGTGTCTTCTGGCTGGTTTCAGTCCCCGTGCACCTCGCTGCAGCTTCCATTAGCACAGCAGCTCCCAAGCTCTTCCCAAACGTGCACCCTTCTTCATTCCAGATCCTCGCCCGTTCACTTTGGGTGCACATTTCTACACCAAGCTCCTGGCTAAGGTGCTAGTTGGCTATTCCTAAGCTGCCAATATCGGGCAGTGCTGTAAACCATCCTATATGAGTAGCAGATTTATATTTGCATGCTGAGCCCTTCAGTATAGACAATAAGAGAGGAGCTAAAATGCCACTGAGAATGATGGCCTGGGTGTTGCAGGTGTGCAATAAACAGACTGGCTTTCTACAAACAGCCCACTTCATGGCAGAGACAAACTTGGGGTTAGGAAAGAAGGGAGGGAGTAGGGGTATCTTCCCCAAGCACCCCTAGAATGGCACATCTTTTCCTTCCAATTGAATCTGTAGAAAACAAGTTTATTCCAATTGTGTTCAAAAATAATTTCTTTATTCCTATTTGTTTTTCAGGCTACTATAAAATTGCTAAAGGCACACTCATAATCTATTCTATTTATCCTGATGATTTTTGAAAGAGAGTAGTTGATAAGGTAGGGATCTGATATATGATTTTGTGTACTTTCTAGATAAAGTTTCTGAGGCCCAAACCAGCCTTTTGCCAACTATGATGTACCCAGGAGAAGGCGCAACTAAAAGCATTGCAAGCATGAGCAGCTTTCTCCGCCTGAAAGTGGAAACAGGTTTGCCTTTTCCCCAGAGCAGGCTCACTGCAGTAGCCGGCTTATCGTTACTCTTAATCAGGTATAATTTGCACTTAGACTTGGGAAAGAAAGACGTCAAAGCCCTTAACAAATTATTACCAGGATTCATTCCCATTTTAGAGGCAGAGCAAAAGAGGCACAAAAAGGCCAAGGGATTTGCCCAAGGTCAGACAGGAAGCTATCTTTTCTTCGGAGTGTTCCCTCAGGGCCTGGTATTGCAGGGACATCAATGTCCCTATTAGCAAAGGAGAGTGGGGAAAGAAGGGGTGTGCTTTAGGACACAGAGAAATTGCCAGGGCAACTTGATACCCAAAGAGGTACTGGTAGAGCCCGCCTTTAAGTGGACCAGTGACCAACCACTCACGTTAACTCATAGAAAGGGAGCAGCACAAATATGCATCCAATTACTGAATATGTTTTCACCATGGAGCCCCTGTGTAAATGGCATTGTCCCAGGCACCCTGTGGGAAAGTACAAAGAAATATTAAATTGATCTTCTAGGAGTTTTCCATATAACTAGGGAAACAGGGCATATAAGTGTAACTGAATACACGCCTAACACCCAGCCAGGAAGTCCCACTATGTAGCGTAATTACTGGAGCATAGTAGATGCTCAATAAATGTTTGTCACACTAATAGTTATTCACTCACTACCAAGCCCAAACTTATGCTCTGCCAGGGTGGTCGTGGGTGCGATCTGACTGCCTAAAGTTTATACAGCAGGTTTTAGGGAGGTAGGACTTAAATTGATTGCTAGAGTAAGTTTGAATAGTATGTTCAACCTCCGATTTTCAAACAAGTTCTGCCTGTCAAAAAAGTTGCAAATACAGTAAGAAAATTCCTGTACACCCTTCACATAGCCATAGAATAATCATCAAAACCAGAAAATTAATGTTGTTACAATACTATTAACTGGCTATAGACCTTACTCAAATTTCACCAGTTGTCCCACTAAGGGCCATTTTCTGATCTAGGATCCAATGCAGGATCACAGGTTGTATTTAGTTGACATGTTTCCTTACTCATTTCTAATTTGAATTAGCTCCTCAGTCTGTCTTTGTCTTTCATGACCTTGACACTTTTAAACAGTACTGGCAGTTATTTTGTAGAATGTCCCTCAATTCGAATTTGTCTGATGTATCACCTTCATTGAATTTGTGTCTTTTTTGTCAAGAATTCAATGGAAGTGCTGTTGTGTCCTCAGGCACATGATGTTACTATGTCTCTCTATAGGATCATTTGCTGATTGTGGTATCCTACAGGTTTCTTCACTAGAAGGTTACTATTTCCCTTTGTGATTAATAACTTCCTTTTGGAAAGACACTTTGAGACTGTGCAAATATCCTGTATCTCATACTTTTGCCCACTCATTTTATCATCCACCCATGATCTTTGCCTACAACCATTAATGCTGTAGTGTTTGCCAAATGGTAATTTTTTATTTTCATCAGTCTCCCACATTTATGAATCAGAATTCTGCTATAAAGAAGAGCTCTCATTTATTTATTTATTTATTTATTGAACTGTTTTTTAAAATAATCAGATTTCATAAAGGCAGGGTGCTAGGCACTAACTCATAGGGAGGCGTGAGTGAGCACTGCGTGAGAAATGACAACAAGGTTGAGTGAAATAAATATAGAAGCTGGGCCTGCCATCAGAAGCCTCATTGGCTGAGGGTAGAAAATGAAAGTCTTTTAACAGATTCTGAAAAGGCAAGGAAACAACAAAGGGATAGTCAAAGGTGGACATTTAGGTAAAACTGATGGCAGGAGGCTGGCAATGAGGCCTAAGGTATTTAAAGACAGGTGGGACTGGTAAGGATGAGTTAATTCATGAAAGGAGAACAGGATGATTCTGCAAACCTTAGTGACAAATCAGTGCACGGAGGCGGTACTTCTGGTGGTGGCTGGACAGGTGAAAAGCACTGAGGATTTTTTAGAAAAACACAAAGACCACCCCTTGAGGTAGAATTAGCTCCAACTGTGAAGCATCCATAAGATGTCCTGCAATCTGAGAAAGGAAGGAGTGTGAGCAAGTGGTTGTGGAGGGCAGGGCATTCCCACAATCCATCTGGGGAGACACTGAGCCTTATTTCTTGATGCCATTTCAGCCAGAGTGAATCATGGTCTCCTGACCAGGTCATGCTGGGTAGGACCAAACCACTCCTGAAAGTATTTAGCTCTTTTTTAATTTTTTTTTTTTATTTTGACCTAATCACCTACGTTACTTCAAAAAAGGAACATCCAGGGTCTACTGTAATACCTGCTGCTCCCACCTCCCACCCCTAATGAGCCTAGAACATGGTTCTTTGAGATTGCAATCCTCCCCAGCTGTGAGCAGTGAACTTGGTGAGTTGGAGGGCACACAAAAGGTTATTTTCATTCCATCTTCTCCACCAGCCTCTCCCCAGAGAAATCTGGTTTGAGCACCACCTCAGGCCTTGACACTCTCTCATTGTATCTTGACAGGGCCAGTCCCAGTCCCTCATGTGAATATTTTTGAAATATAGTTTTGGGGACAATGGGGACTTGGACAAATTAAAACTACTTTCTGTTCTTTCTTTGGCTGGTGACGTCAGTGATCTCTCTGCAAATTCGTCCTTATAACAGCATCGGTCCATTTTCACCGTGAGCTCCTGTAGGGTGGCTAAGCCCGTCTGACAGGTAGCAGTGGCATGGAGTGGCATAGCTCTTTCTCTGTTCCTTAATTAAGGGCTGTCCTTAGCCAAGAGGCAATAGGAGAACCCGTCTTTCAGACTGGCATAGCAGCAGCAAAGAGATACTCTGGGAAAAACTACGGGACAACCTCCCAAACCTTCTTGTTGGGCCACAGAGCTTTGAGTCACTGGCTGTACTTCGTGTGGCAGGAAGGATCAGTGCCTCGGCCTGGGACGTGGAGTAGATGAGAGAGAGGGAGCCCCCGGCCCCCACCAGATCCCCAGCCTTCCAGAGACTGAAATTGCATTTACCTACCGAGGGAGCGTACAGTGCTGCTGGTTAACAGCAAAGCTGATGCAGGCCTTTCTGCATTCACATCGCAGCTCCACCAGCTACTCTGTGACAAGTCACCTATTCTACACCTGTTTCCTCAACAACAGAATGGCACTTGGGTAGCACTCAATGAATGGCAGCCGTGATTAATATTATTGGTGAAACTGGATGTCCCATCGCCACATTCCCATGCTCCTTGGTTTGTAGTGCAATAATCTATTGTTTTTCCTCATGAGGACTCAGGTTGCCCTTTTGCAGCACTGCCATCCACTTTCATTCTGTTTTTCTTAAGAAACTGGATAATATCTATTAGCCAGCATGTTATGCTCACGGGTACAAGATTATTAAGATCCATTTAAAATGTCATAACATTGCATTTAAGTATCAGTGAATGAAAATCAAAGCCAAGTTCAACAAACCAAAACCCCTTCTTACAACAGGTGAGTGAAACTGCTCTTGTCAGCTCCTCATTTGACTCATTTTACCCTTTCCTAATTCACAGCGGTGTCTGGAGGAATCATCCCACACACCCACACCACAATATGCACTTTGTTCCTTTATTTTTACAAGTGTAGTTTAGTTTCAATTATTGGTGATAATTTTTAATAGCATACAGTATATTATCCAAGTAATGATGACCTAGTATTATGAGACCTCACTGAAGATCGCTGTTATTAAGTCTTGATGAGAAGTGGGGCATGACTCCCAAACTTTGTCTAAGAGTTACAAGGCTATGGGGCTCAAAGCAAGGTATGGCAGGACTTGGCACTTCAAGACAAATACATAAGACTGAGAGCCAGTGGAGGCCAGAGGCAGATCTGACTAAGGAGGGAAGTTAGTGGACGGCAAGTATTGTTAAAGGGGCCAGGTGCCAAGGATCTCGTAGAACGTCTGTGAAAGAAGCACTTGCATTCATTATGTACTGTGATCCCCTTACAAACTCTTTGCCTAATCCATATATACTTCTAGATTGAGTGAATGTGTGTGTGTGTGTTTCCTCTAATTACACATAGAAGATCAGAACAAAGATAGAAAGTCAGAGGCACTGAGCCTAAGAACTTGCACCAATAAGACGTGCTTTTAAAAGCCCAGCCATGTGTGTTTAGAATATTGCCCTGAATATTTGTCAGTATTCTATTGAAATGTCCTCATTGTCAGTGAATTTCTCTTACCACCCAGCGAAGGAATTTATAGGCACGGTTTTTAGGCCAGTTAATATCCAGAATGGCTCTGGGTGAAACATGGCATGTGCTCCTTTTTTTCAATTTCTCCCTAAAAAATAATTTGTGGCAATGTACTCCTGCTGAGCTTCTGAATATATGCCCACTAAGCCCTCAGAGAGGAACAACTTATGTCAGGCCAGTAGAAAACAATCTAGTTTTCATTATTTTATTACCTGTGAACCTCCTGGTGGGTGGCAGGGTGATTAAAACTTTCTGTGGCCTGATTTTTTTCTCATACTGATTTTCAAGGCTGCCTTAGCACTTCCACATTCCTTATAACTTGGGATTTATTACCTACTTTACAAGGCGCTTGTGTAATACGATATGAAACTTAAAAGTGGTATTGTATATACAGAAACTCTATTAATAAAAATTACTAAGTAGTGCTATTTGTTTATAGTAAAAAGAGCCTTGCTTATAAGCAAGATGGAAGATTCCTCTGTGCGTAGACTTAATTAGCAATTTGGAGGGTAGTTTTGCTTGTTTAACTCTCTGAGTGACTGATTTCTCAAAAATTCTTTAGATGGACTCATCTCAAGGATTAATCTGTCCCTCCCAAATCAAGGATCTTTTATTTGACTCACCTGCAGGACAGGGGAGTCTCTATATGAGTTTTACAAAATTTGCATTGATATGTTTTGAAATCAATGTCCTGCAGAATGTTGGCCTGGTCGGTGCAAATGTTGTGTTGCCCGTGAGAACCATATGGCAACTGTATCTCTCTCCGCATTGACAAACCAGAGGGATTAAGCTGAGTCTCAGTTGCCTCTCTAATACGGCGCATCCATCTCAAAGCCTCAGGCTCCATCAAAAAGTTTTAACATCCCTGCTGGACCCCAAATTCTGTAAAACAACTGGAACCTAAAGTGATTTCCTTGCTGGACTTTATACACAAGCAATCCCAGTTGCTGTCCTTACTTTCATCGCATTGCCTTTGCAGAAATAAAATTAGCAAGAAATGTTGAGTGGACCCTACAGGAGCCAGTGGAGGGACCAGGAACAGATACAACCTGGATATGAAGTCCAGAAATATTTATTTAGTGCACAGCTTCTCGTCAGCTTCACTGAGTCCTCTTTGCAAAGAAAGGGATCTAAAACAGTGGTTCTCAAACCAGCAGCTGCAGCATCATGTGTTAGAAATGCAGATTCCCAGGCCCCGCTCAGACCCACAGAATCAGAATCCCTGGGGTTGGGGCCCCTAAGCATCTGTGTAATTCAAATTCACCTCGAAGTTGGAGAACCCCTGATTGAAAGAAATACTCCCCGTATGGTGGCTGGAAGCAAATTGTTTGGACGTTTTCTGATGGCTTCTCTTTTAGGGGGTATTTTGCCATCAAAATTTCTTTTTAATTGAAAACTAACCCTGTGTCCAAGAAAACTAAGATCCTAGGATTTTCAAAAAATTTATAAGAGATTTTGTTTACTTGTGCGTGTTTTTTCCTGATACTTGGCTAATTGTGCCTAATTCAAATCCAGAGTGAGTTCGGTTTGGCCAATTTCCATTTTTTTGAGTTTAAATTCCAGAGAAATCTTTACCTAACCTTTTTTTTCTTCTCAGACAATTAAACACTCACCCATTACTCCTCTGACTAATCTAACTCATTTTTCATCCTCAGAAGAAATAAAAGAACAAAATCAAAGAAAAAAAATGACAAGAAAACATCAGAGACCACATACATACTATGCACTACGCAGCCTAAGTATCTGATAGATTTATCTGTGCTCCTCCCTGGGATTTCTTATCATCCTGTCAGTTGTTTTACATATTTACATGTAATGTATAAAAATCAAGTCTTTAGACCTCACATGGGTCAGCCCTGATCAAAGCGTTAGGGTTATTTGAAGAAACAAAGAATCTCATAAATGAGTATCATAATCCCATTTCTCAGGTGAGGAAACTGAGGCACAGAAAGATTAATTAGATATAAACATTAGCCAAAATTCTATCTTGGTTAGCTCCAAGTGAAAATCTCTTTAAATCATATTTCCAAGTCATTATAATACATTATATTTCCATATACATTATAATCAAATAAATTGTACTAGAGAACCTATCTTTTGTATTTATGAATAAAATTCAGATTGCCCTGGCCATTGTGGCTCAGCTGGTTGGAGCACTGTCCCATGCACTCAAAGGTTGTGGGTTCCATTCCTGGTCAGGGCACATACCTGGGTTTCGGGCTCCATCCCTAGTCGGGGAGGGTATGCGGGAGGCAACCGATCGATGTTTCTCTCTCAAATCAATGTTTCTCTCTCTCTCCCTCTCTCCCTTCCTTCCTCTCTCAAATCAATAAAAAACATGTATCATCAGATGAAGATAAAAAAATTCGGATTATTCACGTGCACAGTTTGAGATTTGAACATAATCATTCTTATCACCAGCACTTATTGAGCAGCTAGACAGGATAAAGCACTTACCTTTACTTTATGGGAGTGGCAAAGGAAGAGTTTTGGTCTGTGATACGGAAGAGACTACCAGCCAGAGGGAATGGGGGCAAAGGAAAATTGTATACACACTCACAAGTGATATACAAAGAAACACATTCCCGAGCTCCCTTTCCGTTAGACTGGCAACACGATTAGTCCTAATGACCTCTGTGCAAAGTCCAAGGCAGTTAAGACCCAGGACGGCTCCTCCATCCCTTCCTTCCCTGCCATGGCAACCTTGGCGACCACATATTCCAAACAGTGTCGCTATAAGAGGAGGGAGGCCTGCCCAATCCACATCAGAGTTGACCCGACAGAGAAATAATGTATTATTGTATTGAGCCTTTGAGAAGTAGGGATATTTCTTTTGTAGCACCTTGTGTTAATTTCCCTGACTGATTCAACCTGGAAATGTGAAGCTGGGCCATGCACCCGTGTGTCCCCTTCATTCCTCCTCAGGAATGCCCCCCACCTTGTCCATGTTATCAAATCCTCATATTTTACCACGAAAGTCAAGTGCCAAGTCCTTCACTCATTAGATGAATGCTTTTGCATACCTAGTACGTGTCAGGTAGGCATTTATTCTTGAGGATTCAACAAAGACAGGCACACCCATGCCCTAGTTTCAGAGTTTATATCACAGCCGGGAAGAAAGGAAATCTGTAATTATAACCCAGCCCCCAAAGAGAAGGAATTTCTTCCTCCTCTGAGCTTTGGCAGGCCCTCTTACACACCGAACGCTTTCTGCCCCGCATTGCTCCTCATGTTAGTAACATCGCCTTCCTTTCTCACCAGGCAGTGAACACTTTGATGGTGGGGAATTTGTCTTATATATCTATGAATCTTCTACAGCTTTTTGTACACAGGAAGCTCTGAGTAATCAATTATTGATGACATACATAGAAGAATATGTTACATGTCTGAAAGCAATTGCTAGAATTATTTCTGAAAATTAAAATTAGGAGGAGGGGGGTATCTAGGAAGGCTTTATGGTGACTTTTCTGGAGCACCAGATTGTGATCTAAGCATCCATAATTACACATTTTCCTCCTGTGTGCCGGCACCTAGGAAGAACTTCATACATATGCTGAGTGAATGAACTGAATGAATGGGTTTCCCACTTTCTTATTGATCAATGGCTCTCCCGACTGAATGAATTCCTACCCTAAGGTACCCTCAGTAATTGAATGAGACATGTCATGCATTTTTGTGGCAAATAAAGACATTTCCAAGTCCACAGAGCAGCAGGAATATTTAAATTTCTTTGTCTTTTTTACATCTTGAAAAATCAATGGACTTACATTGTTTCTGGTCATTTAAACCAACTCAAATGTAATTTTCTTTATAAATTAGAACTCAGTTGGCAAAGTTAAGAGGGCTCTTGCCTAAAGTCTAGTCAACTTATATAAAATATGAATTAGTGATCTTTTTAAGATGCTGCCAACTTGAACATTTTTTGAGGGTTGAAAGAAAGTGTATAGACTGTCATAGTCATTTAGCGAGTTCAATTTCCCAAAGCTTCTACCTTTGATAAAAGCAAACTGAAGACTAAAAGAAAATAAGGTGATGGTATTTTTATACTAAATTTAATTCCGTTTTAGAAAGCAGTCTGCTAAAATGGTTCATTAAAAATTGTAAAACAATTGGAGAAAACATATTTTTACTTTGCTTCCCACCATCTCTCCGTTTTTTTGTTTTTTTTACTGAGGACCACTGAGGACTTGCCATCATTTTGTATCTGTTACCTTAGATTCTTTTTTGTTCTGATTGTTCTAGCCACGAGGCGATGTTCTAGGAGAGGGTTTTAACCACTAGATAGCAACATCACTTTGGAGTATTGGTTAAATTGCCATTAGCATGTGTTGACTTTATATTTTGAAGCACTGAAGTTTTCGCTTTTGAAGCATTACTTACTCTGCATTTTGAATTTCTACAAGTAGTGATTAAATGATGAAGTTTGGATGCATTCTCATATAGAAATAAAGAGATTGCCCTTACTCTATTCAGTAGAGAATAGAAGCTGCGGGGTAGGGGGAAAGGGCTCAGAAGCAGCAGGGAGTTTAACCTGGCCTAATGAAGCAAATGTAAATTACATTAAAGAGAAGTACAGAGGAATGGTAGTAACATATGCTAATCGCTTGCACCTTTTAATTAATGGGGTTGTTTATCGGGCTCCAGACATCCAGGCAGGAGTGTCTCCTATTATTTTTGGAGGCGTACAGTCTTGCAAATTTAGAGTTGTTACATACGGAACAAATCCAGTGATCGCCGCGTAATTCAGAGGAGCCTCTCCAAGCCTGAACATTCCTTTTAGCAGCAAAGGTTAATAAGATGTGTATTTTTGTCTGTGTGCTTATCCATCTGGCCTTTTATGTTGCCCGATTTCTATGTCACTGTTGAAATTGAGACTTGTGGTATTGATTTGGGTCATTCTCAACGATCTGACATGAAATGACTTAGAACTATCCTGAGTGAACATGCAGGAAACAAGTCAGATCTTTCAAAACACTTATTTCTGTAAATGAAAGAATTACATTGTTTGTTCTTCCTATTGAGGTGTATTGAAGCGAAGGTCTATTAAAGGTCTGTTGAGCTCAATTGAACGTAAATGACTTTAATTCAATACAATATAAAATATTCACTTCAATTAAAATCAATGTAAAATAGCTCATTAGGCACCTACTATCCTGCAGGTGTACAAAGAATGAATGGATTGGTAAGGAGCCTGGATGGCCCAAACCAGACATTTTGGTTTAGTAGAGTAGATCATAGAATCCCAGAATTTTAAAGGAATCTTAAAAAGCTACATGAATGTATGAATTATGGATGAGCAAGCAAAATGAGGCCATAGTGAAGTAATGACACATGTTCAAAGTCACCAGCTAATCACTCAGCTTAAACCAAAATAAGATCTACTCCAGTCCTGGGATTTTTCACCCATCAAGCCTCCTCCTTCTGTATCTTCAGTGAAATATAAATGTCTTGTGTGAAATCACCATCTGATTATGTTTCACACTCTCTGCAAATAGGGCCATGGTTAACAATGGCATATCCACTCAATGAAATATTGTGCATCCATTAGAGGCAATATTTATGAAGTCTGTGTAATAACATGGAAAAGTGGCCAGGAGATCATGATAAAGGAAGAAGCAGGAAATAAAGCTGTGTATATAGCATAACTACAATTGTTCTTTAAAAGTCTTTAAATAGAAAAAAAGAGTGGAAAGAGTGGCAAGGTTTTTTTCTGGTTTTTTTTGCATGTACATTTAAAAGGTGGGACTAGCAAGAAATGCTTTCCCTTATTCCCACTTTCCACTACTTTTCAACTTTCTCTATAAGCATATCCTCTTTTAAAGCAGAAAAGTGAAAACAACTGTTCTACTATGTTCAAAGGTAGCCAAGGCAAAGTCCTTTTGCAGTGAATCTAAAGATGTTTTCTGGAACAGAAGTCACACTCAATCACAGAAAAGAGCAAGCCATCCACTCAAGAAGTTGGAGTGAGGGCAACAGAAGTTCTCCTCCGGGCTTTCTTTCATAGGGAGACCCAGGCCAAAGAGACAGGAAAGCTCTTTGACCCCCTCGCTCAGGCTGAGCCCGGGAAGAGAGGAGTGACTGACAGAGCATGAGAGGGAGTCTCCCTGATAAGACAAACCATGAAGAAGCATCCTGTCTCACACCAGGGAGCAGACTTGAGCAATACCCAGGAAAGCTCCTAACTCTGAGAAACTGAGAGCCTAACTGAAATGGGGAAAGCCCATGCTGCATCGCATTGCTCACTCATTTAAATCTTTATTATAAAACATGATGGAACATCAGCCTCCACTATTTCTCTTTTTACACTGAACCAGAACACATTTCCTTTTATCTCTCCTTTCAGTCAATTCTAAATTCTCTCTCCTTTTGGATTCCCACTGGCCTTTCGGTTGGCCTACTTGCTCTCTTAGAGGAAGGCACTAAATTTCTTTTGTACCAACTTTGCTGAGGCATAGTTTACAAGAAATGAACTGCAGAGTTTTAAAATATGCATTTTGAACAGTTTTGACAGATTTAAATCCCAATGAAATCACAACCACTAATAAGACACCAACATTTCCATTTCTGCAAGACTTTCATTGTGTACCTTTTGCATTTGATCCCTCCAGGCTCCCCCCAAACCCCTTCCCCTGACCCCAGGCAACCACTCATCTGCTTTCTGCCATTACAAAGTAGTTTTCATTTTCTAAAAATGTATATAAATGGAATAATCCAGTATATATTCTTTTGTATCTGATTTAACTCAGAATAATGCTTTGATATTCAAGTTGCCGAGGATATTAGCAGATGGTTCCTTTTTATTGATAATCAGTATTGTATTGTAGGAATGGACAACATTCTGTTTATCTGTTCACCTATTGATGGACATTGGGACTGTTTCCATTTGGGAGATATTCCAATAAAGCCTTGAATGAAAATTCAGTGCAAGTCTTTGTGTGGACATATGTTTTCATTTCTTTTAGGAAAATATCTGGGAACAGAATGGCTATGTTACAAGTTAGATGTATGGTTACCTTTCTAAGAAAATACTGTTTTCCATTTTATGTACTCACAGCAGTGTATGAGAATCCAGCTGCTCCGCATCCTTGCCGTCACTTGGCAATTCAGTTCTCAGCCACTCTGCTGGTCACACCTCTGCAGACCCTCTGGTCTCCCTGTGAGAGAAAGCCTGGAGGAGACTACTAACTAGTATCCTCACTACTCCAGCTCTTTGAGTATATGGTTTGCTCTTGTGTATGTTTATTCTGCTCCAGAAACATGTTAGACCCACCATAAAAAAGGCTTGGTCTCTGCCTGAAAGTGATCTTGAGCACTCTCTTCCCAGAGCTCCCTGTTGTCCTGATCATCAAGCCAGCCAGCATTCATTAAATTCCACTGTATTCCTCTGCTGTGACTGACAGGGAGAAATTACTATAAATTTGGTGGCTTGAAACAACAGAAATTTATTGTCTCAGTTCTGGAGGTCCAAAGCCCCAAATCAAGGTGTTGGCAGGGTTGGTTCCTTCTGGAGGCTCTGAGGGAGAGTCTGTTTATTGCCCCTGTAGCTTCTGGTGGCTGCTGCAGTCGTTGGTTCTTGGGCTGTGGCTACATCACTCCAGTCCTGCCTCTGTCTTTACATGGCCCTCTCCTCTTTGGGTCTGTCCACCACCTCCCTCTGCCTTTCTTTTAAGGACACTTGTCGTAGGACTTAAGGTTTACTTGGATAATCTAGGATGATCTCCTCATCTCAAGATCCTGAGTCATATTGGCAAAGAGCCTTTTTTCAGATAAAGTAACAGTCACAGGTTCCAGAAATTTGACATGAATATCTTTTGGGGAGATCATTTTTCAACTTCTCACACTTGCTAAGAACTAGGTACCATACTAGACACTATGTTGACTGTCTGACCTCCTCATAAAAACCCTGTGTGGTATTAGTCCTATTTTTTCAGGTAATACAGGTTTAAAGGAGTATCTTGATGATGTCCAGCATCAGTTAGAGGTAGAATTATTCATCAAACACATTATTCCTGTCTCCCATATTGCTCTTTTCCTCTCTGTCACAGAGATTTAGAAACTTCCAAAATTCTGAAAGTTCCACTTGAAACACATTCATTAACTGGATTCTTAGAGTTAGACCTACCAATTTCACTGTGTTAATGAATATCCGAAGTGTTGAGTCAGTGATTCTTAATCCTGGCTATACATCAGATTTTCCTGGAGAGCTTTTAAAACATGATTGATGCCCAGTTCACCCCTGAACTATTATTGAGCCATATTTGGAAAGGTGTCTAGCTTTTCAAAAAGATCTTCAAGTCATCCTTTTGTAGAGCTAGGACTGAGTAACTCTGGTATTCTCTACCAAACTTGTGGCTCTGTGCCGTTACCATTTTCCTTGGAAGACCCCTGAAGTAGGTTAATTTCACTTAATAATCAGATCTTTAATTCAAGATCTTCCAGTGCTAAAGCCCAAGTCCCGTTTTATATTTACCCACCGAGACTCTGGAAACTACAAGGTGAGTGCTTTAGATTATCAGCTCACTTGCTCATCAACTTAAGTTTTATATATAGGAATGAGTGAATGGATCAATGGACTGTTGGATGAATGAATGAGCTGCTTCTACAGCTCTGCCTACTTTCTCTGGTCCTTTTGGTCACCCAGGTGATGACTGAAGAGACAGATCTTCTAGACTTTTATCTGTAGAAAGTAACATATCAAAAATACATCACCAAAAACTTCACACACAGAAACAAAATGAAGGGACATCATTTCCAATCAAAGGAACATGGAGTCAATTGTAATTTTCCTTCTTTGTATTAAGAAAGGCATATTATTCCCTTCCTTTGCATTATTAGAAGTGGATCTCATTTGATGGATTTAATTTTTTTCTCTAGATTCTGCCATAAGATTAAACACAAATGTGAAAAAAATTTATCCCCCAAGTATATACTTGGGAGACAGTTATGATGCCTTAGTGTTTGACCCTTTGAACATAGTAATTAAGGAATTTATATACCAATGCCGATATACTTAAAATGTTCATTTAGAATACCTTATTCAGTGTTTTGTATTTGTCAGTGCATTTCCTACAAACCACGTGCTTTTGAACATGAGTCTATTGGGTTTTCTTGTTCTTGATGTTTCATTATGATTTCTTTCACCTGATACAATTCATCCAAGAAATTCCCAGGTTTCAGGTTTGTCTATGAATAGCTTATTATGTGTAAAGTTTATTGTTTTGCTCTCTTGTATTGTATTAGAGTCTGTTTGCATATTTCCTGTAGAGAACTAGAGGCTACTCAAGGCTGTTCTTGGGATTCAGTTTTAATCTGTGCAATCTCTACTCTTTAGGAAGACACAGGAAGAGAAATTTGATGTGGTTGCCAAATAATCCCTAAATTTCTTCCAAATCAAAGTCTCTTTTGTAGAATACTCAACTGAATCAAAGGCCTAAGTTTTGGTCCTGCCAAAAGGAAAAAAGGGCCCCCGAGAGGTACTTTCTACAGAATCTGAAAATTTCCTGGGTTAAGAACGCGTCATGGGTCTGTTCTCTTGCCTAGATGCATGGGACAAGGGGTCAAGGGTCCTGCATGGTAATCATACAGCCTTATTCCCTGATGCAGCTCCAGGCAATCTGAGCAGTTTCCTGAAAATAATAGCTCCTTAAGGAACTATTTTCTGAAAGAATTGTGCAACTTCATATTTTCCGTAAAGGACTCAGCAGGGAAATTTTTAAAATTTCCCCTCTGAATGTTCTGAGCGAGGCCAGTCCTTACCTGTCTGAATGATTGGGAAAATAAGTTCCAGAAAGTTTGAATGGAGGCTTACCAAGAAAGTCTGCATTGTAACCCTGTCCTCAAATGCCCAGTGGGTAGAGGGTGTGGCCTAGAAAAAAGTTTACACATCATAATTTTCATTCAGTCATCAATATGTACTGTTCCCATAGTCAGTTGATTCAGGTTGCTTGGACCATTGCAGAACTGACTGGAATGCCACGTACTTGACCTAATTTAGTTATTAAGAGGGCCCAAAGCAGGGGAAACTAACATTTCAGAGAACAGTGATTTGGGCCAAATTTATGACTAAATCAATGTCTGTGAAGGGTTCCAAATGACTGTTAGGATCAGACTTTCTAATGCCCAGAAGTCACTGATCAATGGAGCAAATTAGTATACAGTCTTAATTGATCAGAAACTATGACTATTTCTCTACTTTATTTGACTTTCAAGAGTGTTAGCCAACATCTATTGAATACCCATTTGGGGGAAACATGTTGCTTCCAGGGATCAATAAATATTTATAAAACCCGGCCTTTGCCTTTGGGAATTTCACAGTCTTTATGAAGGACACACTGTTAGCTTATTTATTTTTATAATTATTTAAAAATATATCTTATTGACTTCAGAGAGAGGAAGGGAGAGGAAGAGAGAGACAGAAACATCAATGATGAGAAGGTCGGCATTGATCGGCCGCCTCCTGCACGCCCCCGACTGGGGATCGAGCCCACAACCCTTGCACGTGCCCTGACCAGGAATCAAACCTCGATCTTCTGGATCCTAGGTCGATGCTCAACCACTGAGCCACGCCCGGCCAGGCCACACTGTTACTTTATTGATGGAGCTCAAATATAGAACACATGTAGGACAGGAACATCCTCCTTTGGGGGTCCTGAAGGGAAGCAAAGCACCCGTGCAGAGCAAGCATGGGTGCCCCACTGCGGGGTGTCATTACCAGGTGAGGGGAGCCAGAGCCTCACAGAGGCTGAAAGCAGAAGGGGTAACAACGCGTGGTGGGTGCTAACTGCACGTTTGCCAAAATATCAAAATACTAAGCCACTGTAGTGTGACTCTTTCTGCAAGTGTCAAAATCACCACTCGAAGTTAATTAAACAAAAAAGGGGGGTGGGAACTTTATTAAGGTTCCTGAAGAATTCAGAGCCGTGCACAGGCTTTGCTGGGTACAGGTAGGCAAGTGACATTCTCAGGCTGCAATCTGTCTGTCCCCTTTGGAAGTCGAATGTGACTTTAATCAGCGTTGGCTGGGTATTCTGTAACATAAGTTCTCAGAGTCAAAAGAGACTTTAGAGTTTATTTGGTGACCACGCCAAATTCCTCTTCAGCCGTTTCCCTAAAGAGCGTAAGCTAAGCGTGGCTCATTGAGTCAGCTTTCGGTCATGTCCCCGTTCCTGTTCCAATCATTGCGGCAGGAGAGATGAAACATTTTGATTGGCAGGCCTGATCACATGCTACTCCCCCGTACTCAGGATAGTTAGGCATGGAAAATATGGTCTGCATCCAGAAGAAGGGGTAAGGGATGCAAGCCTGCAATAGAAAGTAAATCTCCGCTATAAGTACCGTGCAGCGTAGTTACTATGTGTTAGGAACTATGTGTGCAAACAGCTTCATAAATGGTAAATCATTTTATCTACCTAACAATCCCATGAAGGAGAAATGATAGTCAAAATATTTATACAGGCCCTGGCCAGTGTTGCTCAGTGGTTAAAACATCGGCCCTGCACCAAAGGGTTGCAGGTTCGATTTCCGGTCAAGGGCACATACCTGGGTTGTAGGTTCCATCCCCACTCTGGTCAGGGAGGCAACCAATAGATGTGTCTCTCTCACATTGATGTTTCTCTCTCTCTCTCCCTCTCCCTCCCTTCTTTCCACTCCCTCTGAAAAAAATCAATGGAAAAAATATCCTCAGGTAAGGATTAACAACAACAAAAAATTTTATACAGTTAGTTATGAATCAGAACAAATGTGGGAAGGTCCCTACAGACCTGCAGGATCCTGGAAGCCAGTATTGCACCAGGCATTAACCCCGTATTTACTGGATCATGAAGACTTCTGGAGAAGGGCTGTATTATGGGAGAGACCAAGGCAACTGAGAGGTGGGCTTGAGGCAGGAGAGCCTTATTAACTGTTTTAGAAGTACTTCATTATTTCCTAACATCTGGCATAGCCATGTCAGTGCATACCAGATAGTTGATAGCCAAAGATACATATTCCATTTAGGGAGTATCTCTAGTTGACAAATGAGAAAACTGCACCTTACAGAGGTAAGTAACTTGGTCACAGTCACACTAGCAAACTGTAAAACTAAAATTCAAAGACAGTTCTATCTGATTCTAAATCCTATGCCCTCCAGAATTAGAGTAATCCAGAGAGCCTCAATAATTTTAATAAGTGTCTATGCAGACCCATATCTTGACCTTGAACGATAAAGAAGAGGCTACCCCAAAGACCTACATGGCCTCAGTACTGCTGGGCTGACTTTTGTCAGTAAGATAGATTCATGAAGATACCCAGGATTCCAAATCTCTACCTTCCCACCACTCACTCCATTACCATGGTTACTATTCCATCAAATGTCACTAGAGTATCTACATGTCATGTCTGGTTCTGGGAATAAAAAGACTTAAAATTAATGGTATAAGTACTGGTCATTTCTTTTCTTTCTTTTTTAATCCTCACTTGAGGATATGTTTTTATTGATTTTAGCAAGAGAGAGGATGGGACAGAGAGAGAAACATTCATAGGTTATCTCCCGTATGCTCCCAAACCAGGGATCAAACCCATAACTTAGGTATGTGCCCTGATTAGGAATCCAACCTGCAACCTTTTGGTGTAAGGGACAATGCTCCAATCAACTGAGCCACCTGGCCAGGGCAGCACTGACCATTTCTTACATCATTTCATGCACAACCGTAGCTTTGCTGCAAAAATCCAAAGGAAGGAAAGTGTATTATCAGGAAAATTCAAAGTTCTTTGAGCATATTCTAGAAGCAACTGTAATTTTTTAAAAAGTTGATTCTGGAATGTAAGCCACTGCCCCCCCCCCCATCATTGTAAATTTCTCCTTAGCAAGTATAAGCATTAAGAATATGGAGTTGGCCCGGCCAGGTGTGTCTCAGCGGTTGAGAGTCGACCTAGGATGCAGGTGATCGGGGTTCGATTCCGGGTCAGGGCACATGCCCTGATTGTGGGCTCGATCAATGACTCTCTCATCATTGGTATTTCTATCTCTCTCTCTCCCTCTCCTTTCCTCTCTCTGAAATCAATAAAGATATATTAAAAAAAAAAAAAAAAAAAAAGAATACTGAGTTGGCCTTTCTGTGACTTTTGTGATTGAGAATGATTTCATTCCTTCCCAACAATTGTAGTAGTCACCAGAGAAACATGATGAGTAAAATAATGTCCTTAGATTATCGTTGTGTGGTGTAAACATGCACAAGAAACAAAAATTGCAGCAAATTGTTAGTGTTTGATAAATGCGAAGTGGTTTAACGTGATGGTCTTAGAAGTCATATCACCTGGGTTAGAATCCCAGCTCCATTACTTAAACACCCTGAGGTTTAGTTTCCTAACCTGTGATATGGGGCTATAATAGTATCCCCCTCATATATTTTTTTGTGAGGATTCATAAAGCAATCCATGTAAAGCACTTACTATAGTACGTGGTATATTTTATACCAAGTGCTCTGAGAATAATCATAGAACAGGGAAATGAAAGCAGACCACAGAACCAGAGAAGGTTCCCTGGAGGAAAATTTTCTTGAATAAATTTTGAAGACTAAATAAGAATTGAATAGATGAAGGAGTGTGAGGTAAGATAGCATCAGTAAAATAAGGTAAGGAACATGAAGTTCAGAAGGCCACAGACTCCACGATGTTATCAGATGCTGGCTAGAAGGAAGGGAGGGATGAGGTAGAGAGACGGACAATGACAGGATGTGTTAGACATGCTTTGTCTTCCACAGGGTCTGTAGCAGTGCCTTGCACAATGTTGTATGTGTGAATCAGTGAGTGAATGGAATGAATGAAAATGTATCTTAGGTTTTCAGAGCTCTATGGGTTGTGGTTCCAGAGAAATTCTTTGCTGCCAACCTACCCACATTTCCATGATTAAAAAAAAAAAAGGCAGATTCAACAAAGATGCTGAGGTGTGGGTAATTCCATGACAGTGAGTCCTAGAGTAGCAACAAGGGAAAACTGTTACAAACTCAGTGCTGATGGGACAGGAGGAGAAGATAGTGTTTGGTGTCCAGTGAGAGTTGGAGTGGGAAGGAGGAGCTGTAGTCACGTGAGGACAAAACTACTACCAGAGATGTTTCCCTGAAGCAGGGAGGGAAAGGGAAGCTATACCTCCACCCCCCACATTTTTGGCCCATCAGTCTCCTAATGATGCTTTCCATCCATCCAACCAACCAGAGGTCAGTCCTCGAAGTAGCCCAGGTGAGTTTCTTTCCCAGCAGAAGAGAAAATAAGAGTAGGGAATGGATGAGAGCGAAAATGTCAAATGAAGAATAACCACCCAGATGTCAAGATCATTAACAGACCTTACGATGTCAGCCTATTTTGAAGACAGCTCACTGTTACTTACCTCCCTGTGATTTATGTTTCCTGTGGCAAATTCAGAAGGTGTCGAGTTTTGGTGGCTGTGATGAGCAAACGGGGTTGCAGACAGCATATAATTGTAGTGGCATCAAAGTGTTTAACCACTGATAATCTGTCATTTATTGAGCAACTACTATAGGCTACCGATATAATCAACAACCTTAGAAATAAAGGTTATCATCCACTGTTAACAAAGGTTGAGTAACCTGCTCAAATTTACAGAATAGGTATGTCCGTGTTGAAAACCAAGCTTTAACTGAAGTCAAAGCTCATGTTCAATTCTCTACCATATTGCTTCCCACTTAAAAATGTTTCTACAAAGGGGTTTGTAGAGGTAAACAGCACTTCCTCCCCATAGTTCACTAGCCATTGGAAGCAGTTTCCTTTCCCACATTTTATGGCAATTTATTCTTTTCAGTGCTGAAAAGATGCACTGTATTCAATTGCACATCCAAATCAAATTTTTCTAGACTTTGATAAATTTGCTATTAAAAGCTACTTAGTGGAGAGGAAGGAAAGCTAAAGCAAGAGAGAATAAAGAAGTTACATTATATAATTATAGTTTACATTTCACTTAATGTCATCCTAAAAGCAAGGCAAAATATGACATTTTTAGTTATGATTGAACTTGCATAACTACAATATGGATTTTAAACCTTTTAAACAAATGTTTAGGAGGCAACAAATTTTGGTTTCAACTGATTCAAAAGTTTCTCATCTTCTAGTGAGGACTCTGTATGAAAACATGAACTTGAGGAGATCATGTGATTTACAGAAGGCCCTGAGGGCCATTTGTACTGGGTAAAGGCATGGAACCCAGATCATCTCTCTCTCAGCTGGCTCAAGTCCAACTAGACCCCATGGTTTGTGCTTTGTATCCAGTGTCAGTGTGTAGGACATACTGTCACACTCTTTTTAAAAAATATAAGTTTTTGATCTGTGAAACAAGACGGCAGCGTAGGTCACAGCTGCACCCGCCGCGTCCCGCAACCACATCAAAATCACAACTAAAACACAGAACCACCGTCACTCAGAGCCTCCTGAGATCTGGCTGCACAGAAGCCCCACAACCAGGGAGCTGAAGAAGCATCGAGAGCGGGAGGAGGGGCAGAGACGCGGGCAGATCGGGGCTGAATCCCAGAGACGCGGCCGCGGGCCCACACCCGGTGCCGCGGGTTAAACCCGGGAGGGAATCTCGGCGGTGGGGGTTTCCCGGAGGAGCGAGGGGTCCCAGCCCCACAGCAGGCCCCCAGCCCAGGGCTCCAGGCCCGGAAGAGACGTCCCCACAACTCTGGGCTGTGAAACCAGCGGGGACTGTCCCTGAGGGTCAGGGAGGCTGCGGGAGCCCCAGCAGCTCCTCCTAAAGGGCCCGGCACGGACTCACTCGGACGCTCCCTCTGAGCCCAGCGCCGGGCAGCAGCCTGAAAGGACCCGGGACACTCGGGGAGGAACTAACCTGCCTGAGATCCGGGCGAGAGCTGGAGGGCGGCTTCCTCCCAGGCAGAAGGGCGGGCGGAGGCCATGGCTCCTTTGGCGAGTTCTCCCCGCACACAGCCGGCAGGCAGGCGCCATATTTGAATCGCCAGCACCTGACTCACCTTTGGCCCCGCCCCGTGATTCCCGGAGGCCCCGCCCCTCCCCACCTGCAGCTCATCCAGGCCATTTCCAGGGGCTTTTCTGTGCAAGTGGCCTTTCAAGCTTCATGCTTAGGACTTTCCTAAAATCTCTCAAACAAGCAACAGTGGGCCCCATAGGGATTGATAAGTGGCCCCAGGCCTGGCACTAGTGGCAGCCTGCATTGGCTCATAGCTTGGCCTCTCCTGGGAACCTCCCAGCCCAGCATAAGTAGCAGCCAACTACGGTTTGCTGTGTAGCTCATGCTGGGTGGCCCTGGGCAAGGCACTGGCACAGGCTAACTTTGCACCTGCCAGGAGGCCTCAGAGACAGTGCACCTGGTGGTCAGACTCAACCACACTGGATTACAGCCCTACCACATCCACGAGTGACACACTCAAGGGGGGGACTTGGTGAACACCAAAGCCCCACTGAAGTAAATCCTGCTCCATAGGGGTGTCTCCAGCACAGCAGCTCTTTGGCTATAGTTGCAGCTGGTCCTCACAACTGATTGCCTTGGGGGTCAGTTCCTCCCAGGGACAACAACAGCAACCAAGGCTCAACTACAACAGGATAGTGCACACAGCCCACACAGGGGAGCACCTAGAAGGCCCAGCTCAGGTGACTGGGGAGGCTGAGCCACTGGATCCTACAGGACACCTACTACACAAAGCCACTCTACAAATTCCAGGAGACATAGCAGCTCTACCTAATACATAGAAACAAACACCTGGAAGCAGCCAAAATGGGGAGGCAAAGAAACATGTCACAAAGGAAAGAACAGAAGAAATCTCTAGAAGAGGAACTAAATGAAATAGATCCAAGCAAGCTAACAGATAGAGAGTTCAGAATTTTAATTATAAGGATGTTTAAGCAAATGGATAGGGAAATAATTGAGAAAATCGATAACATAATAAAGTACCAATTTGAAATGAAGGCTACAGGAACTGAAATGAAGAATAATTTACAGGGAATCAACAGTAGAGGAGAGGACGCTGAGAATCAAATGAGCAATTTGGAACATGAGGAAACAAAAAACACCCAACCAGAAGAGCAAAAAGAAAAAAGAATCCAGAAATATGAAAATAGTATAAGGAGCCTCTGGGACAGCTTCAAGAGGCCCAACATTCGTATTATTGGGGTGCCAGAAGAGGCAGAAAGAGACCAAGGAATTGAAAACCTATTTGAAAAAATAATTACAGAAAACTTCCCCTACCTGGGGAAAGAAATAGACTTACAAGTCCAGGAAGCACAGAGGGTCCCAAACAAGAGGAACCCAAAGAGGCCCACAGCAAGACACATCATAATTAAAATGCCAAAGCTTAAAGACAAAGAGAGAATCTTAAAAGCAGCAAGAGAAAAGCAATTAGTTACCTACAAGGGAGCACCCATACGACTGTCAGCTGATTTCTCAACAGAAACCTTGCAGGCCAGAAGGGAGTGGCAAGAAATATTCAAAGTGATGAAAAACATGGAACTACAACCAATATTGCTCTACCCAGCAAAGCTATCATTTAGAATTGAAGGTCAGATAAAGAGCTTCACAGATAAAAAAAAAAAGCTAAAGGAATTCATCACCATCCGACCAGCACTGCAGGAAAAGTTGAAGGATCTTCTTTAAGAAGAAGCTAATAAAGAAAAGAATCTGATGAACTAAATAGATCCAGAGACATTGACGCATGCAACAGACGATCATATTTCAGAGGAAAGAGGGAAGGGGGGTGGAGGGTGGGAAGAGATTAACCAAAGAAGTTATATGCATATATGCATAACCCACGGACACAGTTAATAATGGGGTGAAGGCCTAGGGAGGGGGTGGGAGCGAAGTGGAGGGGGTCAGTTGCGGGGGAAAATGGTATACCTATAATATTCTCAACAATAAAGATAAATTTAAAAAGTAAAAAATATATATATGTTTTTATTGATTTCAGAGGGAGGAAGGGAGAGGGAGAGAGAGAGAAAAACATCAGTGATGAGAGAGAGTCATTGATCGGCTGCCTCCTGCACGCCTCTCATTGGAAATCAAGCTGGCAACCGGGCATGTGCCCTGACCAGGAATTGAACCGTAACCTCCAGGTTCATAGGTTGATGCTCAACCACTGGGCCATGCTGGCTAGGCCATACTGTCACACTCTTTAAAAAAAAAAAAATGTTTTTTGCTACATAGTCCTTGAACTATGTCTTTTTTTTCTTGCTTGTTACTAGGCTATAGTTTTTTAAATTTCCCTATCAGAAGAAAGCTCTATCAGAAAATTTAATAACTCTTGTTTGAGACAATTGAGGGCCGCATGCATTGTTTTTCAAATCCTAACAAACTTTTCAGAATTACGTGGGGAAGGCCCAGTGACGTGTGGCTCGGTGGTTGAGCATTGACCTAGGATCCAGGAGGTCCTGGTTCGATTCCTGGCCAGGTCACATGCCCGGGTTGCAGGCTCGATCCCCAGTCAAGGGCATGCAGGAGGCAGCCGATCAATGCCAACTCTCTCATCATTGATGTTTCTATCTCTCTTTCTCCCTCTCCCTTCCTCTCTCTGAAATCAATAAAGTTATATTTAAAAAAAAAAAAGAATTACATGGGGAGAATGGACAGGCCCTACTCAGATCAATGGAATCAGGACTCTAGTGGAGATTGGGACAGGAACCTGCATCGTAACAAGCCCCTTCCCCAGGTGACTATGACACATGCTAAAGTTTGGATTCAATTGATCTAGTGTTAAACAAAATTTAGTGAAATTCTAAGTGTGAATCTGCTCAGTACAGGTTTCTCAGGCTTTTTCATGACCTTAAGAGGCAATTCTTTTTTTTAAAAAAAGAAATCATATGCAAGGATATGTTGTCTAACATGTATTTTTAAAATATTAAATACATTTATACAGAGGTTTTTAGTTAAATAGGATAATTTCCCTTTTAAAAAGGTATAACACACCGGGGGAGGCCAGGAAGTAAGGTCGCCTGGTGCACGAATGTGTGATGGCTATGGCAAGGACATTTGTCAATTCTCTGTGGTGTTTTCTATTCAGCGCTGTCTGTTCAATAACTACCAGCCTATTAGGACTCTTATAATCTCAGCCATGTTTGTGAGAGTATTCAATGTTCATTATACATGAAAACATTTGCTCCACTCAACTTTCCTCATTGCTGTTATCTAAAAGATGACAGTTTTAAACAAAAAGCCAATTTGTTACTCTGAAGAAACAAAAAATTGAAAAATTCAGAGTTAACATGAATAATTTCAGCCTCCAGATCCTGAAAAACTGGAAGTTGAGCTATCCAAGATGAAATAATTAATGATTTTTGGAGCAGCCCATTGCAAAGATACCCAAATGTTGCAAAACATGGAACCTGTGTTTTTGTTCCCTTTGCTACAACACCCTCTGTGCTCCAACAAAAACAAAATAAATGAATAGACTTGATGTTGCACCTGATACGAAGTTCTGAGTCAGCCCCATTGTTCCAAATGCTAATACCTGATAAAGAGAGAGATGTAAAATAAAGTTCATTAAAAAACTCATTCAGTATATTGTGTTTCATAACATAAAATGTAAACCAAAAGACTTTATTTTAACTTTATTTTTATATAGTTATATAATTGTTTAATAAAATAGTTGCATTCTTATAAGTTATTGTCAGTTGCAGTGCATGTTAAAAGCATATAAATTATCATTATTAAAAGATTCAATATAAATTGAGTAAAAGATATGAACAGACCACTCATCAAAGAAAACCTACATGGCAAATAAACAGATGCAAAGATGTTCAACATCAATAGCCAGAGAGGACATGCAAATTAAAACCAAATGAGATACTACTACACATCCATTAGAATGGCTAAAAGTTTTAAAATGAACAATGCTAAGTGTTGGTAAGGATGTGGAGAAGCTGGAATTCTTATTTTTCTTAACACAACAGAATTTATTCTCTCACAGCTCTGGAGGCCAGTAGTCCAAAATTAAGGTGTAGGCACATCAGCACTCCCTCTGGAGGCTCAATCAGAGAATCTTTCCTCTTCCAGCTTCTGGTGGCTGTTGGCATTCCTTGGCTTGTGGCTGCATCTCTGCTCTGCAGTCACATCACCTCTCCTCCAAGTATCTATCTCTAAGCTCCCTCTGCCTCTCCCTTAAGAGGATGCATGTGATAGCACTTAGGACACTTAGATAAGTCAAGATAAATTCCTCTTCTCGATCCTTAACCACATCTTTTGCCACATAAGGTAATTTTCGCAGGTTCCAGGGATTCTGATGCAGATGTATCATCTTCAGCCCACAACACAAGACAAATGTCCAACTGGTAAATGGATAAACAAATTGTGATAAATCCATCCAGTGGTATATCACCCCACCATAAGAAAGAACTAACTACTGATAAATGCATTTGATGCATTTCAAAAGCACTTTGCTAAGTGAAAGAAACTAGATTCAAACGTTTTCAAGTTGTATGATTCCATTTATATGATATTCTAGAAAAGGCAACACTATAGGAATAGAAACCTGGTTACTGGTTGCCAAGAGCTGCAGGTGCAAGAAGAAAATTGACTTTGAAGGGACACCAGGGAAATTTTAGGGGTGATAGGAATGTTACATATATTGATATGGTATAGATTACATGACTATATATATTTCAAAACTCCTATCAAACTGCACGTTTAAAGTTGGTGAATTTTATTTTACAGAAAGTTTATTTCAATAAACCCACTTTTAAACAAGCACATCAATAAAATTTTGGTAATTTCGTGCATTTAATCTGAGATAAGTTTTTCTGAGCTTCTGATAATGTTCTGTCAATGCATTTTAATTGTTCTGTGGTTTTTAAAAGGTTTGGAGAATTTCCTTCCCTCCTTCTGTCTCTCCTCTTTAGAATACATTATCAGCCACTGTGAGGAAGGTAAAGGAGAATTCTATACCAAGACCACATTTGTCAGAGTGACATGGAAAGTCCTCTACGTTTCTGGAATGTCTTGCAATTCCCCAACCCTACAGAATTTCTTCCCCAGCCCATTGCATCCATCTCCTAATCAGTTTCTGGCCTTCATCTCTCTCCATAGTGACACCAAATTACCTTCCTCAAAACCGAATCTGATCATATACATTTTAGGCTTCAATATTATTCCTGTTCTTTTCCCCATAAGATAAAATCATCCTCTGTGCCAGTTAGAACTCTTAATAATAAACGCTTAAACCTGTCTTGCAGCCTCATCTGGTGCCACCTTCCATAGTGTGCACTCTGTGTTTTTAGCTTCTGAGCATCTTGCTGTTTCTTAGGTACAGTGCATTTCATACGTTTGTGGTTTTGCTTAGAGTCTTTCTGGTTTCCCATGTCCCTTGCTGCCACTGACTTCACTCAGATGATGATTGGCTTAGCCCTTGGGCCACTGTGAATTTCCGAACCAGGACTGTGGCAAGGGGATGACAGTCCTCTGATAGTTGGACCAGGGATTTCTCAACCCCAGCTGCAGGTTGGAATCACTCCTCACTCCAGAAACCTCAATTCAATTGCCATAGAAGTGGCCCGGCATCAGGGAAGCTCCCCGGGTGATTCCAATGTGCTGTAGCCAGGTTTGTGAACTGTTGGCCGTGGCCAATCCAAGACAATACAAGAGGTTGCCACTCTTTGGGGGATGGTGTGTAGATGCTGAGAAGACAACCACACCCCCCTATCAGCACATTTACCGTTTCACTGTTGTGTTTTGTTGATAAGGCAAATGCCCTTTGAGAAGAGCTACCCTGAATTGAGTAACCGTCTAAAACGAAAAATTTTAAAAGTTAATCCTATCCCCTACATAAATTTTAAAAACATCACTACATGTTTGCTAGATATCCTATTTTGTTTAGTCTACAGGTAATGCTTGGTGAGCTTATGGATCCAGGGATTACCTCCCAAGGGTTCTTCGTGGCCTTTGCCCCCTGGATGGGAACCCCTGCATTCACACACCAGATGCCAATTTTCCAACGCCTCCTGCAAGGGTGCCAAGGGACCTGATGGTCATGGTGGGTACATGGGCCATTTAGAGCCGTGAAGTGTTAGGCGCTCCAGCTTCCTTGTGGGGCCCAGGGTCTCCCAAGTTCCCTGTAATTGTGCGCGCGTGTGAGCGCCTGCGGTTAGCACGGGAAGGCGGCCCCGGCGCCCACCTACAGCGCGCAGGTGGCGTGGCGGCCAGGTGAGAACTGACTGGGCACCCTCACACCCACTTTTGTGGGCAGGATCGGATCCCTTTAAACTATATCCAAGCCAGCCTTGCCTATTCCACGTGCACTTCGTTCTTTCTTTTCTTGTGGCCAGGGAATAACATAGTGCAGATTCCTCAAAAAGAAACACACACACACAAGCTCTAGAAAAGCCCACCCTCGGCGCGCCCTCCTTAGGGATCCGCGCTCGGTGGCTCCCGCGTGCCTACCGCCGGGGCGCGTCTATCGGGCCCCTCCTGGGACCGCTCAGCGCTGGCCTCCCTTTCGGGAGGACTCCCCTCTGCTCCCCGCGCCACGTTCCCCCCGGCGGAGGACACCCCGCGGGACGGCCGGGAGGAGCCCTCGCGCAGCCCGGACCTCCCCGTGGGAACGCGCCGGGAGGCTCCCCCGGCTCGCGGGCGCCCCTCCCCCGCCGCGGGCCCGGAGGCGCGGCTGTGATCGCGTTCCAGGGAGCAGGCGGCTCCCGGCCGCCCGGGCGCGCGGGCGCCTGTGATCTGCGGCCAGGGAGCGCGCGCGCCGAGCGTCCCGGGCGCCCGCCTCTGATCCCCCGCCAGCCGTCGCCCGCCCAGCGCCGCTCGCAGCCCGCGCGGGGATCGCCCGCCGGAAGTGGCCCGGGACGAAGGGGGCGGGAAACCGGGTTCAAGCCGGTGGCCTTGGTCTAGTGCGCCCCCCTGCACCTCGCCAGGGATCCCTAATGTCCACTCGCTTCCGGATAGAGCCGGCGGGGGGGCGCGGGGGGCACCCAGCCTAAGCCACAGGATGGGGCCTTGGGCGGCTGGTCATGTGCGTAAGAAAAGAGGCAACGGTGGGCCCGCGCCTTGCTGAGCTTGCGTCCCGGTAGAGGCAGCCCTGCCTGGATGTGGCATTTTAGTTTGACACCGGGTGGTTATCAGAACAGGTGTGAATAGTTTAGCAAGAAAGGAACGTTTCTCCCTCAAATGACTCCCTGTGCAATCTCAAAGCAGACAAAAGCCTCCCATTAGCATAGGTTGTGCAAAGCCACCTGTTCAAATAACTCAGGCAAATAGTGAAAAACAGCCTTGGAAAGAAGCAAAGAACTCGACGCCAGGGCAAATACTTGCGCACAAGGCGCAGGATTAGGCTTCATCGCAACAAGGGGCAGGGAGGGGGAGAGGTGTCTCCCGGTTCTCACACAGACCTGCAGGGGTTATTTTAAGCAGCCGGTGATTCCATGAGATGGTGAGATAGCACCTTTCATAGCCTTGTCAAAGTAAAACTGTGGGAGAAAACTCCAGCTGGCTCCAACCTAGCAAGCATTTATGTTTGAAAGTCCTGATTTCAGGTAATGAAAATGGGGGAGCAGATAGGATTTTGTTCACAAACAATAGCGAGGCCCTCGTGAGCCTTTATCTGTAATTGTTGTTACTAGGTGCTTTTACATTCCCAAGAAAACAAAAACACGGTTTCGTCAGCATTAATTTTTAATATTTTTGAAATGTTATTTTTACATTTGTCTTGTGGCGTAAGAAAAATGCGGAGGCAGGAGTGGGAATGACTGCAGAGAAAGGAGCCAAGAGAAACTTGACTTGGGGAGAGTGGGTGAGAGATCAAAGGCTGGCGGTGGCGGCGCTGGTGGGGGAGGACCTGGGCCCTGCAGTGTGGGAACAGAGCCCAATGCTGCAGTGGGGATATGGGCAAAGAAGGGGCCAGAACTGCCCTTAGACCAGGGCAAGAGTCCTCTGCCCTGAGCCTCATACTTTAGAGGACCCCACTCCACCCCTCTGATGTCCTGGCCAGTCCTCATGGGGTAAAAGCATCCGAGAGCCAAGGGGACACACCTATCCAGAGCCCATCTTTCAGGCTCTCACTATGCAAAGTGTGGTCCACGAGCTAACAGCGTCAGCATCACCCAGAGGCATGTTGGAAATGTAGGCACTCAGCCCAGCTCTCTGACCTGTTGCATGTTAACAAGAGACTGCATTTTAATAAGATCCCCAGGTGGTTTCTATGCATATTAAAGATCCAGAAGCACTGATCTAGACCACTGAGGGTACCCTGTATTGGCTTGTCCAAATGTTTCAAGCCCACTTTGCTGGAGCCCATCCTCCTAAGGACGACAGTGCCAGGCAACATCGCTGGTGTGAGTAGTCCTTGGCCTGGGAGGGCCCACTTATGATGTAGGGAGGGGTGACTGAGCTCGCCTGTGCGATCTGGGATGTCCTTACTTGTGCACATGAGGCCCTTTCAGGTGTGGCTAGGGGCATGGGCCAGCTCTCCCCACACCTCCTCCTTTCATCCCAGAACTCTGAGAACCCAACAATTCTAAATTGGAACTAGGCCTTCCAGGTAGTTCTAAAGGATTATCAAGGTGGGAGTATAACACATTTTATTGAATATGTTGTTAGCTTCATTTACAGCTTTACCTACTTAGATATGTGGACCTCCATTTGTGCTCTCGTTGTGGGCCTGAACATATTAGTGGTGGGCTCTGCCCGTAGTAGGTACATTAAAGCTTCCTACATTAAAGCAGAGAGAGAAAAATTGGTATAATATAGCACACTTAGCACATAACTACACTGTCTCCAATCAGTTGCCTAAAAGTTTAAACTACGTCTGAATTTTTTGATGTAGAGATGAAGGTGACATTTGTTTGCCTGAAACAAGGATCAACTTGTTCAACTAATACTCAGTATGAAAGCCATTCATTCTTTCGACCGACACTGATTATTCTGCTATGGTTCAGATGCCATGTTTAGCCAGGCTCTGATCAAAGAGACCTCCTGGCTGCCCTCAAAAAAGCCCCTGGCACCTTAAGCAGGCTAACCCTCTCTTTACTAAGCAGGCCTGGTTCTTCAAGTTCCTTCTCCCCAAAATGGTGAACACCAAGTCAAGTCCTACAAGATCCTTCAACCATCTCTGACCCAGAGTAGATCTGAGTGATAATTTGCTTAATAAGCAAGACTGGCAGCTGGGCGCTGCTCAGATTTGTGTATCTGGCTGCCCAAAGTGAAGCCAAATTCAATTGACTGTGTGTTATCAGGATACTGGTGATTTCCTTATTGTGATTTTATATTATTATGCAATCTGGTTGTTGAAATATCTTTACTGGTAAAGTTTCTGTCATGCTTACCAAGGGTGAGTTCTTTTAGATGGGTCATAAGCACCCTCTCCCCCAAATCATTGCTTTTATTAGAGAAAGAAATGTGGTAAGCGCAGCAATGTTAAAGTGTTAGTGACTTAATGTTTTACACCTTCATACAAATACAGTATCTTGTTTTAAAAGGACCTCAAGGAAGGAGCACAGGGTGTCCACATGAATGAATCACCAATGATAGCCCTTCAAGCATTAGTGAGGAACACATTTTATAGAGGATTTTCCCAGGGTTCCTTAAATCACAATACATGGGTGGCTACCTGGTCTACCTACTCAAAAACCTAGCCTTGAAAAGAGGCTCCTGGCACTGATGAAACCAAATAGTCATATCTTTATCAGGCAGGGATAAATATTGCTGACTCCAATATAGAACTTGTTCTCAAAAAGGTTATATACAGTCTCCTTCCCAAAGACTAATAGTAAATCTTATAAGCTGGAGTCATGTTCTAATTAGGGGAAGAGGGAACAAAGGTGAGAAAGCAAGGAAAAAAACCAAAAGCTACCTACAGATAGCTAGCCTGCCCTCCTCCATGGGCTGGACACCTTGATGTTCAGCCACGGACATTATGCTGGGCTGGCTTATTGATACCATCTACCTACCTCACCTCTGGAGCCCAGCTGCTTGAGAAAGACTTGAAATTCCAAATTCCACTGAAATAAATAATGTCTGAGGTTCCTAGCTGTCATCTGCATTTCTGCCCCCACATATGTAAATCAGAAGCTTAAACATTATAATAATATGAGGAAGCACTAAGTCTCTCAGGGAAATTTGCCTAAAAATTACCTTGCCCAATAACTGATTTTAGGCACCTCCCCGCAAAACACGTGGCGGCAAATCTAGACCCATTATGTCATTTGGAAGCCAAAGTTTCAGTAAAAACTAGATGTGATATAGAGATCAGTATTGCTGCTGTTTGGTAGGTGCATTGACAAAGCTGATTACGATCCTGTGTTAAGTTGGTTTTCCTTTTAACTCTTTGGCAATCATCTTTACATGTTTGTAAAAAAGATTTCAAAGTTTTAGAAATGACTGATTGCTTATCTGTCCTAAAAGTGTTGTTCAAAAATTGTTTCCAAATACACTTAGCTTTACTAAGTCAGGTATTCACATGGCCTGTATTTTAAGTGGGAATGCACTGGAATTTTCAAACTTGCCAGATATTGCTAGAGAATAGGAACACTGGAAAGATATGTAGCTATGATACAAAACCCTGAAGAACCATATGACTCATGAGTTAATGAGAGGATTTGATGTGAAGATATTGAAGCTAGGAGCTTCTGTGTGGGCAGGTAAGACATTATTTATAAATAAAATGTAAACCCACTAGTTTATCCTACCTGAAAGAGGCACTATGACTTCTCTTTACACATTTTGTGAACCTTAGGATTAACCCATGCTCATTGTAGGTAATTTGGAAAATTCAGAAAACTTATGAAAATAAAAAACAGTGATACTCAAACCAGTCAGAAATAACTATTGTTAACATTTTGATGCTTTAATCTCAGAATTTTAAAAATACAAATACACTTTACAAAATGTTAAAAAAATTTAGGTAATTTTTCTCAATATAAAATGAGTATTTACCCCACATCATTAAATTATCTTTGGAAAGATTATTTTATTGACTGCTTAATTTATGGTACATGCACACCAAATATGGACCCTTTTTGAAATTTAGCTTGTCTGTATTTTTGAATAATAAGTAATATTGCGACAAATATCATTGAATAAATTTTTTGTTATTATTGGAATTTATAGTTGTATCCTTTGGGTAGATGTGTAGAAGAGAAATGTTTGAGCCAAAATCTAGGGACTTTTTAAGGACCTTGACATGTTACCCTGTGACACTTTAGAAAGTTTGTACAGCTCACTCTTCCACCAGCATGTTTGCAAGTGCTTGGTTTGCTGTATCCTTGCCAACACTAAATATTGTCTGTTTTAACCCTCACAAATTGGAGAACACAATGTACCGTCATTATTTTCACTATATTCACTGTAAAACAACATGAAAGAAAAACTGAAAATATTTAATAAAAGAAATCAGCAAATTTCAGTGAAACTTTAAAGTGACCAGAGATCACTTTAATCTCTGTTTTACACAATCAGACATCTCTATTTCTCAACACTATTTCAAATTGTCAAGATGAACTTTCTTTTTTCTTCTTTTAAAAAAAATTATTTATTGGTGTGACATTGGTTAATAAAATTATATAGGTTTCAGGTGTACAATTCTATAACACATCATCTGTATATTGTATTGTGTGGTCATCATCCCAAGTCAAGTCTCCTTCCATCACCATTTATCCCCCTTTCCCCCACCCCCTTTCCCTCTGGTAATCACCACACTATTGTCTGTCTATAAGGCTTTTGTATTTTGCTTTTATTCCCTTCACCTTTTTAACCCAGCCCTCAACCCCCTCCCCTCTGACAGCTCTCAGCCTATTCTCTGTGTCTATGAGTCTTTTTCTATTTTGTTTGTTATTTTGTTCATTAGATTCCACATAAAAGTAAAATCATATGGTACTTGTCTTTCTCTGACTGGCTTATTTCACTTAGCATAAGCTAATGTCCATCCATGCTGTTGCAAAAGGTAAGATTTCCTTCTTTTTTACGGCTAAGTAGTATTCCACTGTATAAACATACCACAGCTTTTTCATCCACTCATCTACTGATGGGCACTTGGGCTGCTTCCAAATCTTGGCTATAGGGGTGCATATAGTCTTTTGAATTAGTGTTTTGGGTTTCTCCAGATATATTCGCAGAAGTGGAATTGCTGGGTCATAAGGCAGTTCCATTTTTAATTTTTTTTATCCTCACTTGAGGATATGTTTATTAATTTGAGACAGAGAGAGACACACACACAGAGAGAGAAACACTGATACGAGAGAGAAACATCAATCGGTTGCCTTCCTTATGCACCTGGAGCAGGGATCGAATCCAAAACCTAGGTATGTGGCCCTGACTGGGAATCAAACCCACAACCTTTTGGTGTTTGGGACAGTGCTCCAACCAACTGAGCCACCTGGCCAGGGCCAATTTTTAATTTTTTGAGGAAACTCCATACGGCTCTCCACAGTGGCTGCACCCGTCTGCATTCCCACCAACAGTGCACGTGGGCTCCCCTTTCTCCACACCCTCACCAGCATTTGTTGTCTGCTGATTTGTTGATGGAGCCATTCTGACAGGCGTGAGATGATATCTCATTGTGGTTTTAATTTGCATCTCTATGATAAGTAACATTGAGCTTCTTTTCATATGTCTATTAGCCATCTGTATGTCCTCTTTAGAGAAGTATCTATTCAGGTCCTTTGCCCATTTTTTAATTGGATTGCTTGGGGGGTTTTGGTGTTCAGTTTTATAAGTTCTTTATAAGTTTTGGGTATTAAATCCTTATCGATGTATCATTGGCAAATATGTTCTCCCATTCAGTAGATTATCTTTCCATTTTGTTGGTTTCCTTTGCTGTGCAAAACCTTTCTTAGTTTGGTGTAGTTCCATTTGTTTATTTTTTATTTTGATTGCCTTGCCTGAGGAGATATATCTGAAAAAATATTGCTACGAAAAATGCCTGAGATTTTACTATGTCTTCCCCAAGGTGAACTTGCCTGAAAATGGTTCCCTATTTGGAGGAAAGTAATTCCAGCATTAACATCGATCTCCTGTGTGCTTGTGTGTTGGCTTGGCACCACATTTACAAGTAGCATCAAAGCAGCAATGATGCTTTCTTATAAAGTCACCTAGTGGCAGAGTCAGATCAGTTAAATCAGGTCAGTAAGAAAGCTAATGAAAGGAGTCAGTTTATTTTCATATCAAGAAACGCATACCAGAATAAACTTGATTGGCACAATTCCAGAAAGAAATATCTATGTATTTTGGGAAACAGAGAGCCTTCTGGATAAAATGACATATGAATATGTGTCGTAACAAGAATACTCAGTACAGCCCAGCTGGCGTGGCTCAGCGGTTGAGCATCTACCTATGAACCAGGAGGTCAGGGTTCGATTCCCGGTCAGGGCACATGCCCGGGTTGAGGGCTCGATCCCCAGGGGGGGCGTGCTGGAGGCAGCCGATCAATGACTCCCTCATCATTGATGTTTCTATCTCTCTCTCCCTTTTCCCTTCCTCTCTCTGAAATCAAGATATATTTTTTAAATTTTTAAAAAATCTTCAATCCCGTTGACTATCCCTTTCTTACATACAACACTTCTAACATGATATAAACTGTCTCATGGAGACTCATTTTGTTTAGGTAGTCTGCAAAATTTAATTTTCAAAGTTTTTCATTCAGTGACCTCCAAAATTAAATATGATTAACTTTTGGATCAAACATTTCTTTGGAATACACAAAGCACCCAGGTACTGGGACAGATAATTGTGAGTTGTCTAGTTTTATGAGCATGGTTGCTGAGTGAAAGACTGAATTTGGTCAGAACCATCCAATATAAGCTTCCTGTAAAACATTCTTAGTGTATCCAAGTCTTGATCTTGGCTCTTCTTGGGGGGGAAAAAAAGTCATACAATCCCAATGTTGAGCCCAGAGGCAAGTGAGATGGGCCTGGAGTATAGATGGAGGTCTTACAGAGCGGGGGCATGTTATTTCTTTTATTAATGTCATTTTTAAGCTCAAAATTCAAATAAATATATGTTTCTCTCGGCTTTTCAACACATGCTGCTGTTTTAGTTTTTTTGGGGAAAATGAGGTTATTTTCCTTAGAACATTTGATTTAAAAAGCAAAAGCTCAGTTAATCCATATTCCATATTCTTTGTTTTTAAAGGAAAATGACCAGCTTACACATAAAACCTTATGTTTTCCAAAGGGTTTTTTAAGTGACCTAATATATTCCCAAGTACCTTCTCCAACAAGATCATGCTGTAGAGTCAAGAATATAGGGGGTATAAATATATGCACAGTATTGTTTTGTTTTTTAACTACCTTTTTAGACTTAAGGAAAAAAAACACCTCTAACCTTGAGCAGGAGTTTAATTATTTTTAATTTTTTAATGCTATTAAATATTGCTAACTTATAGTCTCTTAAAAGCTTATATGGTCTCATTTTGTATATAAACATCATGGCATAATTTTTGCTTGATATGGTAACAATTTATAAAGAGGCTTATGTTTATTGAGAGCTAACTGCAGTCAGCATTGTTCTAAAGCAATGCTTCTCAACTCTCTGGGATTAGAGTCAGCTTTATTTCATTATTTATAATTTTCAATTCATTGCAAACTAATGAACGATTCTGCTGCACGTGGCTAGTGTGCAGCTCAAGGCACCTGCACCCCAATATGCAAGTTCAACACTCGAATTGGTCTACAGGAGCCCACAGATCCTGAGTATGGATGTCATGGCGATGTCAAGGGGCTAAAAAGTTTCTAGCTTTTTTGAAATTCCTAGTTAGAAACAGTTCATGGACCGACACTAGCTGACAGGCCATACACTGTGTCACTGTCCTATTTAATCTTTGCAACAGCCTTCTCAGAAAATTATTAGTCCTACCTCAATTTTATAATGAAGTTGAAGCATGGTGTGCTCCCCAAACCTAAGAGCCCTCAGTTAGCGGGTAATAGAGCGTGCTAAATCCAGGCAGCCGATGCACAGAGGAGCCAGTATTTGAACCTGGAAGACTGATTCCAGAGCATGTGGTCTTCCCCACGTGCTTGTTTCATTTTAACTACATGTGAAGTAAGAACAGTTTGGTTTAGGCCATCAGATGAGGGCCTCCTCAAATATACCTTCTACAATCTACAAACCTACCTTCACCCACCTATCTTGGTGGAAAAGGGGACATTCTTCCTGTCCAAGGTTAATGATTCCATCCTGTTTCTTTGGATGCTCCTAGACCATCAATCATTCCAACCGAAGCAACTGTGCAAGGGCAGGAACTAAATCCACCTGACAGATGAGGAAGCTGAGGTTCAGAGAGGTTGAGACACATACCCAAACATGTAACTAAGGCTATAGGCTGAGGGTGACCATATCCCATTTTGTCCAGAATGGTGTCAGTTTATTGCCCTGGCACCTTAGACTGATTGGTGCCTTCCTTTCATTCTCATGTCCCACTTTGGACAATATATTGTTTGGTCACCCACCTTGTTAGCAAGTGGCAGAGATGGAATTGTCATGCAGATCTGGGTGACTGACTCCAAAACCAAGACTTTCTATTATCCTAGGCCACCTCTTTAAATTTCAAAATTATAAAGTTCAGAATGAACATATTTTCTTAGTCTTCATTCATTCATTCAGCAAACATTTATGGAGCACCCACTATGTGACAGGCTACTAGAAGATGTAATTTAAAAATGCACAGGGCACAGCTCGAGCCTTTAGAAGCTCATGATTTAGCGGGAAACAGACCACCTATAAATATTTATAATCAGGGTAGGCTACATAATTTACAGAGCCCTGTGCAAAATGGAAAAAGCAGGCCCTTTGTTTAAAAATTAAATATTTCAAGATGGTGACAACGAGATGCTAACTAAGCGTCAAGTTTAACAAATGAGGGGTGGTCAGGGTACTGGAGAAATACACGGGAATTACCTAGGATGGAGACTGATTCAAGATAGCTCTCTAAGAGATGAAAACTGGGCTGACCCTAGAGCATGAAGATGTCTCCCTTACATGGACTTTCTTCTCTATTTTCCAGACTACAGGGTATTGTGGACAACCGCTTAATCAGTCATTTTGACTTGAACGTCATCACCAAGGATTTCCTGCCGCATACATCCTAATTAGCTCCCTCTGGACCTGTGACACACCGCGGTGGCCACGGAGATGTGCTGCCCAGCTCTCCCTTCAAGGACTTGCTGAGAGGCCGCCGGCATTTGGGAGGGGCAGCCTGGAGGCAAGCGGTCAGGTGGAGGCCTGAGGTCCCGGCCGTGGGCAGACAACCCCCGGCCCCCGCAGCTGCAGCGCTCCCAGTGCGGTCCGCTGAGCTGCGGGGCCAGCACCCAGCTCCATTTCCCCCCGGCCCTGCCCTGCCCTGCCCTGCCCCCCTCGGGATCCCAGACCCGGTGGGCCCAGTGGGACGCCCCAGTGAACATCCTGACACTAAACTCCGTCTGAGTCTGGATACCGGGGAACCAAACCACAGCAGCTGTCAAAAGATTCCAGCACTTGCAGGGGATTTTTACCTGAAAATTATTGGTTATATGCATCCTTTATTTCTAAATCCCAAAACAGAAGATAAAATCGGTAGAAAGAAGGATTCCGTGTGTGAATGTGGTTACGTTTCGGTTTAAAATCCTCAGTTTGATAAGGGCCAACATGCCCATTCAGACACATACACATCTTGTGGAAATTAATCCATGGATCTATCGCATTTCTTGAGGAAACCTCTGACTATTTTTCAGTCTGTACTTGTGGAATAATGTAGTTCATTACCATTATTTTTGGAATAGAATATAATTTCCTTTTTTTGACACACTGGTTCAATTTTCAGTAAGTGAACTTCTGAAAGCTAGGTCATTTGGTAACTAAACTACATTGTCTATAAACGTGGCTTTTAGAACTTTTTGTTTTGTTTTCATTTGAACTTTGTTTTCTTCATTCCAAGTGAAAAGAGTCCTTTCTCCCTCTTTCATTTTAGTCAAATGTAAGTTTGCCCATTCCCTGAACTCCAACTGTGAAGTGACAAGGAAGGTTTCTTGAGATACAGTGTCCAGAATGTCGTACACTCTCGGTAAAGGTGAATCCTGAAAACACTCCAAAACAGAATTGGTTGTAAGAAGGGACTTACACATTCAGGTGCTAAATCTCACACACTTCAGGGCATCAGATTCTGAACATCATTAAATTTTTCAGAATTAGATATAAAACAAATACTTAGGTTTGAGGAGAGGGGCTTCTAGTGTTTCCAAACCATCAAAAAGAAAGCACAGATTCCAGCACTTGCAGGGGATTAACAGAGGCACAAGTTAATCTGTTGATAAATTAACAGTTAACTCATCCAATCACCACAATACTTAGTAATTCTTTTTTTTTTTTAAATGTAACTTTATTGATTTCAGAGAAAGGAAAGGAGAGGAAGAGAGAGAGAAACATCAATGATGAGAGAGTCATTGATCGGCTGCCCCCTGCATGCCCCCCACTGGGGATCCAGCCCGCAACCCGGGCATGTGCCCTGACCGGGAATCGAACCCCGATCACCTGGATCCTAGGTCGATGCTCACCGGCTATCGAACCCCGATCACCTGGATCCTAGGTCGATGCTCACCGGCTGAGTCACGCCCGGCCGGGCCTTAGTAATTCTAACAGCCTCATTGAGTTGCTTTAAGCTATTTCTTCACAAGTTAAGACCTAACCATTTACGGTGTGATCAAAAGCATTTAGTATTAGATTGGCTTTTGTTTGTATCTCATTCATACTAATGGAAATTATAAAAGAGTGCAGAAGGATACTTTTGGAGGTGATGGATAAGTTTATTGCACAGATTGTGGTGGTTTCATGGTGTATACTTACCTCTAAATTCATCAAGTTGTATACATTAACTATGTACAGATTTTTGTATGTTAATCATACCTCAATAAAGTAGTTTAAAAAAATAGAACTCAGGAAAATCCTTAGAGTTCCTTGTTTTTGTACTTATCCTGGAATTGGATAGAGGAAGTGCAATTTATTTTATTAATTGGTTAGAGAAAGTAGAGATCCTGAGCTTCAAAGGGAACCATTTGCTATGAACTACAAGACACCCTTAAAAAGACTCATATTTTAAGCAGAAATCATTTCCCAGATGCAGTTTAGTCAATTTTAAATGTTTAAGCTAATGAATTTGAGTAAGATTCTAAAAGAAAAACAGACTGAGAACTCTGTTTTTAGTTAACTCAGTTGTGAAGTATAACATGCAAAGGAAAACTACAGGAGATAAACCAAGAGCCCAATACGGTTCTAACTACCATTCAGCCCACCAAAAAGAAAACTTTAAGCACCTCAAAAATTCACTTTTATTTCACTCGATTGCCAACACCTTCCACCTCCCCAAGGTGAAGAACTACTCTCACTTTGAACTGTACAGTTTAGTTGTGACTATGTTTGAACTTTGTATAAATGGAACCATAAATAATTCTTTTGGGTCAGACTTAAGTTTGTGAGATTCACTTGTGTTGTTGATGTAATTAATCGCTGCCATTGCTGTGGAGTTTGTGTTACATCACAGTTTATTTTCCTTCCATTGTTGATGAGCATTTGGATTATTTACAATTTGGGGCTATTAGTTAGGAATTATGTTTCTAGGAACATCCTTGAGCCTATCTCTTGTATATATTTGGAGTAAAATTAGTGGATCACAAGGTGTGCAGCTTGAGTAAATGCTGTCCAACTGTTTAAACTGTGTTTTCAAAATACATTTTTTTATACACACAGTAGTACAGGAGAGTTCCCTCTGCTCCACTGGCCCTCAATCGTTATTCTCAGCCTTTCTAATTTTAGCCATTCTAGAGGGTGTTCAGTGGTATCTCATTGTGGCTTCAATTTGCATTTTCCCAGTAACTACCAAGAGCAAGCACTTTCCCAGGCACTGGCCATTTGGATATTCTCTTTTGTGAAGTGCCTATTCAAGTTTCTGTGTCCATTTTGTGTTTTTCTTAATGAGTTTTCAGAGTTCTTTAGGTTCTAAGTACTGGTTCTCAGATTTTAGACTGCCTCAGAATCACCCGTTTGGGTTTGTTAAGACACAGAATACTGGTCCCCACCACCAGAGCTTCTAACTCAGCAGACATGGAGCGAGAAACACGAATTTGCACTTCTAACGAGTTCCCAGGTGATGCTAATGCTGCTGGGCCAGCGACTACACGTGAGAACCAATGTTCTACAGTGTTTTATTTTTTTAATTATTTTTTAAAATTATATTTTATTTTTATTGTTGACATTATTATAGATGCCCAGTGTTGTACATGTAGCAGCAACAGATTTTTCTTGTTAGTCTAGGGCAAAGTCACCTTTCAAAAAATAAAAACCTCAACAATTGAATACTTGTTCAAGCATAAGGCATAATAAGCTAATACTTTTGCCTTTTCCTGGAAGTGGTGCAACTGGGTTTGCTTCAATAACAACTATTTCAACCTGTCTGAAACCAATCTACCCGCTTAGGATATTTGGTACACCCAAATCATGAAGAGAACCAGTCAGTAATGGAAGATAGTTTTTGATCTCAGGAAAACACATTGGCTTTCAACAGCAAGGACATGAGTCAGTAATCTAAGAACAAAAATACAGACCTCTAAATGGAAATGGAAACTGTCATTTATTTCAGTTGAATTTTGTTTCATTAAAAACCCTACGATGACAGTAAAACAGAAATAAAGTAGAAACATTTTTTTAACCACGCTTAACCTCTAAAGACAAAATAAACGCACACACATTTCAAATAATTCCACTGTTTTAACAAACCTCATTATTACCATTGTTGTCATTTCAGTCTCCTGATACTAACCTCGACTATTAAACAACTTACTGGTTTACTGGACTAAACATTAACCATATTATTTCTAGATATAAAATGTTCAACAGCTACAGCACTCGATGTATTTTGTATTTTGGTAGTCTGCTGTGTTTGTATGTTTTTAAGGCTTGAGTCTATAAAACATCTGTTTCTGTTGAAGAGTCCAAAAACCTGCTATATGATGGCATATATGTTAATATATGCAACTTGAAGGTGGTTATACCTTGTTCTGAGAGGTCATGAGAGTCTGCTTAAAACCTTTAGTAACTGGAACAACATACCATCGCCATCACCATGAAGAAAAACTAAAGACCCAAAGTTCAAAGAAAGTACTGCAGGCCCTAGGAAGTACTGTGGTTTGTTGACTTACTAATCAGAAAGACCTAAAGAAACTGCTCTTAGTTGTCCAAAGTAAACTAACCTGGGTAGGCCCATAAAAGTGACCCTTTGGGATGCATCCTGAGAATATACTGTATAATTACAGTCAATGTTTGCAATGATTTTCGTTTTTCATACCAACTCGGGAGAGCCTATGCAATTTAGAAGGAATTTCAATAAAGGGTAACCCAAAAGGTTTCTAGTCAACCGAAGGTTAGCCGGCAGTAAACCAGAAACCCCAATAGAGTACTACTACATATTCAGGAATTCCTGTAGCGGTTTGGCCTTTTTTGAAAATATCACCGCCACGCTGGGTCTAAAACTGCAACAGTTACCATGTCAACGTCATGCAAATTTAAAATATGATCAATGATCACACCGTGTCCTTCCTTATTGAATCACCTATCAGGGCTCCTATATTGAGAAAGCATTATTTTATCTTCCTTTAGAACATATAATTGAATACTGTCTTTCTATATTTTAACTATACTGTTTTGCGGGGGGTAGACTCTCCCTACTATAATGCCACTTACACCGAAGTATATTTTTTGTTTTTCCTATTAGTATTAACTGTACTATTTTAGCCCGAGGCCTGCGGGGGGTAAACGGATCCTAGGTAATGTTAAAGAAAGTGGTAAGACAAAATGGCAACTTCACACAGTTTTCAAGTAAATAGAATCCCTGATAGAACTGCAAAGTCATATGTAGTTTGGGGGGTGGTAAAAAAAAAAATCTCTTAAAACTTTGTCTCACACTTGACACAAAATGAGCTTTGGCTCTGAGTCTCTTAAGGCACAAAACCTGGTAGACAGTTTTTTTGGTGGCCTGCACTTCTGATTTGAATAAGAAAACACACACACTATAACATATAAATATAAATAAAAATAATAAGTAATTTTGTTAGAGCTTGGAATCACTGGGTGAAGTTGGAGGAAAAATCCAAATAAACAAACATCTTGTACGTGTAAATATTTGCCGCTAGTGTAAAAAAAAAAAAAGTGTAGTTCAGACAGTGCAAAACTATCAGAGAATCGCCTTCAGAGCAGGCTTGACATCGTGCTAGAATCACAGTGCTGTCTCAAAAATAGTGAAGGTGGAGGGCTGGCCGTTGGAAGCGTTCACAACCACGTGGCCGTTCTGAGTAATATCTGGGTAATTCCTTTTGAAGTACACCTGTAATAAAAAATAAAGAAAAAAGACAGGCATAAAAAGAACATGTTTCAAGTTTTGAAGTCCTCTCTATAGCAATGCATCTCTATGTCCACTTCTTCACGTGAAGCAAATCATATCACTCGTAGAGGCACAATTTAAAAAAATACAGGGGTGTATTTATTCTACATAGTCGCCCCATTAAAGCCCTCCATGGGGCTGGGCTGGATGCCAAACAACCTGTAGATCCACTTTAGTTATGATCATTCCGATTCACAGATATGTTTTATCACTACATTAAACTGATAAGCAAAATCATTTTACTGACTCAAAACCTGGAGATAAATTAAAAACAGGGTGACAAAGCAGCTGGGAAATTGAGCGTCTGCATGAGCGTTTCTCATTTTCACACATAAAATGAGCACAAAAGATTTGGATGTTAATATCGGGCTGTAATCCCTATATTTTATAAGCTCTGATTGACAAGTATTGAGACGCTGGCGTATATGTAAGAAATATACCGGCATTTAATTTGTGCGGCAAGGCAGTTATAGGGCCCATAGAAATGTGATCTGTGGATAGGGAGCCACGATAATGAAAAGAGAAGCAAAAGCTTTAACAATGACTCAACCAAGCAACTTCTCTAAAACGTAAGATGATACCAAATAATAGGACAGTTCTTTGCCAAGCCTTTGAGTTCTTGAATCCTACCAATTTCTGGCTGAACTAGGAGAGATACAGGCTTTCTGATAAATGTATAATCAGAACATAAAGGAAATGAAATGCTGTCAAGTCTCTCTGTTCCGCAATCACCAGTTTTTAGTGGCTGTATCGTATCTCGGTTCCTTGACAGATGCGCATAACAAAATGAAATAATGTCAAGACTTGTGAGCTCTTATCTCAAAATGTGTTTGGGTGAAAAAGGACTTCAAATGTAATTTTTTTTTTTTTCCAAAGACGAATGTGAAAAGTTTTGTTTGAGTCTTTAAAACAGAAAATGTGCCATCTATCTGAGGCTGACACGTGTCATGAGCCAGGTCTGTTAGTCATATGATTCCTGATCTATTTTATAAAACTCAGCTCTAAATATATTTGTGGGTACTGTCAACAAAGTTATCACAGGAGGTAATGGACTTCACATACAAAAATGAAAAGTGCTGAGACAGCCACCTTCATATTACATGTACTTTTCCCTCTTGTTGCTTACATACTTGCTATTCCAAAAACATCGCTGCATATGAAGTACTATATATTGTCACTTAAGGAGAAAAATAAGAAATCCTTCAATAATGCTTAGACCGCACTGGGTGAAATCTGAGGCTATTTCCATTGCAATGCAAGTATTTAAAAATAAGGCCTGGTTTTTGGGGGCTAATTTATATCATCTCCCTCCTCCATTTTATAATGAGCCATATTTTGTGCGGTTATATTTTATGAACTCCAAAAAACCTATTTCTTGGTGAAATTAAAGACAGCCAAAAGAACAAATGGAAATTCGTTTCATGTCCTACTGCTTGATAGTCTTCCCAAAATAAGCCAGTTCCTTTCCCCATAACCTCTTAATGTAACTTTTTAAATAAGAATATGTTATTCTTGCCCTGGCCGGGTAGCTCAGTTGGTTAGAACATCGCCCCAATATCCCACGGCTGCAGTTTGATCCCTGGTCAGGGCACATACAAGAGTCAACCAATTAATGTTGTTCATAAAGAAGTGAACAACAAATCAATGTTTCTCCCCCCACTTTAAATAAATAATTTAAGAAAAGACTGACTTAAAAAAATGTTATTAGCAGCAACTTTTCACTAAAATGGTCTTAGCTTCATGATCTGAAATACTTGACACTGAATACTGAAAATGTGCTTCCTGTGTATAAAATCCTTGATTTGACCTTTCTTTTTCTCATCTGTTGCCAAGTTTCATAACACACTCTGCCTAACAGCGGAGGTGTAAGAAAGCATCTTTTTCACAGTGCGGGTTATGAAGGGGTTGAGATGACTGAACACTTGGTTAGCAGGGTACTCGTGTATAGGCTAAGCCTATGGAGAGGGCCAATCTCTGCTCTCTGTTCTGGGACTCACTGCTGATACTGGAAAAATCACTTAACCTCTCTCCATACTGGCTGCCTCCTCTGTGAAATGAGACAATGACTTACCTCAGAGGAACTAATTAATGGTTACAAACTACAGGTTGAAAACACACCGAGTTAAGTGTTGGGTGTGGTTATGATGCTGCTCAGAGAAGTGGCCCCTTAGTCCATGGAAAGTAGCAGCATCACCCAGCTTGAATGAAGAAAACAAAACATCTGGGAGGCCCTTTTGTGGATCTTTTGATATTATCTTTACAGAACACCACAGTTGTGTGGAGACACCTTTAATCTCATGAATGTGGTAACTAGAGAGGCAGAAAGGTAGTTTAAAAATTATGGAGGCTGGAGTACTAACTGGTGACTTTGAACAGTTACTTAGGCTCATCTGCCTTAATTTTCTCCATTTGTCAAAAGGATAATGCCAACTCAGAATGGTTTGTGAAGATTAAAGGAGACAAAACCATAAAAATTCAAGTTCAGGGCAAGAAGAATGTAATACCAGTGACCAGTGAGTGTTGGTTTCTTGTCCCTCTTCCTCTCCTTCTCTTGGGTTTAGTTCATCATAATTTCTCTAATATAGATTGAAACTATATTGTTTAAACTCCAAATTGTCAATAAAGCCACCATCATGAATTAGATCTTATTAAGTGCAACAAGGCAATAAAAGCTACCCTGCACGATCCCGGCCAGGTGGCTCAGTTTGCTGGAGTGTCAAATCCTATACACCGAGAGGTTGCAGGTTCGGGGGATTCCAGTTGGGGAGTGTATGAGAGGCAACCAATCAATGTTTCTCTCCCCCTTTCTCTGTCCTTTCCTCTTGATCTTATCCATGGACATGTCCTTGGGTTAGGATTAAAAAGGGGGGAACAAAAAAAAGCTCCCCTGCATGGATAATGGTGAGCATTTTTTTACACTGTATTTATAAGGCATTATTCATTGTTGAATTCGGCTCAAGGCTCTGTCAGTTCATTCTCCCTGAACTATATGGCCCAAGTTCAATGCCAGTAACTCTCAAACTAATCTTTAAAGCAGGTCTAGCCCAGACGGGAATGGCTCAGTGGTTGAGCGTCAACCTAGGATCCAGGAGATCGGGGTTTGATTCCCGGTCAGGGCACATGCCTGGGTTGCAGGCTCAATCCCCAGATCAATGACTCTCTCATCATTGATGTTTCTATCTCTCTCTCTCCCTCTCCTTTCCTCTCTCTGAAATCAATAAAGATATATTAAAAAAAAAAAAAAGCAGGTCTAACTTTGGTGTACATGTTGGCATGCATACTGCCAAAGTTAAAGAGTACTGGGGAGCTGAAGAGGACTTCTCCTTTTAAGATAATGGAAATGGATTTTCTCTCCCTTTATCGTCTCAGAAATCACCCTAAACAACAAGGATATTTTGAGATTTTTTTTTTTTAAGCCCACCTTTGATGAAATCAGGAGTCACCTGAAATCCCAAATGGCAAAATACTCAGAAGAGCTGCCATATGCAACTGAATCTAATGGGGCTGTGATAAGACAGAGAGGGAACAGATCTCAGCAATCATGGGAGAGCACAGTTCTTTAACTAACTGACAAATTCTAAGGTGTGTCAACAAAGGATCATATAGAATCACCATCTTTCTCTGAAGCATGCATATTGGTAAGGTCCGAGGAGAAGAGAGATTCTAGAACGCAAGTAGCATTGTAACTGCCCATCTCTGCAGCTAGGGAGGAGTGCAGGCTAAATGAACAAACATTCTCAATTTTTCTCTCACATAAACGCATATACACACATTCTTTTTCTGAATTACACGAAGCTTCCATGTTAAGCAGAGAGAATTCTCTTTAGTCTGAAATAATGCCCTAGCCACAACTATCCTGCAATTATATGGTCTAGGAAAAACTCACTTAATTCAAAGGTCAGTAATAAGACCTTTAATAAAAACAACAGAAAAGAAGTAGTACAAGATCTGTAAAATACACAAAGAGAAAGTGAGGAATAAAAACAAGATAAGCACATGACGGGTAAGTAAATACTGAACACGTAAAAATTATGAAAAATATAATGCAATACATTCAAAGAAAATGTAGTGGAATAATCAACCTGTGGACAATAGGGATTGGACAGTACAAGAAAACATGGCACAGCAATGGAAGATAATGAAATATGAGTTGAGAAAGGCCAAAGGTGAACTGCAAGAGAAAAATGGAAACATCAAAAAAATGAAAATTCTACTGAAGGCAGCACAAAGCAGATTAGCCACTGCTAGAAAAAAAACAGGGTGAGACATGGAGGACAGGATTGAGAAAGCAAGCAAAATAACTGGAAATTAATAAAGGATCAAGGAGAAAATAGCTTTATAAAACAGGCAAAGGACAGACAACAAATATATGATACAGAATAACTGAACCAACAAGCAAAATAGAGACAGATTCATAGAGAGCAGGCAGACAACGCTGGTGTGTGGGGGGAGGTGTTGGAGAGACTGAGCAAAAAAAACAGAGAAAGAACTCATGGACATGGCCAAGAAGGTGGTGACTGTGGTGGGAGAGGAGGGTGGATGGAGGTGGAAGATGGTATAGGGGGTGTAAATGGTGATGGAATAAAAAATAAATAAAATAAGGGGGGCAGAGAATCTAATCAAATAAAAATTTCAAAGATATAATTCAAGTAAACTTCCAGAAATAAAAGAAGACTTGAATCTAGAGACCAAAAGCGCACATGATATCTTAGAAGAAACTAATTACCTTAAAAATAAAGAGAAAAAAACTCTCTGGACATCCAGGAAAGACCAAATTATGTCTAACTTGGCCACAGACCTCTCTATATGAATAAACAATGCTAGAAGATGTTAGAGCAAAGATGACTCCAAAATTCTATAACCGGAGAATTTTAATTAGAAATCTAGCCGGCATATGTTAAGTCAAGAATTCTAAAGCCAACGAATCCCCCTTTAAGATGATATAAGACATTGTTTTTCAACCTTTTCGTTTTACTGCCACCTACAATACTAACTACATTTCACTCTACAATGAGATTCAGTACAGATTCACTATCTACATCTGCATTTATCTATACTGAAAGGAGTTCCATGAAATATTTACTATTACTATAAAAGATATATTGTTATTTTTCTTCCATTCCATTCTTTTCTATTTCATTTCTTAAAACACCCTGGTCATGACTGACTAAATTGATTTCAGTCCCAGTTATGGATCACAACCCAAAGTTTAGCTAACTAAGAGATGAGGGAAGTATTAAAACAAGTAAAATAACAGAGGTGTAAGTATTTTTTAAAGATTTGAAGGTAAACAGTAGAAGGAAAACTTTTTAAACAACTAAAATTTGGTGGTAAAACAAAGAGAAGGAAGATATGTTGTCATTGTTTATCAAGGGAGTTAAATAATGAAATAAAGTATTCCTAAAAGAAATGAAAAAACAACCACCATACATAAAGCAATGAGAGAAAAAAATTACAAGCTACAAATTAATAGGCTAAAAAAACACACAACACTAAAAACTGAAAGTGTAACATACCTATAATCTCAATAAATGTAAATGGACTAAACTTAACTGTTTAAAAAAAAGGCTAAGATTAATTCTCAGAGCTGAGCCTAACTACCTGTCACTAACAGAAGATACATCTATAGTTTGATATTAAAACAATCAAAGACATACCTGGCAAATGAAAACGGAGCACTCAATTTTAGTTCTAAACCAGGTTGGATTCAGGGTCAAGAGCATTAAATGAATCATAGAAAAGCACTTTAAACTAATAGAAAAATAAAAAATATAGTAGAGAATAGAATTCATAGTGAAAACCCAAGACATGATCTGTGGACTGAAAATCACAACATCAAAATTACCAAAACAGAAGTGACAGGAACTATATTGGAACTTGTTACAATTCACCTCTCTAAGTCCAAGTCATATCAAATGGACTTAAATAAATAAATAAGGAGAAGACCTAAATAATTCGATTAATGAAGTAGGTCTAATTAAAAGTTATTAAACTCTCAACCCTAAGCAGACAATAGTCCATTGTTTTAAATGCCCAAACAATAGTCACAAAAATTGCTTATATACTAGAATACAACAGGTATTAATTCTAAATAGAAACAGTACAGATAACATTTTTTGATCACAAGGCAATGAAAATCAACACTGATGGTAAAATAGGAAACAAACATAAAAACCCCTATCACCAGAAAATTTTAAAGACCTCATTCTCAAATAATTCTTGGGCCAAAGAGGAAATCAAAACCAAACTGCAGAATCTCGATCTAAAAACTTAACTCTGACAAAAGCACTAGACACCAGAACCTGTAAGATATAGCTAGAACAATAGCCAAAGAAAAGTTCACAGCTGTAGAATATTTATATTAATAAACAAGAAAGAATGAAAACAAGTGTATTCAAGAAGTAAACAATAAACCAAAGAAGGAAGAAATTAATAAAGATAAAAGCAGAACTGACAAAACTATAAAATACAATACAAAAACAAGTAAATCTGAGTGCACCTTCTTTGGGGGAAAAACATAAAACTCTAACAGTTAAGTAGAAGGAAAAATGGGGAGTAGGCAAGGAGAAAGCATAAATACTGTGTAGCCATTGAAACAAATAAGATAACTATATGCATTGCTATAATCTGAGATATAATGTTAAATAAAAAAATAAGGAACAGCTATCATTTGTACTTAAAAGCCAGAAAGTCCATACATGAACAAGTTCTGGTTGTTGCAGACTATATCAACAGAACAGTCGATGGTGCCTGGGCTCCATCCTGGGGGCAGAGCTGTGATGACAGGAGTAGTAGAGTGACTTACTTTTTCTTTTTAAATTAAAAAAAACCCACACAACTAATTAAAAAGAAAAGATTTTGAATTCTGTAGCATTAAATGTCTTATTCGTTAAAAACTAATTTTTAAAAATAAATTTTAATTATTTAGAGTCTCTAAAGCTACTCAGAAGAACTTTGGAAACTTCTTGTTATTACTGAGAGGAAAGGGTTCAATCCACCACCTTTTAAAAATGATCCAACTTTTATCATCGACAGGTAGAATTCTTTTGTATTCGTGAAGTACTCTATATTCTTTAAAGCACTTAAGCATGGCCTCTCTCATCTGAGCCTTGTAATAACAGTGTGAAGAAGCTGGGCAGGTGAGGGCTACAGGGGAGGCAGGTAAGGGCTGGTCTGCACTACAGGTAAGGGCTCTGAGGCTCAGAGACCTTGGGTGACATATAAGCCCATTTGACTACTAAGTGCCTCTTTCACCTATTCCAACTGGTCTAGGCTCCTAGAATCTAGGACATTAGGATTTTGTAACTTTTGGGTTGTATCTGGTGATGTCATGAATAGATAAAATAGCACCTCTGTTACATACTGGGAACAAAGGAACTTCACAAACCTCAGCCATAGGTCTGCTTCATCATGGAAGAGAATGAACAATAGGCATTTATCCTGTTATGGGCTGAACTGTGTCCCCTTGAATTTTACACGCTGAAGTCCTAACCCTTCGATACTTCAGAATGTAACTGTATTTGGAGATGGGGTCAATTAAGTTAAAATGAGGTCGTATTGGTGGCCCTAATCTAATAAGAGTGGTGTCCTTATAAGAGGAGGAGATTAGGATACAGACATACGGAGAGGGAAGACCATGTGAAGACACAGAGAGATGTGGTCTCTCAAGCCAAGCAAAGAGGTCTTAGGGGGAACCAACCTTGCTGACACCTTGAGCTCAGAATTCCAGCCTCCAGAACCATGAGGAAATAAATTTTGTTGTTCAATTGACTTATTATGTGGTACTTCGTTATGGTAGCCCTAGCATATTAAGGTACCCTTTAACTTTATCTCTCTAAAAAGTACTTTCTCTACAATTTCACGGTCATCTAAAAGGGTCCACTAGAGAGCGATTCAGCTTGCCCGCACCAGTATTTTCAGAAAAGCAACTATGTGGTCAAGAAAACGTGACTTGGAAGTAACTTCTCCCAGATGTTGAGTTTCCTTTTCAAACGATTGAATTCTAATCTGTTAGAGCGAAAAGCTTGCTGATTTAGCGGATCCTCCTGGTGTTACACTTTTGAATGATGCACTGATATTTGATGCTTGCATATTTAAATAGTTGACAGTCAGTCAGTTTGTTCTCCCAAGAGGACCAAATGTATAAAGAAATAATGTCAAGAAGACCTTCAACTGGGATGAGAATCAGGCATGTATTTCCTTACATCTTTCCATAGGGGTGACCTGAGCCAGTGTAGGACTGAAATCTAAGAGTGATAATCTGCCACCACGGGAGCTGGAGGGACTGGCCCACCTTGAACACATGAATCAAGGCACAGCATTTTCAAACTGGACACAGTACACAGAACCCAGGGCTGCACCCAGCAACTCCCCTGCTGCTCCCCACTGATGGACCAGCTCTGTGACCTTAAGTGAGCCCTTGATCCAATCTCCTATCCATGAAGTGGGATAAAAAAGAACCACTGCGAGAATTAAGTGAAATCATGTATGTGAGAACCATGTAAAATAAACTGTAAAGAACTATACGAATGTAATTTACCATTAGTACTGTCAAATTAGGGGCAAGATTACTGGACCAGGAATGATGAAATTCCTAATTCTATAACCCATGTGCTTTTCTCTATGTATGTTACACTTCAGTTAAAATATTTACTGAAAGAACAGATTTATGATTCTGTGTTTGCTACAAACCAGTGTAACACTAGTTATATATACAGCACCACCTTCCTTCTAAGGGGCCTTAGTTTCCTCATCTGTAAGATGAGAGTGTTAAACTAATATTATCTGGACCGATCTACAATTATATGGTTTTTCTCATTACCAACACCTTGATAATATATAGCACATTTTTTCAATGGAGACTTTGATACGTAGGTGGGAACACACCTCTTTGATGTAAAATGCCTGATGTCAAAGAACAAAAGGGTTTGTCAGATTCCTGGCTGCTTTTGTGACTACAGTACACAGGGGATGCCAAAGGATCCATCAGGTCCTATGAGGGACGCTCTGACTGGGAGACAGTGTATGTAGTAAATGAAAACACTGTGTGAATTTCAGCATAAAAAAGACTAGTGTTCCAAGTGGAGCTTCCCTACATTCACACACAGCATGAGAACTGGGGAAAAGTTCCGAACACGGACTCTGTCATCCCTAGACCTAGGGCTGAACTCCAGCTCTGCCAATGATTCAGCCAGCTATGGGACCCCGGGCAACCTGCCCTCCCTCTCGAAGTCCCAGACCCTTCACTGGGCACAAGGATGAAAGGACCTGTATCAGTGCCCCGCACACAAGCTTCAGAGCCTCATCCTCCTCGCTCGTCACCATAATTGCTCAACAGAGAACCTGAGTCTCTCTGCTCTTCTCAATCTTTTTGGTTTACACTGTCGATCATCAGGAGCATGCCTACCATTTCCCTGGTAGATCTTTCTAGACCCAATTAACACTATTCCCCCTTTCCCCTTCAATCTCTCAAATTTCCCGATGTACCTTGAAAGCATTTGCATCTCAAATGTGCCAAGCACCAGTCAGAATGAAATGCAATGGATCTGTAAAATGTGAGTATTCTCTGCTGTATGAGGATCTGAGCCCAGAGTCCAAATGTGTGAAAAGCCCAATCTGAAATCTCTCGGGCACACACGCCTGCACATGTGAGCACACACGCATCCCGTACCCACCCCCACCACGCCTGCCGATGCTTCGCAGACCTGACTTCAACCTGGGACGTGTTGTTAAGACCGAGCCGCGAAGCTTTGTCTCTGGAGGCTTATAATTGAAAAGGGCACAGAGTGCTTGTTACCATACCCCTTGGTGCCAGATTGTGAGGAGTGAACGGTTGAGACGGACTCTAATTACCACTCCTCGTGGCGCGCTCACCTGTTTTGCTGTTTCGGTGAGGGCGGCAGCTTCTGCCTTGCCCAGTTGTTGCACCATCTTGTAAAATAGGCTCTCTTTATTTTGCAGCAAAACATAGGGCTCATCATATTCTTTCAGTCTTCCTGAATCCAAAACCTGTTCATCAGCAGAAAGAAACCCATTAGCACACAATGTTTTGCAGCAACATATTATAACTCAGACAATATTTCGGAAAGAGGCAGGAGAGGGAGAATAGAGAGAATCTATTTGGGTGGTAGGCCTGGCGGGTGCTTAAATGGTTTGATTACCCTGTTTTACTAGGCAGACAAAGGCCTAACCCGACCTTTTATTATTATAATGTTATAGGAAAGGAAGAAAACAAGAGTTTTAGACTATGATTATGGACACTCAGCAGTCCTGTGGCATTTTATATTCTGCCAAGGGCATTTTGGGTTGTTTTCATTAGTGCTTTTAGCTCTTAGACTCTGAGCTCGGAGGGCTACTTATACATAATATTCAGAGTTGGGAAGTTTCTTGATTTAAGAAAATCAAATTCAGTTTATCTAAAAAGTAGGGTAATGTCACACAAATCAGACAGCAGTGACCTGACAACAAATTAATTGCCGAGCTGATTTGATTGAGCAGTATCTATAACAGAAGTAAACACTTCTGGAGTTCCTTTAGGGTCCTGGAATATGTCACCTGGTAGGAGGGGACAAAATCCTTGCTGCAGAGATTAAGGTGCACCTTGAAGTTGGCTTTGGTTGCGGTTTATTATTCTGAGAGGGAAAGGCCGGCTGAAAGAGCTGCTACCTAAGCAGCTTTAGCATAATTGCTCTGCACAAAAGAAATCTCTAGAAATCCAATTTTCCCTTCGGATAAGACTAAAGAAGCAATTAAGAAACTGAGCTCCAAATTCCAACCATCACAGCCCGCATAGCACACGGGGGCAGCCCCATCTCAACCGCCGAGGACCTGAGTATCTGTTTTCACAATGATCTTTCCCTGATTCTTCCCTCCTTCAGCTGCCTGCCTTCCAGCCATTTTATCGCTCATTAATATGTCCACGGGAAACTGAAAGGGAGAGGAAGGGGCTCTTTACTCTGCATTTCTACTTATTAGTGGCTTTGGTTAATGGCTTCAGAAAGAGAAAGAAGAGTCTGAAACAACTGGCCCAAATGAGGTACCTTGGAAAACAGTTCTGATTGTAAGTGGCACTTAGTTCTTCATTTAGGTCATATTTAGAGTAAATTTATCTTAAGAGAATATGCTGAAAATCTAAGCGGGACACAGGTTGTTTCTCCACATCTAGGTATTACAGTTAATTCTGTCCCATGGTATTTAATGGGAAACATTTATTAGGTCTCTTATAAAGGGTATTTTCCTGTTAATCTTTTGTTTACTACCATGAACCACTGCTAAGGGCAGCTTTCTCAAAAGAGTTCAAGAATAATTGAATCTGTCACATCCACATAATAATTAAAATGTCCTATAATTTGGCATGAACATTTAATGCCCTGAATGTATAATTTACTTAAGCATAGCCTTATAGAGCATAACCACTCCTGATGAAGGAAAAAAATGCAATTTTAAAATACATGTCTCTCTCATGCTAAAGGCTAAGTTAAATAAGTGAATCAAATTACTTCATACAATAAAAACTTTATATTCTGCAAAGGCAACAAGTAAACTTAAGAATCACTACTTCAGAGCTGGTGAAAAAGGAGTTCTCTGGCTACAAAGATGTCACATAATTTTTAATGGAAGCAATGCTAATATTTAGTGCTTGTCAACATCCTCTTTATTCAAATTTGAGTGAATAGCAAATCTTTCCATTTTATTGTCTGAAAACACATGAATGCCACTGAGATGAGGAATTCTCAGAACTGCCGCGTATCCAAAAAGGCAGAGCCAGGAAAAATGAATGCTCTCAAAAAGCAACAGGATCAACAATATAAATGACAGTGAGATCATTTTGGTCAAAATATTTTGAGCTTTATGAGCATTAGCACTTTAATGGATGTGTATTATATTTTATAAGGGGAGTTCTCAAGTTGGGGGGAGGTGGCTGACAGAACTGTGGTAATTTGTTATAAGCTTGATAATTAGAAGTTAAATTTTAACTTCTGTGAGAAACACTTTTAAAATGAAAAATAAAACAAAATATAGGAATCAAAACAAAATATAGTATCTGATCATGAACAGCATTAATATAGCCCCAAATGGATGAATTCACAAGATCTGAGAGATGAGATGCCGTGGCACATATATGCAATGTAACACAAGTATAAGCTGCCTTAAGATCAATAAAATCACTCCATAATGAAAACAGCGGCCTTTGAATTTGGAAAGGAAAGTAATGATAAGGGCTGAGCATTCACTGTGCCACCTGCTTTAGTCACCACTGTTAATTGTCAAAACAGAGTAGACAAACACAACACAAAATTTCTTCCTTCCTTTCTTCCTTCCTTCCTCCCTCCCTTCCATCCAGTAAGTACTGAATAAGCACCTGATACCACAGCACTGTTTTAGGAATGAGAGTCAAAGATGAGCCAGACATAGTCTGTCAAGAAGCTCATAGCCAGAGATGGAGGCTGAGGAGCAGTTCAGTTAAAGTCCTTGGCCGAGGCTGCAGAATCAGTGGATGGCAGAGCTGGGATTCGAATCTAGGTCTGAACCTGCATTCTTTCCTCGCCATGTGAGTACCCAGAGAAAGACAGTTTATTATTAAAAGCAAAATATTTAATTTTATTATCAGAACTAAAATGAGGGAGATGAGAATTTTAACATTCAATTTTCTGATATATCTTTCCACATGGATACTATCTTATGTTAACTTTCTATAATTTAAGAAAATATGCCTATAAACATAAGCATTTCCCCTGCACTTTCCACTGCAATTTTATTATAATCAGGACTCAAATTATTTACTGTGTGCCAGGTATATACTCACAGAAAACCAATTTTATTAAACTATCAGGATTAATAAAGAGCAAGTAACACATGGCCAAAACACATTTGAGGAAAATTTAAGTAAACCTTCATTAATTCTTGTCTTTATTGGGCAAATGGTTATTGCACGCTTAACTGTATGCATGCTACTATGCTAGGCTGCCATGGAGGGGGCAGAGAGCTATGTGAGTCACAGCCCCTGGCTTTAGGGGCCTACCCTGAAAGGAGAGAGAGAGTAAAATCCTCAAGTGTCTATAATGCAAGAAAAAAAGCACGACAAGGTCAGCAGCAGAAGAGATGATTTCTGGCCAGAGGTCCTGAGGAAGAGTTTCAAGAAGAGCAGCGAACTGGACCTGACGGAATGGACAGACTTGAATGTACAGAAATGGGGGCGGGGGGTGGACAATGGTCATTCCAGGGAACAACATTGGCCAAGAGGGCTGGAGGTGAGCATGTCAATTCCTTAAGGGCAGGGGTATGTGGCTTCCCTTGTTCACTGTGGCATCTCCAGGCCCTGGCACTGGACATGACAAGTAACAGGCACCCAATACTTGCTGGCTGAAAGTTAAATGTAAAGGAAACTAAATTCAGGACTTGGCTGAGTGACTGCCCAGTGGTGTAGTGTGGCAAGAATACAGGGTGAGATCAAGGGTGGAATAGTGAAGCTGTCTAAAGCAGCAGGATATAGGCATTACAGGATCAGGGATACAGACCTGGACGACCACATGTCTCAGGCTGATGGCTATGGGCGAGAGGGAAAGGAAAAGTGAGGGAGAGATAGATCAGGGTTGAGGATGGAGGCCTGAAATGCTATCATTTATATCAAATATTGGTAAAGAGAAAGAAGAGAAGGCAGTGCTGCGTAGACTAACGCCAGGTGCTAGGGGAGCTGCCGTGGGAAACAGGCTGACACAAGGCCAGAAAGAGCATTTTACCCCCTGAGCCTTTACATTTACTGGTTGGATCAAAGATTCTAGGCCTTTTAGAACAAGTAAACATAATGCAACTCCCAATTTTCTTTTTATACAGATAAAGAGGTATAGCTTTGAATTTTTATTTTAACATCCTTCTTAGCTATCAGAACAGGCTCCTGAAATCTCCCACTGTGTCTCCATTTTCCTGTAACCCAGCTTATACTATAGACTAAACCACACATTCAAGTCAGTGTGATAGCAACCCCTTGGTCCCAGATCTCTCCAGGAACGTCAACCTCAAACTGCTTGCCGCTCTCTAGCAGGTTAAAGAAAAATACATTATGGTGGATGAGTCAGTCAGTTACATAAGCTCAATGAAGATGTGTTTATCAGGCCTGTGTATCTGCAAATATTTCAAGTAGCTGTCCTAGATATAAAAATTAAATGGACCCATTGCAAAATAATTTAATCCATTTTAATTGGCAGGATGCCCTCAGTGATAGTGGGGTGGCTGCGGGAAGAGGCGGGGGGCAGTGCAGGGTGGAGGAAAAGCCTGGTGATGGGAAAGAGATGCCTGGAACAGCTTTCCACAGGTGACCAGCAATAAAGGAGATCCCACTTAGCACCAAGGAGAGTGGGGGTGGGGGATATCTGAGTTTTAGATGCCTGCTTTTGTGGCTGCCAGGTGACAAAGGGGCTCAGGAGCAGTTATCCACCTCGTGAGTTGATTCCCTTGATTGGTAAAATAGGTGCCCGTGATTTTCTCAAATAGGTGCCTGTGAATTACTCAAAATCCTTTCTTAGGTCTTGAAATGGAAGTCATTCTTCTCACCTGGGGGGATGAAGACTAGGTCACAGGGCCCTCCATAGCTGCTCCCCCAAAGCTCCTCCCCCTTGAAAGTATTTTTTTCCTCCCAGATTGTGCTTTCTGTGTTCACAGTAGTTATTTTTCTCTCTGAAATTGTTAATGAAATCTCTTGGCCTATTTTTGAAGGAGCTTTCCTCTACTGAAATGTCCTTATTTTGGCTATGTAGCCTTTTTTTCAGTTCCATAAAGATCAAAAATAAAATGAGTAACACTCCAATAAGCTTTGAGCTGTTTCTGTGCTTTTCCAAGTGGGTATGTTAAACAGTTTCTAGTTTTGATTTCTCCGGGAAAAAAACTACTAAGGAGAGGTTTGAGTTTGGGAAGAAAGGGTAAAGGTTCTAAAACCATAAGATGGCCTATAAACAGAAGAGGCGGGATCTGAGTTTCTGAGCCCTGGTTTTGGTTCTCCAGAATTCATTCCCAAAGAATTCTCCAACTACTGACAGTGAAAACGTTGAGCACAGGAGACAATATTGTTAGAGCAGCTACAGATTTTCATGTGCTTCTCTTGCTCACACTACTGGGGAGAATCCGAGGGTGTCACAAAGACTGGAGTGAGGAAAGAGCTGTGCTATTGGCTGAAAACAGGTCACAAGCTGCCAGCTAATCCTAAAACCTACAGGGAAGACGTTGTCTTTAATGCAGAGATAGTGGTGAGTCTTAGGAGAAAGAGGATTTCTAATGTGTCTGTCTTGCTCCACTGTTTTGTGGCAACTGAGCAAATGAGGAAGATTAAATTAGCTGTCATTACAACTACATCATGCTTAATAAAGTTAAAATTGAGAGAATGTCTTTGTAAAATAGAATTCTAAGCCTAACACATTAATGACATTTAATGAACCAAAACTGGGTAAATCCCTTTGGAGAGTCAACACATAAACAAAGCTATTAATTAGGTCGCAGTTGTTTCCCAACAAGGCCTTTTGTTTGATTTACTCACAGTAAACAAAACCATATCCATCTGTCTTTGTGCGGAAGTATTCACCAGTGCAACCAAATGTAATTATTACACCTTAAGCACTTGCAATTACACGACTTTGGGATGACAACACTGTTGGTTATGCCCTTCATTAGCATCTGTCACTTCCCCAGCCACTCCCCAGGCTGGCCACCCGCCCTCTGAAGCATTAGGCTTTGCAGCTGATTGACTTGTCTTTATATTCTTAAACCTTCCAAAATAACAGAACAGGCAAATCACTTGTTTCCTGGAAAGAAAATAGGTATTTCTAAAGAAATAAAAAAAAAACAAATTGCTTCAAAAATCAAAGGTGTGAGAAAGAACATTATGTATAGTGTTTTGCCGAACTGAAAGCCAATTGGTAACCAGAGGCTCTAGAATAAAAAGTAGGGTTTACACCTGGGGTGGATGGAGCAGAGAGAACAATTCCTCAACTCTGAAGCTAGGGAATGCATGTCCCAAGTCCCCTGAGTTCTAATCTTGCCATTCCCTATAAAGGAGTCAGCAAGAGAAACCAGCTCTGACCCAGGTGCAAATAAGTGGCCAAGTTTACATCTCCTAGTGGGACTCACCACCATGCCCCTCTACCCCCCCCCCCGCCCACACACACACACAGTAGGACCTGGCTCCAGCCTTCATCTTTTATTAGCATATTAAGAAATAGCTTCATTGTGATCCTTCCCCCATAAATATGACCAGCTGCTGGGCAGTGGCCCCTCCTTGGAGTTCTGAGCACTGACTCTTTAGGGGTTCTCCCTCGAGTTCCTAAGTCTGAAGAGCTGTCCTAGGGCATGGTAGCTACTTCCTAAAATTATTACCCCAGTATTTTCTTTCACTTTTCCAGCCTTCCTATTCCATGTATCAAATTTCCTATATTAAATCCTTTCTGTTGAAATATTTTGTTTTTCTGACTAGGCCCTTTCTTCTCAAAGACTCCCCTCTGACAGCACAGCTTGTGAAGGCCCCAACAGCTGAGAAATTCTCAGCCTTATCCAGCAACTGCCTGGCAGTCTAAATGAAAGGCTAAATTTTTTATTAAGGGAATCCAAAAAGCTGAAACAACTGTGACAGAGTGAAAATGACTATATTCTATCACTCAGTAATATGAAGCCATATCTTGGATATTTTCATGGTTGGCCATCTTAAATAAAAATACAATTCAAATAAGCTTTTAGTATGAAAATATTAAATTCATGGACATGTTATTTAATAGCATATTCTGAATGTGTAAAGTATTCGAGTTACTGTCAAGAATGAGAGGAAAAATTAACAGAAAATGAACTTACTGTAGATTTCTATCAAGCTTAACAAGGAAGGGTAAATTGGAAATATGAACATAAATACAAATAACTAGAATTCCACAGGTGAGGATCTTACCATAATCTTGTCACTGTCAATAATGGTGTTCAACCTGTGTGCAATGGTTAGCACAGTGCAATGGGCAAATTTCTCACGGATTTTTTTTTGTATTAACTCATCAGTTCTGGAATCAAAGAAGTTGAATTTAATTTAGTGAAGACAAACTTAAGACTTAAAAAGATCGCATGACATTTTTATAATGTTTTAAAAAATCAATACTTTAAGCATGATCTTGTTCTTTAAAGTCTAAGTAGAAAGTCTATTTAGAAATTTGCCATTTTTCATTAAAAAATGGAAAATATTCTTCCCTCCAAATTGCTTTAAACTATGAGGAGTTGAATTTAGGAATCTATCTCTCTTAGGATGCTTAATAATACCATTAACACCATATAACATGTTTTGGTTTTTTCCTCTGCTCACCAGAATTAATGTTATCAAGAGATATCTTTGGGGCAAAGAGAACACTTAAAAAAACTCCTCACCATCATTAAATGTTTCTCATTTTACCACATTTAAAATTTGGATTCCAGATTACATGGATCTCAGCTCTGTACCTGAGATCCACATTTGCTGTTGCCTCGTCAATGATCAATATCCGATTTTTCCTGAGAATGGCTCTGGCAAGGCACACCAACTGTCTCTGTCCGACACTGAAGTTCGATCCGGATTCTGCTAATTCGGTATCCATTTTACCAGGAAGGTCTTCAATGGCTTCTTTAAGTTGTACCTGTGGATGTAGAAAGAAGAATGGTGCTTTCCTAAACAAACTACTATTGAAGTAGAAGCCCCCTAGATATCAGAGCTTTGAAATTCTTGGGACTTCTTCCATATCTTATCTTGTATGTATGGCCATGTGACAGGGACAGTTATCTCCAATTAGTGTTCACTGAGAAAGATGGTTGAGTCAACTCGGGACAGAAGTATTCTGACTTAAGGGCACAAATTTAATGGAAGTCAAGATTCTTCTTGGTTGCCATCAGTAAGCACAGTCTGTTCATGTCCTGTCAATTTCTTTTAGACATCTATAGTATGATAAATAAAATTATTCCTAAAGTAAGATTTAAAAAAATTTTAAATGTTCCTTCTTAATTTTTTAGTTAAAATTTAACCTCAGGAATTTATAGAGACAAAAAGTAGAATAGGAATTGCCTAGAGACTGGAGGGGTAACTGTAAGTAAACACAAGGGAACTTCTGGGAGCAAGAGAAATGCTCTAAAACTGGACTGTTGTGATTGTATAACTAGAAATTTACCAAAATCACTGAATCACACTTACATGGGGGTAATTTTCTGGTATGTAAACCACACCGCAATAAAGTTGGTGAAAAGAAATCATCTTAGTGTCCCCATCCCGACAAGACATCCACCAGAAACCCAGCCCACGGATTAGTTAAGAAAGTCTCTCAAAAAATAAAGGTATTTCTCCCAATGTAATCTAAACAGAAAAGTTAAAAGGCCTTTATGGTTGAGTCAAATTTCCCAAAATACATTTTGCAAGAGTTAGTACATTAAACGGAAAATTTAAAACCAATTATGTCAGGAAGTATGGCTCTCTAAAGATATATATATATATATATATATATATATATATATATATATTTCTAAAGATTTTTTATTGATTTTTAGAGATAGAGGAAGGGAGAGGGAGAAAGAGAAGAATTGATGTGAGAGCAGAACATGGACTGGCTGACTCCTGCATGCCCCCTACCTGGGGTTGAGCTGGAAACCCAGGCATGTGCCCTGACCCAGAATCGAACCAGCAACCTTTTCAGTGCATGGGACGACACCCAAACAACTGAGCCACACCAGCCAGGGCTAAAGACATAATTTTATCAGTACCTTGCTCTTCTGGAAGGTTTTAAAGTTTAAAAAAATACAAATTCATACACTGGCAAACTGAACTTCATATATTAGTAAATATGGAGTCTATTCTGGTGATGGTTCTTCCCCAAATTTAATCACATATTGCTAGACTAGTCAAGTGCACTTACCTTAATCTCATGAATGTTTTGCAGTGAATGAAAACTTATGAAAACCAGGGCACAACATAACATCCTATTTCCTCCAGACTATGGGGATTGATGGTGTTTAAATTCATCTATCTTCAAAAAATTGTAATTATAAATTTAAAAAAACACCCTCTTATTCACCAAAGATAACCTGAAACATAACAGGATGGTAGGGCTCAGTTCAATGAATATTTGTTTTAGAGAAATTTTATAGAGCAAGAACAAAACACAGGCTGTAGTTGAGAGTTAAAATAATACACTTCAATTTAAAAAATTAACAGACTGAGCCCTGGCTAGGTGGCTTGGTTGGTTGATGTCCCGTACACCAAAAAGGTTGTGGGTTTGATTCCCAGTCAGGACACATACCTAGGTTGCAGGTTCGATCCCCCGTTGGGGCGCATACAGGAGGCAACCCAATCAATGTTTCTCTCTCACATCAATGTTTTTCTTTCTCTCTCTCTCTTCCGCTCTCTCTCAAATAAATGAAAACATATCTTCGGATGAGGGTAAAGAAAAAAGAAAGAAACTAACAGATTGATGAGTGATGGCCAATAAACAGGGGCACAGAATTACATTGTCAAATAACAAAACACCAAGGGTAAGTGGGCAGCGTTTTCATGGTATTTCCTAAATGCTGAGGCACTTCTATGAACGTGTTCTTGAATTGTGTTCATGATGTAAGTCCACGCCCAACATACAGAAATTCTGAGTTAAGATTAAATATGATAGTGGTATTTAACATCAGCATGAAAGTATACAAAATGTAAAGTGTAAGATTTGAACTGTGGTGCAATTACTTGTACTAAAAATTATAAAATAAAGATGTCAACTTAGCCAAACCTCCTTCATTACAAGGAAGAGTACGTACTGAGTATTCTTGTTACGATACATATTCATAGGTCTACACCCCAGGTGATAGAACTGATCAAAGGTATGCCAGTGGCAAGGCATTTATGAGCTTTTTGTGCTGAGCTGACTTTGGTAACACTTGTGTATGCAAAATGGTCTTTCTTAAGACCGATACCCTGGCTTTGAAGAAATAATCTCAGACTTGCCCGGCTTAGATGACATCTCATCACTAGTCTGTTTTTTTACCATCTTTCAGGTCATCCATATCTGCCTGATGAGAAGTAAGGGTTGTGAGAACAATAGACATGGTTCCAGAAGACACACACTGTGTTCTGAGACTCTGTCTTCATTTACAAATCAGGGATGGTTATGAGAATGACATGAATGTGAAGGCCCTCTGTTAGTATTACCACACATTCATGTTACAATTAAGTCTTAGAACCGAGAAAAAGAAAATTGAGGCACTATAACATGGTAACTACGAGTTACAACTGTTGAATTTGAAAACATTAGATAACAGCATAATTAAAATAAAATATAGGGGCCAAGAGGCCAGGAAGCTTAGGCATGAGTCTCACCTGGCTCTGCCAACTGGGCAAGTTCCTGAACTTTCCCTATCCTACCTTCCTAATTTACAAATTATACTATAATATAATAATAATAAAGGTGTCTACCTCCTAACATCATTAGAGTATAAAATTAGTCAGTATGTGTTGAGTTTACAACAGTGCTTGATACAGAGCAGAGACCAATAGATATTGCCTGTTATTAATAATGCAGTTAGCTGGCCTCTCTCCATGTTCTGCTGCATTTTTCCTCTTTGCTTTTATCAGTACTGAGCCTATCTGCATATATATAATACAGTTTTATATGTTTTGACCTTTCACTGATAAACTGCTTAATCTTTAGCCATTGCTTATATTTATAGAACTGCCATTTCTTTTTAGGTGCCCAAATCAGCACTAATTTCAATTAACTTTCTTCAGTTTATAGCTGGCTATTTTTCAGGACCTATGAAGAAATGTATTTTCAGCCTCATTTAAAAAATAACCCAGATTAGACGGGCAACATCTATAGAACTATCTCCCTTCTGAACATCCATCTCCACTGAGACAGGAGGAGGAGGCAGGATGAAGAGGACTTAAAAAAAAAGGCATTTTTCTCTTTTACATGGGTTTGGGTTCCCATTTCCAGTTTGGCATCATTTATAAACCAGCTGACCAGGGTGTTTAACTCTCCTAAAATTTGACTTTGTGGCTTTCTATGTTTTTCAATGAAAGATTTGGTAAATTTTCTAAAATATCAGGATACCAACTCTTCCGTTGAAAATAAACACACAAAAGTCATTTAGAAATAAATCCTAGAGTAACACAATGTGGAGTGATTTCTCACACTAAGAGGTATCACTGAGGCAACAAGGGCAATTCCAGAAGCAATACAAGGAAACCACTGTCTTCATTTTGGGAAATAAATTCATGTTTATCTTTATTCACAGGGGGTTCCAAGTGTAGCTTAAATAAAGGCAGATCTTAGTATTATCTACCACTTCCACCATGCCATCATTTCTAGAATTCTGAGAGGCTACTAATTTTTATTTTTATTTTGATTCCTACAGACGAAGTAAGCCACAGCGAAGTTCTAAGTTTTTGAAAGGATTTGTCTGCCAATTAACATTTCTTCACTGTCTGTGGAACAATGTATTTCTAGAATAATTTTCCTATCTGAGAATCTGTGAAGACAGATCTCAAGCTCTAAAATACATAGAAAAATCATTTACCAGTAATTCCTGTTTTTAAAGGTGTGTCACAAATTCACCACTAAATGTGCCCTGAGAGTTCAAGAGCAGGGATCGTCCTACGTTTCTTTTTATTTGATGGTTAATTGCTCTCCCCACCTCTTCTCTTCAAGAATTTCACTGGAGAAAGACTCTCCAATTCAAATGAAATCAGAGGTCCACTGCTTTTCATGGAGAAGGCGAAGTGGTGAGCCCGATTAGGGGAATAAGGTCCCCACAGTTGCTGGAAAGCAGGGTGGGTGTGTGAAGACTCAGTGCCGACATGCCTTCAGAAACCAGAATTACTGGCAGGAAACTGTCGGGCATCCAACTCTGCTTGCTCACAGTCAAAGCTCATCTATAAATTAAAGATTTTAGAACTATCCCTGGAAGGCTGACATGAAATGGCAAATGCAGATTCAAAATAAGAACATGTGAGGTCGTGTGTGTGTGCAAGAAATGAGCCACACTTCTCTGAAATGAAGGGAATGTTAATAAACATTCAGAACATGTGTATTAAAGTGCTTACTTTTTAAAAGCAAAAGACTGAGCTAGGTCCTATGAGGGATGAGAAGTCTGTCTATGGTTTACAGGTCTACATGTGGTTCTGCCACCCAGTAGCTCAAAATCAATTTGTAGAACTAGGGTGAATATACAAAATAATTAGTATTAAAAGATGCAACACAACAGGCCTGTGAAAATAGGAGTAAATGATTTTTCAATGTTTTAATAATCTTGCATTGGGTTTTATTAAATGCCACTCAGCATCACCAACTTCCCATCCCTTTCCATAAAACTTCACAAGTTTTCACTTCTATGTGATATATAACTAGCATAATTAGAAAAAAAGTGAAGTGCATTTCAAATGTTTAATCTGATATAATTATAGTCAAGAAAAATCTAACCAACAAGCTGAATAAAGATGCTGATAAAAGTTGTATATAAAATTTGAAATTACCTAATGTTTTTTAAATATCTTTCAATGCAAATAAAAATTCTGTGAGCAAAATAGTAAAAAAATAAAAAATACAAATTAATAGCACCTTAACAGTCATAATCTTTTCATGCAAGGAAGAGGAAATTCCAAGAAGTGGTCTAAAGGAAAGCACTATACGAATAATAGAAAATACTCTAGAAATGAACGTATTGGTATAAAAACATAGCAAAAGCTCCAAGGTTTTCTTATCTGCATTTGCTGTGAAGCATTAAAACATGTTTGCCCATAAATAATTATCACATTCTAACGGAATAATTTACCTTTATAAACACATTTTTATAAAACTTAAAAGTATTTTATTACTATGACCTCATTTATCTTTTAGCTAATACTGAAAAATTATTATTGTCTCCACTTAGTAGATGTTCCCTAAGAATAAAATGAATGTTAGCTACTAGGCCTCTGGTAGAATTTGAACGCATAATTATAACTTCTAGTTTAGAGCTTTGTGGTGTGTCTAGTTGCTTTGGGTTCTAGGAAAAAAGTTAAAATGAGCATGAGGTGCTGTATTTTTCACTTCCATCATCATCAATATACACATTTTAAATGTATCCATGTCCTCAATGTTCTCCCAGGTGGTGAATATAAAGTCAGGTAAACAAAAAGTTCCCCTCTGCCCTGGCTGGTGTGGCTCAGTTAGTTGGAGTGTCGCTCCATACACAAAAAGTTGGCGGGTTCCATTCCGCAACACACCTAAGTTGCGGGTTTGACCCCTGGTTGAGGAGCATGCAGGAGGCAACCAATCGATATTTCTCCCTGGCGTTGACGTTTCTCTTTCCCTCTCTCTCTCTTTCCCTCTCTCTCTTAGTTCCTCTCTCTCTAAAATCAATGGAAACATGCCCTAGGGGAGGATTATAAAAAAGTTCCCCCTTAATTACCTGCAATGCTATAAATGCACATACACTAATGCTAACAAGTTAATTACGTGTTATAAATTACCTCTTTTAAGGCATTCCACAGCTCCTCATCCGTATGCTCATTAAAGGGATCCAGATTTTTCCTCATCGTTCCAGTGAATAAAACAGGTTCCTAAATACCGAAAAATAGAGAATATTATTACTGTAGCCTCTTTTCTTTTTATTCCAATGCTAACTTTCAGAACAGAATTAAAAATTCAAAAAACCAAAATTCACTATAATCATGAGTTAAAAGGTTGCAAATACTTGTTTACAGAACAATCTCTATTAATTTTCCATTGTACAGAGTGCAGTCCAAAATATCTTCTGGCCCACTGAATACTAACAAAAGAAACTGTTCAAATGTGTCATCTTAAGAAGAAACTGGAAAAGGAAGGTTTGATTTTTAAAAATGCCTTTCTGATAGTGAGTGATCTCTGCTCAAGCAGAAAAAAACAAGGATATAAATTTTTTGAGGTTACATCAAGAGAGCTATAAAAATTAATTGTAAATCTTGGTGTGATGCTGGAAAAATACCAAGAGCATGATTAATTGAAATTTGTGCCTCAAAGCAAAACTTAAATATTTTCACATTTGCACCGAATAATAAACTAGGATATTTTCTCTATTGGTAAAACAATCTTCCAGGATTGGGAATCTCTCCACCTGTCTGAATGGGAAAACCTGGTTTTTGTCCAAAGAGAAGGTAAACTATTGGGGCCAGTGGCACCTCTATTCATGAAGAGAGCCTCTGATTTGCATCAGCTAATCCCCATGTTATCCTGTCTGTGCATCAGGATTTCATGACTCACAGAACTTCATTATTAACTGCAAGGGCTGGATAACCTGAAACCCATTGTGACATGTGTCATAATGAAATTATTTTCATTTAAATAGCTCTTCCTATTCATCTGCTTCGGGAGGAACCACAATTAAATTTCTCTCGAAATATATGCCTCCTTCTGGGTTTCAAGAGAGAATCTTGTACCTGAGCATAAGTAGGCCATTTAAGTTTTCTTTTAAGTGCCTCTAGTAACCCAGGCCCCAAGAATATGGGCAGCAGAAAAGAGCCCAATTGGCCACTTTCAATCAAGGTGGTAGAGCAATGAGATGCACAGCTATGGGAACAAGAGGAGACTGGACTTTTCTACCAGTGCTGGACTCAAGGGAATCACCAGCATCAAGTCTGGCCTGGCCTTGGGGCTAGACCATTCCTCTTCACTTCTCAAAAGCCTGAGAAGAAAGACTGAGAAGGTCGATTTTTCTCTAGCCATGAAGAAGGATGACACTCAGAGAGCCTCCCATACCTCCTTTCCCTATTGTCTCAGTTTCAAGACTGGTGAGGGAAAAATGGATGCAGAAGACAGATGGTGTGCCAGCAAAAGCCATGCATGTATCCCTAAGCAAGATCCTAAATTAAAAAGACGGTAAGCCCTGGCAGGTGTGGCTCAGTTGGTTGGGCGCCATCCCATGCACTGAAAGGTTGCCAGTTTGATTCCTGGTCAGGGTACATGGCTGGGTTACAGGCTTAATCCCTGGCGGGGGGGCGTGCAGGTGGCAACTGATCAATGTTCTGCTCTCACATCGACGTTCCTCTCCCTCTTCCTTCTTCTCTCTCTAAACATCAATAGAAATATTTTTTTTCAAAAGATGTTAAAAGGAACACTTTATTTGAACAAAGTTGACAAAGTGGCTAATATGCCACAAAGCACTAAAAATCACTGGTCATGTAACATTTCTAAATGATTACTGAATAGAACTGAAAAAATTCAGAGACCCAAATTTAACGTCTCCCTTAAAACTACCAAAATTTAGGATCAAGGACTAAACCATCTAAGCAATGGCAACAGCTCCCTGTCAGGGGAATGACCATCATTCTACTTTAGATTTAAAGGAAAAAAGAAGCTTTTCTTATTTTATGTAATTATCAATGGTAAGATTTCAACAACCTGGGCGGTTTCTCGTCCTTCAGTTGTTTCCATGAGGTTTATAGAAACGATGGGCCAGGCGAGGGGAGGCTGGTCCCCATTATTCCCCGTTCTCCTCTGGCTTTCCTCCCACTTACTCCACAGGCTCTAAACTATAAGCCGTGTTCCATTCTGGAGCCCAAACCGAGAGACTCTTTGAGGGCTGGCGTTTGAGGAGATAAAAGGGCTGAAAGGGGACAGGGTAAGGAATCCGCTTTGAGCCCACTGGGCAAAGTGACAGGTGGGCTCTTTGCTTACATTAATGACAGGACCGTTTACTTGTCCATCTCAGCTTATAGGACCTGAAAATCTTTTCCTTGGGTTTCCCTCCCAAAGATCAGTCACATCCGGGGAGAGGTCTAGTGTTGGATAAAGTGTCTACCTGGTTTTTAAAGTACACTCTACAGAGGCATTACCTAAGCTAACTACAAAAAAATTTGCTTTGTTTCTAAAAGATAGACCTTTCTTCCTTCGTTATGTGAAGACAGGACTCCCAATACTAGCACATTTGGGGGTTCTGGTGCTTCAGAACAGGCACAGGGACACACATGGAAAGTTCAATCATCTGTTTCATAATCAGGGCCTCTCTGTTGTCACTTCCCTCACTGTCTTCTCTTTAGTAAACTCCTTGAAGTGGATGAATCTCTCCAAAGACTGGGGAATTAAAATGGGATTCTTTGGAGAAACAGGAGTTTCCCACTCAGCCCCTGACCAACACCTGCAGCTGCTTTACTCTGAGCTTCAAACAGAATCCTCAGATACTCTGTTGGCCTTAAGGAGGGTCTGCTAATTATCACCAATCGCTGCTGAATGTCATAAAAAGAAAGAAACTAAGTTTAAGCATTTTCCAATGCCAAAGGGTACTGTCAATCTAAAAGAATATATTAGGCAATTACTTGTGTTTACTTAGCGGTACGAGAGAAGAAAATAGTTTTGTAAATAAGAACATTTTCTCTTCATTAAGACATGCCAAATATATTTTTCAAAATGAGTAAAAATTCAATCAAAACTTGTTGAATAAAAAGAATGATTTATTAAAACATTAACTGATTAAAGCTATATTTTTCCCTTAACACCAGCAGGCAATTTGTTAACAATGTCTGCTTTGCTATGCCAGTGCGCTTTGTGCACAGTGTTCGTTTCGGTTTCCACTCATTCTACTCTCGTCCACTTGCCAAATAAGAAACCAAAAGGTAATGAAAGTGCTCACAACAGACACTACTGCAAGAGCCAATAAGGGTCAAATTAATGATCACTTCTGATAGATATGACTTAAAGTGCCCACCTCCAAGCAATGAAGTTAATAAACCAATCTTATAAATAAGTGTTATAAAAATGTTTGCGGGCAGAACATTTTAGTGTGGACGTTTATGGTAGGACACACAACCGGCATGTGAATATATACTAAATTTATTAGCCTAAGCACTGTATTTTTTTCTGAAGGTACACAATTAAACCTTATTTAATCAGAGTCAGCTGGCACAGTACAACTAGAAAAAGAAATGCTCTTGTTCAATGTAATATTTTAAACGCATTAGTATCAAACCTGTTTTTCACCTTGGTTTAAAGGGTACATTTTTTAATTTTTTTTTAAATCTTCTGTGCCACATTCAGTAGTAAATTTTTCCTTTGTTAGTAACATAACACAAGTTCATATTAGGTGTGTGACCCCAAAGAGGCCACCGTGAATCAAAGCACTGAGTGTAGTAAATTGATAATCCCTCCACACAACTGCAAGACGGAAAACTACAGTCTTACCAGACCTTTTGGACACACCACTGGAGGACAAGCCTCTCATTATCCTAAAAAGAAACCCTACCCACTAACCTTCAGATACTTAAAACGACCCGGGACCAAGACAAAACCCGTACAAGTGGTTACAAACTCAGCAGATAAAGCACAACACTTTAAAGCACTCATCGGTTCAGTTCCAAACCAGGAAAGTGCCCTCTACTAAAGCACATCCTCAGGAGCGGCTGCTGCCCCTGTTCCTTCAAGTCCCAAGAGCTGCGTTTTCATTTCTAATCTGAGGACCTTTATTAAGGGCAGCTTGGCTCCCTGCTTCAAGACTGAGGGAATCACCTGGAGTTGCTTTATATCTTGGTTTCCTTCTTCTTTTTTTTTTTTAGTCCTGTAGCCTCCGAATGAACCGATCATCATCCATATTCAGAAGAAAAGAACATTGTTCACCAACAAAGGAAAAAGAATTTAAGTCGTGTAAAGTCCTCTTTCCATACAAAAAGGTCAGGAGCTCCGGGGAGCCGTTCCAGGGCCTTAATGAAGACTTCAGTGTCAGAAACAAAGGCCTGACTGCATTAGGCCGGGGTCCAGTTGTATTTCTTTACTAGTAACAGCATACCCACCTCTTCTCTCTTTGAGTTTTGTTCTCAACAAGAAAAAAAAGGGAAAGAAAAGCAGGTAATAAAGAAGTCTTAAAGAGACAGCTCTGGTTAACCTTTTCCAACCTGCTGCAGACGACCCAGGGAATGGAAATACCAAAAGAGCAGAGTGGACTGTTTAAAAATTACCTATGTTTTGCTTGGATTTTAAGAAGTCAAATAAATATAAAAAATGAATATGTTTCATCATATAAAGATAATAGCTGTTGATCTGTGCCAACCCTTGGGGTGCAATCATAAATGCTGCATTTGCATGGAATCCCTCTTCAAATGAAAACATTTTCTTTATGCCCATAGGATAGGGGCTCTAGGTGTAGAGAATCCATCCAAAGAAGTTTTGAAATCCGTTTTTCCAGATCTTTCAGATAAGCAAGCAACTCTCTGAATATAATCTCACGTTGGTGTTCTCTTTGGGGAACATATTTTAACTATTTAGGGTCCTGAGTACAAAGGACGCCTACATTTCAGCTACCTGCTCTGTTTAAGAAAAATTTTTTGGAAGTGTTTTCATTTACTTGCTATTCCTAAAATTCTGAACACAAACTGAGGTGTATATTTTTAAGAATACAGTCTTTGTTTCTGAAAGTTCCCTCCGGGACTAGCCCCACTGTGTATACCACCACTCCCTTGCCTCCGTCCTATGTAGGTCTTTGCTGCAGTCACATCTCTCCCAATTCTGACTTGCTCGTGGTAGGGTTGAGAGTGACAGGGATAAGCCTGGAAGAGGGAGACCACCAGAGCAGCTCCCTGCTGCACCCAGATCAGCAAGTGGGGAGCCAGGGAAGACGATGTGGCCCTAGTTCACCAAATCTGTAAAGGAGTAAAGAACACTGAGTTCCCCCTTCCCAAAGTCTGCTCTAAACAACTCAGGTTCCCTAAATCGCGGTGTTGAGACACAAGCAACACAGCTTCCTACATTTGTGGGGAAGAGAAATGTAAGTTTCCTGCAGTACAGACAAGTAACCAAGTAGCCAGGCCAACAGACTTCTCCACCTCTGCAGCCCGTGAGACACAGCAGAGAGAAAGGGTTCTCAGCTCTGGCAAGGTAAGACTCTGTCTTCTCCAGACACTTACTGGCGCATGACAAATTAGTGAGTAAATCCACTTCTGAATTTTCTTTCAGTGGTGTGACTTGAGTTTGTTGGCAAAAGTAAACAGCTCAGCTTTTCAAAACCACTAAACTGTCCAAATGAGGGACATAGCACAGGAGAAATATCTTTTAATTTTGCTCTACAGTATATTTATTCATTTTTCTTGTTATGGTTTGGGGGAATTTTTTTTTAGTGGTGTGGTAGGAAAAATGAATAAAATATCTGATTAGAACATTCAGTTCAATGAGCATCTACTGAAAAAAATAGCGAGATTTGGAGTTGGACAGACCTGAGTTCTGATTCTACTGCATATTAGCTGTTTGACCCAGGGTCGGATACTTACCTCCCCACGCCCCAGTTCCTTCCTGGAAGTGGGGCTAACTTTGCAGGAATGCTGCAAGGACCCAGAACATACCTGAAGCTCCTAGTGAGGCATTATCATGTATCTGGAGCCCAATCGAACAGGGGGACAGTGAGAGGCAGTGTTTTTCAAACTGCATGTGAAACCAATGGGTCATGAAATCAATTTTGTGCCTCATGATCACCATTTCGTCTTTTATATAAAGGAGCATAGAGTGAATATAATAGAAAATAGAGTGCAGAGCGCAGAGTAATGTTGTTTTGTGAAGTGTGTGTGTGTGTGTGTGTGTGTGTACGCACAAAATGATACGTCACAGTTCTACTGTGGATCACATTCAATCAACAGTATGTTCGAGTCCCCGGCGGAGTGGTCAGGCCCACAGGCAGGAGTTGGGAAACCCCCGAAATTAAATTTGAATCCTGGCTCTGCTGCTAACTTGGTGAGTGGGTTAAGTTCACTGTGCCTCCGTTTTTCAATCTGTGAGATAAGGAAAGGGGTTAAAACTCTTGTCCACAAATGCTAGGAATTATTATTACTACTTGTGGACCTTGTCAGGAACTGCAACAAGTAGTGCAGCAATGAAAATGAGACACGGCCCACCCTCAAGGAGAGGTAGAAAGTAGATGGGAATGTGGAGAGGGTGGAGAAAAATGTCAGGGCTCTTCATGGGGGACTGTAATGTATTAGTGGGGTTCGGAGCAGTGGTCAGGAAAGAATCCTGGGTGGGAGGGCAGCCAGAAAACAAAGATAAAAACAAGTGATATTCTTGCCTGTGTTGCCTGTGGGACAAGCATTGGATAGGTTTCTCCTTACACTAGAACTCCTTTTCTTTTCTTCTTATTTTTTGCTTCACTCTTTAAATGTACATAAAATTTTTATATAATTTTCCTTTTTTTGCTTTACTCTTTAAACTTATATAAACAATTTGGTTTATGTTATCATCAGTGTAAAGAAAAGTCACCAAGGACCACCAACCCATCAGTAGAAAGTAAGCAGCAAAGTCCATCCAGAGTGTTGTACTATTTTTACTTAAGTGACAATAATACTAGAAAGGCCAGTGCCCCAATCCTTAATAATCATAGTTACTATTTACTGAGTATTCCTAAGAACCAGGCATGGGGCCACAAACATTTTCTCGTCGGTTAAATCTTCACAACAAATCTGCAAGGCAGTAATTACTAGACCTGGTTTAAGGACGAGGAACCTGGAGCTTGGAGGCCTTGCGACTTCATCAAGGTCACACACTCCTATGAGGCGGAGCCGGACTGTGCTGACACTGGGTCTCCGAGCTTGAAGATTCTACCCCTGGCTGCCTCCTGAATGATTTTCTGGGGCCCTTGACACACCGAACTGTCTCTCCTGACTCTCTTTAATCAACAAACACTGTGCCTTGGAGACAAAGGCATATAAAGTGAAAAAAATGAAGGTTCTGTGTTTACAATGGTTGGTGATGGTTATCTGCATGGATACAAAGCTCAGCCCTGTTTTGCAAGCACGCTCTCTGGAGTATGTATATAGAGCATGCTCAAAAGCAGGGTGGAAACTGATGGAACAGAACCAAGACCTGGTGATGTCAAGGTATATTTAGTCTTTGCTCAGATGTGCTTCCAAAACATTAGTGGAAGAGCCAAGAATCATCTAACGTTATTTCTTTATTTATACAGTTCTTTTATGTACACAAGCATACAACCATTTCTTATGAAGAAGCATTAAAAGTAACAGAGGACACATTTCTAGGTCCTTTCATCCAAAGATATGAAAGTACTTTACAGACAGACATGCCCATTATTTCTGCTAAGTAAATCTCTTTGGCCCATTTCAGAGATGGGTACAACCAAAATATAAAACTTGGGAATTTAAACTCGTGTTTATACTGTGACCCCAAGTCATGAATCTAACAGCCAGAGGGAATCTTTCAATACAAGGACTTTATGTGCTAAAAATTTCTTTCCATTTTTCCTGAAAGGGATATGTTTAAAATAATTAAAAAACATTCTGGTAAATACACATAAAATTTACTGCCTTAACCACTTTTAAGAGTACTGTTCAGAGGGCTTAAGAGCACTGTTGAACAACCATCACCAAAACTGAAACTGGACTCATTAAACAACTCCCCATTCTCTTCCGCCTCAAAGCCCCCAGGAAACACCATTCTCTATGAATTTGATTACTTTAGGTACCCCATATAAATGGAATCATACAATATTACCCTTTGGTGACTGGCTTATTTCACTTATAATGTCCTCAAGGTTCATCTATATTGTACCATGTGTACAAAGTTCTTTCCTTTTTAAGGCTGAATTATATTCCACTGTATGGATATCCCACATTTCATTTATCCATTCATCTATCAATGAACACGTGGGGTGCATCTACATTTTTGCTATTTTGAGGAACACGTGGGTGTACAGATATCTCTTCAAGACCCTGCTTTCAATTCTTTTGGGCTTAAACTCAGAAGCAGAATTGCTGGATCATATTATAAGTCTATTTTTAATTTTTTGAGGAACCTCCATCCTGCTTTCCACCATTTTACATTCCCACCAGCCACGCACAAGGGTTCCAACACTTGTTATTTTCTGTTGTTGTTTTTAAGTACTAGTCAACCTAATCAGTATAAACTGGCATCTGATTGTGGTTCTGAAGAATATCTACATTTCAAAATTACTTAGAGTAATTCCAATCATTTTGGAGGTCAGCAGTAGGTAGCAAGGGCTGTGCTCGGTCCTAAGGTCCAAGTCCAAATTCTCCTCCTGGGGTACTGTGTCATATATGCTTCCTAATAAACAGGCATTTAAGAGGTCTTTATATCCACATACAGGAAGCGCGTTTGCCTGGCTCTTTTTGTCTTGTCTCTTCTTTGCGTTTCTCACCTCAAGAGGGTATGTGTTTTCTCAGCTTCCTTTGATGACTAGATAATTACATAGAGTGTAAAACAAAACAAAAGGCCCTAAATTTTAAAATAATCAGCAGGTATAAAGCTGAAAATGTGTAAGTGTAAAAGCAGAGGGCAGGATGGAAGACGTGAGGCCTCAGGCCAGTGAGTGCAGGGCCTATGTTGCCCTTGGCCATATACCTGGAAGATAGTAATTGCTCAATAAATGTTCTCTAAATTTATGTTGAGTGGATGAACCACAGAAATGACAGGAGCTCTTATTGTGCATATACCCAATCTCTAGAACACTTCCTGAGGGTCATACTTCTATTAAGAAGTAGAGTTAAAAAAATAATTAGAGCCCTGGAGGAGGCGGTGAGTTCAACCCTCCACCACTACAGCAGGTGAACCACTCCCCAGGCACTTATTTATTCAGTCCTCACAACAGCTCTGGGAGCTGGTATTGCTGGCTGCCTTGTATTGGAGAGGAAGCTGAGGAGGAGGGAGATGGAATTCCTCGTCTCGCGTCCTTCCTCACTACTCTGTACTGCCTCCTTGGTCTGTATCATTCACTAATGGGTAGAGTTCTATAAGTCTCCCCAAAGCACCGATGCACTCCAAAATTCCCAAAGCCCCCTGGTTTCAGAGAAAAGCCTCCATGGATATAACATCTTTGAAAAGGTAGCTTTTTTTCCTATAGCAAAATTCTATCTTTAAGTCACTTAAAATCTATGTTTTCCTACAGAAATTCCTCAAGTGCTAAACAAACCATTTACCATTTTGTTCTTAAAATTATGTTGTTATCAGTGGATAAAATTGAATACTTGAGGAAGTTTGAGTCCAGAAATCTATCTAGGTAAATTTTTAAATCTATCTCCCTCCCTCCTTCCCTCCTTCCCTCCTTCCCTCCTTCCCTCCCTCCCTCTCACACACACACACACACAAAACAAATGAACAAACAAATGAACAAACAAAACCTGGCATCTGATGAAGATATCAGTTGAAAATACCTGCTGTTAAAAATATGCTCTACCAGGGGGAATAGATCACCCCTTTAATTCACTTTTAAAAAGCAATAAAATTAAAAGCAATTAAACTTGGGCACCCTTATAAAAAGAACATGTGAGAATGCTCTGACTTGCATACCTGAGGTATGATTGACATTTTCTTCCTTAAATCGTGAAGTCCAATTTCAGTTGTCAAGATCTTATCAATCCAAATTTTACCTTCAGGTTCTGACAATCTAAAAAGGGCTGAGATGAGGGAACTTTTTCCAGCTCCTGTTCTTCCCACAATGCCAACCTGTAAAGAGATCCAGGCAAGATTAGGAAAAAACAATATGCAACAGACCGAGGAGAAACCCTGGTTGGTGAAGATGAATTAAGGAAGTTTTACACTGAATGTATCTGAAATTCTCAACTTGGACACTGTTGACTTTTTGGGCCATATAATTCTGTTGTGTGTGATGGGGGCTGTCCTGTGCATTGTACAATATTTGCCAGTATCCTGGGGTCTTATCTACCAGATGCCAGTAGCATCCTCCAAATTGAGGCAACCAAAAATGTCAGACACTGACAAATGTCTCTTGGGGTGGCAAACTGCCCCTGGTTGAAATTCACTCTATCTAAAGAAAAGTTAAAAATAAGAGACTTGTCCTAGCCAGTTGTGCTCAGTGGTTAGAGCATTGGCCCTCAGACTGAAGGGTCTCAGGTTCGATTCCAGTCAAGGGCATGTACTTCGGTTGCAGGCTTGACCCCCAGCCCAGTCGGGGCGGGTGCTAAAGGCAACCAGTCGATGTGCCTCTCTCACATCGATGTTTCTCTCCCTCTCTCTCTCACATCGATGTTTCTCTCTCTCTCTCTGTCTCTTTCACTCTCTCTGAAAAGTAATGGAAAAGATATCCTTGGGTGAGGATTAAAAGAAGAAAATTAAAAAATTAAAAAATAAGACACTCAATCTCCTAGCAGTGAAAAACCAGCAGTCTTCTAGGTGGTCGATGAGAAGTCAGCTTTGAAATTAGCTTTATTACTGTGCCTGGGTGCTTTGAACCTTGAGAATTTCTTGGGTAATTTTACTGAGATGCCAACAAGTCAAGTCAGAAGTGTTATACACAGACAAGTATTCCTTTTCCCAGAGTTCTAGGTTTTAAGAGGAATTGTTGTTTGATAAAGAAACTAAATCACCTCTGGATGTTAAATGTATGGTTATGTTCTGTGTTGAAAGGAAACATCTTAAAATTTTAAAATGCAGGTCTATGTCTTAAAAGACAGTAGCAAGTAACCAAAATACACATAATGAAATCGTCATCAACAACAACAACATAAGTAACATTTGCTATTTATATGAGGCCTTTCATCTGAGCGGTTCAAAAGGCATTTTACAAACCAATTAATAGTTATAAATTGCCCCTTGGGAAAGAAACGTGTCAAGTATCAGTCTAGTTATTAAAACCAAAGCAGAGAGAAATTAAGTGCCCTGACAATAAGATCAAAGAATCAATATAATGCACATAAAATGCTGGTCAGGAATGAAACAGTATTGTAAAAACTGGCTTTTATATGTGTGCATTTAAATCTCTTTGCAGAAACTGGTGTGTTTTGGGGGGAAGGGGGTTGTTTATTTGTTTTTGTTTTTTCTAAATCAATGAGCTTGCCCAACTGAAAATTCCCTGGTGGGAGCCTTCCCAAGAGATGATATCTCTATTTAGGAATCTGGAATCAATGAGGGGCATAAGACATGCTTTCAATCATTTGTAAATTAATTCAGTAGATTTAAAGAACTCATAGCTTTAAACACAGAAGAACTAAACCTTTCTGAGCACTGATTATATGGTGGGAACTATATATATTTTCTCATTTGAATACCTCCAAAGATTTAAAGCTTAATTGTAAAATCAATAATGGCATTTCAAAAAAGAATAAATCATTTTTTATATGCAAGTGAGGCAGTAAGTAAGGAGGGCCGCACACATGTGCACATGTCCTCTGCTCACATGCATGTCTCATTGTCCCATCAGACTTAACACATGTTTGAAGATAAATAAGAATTTCAAGACAGTGTCAGCAGGGCTTTTAACCAGAACACAAGACCATTCAGAGACCAGGACTCTGAATGGCATTCTTGCACACCTGAGAAGTCAGCCCCACCTTTAATTCTTAAATGCGGGTTCCAGGATTTGAACTCCAGACCCTGATTATAGCATCTAGGCCCTGAATCACTATAACTACACCCTCTCTCTTGACTACATTGTTTTTCTTACTGTATTAATTTTGGGTTTTTTTGTCTTTGTTGCTGCTTCCATGTCAAAATTACTGGCAATAATCACACGACTAGCTGATTGGGAACATCAGGCTACTGGGCAGACCCTAACCCTCGGTGGCTTTTCTAAACCAGTTTCAAACCTCTTCCGTAGATTTGAGTCTCCTCATTCCCACTGAGCCACAATGTTTCTATGTTGACACATCGTTTTCTTAATTACATATTTTGTCCAAATGATATGTCAGAATTTACTCAGCCATTTACCCACTGCTGGAAGGTGAGTTCTTTTTAATTTTCCTCTAACACTACAACACTGCAAGGATTAGAGTGCATCCCTTACTTAACTGATTTTAGAGAGAGGAAGGGAGGGAGAGAGAGAGAAACATCAATCGGTTGCCTCCCGCACGAGCCCCAACCCCAACCTGGGAATGAAACCTGCAACCTAGATATGTGCCCTGGCCAGGAACTGAACGCGACACCTTTTGTTGTACAGATGACGCTGCAATTGGCTGAGCCACACTGGCCAGGGGGCATCCCTTTCTCTTCTGAAATGACCTTGTCTCCAATTTTACTGAAGAAAACAGAACATATCAGGTCTGAAATCCTTCCTGCCCAAATTCATATATATCTTCATCTTCGTTCACACTTCCTTCCCTGGCTGGGTTGCCTGGGAAGCTGGCTCAGAGGAGCTTACCATTCAGGAATTCATTAGGGAGCGCTCTGAGGGGGACACTGTGTGGGGAGGTAAGCAATCTTTTTCTCTCAAAAAAAAAAATTTATCTTTATGGAGATTAAATGGAAGAAAAATGGCTTTAGCTAATCTTATTATCTTGAGGCCACGTTGTACCTTACGGTAGCCCTCCTTTATATTTTACAGGTTGGGCCATTTTCTACTTAAAGGTGGGTCCCAGTGCATATATGCACGGCCCGGGTGTGTTTCTCTGCATTTCTGGTGATCTCATAGGTAAATCAACGCACATAAAGACGCGGGCAAGAACCGTGTCTCTGAGAATGTGGATGTTCCTGTGCTATCAGATCTCCTGAAACGGATCCAGCCATTCAAACGGGAACATTCGTAGACTTCGGGTAAATGGCCTCGATGTGGCAGAGGGCACCAAGGGCTGCTCATGACCACAGGACTGGGAGCTCCAAACTCAAGTGAGGGAAATGAGAAAAAGGCAACTCAAAGGAAACTGCCTCTGTTTCTCTCTGCTGTTTGGTCATCAAAACTAAGCCTGAGTCTTTCACAGGCCATCAGTGGGTTTTACCTATTGCCCACAGGGAATGTCACCAATATCAGTAAGTTTACATTCATAACACCAAAGAGACGCTTTGAGGTAGTCTTGTTTTAGCTACTTTGCAACTGCCCCTTTATGTTTTCCCAACTAGGCCAAGGTTGGTCTCTGATACCACCACCAACATGCTAGACATTTGCACCTGCATCTCTCTTCATACATCAAATTCAACATGATCAATACCCAATGCCCCACTCACAACAGCAGCTTCTCCTGACTTCCCCACTGGGCTCAGGACATTCAGCTTATTTCTGGCTTTTTCCAATGCCAGCATGGCCCTGAAGATCTTACTTCTGCAATGTGTCATAACCCCGATCCTCTCATTATAATGTCAATCACCTGTGTGCAAGGTTGCATTACCATTTAAAAAACAAAATAAAACAAAATCTTTTCTTAAACATAATCACTGCGAGTAAATGTGAAAGTAAAGAAATATTAGCAGTAAATCCAGCACCCTGATAAAACCATTCTTAAAATGTTGATGTATTTTCTTTCTGGACTTGTGTGTGTTATCTTAAAGATACTAGCTCATATATTTAAACAAAAATGGGATTAATATGAATATATTATTATAACCTGCTTTTGTTTAATATTTCATAACATTTATTTTAATGGCTACATAATATTGCAGTATGTGATCATTTATTCATCAAATCCCCTATTTGTAGATGTTTTGCTATTATAAATAACTCTGTGTTAAATATCCTTGAAATTAAATCTTTGCAAACAACCTTAATTATTTCCTTAAGATGAATTCTTAGATGTGGAATTGCTGAGAGACAGGTATGAACATTTTCAAAGGAGGCTATTAAGTACTGCCAAACTACCCTCCAGAAATATGATACCCATTTCTACTCCTACCCGTTTCCCTGCACATTCACAAACCTGGGTGTTACAACTTTGTTTTAATTGACATGAGTTTCATTCCAAAAAGTGGAATCATGTTCCCCATTACGTCCTGCTAGAAGTACACAATAGACAGTGGCTTCCTGCCCTCCAGTCTTCCCACTATGGTCCATGTGCACTTACTTCTTGGGCTAACCTTCCCAAGGACATCTCTGTGCTTGTCTGTGCACCGGGAGGTCTTCTATACAAAACTGTCCCAACTAACCTCTCCATCCTTAATCTCCACAAGTCAGCTTCCTTGCGATTACTAGGTAGTTGTGGAGGTTAAGAGTGAAAATGAGTGTTATATACCCGGTAGTTCATTTCCCTGCAGACTCTGCAGGTGCCTAGTTCTTCATTCATTGAATCAAGACATGGTGCCTTTGTTTATGCTGGTCCCTTCACCTGGAATGTCTTTCCCATGCATTTCCAGATACTAAAATCCTAACTACATGTCCAGATTCTGTCTCAAGTGCTGAATTCCTCGGAGACGTTCTACCTGTCCCTAACACGTTATATCGTCTTTTTCTAAACTTCCTTAAAAACCGTGACCTCCTTCTATCTCATGTAGCAGCATGCTTATATTCCCTTGTTTCTCCTACTGGACTGCATGTGTTGACAGCAGGATCTGTATTAGGCTCACCTTTGTACAATTTGTATTACCTGTGGCATCCTGCACAAAGGAGGCATTTCGCAGAGAGTTGAAGAGTTTAGCTCAGGCTGCTTTTATGGAAAATCTACCACCATATTGTCTAGGTATACAATAAGCTGAACAGAGAAGACAGACACAGCAAATAACCATAAATATGGTCTATAACCATAAATACAACTGCAAATAGCCAATCCTTCATTTTCAAGGAGCAGCCAACCATGTGTGCAGCCAGCGAGGGGTTATCCTCATTTTACACCCTGTGATAACGACAGCGATTCTTGTCCAAGTGTTTACTCTGTGCTGGTCTCGGGGCTAGTAGGTGGTTTACATGTCTTATCTTGTTTAAGTTGTACAACAGCCCTAGAGGTTAGGTCCTATTCCATTCTGCAAGAGAGAGATGGAGCCTTAGTAAGGCCAATTAACCTGCCTGAAATAATAGAGCCTAGAAGTGGCAGGACTCAAACCCAGCTCTGTCTGCCTCTTGCCCATTCTGCTCATGGTCTCCGTATCACCCGGATGGCCTGGCACCTTATGATGTCCTTCTGTCTAGCAAGCAGGGAGAAAGTGGGAGAGGTGTAGTTGTGGTTAAAGGAACTGGCCTAACATATGGATCCTGTTGCCAGACAGTTAAAGCATGACGTGGACACGGGTGAGTAGAATGTGGTGGGTGGGACGAAAGAGCAGACATCTCTGGGCAAAGAGGGTCCCTAAGGTTGGGTGGGCTCGTTGTAACAAGGAGAACTGGCACCCTCAGCTGGGGCTGGGAGAGAAAAATCTGGAAAACAGTACCATGTGCACCACTTAGTGCCCTGCTTAGGGCAGTAAGACTAACTTTTGAAAGGGCCTCAAATATATTGCTACACCTGGCTGTCTATGCCTCTGGGTCCAGGTGGGGCCCAGGCGGGGCCCAGCCTATGATGAAACACCTCGGTCTCTGCAGGAGGCTGGTGTGGAAAAGGCCAGACAGCAGGATACAAACTGCCTGTGAAGAAGACAGACTTTACTGAAAAGATGCAAATAAATGCATAAACTTGGAATCACACGGAATTCAATTACAATATAAATCCACAATTTGTAGAATACAATTGTAAACAAAAGGGTAGGGTGGCAAGTGACATAGAACTTTCTAGAGCACAGTGCTCAACCATTGGGGTTGGGGTAATTCATGAACTTAATTTCAAACTGTCAAAGGACATTTCTTGGGAATCATGGGCTATTAGTCATCAAAAACTGCCTTAGGGAGAGAACTTGATTGGGGGGGGGGGGGTCTTTTTCAAGTGGGATTTTGAGTCAAGAGCTCTGGGTGGGCTTCAGATTCTGCATTTCTAAGAAGCCCAGGTGATGGTGCTGCTGGCCCTTGCAACCAGTCTGAGCAGTAAGGAATCAGAAAGTGGCATGGGAAGTGGGATAATCTGGGAATGAAGGGAGGAGTTTCTGAGAAAGTATTATGTAAAAAAGGAGAAAATGTAGAAAACTAATATTTTTGCACATTATAGCAAGGTCTAGTACGCATCTGTAAAATGTATTATCCAAGTAAGAGCTCTGAGCAAAAAAATAATAATGAACCAAAATCAATTTACCTCTAGAGCTGCGAAATGCTTTAAAATGGCCCAGTACTCTCTAAAATGATCAAATCAACCTCAAAATCATCTAAATGAAAAATGCAGCCAGTGTTTAGAGTCTAACCAGGAAGCCTAGGGTACTATTTACCTCATTTTGGTTCTTTTACTTGCTATTTCTTCTGTGAATTAGATTCCTGCTTAGTACCTATTAGACTTTCTTGTTTACTGCAACTTCCAGGAATCTGGACAGCAGAGGAAATAAAGGGAATAAAGCAGCATTTCTGCTGTGCTGACACATTCCCATGTCTTTGGGAACATTCTCTCAGTGAAATGCCAGACAAAAGGGTGTCCCAGAGCAACAGGGGCTGGTACAGGTGTGGAGATGAGATGCGGGATCTTCACAGGCAAAGCGAAATCATTCACAACTACGATGGCTGGGTACGATCTCTAAACACACAAATGGAGCTAAAGGTGATACTGTGGTTGGACAGAGATGAATCAAAAGCCAAGTTACTGGAGTTACCATAACTCAGTCTCCAAATTCAGTTTTCCCTCAAACATTTTAATCTCAGATAATCCTATGACTTGGGGGTTTTTAGACTGAAGAATACAAACCTGTTATGTTTCTAAGTTGTAGGACCGAGTTCCTTAGACAATTCATTCTGTATGGTTTCCTGGGAAATTTAAGTCATGTGCAAATTCACAGAATTGCATCTGGCACTTGAAACCTGATGGACAGTGTCTGCCAGTGAGCGAACCTCCCCGACTGCTCTGAGGGACAGGACTCTACGGAGAGCTGTAGTTAATGTTTTCCCGACACAGCAGTCCTCGCCTTTCTCCTGACCTACAATATAGCTGGAAATAATGAGGAGCCAGCGTGTGCCACGTGACTCACTAAAGCTGCTCCTCGGGTATCATTTGGGCATTAAGTTGAACATTTATTCTTTCATGTCACAGGGGTATCATTCATTAAATTATGGCTATAGTCCACTAAGTGGGTCTGTGGTGGAAGGAGCTTAAAAGAGCAGTGCTTAAGGTATTTAACACATCTAGGTAATGGGTTGTTTACAGGAGCTGTCCTGACTGACTGTTTTTGTTACTGGTCGCCTCATACCTGCATATTACTCACTCTCCCAGCCAGCAGAGCCTTGGCATCCATTGTGTGCCCTGTAGGATGCCATTTTCTAGGGAACAAAGATGAAAATAAGATGCTCCCTGACCTTAAGAAGCCTCCGTGTACTGTGAGGTCAGACCCCTAATTACAAAGCATGGCATAAGTGCTACCTTTTATTTTTTAATTGTGGTAATATGCACATAACAAAAAGTTTACCAAAACTTAACTGTTTTTTAAGTACACAGTTCAATAGTGTTAAGTACATTCACACTGTTATACAACCAATCTCCAGAATTCTTTTTTGCCTTGCAACACAACTCTGTACCCATTAAACACTAACTTTCCACTTGCCTCTCCTCCCAGCTCCTGGCAACCATGATTCTACTTTCTGTCTCTGTGAATCTGACTACTCTACTAACCTCATAAGTGGAATCATATAGCATATGTCCTTTTGTGCCAAGCTTACTTCATTTAGCATAATATCCTCAAGGTCCATCCATGTGTCAAAATTTCCTTCATTTTTTAAGGCTGAATAATATTCCATTGTATGGATCTACCAGTTTTTTGTTTTTGTTTATCCATTAATCCCTTGATGAACATTCAGGTTGCTTCCAACTTTTGGCTACTGGGACGAATCCTTCTATGAACACGGGTGTACTTAAAAGAACATATAAGATGCTGCAGCAGAATTGAGGGTATCACAGAGGCAGATACATTATAGTTGACTCTGAAAATGAGGAGACTTTCACCAGCCAGGTGATGGAAGGGAAGGGTCTCTGAGGTAAGGGAGCAAGGAGGACTGATGCTTTGGCAAAACCTACACACTAGCTGAGTGCAGGGGATGTGGGCACGTTAGGAATTGAGGCTGGAGGGGTAGGTGGGAGTAGTTTTCTACAGCCTCGTCTGTTCTGGTTTAACCACTTCTTTAAGTGCCTGCCCTGGTCCCAGCTAAGGCCCCAAGTCCCAATGCTGGTGGACTTAGACACTGGCAGGACCAGGTCACAAACTTCCCGCTGGTCTCCCATGTGTATGATCCCCACCCCCTTGGGCTTCCTTCCATCGATTCTGAGTGAGCCTCTGGGCCCTTTACTGACTCCAGCTGGGGGCTCTGGTTCCTGTGTCCTGACTGGGTCATGGATTCTAGAATCCTCTTTGGTGGCTAAGAGCTGGCCACACACATAGCCCCTGCTGGAGCAGACCTGGGGTCTTGCTATTGTTCCAGCAGTGCCTCACCCAGGCCAGGAGCTAGCGGGGGACCCATAGGGGTCAAATCTATGTCTCAGAGAGAAGCAGTCTGCTGGTGGGAGAGCAAAGGATGGGTTAGAGGAGGACAAGTACATGGGATGGGCCAAGGGACAGAGAAGGGCTGCGACTGAAGGCCACCATGGGGAGAAAGAGGAGTGAGAAATACAAAGAAGTAAGAATCAACAGGAACTAGATATTGGAGAGTTAGTGACAAGTGGCCAGGGTGGACTTCCCAGGCTTAGAAATGAGTAACGAGATGTTGGCTCCATATCCTGGGTCAGGTTAAGTTCCTGCCTTGGGGCCCAGGGCTCACCAATCACCATGAGGCCGCTCACACCACAAGGAGAGAAACACTGGCAATCACACTCACGGTCAGTCTCCAAGAAAGACTGACCAATAACCAATTTGCATCCACAGAAGAACAGACTCATTCACCAGGCAGCCAACAAGCAGACGCAGCAGCTAAACCTTTAGTTGAAATCTTAAAGAGGCAAGGTGGTTTAAACAAACCTTTTCTCTTGATTTAATGAGCGCTGTCAGGTGTTTCAGTACCAGAGGCCCATCTAGACTGTATGTGAAGTTAACGTTGTCAAAGACAATCACTCCTTCGTGGGGCCAGGTGGGCGGAGGGCGTTTTTGGTATTCCCAAGGCGCTTCTTTCTCAAGGTCTGTGTATTCCATCACCCTCTCTACGGAAATCATCTGGAAGACACAGGACATCACGGGGGTTAGGAATGGAGGGTCTTGTTTATGGGTGTTAACAGACTGTAAACGAACCATTCCGGTTTCATGCCCAGTTGGTTAAGGATATCTCAGGTCTCAACACCCCCAAAGGAGAGAAGCAGGGGTTTGATGAAGGTTTGGATGATTTAAAAACTTGTTCCTTGTCTTCTGACACTTCTACTTATGGCTACTTCCCTCGACATTATATGAAAACTAAAAGAACTTAGAGAAATGAATGCTAAGATTTCATTTATCTACTTTTCATACCTGAATAAAAAAAGAGGATTTTGTCAAAGAAAAGAATACTTATAGCCACTAATCAGTAATTTATACTACAAAAGGGCCGTCTGTTATAGACAAATTAAACTGGGTAGTCATCAAACCTCATTTTATAGTCACTTTCTACTTTATCAGAAGAGCAAAATGAAAATATTTTATATTGTTTTCCTCCTTTTAGGAGAAGGTGCAAATATTCATAAAAGGAGATACCTTAGCCTGGCCAGTGTGGTTCAGTGGTTGAGCACTGATCTATGAACCAAGAGGTCATGGCTCGATTCCTGGTCAGGGCACATGCCCGGGCCTGGGTTTTGGGCTCTATCCCCAGTAGGGGGCATGCAGGAGGCAGCCAATCAATGACTCTCTCATCATTGATGTTTCTATCTCTCTCTCCCTTCTCCCTTCCTCTCTCTGAAATCAATAAAGATATATTTTTTTTTAAAAAAAGGAAATACCTTACATATTGACAAAGCCCTCCTAAACAATCACAACTCAACACTTTTGACTACACATTCCAAGAGGAAGCTTATCCTACGGAAAGGAGGGATGCCAGAAAACTCAGGTGTTCAATGCTAAAATGCTAAATGCTAAAATTAATTAACAAACAAACAACCTAAAAATAATGAATTTTTCTTTAAGCAGAAACGAGGAAATACCCATTAAGGAAAAAAATATATACAGGCCTCTAAGAAATTAGCCTATATGCATTCTGGGATTTCAGAACCTCCCTCCTACAGAGACCTTTATTACATTTGAAGACAGCTTGTGAGGAATATAAAACCTGCTGACATAGCATACATGAGACTGAGAAAAAGATGTATATATTTTATTCTACATTAACTTTAAACAGATGGAAGAAGGATCTGAAAAGCTCTGTTAGCTACGATGTAAAAATAACAGTTTTAATATTTTACATAAGAAGTGCTTTTATGCTATTGAATGGCAAAGAGACTTGAAAAGGCTCAGAACGTTAAGATAAACATTACCATATTCTCGACTTCGGCGCTCTGCCTGATGCACCACTGGAACATCCCCATGAGGGTGAGGGCGTAGGACAACGCCAGGCCAACCTGCCCGGCATCCAGAGCTGGAAAAGGAAGACGACGGGGAGTCAAGTCAGCCTCATTCTTAGCCCTGAGTCTGGCTCCTTCTGTCACTTTACCAGGAAGACGCCTTCAAAACATTTAGACGCTTTGCATACAATAATAGTAAAAGCTACACTTTTATTATCTTTTGATTGAGACCATGACACAAAAACCTCACTGCGAATTCACAGAGACTATTAAATGAGTTTATTAATTCCAAAAGGACTGCATACACCTGGCAGTATGATACAGGTGAAGAAGTCATCATTTAGACTTTACTCATTGTGGTTTCAAAGGCCATTATGTGATTTCACTTACTAGGTCCAATGCAACTACAGTTGGAAACACCTAAAAACAAAGCAGTGGGTTCTAAGAGCCAGCGCTTTCAAATCTAAAATACTACTCTCATTGTTCTGTTATTTGATGCTGCGATTTGGTGTTGTAACATGGAATAGTTAGGGAGGGCGAATTCAAGCCATGCACGCCAACACTCGCTCATCTGGTACCCACGTGGCAGTGAGGATAACATTCTTCCCTGCTGAGTATCTTTCTCCACCCCGTGCACTAGGTACCTACAACCAAGACACTTGAGTGGTCCTAAAGCTAAAATCTAAAGCCCTAAGCTGGAGGACAAAATGCTTAAGAGTAAACTTGGTTCTCTACTCACAACTACCAGACACTACCAGGATGCTCAGAGGGTCAGCTTGCTACATTTGTGTAGGTCTCAACCCATCATTCAAAGAAGATAAAAGAAACTCATCCAGACCCCAACGATCCCCTATGTGCGCCACGCTGCGGAATCACACTCAACCTGACACTGCAAACGCTCTAATACAAATCCGCTAGAACCAAACAGTATACGACATCAGACAAGGTGGCAAGAGTTTAATTTAATACTTGTAAATGCAGCTATACATTCTAATCATACCACAAATAGTTACTCCCATCTGTACTTACTTTTCGCCAGAATCAGGGACCCAAAGGCAACAACGATGACAAACATGGCACAGATGGCATCCAGACGCACGGCGAACCATCGGGACGTGGTCAGGAACAAGAACCAAGCCTCTGGGTTTGTGAACCATAGTAAGCACAATGAAAAAAGAGAAAGACCACATTAACTGCTCTGAATGAGGGGGAACATTTTGCTCAGTTGAGCTACAGACTTTTATATAAAGTTGGACGGCAGAGTCACACACCCAAGAGACCTGAAGATTCCAGAAAGCTGGGTGGATATACTTAGGAATCAGCACAGTGGCTTTGTGGGGAGCATGCACTGAAAAAAATTCAACCCTCAGGTTCTAAACAGAAATAGATAGTTCTAGAGGACATGGAAAAATGGTCTCATTGGTGCATTTCTTGCGGAGTTGGGCCTTAACGCAAAGCTCAGCCTCTCACATGGTTGATTGTTCCCAGTGCTCCCACAGCAGAGAGTGCACCTCCCAGCTTGTTTCCAGCACCTTTCATACTTACTGCAGGGCCCAGCACACACTGTTTATGCCTTAGGAGCCTGTATCTAAATGATCATCTCACTAAAGGGATCTGCATATGACGTTCTACGTGCCATTTCATCTTCAGAATATAATAAAGATCGGAAAGATGAACCAGGATTTTATAAACTTAGAGGAAATTCTAAAATTTCTCCATAGAAAAACACTTCACTGATGTAAAGAATATTATATATCGAATGGGTGACAAATCTGACAATTAGGAAACTGATTTCCTCAGTCACTTCTGCTATCCCACATGTTCTGAAAAAGGGGTTGGCAAACTATGGCCCGTGGGCAAGGAACGGCCCACCACCTGTTTTTGTAAATAAAGTTTTATTGGAACACAGCCACAGTCATTTGCGAATGCATTATCTCTGCCTGTGTTTATGCTACAACAGCAAAGTTGAGTAGTTGCGACAGACCCGATATGGCACACAGAGCCTAAGATATTTACTATCTGGCTCTTTACAAAAAAAAGTTTGCTGACTCCTGCCCCAAAGGGTCAGAAAGTCACAGGGTCTGGTGATGAAGGACAACACAAGCCAGTCGGGGAGGAAAGCAGTGGTGTGACTGGGGAGAGGATTCTGAGAGGAGTCATGCCAAGGGAGAGGAGAGGGCAGAGTTGTGCAGAGACAGGATGTGGGGCTGGTCCGAGGGGGAGGCAGAGAGAAGTGCTAGCCAACAAGGCCACCTGAGAGGAAGGTCAAGCCTCAGGAAGTGGCATGTCCCATCCTTTGAAGTCGTTTCCAGAAACTTACAGACCTGAATGCAAATCCTGATGTGCATCAAAGAGTTCCTGAAACCTCTCTTCGGTTTTGTAGGCCCGGATGGTCCAGAGTCCCTGGAGAGAAGATGATAGGTGGGAAAACACCGGGCTCCGGGCTGGGGAAGCAGAGAAAGACCAATGACAGGGAAAAGTCAGAGAGACTCGATGCAAGGAAACCAACTGCCTTCTGCCCTCTGTTGTCGCGTGTCCCACAACTAGCATAGCCAGAGCTGCCCAGAGGGCAGCCTCGGGCAGAAGGGACTATGCCTCTTCTGGAGAGGACCCTCCAGGTCAACCCTCAAACTCCTGGTCACACCATGCTTCCCTTTAACTACCTGGGAATAAAAGCTTCTCTCTGCCCTACCTTTGGGCAGACCCAAATCATAGCTAGATTTAGATAACTGAGTTCTTTCCTTGCTAACTTGTTCACCAAGGTCCTCCTCAAGCATGGCCTCCCTCCATGTTCTTCCCTGACCTCCCTTCCAGGCGGGGATTACTGTTCACTAACTTCTGAGTCGGTTGTGGTTTTAAATTGAATTTTCTGTTAAAGTACTCACCACACTGAATTAGGATTAGCTACTTATGTGTCTGTCACCACCTTCGATTATTAACCTCTTAACGGCTGGGATAAAGTCAATATATCCCTGAAACTGGAACTGTCCCTAGCACAGGCCGGGTGCATGATACGTAAGGTGACTGGGCAGTCTGCTCTCTCTCTGCATCCTGGTACATTTACTGGCACCTGCTGGTGCCCTAAGGGTCTCTGTATGGGTCACTGCACACCTGAGTATTACACTTCCCCTGTGCCCACAGCACCTGCATGGCCAAGGTGCCTTTGAAGAGTCTTAATTTCAGCTAAAGGAGCCGTTAGATATTTTTATAACTGTCCCGCTGGACACTTGCCCTGGAGTTTGGAGGTCACTGTGGCATGTGACACTGACATCACGCTCCCAGAATTTGTTTGTGGTCTTAGCAGCCATTCTCTTTTGAGTAACTGCACGTTGGGTTTGGAGCCTGATGTCACATGACTGGCCAATCGTTTCCTTGCCATCTTCTCTGAAAGCACACTGTGCATGAGCTCCAGGGTCTGGCTCAGATAGTGGCCTCAAACAGAAAATGACTGAGCCTTGCTGTCTACACAAAAGAATGGTTGGAACTTATAGCTTATTCTGCCTTCTCCACGTCCTGTCATTGTAACAAGTCATATCAGCAGAATGTTACACACCCCTAGACAACACTGCTCCGCCATCCCGTTAAAACATCTCAGAAAACCAAACCTCACAGTTGTTTAGCTGGTTTTCTTGATGCCTGAAAAGTTTTCTATAGCTTTTACAAAACTGTTCACCCACTAGTCTTTATGCAAATACTTAGGACAAATGACACCCCCCCAAAGCTTATTAATAAAAAGGAAACACACATTTGCCACAACAAAAACTCCTTTATCCTGATGAACCTGTATTTTTCCACTTGGTACATACAGAGACCATGGGAATCAGCGTTTCTCTCCTTAGCCTGCTTCCAGGAAGCTAAGTTGGTATTAGTTTGTAGTAACTGCCCACAGTTGAGGTTTCTGATATAAATATCTTCCTTCTTTATGTTTTGGCTATTAACCTTGTAGATTTAAGAAATATATTATTATCTACTTTCCTTACAAATTTTGTTTCAATAATAAAATATGTGCATTAATGAGATAAGCTCAGAACTGGTCCATCCTCTGTGATTACCTGTAGAACAGAATGATAAATCATAAAATGCTTTCCCCATTATTTTGACACTAGGAAGCTGAACAGAGTAATAGACTAAACTGATTCCTCTCCTGTGTCCTCCCGAGGGGATTATTTTCAGGATCCATTTATATGGACAGCCCAGGGAAGAAAAACCACAAACAGTGCGGCAGTACACCAAATACTGGTGACAATAAAAAGCAAAACTGAAAATAACGATGCCTATCGTTTTTAAAACAATTAACAACCACAACTTATTTGCCATTTTTTGAGTATGTGAAAGTAATATATTTTTCAAATGTATCACTTCTGACATGAGTGTATTTCCTGACACCTCCTATCCTTTCCCTCATCTTTTCCTTTCCTTTGTCATTTCTAGTAAGTTCAGGGGGGAAAAAATCTCTGTTTTTCTTCTATATTAGTTAAAACATGATAAAATATTTTATATCTCAAGAAAACGTTTATTGCCTTCCTGCTCTGGATTAGGAAGTATGTCATGCCCAGGACAGAAATGGTCCCCATCTTCACGGTGCTCACATTCCCACAGATTATTATTCCATGCACATACTCCATTCTTTCCTTGTGCTAAACTGAAAACTGCACCTAGTATGACACTGATCTACCTACTTTAAAGGCCACACTAATAGCGGTATTTTGTGTTTGTTTGTTTTTAAATATATCTTTCTTGATTTCAGAGAGAGGAAAGGAGAGGGAGAAGGAGAGATAGAAACATCAATGATGAGAGAGTCATTGATCGGCTGCCTCCTGCACGCCCCCGACTGGGGATCGAGCCCACAACCCGGGCATGTGCCCTGACCGGGAATCGAACCTCAATCACCTGGATCCTAGGTGGATGCTCAACCACTAAGCCACGCCCAGCCAGGCACTAATGGCGGTTTTAATATTCAATTATCTAATGTTAACTTTGTGAGAAATTTTGGAGTATAGTCCGCAGAATTTCAGGAGTCTCCTGAATTATGGCATGAATGGAAGCTAGCTTGCATCGCCTTCCCAACCTGAGCACCTTGGTACTCACTTGTAGATTCCAGGCGTTTGACATCTCTTGACGTTTCTAAGAAGTATCTCCGAAGAACAAAGAAAACGATGCCAAGGGGAACCAGAGGTATTGCAATCCAAGGAATCACAGCCACCGCCACGCCTACCACACCAGTCACTTGCAGAAATGTCTGAAATAGTGAAAATAGATACAGAGGTCCCCTGTGATATTGTGATTTATAATAATAAATAAATATTTGGTCTTTGCCCCCACTTCTGGCACAGAGCTCCCAAACCCCACAGAATTTAAGTGTTGAGAGTGATCAAGGTATCCTTTGTTATGTTAATGAAGTAACTTTAGGAAAGCACCTACGGATCAGAACTCATTGCCAATGGAGCCAACCTTCAGTTAGAAGATTGAAACTTTCAGTCCCACACCCTGATATCCGGGGAAGGAGTGAGGGGCTTCAGGTTGAATCAATTGCTAATGGCCAATGACTTAGTCAATCATGACTGCATAATGAAGCCTCCATAAAACCCCCCAAAGACAGTTCCTTGCCCTTTTTTCAGAGAGCTTCCAAGCTGGAAAACCAAAATACTTTGCCACCATGATGAGCCCCAAGCTCCACAAGGACAGAATCTCCTTGGGCTTCATTCAGGACCTTGCCCTATGTGTCTCTTCATCTGGCTGTTGATTCAGATCCTTAGTATTCTTTGTAATCAATCAATAATCTAGTGAGTAAACGGATTTTCTTAAGTTTTATGAGTGGTTCTGACAAATTAACAGAACCCAAGGAGGGGTTGCAAGTGAGTCTGAAGTGAAGCGTGGTCTTGTAGGACTGAGCCCTTTGCCTGTGGAATCTGATTGTATCTCTGGGTAGGTAGTGTTAGGACTGAGTTGAATTCTCAGACACCCTGCTGGCGTCCAAGAGTTGCTTGTTGGTGTGGGGAAGCCTCCATACCCACGTGTTAGAAATGGGTCTGGGAACCTTTTTCACCTCCTTATCAAGAATTCTTTTCAAAAACAGATTTAATGAGTTTTTTGTTAGAATTAAATTTCTCACATCCAAAGAGTTGTTGCAAGGGAAGGAAATATTTTCCCATCCAATGAAGTAAGAAAACCATAGGGATGGTCCTATTGATATTTATCGAATGCTTACTCTATGCCAAACACGACGATAAGAACTTTCTAGGGATTAGCTCTTTTGATACACTCAGTAGCCCCGTGTGACAGGCATTACTATTTTCCTTATAGTAATGAGAAAATCTGAGACTCAGAGGAGGTAAGACTTGAATCCCAAAGTATCATGAGCCAATAGATATCACCAGGGAAATTAGCAAGCAGTTATCACACAGGAGGAATCAGAAGATTCAGCTATAAACACAGAGACAAAGAAGTGGTTAACTAAATTCAGTACTCAGAAAAGAAGGGAAAATATATAAATGTTTACCTTTGGAAGGGGGTTCTGCTTTCTTGGTTTTCTACCTACAGTTAACATTTACTGTGTGCTGACTATGTATCTGGCTGCACATTAAATACTTCACATGTATGAACTCATTTAATTCTCACAATAGCCCTATTGAGTAGTAGTTATATTATGTCATTTTATAGATGGAGACACTGAGGCTCAGGAAGAGGAAAAGCAACTTGACCCAGACTGCAAAGCATATGTCAAGGAGCCCGTGTTGTCAGCAGTTATGATATATTTAAGCTTGCCCCTAATTTGGCCAAGTTTATTACTGTCCAGAAAAAAATTTTTGACTTATTGGAGCCTCCGAATTTGTCTTTAGTTTTCCCTCTAAACACCCTGCCTGCTATGAAAGTGGGGTCGAATGGTGGGACATGCAGATGCATACTGGCATGGGCCAAGGCTCCAAAGTTTATAATCTTTGATGGATACAAATCCATGGCCATCTGCACAAAGCACAGGGTTAGGAAACACAGGGAGGAATACAGGACCCCATTTAGAGGGTTCTAAGAAGAGACTTATAACCAAATTTCACAGGCGACTTTAACAAACAGAATGTCATGAAGAATTTGCAGGTAGTAATCAAAGTTGATGGAACTTTTGACCAAGAAGGAGCCAGGCAGCAAAAATTAACACAGGTTCTTCTGTGTCGTCTCAGCACCAGCATCTGCATTCTCTATCTGCCAGCCCAGGGCCTTGCCCACCCTGCCACCCAGGCCAGTGACCGAGGCGCAGTCTGCAAGGGAAGGATTATCGGAGGTGATGTCTGCGCAGACCTAGGTAGGTTATCATTTCACAGCTCTTCCAAATCAGTTTTCTCAGAGGGTCCTCACAACCACCTTGTGAATGAGAAGAGGAAGAACTGTCATTTCCATTTACAGATAAGGAAAGCTGGGAGGTTAAGTGGCTGTCCCAAGCTCTCCCTGGAAGTTACGACGTATTATGGAGAAAGCTAGGAGCACACTGCACTTAGGGATCCATTCATAGCTACAGACAAAAGGAATATGAAGGAAGGAGGAAACTTCTAGGCATGACACTTTGTGGCCAGGACCCCTTGTGAATCAAACTGCAATATCTTGATGCAGACCCGTGCTTTTACTGTTTCTCCCAGTCTCGACTGTGGTTATCAACACAAAACCCAAAGTCAAGAGAATAGGATTCTGAAGGAACAAAATTTGATAATAAATGGAGGAAAACAGGGCTGTCTGGCTTCTTTCCTGTTCTACCTACAGCTGAACAATTTCTTACAGCTACTGGATTAACTGATGCATCACACCCTGCTATGCCCATTAGGAAGCCAAGCCTCTCCCTTCATGCTCGTGGGGAGGGGTCCTTCTGGCTAATTCTATGCCTGGTCTAAGGTAATCACGAGGCTTGCCATCATCAGTTGTCAGGGTGGAATAAGTGACTGTGGCTTTTCTCCGGCTGCTGTATCTAAGGTCTATTTTGTTTGAATATGTACTATTGAAACAAGATGGACAACAAACCTCACGCGTACTACAATTTCTGACCTCTCCATATTTCCCCCTCCAACTCCAGGCCTTCCAAAGATTGACAACCTCAGGAAATTGAAGGCAACTCAACACTCTTTGTGATCTTTACTTATTTCATGCCATGTCCTTTTTCTTCTTAGGGGAAAGCCTTGCTTCTTCTTAGTGAAGACATACTTGCTCTGAAATTGCTGAGCATTCAGGGAGATGTAAGGGAAAAAGGTGGTGGATCTCTGAATCAATAAAACCAAACCAAATGCCTGCTTATCAGATTATTTCATATTTTCAAAAGAGAAGATCAATTTGACATTTTTTATTTTGTGCATCAGGAACTGGTATCAATATCAAGAGAAATACAAAAGCTAGATTTTGCACACCACTGAATCCCGGGAAATTCAACCTTATCCACTCCATCCAGGTTGGCCTTCCTGCTAGCAAGCATCCTGATTTGGACGTCAGGATGACTAAGGTAGAGAACCCCGTCACCACCACCTACGAAGGGATGTCTACATGTACCCCTTACTCTCAGAAAGCTTGCTGCCCTGTGAGCAGCTGTTTCTGACAAACCACACTGGCATCTAAATGAATATTAAGGAGGTATACAAAAGCAAAAAAGGGAAAAGAGCTTACGAAAGATGTTAATGACTTCGTTTAAAAACCTGCCCAATCAAAAACTTTGAAAAATAAAAACACTGTTTCATTGCTAGTGCCCAATGGCAAATTTCCTCCTAATATTGAAGAAATCCCACAATTCTCTAGATCTAGTTGACAACCAACGAAATGTCAGTTACTCATCCTCTCAAATACTAATAATGGATAACATTTCATACAGCTTGCCATGTGTCCTCACATCATATCCTAGGAGGCGGGATTATCACCTCCATTTCCAAAGCAGGAAAATGGTCTTCAGAGAGGTTTAGTAATTTACCCCATCAGATAATTCAGTCACTTTTGACCCCAAGCCTGTTCTTTAAATCTCTGCATAATATTGTATCCCATATACATATAAGATTCATATTTGAAAAAATTAATATCTAGATATGATCCTATTTTATATTATTTTCCCTTTTTTTCTGCATTTTCTAGTTTTGCTGGGTTTCTTGTGGTTGTATCTGGTCTCTCCCATGAGGCAACCAGTCCTAGACTCCCAGCTAATTAGAGAATAACAGCCTGCTCAGTTCACAGAGCACAACTGATCATTAAAAGATCTGTAAAATGCTTGCTAATAGAATACACTAACAGGTGTTGATTTAAGAATTATTGTTTAGCCCGGCTGGGCATGGCTCAGCCGTTGAGCATTGACCTAGGATCTAGGAGATTGCAGTTTGATTCCCGGTCAGGGCACATGCCCCAGTTGAGGGCTCGATCCCCAGTAGGAGGTGTGTAGGAGGCAGCCGATCAATGACTCATCATTGATGTTTCTATCTCTCTTTCTCTCCCCCTTCCTCTCTCTGAAATCAATAAAGAAATATTTTTTTAAAAAAGAATTGTTTAAATTAAAAAAATACCAAACACACACAACACAGTTTCTTAAGATAGATGAGTTCTAAAGCCCAGAAAGCAAAATGACTTGCAGGAAAAAGAGCCAAATTTAATTTTAATAGACACATAAAACCCAAGACCCAAGGACGCAAAATGAGGCTGAGTTTTTTATATGTTCAATGTCTGCATCTGGATGGTGGTAAAAACACTAAAATTTCTCTAGGAAGTCTCTTCCTTTAGAATTAACACTGCATTCTAACATTATAGATTTTAACATATTCCATTCCGAAGGACAATTTTAAATACAAGGACCTGTTTGCCTGTTTGGCATTTAACTACCAAACTGACTACAGTACTGTAAGAGTTCCTAGGTATCTACCCACGATTGACTTTCAACTTAATTCCATGGAATTCTGTTCCTGCCAGTCTTTGTGAAGCTTGTGCCAAAGAACATGTTTTCTATAAACAGCAGTTAAAATGTATTCTTCTTATTCTATGCAAATAAATATGTCACCCATACTTCTGGCTCCCTCCACTACTATTGGAACTCTTCCTGCTCGCATACTTACATCAGGCACAGAGTAAAATATGTATTTAATCATAAGGCCACTTAATCAGTAGACAGTACTTTTATTATTTGTTTACAGTATTAAAAAATAAAACAGGGATCATTAAGATGGCTAACACCTCAAAGGGATTTCAAAGCTTTTAAATCTGCTGTCAGTCAGACTCTAAAGAATTCTGTTCCAAGTTGTGATAAGTGCAAATCATCCAGATTGCCTTAAACTATTACTGATCATGCAAAAGATATGACTTAAGTGCAATAAACAAAGCAAGATTCACTTCTTGGCAAGAAAACATGGCAAGATTTTCTTCTGATTTGGAGAAAGAAAAAAAATGATACCTAGTTTTTTGATCAGTAAGCTCTTTAGTGATGTGGGTGTAGGAGAGATTCTTCTATCTATTTATTTTGGAAACATATAAGAGAAAAAATAACCGTTCCATAAAATGACTATCACATAGATTGTGCTGCTGGCTAGTACAAGATTCTTGTGGAGGCAGTAAAATTTTGAACAGGGCTACATAAAATTCTAAAAGTATTAAGAAATAAAATGTAATTCCTATCAAATACTACTCATTAGACTTCAATTATAGATAAATAGAAGCAAAGGGAAAACTATGGAAGACTCTTAAATGTAAGCTCCTATACCTTAATACCAACCTAGGGTTAGTATTAAATCTGCAGGTGTAAGTTACCTGCTGATATGGCACCTTGCATGTCTTAGGGAGCTCAAAGGTTAATTCCCTCCTTGACCACCTGTTTCTTTTTACCTCACCCAACTCAGTTTACTCTGTTAAATCAAAACTTTACAAAACTTTGGTGAATGAAGAGGTCTACACAAACTCTAAGATTAAGCTTTCTAAACTTGTCCTTTCCTTGGGATACATCATTCCTTTCATTCCTCATTTGGTCTGGGATCTTTTCATACCCACACCAGCTCTGGGACTTGTGTAACCTTCAGTTAGCTCTTCATCCTGAATCCCAGCTAACTCTACTGAAGAGTGGAATGGTGGGGTATGGCTTATAGTTTCTTAACCAACACAATAGATAACAGGGCAATGTAATGCACTTCTTCCTGCTTTGTGATCAGCATATCTCATTAATCAACAGCTCCCTTTCTACCTTCCTCAGTGTTAGAGCTTATTATGAAATTCAAGGCTGTAGTCTATCTATGTGCTACTTTTATAAGGTACCCCTTAAAATAAGGGCACACAAAGATGGAGGTAAAAAGTTGGAAAAGGGTACCCGATGAAAACACCACCCAAAAGAGAGCTGTTGTCTACCTATACCACTATAAACATAACAGCTTTAAGTTAGGAAGGATTCATAGAAATAAAGAAAAACATTTCATAAAAATAAAGGGTCAATTTATACAGATGATATAAAAACATCTAAATTTATATAAGCTTAATAACTTAGTGACAAAATGTATACAGCAAAATCTGACAGAACCCAGGAGAAATAGACAAATTCATACTCCTAGTGGGTATTTTGAACCCATCTCAATAACAGATTGAACAAACATAAATATCAGTAGATATAAAGATTTGAAAACATGATTAACAAATTTGACATAATTAAAAATATACAATATTGCAGCCAATAACTTAATACATTCTTTTCAACTTCATATTCACTATGCTATAGAAGCAAGTAGCAACAAACTTCAAAGAACAGAAATTGTATACAATATATTTTGACCTCAGTGGATTTAACAAGATATCAATAACAAAACAGTAACTAGAAAGTCACCAAATGTTTAGAAATTCAGTAATATGCTTCTAAATAACACATGGTTCAAAGAAATTATAATACATTTTGAAAGATTTTTACAGAACATAAAATCTATTAATATTAAAATTTGAGGGCAGCAACTAAAGCTGTATTTAGAGGAAAATGTATAACTTTAAACATATACATATATGTATACACACACACACACACACACACACATATATATATATATATATATATTTTTTTTTTTTTTTAAAGAAAGGCTACCAGTAATACACGGGGAATCTCTGTATCTTCCTTAATTTTGCTGTTAACCTAAAACTGGTAAAAAAAAAAAAAAGTTTTATTAAAAAAAGGTTAAAAATCAAGGGCTTAAAAATCCATCTTAAGATAGAAAAAGAACAGCATATTAAACTAAAGAATGTAGCAGAATGGAAACCAGAAAAAAGTAGACATTAATGAAACAGAAAACTAACTTCCAGGAGAGAAATCAACAAACCCAAAGCTTGGTTCTTTGAAAACATCAATGAGTAAACTCCTACCAAGACTAATTAAGGAAAAGAGAGGGAAAAATTATCATTATCATGAACTAAAATGGGAGAAAACAAGAGATACCACACACATTAAAAAGAGCATATAATAAACATTGTTTTAATAAATTTAAAACCCTTATTGCAAAGTCAAATTTCTTGAATAAGTACATACCAAAAATGACAAAAGAAAATAGAAAATCAGAATAATTCCTTACCATTTTAAGAATCTGAATCCAAAATTCAAAAATTTCTCACAGAAAAGACTAGAGGCTAAGATGGCTTCACAAGTAGATTGTACAAAAAAAGCTTTTTACCAAATTTTTCGACAGAACTTGGCCCCAGCATTATCATGATATAAAAACCAGACAAAGTCCATTAAAAGAAAGCAAAATTGCAAACCTGTCTTAGAATACTAAATAACATACCAATAAATGGAATCTAACAATAAAAAGGGATAATACTTCACAATTGAACATAGCTAGGGAAGCCCTGAATCTACAGGGCAGGCTGGAACTCTTGGGCAGGAGCTGACACTTATTCAAAAGCATAATTTCTTTTTCTTCAGGAAGTCTTAACTCTTAAGGTCTTTCAACTGACTAAGTCAGGTCCACCTAGATAATCAATTGATTATGGACTTGAATCGCATCTACAAAATACCTACGCAACAACACCTAGATTACTTTTTGATTGACTAACTGGGGAATGTAGCCTAGCCAAGCTGAATGTAGCCTAGCCAAGTTGATAAAACTGCCCATCATCACAAGGAGGAAACACTTCCCATCTCCTTTCAGAAGGCCAGCATAACTCTGATACCAAAAACTGACTAAATATTCTTGATTTTAAAAAGTAAAAACTCTCAGCAAATTAGGAATTAAAGGAAACTTTTTCAATCTTACAACAAATATATACTCTGAAAATTGCAGTTAACATCATTCTTAATAGAAAAATATTGAAAGATTTTTGCCCTATGAGAGTATAAGAAAGTCTTATCTCATGATTTCTATTTAACATTGTTCTGGAAGCTCTAGCCATAGCAGTAAGTCAAGAAAAGGGCATAAAAGTCATAGGTACTGGAGATGAAAAAGTCAAATTGTTATTATTCAAGTATGGCAGGAGAAAAACAAGTACCGCATGATATCATTTACCTAAAAATGAAAAACCAAATATAAGCTCATAGATATAGAGAACTGATTGGTGGTTGCCAGGGGAGTGGGGGTGGGTGAATGGGTGAGGGAGTTAAAAAGTACAAACTTCCAGTTATAAACAAGTCATGGGGATGTAATGTACAGCATGGCGACTATAGTTAATAATACTGTATTGTATACTTGAAAGTTGCTAAGAGAGTACAAATATTGAATCATTATGTTGTATATCTGAAACTTATATGTCCATTATACCTAAATAAAATAAAAATACAAAGCACTTCATTACCATACTATTATGGCACCTCGAAGTCAACAATACTTCCTTAATATCATAAATTACCTATCATGTTCAAACTTCCCTGACTGTCTGATTTTTAAGTAATTAATTTGAATTAAAATGTAGATAAGACAGCACCGCCCCCCCCCCCAACACACACATTGCATTTGGTGGGTATATCCCTTAACCCATCGGTTGCTGTTCCTTTTTTTGTCCTTGCAATTCTTTAATTTTTTTATTTTCCAATTATAGTTGACGTACAATATTAGTTTCAGGTATACAACATAGTGATTAGACATTTATATATCTTACAAAGTAATCTTCCCCATAAGTCTAGTATCTTAATCTGACACCATATGTAGTTATTAAAAGATTATTGACTATATTCCCTATACTGTACTTTATATCCCCTTGACTAATTCTATAACTGGCACTTTCTTACTTCTTAATCCCTTCACCTTTTTAACCCATCTCTCCAACACCCTCCCATCTGGCCATCATCAATTAGTTCCCTGTATCTTTGTGTTATTTTTGTTTTGTTTGTTCATTTATTTTGTTTTAGATTCCACATATAAGTGAATTATATTTTACTTGTCTTTCTCTGTCTGACTTATGTCACTTAGCATAATACCCTCTAGGTCCATCAATGTTGTTGCAAATGGCAAGAGTTCATTCTTTTTTGGCCGAGTAATATTCCATTGTATCCATGTACCATCTTTTCTTTAACCATTTGACTATCGATGAAAACCAGACTTTTGATTGAAGAATTTAAACCACTTACATTTAAAGGAATTATTAAGAGGTATGCAAGCCGGGTGTGGGGAGGGTAAACAAAAAAATAATGGCTTCTGCCTGCCCTTCTGTCCGGGAGAAAGCTGCTCCTCTGTCCTCACTCTGAAGCCAGACAATGCAGTTCCTCCCTGTATGTCCCTGGCACTTTTCAAGCTGCTGCCCCCGCAATGGAGCTCAGAGCAAGTGAGTCTGTTGGTGAGTAAATCCATGCACCAGCCCCTGAAGGGGCACCTGGGACTCCAGCAAGTGGCCTGCTCTTTCACTCAGCCACTATTCCTGCTGGTTTTCACAGCCAGAGTTACGGGGATTTCTCTTCCTGGGAGTAGGACCCTGGGCTGAGGAGCATCAAGTGGTACCCCCCTAACTCCTGGAGGGGGTACCACTGCTGCCCGGATATTCCCTACCCCCATTTCTTAACTGTCACACTGTGAGTGTGGGGCCTGTCCCCCCCCCCCCCCGGCATCTCCAGCCCTCCTACAGTATCAATGTAGCCTCTGAATAGCCCTAATTATATAGGACCTTCTGTTCAGCTAGTCTTCAGGCTGTTCTCAAGGGCAGTTGTTCTGTAGTTTAGATGTAATTTTGATGTAGTCACGAGGGGAGGGGAGCATGGTGTTTACCTACTCTGCCATCTTGACAAAGAGTTCTTCCTTGCAATTTATTTGTGAAAAAAAATCTCATCTTTTGTCCTTTAGTTTTGTTTCAGGATTTGCTGACTGCATCCCATGGTGTCATTTCACATATTCCTCTATCGCTTGCATTTCCTATAAACTGTTAGCCACGGGAAGCTTTTAAAAGTGCACACGTCAAGCCAGGCCAGCGTGGCTCAGAGGTTGAGCACTGACCTATGATCCAGGAGATCTCAGTTCAATTCCTTGTCAGGGCACATGCCCAGGTTGTGGGCTCGACCCCCGGGGCGGGGAGCTGTGCAGGAGGCAGCCGATCAGTGACTCTCATCATTGATGTCTCTATCTCTCTCTCCCTCTCTCTTCCTCTCTCTGAAATCAATAAAGATATATTTAAAATAAATAAATAAATGTGCACATGTCAAGACCCTCCCCCCCAAAAAATGTGTTCAGAAGGACTGATGTGGGTGCTGGGAATCTCTGACTTTCCTCAGATCCCCAAGTGTGTCCAAGTCTGGCCTCAGGTTTGGCAACTGCCAGCCCATAGGACTCTACCAGTAGCCACAAGTCAGCCTCAGCCACAGCAAGTATCAGGCAGACACTATGGTTCTCATCTCCAGGGCTGGGCAGTGGGGGCGGTCACTGCAGGAAGGTGTCAGCTGTCTTCTATGGGTTAACTGAGACTCACAGTGGGAACTTTCTGGGAGCCCCCGTGCATGTGCCTCCTTCCTCTAACCCAGGTTAGGGAAACTTCTCAAGTGACGAGGACCTGCCCTGGCCTTGAGAGTATGTGTCGGAGGAAGAGCAACACTCTTGCTGCTGTGGTCCCTGAGGATAAGTGTGCTGTGTGTCCACAGGGTGGGTGACTTCACCCAGCCTAAGGGCCACAAGCTGCTGACTGTGCCCCCTTCTATTCTGGGCTGCTGCGCAGGGGGCCTGGGACACAGGACAAAGCCTGTGCTCTTTCTGGTCTGCTGATAGTCCCCCTCCCCCACTCCCCAGGACCAAGTGTCCACTGCTAACTGCCAGCACTTCACTGCCATGGTCCACAGCAGTCCCAGTGATCTTCCCATCGCCTTCATGAGATCACTGCACTACCCTGCTCTAAGCCCACCCATGACTCCCATCACCCTGAAGAGGTCCACACTCCTCGCCATGGCTGACGAGGCCCAGCACAGTCTGGCCCACACCTACTTCTCCCATCACGTCTTCATTCTTTCCTCCTTCCTCCTGGGCCACACTGGTCCTGGAAGAGGCTGACCTCATTCCAGCCTCAGGGTCTCTGCATTTGCCATGTCATCTTCCAGGAATACTCTTCCTCCAGGTCTTCACAGGACCCACCACTCACATATCCACTGAAAATTCACCTCCTCCAAGAAACCTTCCCTGAGCACCTTGTGCAACCTAGCACCTCCCCATCACTCTATCTTATCCTACCTTACTTTTCTTTATAGAATTATCATTATTTGAAATTATATTGTTGATCTGTTTGCTTCTTCCTTTCCTTTGTGAATGTTTTGAGGGGAGGGGCTTTAGTCATCTGTCACCAAAATATCTCAAGCAACAGGCACAGGTGCTCAATAAATATCTGTTGAGTAAATCAATAGAAAGAGGGGTGGATTCATAGATGAACACAGGATTTTCTCAATCCCGCCTCTACACACACACACACACACGAAAGGACTCATTGGTTTCAGCCTGAGTCCTGCTCCGATTTGCACAGGTGTCATTGCAAAAGCCACTAGAAGCTATACCCGAGGGTCCTTTTTTGGAGGCAGAAGGTCTTACAGGACCAGGTACCCCACATGGGGATGTACTTCACAGGAACAGGGAGGTTTGGGGGCCTCATGTTGGAAAACTGGATTTCAAGTCAAACACTGGCTTTTACAGAAAATTATTGATCAGTAAGGGACCCCACTGAGGACAGATAGGCTTGGAAATAAAAGAGCAGGTAAGCCCTGGGGGAAAGGGGTTGGTGCTCAACATTTTGCAAGGAGAAGGACTTCCTAAGTCTCCCTACTCTGGTCCTGAGACCACAGACTGGAGGCTCCCTGGGTTACCACAGGCTGCTTCTTTCATTTCAAGAAGCCCAGCTCCTCCTAGTTTGTATTGGTGGCTGCTGGCAATTGCTCGGGGCAGGAGCCCATCTGGTAGATGGGGTGGGCCCCCGCTAAGGCCACTCCGCACCCTCTCTTTGCCCTTGGATCCTCCTTGGCTCACAGAGTATAGACTTTTCTTCCTTCTGTCCAAGAAGGGACTCTAGAGGATTGAGCTGATGAACATCAGATTTTCTGCCAGGCCAGCTTCAGCCCTGGGATGTTCAGAGCAGCCTCTCCCTTCAAACCTCAGCTTCGGAGCCTCCTTGCCCATGGCTGTTCAGTATGGAAGGAGGCTCCTGGCTGAGGGAAACTCAGACAGAATGGCTCAGGTTGTAATCACCAGGGGTGGGCAGTGGGGGCCACTGCAGGAAGAGGCATGAGCACAGCTGTCTGAAGCAGTAAAATGTTTGTCCTCTCTGCAGAGTACCTCAGCCAGCAAGCTGCTGTGGGGTCAGCCTCTTGCCACCATGGTCCTATCACCGAATTTTGGGGTTGGAAACAACCAAGGTCTTTGTCCAGCTCTTCCACAGGGTGATGTCTCTTGAGTGCTCTCATCTGGAGACTGGTTTCTCTGATTCTACCTTTGCTGGGGTGGCCAAAGGGGCATCCCCATAGGCCTGGCAGCCACCGACCAGATGGTATTTCTCCCCATGCCAACCCCCCTGGGTTTCTCCATACCTTTGGTAGAGGACATGGTAGTGACCAGGACATGGTATAGGAGGGAAGGTGGGAGCCAGTGCTGCTGGAAAAAAACTCACAACTAATCACTTGTGCTGTATACTATCCTGCCAGGACATCCCCCCCTCATGTCTCTTCCAGCTTCTTGCTGAAGCCTTCTAGTCTGCTTGGCATCCAAAACACAGCCTTGGCCCATCACTTCTACGATTCCTCTAGAGAAGGGGTGTTGGCTGCGAAAGCAAGTCTGTGGGGCCTGGAGCAGCAGGAGACCAGAAAATCTTCCCCACTCCCAGAGAAAACAGAATCCGAAAATAATTGCAATCATGATCCCCTCCATCTCTCCCACAATAGAGAAAAGATTTCTTACAGCCTGCCACTTCTGAGGCTTTAAGGAAATGCCTTCCAAGTTTTGGAAAATAATCTACTACAAATCGTTTTAGAACCTCCCCCACATGGGCAACTCCTCTCAGGCCCCATTCATGCTGCTTTTTTCAACCACACTGAGCTCCAGCCCTCTGGTACTCTTACCTAGATTAGAAAAATGCCAAATACTGAGGCAGAGTGGCCTGGAGGTCCAGAGCCAGATTCTGGGTCCCAAGCCTAGGCTGACATCAACCCAACCTCCTGGGACACCATTTCCTCACCACTTCATCACTCCCCTTGGTTCTTCTGCTCTTCCCATGGGTTGAGCCCACGCTTTCCCCCAGTACTCAGCAGCTCAGCCCAGGATGCATCTGAGGGGACCTATGTGGATGTCTAATGACAACACACTGAAGGTGATTTGGTTTAAAGTGAGGTTCATGAGTGGAGCTCAACAAATCTTCCTCAGACTTCTCCATTTATCAATTGTCAAAAAAATGCACTTGATTTTTGCTAAGAGGCCCACCAGTAAAGGGTCTGAATGGAAGTATCTTATAGCCCAAAGGGAAAGTTACACTGATAAAGATGAGCACCTTTCTGAACACTTGCCCAGGACTGACACTGCACCTGTCCTCAGCAGTGAGCAGGAGCACTGTGCGTCTCCAAGAGGGCCCCAGGCCAATGGCATTATGTATACCTAGGGTAGTTCTCAGAAGTGATGGACAAGCCCAAGAGGATCATGTGGCAGCCAGCTAAGGTTGTGTGTACACCAGTCCTGTACAGATGCCCAGCCTAGGCCCACCTGCTGTGCGGCACTCCCAGGGAACAGAGGACAAGTTAGATTCAATGCAGACGATCCTGTCAGTCATCTGTCTCAGGCAACCAAACAGATGGCTATCTGGTAGAGAACTAATGGGGAAGGGTCCCCGGGAACAACACATTTCCATAGTTACCTTGCCATGGAAAGCGGGAGGTCAAATAAGGAATCAGTGACTTCAGGCTCTCAAGGTTTTGTGGAGAGCAGGCTAGAGGCAGAGGCACCCTGCCTGTGCCCTCACACCTATGCCCTAGTCAAACAGCCACTCTGTGGAGCACACCTGCAGGCTGGCATGCTCTAGGGACCACAGCGAGGCAAGGGAACCCCACATTCTGAGAAGAGCAGGAGAAGCAAGATTAACCTAAGCTGGGTTTACAGCACTGACCCTAAGAGATGTGTGTGGACTGGCAAATCAAGGAAGGCTCCTTGGGGGTGGGCCTGAAGGACAAGTGAGATACAGACTCGTGGAGGGGAGGGGGACAGCACTTCAGTCAGGGAGAGCAGAGACAAGCTCTCCTTGACCTTGTTCTGCCTCAAATGTCAATTCATAGAGCCCTCATGTTTTTAGAACTGAGGACTCAAAAAAACATGAGGCTAAAGGGGCCAACCCAAGGTTATACAGGGGGTGGAGGCATGTTCTGCTCCATGGTAGGGCTTTTGGACTTACAGCTGAAAGAATGTAAGGACATGCTCATCACATTTCAAAGTGACACTGGGAGAGATGTTAAAGGTGCTACAAGGCAAAGTGAGGATGCTGAGTGACTTCACAGAGTGGGAATGATGGGTCCATTTTAATATGAAATTGAAAACAAATTCATGACAAAATGAAAACCCAATCAGTACACTCCTCTCTCCTCCAAAAGGAAAATAACAGCAATGGCACCACCATGAAAGGGTGAGCTGTGGGCGCAGCAGCCACCCAGGTGAGAAACAGGCAACACTGAGACAAGGTGGTATCAAAAGACCATCTGGTGCTACTCAGAGGAGGAGGCAGACAACTCTGCCCTTAGCATGGTCAGGCCCACAGAAAGCAATCGTATTTGCGGCACCCTTGATACAGTGTGGCCCAGAACTTCCTAGTAGTGAGAGAGAACCTTCTTTAGGAGGGGGACTCCTGTGGCTGACCTTTAATAAGCAAAAACAGGACATTTGTTTGCTGGGGCTGTTGCAGAGGAATGTGCTCAGGAGGTCGATTGCCTGGGCTACCTTTTTAGAAGTTGAATAATTGGGTTGAGAACCACAGCACTTTCTTTCACTCCTAAATTGCTTGAATTTGCATGATGCATGTTGGGGAGTGATAGGAGGTAAAATGTGAAGGAGAGGACTCTGGAGGAGGTTTGTCCTGACAGGTGGGCCAGCAGGAGACCACTCAGGTTCTCCAAGGCTTCAGAGAAATTACTTGTCTGGGAGCATCCCTTTGATCTGGTGAGGCTACCGGTATCCTCTCAGGACCTGGTTGGGAGTCTGGGGAAGGCAGAATAGCATATACAAATGATTTATCAACTTAACAGGGCTTGAAACTCACCTGAGGATTCCACAGAACAATTTAAAAATACCTGTAAGTGAATTCTTGGGCCAACCCTCAGAAAACATCCAAAACTGGAGTGGGGCTCGGGGCATCTGCACTTTAACTTCCCTAGCTGTTCTGACACTGTGGTCCATGGATAGTGACCAAGTTATTGTCTGAACTGGTGGCTTTTGAGAGTCAAAGTGGGCAATATTAAAAACTGCACCAGGCATAGGTGTGAACAAGGACTATTCAAGGGAAACACAGCTATAGTTGTCCTATGCATGAATCACACTTGACAAAAGCTAGCGTGACAAAAACACAACCCTGTGTACAGTATTCAGGAGGTAGGCTTTGACCTACTTACTATGTGACTCGAAGCAAGTTATTTTATCCCTCGGAACCTCAGTTTCTTCGCATGGAAAAGAGAGCTTCATTGTACATTTAGTACAAAATTCTCTTTTGGCAAAGGCAGCCCTGGGCCCATTTCTGTTCTCTACAACCTGATCCTTTTCAGTGTGCAAGTATGTTTAAATTGTTTTGTGGAGTTTTATATTTGACTCTCAACTATGCATTACTTTAGGCAAAGCTTATATAATGTTCTGAGCCTGGAACCTAGGAGATAGCGAAAGGATGCTATATGCTTGTTTTGCCAGTTTGATAAAATACTGTAATCCTCTCTCCTCTTCCTCTGTCACCAAGAGATGGGAAAAAGGGCAGAGATTGCAAATGCGCACCAAGCAATCCTCCTGTGACAGTGGGCCTCTCATTCTTCTGCCAGTACTTCCCAGAGAGATTTCGTCCAGAGCAATCAAGCATTCCATTGACATTGTTGATGAAGAAAATTTCTCTCTACTGCTAGTCACATCTCCTTTCCCTTCTCATGGGGGCTTAAACGATGTTTTGGGGGCAGGCAATAAAATCTAAATGTTTACAAACTAAACATCAATTGAAAGAGCCTTTGTCCTTGGTGTGGCAGTTTGGAATGTGAGTTTTCTCAACCCAGTGAGTGCTGCAAATCAAAATCACAATGTGGTATCACCTTACTTCTTAGAATGTTAGCTATTACCTCACACCTAGTATCAAAACACAAACAAAAAACAAAAAACAAAAAATAAGTGTTCAAGAGCATGTGAAGAAAGGGAACCCTTGTGCACTGTAGATGGAAAGAGTATAGAGATTCCTCAAAAAATTAATAATAGGACTACCAATTCTACTTCTGGGTATGTATTCAAAGAAAACAAAACACTAACTCAAAAGGACATATGTAACCCCCTGTTCAATATGGCATTATTAACAATAGCCAAGATATGTAAACAACCTATCTGCCCAGCGATGGGTAAATGGATAAAGAAAATCTGTTGTACATATACACAATGGAATATTATTCAGCCATAAAAAAGGAAGGAAATTTTGCTACTTGTGACAACATGTAGAGACCTCACAGACATTATGCTAAGTCAGACAGAGAAAGATAAATACTGTATGATTTCACTTATATGTGGAAATTAAAACAAAACCACAAAGAAACCAAGCTCACAGATACTGAGAAAGATTGGTGGTTGCCAGAGGCAGGGGCAGAAGGTGAGAGAAATGGATGAAAGCGGTCAAAACGTACAAACTTCCAGTTATAAAATAAGTAAGTCATGGGGATGCAATGTATAGCATGGTGATTATAATTAATAATAATATGTTTTATATTTGAAAGTCTATAAGAGAATAGATCTTAAAAGTTCTCATCACAAGAAAAAAAATTTTCTTATAACCATATAAAGTAATGGACGTTAACTAGATTTACTGTGGTGATCATTTTGCAATGTATACAAATATTAAATCATTATGTTGTACTCTTAAAACTAATATAATATGTCAATTATACCTTAATCAAAAAAAGTTTTTTAAGAATATAAAAAAGCAAGCCACAGACTGGAAGAATATATTCACAAAGGACTAGAATTAAACATATATATATATAACTACTATTGCCCAGCTAGCGTGGCTCAGCAGTTGAGCATTGACTTTTGATCCTGGAGAACTCAGTTCGATTCCCAGTCAGGGCACATGTGGGGTTGATCCCCAGTAGGGGGCATGCAGGAGGCAGCCAATCAATGACTCTCTCATCATTGATGTTTCTCCCTCTCCCTCTCCCTCTCCCTTTCCCTCTCCCTCTCCCTCTCCCTTCTTCTCTCTGAAATCAATAAAGACATACTTTTTAAAAACCTATTATTAAATATATATACATATAAACACCTATATATCAACAATAAAAAGAATTTTTTTTAATTTAAAAAAAAATCAGCAAGAGATCTGAAATAGTAATTCACAAAAGAAGATACCTGAGTAGCCAATTAACACACATGAAAAAGAGCTCAGTATCATTAATCATCAGGGAAATGCAAATTAAAACTACAAAGAGACCAGTCACACCCACTAGAAAGGCTAAAATAAAAAAACTGATAATACTAAATGTTCCAAAGATGTGAAGCAATTAGAACTCTCATACATTGCTGGTGGGTGTACAAAATGGTGCAACTATCTTGAAAATTTTTATGGTAATTTTTAAGTTAACATACACCTACCTTATGACCCAGCAATTCCCAGCAATTCCACTTCAAAGTATCTGATCCAACAAGAATGAAAACATGTTCACATAAACACTTGTGCAATAAGGTTCACCGCTAAAAAGTGTCCACATCCCAAATGTCCATCATCTGGACAACAGATAAATTATGGTATCTTCATACAATAGAATATCACCCAGAAAAGTCAGGCAACAACACGGATGGAGCTCAAAGCACATGTTGAGCAAAAGAAGGCAGCCACAGGAAAACATACTGCATCGATTCCTTTTACATTTAAGTAGCCTGAGAACGGAAAACTCATCTATGTTGACAGAAGTCTGGGAGAAGCATGGAAATGGACTGCTGAGGAGCAAAACAGACTTTCTAAGGTGATGGAAATGCTCTATGTCATGTTTTGTGTGGTAGTCACTGGAAAGGAAACAATTATCAAAACATATCCAACTAAAAAAATGTTTATTTTCTTGTATATAAACTAGACCTCAATAAAAAAATCGATAGGTTAAAAAAATAAAGAGACCATTACCATTAGTTCATGCTCAAGCAGGTGTTGGCAGTGTGTTAAATCACAGTCACAAGGTCACATGGTGATTCTCTAGGGTACACTGGGGATAGGGGAGGATGGGGGAGCATATGGGAGGGCTATAGTAACCAGCCTGTGTGACTCCAACAAAAACTGGCTCCTGCCTCGCGTTTGTCATATCTCCCACTGGGTGCTGGCCCTTTGGTATGATGCTAGAGCTGTACCATCTGCTTGGAGACTCTACGCAGGTGATAATCAGAGAACACGAAATCAACGAACCCAGAGAAAGGCTGCAAGAAACAAATCAGTCGAGAAACTCACAAGCAGAAAACCACCACAAGACAGCAGAAATGACAATCAATCATATCCCATATCAGATTTAAGAAATACAGCCATAGGTAAAATAGCAAGTGCAAGACATTACTAAAACTGAAGCCAAGTTCTCCAGACTGCCCTCCTGTTCATCTTATCAAGAAAACTCAGAGAGTACATAGAACTGAATGAATGTAATCAAGACCAGCACATTGCAGACTCTAAAGGTGCTTAAAATAAGTAAATACAAGGTGGGGCAAAATTTGCTTGTAATACAATAATTAATAGATAATAATATAAGAACAGACTGTGTTTCGTGTACTCACAACTGGAAACCGACTTTTGCCCGTCCTGCATTTAGCCACTCTCCTCTCCCTAGCAACAGCTGTCCATTTTATCATTCCTGAAGACGTAAGATGGCAAGGAGAGAAAGCCCCAAGAGTGGCCACTACTGTTTTGCAATGGACATCCTCCAATAATGCCAGCATGTAACGTCCTATGCTTTGCACAATACCATCAAGCTTGATAAAAATGTGATCCTGATTATTTTTTTCTTTTAGGTCTTAATTAGCTTCTTGTTAAACTATGAGCATTATCGTTGGAGCACACATGCTGGGACAGACAAATTGGAACACTGGTTGCCAGCCTGGGAGGGTCCCCGGTGACTGACTGTCACCATGCTGATGTGGACGGTCCGCTTTCTAAGTGTGCTACCCATCACACTGGGAAAAACCTGACCGGCTCATCTTTCGTTTAAAAAACACAAAGGTAAAGAAATTGTATGAGTGACTGTGTGTGAATCCTATCACCCTGATCTCAAAACCTGAGGGTCAAGAGCTTGTAAATATTTCCAGTAACCCACATCATCAATTCTCCTTCCTATTAACGAGGAAACCCACTTTTAACTTGGCAGTTTGCATGAATCATTATTCCTGGGACTGGCAGAATATTTTCACGGAATATTCCATCCTTGCAAATGCTCTGACTAAAACGCTTTTGTTGATTTTAAAAGCGTGAAAACACTGTGATTCGGTTAAAATGGACGAGTTTACTTTTAAAGAGTCGGTAAAACAGAGATCTTTCAAATGAGGGGAAGGCAGCCTCACTAACAATCTCCTTTGTCCCAGGGGGATTTGAGGGAGGGAGTGGGGGAAGGGGTCAACACACCATAGAAATCTCAAAATGACAAAGTCATTGTTCGGTGAAAGAGGCTGGAATGCTTTCTACACACTTTCTCTGACATCTCCACACAATGAAATGCAAGGGTCAGTGGTACTGAGACAAGTAAAGGCAGTTCCACTCTTTTGCTTCTATAAAAGCAAGTGACCCAACCTATTATACCCAAGTCTTAGGCTTGCTTTGTTCTCAATATCCAGATGCAGCAGCTTTTTCTTTGGCGTTCCCCCTCTGGAAAGAAATAACTGAGGACACCTCCTTCCCATTTTCTTTTTTCTTGGGCATTTTCACTTCATAAAGCTGCAGTCAATGTGTTTTGTGTGTGGTGAGGAGGGAATGACATGTTCCATGGTGGTCCCCATCACTGCTTGCATTGGTGGCTCAAGTAGCCTCAGGATTAGCCCTTTGTGTTCCATGAAAGAATATGAAAAGTCAGTTATTTAAGCTCAGTCAAGCTGTTGATTTTTTTTTTTTTTTTTGGATGAGGTTGTGTGAGGAAGAAAGGTTTTGCAATTCAGTTTTCCTCAATAAATTACGGCATTTTGCTGAGGGCAGCTGTGTGCGAGTTCACATGCTCAGAGCAGTCCCCAATTTTTTTTAAATGTTTTTTAAATGCCTAAATACAGCTTCCACATTTTAACCTTCATTTTCACTTGTTTTGCTAGTAGGAAGACTTCTTGGAAGTGATGATTTTAATGGCAAGAATTCTAGATAATTAAGACTCCTCGTTCAACGTTATCTGGGACCTTGGAAGTTTCAGAAATTGTATAGAAATTATAAATATTTAGTGCTCAATGGTCTGTTTTGGAAACAACTGATTTTTGATTCAGTGAGTCTACATGGGGAAATGTCCTTTAAAATCTTTAGATAATAAATCTAGAATCTCTGTGATGTAAACTCGTGCTGATATTTATGGATCATAAAGCTATCATATTAGGGACATCTTTGCCTTCACTAGTTTATTCCTTAATTTCTCCTGAAAACAGAAAGCATCACAGAATGAATCAGACCATCACAGACAGTCAGGTTTCCAATAAACCTGGGGGCCCTGGCATTGCCCCCCCAACCCTTGGCAGAGTCAAAAGCCCAGCGAAGCCACAGTGAAGCCCAGCAAGGAGCAAGGTGGCCTGCTGCCCAATCCTGAGAGGCTGATGCAGATGCTGCCTGGAACCAGTAAGGGAAGAAGGAGGAAGTTGTCTCCCACAAAGACTTTTTCAGGTGACCACAAATAGGAGAGAAACCTAAATGCACCAAGGCCCTTTTCAGAAGCAAGGGCACTCGGGCAACCACCATGTGCCTGCAACACAAACCAGATTATCGGCCTTGCTGATTTTCAGTTCAGTCCACCAACTGGGAATAGTAACATCTTCGGAGAAGACAGACATACACACACATTCTTGTTTTCCCTTAAAATTACATGGTGAGCAGTCACTTACCTGCTTAAAGACCTTGGATGGGGCCCAACTGTATATAGGTTCAACTATAAATTCCTTAGATTAGTTTTTAAGACCCTGTAAAATGTAAACCCTGATTCACCTAGAGCCCAGCACAGACCATATTTTCCAGCATGTGGTTTACAATTTAAGATGGGCATCCAGCCACTTGATTTGAAAGGGTTATATCAACAATTAATTGGCCCCTTGAGAGTATACACTTCTCTCTACACACGTGCACACGCATATACATATAATATTACACTGACAAGCTCTGTTGTTCAAAATCAAATATATCAGAACTCTTATTCTCACTTCACAGAAAAGAAGGGTATTGCCTACAATATAAAATCTTGGAATTGGGAGTTTAGAGCCTTTATTGATAGTTTTTCAGAGTATTCAAATTTTAAACTGCAACTTGGCCATTCCATTTAATAAAATCATAAGGGGTACTTTTTCCATTAAAAAATGATAATTTATTTTATGCAATTTGCACATAATTTCTAATATAGAACAATTTAACTTTAGCATAGTTGTGTAACTTTCTATAAAGAATATACTTCCAAATAGTATTAGTGCAATGTAGAATCATCCACTGTTCGTAAAGTTTTAATGTAAAGTTATGCTAGTATTTTTAAACAAAACCTCCAAAAATGTGCATTTGCTTTCATCACAGCTAACTTTCCTTCCCCATTCACACAGTATTTACTACAGAGTCATATGTCATGCCCCAAGCAAATGTGCAGCAAACTATGTGTAAATATAGTCCTCTACTTCCTGAGCGTTCTGATGCTCATACCCCACAAAAAGTCACAATTTCTCTGATACTAGGGTTTGAGACCAGGCTTATCACAGAGCCAAAGAAGGAAGTTCTTGAAAATAGTAGTTCTTGGACTAAATTTTACTAATCAGCAAAATTTTCCAAAAGCATTTTTGGAGAAATGAAAAGTAGGTTTGCACACAATGAAGTCTACAGCCAGAAAAAAATAAAAGGCTAGTACCACAATTTCAAAAAGATTTGTATTTCAAATACCATGGGGTCATACTTAATGAGCACTTCTATGGTTCTTGCTGGGGAAGAGGTATAGACATTAGATGACCAATAATTTAAATATTATTAGAGATTCTTTCTGAGACCTCCCTCAATGAGAGCACTCTCATTATGTGATCAAAAACCAGAAAGGAGCAGTTTGCTTCTCCCTCATGTGTATAATGAGTGAAACTCAAAACAGTAAAAATAAAAGTCTCCAGTTTATCACTCACTAGCTGTGTAATCCTAGACAAATTATGTAATTTCTCTGGGCCTCGTTTCCCTCATCTGTGAAACCAGCATGATAACTGTATGGACCTCATGGGGTTGCTGGGAAGATGAAATGAGAGATTATACAAATAAAGGAGTTAAAAAAATGAGCCTTGACACCCAGGATGCAAGCAGGAAATGCTAGCTAGGGTTACTGTTACGTGTGGGTAATTTGGACTATGAGACTTTAACCTTCTGCACTGACTTAAGAATTCCTAGGTCAGAGCAATTCCACTGTGTTTAGAAAGTCAAGATATCTAAAGAGAAAAACTGAGTAAATTCAGCTTTGTGAAAAAATCCTACATCACCCTTATTTTCATATTACCACAGCCAGGTACAGCCTGGTGCTTGGGAGCCACTGCCCTAAAAAGAACAGGTTGTTGGAGAATAAGACACCCACCCTGACTGCAGAGAACCATTCCCCATCTGCGTACTGAACAGTCTGCATGACCTCAACGACAAAAAGCTAAGTCCTGATCTGCCTCGGCTTTCAAAGTCCTGATCTGCCTCGGCTGTGCTATGGGGAAGAGGAAACCAAGAAAACAGTTCCAGTCTTTCCTTCAAGGGATTATGCATATAATGGCGATGTAAGACACTTAAAAATTCTTTATAAACAACCCTATGAGAAGTATCAACCATGTATTACATATTTCTTCAATCTAAAACATGAACATGATGTTTTTCTTATTAAAAATTATAGTGTTTTCCCATTGCACCCAGGCTAGAGCCCAAACCCCTTAACATTGGTCTGGGTAGCCTACGGGGTCCAGTCCTGTCTCCATCTCAAGCCCCCTCCTCCTCCTCTCCAGCTGGCTCTCTCTCTCCCCCGGGAACATGCTACTTTGTTCCCATCTTGAACCCTAGCACCTATTCCTACTCCTAAGACTGCTCCCCGGCACCCGCTACCCACGGCCCCCAAATCTCTCTTGCTGTTTCCTTCTTATTTCTTAGAGTCAAATGTCACCTGTTCCCTGACCACCACGTTTGCAGCAGTCCCCACAGTCACTGCAAACACTTGTCTTTTTCCCTTGTGCACTAGCAGTCTATCGGAATGATGACATAAATTTACCTGTTTATTATCTGTTTTCTGCACCGGAATGCAGATTCCTAGAAGCCAGTACCCAGTTCACTGCTCTACACACCACGTCCTAGAAAAGTGCCTGGCACACAGGAAGTGCTCACTAAACACACTGACTGACTGACCGACCGACCGACCAACCGACCGATGGGCTGGCTGTAAGTGAGGCTGAAATGAAATATGCTCAGCACAGAAAGAGGCCCATTGTTAGAGGATCCTTCTTTTTTTGTAGGGCATAGAGCTTGTTTTATTGTAGAATAGAGTGACTTAAAAAAAGCTTCACTAATGGGGAAGAGACTTGCTGGTCCAGATCCACTGAGGAGGGGCAAAGGACACACACACACACACACACACACACACACACACACACAGGAGCACATCAATAGTCAGTCTAGCAGGCAAGTAGTTTCTTCCCAGGAGTTGTAGAGAGGTTAAAGGGCTAGGAAATATGAATTTTACTCTCTAGGCCTGGGCTCCTTTGTAACACAAACCACCGCAAACGAAGCAAAACAAATCTACGGAGACGTAGATTCTAAGGCGGTGCTGCACTGTGAGAAAAGGCTGTGAGGCCCTGCTCGGTGTTAGGGGACTGCTCCGCCACCAGTCTCAGGGGAAGGAGGAATCTGATGATCTCTTGAAGGGTCTCACCCATCTATGACATATTAGCCTCTGGTTCAGGGAAGTTAAGTTCCAAAATAAGCAAATATACAGGCATCTGACAGCAAAGAGCAAAGGTATCTGCTGATCTCAGAGGATTATGGGCAGGTTAGTCTGTGTGGCACAGTATGCAAAGGCAGAGGAGACAAAGAACTAATAGAAGGTGGGCCTTATCACTGTAAAATGTTAAATACATTATCTGAGATCTCATTTAAGGGAATGGGAAAGAATAAGCTGAGGAAAAGTATATGAAATAAACACTTCAGAAGTATAACAAAAATTAAAATTAAAATGATCAGGTATCTTTTAAGATTTATTGAATATAACAAGAAAAAGAATCATGAAATATGAGTTTGAGCACACTTGGCATTAACTATATATCCTGTTAAACAAAACTGAACAGCTCCCTTCAAGCTACTCCCCCTTCCCATCCCCACTCTCAGCTGATGACAGAGAGAAGAGAGTGAATCCCAAGTGGAAACTTGGCATCCGCTATGAACTTTTCCTCTCATCTTGGGGTCACAGGTCACTTCCTAGAGGGTTACCATCCTCCTGGACCAGGCTCCCTAACTGCGTCTAGCCCTGACCCCCAGGACTTACTCTGTGGCACTCTAGCATTCTAAACTCAACAAGGAATTAATTTCTGGATGGTGCTCGCCCCTTGAGAGGCTTGGAGGGGATCCATGACAGGAAGGCTTCATGTCTTACTGACCACTGTGCCTCAGGACCTCGACTCTAATCCTTGTTTATCGAAGGGAGGGCTGGGAGACAGGGATAAGCCACCTACCACCACCATCATACACATAAACTACAAAACCCAAACGACCCAGCAACGCCTCCCCAGACCCTACATCCCACATGGGCCTGACCTCTCCGAGTCAAGCTCCTTCAAAGATAGTCTGCCCTTATCTCAGCTTCCTCCACTCCTCTTTGTTTTCAGCCTTTGCAATCTGTCCTTCTATCCTAAACCTGCTCTGGCTGGATCCTAGACACCGCCAATCGCCAAATCCAATCAACAACTTTCTGCTTACCACCTCCTTTGCTTTAGCACACCTGTCCTCCTTTGGTTCCCCCCATACTGATCTTCCCCTCTCTTCCTTGCTGGTCATTCTTTGTTTCCTCTGCTCAGCCCCTCTCTCTCTGTTTGTTTTCCCTGTAAATATTGAGACTCCCATAAAGTTCTGCTCCTGACCCCTAAAAATGCTTCACTCTCTCTGGGCAATCTTATCCATCCTCATAGGTTCACCTACTACCCTCTCAGTGAACAATACGCAGGCTCTTCTCTCATCCCAGGTCATTCTTCAACACCAGGCCCGTACTTCCAACTACCTACAGGGGGCCCTCCACCTGGAGGTCCCCTAACTTTCTCACAGTAACTAAATGGCAGAGCTGGGCTTGGAAATCAGATGTGTCTCATGCTAAAGCCTTACCCATTCTCCTACTCAGTGTTCCCTCCTATTTTAACTTATCACACAGCATCGTAATTACTGACTTTCTGCCTCTCCCAGGAGTGTGCCTCAGGAGAGACCGGAATTAAACTTCATTCAACTCCACCCCCCCAAGCCCAGCACGGTGCCTAGTATAAGAGACAATAAATGCTTGTCAGGTGAATGAAGGTAAAGGCTCCATCTCTTTCACCCCTACATCCCAGCACATAATAAGAGTTGAATAAACAATTGGTAGAAAACACAAAAAGGAAAGTGTTATAGAAATGAGAAGTACTGAATTACAAATCCGCATATCATAGATATATAACCGAAATATCAACAGACAGGTGAAGGCCTGGGGTGGAAATGGGTGGAGGGCACAGGGGGGAAAATGGGAGACATCTGTAATATTCTCACCAATAAAATTAAAAAACAAACAAAAGAAATATTGTTTTCCTTTTGGGAAAAATGTCAAGATTTCCCATTGTATGTCTAGTTGCAAATATATTCACAAAACAACACCTGCCCATCAAATATTACAAATATACCTGCATTATTAAAATTATTAATCAGGAAATTAATTTTAATTAATAAAACTAAATTTAAAACAAATATTACATATGCATGGCACATTTATTAAATTAAATCAATCACTGTTTTTTAAAAACCAAAGAATGGATTTATGCTGCTGTATTTTGTGCTATGGTGGTAAATCAAACACCTAAAAATGCAAATTTTAATTACTGCCTATATGTTTTTGTTTGTTTGTTTACTCAACTACACTGTGGTTGGAAGGCCAAAGTCCTAGTCAAAGAATTCCCCGTCTGCATTATCTCATGGCTGAGTTCTAGCTATACTATCTATATACTATTTGTATTTTAATCCCTATTTTCATAAAGATACTAAGTTTTAACGTGCAAAGAACTATGTATGTTTTAGCTTAAATGACTTGATTTTTTAAAAAATAATACTCAAAGCTGTTATGATTTTTGAAAATGCAAACAAACAAAACATGTTTGAACAACACTTTGATAAGGCAGATGTGTACTGCCAGCTATCAGCTAACTTATCTGATAAGCCCAGGGCAACCCTGAGGTAACCTGCAGACTGTTGTTATTTTGTATTGTATAAATTATTTCTTTCCTATGATATATTCAAAAACTTCCCTACCCTTCCAAAATGCTTTGTAGGTCAAAAATTGTTTTTCTTCATTCACCACATCTGTATCAATGCAGCTGCAAAACCCCACACATTAACTCCACTGTTCTTGCAGCTTCCTCACTGAACACAGGACAAGAGTAAATGATACCAGTTTTCAAAATAAGCTGTGATATAAATAAATAAATATCCCAAACAAAACAAAACAAAACAAAAGATAAACAAAACCCATGAGAGCCACACAAATGGGAATCTTTTGTTGAAGTCCAAGGGGCGAAGTTAGGTTAATATAACCTTTATCTGACCACCACCTCTGCTCACATGTGAAAGAGAATTTTCTTACCTCAGTCATTCTGTCTGTGGAGTAATAAAATCGTTTGCTGATGTGTGACTTGCTCCTACAGAGTACACCAACTCCAGCGATCATGGAGCAAATTGGAGGGCTGTGTCTCTCTCCGCAATTCCTCGGCATTAGAAGTTCTAAACACAATGCTGTTCTAATCCAGTGGTCCACACTTCTGAACTCTTACTTACAAAACCACAAAAAGCACCAGTCTTACGGAAAAAGGAATAGAGTGTGTGCTCTGGATTAAAAAGTCCACAAGGGTAGGTGCAATTACATTAGTTCTGTATCTATCTGATTCTAATTCTCCAGAAAACCATGAGCCTATGCATAGCTTTAGGAAGAAAAAAACCATTCAACAGGACAGCTGTAGTTTGAACATTCTGATAAGTAGAGAGATTAACTCCCTATACATGAAGGTATCCAAGCTCTGGATTTCGGTTTGCTTCCTATTTATTGCTATAAATCCTGCCACACTCTTTCTGGCTTAAGTGCTAGATACATAGCTAGGTAAGGATCACTTCCTGTGCAAGAGAACACCAAGGGTAACTTCTTCACAAGGGAATAATCTCCAGCTGTTTTTATTTCATTTATATATTTATTTATTTATTATTTTTAAATATATCTTTATTGATTTCAGAAAGTGGAAGGGACGGGAGAGAGAGATAGAAACATCAATGATGAAAGAGAGTCATTAATGGGCTGCCTCCTGCACGCCCCCAACTGGGGATCGAGCCCGCAACCTGGGCATGTGCCCTGACCGGGAATTGAACCACAATCTCCTGGACCCTAGGTTGATGCTCAACAGCTGAGCCACACCCAGGTAGGCTTTTTGTTTGTTTGTTTTAAAAATCTCAGCTGTTTTTAAACTCAATCGTCTCAATTAACTCAGCTGCTAGGTAAGGTTTAGGACTCACATTCTGTGATCTTCTCTGAGCAGAGGAGGAGCTGCTGGTCATGAGGATGGTTACCCAACTTATCTAATAAGAAACATTAAAATTGAAGGCCTCCTGATGTCAGCAGCAGGTTTTGCCAATGACATTGAAAGGCAGACAGGCAATTTTCTACTCTCCCAGTTCTGAAAGGGGCTAACAAAACTCTTTAGAAGGGATGATGAGCTGGACAAGAGCCCTAAAGTCATTTCCACTCGAGTCCCATGCAATTGGGAGGGTGCTGGTGTTCATGCCTGCATGTTTTACCTGACAAGGACTTCAACTTTTAAAATTTATTAGAGGATTGAGTCAAAGTAGATCAAATGTCCTTTAAAACACTAACACACCCTCTCCCCCCAAAACCCCAAACTAGATTACCTTCTGAATCACAGCCATGAGGTGAGTCAAACTGATTGTCATTTTGACCTTGCTTTGCTTTAATCAGGAGCCTATTTAGAAATGTAACGCGCAACACTCTTCATTCGGCTCAGCTAGCAGAGCTAATAGGCTTCTAATTAATTTCCAGAAGATGGCTGTTATAACTAACAGGTTTTAAACATTTGGTTGATTGGGGAAAATGAATTGAATATAATGTATTTGATTTGGAAAATTAGTTTTCATTCTATGTGCTTACCATAATAGTGTTTATTTTAAGTTTACATGATTCCATTAAGAGTCCCAGAACACCACCGGGCTGTTTCTGTCCTTACAGAGTCCTATCCAACTTTAAAAAAACAAAAAAATCCATTTACATTTTGATTTCTGTTGGCCTTTATTTGAGGGTAGGTCAGATTCATTTTTGTGGCCTTAATAAAAATCTTCGCTTGCTAATAAAGCAACAGGCCCAAATACTTCAAAATGATCCCTGTGATACCTCAGTAAAAGGTCCGCTCATTGAATGCAAATCCTCTGGAGAAAGGCCTGTGCACAAAGTAAGATGAACCAGTTACTGCACTGTTTATGCAGGTTCACTTGATTCCTCCTGACAACCATTTAAACAATGAATGTTGGGAAATGTCCCTCAAAGAATCAACAACAATAGCAAGGATCAGAGCTTTTATATTTAGCTAATACTATTTTTAAAAGAAGAAAATATTTCTTCCTGAAGGGATTATGGGAAGCCTTATTAAAGACACCTGCAAACAAAACCAGTGACAACAGATCTTTATCATAATTGATAACTGAGTTATCCTTTATACAAAGCTCCTTTCTTGGAGGCAATGACATGGAGATTTACCTTTGCTATTAGATTCACGACATCAGCTAATTGGGACGACTGGTATTCAACAATGATATGATTCACCAAGATTAAGTGAGCGAATAATTTAAAAAAATCCTTGTCTCTCAGGTTAAAGAAAAGCACAGTGAAACTAGAATTTTCTCTCTGCAGGCTGAGAATGTCTTATACTGAAATCAGGTAGCATCTATTCCTGTGTATGACATATTTTAGCTAACTATTATGTGCTAAGCCCGGGCCAGCCAGCTTTGGAAACTCAACCTTGGCCTAGTGTTACAGTGGCAAAGAAAAGGAACCTTTCATACAATCTTCTCAAAGTAATTAACAATCACATCAAAACGTGGCCCCGTTTTGGTGGAAGATTGCTTCTTGGGGATATATTACATAGCTAACCTCAGCAGGACACATTTATAAAGTAAGTATGCAGAAGAGAGGGAAAAAAATCAGACACCTCTGTTTGCAATAAAGTCCTCTGCCTGAGTCTCAGCTTGCTTCCTGTTGGTAAACAGTAGATGCCCCTGCCCATGGGCAGTGCTGTTTGAAGTCAGACAGTCATTGCTGCATTTCTGTGTGACTAACAGGAATGCTTGAAATCATCTCAGGCCTACTACTCATTTTTCTGACATAGCTGATTTTTTAAATTAAGTAATTCTGGCTCCTTTTATAACAGTGGCTCCAGAAGAGACAAGAAGGAGAGGGGACTATCAGGATCAAGCCATAACTGCATACCCCAACTGTGGCACTTCTACTTCCCGGCCTTCAAACCGGTTCATGATTAGACTACTGTACACTGGCACTTAGGGAAAGTGAAAAAGATTCACAAGTATGAGCAACAGCAGCCACGATTTTAGAGTACGTGCTGCCTCTGATTAATGCATTTCATTTCCAAAATAAACACTTGGAAATGAAGAAGAAAGTCCCCCAGCTTGAATCATTGAAAAGGAGGCAGAATGAGACAACAGAAAAAACATCCCACATGAGCAACAACACTGAAAGAGGAGATGAGAGATGAGATGACCCAACATTATTCTTTAAAACCTCAAGTTCACAGACAAAGCAAATGTTTTACAGAAGGTATTTCTGTGGGATTGTTGGTTTTCCTTAAAAAAGACACCTTAAGACTTAGAGCAATCTACGTGTGAAAGAGAAGCTGCCTAGAAAAACAAAAAAGACATTTTCTGAGATGACTTTGATCCTGTACTCAAATTATTGGCTTAATCGGACTTGCCTTTAAAGGCTTTGCATCTGCAATAACTGCTCTCTACTGCCCTTGTTTAACAAAGTATTATTTTCACTTTATTCTTACTAATCTTTTCTTTGTAAGTAACCACACCTGGTTTTATCCACACAAAAAAAACAAAACGGTGCAGTAAATATTTTTCCTTTGTGGTAATACAATGCATAATTTAGTTAATCTAGGCTATCTTTCCGTGAGAGGTGATTGTTTCTATATTATGAAATGTGCTCATAGTGAAGTGAACCTGGCGCCAGATACCTGGAAGGCAGATGGAGAACCACTTACCAAGCATGTAGCTGCTTTGAACCAACCTCGGCATGACTGTGTAGCCACTCCTACACACGGGGCATTACTCATGTTAACTTAGCCTCCAAATCATCGCCACACCTTTCTTTGACAAACATGGCCTTTTATTAAGATAACATGACACATCTCCAGGCTGAAAGGCCCACCCTTAGCCCCTATGAGAAGGCCTTGAAAAATTAGGAATTTCTTTTTTGTATCTGAGAACTTGACATTACTGTTACGTTACCTGGATGAAATCTAGAAATGTCAGGGGCAGCAAGTCATCCATATGTCCAATGTCTTTGGAGAAACGATTTAAAATTCTTCCTGAAAGAACAGAATATGAGAAATTACTCACTTCCCCTAATAGGCCCTTTAAGAGAAAAAATTCACAAAGAAATCAAAACAATATTTTAAATGCATATGTATTTAATACATTACACATGAAATAAGCCAATGTCAGTGGTAAAAATAAAAGGAAATAGGGTGATACCGAAAGAGAAACAAAAATACCACCAAAGGGCAGTGGGCAGGGAGCTGAAATTTGGCCCTGATTTTTAAAAGACTGGAGGAAAAAAAATCTTGTGACAGTATTTGTAAATATTGGTGGATTTGAGAAAGTTTTCTCCTTTTAGATCCCACCTAAAACTTCAATCCAAGTGCTAAGTAGGTAAATAAACAATTGCAAAATACATAGATTAGTCCTAATTGTTACATTAATTTTGCTTCAGTTATCAGAATTAATTTTACTAAGTGGCACTTTTTAAATAAATGTAATTATAACCTCTATCTCCCTCCCACCCCCCAGGATGGTTCACAGCACCTCACGTTTTGGGGTAATTTGGAATCCTGCCATTTTCAAGTTGTGAGTTTATTTCTGGGGTAATAGGTCGTTATTTTCAGAAGTGAACCGAGTGTGACAAATACAGATTTACTCCTAAAACATCCAAGAAAACAAGAGGAATATAGGCAGAAAAACAAAAATATTATGTAATGATCAAAGAGCATTTCTTCTCACTTATTTTATTTCCCCTCTTAGAATCCAAGAAAACAGTACATGCTAAAGGCTTCAGAATCAGATCAGAACTAATTTCTAATATCGAGTCTTTTCAACGATTCAACTCAAAAAAATTGAAGCCCCCCCCCCCCCCACACACACACGGCCTATTTTGGTGTAGGCAACTCCTGACAAATGTTTATATAGGCCCTGAACTTCTGTAATTGATGCTTCAAGGAACCAGACTGTAGGTGAGATCGATGCGGGGTCTCTACGAGCTCTTCCCAGCGCTTGTTAGAGGTGACTTTCCCAAGGTCGTTCATGTCAAGCCACAACTGGACCATGAGTGGCAAGAGGCGGGGAGCTGAGCTTCCACTGCCGGGGAAATGCTGCCTCTGCAGTCCTCCCACAGGGCCCTGGGCTGGGGCAGGAAGCACAGGGTGTGCCCAGGCGAGGAGCTGGAGCAACTGGAGGCTTTCACACTCGGCCAGGCCACGCCACTACAAGCCGGGCCTCAATTTTCCTGTCTCGGGCTTAGGAAACACAGATTCCAGAAACTTTCAGTGACACCTCTGGCAGCCCCAGTGACAACTTTTCTTTAGAGGGTAAATCTGAGGATTAAATGGGCTCATGGATGTGAAAGAACCCAGTCACGGTGCCAGGTACGTAAACAGGTGCTCAAAACAAAAAAACTCAAGGTGAGAACATTACTATTACTCAGGAGTTCTGCAGCATGTCACCTGGGGAAGTCTACTAGGTATCGTCAGATGGTCAACTGATCATGGCCTCGTGGCTATAAAGGTCTCCGAATTGAATCCTTATGATAAATTCCCTTCACACACAGGCCATGCCTCTTCATCCAAATGGCATGTGGCCCCTGCTATACCCAGGGATGTAGAGAGAAGGGGGAGGCACTGTGAGCAGAGGGACCCAGTCCATTTTCAGACTGTCCTGTTAGACCTTTCTTACATTAAACCAAATCTTGCCTTCCTGGAACAGCCAACCTGTGCTGCTTACTCTGTCCCTGTAACCACACAAAGTGGATCTAATTTCTCTTGACATGGCAGTCCTTCAAATACTTGAAGAAAGTTAATCATGTCCTTTCCATACTTCTCACAGTCAACCAGTCCTTGGTGCCTCAATTATCCCTCACAAGGCGTGGTGTCCCAGCTTGGCCACTGCCTCCTGCCCAGACTCAGACGGCCCATCTCAGTTAATGCTTTGCACCCAGGATTAAAAATCAATACCCCAGGTACTGTTTGATCACCTCAGGGTAAAGTAGTAACACCATCTCCCTCTTCTGCACAGGATATAGCCAATCACAAAGCCAACAATCTCTGTAAATTGTGGTGGCCAGATCACTTTTTGGACACAAACACCAAGTCTGAAACAAGTCGATAATGTATTACGTATAATTTTAATTTTCCTCTATGCTGCTATTTTTCTATAATGACTATGTATTATTACTTGTATTTAAAAAAAAGCATAGAAAGGAGAGAGAAAGAATGAGGGGAGGGGAGGGGAGGGGAGGGGAGGGGAGGGGAGGGGAGGGGAGGGGAGGGGAGGGGAGGGGAGGGGAGGGGAGGGGAGGGGAGGGGAGGGGAGGAATGGAGTGAAGGGAGGAGGGGAGGAGAGTAGCAAGGGGAGAGAGAGGAGGAAATGTACAGAAAGAGGGAAGGAGGGAGGGGGAGAGAAAGGGAGAGAGGTACCTCCCTTAAGTCCATACTATCAGAGAACCACTCAGGGTCCTCCTAACTGCTCTGGTTCACAGTGTTCTATCTTGTCCACAAGATAGAGTATCATAAAACATGTCATAGAAATTCTTGTCAAAATACAAACACATAAGTGATCATATTTTAAGAACTGATGCTATAAGCTGGAATCTGTCACCTCTAGAATCCTGACACCTCTCCCATATCCAAGATTCCTCAGTTTACTTATAAACTATAATCTAAAACTTGTAAGTTCCCATGTCTAGTTTAAGCCCTATTCTTTTTTCTTTCCTTTTTTTAAAAGGAGGTGTATGTAATATCAAAATATTGAGGTATATTTTACATCTCATAAAATTTGCCAATTTCAGGTGTACAATTCAATGAATTTTAGTAACCTAAGTGATACGACCATCACCAAAAACCAGTTTTAAGACATGTTTATCCCCCTATAAGAGCCCCCATTCCATCTGAAGTAGAATCTCTACCCCCCCACCCCAAGCCTTAGGCAACCACTAATCTACTTGCTTTCTCTGTAAATTTGCCTTTTCAGGACATATCACACACATGGAATTGCACGATATGTGGTTTGTGTCTAGCTGCCTTCACTTAGCCTAACGTTTTTGAGGTTCACCCATGACATAACATATGTCAGTAGCTCCTTCCTTCTGAGCCCCATTCTTCAGCGTGAAGGTGGTCTTAGGTACCAGCAAAGCCAATCCCATATCAGGCCGCACCACATCTGATATTGAGAGTTAGGAACTCTTCAATACTGTGAACTTCTTTATATGTGCTCACATTTAGCCTCACTGATGGTTCTAGGTCCCAGCTATCTTGATAAAAATTGGCTGTTGGCTTGACAGCCATGCAGAGCCCGAAGACAGGACATCTGGGTATGAACTGGGCTCTGAGTCTGGGGGAGTGTGCAGGGCTGGGGTGGGGAGGACAAGTGAGAGAACCACTGTCCTGGTGACAGGTGGAATCTAACTCCAAGCAGCCTAACAGTCCCTTAAAGTAGGCAAACAGAAAGACCTGGACCTTCCAGGTCCAATGCTACGTGATGGGGAAAAACTGGTCCAAAGGAGAGGGTGTTAAGTGGAGACTGGAGGTGACCCTTGGGCTGAAAAGGATCTCTGTGCACATGAGGGAGTCATTATGGGAGCTGAGCCAGTCTGGACCTCCTGCATCATTCTACACAAACTAATTCTGCTCATATCAGAGTTAAGAACAGGAGCAGGAGCGGTAGAAGTAGGCGAACTCAACATTTCCACCACCTTTGCAGTTAAAGTAGGTCATCAATATGGTGGCCACTAAAGAATGTCACGAAACAGAAGGAGTAGCAGGAATTAGGAAAAGATCACTAGAAAAGCCAGAGTCTTGTCTTCCTCTGGCACTTAGCGGCAACGGGCCTTTAGGCAACTCATCCAACCTCCACTGACACTCAAACCCCTTATCTCTAAAACGGAGATGATAATATTTGCCTAGACTGCTGCACAGGATAAGAGATTATGAGGATAAAAGATATGCTCATGAAGGCACCTTCTAAATTGTAAAAGCACGTGCACACAGTGTCATTCATATGATTATGGGATTTTAGAGCTTTAAGGGGTATGCAAGGTCACTAGGGCTAGTAATTTCCAAACTGTGTCTCGTGAAGATTTGAGATTTTTACAAAGGTGCCTCGAAGAATGAGGCAGAGGCAGAAATGGAAGCCAAGCATGCCCAGCTCTAGACACCCCTCCCTTCTCCCTTACTGCCCATCCCTTCCCACGAGGCCCCTCCCAAACAGAGCCCATCTGGAGGTTCACACGGAGATGGCCTTTAAGGAAAGGGTTTTGCAGCTAACAGAAATGTTCAAATCCCTTTGTAGACTAAGCTCTTTGTGATAGAGATGAAGAGACAAGATCCAATCTTGCTCAGGGTGAAGCAATAATATTTCATAATTGGGTGGGTGCCACTGCCAAGCCATCCTGGGGCTTCCAACACAGCAGACAGAGAAGACCTGAGGAGCCGCACTTTTTAGGCCAACTTCCTTCAATACCCTTTGATGGCTCTTACATTTTTCTAAGGATAGAGCCATTGGCCACTTTTCTTTTTCTCGTTTTCCACCCAATCTTCCCTCATTTTCACTGCAGTGAACTCCTGTCTGTTTATGCATCCCAAGTCTTACCTACACTCCCAACCTGCCAGGGCTTCCTTGGGCACCTGGCTGTCCTACAGAATATCTTGAGCTCAACACATCTAAGCTGAACAGAATCCTTTGAAGTTGACCCACAACTACCCATGCCCAACTTCTCAACTTTGCCTTAGACCTCTGCCCAAACAGCCAGCAAGAAAACTTTTCAATCACTTTTGACTTATCTTCATGTCACATAATTATCAGCAGGTCTTTTTTTTTGTTTTTTTAAATATATCTTTATTGATTTGAGGGAGAGGGAGAGATATAGAAAATCAATGATGAGAGAGTCATTGATCAGCTGCCTCCTGCACGCCCCCCACTGGGGATCGAGCCCACAACCCGGGCATGTGCCGTGACTGGGAATCGAACCACGATCTCCTGGATCCTAGGTCAATGCTCAACCGCTGAGCCACGCTGGCCGGGCTATCAGCAGGTCTTAACTTGTCATTTCAAATAATCTCACTTCCATCCTTATTCCTTTGTCAAATCAAATCTATCAAGTTTTTAAGGAAGAGTGAGGATAGAAGAGAAGGAAGAGGTACCTACCTAACCTCTCTTCCATCACTTCTGACCCTGTATCCTTGTTCTGACGGGGGCCTCCTGTCACTTCTATCACCAGCCAGGAGTGTCCTCAGTCCCTGCTCAGCTCTGTCTATCCAGATGCTCAGCCTTAGCCCTTTTTCCTCCGTGAAATGTTGGCTGACAAATGTTGGCTCCCAGGCATCTGCCACTCACTTGAACTTCTCTATCTTTACTAGACAGGCTTGGGATAACTGTGCTGCCCTCTCAGGAGCCCTGCACAGCCCTGGACCCAGCTAACTGGCCAATGGTGCCCAAGGGGAGCTAACCCACTGACTAGCTGCCAAGTCACTCAGATCTCCCCTCTCAAGAACTACGAGGCCATGAGAAAAGCAGCAAAGTGGAGCAGACGCATCATCCCAAGCAAAGATGAGAGGCAAAGGAGCTTGGGTACATGCACAAGTCCTATGGCAGGGGCTCCAGCTCCAGTTCCCAGGAAAGTTAGCATTGCTTCAGCTCCAAGAATAGGAAATGAAGGCCAAGTTCACCCAGCTCCAGATATCCCACCCTTTCCCTTACTGCCCGTCCCCTCCTACCAGCCCCCTCTCAAAAAGGGCCCCCTATATCCATCTGGACTTCACATAGAGAGGACCTTTCAATCAAGCCCTCTTCATTTGAACTAACATAGGTAGGTTCTGCCCCCAACAACCCAAAGCCTTGATCAGAACAATTACCATATGTCCAGCAATTGCTGAGTAAAAGTAGATGGAGAAATGGATTTTACAAAGTAAAATTTCCAAATTACTAATTATCCCTTTAAGTAATAAAACTCTATTTGTATTTTAATCATTTTGGCAGAAACTTTCTCATGTGAATTACAGACTTTTGTTTCTTAAACAAAAGATAGAGCATAAATGCATCCTTTCTGCCCAGAACTAATATTTTGAGTATCAATAGTTTAACAGTTTTTAAACATGGCAATGTCATTTGGGGCTACTTGAGGTTACTTGAGATGCACTCCTATACCCCAAACACTATGGTTTTATATCACTGCACTTTCTGCTGACACATTTTCTGTTGCCTGGAGCCTGCCTTGAACCTCCAGTTTTACTTTTAGCGATGAGGACTGAGGAGACTCTGCAACCACGAAGGGCCTAAAATAAGACTCAATATACTATCAGCAAAGACATAAGCAACTTTCATGTTTAAAGGCATAGTTTTTCTGACTTTAATAAGAGGCTGTTTCAGCTTGCTTCCTGATTCCCCCTGGAATCTGGGTATATCTCGGAATATATCACAGTATCATCTATTTTGTGGTTTAACTACTTTTCATGCATATTCATCTTGAATTTACATCTAGATTACACACCCTCTGTAAACATGGGCTGCATTTCATATACAATCTATAACAAAGTGCAAAGTGCCTTGGGTGAAGGGGCCTCAGACTGAATTTGCTAAATACCACGAACCCAGTGGCTTTCCAACTTTATTTTTAACATGGGGAGCCTGTGCAGATGGACTCTTACATAGAAACAAACAAATCTGTGAAATAAATATTTCAAAAGCAGCTCTTGCTGAAGAAAGACTGTGAGACTTCGAACCCACTCAATGACCATCTTTCTATGTGTCGGGGGACAAAACTGGAAGGACTCATGTGATAATTAAAGATTCCACCAGTGCTTAGTCTTTGACTTACAAACACGTCAGCAAACTTTCCAGGGCATTGGGGGCTCCTGAGTATCTGAACGGCATCAGACCAGAAACAGCCCAACACTCAAAAGAACAATGTTTCCCAAACTTTAATCTGTACAAAAATCTCCCAGGGATCTTCTTAAAATATTCTCAAGAACTCTGGGGCAGGGGTGGGGCCTGAAATTCTGTGCTTCTAACAGCTCCCCTGGTGGTGCTCATGCTGCCGGTGCAGGGACATCACTGAGCAACAAGGCAGAATCTGGAAATACCTGATGATGTTCCTTTAGTCTTAAGAACCTATCAGTTAACTTTGTCACATTTGCATGTGTAACTACTGCCCTTTTATATTCCTCCCCGCTTTTCTTTTTTGCTTCCAAGAGCTAAAGACCACTTGTCTCCTGTTTTGTTCACATAAATTAAATTAGAATATAGGGGTTATTAGGGCAGGGGGTTCTGTCCGTCTCATTCACTGCTGCTCCCCTAGTGCCTGGACTAACACCTAGTATACAGAAGGCACTAGAGCATATTCTGAATGAATAAATAGAACGAGCCCTTTCTGCTATAAATAACAATGGTTTGTTTTCAAATTTCAGCCTCTGTCGCCAATGCTTGATATTTCCTGCAGTCTTCTTTGGGCGGTTGTTTTCTGATCTGGGAAATTCATGTTGCAACACGAAGTGTCTGGTTTGTCAGACCTGTCGCTTTCCTTGTGTTGTTGTTGAACCGATTTATTTGTCTGCTCCTTCAAAGGGCACTGGAAGTTCCCAGTGCAGACTGAATTAGGGTACAGCCATTAACAGAAGCTGGTGCGGTGGCAGGGAAGCAGGCGTCTAACAGAGGGGAGAGTGGGGCGAGGGGACAGTAGTCCCTAGGTGCTGTCAAGGTGGCAGCTGACAGAGAAGGAAGCAAGGGATGGTGTGGAGCAGATGCAGATCACATGAGATTAGGGAGCTGGCACCAGGGCCAGGTTAAGAAGGATGGAAGGAAATGCAAGGCACCCATACTAATGTTATAGGTAACCAGATACTGAGGGAAAGTTCTGGCCTACCCATGGCCTAGGTTTGTAGAATTCCTCTAAAGCAAGAACTCCTCTGAGACATTAAAGGTCAATCCACATATGAGATGGCATTTGATTTCAATGAGAGCCTTCAAAGGGCACACCTTAACCCAAAGCAGTTTCTTAAGGCACTAAATTCAGTACCAGGCCTGAGAGGGTGAGCTGAGCCCTGTGCTAAGGAACAAACCCACGTGCCCACAGGCAGCCCCGAGAGGGCCCTTCTTCTTTGTCACGGCAGACGTGGGACAGATGTGCTACAGTTGTGGGTTTTCCTCTGGCTACCCCACCTACCTGTTTACACACTGGGGAAAGCCAGAACTGGTCCAGGGGCAGGTCTCGGACACGTCTCCTCCTCGAGCTGCAGGGGCAGCAATGTGATTGGGGGGGGGGGGGAGGGAGTCACAGGTAGACTAACCTCAGGGACACACCGGTAGAGTGGTCCCAATGGTAGTGGTGGCAGGGGGACCCTAACATTGTGGGATTTTTTATCTCCTTGGAGTTAGGAATCAGGACAGTAGTAAGTCAGCAAGGGATGGTAGGCTATCCTCTAGCAATGTGAAGGAATGCCTGTCAAGAATAATTATGCTGTGTTTTCAAAGTCTAGTGTCCTCTTGCCTTTTCACATAATTAAGACATGTTAAAAAGAGTAGTTTCAAGGTTTTATTACATAACAGGACAAATCATAGGAAATGAGTTTCAAAAAGACTCAGGTGCTCTTTCCTTGTCTAACGAGATCTTTCTCACTTTTCCCCACCTGGAAGATGCCGGATGGTACATACTGCCCAGACAAGACGACTTGTAAAACCCCACGTCTTCAAGACAGAGGGCAATCCCACAGTCCGTTTCCACATCCAGCTTCAAGGCTTCCTTACTCTAGGTCACGACACATTCTTACTTTGTATCTTTTCTTCCCACTCACCAATCAGGTAAAACATCTTTAACCCCCTGTCAGTGCCTGCTATTTAGATTTAGAATTTGACCTACCTTGTTTGCTGTATACTGGGGCATTTCATAATCTGATGTTGGTGGCCGACTAATAGGAGACATATAAGTGAATACAGTACATGCAGTGACACACAGTCGAACAGAATGCTGAGGGCATACACCTAGGGAGCACCAGACATGCATAAGGCGGGTGCTGATAAGACAGCCAGCCACAGCAACAGTGGGTGTCACCGGGCCGTGTGAGATGCAGGGTTAGGCGGGGGAAGCCTAACAAGTTCTCATGGAGGAAACAGTGCTTGAGAATTTGGAGAGAGGGCAGAGTATGAGTTGATGGAGAGTGGAGAGTTTGTCCAGGTGGGAGGAATGACATCTGTGAAGACTAAGAAGTGGGGAAGGACAAAAGGATGACAAATATTTTCCTAGCTGATGGAAAGAACATGACCTAAGGTGTGCTAAGATTGGAAAGGACTTGGGTGTAGAATGGGAGTGGAAAGGGGCCTCTGCTGAAAACTCTCTTTAGTCAGGAAAAGGTCTGATTTCCCTCTTTTGTCAGTGTCGCTTCAAAGCCACACTTGTAAGGAGAAGTACTGAGGAGGGGCCGAGCGGAGAGAGGACAGAGGCACATCCACACAAGGGCTCTACAGAAGACAGCCAAGGACCAATTCTCTCAGCCTCTGTGTGCCCAGACAGACCCACACAGCGACTCATCACCAGGCCTGCACGACACCCCGGAGATCTGGGCAGAACTTTTTCTTGTGGTGGTTTTTGTTCACGCTTGCTTGATTTCCAGAGCACCCCCCCCCCCGCACCACCACCACAGCACCAGTCATGCCAGAAACTGTGTTAAGTTCAGCGTACACATCGTCTCAAAACTACAAGTGAGATACTGTCCCCATTTTCCAGAAGAGGCAGCTGAGGCTTAGTGATGGTAAGAAATTCACCTAGCATTATAGAGATTGGAAAAGTTCATGCCCACACATTTAGAGCTACTTTCCCAGACACATCTAAAAACTCTATCAAGTATCAACTAACAAGAAGAGCCAATAAAGTTACAGGCAGGGCTGGTGTTAGCTGGTGTGAATGGCGACGGTCAAACCAGCTACTGACAGCCCAGGCCCCTTCCGATTGGCCAATGCCTGCTCCACTGGGTGCCAAATACTTTGACTGTCACTTCTGGTTAGAAGAGTTCCAGGAATTCCCTCTTGGCTAACCATAATTAAAGTAAAACACTTAAAGTAACTCCACCTCAAAATTAAATTACAGAAGTTACTGTAGGCTGAATGAAGACTAACAAGTGAACAAATGAATGAAAGAATGACTGAGGACATATGATCTATTGATTAGGAAAGTCAGGGGACTTGAGATCACCACATGCTGGGCCTTCGCCTGTGGTATGACCCAGGACAAGTCTAAGCACCTACTGTTAAGTATGGTGAGGGATGAGCCTTGAAGGAATGGATGCACCTCACAAATTGCCCCAGGAAACCACTTTACTTCAGCATAAATGCTATGCTACGGTGAGTGGTCATTATTTTACATTTCCTAAGCGTGGAAAAGAAAACAGTTGGGAAGCTACCCCTGGATCGAAATCATGCAGGAGTGTGGCTCATGGCTCACATGTGGTCAGGGATGTGCACACCGGGGGGCAACAACGGGTGCGAGAATCTCTAGAAGGACAACTCTGATGAAAGCTACGGAGCGTTTCCACTGGAAAATGCCCACACATACGGTTTGCATACGATGTCAGGGGATTCCCTAAACCTTGAACCACCGGACGTAAAGTGGCCACAGGGTTAAATGGCCCAATTAGGAACCTCTGATTCTAAGAGAGCAGAAAACCACCGATCTCTTGACTTCTTGTACCACAGGAATGCACCACGTTGTCTCCAAGAAAATATGTTTTTCCTTGGCTGCCTTTCAAAGCTAAATATACAGTCTCTATGTCCTATCTCCAGAACCATGAGCACTAGGGGGTTAAAACATCAAGCAGTCTCACCTCGAAATGTGTTCAGAGATGGTGGCAGCAATGACTATTTCTAAAGCATTTGTCTAAGCAAAGAATTCCCACTCCCACAAAGGCAGGTATCAAACTCCGTAATTCAGAAAACCTTCATTGGAAATCACCATTCGGCATGCAAAATCAACTCTTCCTACCTCCCATATACATACAAGCTACATATAATGCACAAAAATAGGACAGAAAAACATTTGGTGTGAGAACATGACTAAACTTGAAGACAATGGGCCCTCCCACTACCCACCCTATGTAAAGTAACTGAAGGTGTACTGGAGACAGATCAACCAACACCCAAATCTGATCGTCAGTTCTATCTCCAGCATATCATTTGAATATCTGGGAACCGCCAACAGATGTTACACAAAACTAGCTGGGCTGTGTTAAGTGTAAATGCGTGGACCTTTGTTGGGAGAGAAAAAAACACCATTAAAAAGGGAGGGGGAAATCATTTTCACCTACTGTGTTCTTTTAAAAATTCAGATAAAAGTTTTAAGAACTAGAAATATTGCTCTAAGTGTTATAATTCTACTTGTCTGGCCAGTTATAAAAGGTGTAGGATACATATTACCGCTTTGCCAAGCCATCATCTTTTTCTCACATGGAATTCTGGCCTATTCAAATACTCTCCAATCCTTTCCAGTTCAGCTTCTTCACACCACAGTATACTTCAGTCATCTAGTTTCTAAAACCAAAAGCCGGCTTTCCTCCCATCCTCTTTTTTTTTTTTTCTTTTTAATCCTTACCTGAAGATATATTTTAATTGATTTGAGAGAGAGAGAGGGGGAGGGAGAAAGAGAAACATCGGTATGAGAGAGAACCATCGGTTGCCTCCTGTATGCGCTCTAACCAGGGATCACACCCACCACCTTTTGGTGTATGGGACAACGCTCCAACCAACTGAGCCACCCGGCCAGGGCACATCCCCACTCTTTATGACTTTCTGCAGCAGCTCACACTTCTAATAACATCTTTTTGGAATATTCATGTATGCTGGTTTCTGGAATCTAATTATTTTTTCTTTTAATATCTGTCTCTTCCCATACTTGTATTTCAAGGTTGTAAACTCTCAGAACTCTCTTTCCCCAACAGTCATCTCACCCCTTCTCACACTGCTGGCTATTACGTGAGGACAGACACCCTACCCAGAACCTGTAACCCCGATCTTTTCTCTCCCTTTACTCTCATTGCCAATGCATTCCACTAGTGGGCCTCTCCCTGGGCACATCTCAGATAGTGTAAATGGGTAACTGTAAACTGAGAAAGCCGGTAACTTAAAATCTTTAAGAGGCCAATAAATAACTTAAAATTTCAACATAAAAGAAAAGCTTTACAGACTTATGCTATAAGTCTAAGTCCCAAAACAACTTTATGTATTTAAAAAAATTTAAATCCAGATTCTCTCCGGGTTTTTGATACTTAGGGACGTCTTGTGCACTTCAAGCAACTATAAAAGCTGGCCTGTCAGGAGCAAGGTGTAGCAAAGGCTGAACTGACTCCCACTGCGCCACACGTGTTTTTCTATCAAATAACTTAATCAGAACACAAACTGTTCTTAGATTTCCGCAGAGGTAATTAAATAACAATTCAATGCCAATTAATCACAGTCAAATAAGTGTCTGTGAGAGAAGACTTCCATACAGATTGGAGGCTATTTCATGGTCAAATACTTGGCAGGATCTTAGTTAAACAACGATTAAACCACACAATGGCCAGGCTGAACTCGAAGTGAAAGAATCGAAACTCTTGTTCTACCATAAAAAGACATCAAACCTCTGTGCGTGATATTCTTTCCTTGCCCACTTAGCAGGCTGCTCAACTGCACGATTCGGAATGTGCTCAGCTGCTCCTAGGCGCTCGAGCGTGTGCCAGTCCTCCTTGGTTCTCAGCATGGTAGCTAGGCAACTCTTCTCCTCCCAACCGAAAAAGTAAAGAGCGGGACAGTTGGTCCTACCTACTTAGAGTGTTTATTTGTTCCGAGCAGGGAAAAGAATAACAAACTCAGAACCTACCTTCCACCCCGAGGAAGGGCGAGCTAGGGCCACTTCTCTAGCAGCAGCTGCCTACCGACTATAAAATCCCTAGATTCGCACAAATGTCTGTCCAGCAAAAACCCATTCAACGTTTTTGGTTTCCTGCACCTACTTTATCAACTTTGTTCCTTCAAATTAAATGTCCCTTTATAACACAAACCCAATGGAAACCCAGAGGCCCATGTTAAATGCTGCTGCTAATTCCCACAGACTTTCCATCATGTTTCTCAGGACTTTCACCTTCCTGCAAGTTCATTGCTTCCTGTGGAGAGTGTACCAAGGAAAACTACATAGCTCCGTACTTGCTTGGTGGAGGGGTGCTGTTTTTTGCCTACACTAGCACTATAAGCACTCCCATGGTTTCACTAATGTTGCTATTTTAAAAATGCATTATTTTTGCCCTTCACTGCTGATTCAAATCTGAATTAAAGATTGTACAGTTGGCTGAAATGAGCTTTATGGTGTTATATTGCAGATGCTGTCGATGATTTTATTTGCCTCTCTTTAGAAGGGGTTCCCAGCCTGCTATGTTAAATGCTGGGTTGGCACTGGTCTTATCATACATTTTAAAATAAAAATTTTAAAGTAAATGAGTAAAACTAACTGCATTCTTTTCTTAAGAACAAAACATGTACTAGGTAATATTTTAGAAGGGGAAGTCATATTCCACAAAACTTTTTTTAAAGATGAAATTTTATATATATCATCTTCCCCCAAATTAAACTTATTACAATCTATCAAAGCTAAATATATATGACACTGTTTTCATGAAAAAGAAACTTCATGGAAAAAGTATTACTAAAATGTATTTCAACTTTGCTCATAAATTGGGCAATAGGAAATATTTACTTTTACTGGGTCTCGCTGGATATAAAGTATTAAATTCACATGCAGACCATAACAGTGAATGAATGCAGAATACACTATATATTTATTATTTCAAAAAATACATAAACTGTGAATCAAAACTGCAGTCTTAACATAATAGCATAAAAATCAAGCATTAAATGACTGACTTTATTATGAATATTCAGTCTATTTCTGTGATTCCCTCAGACATAAAACCCATTTGTTTTATGCTGCTCCAACATAGTACGTACACAGTGATAACAGCCCTGCGTGCATCTATTTCTCAGCAGACTATGACATATGATGATTCTGAAATGGGGGAAAAGTCACACTGCATCTGTACACAAACATACCATGGCAAAACAAATTTTCCTGCAAATATAAGCAGTTTTACAGTCTATCAAAGTGGTGCCAAAAAGTAGGTTTATTCGCATTAAGTGCTGACAGGAATGAAACATTTCAGTGGTAGATAAAGTACATTGTAACCCAATCATCAAATCAACAAAGTCATTAAAAATAGACTGCATTCTTCAAGGAAATGATGACTTTAAGGGAAATAAAAAATCTTTGGTCACCACAGAGAACATATCTCGAACAGAGCTGACAGTAACTGATCTGGTCCCTCTCTCCTCCTGTGTGCTTACAAAGAAACGTCTTTGGGTTTCTTATCTTTCTTCATGTGTATTTAGCCATGTAAACTGCCATATAGCAATTCCAGCTTCCCCACAGGCATCCTATAAATACAAATAAGAAAATATGCCCTGGTTTTTCTCTTCTTCTTCTTCTTCTAGACCCCAAACTGACAGGATATTATCACTTTTGTAGACTCTTGCAAATCGGCCCAGTAGCGTTGGGCAGAAATGTGCTGAGATTATAATATCCATTTATCTAACCTGCCAGCATGTAACAAAATTCAGGTGAGGTGCTTGCCACCTAAATTAATTTACTACTTGAAAAAGACTTCTTATGCCAAGTCTGTCAAAAGGAAAACAGGAAAGGAGTTAAGAAACTGTAAATAAATCTAAACACGGGTTGCGTTTGATCTAATTTTTAAGTATAGGATTAAAAAAGAGGAAGCGTGCCAAGGAAATGCGACAAGAGAAGACTAGCAACAAAGAAACCTGCACTCCGAGCACGGGACCCACATAGCCAACCTTTCAGGGAAGTGTCGCCCAGCTGTTCCAGGGACCTAGCACTTGCTGCCACTAAAGACTGGTACCCAAAGTGACCTCCTGTGACCTACTCAAAATAACAAAGGATTTGACCACCTTGCACCCATTAGGATGGCTACTGTCAAAAATAAACACACACAAAAACAGAAAAAGCAAGTGTTGGTGAGGATGTGGAGAAACTGGAACCCTGTGCACTGTTGGTGGGAATGTAAAACGGTGTAGCCACTGTGGAAGGCAGCATGGCAGTTCCTCAGACAAGTAAATATATACTTGCCATGTGATCCAGTAATTCCACTTCTGGGTATATGCTGGAAAAAAAGAAAGCTGGACACCCATGTTCATGGCAACATTATTCATAATTGCCAAAAGGTAGAAGCAACCCCAAGTGTCCATCAGTGGGTTAACAGAAAGAGAAATATATATATATACACACACATGGAATTTTATCCAGCCTCAGGAAAGGAAATTCTGACACATGCTAAGACATGGCTGAACCTTGAGGACATTATGCTAAGTCACAAAAGGACAAATACTAAATGATAAGCCACTCACAAAAGGATAAATACTATAGGATTCTACTTATATAAGGTACCTAGACTAGTCAAATTAAAAGAGAGAAAGTAGAATGGTGGTTGCCAAGGCTGGGGGGTAGGCATGAGGAGTTAGTGTTTAATGGGTGCAGAGTCTGTTTGTGAAGATGAAAAATTCTGGAGATGTGTGGTGATGACAGATACACAACAATGTGAATGTACTTAATGCCATTAAATGTATGCTTAAAAATGGTTAAGACAGTAAATTTTATGTTATGTGTATTTTACCACAGTTTTTAAAAAGGAAAAGAAAAACTTCAAACTTTATAGCTATCCTCTCAAAATCCATTCTGCCCGTCACACCCACCTGCTCCTGGTGACCTTGTTAGAATGATTAGCTCCATGTGGTCACTTAGCACCCAGGTGTCAAGGCCAAAGAGAGGTGCCTGTTGTGGCAGCCACCTCTTTTCAATCCTGGGGTGGAAGACAGGAGATTTGTGCACTTATGGGGACCAGGAGGCTCCAGAGCCCCACCCAGCACCCCAGCAGAGGAGAACTTTCTCTCTGTAGGATAAGCAGAGCAGAGTGGAGATGAACACCCATTAGGGGTGGAAATGCGCAAAGGGAGAGGCTGCCTGCTGATGGCAGAAAGCGGTGCCGAAGAGCCGCAAATGCCGCCCGCCAGAGTGAAGTAAAGGAGAGAGGGTAGAATGTGTTAACATTTTAGTCTGCAAAGCATTGGCTGACCTTTAGAAAATGCTATAGCAATTTACCTTTCTCTAAAGTATTTTACACGATCAATATTCCTGACCCTCCTCATGTCCACTCCCCAACACCTTGAAAAAACTTTCAAGTTAAGATGCAGAAGATCAATAAAAGTGGAATTCAGTCCTGACGGATGACGTGGCTAAATCAACTCACCTCGAATTTGTTTAAAGCCTTCCATTCTCTACCATTTCAATTCAAGGACAGCCCCATCAGAACCCAATAAACAGTACCTAGGTTGGCCTTCAACACCCGAAAGCATGAAAGAGCCTTTTGGAAGCACTAACAGCCCTTGCCCTCTGTGAGCACAGATAACCTAAGAACAAAAAGCTAAGGGGAAACACCAAAATAAAACAAAAGTGGGTATGAATGGAAGAAGACAGTGAAATACACATTCTCCTCAACTAAGGATGGTGTCATGTTCCAATAAACCCATCTTAAGTTGAAAATGTGAGTTGAAAATGCATTTCACACACCTAATCTACTGAACATCATCGCTTAGCCTCGCCTACCTGAACCGTGCTCAGAACACTTACATTAGCCTACAGTCGGGCGATTATCCTGAGTTTTATCTCAAAGGTAACTGTCTTCCTCCTCTTCTCACCAGAAGCAGGAGACACAGATGGGCACTTTGTAGACAGGACAGGATGCCAAACACAAAGCATGATACCCCCAAAACACTGGCCACACGGTACACTGTAGAGCGTGGGTAGTTCACCCCCATGATCTCGCGGCTGTCAGGGAGCTGCGCTTGCTGCCACTGTTCAGAGCGTCTTTCCACGTATCACCAGCATGGGGAGGGGCGCAGTTCAAAATTCGCAGTGCAGTTTTTACCGAATGCAGATCACTTTCACACCATCATAAAACTGAAACATTGGAAGTCAAACCACCCTATGTCAAGGAGGGTCTGTATGTACCTTCCTCTGCACTTCCAGGGGACGTGTCTCTTGGAATGAAAAGCAAAGATTAATATATCACTGGATCTAGGGAGTTGGAGATGAGCTAGTCTGAGTTTAAAGAAGGAAAATACCAAGGAATATTCTAGAAAAGATACAAAGAAACATGTATTGAGGGAAGTGTGATCCTGAGGCCCATTTAAGTGATAGCAAAGAAACTTCGAAGCTTGGTGGGCAAGGAGAGAGGAAAGAACCCTTTGAGCAAACATGAGGGTGCAGCTGTGGGTGGTGGGGAAGGGGAGGGGGGAGACAGGGCCGGGTGGACAGGGGACAAGGGGCCAGGGAAGCAACACCAAATGCCAAAGGCAATACTGTCACACAGGGGTTACTCCCAGGACCTTGGAGCCTCTGTTTCAGAATATTTGTAACTAGTCTAGTTAAGTCTATACTTTGGGGGGAGGGGGAAGAAGTGAGGGGGAAGGCCCTAAATGACTATTCAAGAATAAGGAGACTCCCATCCCCGGAGAGCCATTACATGGAAGGTAGCACATGGCATCTGCTTTAATTTATATTTTTAAAGGCAATATATAAAATCATTAGCTAATGTGTTCTTTACCACAATAAAAAAAAAAAATTCGCTGTTTTCTCCCTTATGCAGAAACTGCTTGGAAACCTCTGAATACACCTTAGTGGAAGTTAGAGATCTGATCAAGAAAATCATGATTCAGTCACTGACTTCCTTCACCACTCAGCACCCACCAGGAGACACCAGCATGATTCTGAATATGACACTACTGTAAACTGTTTCTATTTTACTCATATGACATTAATTTAGAACATTAGCTAAAGTTCCAACATAAAAGGAGACAGTGGTGTCAAAAAAAGTGAAATGAGAAGCATAGAAATGATAATTTCACAGACTCAGCCCAAGTTTTGTCCCCAAACCCTACCTCAGAGGATCAGGTAAAATCCTAATAATATCCATAATTCTCATATAGAAAATCAAGATGTTGCTAACGTTCTAAATGCCAAAGTCAGAAAAAGAAAATATTTTGACAATTATATTCAATTTAGCTTTTCATTTATTCCACATAAGCACTACCTATACTCCTGTGTGTAACTGCAGAAATGAAATGGAGAACAGAAACCTGAAGCCATTTCTTATCTCACAGATATAAAATATAAATATTATATTTCAAAAAATATCCCACTAGTTTCCAGGGCTGAAAGAATTTCAAATATCAGGTCATGAAAGCAGCTTATATCTCTAGTGAAATTTCAACCCGAGTTTTAAAATACATTTAGCAAACTCGAAACACAATGTATTTTTTAAATGTTGCTAAATCGTTTTTTCCCAGACATAACTTTACATATAATTCATTATGTAGAAAAATTATTCAATAATTTTATAAATAGGTAAGGAATGGCAAGGTTTTTATTATTGGGAAAGGAGATGTCAAATAAAAAACAAACAAAAAAGTCTAGGTAACTTTGGCGTGGACAGTGGCATTTCTGAGGGTATTCCCAGCACGAGTGGGCAGTGCAGGAAGCCCAGGCCATGTCACATTCTTAAAGTCACTGACTACAAAGCTGGATTTCTCAGAGGAGAGCCAGTCTCAAACTGAAGGCAAAAGGTCCCACTCTAAGTACACTGACTTGGAGAAGACAGAGAACTCTATAGCCCTTTGAACTAAATTTGCCTAGCTTGAGGGCACCTCCTTTCAAATTTCTCACCTAAGGGTTGTCAACATGCTGGGGAGAACAGAGGGGGTGAAGAGTCAAACACCTTAAAATGTAGTGAGTCACAGGGAGTGCCCCAGAGCAAGCCTGCCACACGCCCGACGTGCAAACACCGTACCAGGTTAGCACTGCACGTCACTAAAATTGTGCGCTGCTATTGTTTAAGGGTTCCCACATTACTATGGAAAGCACCACATACTTCTGGACGGGTGAACCCCAGCGGTGGGCCAGGGTGAAGGGCAGGAAAGCAGGGTCAAGAGTTTACTTTGTATGGTTCCCTCTGTGGAGAAGACCGTGCACCACTCAGGACAGGCACACAGGTAGGTGACAGGGTCTCTTCCTCAAGGCCATCACTTCACACACCTACTGCCCCGTCCTCCCCTTACTCCCTTCATCCAACTCCCAGCCAGAACAGAAAAGGTCTGCAGTAAGGAGTTGAAGCAAGAAAGTATCTACTGATCATTTATCAGTGATGTAATAAACCAAACCCATGATCCTGAAAACATTCAGGTAGGAACTTCAAAGAAGGCCAGCTGTGTTTGAGGCTCTGACTCAGAACAGAAGAATGTTTATGCGAGGACCTCCTCTGGCTCATTCTCTGTTGGGCCTCCACTGCTGAGGCCACATCCTTTCTCATATATTAGTCCCAGTAGCATTCATGTCCTCTCTGAGATATAGTCACAGTAGCATTCGTTTGTTACTACAAAAAGTCTTGCAGTTTTCCACTTAGATGGTAGCTATTACATTACTTTAAAAGCAACATCAAAATGAAACCCATACTTTTAATGAGCAGTCTTTAAAGTTCTACGTGGTAGAATTAAAGATCTTGAAAAAGGGTAGAGAAATAAAGAATTCCCATGTTTTAAAGGAAGAAATAACAGAAACATCAACAATAAAACATGGAAGGCCCTGGCCAGGTAATTCAGCTGGTTAGAGGCTCATCCCTATACACCAAGGTTGTATAGGTTCGATCTCCAGTCAAGGCACAAACAAGAGTCAACCAATGAATGCACAAATAAGATGAACAACAAATTGATGTTTTTTGCTCTCTCTTTCTCTCTCCTTTCCTCTCTCTCTAAAATCAATCAATAAAAAAAAACAATAAAATGTAGACATATAAGAGACCAGTGATGTCCCAGCAAGCTGAAGTCCTTGTACCACAGGAGGGTTTCAGATGAACGCCCACACTCGGCAGAGAGGAAGAACTCCAATTCAGACAGGTTCTTCACCAGGTTCTTCGGTCCCCATGCAGAACACTCCTCCAAACATGCTGTGGACAGTAAGAGCTCTTGCTCAGTTCTTTTAACATAAATCACTTTAGGGACTGGCTGCAAAGAGTCCATAAGACACAGGTCTTTGATCTTTGTGGCTTTGCCATGTATGTTTTTAAAATTTCTGGAATGCACCCAGGGAGGCAAACTGCTTGACAGAAAACACTATAAATATCCAAATAAATACATACATACAAACATCTGGAACCCTGATTAAGCACCAAAGTTTTTTTTTTTTTTTTTCAGAAAAGGAGGGGGAACACCACTGAATAGCGTTTTTATTTTTACAGAAAAATGTCCTATTCTTTCTTTATGATAAACCCCCTCTGACACTAATGAAACTTTCAGAAAGCTCAAGTCTGTAAGTCTCATGGAAAGCGGAGCCTCTGTAGCTGCCTCCTGCAACTTGAATGCCATTCCAGAGCTGAAACATTACTACAATTCACTCTTTAAATAACTAGTGGTAGATGAGCATTCATGAAACTGTTAGCTGTTATGTATAACTACAAAAATAAGTTAATATAAGGCAATATGCTAATCTCTCTTGGAGTTTCCAGTTAAGCTTGCACAAGTACAGATTTTAACTCACATGCAATAATTTTCTAGGTTAAAGGTATAAAATACACTCATTTTTCTCCTTTTTAAAAAATATGTTTTTATTGGTTTCAAAGAGAGGAAAGGAGAGGGAGAGAGATAGAAACATCAATGATGAGAGAATCACTGACTGGCTGCCTCCTGCACGCTCCCTGCCAGGAATCGAGCCCATAACCCGGGCTTGTGCCCTGATCGGGAATAGAACTGTGATCTCCTGGTTCACGGGTCGACACTCAACCACTGAGCCACGCCGGCCAGGCATGTTTTTCTCTTCTTTGCGAGGCACTTTGAACAGTAATAAACAGAGAGAAAATGGAATTTGCCGCAGTTATACCCAATGCAGTTAAGTTAAAACTGAAGAATCAAGTGACCACAAACCAAGAAGTGTGAACCAGGCGACAGTCACAAAACTTGTGTCATGTTAAAATACCTTCACGTTTAAAAAGAAAATCCTCAAAAATATCCCATTCCACCCAATTACAAGGTTCTTCAATGAGACATGCTTTGGCAATCACAGATAGGCGTGTGGTCAGGCATCTCACCAAACAGAAAGACTTCCTACTCTCCAGGGATAGAGTTAAAAATCCTTCCCAAGCACTGCACGATGCCACCGGGCTGGTTCTGCAGAGCCCCTTCCCGTCTCTCTTGCCCACGTTCACTCCACTCCAGCCAAGCACCCTTCTTTCCCTGGTTTCCAGGCCCAGCATCACCCCAAACACCCATCCCCCCTTCCTGGATAACTGACTCGTTCTCTGGTCAGTTCCACCAGAGAAGCAGAGAACCTCTAACAGCGGCCCCTCCTCAAACCCTGAGGTTACCTTAAACTTCTCATGGTCCGCTGGGACTCTTCCTCCACAGTACCCACCACAACCACACTTCTATGGGCACTAACGTGTCTAACAGAAGACACATGGGTTTGGATAACACCATGCCTGATGCATGATAAGGGTTCCCTCAATATAGCTCAACAGATGGATAGAAGATTAAGTGAATGTGCTTAGAAACTGGCATTTTCAGTATTTGCCCTGTTTAGAAAACAGACATTATGGGAACTGAGGACAACATTGAGACAGGCTGGCACTGAGCACCCCAAGGACTAATGCAAGAGATCACCAAAGGTTAGTGTCAATAAAAGGTGGGGGGGGGGGGAATAACCACTGGTCAAATTCATAACAAGAGGGAAATGGTTCAGCTTGTTCTTGTGGCAGCTGCAACCCAGAAACTTGGCCCTGAGACAAAAGGATGAGGGCAAGCTGTGTGGGAGGTGGGCAAAAATACCCCCTGCTCCAGGAGCCTCCCCTGCCTGGGCTCTCCCCCAGCCCACGCCGAGCAAGCAGGGCTGTGAGCGCTTAGAAGCAACACACACATTTATGCGGTCCTAGTCTGCCTCCACCTTAAGAAGGCAGGGTTTACAGAAATTGCTTAAACTCAAGCAACACAAGAATTCATTTTTCTCTTCATCCTAAGGTCCTTCTGAACAGCTTCAAGGCATTTACCCATCCCCACGGTGCAGTCAACTGCGCCTCCCCACTCAGTTGACACCTGTGCAACTGCCCCTCTCGATTCTGGTGCAGAATATCTGACTGGCTAAAACCAGCTACTCAGCCAGGTGCTGCCACAACTGCCACGGCATCCCTTACGGCGCGAAGCTGGCAACGACACAGATGGAAAACTTTCCATTGGCTCTGTGCTGACCTCCTGGCCATTAGTGCTCATTCCGACCGAGTCCAAGACCCACGGCCAAAATTAGATTCTGTGGGTCGCCTCGACTATCCCCAAGCCCCACCTCTCCCAATGCCACTCAGAACAACCGCACCTCCTCAGCCTAGCCCCAGATTCTCCTTCTGCCCAAGGCTCTCCTCACCGTGACGTTACCCACTAACAATCTGACACATCAGCCGGAGCCCAGTGCCCTCGCACCACCCCGCATGATGGATTCACCCACTAGGCTCTGTATGTCCTCAGCTGTGGAAAGGAGTCGTCTCTGTCCTCCAGTCTTCCTCACAGGACCTCCACAGGCTCTACCAACCAAGATGATCTAAAGAAATAACAAGCTGGAGAAGATGTGGAGGAAGGGGAACCCTCACGCACTGCTGGTGGGACTGTAAACTGGCGCAGCCTCTATGGAAAACAGTGTGGAGGTTTCTCAGAAAACACTAACAGGGCTACCACGTAACCCAGCGATCCTTCTTCTGGGTATCTACTCAAAAATGTTGGAAACAGCCCGGCCGGCATCGCTCAGCGATTGAGCATCAACCTAGGATACAGGAGATCGCGGTTTGATTCCCGGTCAGGGCTCATGCCCAGGTTGTGGGCTCGATCCCTAGTCGGGGGCGTGCAGGAGGTAGCCGATCATTGATGAGTCTCCCATCATTGATGTTTCTATCTCTCTTTCTCCCTCTCCCTTCCTCTCTTTGAAATCAGTAAAGATATATATATTTTTTAAATGTTGAAAACACTTATTCATAAAGCTATAGGCACCCCTATGTTCACTGCAGCATTATTCACAGTAGCCAATATATGGAAACAACCTAAGTGTTATCTGCTGGATGACTGGATAATGAAGATGTGGTACATACATAAAGTGGAATACTACTCAGGCATAGAAAATGATGAAATACTGCCATTTGCAACAACACGAATAGATCTTGAGAGTACCATGCTAAGTGAAATAAGTCAGACAAAAAAGGATAAGAGCCATATGATTTCATTCAAATGTAGGATATACAACAGAAAGCAACAAATGAACAAACAAAAAACCTCACAGACACAAACAACAGTACGGTGCTTACCAGAGGGGAAGAGGGATGGAGGGAAGACGAAGCGGGTCAAGGGGGTTAAGTATATGGTGACAGGAAGAGATAAGACTTTGGGTGGTGAGACACAATGCAATATACAGATGTTGTATTATAACACTGTACGCCTGAAACTTACATATGTTATTAACCAATGTTACACCAATAAATTGAATTTTAAAAAGACAGCCTAATGACAAGCTATACACTGCCCAAGGAATTTGCAGGTGCATTTAAACCTGATGTGGAACCAGAGCTTTTCTTCTTGCACTAGTACACAAAATGAACAGCAAACCTTCCCAGTAATTCAGGTTACCAAAGACTACTCCAAGGTAGTGGCCCTAAGAATCAATATGCATTTTTAATTGATAGTCAAAATAACTGCCTTTCATGCATTCTTTCACAAATCTAGAAACTAAGAGGAGTGGAGAAGGACTTGAAGAAGGTTTGAAATTTTAATGGAATCATTTAGCGGAACTTTTAAGACAATCAAAATTCTCAATGGGCAGGATCTGCAAAAATATCCGTCCATCACTCCTGGTAAAACCCAGCTGACACATCTGCAAGAATATTCTTGGCCTGTTATTTATGGATTTCCATGGCTAATTTTTACATACTAGTTCGTCCCCCTTTTTCCTCCAAATGCATATTCTGGCGAACATTACCATCACAGGGTATGTCTGCTATAGCAACCCACGCGAACAAATATTCATCTCCTAAGAGCTCTACTGCACAAGCTTTTCATGCATATTAGGGGAAAATCAGGCTTCTGCAGGACATCAAAGTCCTTTCCGACCATGACCTTAACTGTGTTCCTTACCAGCAGTTGAAACTTGGTGGCATTAAATAACACCCATGTAGGCTAGTAATGAAGCACAATCCTGCAGGATCCCAGGAGCTAGGGCAGTCACAGACTCCACAGGCCTCGGGTGAAAAGTCCTGTGCTCATCGCAGAAAGGTTTCCATAGAGCTGAATACACCCACTAGTCACAATTCTGAAATTGCTACTATTTCCTTCAGAAAGGAGCAAGCCAGCTCAAGGCTGAATGGGTCAAGCTCTCAAATGCCCTGAGATGTCATCAAAATGTTAATGGAGAAGAGTCCAACACAGCATTTTTCTTTTCTCAGATCAAAACACAGTATTCCTTATCGTCGGAGTTTTTTGGTTAATTCGCTTTTCATCTAGGTCTCACTTTGTTCCTCTTTTTTTTTTTCTTTTTTTTTTTTTGGTAATCCTCGCTCAAGGATATTTCTTCCATTGATTTTTAGAGAAGGTGAACGTGAGGGAGGGAGGGAGGGACAGAGAATGAGAGAGAAAGAGAGAGACATGGATGTGAGAGAAGACACATCAATTGGTTGCCTCCTGCACACACCCAGTGAGAGTCGGGAATCGAACCTGCAACCCAGGTGCATGTCCTTGACTGGAAATCAAACCCGAGGCCAGCGCACTAATCACTGAACAATACTGGCCAGGGCTGTTCCTCTTTTTGTCCAGGAGTATTCTTTATCATCCAGTCATTTTTGCCTAGAATGTGCCCTCAAAACTCAGCAAAGAAAACAAAAAGTCAAAGAATTTAAGACTCCTTTGAGATGCACAGGGATATACCAAGAATATAAAGCTCCATATACGATCTCTCTGACTAAACTGCGTATTACACGGTTGGGAGGAATTAATGACATTTTTGATAAACAAAACTTAGTATGTTTTAGCCAATATTTGATGAGAACCTTAGCAGCGAGGCTGAGTAGGTAGAGTAGGGGAGGGAGACCACAAGGCTGCGTTACTTCAACCCAACAAAGGAGAAGCTGGTCCAATCATCCCGGGAGCCAGCCATGCTCCCAAGTCTTTGTTCAGGAAACCTATTTCTATGTCTGACTTTTATAAAGGCCATCAAAACATCAAGGATGATGGAAACAGGTGTTCCCAGGAGCAAAGGAAAGAGTGATACATCTACGTTGTACACCTAAGTATACAGAACAAAAAGATAGCTACAATTAGGATTAAATCTTATCCATATACTGTTTAGGACAAAGCGAATAAGAAAAATAAGTGTCCCGCTACAAAATATGGAAGCTTGTAAAGAAACTAGATTTCCTAGACTATTTTCCTGCAAATTTCCAAATATTATTTGACTTCTATAGAAGACAGTTGAACATGTAAGAAAGCAAAATTCTAATGTTACTGCAAGTAAAAAAAAAAAAAATTAAGACACAGGTAGTAAAAGACAATGGAAGAATCTCTATTTGTCCATTACCATCATTTGCAAGTGGGGAAAGGTAAGTAGCTGAAAAGTGAACCATGTACCAAACCTGACACGTACCAAAGCCTGAAAAAATAAATAAGAAAAAGAAATTGTGTTTTCAAGTGGGATTTCATCTGGATTAATATACCTGTGGCTCCGGGCTGCCATTACCATGAACTCCAGGCCTATGGCAAGTTGGGTACTGAATCAGCAGACATTAGTAACATGGTTTATCTCAACTAGACCAACAGAACTAACCCAGTCTTCTACTGCCCCCATTTCTTTAGATCTATACAATAGCTGGATGGGATTCCTACAATACTGAAGGTCATTTTGCTGTTTTCCCAACAAGAACCTTCTCAGAGCTCCATTCTGTCTACTCCAATTACTGAGACCTCTAACCATTTAAAGTCTATATGAGCCCAATTAAACATTGAACTGCATTTCCAAAATAATCTATATAAAGGTAGTTTTGTCCTTATGCAAATGATTAAAGATATCTTTGAATGATTAACAGCATTTCTAATTGGATAGGGCTTGAGAAATCTCCCTCATCTCCTCCCTCTTTCCCCCTCTCTCCTTAAGTTATAAAGTTCATACTAAGTGCTGAGTTGTTTTCAGTCCTAGAAAGGACTTGAATGTCCAAGAAGAGCTCCCCATGATCCCACATTATCGCTTATAATACTAAATATTATAAATTTCAGAGCTAAGGTTTTCCTAACATAAGATCAATTATAAAATTACAAAAATTTTACTTAAGAGGTCATGACAATGTACTGGTGAAAACTTTCTTTAAAATATAAGGCCATGAGACAAGGCTAAAGTAGTCACCTGGTTTTCAGAAACAGTAACTTTTCCTACAGGCGAAAGATCTTTGCCCTGTCCTGGGAAAAGTGATAAAGGCAAGAAAGATCATATAAAAGCTGGATAAACAGAATGAGGAAGATGAAGACTAAAGAATGTGAAATATTCTTTCTCACTTGTTTGTAACTCAAATTAAAATTTATGTATCAACATACACATACTTACACATTTGGATACTCATATGCATCCATGACACACACACTGTAACACCTATTTTATGGGATGGACTGTCCAAGTCATGTTAATTTTCCCAATTTTTAAAAATATTTTTAATTAGTATGATGTCCACATTCATTTCATGGGAAATACTATACTAAACATAATTTAACTTTTACCTAAAAAGCCACCATTATTGTGTAAAATATTATAATACACAGGAATGGGTGGCATATCTTTAGCAAATGCCCATAGAGAATTCAGAATACAGTATCTGGTCATCTTGTGCAAAATCCCCAGCACACTGGCAAATGGAAATGTTTATAAGTGCTGAGTTATAAGAAGAACAGGGAACACAGATTAATGATGAGGGGCAATCTGGTTCTCTCATTTTCCTTTTTTAATCCTCACTGGAGGACATGCTTAGAGAGAGGAAGGGAGAGAGAGAAGCACTAATGTGAGAGAGAAACAATGATCTATGGCCTTCCGCACGCACCCCTACCAGGATGGAACCTGCAACCCAAGTACATGCCCCAACCGGGACTCGAATGTGGCTCCAACCATCTGAGCCACTTGGGCTGGGCTGGTTCTTTCATTTTAAATTACAGACAACATGTCACTATGGTTCCCACACAGAAACCGATGGTGACACTAACCAGGGGGCTGGGCAAGGAGAAGAGGAGCAGGCATCAGCTGTGCACAAGCTCCAGAGAAACAAGAGGCTGCAGCAGATTTCTTATTGCTTTGTTGCTACTGAAGATGAAACAAGACAATGACAATGACAATATTTTGGTAAGTTGAAATTGTCAGATAAGTTTACGATGTTGCTATAAAGTGACAAGACATGGGGAAATATTTCAAATTTATTACACTTCAAGCTGGTCTTCAGTTTGACAGGCAATGAGATTATAACTGCCAACAGATGAAACTTCTGTTATGCAAGAGATCTCTTAAACATTAAAGGGAGCATGAAAACAAATATAATAATCCTCTGACATCTGTACAAACAACAAGTTTTTGGTTTTTCTTTTGCTTTTATCTACCACATTATTTCTAAGCAAGTTCTGTGGGATGATAGAATCACTGAATTTCAGAACAGAGGGTTTCACAGACATTATTAAGGGCGAATACTGCCTCAGGACTAGTTCGGTGCTCCCTGCCTAACTACTAGTTAGGTGCTCCCTGCCCAATAACTACGTGGCACGTGTTAAACTAGTAAGCACTCTGTTTTCAACTAGGTCTCTCCACCCAAAACTATGTATTTCTTCATATACCTCAATGCTATTACACCCGGCCAATAATTTATGGCACTTAAATTGTTAGTTTATTAATGCTAATTGAGCAACATATATAGAATTGTATTTGTTCTGTTGAGTTCATTATTCCTTTAACTGCCTTAAAAATATAATCTATAGTTTATAAGAACTAACCACAAATTTCACTTTCTTCCCAGGCAGCTTTTAACCACATTTTGCACAAGATGGAGTTCTGAAGTATCAGAATGTCCATCTGATAAAAATGCACAAGGACAGCCGGAATTAACTGGAGTGAACAAACCACAAAATGTCTCTAAAAACATCCAATGAATAAAATTTGAGGGCTTGACAATCTAAAACTGCCTTAGGTCAACTTTAACTTTCACTTGTGAAATTTGTCATTTTTCATGCTTTTTAAAATAGGTGAATACATAGAAGTTCTACATTTGACCAGTTAGAGCATATTTTTTTTAAAAAAAATAAGAAGTTCTTGCTACTCCTAGGAAGTATATCCACTTCCCTGGAATAATTCCAATGTTCCATTTAAATAGAACTTATTTTATAAAATTTCAAACTGTCTTTCCTTAATTACACAATAGACCTGTAATAAACTTCAGCCGTATCATTTTCAAACAAAAAGTAAACCAGATGTTTGGTACTTACATGCAAAATTGAGCTCTCATTGTGAAACCAAATTAAATTAAAATGAACTCTGGAATGAAGCAAAGCCCCAAAGAAAACAAAAACAAAACAAGCAAACATAAAACAAGCTGTTTTGTTTTGTTTTGTGGCTTGTTAGTCTTGGTCATTTATCTATTTTACTTTGTGTCTAAGAAAACACACAGGCCCTTCCCTACTCCCTGCTATTTTATAAAAATTAGCATATTCATTTGTATTTTGAAAAAACAAAAAACAGCAAACCCCAAATACTATCATGTCACTTAGTTAAAAATCAATCAATGTCAGCTATTTGCTAGGCATGGTTTTACATGCTTTACGTATATTAATTCTCACACATGTAAACATGGTTAGGACTATTCCTGTACTATCAGCCCCCCTGTAAGAGTAGAGTTGAGGCAGAGAGAGAGGTTGAGCAAACTCAGCAAAGGTCTGTCTGTTGTGGCAGGGCTGGAATTCACATTCAGGAGGGCTGATTCCAAAGTCTGCTGTCTTTACTACAGGGCACCACCAATCCCAAATCACACGGCGGTTCAAAACCACTACTGGAAAATAAAGGAAAACCATTCCGCTTTGGTGGTGGGGAGAGTCAAAGGTCACTTTATTTGCCAGTTAATTTTAAAACTATAAATTTTACAGCTCTTTTTTAAAATCCAATAATGTGAATCTTATTTTGGTGTGACAATCTAATAAAAGAAATCTCTCACTCTCACACACATTCCCCACCCCACATCTCATCAATGCTGCTGAAGATGACTGTGCTTCAAGTAAGAGGATGCTAGCTGTGCCGGTGATTGACTGGCATGGCTATTCCAAAGTCATGCTCCTAGTGGAACCAGAACTAAGCAACGTTTCAACCAACTTCTCAGTTCCCTACCCAATAATAGTTTCAAAATAATAGTCTACAACCAGTGAGGCGAAAGCCTGGGGAGGCAGTGGGAATAGGGTGGGGGAAAAGGGGGGACAACTGTACTACTTTCGACAATAAAGATAAATTTAAAAATAAAAAATAGAATGTCTACAACCTAAGTTCTCTCTCAGCTGACATCAAATAAAAAATGGACATGAGAATTGAGGGAAGAGAAAAAAATGAGCTATATTTTTTTTAAATATTCAATGTTTGTCCAAAACATACAAGGTACTTATTTTGTCACCTACAATTTCAAACCCTAGTGTCATCTGGAAAATTGACCTATCTGATGTAGGAAGAACCGAGAGAAGAAGACATACCTGAAGGCCAGGTCAATTAAGCATTAATCTCCTATAGGGTCTCATCTGTGAAAGGAGATGTGAGTGGTTGGGAAATTTGGCATCAAAGGGAATTAAGGTTTCTTAACTCAATTTTTAGAATTCCCTAATGTATGAGTTAATGCCAGTCACCTGGTTTAAGACTTGACGATTCGTGAATAAGCAGCAGTTTATCTGATTATACAATAAATCACCGATTGTCTGGATTACACAGGTGCTCCCTTTTATTACTCTGACTTTTTATGTCAACAACTATTTATTTAATCTTGAAGTCGAGAAGAATAATTTTCTAGTAACACTGATTACTCATCTTCCTGAAATGTGTTTATTTTCCTTTCACTTACAGGACTATGTCAAGACTAACAGTTAAAAACTGGCACCAATAAGAAACACTTCTGTCGACATGATAGCCTATTGGTGGGATTCATTAAACCACACTGACTCTTTTTGAAGTAAAAGGGAAAATACAGAGAAGATTCATATTAGCATGAGGTATAATTTTAAGATGTTAATGCTATTTTATTCTCCAAACAGGAAAGAAGAATAATGTTATGGTTCCTGTCAGAGAAATACATTTTATAAGCCCAGGCCATTCTGACACCAACAAGGAAAACAATAAAAAAATAAGAAAATCTAACAATAATTATATACAAGAAAGCAACTATTTCCTTAAGTCATTTTTAAATATTTAAAGGTAATCAAAAAATTAATCCATGATTCTGGCAACGTCTCAAAGCACCGCTGCTGATCTAGATATATGGAATTATATATGTGAGGGCAAAATAAATATATTTAAGGACAAATCCGCATACACTTCGGTGTCTGTTCAACTATCTTTGTGTAGAACAAAAGGAACTGGGTGACTCAAACAGAGTGAAGGATGAGATCAGTCACTGAATGGAAAGATCACTTCTAGAAACTTCCACCTGAAGTTCAAAGAGAGATCATTAACTAATTATTGACTTAAACATCCCAAAATCAGGGCCTCAGGCTGAAAATCAACCAGGACAGAAACACTGGCTTCCACTGATGTTAACAACAGTGTGCTCTGCGGAAACCTCTCCACCAACAGTCGACCTGGAGGCAGGATTCTCCTCTCCTGAGGAGCATGGCTGTGTTTGGAAAATGTCTGGATAAAGAGCCTTAAACACATAACAAGTCTAAAATAGACCTTCCAGGTGTTCAAGAGGTTGAAACATTTCCCTGTGTGATATAATCTATTAAAATGCAAATGCAAAAAAAAAAAAAAAAAAGAAATGAAAGGAAAATATTTCCAGAACAGAGACCTCGACTTTATGATAGCTTTCCATTTAACCACAATATTTTAATAAACTTCCACTCAAAGTGTACTTTGAAGCTTGTCGCCCTTTTTTCTATATATTAAAGAGTTTCTTCCCTAAATGAGAAGGGAGTTTCTAAAAGATTAATCCTGGTCACCAAGAGTGAGAAGAGTGCTCAACAGATCATAGTTGATTCGATGATAACACTACTTATGGAGAGAATGTCATTGCATATGTTCTACCTACTGCCAAAGCATTTGTAACATACTTCTAAAAAGCCCGAAGAGAACTGCATGTAGACACTTATAAAGGGCAACAACTGGAAGTCCTAGCTGCCCTCTCCTTTCCCTAACACTGGTCAGAGATGAGCTCCAGCATCTGGATAGTCCCTAATGGGTCAGGAAAGTGAGTCTAGTAGAGACTCTGCTTAGAAACCAGGTTGAGTTTGCTGTCATCTTAGAGATTATGATCTTAAATAAAGAATCGCTTACTTTTTGTTTCCTAAATTCCTCTCACACTCCCACTGGTGTGATTTCATTTTGAAAACAATTCACCCTGAAGTTCCAGAACACTTTTTGGAAATTTTATAAAGTTAGGGCCATGTATGGAATTGATCGTGAAAAAGAAATATGGCATAGGGCTATGTTGGTGAGTGTGTGCATGCTGTGTGCATATCTGAATCAAGATCTCTGTTCTACAGCTACAGTAAATTTTGAATCTGTTATCTTTTCTATATGTAATCAGAATACTGGCACATTTTTAAAAATCCATTGTCTGTGATTATTTAAGTGTGCAAATATCTTGAAGACAGGGACTTTTTGCCCTAATGCTTGGGGCCACAACTGACAACTATCAGAGAACCAATGAATGTTTGATGAGTGAAAAAGTCCCCTTTTTTTACCTGCTTTAAACTTGAGGCCAAGAGAAATGAAGTGACTGGTGCAACTATTCCAAAGCTACGTTCCTAGCAGAACTGGGACACTGCAACTTCTCCACCTACCTCTCAACTCCCCATCCAATAACAGTTTTAAAAAGTCTACTGGTGTTTTTAAATGGATGTAGTCTCCTGTTTACTTCTTAAGGGTATGTAGTTTATAAGGTAAAACTACAAGGTACTAAATTTCTGTACCCACATAACTGCCAACATTCGTCTTCAAAGCACGACTAAACCCCAAGGAAATGTATTAGGTGTTTAATGGTTTCATTTCCTTGATTGGCAGACAATAGAACTTGGAACCTTGTATAGTCTAGTTCCATGAACCACAGCTTCCAAGAACCAATACATATGTTTTTCTTTTCAGGACATCACGTAACAGAAACAAAGTCTACCATAAATAATCTATTACAAATTCTACTTTTGAAAATAAATTCTAGGGAAGAGTTCAATTTCATATGAAAACCAAGTAGAAGACAAAAAGGCCCTAATTCTATTGCAGCACTGTGATGTTCCATTGTTTTTTATGGGCAGGGCACTGAGAGATGCAAGTACACTCCTGAGACTATCCCTTCTTCTATCCAGCCTGCAAATACTTACTAATCAGCTACAACGTGCCCAATCCTGGGCTCAGAGGCTTTCCTAGTAACACAATAGATACACTTAATAAAGAGCCCAAGGCTAAGAGGAGAGACAGGCAGTCAACCCATAATTACCTAAATTACAATTTAACTGTAATTGTGACAAGTACTATAAAGACGTGATTAAAAACACCACCAAATTTTAAACTTCATGTGAAATGAAATGTCAGGCTCAATGTTGTAAATATCTAGGTTCTTTTTTCCCATTTTCTTCATGGCAAAACAAACGATAATGTTTAAAATAAAGGAGGGTGGGGAAGAAATGATAACAGGAGATGGAAGATCTGAGTTATAAAGTGAAAATAAAAGGTTGCCCCATGGTCTCATAAGAGAGCTTTGAAATCAAGTCTTACTCTCTGACAACCACGACGAACCAGTGATGAGAGGAGCAAGTCAACGTAGGGTTCACAAAACAAAGTACCTTCTGTTGGTTGCAGGAGGGCATGAGCTTGGACTCTGAGGCCAAAAATGGAAACTATCTGGGTGAAGAATGAAAAAATTAACACAAGTGCTGTTTCGGTGAAAGTGATTCATTTCACCAGCTGTCTGAGACACCAACCCTTTTGAGAGAGCTGCTTACAGGAAACACACCTCAAGGAGGGACCTACCGGGACGCGTGTGTGAGAACAGGCACCGGCCAAGGGGTGCGCATCCGACAGGCTGCCTGCGTACGTCACAGATAACTATTTGTTGGTTTCGCTTCAAAATCTTATCATTTAAAATAAATATATAGCCCAGCCGGGCGTGGCTCAGCGGTTGAGCGTCGACCTAGGATCCAGGTGATCAGGGTTCGATTCCCGGTCAGGGCACATGCCCGGGTTGCGGCCTGTAGCCGATCAATGACTCTCTCATCACTGATGTTTCTATCTCTCTCTCTCTCCCCCTCTTCTTTCCTCTCTCTGAAATCAATAAAGATATTTTTTTTAAAAAAAATGTATAAAATAAATATGTAAATGTTGAAAGTACATTAACCAAAAAAAAAAAAAAAAAAAAAAAAAATCAAATCTTTTAGGGGAAGCACTTGGCACGATAGCAGAACTCTATAGAATTTCAACCCAGCAAATCCTCATCGATTCCCACTTAGTGTTGGAAGACTATGCTTTATACATATTAGGTTCTCAGTAATATGCTTCTCAATATTTATTCATGTGGAAACTGGTCCCCAAAACTTTTCCAGTTTCTCTGGAAATAGCTGTACAAAAGCAGTGAACTATGCCATAAAGAGACTGATGCATTTTCTATCGCAAAAGGCTAAAATGTTGAAGTAATAAGGGAGGGGGGGTGCTTTTAAGGGACTGTACTTAATTACTTATAAAACTTATAAATTATGTATAAAATTATTTGATTTAAAAAATACCATACATCACAAATCCCATGTAATGCCAAATTATTGAGTATACTAACAGCAGAAACTGGGATACACAGGGAAGCCTCCTGGAGTACCAAAGACTGCCTCGCTGTGAGTTCTAAGACATCAAACCAATAACAACCTCAGAGCTTGGGGGCATTATCATCATAGCCACAAATATTAAAGTAGTGAACTTAGGAGATATATCACTTAATATATTCATGATTGGAAAACAGAAAACACAAGTAAAATACCATCGATACATTTCCTGAGAGATTACACAATTACAAAACAACCTTGAACAAGACACGAGCTCCCCAAATCTTATCTTTTTAACATTTTATTGGCCAATCACAAACAGTGTTTTTTCTGTTACTAAGTTGTCAGTATTTCCATGTATGATTACTATGGAGAAAAAACATGAATAAAGAGTAATCAGAACATTCTAATAGATTAAAAATGTACACCAAAATGGTGCAATATTTACCCACTGTAGACAAGGGCATAATAATCACCTTCATACAGATTACTGACAAAATAACAATAGTAATCAAATATATATAATTATGTAACTATTTAAACTCGTAACAAAGGCTTTTATGATACTATTAGCAGTAAATGAGCAACTCCCATAAAATATGACTTAATATCAGCCTGATAAGAGTTTAAGTACATATAACCATTGTTATATGAAAAAACATTATTTTTAATGTGTGACAACCCGACAGGATTTAATTACCACACCTACTTCAAACTATTAGCTGTTTCATTCAAACCTGAAAAAATAATATTTATGTGGCTATTGAGAATCACTATGATTGATGCAATCTTTTGTGTTACTCCCTTTACAGTCTCTTGCATTTGTTATTATTAACAAGGAAAAATGAAAGGGGAAATGTGTGTTTTTGTTTTGCAACAAAGCTTTTCTGGTGATGACTAACTTCTTCCTTTGAACACAAAAAGCCTGTTTAACTAATGTACTTATAAATATGTTCTTTACAATGTGCACTAAGCAAGAAAAGGAAGGAGAAAACAAAAAGCCTGTAGGACTTAAGCCAGAACTAAAAGCAACCGAGGAAGATGAGTGCATGAAAGCTGTCAGGATGGCTGTTATTCTTATTCTCAATTTCTTACAGCTTATCTGCTCTCAAGGAAGAAAAATCGTAGTTTCTTTTAACTATATCCACAAACACATCTCACTTGAAAGGAAACACAGCGAGTGATTTGGCATGAATGGGCATATTACCAATTTTCCAGCATCACTACTGAATATTTATGTCGGTGACGAATGATGACACTGGTGAAATATTTTAACACGAAGCCTTGCCTTGTAAATCGTCTGAATGATGCTGTGTCAAAACAACACCTACCATAAATCAGAGGTTTTAGGACCAGTATTTCTTGTTCCAACATGCTACCTGCTCAGCAGAATCACTTGTGTGAACAGGCATAGATTAATGTGTGCTAAGCAAAGCCATCTTACCTCCTAACTTATAGAGCTATAATTTAACAGGTCTATTATCGTCAAGGTAATTTTGACAGCGCTGAAATATTATACTTGTTAAAAATATGCATTTAGCACTAACTTCAGTGGTCATTTGAACTAAACAGATCGGGATCCTTACAATTATCTTTCTTCTCTACTGATGCCCCGTCTTTCCTGGCAAGGCAGTGGGATGTTGACAACTGATTTTATAAATAGCATAGCAAGACAGTTTTTCCGATGGTACAAAAAGCTCATGTTGCTTCCAGTTCACTGTGCACTTCTCCGCAAGGTATTTATTTAGCAACTTACGGTGGAGGCGAAGGAGCCCATTGCCAGGTAGAAGAAACAGAACAGTAGACATCAGTAGACCAAACCCCACTCCCCACAACCCTCAGCTCCTCCCCGATACACATAGTGACCCAGGGTGTGTTAGATTTGTGAAATCACCTACAGAGCCTCACTTTCCACCCGGGCAAGTTGGAAATCTTAATCCTTGGGGCCATCCCACACTTGTGATTAGGGAACATACAAGAAAATGCCTCGCTCAACTCTAGTGTAAAGACTCCTTTTCCATGCAACTCAACGGGGACAAGTACCTCCCACCAGAAGAATAAAAATGGCAAAAGATATTAGTACGTTTCTTTTCCTCTTTTAATAGTGTTTTAGCCCTAATTAACCTGATCTGTAAGGGAAAACATAACATAAATTTGCACTTTTTTTTACACGGGATGCATAAATAAGCAAACACACACACACACACTCGCTGGCTCACTCCACTGCATAAAATCAGTCTTGTAAAATGAACATACTGGCCACAGCCCAAAATAAGAAGATAAACAAACATCATCTACTGACACCAGCAGCTCAGTTTCTTAAAGCCAAATTAACAAATTAAAAGCAAATAAACAAATATTTGCCTGGAATTCATTATAGTCAACACACTCAGCCAAGTTGTCACCATAATTAGGCATGAAAAAAAAACACACAAAAAACACACACAAGACAACTATCCACTCATCTTGTCTCCAAAACAAAGGGTGAAATTCTAGAGACCTGACAAGAATAAAATGTCTCTGCTAACTGATGGTGTAGAGGAAACCTGAAGAAACTGTGGTCCTATTTCTCCCTGAACTCACATTTGACTCGGGTCATGCAGATGACTACATTCTACCCTTTAGGAATTAAAATACATCCAGTCAAGATGCCAGCAGCTGCCTATTCCAGTTACTAGGCGAGAAGGTGTCAATTAAGAAATACAAGTAACCTTGTTTGAAATACTAGATATTCTGGAACAACACTGTGAGTAATTTTTTTATAACCGTAAAGAGTTTAATGTTTCAAACATAATAAACCACGGCAATGCTTTTAAAATCTCATATCAACACTACAGACTACAAAGGCCTAAGCCATAAAAAACGGAATTTCCAAGAAAGCTTTCAAAGAAAAACCAGGTTTTGCAGTAAGGTGCTCTCACGCTCTACCCTGAGATAACGTAGGTCATGCTGCCCTCTAGTGCCGGATGTAAGAAAATGAATTCTGCCCATCAAGGGAGACATGGTTTACATTTAATATAGAAGTCGTCTTTTAATTTCTGAAGGACTTACTACTGACCTGGGATTTACGTTACCCGTGTATTAAGATCTGATAGAACTGAAAAGGGGCTACGGTGATTGACGACAAAGGTCAACTAGGAAGAGGCAGACACGGCGAACGACACAGGGACACACATCACATCTATAAGACCCTGTTCAACTCAAGTTGCAATCAAAATAAGTAGGGAATGTCAGTGCAGCTGAAAATGTGCAGTTCTTTAATACATTCAATACGGTTCCCAAAATACACCTTAGGAGGAAAGAATAAAAAACAGAGATGGCTGAGAGGAAGGAAGGTAAAAAGACAAAAAAGAAAACTGGCTTTTGCCACTGTAAGGCCTTACACTAGTTGATTCAAATTTTACCCAAACAGCTAATTTATCGGGTTATGAGAGATCAGTAGACAATAAAGAATCGCATTATATAGACAACTAAACTAGGTAAACTTCAGGCAACCCCACACGGGTTCAAAATGGAGAGCAATCTAGTCCTGCAGTGTGGAGCAATAAAACCTTCTTGCAAATCAGGTCTCTGGAATGGATCAACTGCAGAGAAACTTTGCTATTGAGAGGAAACCTGCACTTCCTAGATTTCCTTTGCCCTTCTCCTTAAATCCAAGTAAGGGAACTTGAGACTTCAGCAGGGCAGCCGGTGGGTGTTTCAGGACCATGCCCTGAAGGCCTGGTTCTCTGCATTAAGTGCAAAGCATCCCCTACTGATGAACAAAAGGCATGAGGATCTGGGAGGAAAAATTAGGAGGGAGACATCACGTCAGGGTGGGTGCACCCATGAATGACTGCTGTACCCAGATCGGGGGCACTGAGAATATTCTGCAGAGGCAGGAACTGAAGATGGGCATGGAAGGGGACTCTGGCGAGTCCTCCACAGACGCAAGGCGGGTTGTGGTTCGGGCAGATCTGGTGGGCTTCTGCCTGGAGCTTCTGGTATCTGTACCAGTCACCACCCAAGTCTAGCTCGATGGAAACTCAAGACAGTCCCAAACTTACAATGGTTGGACTTAACGACTTTTCGACTTGCTATATTTTTCAACTTTACGATGGTGAGAAAGCTGTACAATTCAGTAGCATCCATACTCCAAATACTGAATTTTGATTTTTTCCCCCTAGGCTAGCGATATACAATACAAATACTCTTTCATGATGCTGGGCAGCAGCAGTGAGATGATTTTGCACAACTGCAGGCTAATGTGAGTGTTCTGAGCACGTTTAAGGTGGGCCAGGCTAAGCTCTGATGTTTGGCAGGTTAGTTATATTAAATGCATTTTCGACTTACGATAGTTTCAACTTACATGGGTTTATTGAAGGTAACCCTGTAAGTGGAGGAGCATCTGTACACACTGACAAAAGGCCTAACTGTCCCTTCAGGTTTCTAAAATCAGGGAGGTCATCAGGATGCTGAGCTCACAGGAAACTTATTGACCCCTGGGTCTCCCTGACAGTGTGCTCTGAATGACAAAGTGCTGAGAAGAGAAAGCTATGCCTCCCATCTCCAGGCCGCTCAGAGGATACACTGTAACGCAGGGGGAGCAACACTATGCTGGGCACTTGCATACCTTTAACAGAACTTAAAAATTGAGCATGTCTACCTCTCTACTCTAGACAGGAATTTTTTAAAATATTATATAACCACTGAAGTACACAGAGTGAATCACATCAGCTATGAGGCATAATTCACAGTCTTGGCTTGTTCTTCCTATTGTAAGAAGTACAAAAATTTTACCCAAATGGAAATTTTAAATCTACCATGTAAAAACATTTCTTTAATTAAAAGTACCTTTTAATCTACCACTACAAAAGTAAATAATTCATGGCCCCTCAACGTTATGGGCAAGCTAGGCCTATCTTTGGAGTATTTACTGGGGCTTCTATTTTCTTGAAGGACTGAAGTCCTGCCCACAGATATAGGAGGGGGAGGCAAGATAAGCGCCTCTGTGCTGCTCTGAGATTAGCGACCTCGCAGATTGAGAACTCGGTCCCAAATCCGTGAATAATAAGGAAACCAGCACATGGAGCACCACAGGTCTCGAATGTGAAGAGTCTGGTTAACTGCGGTCGCAAGCATTCAGAGGCTGTGATAACAGAAATGCAGTCCCACTTAATGCTCCAAACTTCATGACTGTAGTTTTCAAATTAACTGGCAAAGTAGAGCGACTCTACGGCTGTAATAGTACATAAATAGCCCAATCACTTTCTAACTACAGCTATAATGAGACTGTAGATGTGTGTGGGCCTCTGCAGTTTACAATTCCTTGTGCTTTCGCAGTGCCTGCACTAAACATTTGTTGACTAAATCCACACAAGATGCTTTCCTGAAGAGTTTTATTTAATCCTCACAACAATCCTGTGAAGCAGGGAGGGCAGCCGTAGTTAGACCCATTTTACAGGTGAGGAAGTCCTAAGATGTTGTCATATCCTGAGCACTGTGAATGTATCAACCTGTTTAATTCCCACAATATCTTAACAAGGTAGGCGTGACCAGCATCCTCATTTCACAGAGGAGAAAACCCACAGAGAAATTAAGTAACTAGCACATAAGTGTTACTGTAACTATAACCAGCTCTTACTTAGTAACGAACACCAGGACTGAAGCCAGGCAGCTGGCTCCAGTGTCCATACTTTTAGCTATGACGACATCCTGCCCAATAGCATCCACGTGCTCTGGCCTGGGTAACATAGCAAGTTGATGGCCAGACCAAAATGACTCCTGTGCTCCTTCCACCCCGCCTTCCTGCCTCCACAGGTTCTATCGATTAATACTGTATCTGCAAAGACAAAGCCACCGAGGATCTCACCACAAGTCTAACCAACTGAACAGAGTGGGGATGTCTGTTGATGATCTATCTCTTCATAGGTACCCAGGTCAGGAGGCTACCATCAGAAACAAGACAAGTCAAAGGCCTCTGGGCAGAGGCATCCACCACTTGGAAACCACCAGGTACCGTCCTATCAAGACACTTACTAGTGATAACCCACCTGGCAGGTACAGCCAAGCCTCGAATATGTAACCAAAAGTCTACTTTAAAACTATAGAGTTAATAACTTTCATTGAAGAGGATGTTTGCATTTTATCCACTTTGCATTTTAATTTATTTTTCATGACCATTCTAGGTAAACGCCATAGAGCACGTGCAAGGGCTCTGGTTTAGAAATGGATGGGCAGCGAAGGATACATACAGCCTGTCTCGTGTGGAGCGATTTGCAAGAAGGTCCTTCCAAAAGGATGGCCCAGCTTCACACTATGCAATACAGCCAATGTTTAGGCAGCTGGTCAACTATATTTAAATATGCTTGCACTGAATGTCCAACGTTTCCTACACCACACAATAAATGGCTTCCTAAGTCATTCTGCAAAGTAAACATTCATTTATCTTTCCACAGACGCACAGTGGAATGAAAGCTTGTATGCCCCTCTGCACAGATTTTCTCTGGGAGGAAAGCTCCTGTCAGTGATGCTTTTTGTAGAAAACGAATCAACACGCAGAGTGATCTAATTTCAAGCGCAGCCTCCACGTTCAAACACTGACGCGCAATCAGACATTAAATGAGTTAATAAGACATATTTACCAAGAAACTCGGTGTCTGACTTACCTACTGGGTTTCTATCAAAGAACAATACCGGAGCTTTCAAAATGGACTCAAACATTTTGTTGTGTAAACTTTGTGAAGACTTAACGAGGACGTGGAATACCAACAGAGATCTTGCTATGCCGAAAACGACGGTAGCTGCAGTTAAACCTGAAATGAAGAAACATCGCTCAGCACAGGGTCTCTGCACTTTTTTTTTTTTTTAAAAAAAAGAACTTTAAAATATGTTTTTATTGATTTTTTTTAGAGAGAGAGAGGAAGGAGAGGGATAGAGATAGAAATATCATCGATTGGCTGCCTCCTGCACGCCCCTTACTGGGGATCAATCCCGCAACCCAGGCAGGTGCCCTTGGCCAGGAATTGAACCCGAGGCCCTCCGGTGCTCAAGCTAACACTCTAACCACTGAGCCATACGGGCCAGGGCTAAATTATATCTTTTATTAATGACATAAATGAATACCCACTGTGCACACAAAAGTTAAAACAGGTCCCCTAACACCTCAGCACACAATGCTAAATAAAGTGGGGATAACTTCTTTTTTTTTAAATCCTCACCAGAGGATATTTTTTCCATTGCTTTTCAAAGAGAGTGGAAGGGAGAGAGAGACAAAGAGAAACATCGATGTGAAAGAGACACATCAACTGGTTGCCTTCTGCACACACCCAACAGGGATCGAGCCTGCAACCGAGGTACATGCCCTTGGCTGGAACTGAACCCGGGACCCTTCAGTCCGAGGGCTGACGCTCTAACCACTGAGCAAAACCAGCCAGGGCTGGGGATAACTTCTGTAATAAATATTCTATAAAGTACTTTTACCCCCTTCAGATAACACACCACTTTTTTTAAACTCTGAAAGCTGGTCGAATTCCTAAATTCCACCAAAAGGCATTTTCCATAGCCCAGCACCCCACATGAATATATGGTAGAACCATTTCCCTTCTTCCTTTAGGTCACCCACTGTCTACCAATTCAGAAAGTAAACAGCTAATGGGTTTAGATTTCTTAGCAAGTGATCAATGAAATAAATACCACATTTCAACAAGTGAGTTCTTAAAAACAGAACTCATTCTATGTTTGAGGAAAGCTTTGTATGAGTGTTTCCTATGGGGATACTTAAAATTTTAGACAAGCATTTCCTTTAGAAAGTATGGAATGCTACATATATTCTAAGCACTCTTGTGAAAACAGAGCGCTGTGTTATATCAGTCTGGCGAGCCGAATGCTAAATTACTCACACAGTTGGGAAGGCGATAACATTGTGATCTCAAGGTAAGAAAGAGAAGGCAGCCTAATTCCCAGACACTGGGCTTCTCCCTGCTTAGCTTCCCTCTTAAGTAATTAGTGAAGCCCAGGAGATGAGCAGCGTGGTGAAGGGAGCTTTGCATACCTGCGAGGGAATAATGCTTTTATTTGGGGGGCCTTGCTGCCAGAGGATTTCATCCAAGTTCAACAAAAGCCAGGGCTTATTCACACAGAATTGGAACAATCCGAACCAGAGGGTGGGGATCCGTTTCTAATCCCCTTGCCCATCCATATAATAATATAAGATTTACTGAAAGTAACCTATTAGAATAGACAATAGCCACATATTTCCAGTGGCTGATTTTCTGAATGCTCAATCCCAGTTTAACTTTCAAAATCCAGTACAGAGCAAATTAAGAGTCTTCACTGAACCTCTTTCTTCTAGATTTTTAAAAATAATTATTCTAATTAATTCACAGAGTAAATGCGACTCAGACCCTTAATCTGTTAAGGCATTACTGAATTACTCCTGGAAGCCTAGTTACTCACACAGGCTCATTGGAAGCACCTCAGACTCTCCTAGAACAGATCAAATGATTACACTTTACCTGAGTAAATTCCCAAGTACCAGTTAAGATCGAGCTTCTCAGTTACATTTCCTTTTCCATTTACGGTGACGTTCAGGGCGCTCTGTTCATTTGCCCTATGGAACAGGGAAGAAAACATTAAGCTACAGATAAAACTTAGATAAATACAAAAAACAACCACTTATCCTCGATTCGGGAGGCATGTTTTATGCTGGAAGATGACTCCTGGCTCACAGGGTGCTGTGGACATATGTCTACCTTTTAAAAATTATACTTGAATCGTGACTTTGAGTTCTCAAAATTGTCTTTGAAGATGCTGCTGAGGATCAGATATGGGTAGAGACCAGGGGAGGGAGACACTCTACCAGCAAGAATGTTCATTTTCCTTCAGGGAAACTATGTGAGGATTAGAAATGGACAAGCAAACCCCTCTGCTCCCCCAACTCTGCGGGAAAGTGAGGCTTCAGGTCAATTTTTTTTTTTTTGGTTAATCTTCACCCAAGGATATTTTTTCAATTGATTTTTAGAGAGTGGAAGGGTGGGAGGGAGTGGGAAAGAGAGAGAAACATTGATGTGAGAGAGAGACATCAATTGGTTGCTTCCCACACACATCCCGACAAGGGCTGGGGATCCAACCTGCAACCCAGGTATGTGCTCCAGACTGGGAAGCGAACCCACAACCCTTTGGTACATGGCCGATGATCTAACCACTGAGCACACGGGCCAGAGTTTCATGTTGATTTTAGAGCACCTTACGGCCAGACCAGAAATAACTCACCAGTATGACAGCCACCAATCCTGAAGAACGTAGGAAACCTAGGGCAGGGAAACAAACACACGCAAAGATCAAACGCTAACATTACTTACCAACTCAGAAACTCTCACTCACTAAAATGGATAACTGAAAGGCCCCAGGAAACGGAAATGGTCCTTTCAGCTCAGGTCAAGGTTGTGCCAAGCCCAAAATCCCGGATAACAATAGGTCAAATACGTGCATATTACATTTTAAAATCTTTAAAAGACATCCTAGAAGTTCCTTGTAATGTACACACAACACCAGTAAGCATCACTTATTTTGATCCCCACAAACAGCATGTTTCAATGCAAATCCAAGTGGACTGCGAAATACAGTAATACAGTATAAATAAATACAGTATAAACAAAAATGTTACTGTAACTATCAAGCTGAGAGCACAAAACAAAACAAATATCCCTGTTTACCTGGGCCACAATGTTTACTAGAATAAGGAAAATGATGATAAACCAGTGAGCACCGGCTATAAAGTAGTTCTTGTAGGCCTTAAGACCAACTTTTCCTTCAGAACGGCTCTCCTCGTTTACTGCAACCTGCACATTCTCAACCTGGAAGGAAAAAAGGGAGTGAGAGACAAAACCTTAAGTAACCCCAAAATTTCAAAAGTTCAACAATGCACTCCACTGGCAAAGTCGAGGGAAAACACGCACATCTCACATACCGGTAGAAGCGCAAAATGGTAAACTCCTACCGATACCAAAGATCTAGCCGTACCACACATGCACTTGCCCTTGGCCCCAGGAATCCCACTTCCAGGAACCTTTAGAAATAAAGGAGTGTCATTTACACGAGGTTATTTTATCACTGCTATGTGGCTTTTGCCTAACCTCGTGATTTCCAGCATGTGTACAACGCACCCAGTTCAAGTATAAAGGCAGAAGCACGTTCCAAAATAATACACAAAATGATAGGGAGCCAATGTATCACTCTAGACCATTTGTGACACTCAACAATGGAAACATAAAACATAGTAGGCACTCAAAATATTAGTCAAACACAGTAAACTGCGTCCAAACAGTGAGATGGAACAATGAGAGTCTGAATAACAAGGGAGAGCATATGATCCAAATCACATTGGTTCCTGAATTTGAGAGAGGGATTCCTGAGTATCACACGTGAGAGACTAATCTGAATACTTGAATCATGCAGGCTCCTAGACTTGGATCAGGGGGTTCGGATATCGAGGAATACCAGTGTATATGTTTAAGGGAGATCTGGTGCATTTCTGCATTTCTGTCTGGAAGACCTAGAACGTGTTATAGATTCACATGAGCCAAAGATGTCCTTGGTTGTGCTGGCCCCTGGGGATTCAGAGATGGATGAGATGTGGTTCTAGGTCTTGAAGGGTAAGAAAGGAAGATGGGAGGTAACTTTAAAGGGTCCACTGTGTGCTGGGTCCTTTGCGCATGCTCCTTCTGGCTTATCACAAACCATCTGACAATGGGGCAAAATAATACCATCGAGTCACCTATGGTGCCAGAACATTCCAACATATAAGAAAAGTAGCTGATTTAGAGTAAGCCAAGGCAGGATGCAGTCTGAGGGGGTCTTCAAATTAAGCCTCTGGGTGCTAGAAGCCTGGGACCACCCAAGCAAGTAGGATGTACTTGTGATAAATTCAAGAGTTCTAATATCAATCAGTATGCGCCACACATACCTAGGAATTTATACCAGTACGTGTGCTACTGATGTCCGCAAGATTCTCCACCCCATACCCAGAGGAGAACCCCAATCGGGCTTACTCCCTTCATTCTGTTTTAATTCTACAAAGTCCGTGGATTAAGCTCTTGGGACCTCAGGATCTGCTTTGCGACAAATGAAGGAGTCATGAACAGAGCAGAATGAAGATCCATGAGGCCACTAGGAGCAGACAGGACCAGGGCATGCTGCGAGATGAGGAGCTCACCGGCTGGCTCTCTGGGGCACCATCTTTCAACGAAGCTCTAGAAGACTGCTGAGACCAAATGGAAGACTCCGAGAAGGTCCGGTGCCTCAGCTTGGGACTTCCCGAGATGGAAGCCTGCTCCACCTCATCGTTGTCCTTCTTCAAAAGGGAACCAAAATCCACCCCCGATTTCAGAAACTCAGTGTAAGTCCCCTTTTGCACCATTTTACCCTACAATAAAAATAATAATAATAATGTGAGATTAATACATTTGCATTTGGTAATACTAATGTAATACTAATCGAGGAAAGTTAACTGGTCTTAAATTATGATTTCCATAAGAAAACTATCCTTTGGTCTGGAATGCTGGTTGGCAAATCTAATTCGAGTCAACGTAACACAGAACTGAGCATTCTGTTCTCTGCTGAACCCCGTGTTCAGTGCTGGGCGATATAAAGGGAATGGGTAAATCAGGGGGGAAAATGGAGGTCACTGACATAACTACCATGGTCACATAAGGAAGCCAAAAGTATAGATGCTGGTGGGAATATCCGTAGTCTTTTTAGATAATGTGGAAATTGAGATAAGTCTCATGTAATAAGCAGAATTTAAAAGAATATAGTCAACTGGGGAGGATATTCCAGGAAAACAAAACAAAACAAAACTTAAGATTGACACAGGTGTGAACAAGCACTCCTGCATAGGTAAATGTCACTCATCAAATCTTTGGGGACGACTATCATAGCGCCATGTGCCCCGCTGGGATGAGGCCTATGGGAACTAGCCCTGCACACGGAATCTACAGGCTGAATCTTCATGGTCTTTACTCTAAAACTGCCCCCCAAAACTCAGGAAGTCCCCAACTAAAAGTTTAATATTCCATGTGTTAAAGTAATTAAACAAAGAGGCCATTAGCCTGGGGTGGCTAATGCCTTAGTAGCCTATGCAAGGAAACCAAAACCCAACCCAGGCTCAATGCACTCCAACCCGAGAGGGTGAAACAAGAACAAGCACAGGCAGTCAACTAGGCTTTCCCAAATCAGGCAACTGCTCGAGTGAGAGCCAATCAAATAATGTGTTTTGAACACTTGTGATACCTCATTACATAGTTTCCCATCCTTACAAAGTTACATAAAATAACGTGTGGATGTGAAACTATTTTCTCACCCTGTGGAACAAGTCTCAGCTGATTTACTCAATGGTAAACAAAATATTAGGCAAAATTCCAGGACGCAAAGCCAATCGAATAAGAGCAGCCCTGGTTAAGGCAGCTCGGAGGGAAAATGGCCCAGCCCTCCTGGTACCCCTCTCATCCCACCCCCCTCCACAGGGGGTCCACTGAGAAAAACCCAGCAAAGCTTTGGAGAACCATCTGACACTGCAGAATTAGAAAATTGTTCATGATATACCGTGTCTTGTTCCACTTGGGAGGCAAAATCCAGACATCTTATTTAATGAAATTACTGCTTTCTACTTAGTACTTTGTGAGATGCACAGGGAAACAGCTAGTGGTAGAGAGAGATTTTACTCAGCAGCCAAGCACTGGCCATTCCAAGAGGGGACGAGAGGGCAGCCAGCCCCTGTGCTGCGAAAGGAACCAAATGAGCTATCAGGACGAACCCATCTCATCCAGGGGTGCTTACCAGTGGACAAATGTTTTAGTAGTATTAATGCTGAGGGTGATGTCCTCAAAAGAAGCAATAAGAGAAGCCCCAGAACATCCAGGGACTAATTCAAAAGGTCTTCTCTTACCCCAATTCTCTGCTCACAACACTGCCACACTGTGGTTATAGACACTAGTTTCACCCTCCTGCCTACGAACTCAATTGTTCTCAAGTTGGAGGAGTCTGAGCTCCTTATCCCTGGAGGAGTGCTGAAGAGTCAACACATGGAACTAGCTTTCTATCATCTTTCTTAGGGCAGAAATCCCAAGGGCCTGTTGGCACAGAAGAGGGTTAACGCTGAAGGTGCTGAGGCACAGAGGCCAACCAGCCAAGGAATGATGTGTTGACCACTAAGCCTTAAAAACTCTCACCCACGTCCACCCCACCAACCATGCTAGCTGTTGTGGGTTAAATGGTGGTCCTTAAAAGATAAGTTCAAGTCCTAAACATGATACCTGTGAATGTGACCTCATTTGGAAACAGAGTCTTTATAGATATAATCAAGTTATGAGGTCATACTGGAAAAAGATGGGTCCTAAATCCAATATGACTGATGTCCGTATAAAGAGAAGAGAAAGAAGAGACTCAGAGAGACACAGGGACGACACCATGCGACAATGGAGGCAGAGACTGAAATGCTGTATCTGCAAGCCAGGGACTGCCAAGGATGGCCAGTAAAGCTTCAGAAGCCGAAAGAGGCAGGAAGGATCCTCCCTAGAGCCTTCAGGGATAGCACAGCCCTGCCAGCACCTTGACTTCAAACTGCAGCCTCCAGGACGGTGAAATTTAATTTGTTTTAAGCCATCCACTTTGTGTACTTTGTTGTGGAGGTCTAGAAACTAATACAACACTAGCCTAAGCCCACCATTCTGTCTTCTGAACTTCACTAAGACTTATTGTTTCTGTTGGTGCCCCTCCAGTGAACATCAAGAGGGATCTTTTAAAGTCACACATCAGACCACATGCTCCTCTGCTCTGGACCAATGGCTTCCATCGCACTCCGGGCCTGCTGTCTGCCACTCTTAGCCCATGTCCATGCTCACTTAGCCTCAGCCACACTGGCCTTCCTGCTCTTCCTTCCAGGTCAGTTCCTTCCTCAGGACCCTGTCACTGGATCTCCCATCTCAGATGCCCCTCCCCCAGGTGACTACATGGTCAACACCTTCATGTCACTCAGGTCCCATGAGGCACCACCTCCTTGGGGAAGGCAGTCATGATATCAGTCCCCATCCTCTATCGCTTTCATCACATCTATCCCCATAAGGATGGAAGCCCCATGATGGCAGGGACCTACTTGTCTTGCAGCTGCACAGGTTCTACATGTATCAGGCACGCAGAAAGCCCTGTGCTGTGAGACTAGCAACCAACCAGGAGCATGGGTGTCTCTAACCAGGGGGTGCTTGGCTACTCAATCACACTTCCATTATTAATGGAAGACACTCGTTTAGGGAAACTGCACATAACAATCAAATTAGTGCTATCTAATTTCCAAATAACATACTTTAACTTAAATTGTGGAAGAGGAAAACAATAAGTTCTAAATAAAAGTAGCATCATTATCCTTAACAATTTCATTAAAACAGTTATAATTTAGTAAGTGAGGTAGAAATTTTATATACCTTAGGGTACATGGCTTAGGATTAATAGTGACATTTCTACGTGTCTTTGGATTCATCCTCAAAGGCATGTGCAGAAGCTCTGAGAAGAAAGTGACGGAAAACTGAGGAGGAAGAGGCAGTTCACCAGGAACGCAAAGACGGCAACCTGCTGGGAGGCTCTGCCTTCAACACACCTGAGAGTTAGCAAGCTCCACAGACTTCCAGAAATTACTTACATCTTTCAATATCAGAATCTGACTTGCAGCTTTTAGGTACTGCAACTGGTGAGTCACTAAGATTGTGATCTTCTCGTGCAAGGTTTGACAAATACACCTACAAATGTAAGAGGTACAGTTGCAAAAACACATTAATGGGTGCTTCAAATTGAAAAATATACATTTTGAAAACATAAGGAGACAAAGACAACACAGTAGTCAAAGATTTATGGTTTAAATACTAATATAAATACAAATTAAATAAAAACATAAATCAATGAAGCCAACCAGGTTCTCAAATTCACCAGCAGCAAACCTGAGTCTAGCTCCGCAAAGAAATTCTAAAAAGCAGTCCGGTGTAGGAGGGAGCTACTGCTAAATGTTGTTGTTCCCCCCTCCCCGAGCAAAAAACTCAGCTTAACAATTATTTACATATTTCACATTGAAAAACAACTAAGCAATACCAAGATTCCAAAACCTGACTGAACCGAAATACTAATTATTTTATCACTGTGTAGGAGTAGGAGAAAGAGAGAGCTATGTCATATAAAAAATGTGCACATTTTTCTTAGTTTTCTGGGTGATTATTTATGATTTGTGGTGTACATAGTAAGCAGAAGAAAAAAGTCATAGAGTCTCATTAACCTTTGCCAGAGTGCATTTTTTAGACACTTCTTCCTAAATAATACTAGAGAGAAAGTAAATGCTAGTGCATCCTCGATCAGTCCCTACAATATTCCCAGGCCCGTCTGGGAAGCACATCTTTTGTTAGGACTGAAAACCTGCTGAACATGAAAATGGAAGAACAGAACCCGAATGGCCCAAATCACAGTGGAAATTACCCAGCAGCTCAAAGGACACACCAATTCCCTTGGTGAAGGGCCTCAGTCTTCTACCTTGGAGTTGTTTTTGTTTTGGTTGTGTGTGTGTGTGTGTGTTTTTACAGTAAGCCCTCAAAGTGCTCCTACATGTAAATGCAGACCCCCTAGGAACTCAGCCCTGGCTGCAACCTACAATGGTCGCAACCCCTCCAGGTAAGCGAGTAGCTGGTGCCAGGTCCCAGTGACCACAGGCAGGGCTCTGGGGACACATTCTGGTTGCCTGAGTGACACACTGAGCAAATCTCAGGAATGTGGCCACAATTCAACCTCCTGAGGTGGGTCAGATCAAGAGCTTGGAGGCACCGGACTGGAGTTCAAATCCCTGCCCTGCGCTACCTTTTATTAACCCAACAACGTCAGGAGAGCTGCTAAACCTTTCTGAACCTCAGTTTCTTCACCTCAAAATAAGGCTAATGTCAACTCATAAACATGTTCTGATCCTCTTAGTAAATGTTAGCTCCATTCTCCCCTCCTCCTGTACCTAAGTGGCCATCCGCTTTGGAGTCAGGATAGAGAAGTCCTAAGGGGACACTTTTGAGACTGGGCCTGTGACCAAAAGCAAGACTCCAGGTTGTAGGTGCATATACTGCCATTTCATTCTCCAAGTCCAAAAGGGTTACTGTTTCCCTTTTGATATGTCTTCGTTTGGCTCTTTTCAAGCTTAGTACTAAAGCTTTTAATGGAATTATTTCGCCTTAATTCAAAACTACCTGCCATTAATCCCTGAAGGCACATGTTAATCAAATCTGAAGGGATGCTATGTCCGAGATGGGTCAACTTAGAAGATTTAAAATCTTTTCCTCCTACCATTTCATCATCGATGAGGTAATATAATTACAATGATATTATCAGTTGATGGCTTAAAATTTTTCCTAAATTCTGCTTTTTATTAAAAAAAGTAAAAATCTCCAAGTCAGGCCGTAAGAAAATGACTGATTTAGCAATGAGCTGTTTAACTCTTATCCAACGTAAAGACTGTGTTAAGAGGTATCACATATCACGGTGGAGGTGATACAAATAAGACAGTCACAACCTTCATTCATTCAATCGACAAACATTTGTTGAGAGGCCAGGCACTCTTCTAAGTGCTAAGGATACATGCACTAGTCAAAAAAACAGAACATACTCTGAATCACATAGAGGGAGACGCTAAATGAGGGTAGAAATGCACGACAGGGTCGCGATGCGTGCTTCAGAGAAGGAGGGGAGGGTTGCTATCTTAGTTGGAGGTGACACGTGAGGCATGAAAATATCTGGGAAACATACTGGAAGAAGGTACATCAGGGGCAGTGGTTCTGGGACAGAAACAGGCTGTGTAAAAGTGCTGTCACATAGTCACAGTTCGGTGGGGTTTGGGGGATGTGAAATGGTCAAGTACAACCCACTGAGGGCCGTGGGAAGATGGGAAGCACACACTTCCCCTGGAGGGACAGGAGGGACGGGAAGGCGGTGGCAGTGCCCTTCATCTTTCTTCTTTGGCCTGCACACTGTCCCCTGGCTCTTGGACAGAAGGAACAGTATCTGTACAGACAGATATGAGAAAGGGCTACATGCAGGGCACTCCACAAACGCCGGCGTGGCTGGGATATGTCCTGAGGTTGTGCGAGGAAATGCTGGAAAGGCAAATGGGGGCAGAACGCAAAGAACCTGGTTCTCCATTTCAGGACGTTGATCTGCATCCTGAACGTGAGGGCCGGCCAGTGAGGGCCTAAGCAGGGAGGGTGAACTGAGAGGGCAGCCGTGGGGAAGATCTGATGAGGACAGGCCTGAAGAACTCATCACGCAGGAGGTGGGGGTCTGGTGACGTGGGGCTTTCGAAAACACAACAGGGATCCGTGGCTAGAAACAGGTCTGACTGACATCTGTTAATCTAAGGGTCCCTAACCTTCTGTATGTGACAGAATCCACTTAATGTTTGCAACATATAGCTGTAAAACTCACAGACCTTAATAACCTTGGGTATATATTCATGACTGAAGTAAACTGTTAATGGCAAGTAAAAGTGTAATTCATTCACTTTTAATACAAAACCCTTCACATTACCAAGCTTCGACATAACCGCCATCTTTCATAGCATATTGTTCAATCCAATTTTCTAACTCATTGAGAACATTCTCCAGCTGCTGCTGAGTGATTTTCTAAATTGCATTCGTGCTCCCTGCCCTAAGTTTCCTTAAAGAACGTGGTTCTGATTAGCAAACAACAATTTAACAAGCTTGCTTCTATCGAGAGAATATCCAAAGTCATTAAACCCGAAAGGTGCGAGGGGACTTTATAAATACCTGTGTTTGAAGAACCTGGGAGAGCTCTTGTGATAAGCACATTGATACCTGGCAATTAAAAGCCCTCCTCTTTCTGCCTAGTGACAGAAATGCAAGGGCCAGCAGAAACTATTCTTGAAGTGATGGAGAACTTGTGCAGGCACACAAGTCAGGGTGACAGACATGTGGGAGTTCAAGGTGGGGTCCTGGGAAGAGGGAGGCTGGGCTACTGTACATGCGACTGAGGATGGCGGAGTGGGGAAACTCGGTACAAGCCACAAGGCACTTCTCTGCCTAAGGGACAGTTCATCAAGTCACAATCTGGAAGGCATGGGAGAGAGGTCAGATCAGACAGCTGGAGGCCATGTCAAGGTCAGATGGCCCTGCTCTCTGCAGTCTGAAAAATTCAATGTAATATGCACTTTCTTTCATTGTGATAAAATTTATGTAAAATAAAATTTAACATTTTAACCATCACCACCATCCATCTCCAGAACTCTTCCTCACTCCAGTAAATAAGCACATTTTACATGCACACCCTGTGCAGAAATGTTAGGGGACCTGTCTAGCAACCCATGGTGACCTCAAATCCCAGCTCCTAGTGACCAGGCTCAGAGGTGTCTCACAGTCTCACTCTCACACTGCTGACTCTGCTCAAATCTCTTTACTTCACTATATAGGACCTGTTGTGAATTGTCATTCCACTCCCCCTCTCCCCCAAATTCTCATGTTGATGCCTTCACTTCCTCTACCTTACAATTTGGTGATAGGACCTTTAAAGTGGTGATAAAGTTAAAATGAGGCCATGAGGGTGGGCCCTAATCCAATCTGGTTTCCTTAGAAGAAGAGCAGGTTAGGATATGAGAGAGCCTTGGGGCGGGGAGAGAGCGGGGCAGGTGAACAGATGAAAGATCACAAGAGGACAAAGCAGGAAGACAGCCATCCACAAGCTAAGGGGAGAGGTCTCAGGAGAAACCAACTCTGCCGACACTTTGACCTTGGACTTCTAGCCTCCAGAACTGTAAGAAAACAAGTTTCTGTTGTTTAAGCCCCCAGTCTGTGATACTTTGTTTTGGCAGCCTGCTATAGACCGAATGTTTGTGCCCTCAGATAATTCATACATTGAAACCTAATCCCCAACTATTTCCAACCTAAAGAATTATAGGCATGAGGCAACAAGGTCTTTCCATGGACCTCATCTCTGAATCACAACAGTGTTCAACGATTCAGATGATGTTCACTCCAAGAGCCAATGAAATGTCCCAGGAACAGTGCTTCACACAGTGCCCCGTTGGTACTGAAAACATCACTTCTAATATGCCAAAACCAGTGATGGGGGGAAAGGACTGGAAACCAAGTACCAAGTCACTGAGTCCTACCTTAGATTTAAAATCTGTACATCGTCATTCTTACTCCGGGATCCGACCCATCAACAGTGTCTTGGCTATCAAATGCATGTGTGGGGGCACATGGTGGGGAGGGAACTTGCAAAATTTGCCATTTATTTCTTAACTCCCTAAAGCATGTACTCCACTCGCCTCCACAAACTATAAGCACCATCTGTCTTTTCACATCTTGACCTCATGTTTGTGCAAAATTTCTCTAAAATGTATCTGCTGTGAAGGGAAAGGAGGGGAAAGAGGGACCTCAAAGCAGAAAGAGCTCACACAGGCTTCCCTCCACAGGGTTCTTAAAAAGTGGAAATGACACAAAACATAAGCAAACTCACAGCTGGAACAAGTGTCTGCCAACTTCTGCATCTACGGCGCTGAGGGGATCATCCAGAAGGTAAATGTCTGCATCCTGATACACTGCTCTAGAAAACGTAAAGAGATATCAGACAGAAGGCTTTACGCTCCCTGGACCTCATCTCTGAATCATGACCGTGTTCAACGACTCAGATGATGTTCACTCCAAGAGCCAACGAAATGACCCAGGACAAGTGCGTCACACAGCGCCCACAGTGGGTCTGCGTGGTCACCATCCCCAGAAACAGCCCAAGAACAATGTGCAGAATGACAGCCAAAGTGGGATCTACCTGGCGAGGTTAATGCGGGCTTTCTGCCCTCCGCTCAGCGTGGCTCCCCGATCTCCTATCACCGTTAGATCTCCATCTTCCAAAAGCTCCAAATCCTATGTAGAAATAGGGGAAACAAAAAAAAGACTTAAAATGTGTTCTCCCACTGTCATCCTAAACTTTTAGCATTAGTTCTTCATACACCAAGTTGAGCAACAGCAATGGATATATTTCAAAGTGACTAAATTATAACCTTGCACCTTTCAAAAAAACCTCTCAGGACATTGTGTTTGTTTTCATCCTGTAGCTATTCAATGTTTATGCATTTAACCCATTTAACATATTTACTGAACACCGACTATATGCCAGGCATTGTTGTGGGCACAATGAACTCAGCACAGTGAAGAAAACAGTCTCTAAGTTTCCATAATGAGAGACTGACATGAAAAATTAACATGGGCGCAAGTACTAAGTATTAAGAACAAAAAGGACATTCAGCTGAGAGGGAAAGAGAGTGAAGGAGGTAAAGTCCATCTTGTATGGGGTTCCAGAAGGGATCTGAACAGAGGGCATTTAAGGAGGTAGATACCTGTCAGGGGGCAGAGCGAGCCTGCACAGATCTGGATAAAACGTATTCCATGTGGAGAAATGGCCGAGTGCAAAGGCCGTGGGGCAGATGCACATCCATGGTGTGCGGAGACTAGCAAAGAGGCCAGGAGCAGAGCGAGGGGGGGGGGCGCGCAGAGACATAAGCAGGTGGGGCCATGGTTTCACTCTGAGTGAAATGGGAAGGGGGTCTGGGAGAGGAATGACATGATCTGCATTAATCTTTTTAAAAATGTTTTTGATTTTTTTTTTTCTTTAGAGAGAGAGGAAGAGATTGGGGGAGAAACATGGATGAGAGAGAGTCACTGATCGGCTGCCTCTTGCATGCCCCCTACCAGGGATCGAGCCCACAACCTGAGCATGTGCCCTGACGGGAAAGCAAACCAGTGACCTCTTGGTCCACAAGACAATGCTTAACCAGCTGAGCCACACCAGCCAGGGCTGTATTAGAATTTTTTTTAAAAATCACTTCTGCCTCTGTGGAAAACAGACTGCAGGTAAAGGGGCAGGGCGAAGGCAGGACACGGGTTACGAGGCCGTCGCAATAATTTAGGTGACAGACGACAGTGACAGAGACCAAAGTGGGACAGTGACAATGAAGAGCTGTCACATTCTGACCAATTTCGAAGGTCAAGCCTGCAGGATATGCTGAATGGAATGGGTGTGGGCTGCAAAAGAAGAGCTGGAGAAAAGCAAGGACTGCGCTGTTTTTGGCATGAAAAGGGGGAAGAACAGGGTCCCCTGTCCTGAGTTGAGGAAGATGATAAATGCAGGTTTAGGGGATAAAGTCGAGATGTTGGTCATGGACAAGCTGAGATACCCGTTGGAGGTGACAGGCTGCAGCTGGATATGCAAGTCTGAAGGTCAGTGCTGGAGGCACAAGCGTGGGAGCTCGGGGCACACACATGGCTTGTAGAGGCACAGGCCTTATTTTATCATGAAATAAGTGTGTCTTAACTGGCCATTTTGCTGACCTCCGGCTCAGCTTCCCACTTTCCGAGAAAGGATGACACCTGACCCACGTCTACACAGTGACATTTAGGGCACAGTGACAGACCAGATGTACACAAGAAATAAAAGCAGAAGGAGCAGTCTGGGCAGGAAAAACCAAAGTGTGTTCTGAGGACACTGAGCAGATCATCTGGGCCAAGTAGATGCTTATTCCATGCACGCCAGGAACACTCAAAGCTAAGGAAAGTAAGTTTTGATTTGAGAATCTGGGAATCTATCAAAAGTTATATTTGAGTAGAACTTAAGAAATAATGGACAGATCACAGTACCTAGAAAAAAAGAAGGAAAGAACATCCTCAAAATGACAGGATAACAATCAGGCTTAAATTACAATTATATTAGAAATTTTTAATTAGATTACTTATAATTATCACAAGGTAGACCCTGGCATACGCACAGAGTTAGGAGAAGCTCACTGGTTCTCTACTAAACCTCTCAAGCATCGACCTAGGATACACAGCAATCCCTTTCTGAAAATGCAGCCTTCATTTCTTTGTTTCTATTTTGGCAAATTTGGGAGAGAAAGCCAGCGGCATATTGGGATCTCCACGATGAACAAGTCCTTTATCTCCCCACGTCTCATTTCCTCTCCTACAAAATGTGCTGCAGAAACAAAAATTGCTAAACTCAAGGATGCTGTGAAAATCAAGAGTAAGTGTATGAACAGCTTCTACAAATGGAGAAAGGACATGAATTAATTTTCGCTATTGGTGACTGACACATATTTTCTGACCAAACCAACAGTGGGACCTCATTCACATTCTGATTCCGTGTGAATCATAATAGGCAAAGCACACCACCGAAAGAAGAGAAAAAGAGTGTCTCCGTTATAACCCATTGCCTGACAGCCCACAGAGACACGCGGGCACACCCAGTTCCCTGCATGCTCAAAGCTCACCTGGATGACATCAAAGGAAAGACAGCAATTGCTTTATCATGAAAATTCATTATCATTTCATATTATTTCTTTGTTGAGCTAAGCAATTAGTACCATCACTTGCTTTGGGTTTTCATAAAATAACAATGAGCCACTTTAAGATAAGGTCCCAGCCTTGTGGGAATGAACACACACACACACACACACACACACACACACGCATGCACGCATGCACGCAGCTTACTGGGCCTGTTTCACTGCTGACAATCCTTGCCAAGTGTTCTCAGTTTTTATGCCTTGATTCCACATTGCTTTGCTTTCCTTCTCAGAATACCACCAGGTTGTAGCACAGCAATCTTAGACTTTTTCTAGAAAGGGCACTTAAAACCCACTCTTTCATTTACCACAGTTAGGAAATAAGAAATGGGCTCTCTCTGAGCCTGTAGAAGGACTTGGAGTGTGTTTGTTGACTCGGCAAACTATTTATAGACAAGCCTCAGATGGGAAAAACATTTCAAAGGATCTGAAGGAACACCCGAGCCAGACTAATTTCCTAACCGTGATTTGTCTGATTTGGTTAGAGCAACCGGTGTGCCGCAATAATTTTTAAAACATACAGTACCTGACTATTCAGTCAGGGGCACTGACCTCTTTTCCCTCAGATTGTCAAGTAGAAAAATGGCAACAGCCAAAAGCGACAATAGCTGTTGGTGTGAATGAATCAAAATCATACGTTTTTTTTGTCAGGTCGGCAAAATATATATTTTTTGGTGTGCAGCAGAATTTTAGTGATTAGTTTATGTGCCATGAGATGAAAAAGGTTCCAAACTGCTGGGTCAGAGGGAAAAGCCTGAGCAGAGCATATATTATGATTCCTCCCAATGAAAGGAAGGTATTCTTTCGTTACCTCTAAGTTAAATTTAACCAATTATTTCATCCACAGTGGCTTTCACTGAAAATCAGACACACAGACCAGAGGAAAACCAGGAAACAGCTATGCTGGTTTGGTGTCATAGGGGCAGAAACACGTCCAGTGCCTCTCAGCGATGACAGAGACTTATAGCAGAAATATCACTGAGCGGACTACTGAAATAGTTATGAGGGCCAAAGTGAGGCCCTGGTAATGGAGAGCGGATTTGGGGTCAAACAGCAGGAAATCCATTGATCCAATTGGGATATAGTTATCCCAATTGAGAGATGAAAAAATATATAACAATAATTATTCTAATTATTAAAGCAATCTGAAATGAAAATGTCCAAGCTGGCAGGAATGTGGGCACCCCAGAGGCATTTGTAAAGGCAAGTGATTCTATGTGGGAAAATATCAAATAGAATTTATCAATGCTATACCTTTGAATATGTATTGCCTACGAGGTTTTCAAAAGTCTTCAAGTGATAAAAGACTATATGCAGACAAATGTCACATAATTTATTGCTTATGGTGCAGTAACATACTTCTTGTTGATTTATGTAGTGTACTGTGTGTAGAACACCTATATAATATCAACTCAAATAATATAAATTATATACTTAGATACCTTCTTTTCTAATGTCACATTTTACGATACGAATTTACCCAGAAATAGCTGCTTTTATAATTAAGAGCCGATTCTTTTTAACACTTTTACATTTATAATGTGTTTGTTACATGCCTAGCAATTAGGCGCTTTAAAATCATTACTGGATTTCATCCTGCAACAACCTTATGAGGTTGATAGTACTATTACCTCCACTTTACAGATGAAGAAACTGAGGCTCTGTACAGTTCAGACAGCCAAATCGCACACCTAACAAATAGAGGAACTGAGACTCGATCCCAGAGCTGTCTGATTCCAGGGCCCCGTGGGTTCCAACCCCCAACCCTGCAGCACGTAATATGATTCTGCTGTTTCCTAAATCATGTTCTATAACTCACTGCAATGTCCCTGAATACGTCACCTGCCTCATGATGTTGTCAGATGTAATCACTTCATCTCTCTCTATTATAGAAATGTTTTCAGGTCAATAAACTTAAGTTTATTTCAATTAGATCTAGTATAATACATCTAGTTGTTATTAATATTATGTAATGCAATAAATGGTTTTTTACCTCCAGGACTTGGGGGCAACCCTAAGGAGGAATCACTGTCATATTTACATGGATGTATGGATGTATATAGAGAGAAGGGCTACAATAGTAATAATAGCTACTCTTTACTAAAAACCTGGCGTTTGCATTTTACAGGTATTATCTGCAGTCTTTAAAATAATCCCACACCTCTCCCATTTAACAAGACAGGAAATGGAGACAAAAATCTGGATTAACTACCCAGGACTGTTTCTCTCCAAAGGCCAAATCTTTACTATTACATATGCAATCTCCGTATCTACAGGCCGAAGCAATTCCAGGATGCCTCCGATTATCTGTGGCTGTCTCATGCCCATCCACTGACACATGGATTTCAACAGCAGATGAGCAAAGGACCTCATAACTCATTCAGTGATTTCCTGGTGTCCTAAAGAACATGTGACCCCCCCCCACTAACTAGAGTCACAGATGGCATTTCAGAAGGGCAGCAAAACCTCTTAGAAACCTTCTGACCTAATGTCCTCATTTTGTAACAGAAACATCAGAGGCCCACACAGGTAAAAGGACAGGTCCAAAGTGACAGTGGGCAAGTGACGAAGCCAGGGCCAGGACACCGCTCTTTACCAGTTCTCCACCCTGGGCCTCCCTTCTGGCCGAGGCCCTGACTCCTTGTTCCCATGTCATGCAGAACACGGTAACAGTCCACGTTTGTGTGTCAACTGACGTACAGAGAATCACTGTGCAGCCCAACCCTGCAGGGGCCTCCTTCCCACCGGAGTCTGTGTGCCACACAGACACCTGACAGTGAGCAAAGCCCAGGACACTGCCCCGTTCCTGCTCCAGTCATTGCATGTGGCTGTGACAAAGGCATGGGTCCCTGGAGAAAATGCTGAGTGGCAGCCACTGTCCCAACATCTGCTTTTCTCCAAAGATGCTCAAACACGGGCAGGCATAGAAAGATGGGCCAACCTGTGACCAGAAAGGCAAGGTCCTGCAAAGAAAGAGCCAGATACTGGCCTAGGTCTTAGAGTCTGATCTGGCCATAAGGAGTTGAACTTGACTGAGGTAAAGAGAAAATGCCCGAGATCTGTTTATTCCACATCCCACATTTATCAACCACCCAATTTCTAAAACAGTTCTTCCTTATATATACTTTCTCAATTAAGAGGCACCGTGGCACCGTGGGAAAGCACAGAATCTAGTTGTGCAGAAACAGATCTGAACCTGAGCTGCAAATGTTGAGGTGAGTCACTTCATCTCTCTAAGCCTCAGTTTTACCAACTATAAAATGAGGGTGACAACATCAAAGATACAGGTAAAATATTCAATACTCATATACCTTTGTGTGTGCACACATGTGAGAGAGAGAAATGATTAGCATGTGGACTCGGAAAATGGGAGCTATTATTATTACTGCTTTACATTTGTTTTCCCTCTTTTTTTACATAGTATGTAAACTGTTTAATAAAAATCTAGCTCGCGGTGCTAACTTGATGTAATTTCTAAAAACAATATAATCTCTCATTAACAACAGCCCAGGAAAAAGAAATAAAAGCCCACTAAACAAGCAATTATGTTTTATCCACATCATCATAAAATGCTACTCACCTGACACCATCTATGATGTCCAAGCCATTGTTCAAGCAAAATTACAAAATTCCTCACAAAGCTGGTTTGGAGCCTTCAATACCAAACCTCTGAACACCCGTCCCCGCCTTTTCCATGCAGCATAAAAGAACAGTCGGGTGTCCAGGCTGCACTGAACAGACCCGAGGGAGAGCCCTTAAATACTGCTATTCACTGATTTCTACAACCCAAAGTGAGTAATATAGCAGTTATCAGTACCTTTCTTTTTCTTTTTGCTCAATTATATACTCCTATCAGGTATGAGTTCAGTTCTCATCAGTTGATCCCTAATTTTATTTAAATTTCAATGTACAACGAAACATCTCATCCTGCCCTTTTCTGCAAAGCTCAATGTCATTTCTGAAAGCAGTCTCTCCCCCTAGTGAAATGATGCAGTATTAAAAAGAAATTTTAAATAATTCTCTTTTCTTTAAGTAAATTACAAGTCAAAAACAAAGTGGAGCCCAGACGGCCTTGGCTCAGCGGTTGAGCATCGACCTAGGATCCAGGCGATCGGGGTTCGATTCCCAGTCAGGGCACATGCCCGGGTTGGGGGCTCCATCCCCAGTCGGGGGCGTACAGGAGGCAGCCGATCAATGACTCTCTCATCATTGATGTTCCTATCTCTCTCTCTCTCTCTCTTCCTCTCTCTGAAATCAATAAAGATATATTTTTAAAAATCAAAGTGGAGAGGAAAACCCATAGAACAAAAGGGACCTAGGAGACCCAACAACCACGTGCACAGGGCAGGCCCTACGAGGAATCTGACTCAAACCAACGGCTAACAAGACTTCTTACTAAGACAACGAAATGTAAGCACAAACTAGAACAGTGACGATACTCAGGAATTCCGGGCACTTTTTAGGTGTGATAACGTGATGGTGTTTTTTCAAAGGCTCTCTTATATTTTAGAGATAACATGAAATATTTAACAGATGAACTAATATGAGGTCTAGAATCTGCTTCAGAATCTGTTTCTGGGTTGGAGGTGGGATTAGCAATAGAAATGAAACAAAACTGGCTGTCAGTTGATCGTGGCTGATGCTGGGGAATGGGTACAGGAGGGTTCATTACATTATTCTCTCTACTTCTACAAAACTTTACAACTTTAAAAAGGTTAAAAGTGAATAAAACTTCACAAAACTGAAGGGAAAAAAGCAATCTATGAATGTCATCATCAGATCAGGATTAAAACAGTAGCATATGTGCATATGTATTTACCCTGAAGACCAGCTAAAAGTATTAAATAGCATTCAAATATCTTCCACATTAAAAATAAAACTTTTAACAAACCTTGTAGACTAAACCAACACTATTATTATTACTTGAAATTCAAGTGGATGCAACTCAAAAGTCATTACTCACTTTTTTCAAAGCACAGGCCTTTATTACTTTTTCATATCGTTCCTTTTCATATTTCTTCCCAAATAAAATATTGCTCCTCACAGTTCCTGAAAACACCCAGGGCTGCTGAGAAGCATATGCGATCTTTCCATGCACAGTGACCAGCCCCTGGCTCGGGGCCAATTCTCCCAGCACAGCACTTAACAGTGACGACTGAAACAGATCACAAACAAACATGTGTCACAGGCAACACTCAGATAGAGCAAGCCACTGCAGTACAGCTTCCCCAGCCCTGTCACTGAAAATAGGACAAAGTACAGCCCTGGAAGCTGCAATGAAAACAAATTTTAATAACACTATTGGTCAGTGTAAACTAACGGTTGATAAAGGCTATTAATAGAGTATAACAAACTCACTCTGCCCAAAACTTCACCCCCAAATGAAATGCTACACTCAACAAAGACTAATTCAGGATGTTTAACATTCTTAACTAACAGAGTGACCTGGCATGAAATACATTTCGTATGCCTGATGTTTAATGCAGTTGTCCCAGAAACCAGATATCCTTTACTTGACAAATATTCGTTCCTGCAAAGCTATGTGTACATAATATAGTCAATGCACCACAAAAGATTATTTAAAGGAACTCTGAAGCGAGTCATATTTCCAAAGAGCAAAAATCCATCATAAGAGAAATAATCCCCGTCATTTTTATGGCCTATGTTTAGATTTCTGTATTTTGTTGTTTCGGAACACACAAGACTAACTGTGCACACACATTTCCTTCAAATCTCTTCCTGCATACAGATGTGACATGCCTGTGTCTACACGATCAGCATGCTTATAACACGGAGCTGAAATAATCTGTTTACATATCTTTCTCACCCCACGACCCGGTTGCTTCCAGAGGGCAAAGCGTCTGGGTCTTACCATACCTTCTGCTCCCTGCACAGCGCCACACATGTGGCTGCACATTTACTAAATGCACTGAAGTGACTTGGATAAATCAGATGAGGAAATGTTTACAGCTTTCTAGAAGAGCCTTTACAACCTCCAGACTTCCTGTAAGGTCTGCTCTGACAAAAAGAAGTCCCATTTTCTCAGTCATTCCATCCTAAACAGCTGTCACTTAAATAATTTCCTCCACTGAGATGGCCAGCTTCCAGACAGGCAGTTCCCAACTGTGCTACTTGAATGACCAAGAAGAAAAACATAATGTGCTTTATCCAGATTTATTTGGCCATGCAACCTCGCAAAATGAACATTCCATGGGATACACTTTAAGAAATGCTGTTCTAAATATACCCAATTCATATCTGTGTTACACATAGCTGTAGGCTCGACCCCAAGATTTTAATATGGGATGTGATGTTACATCAAGCAGCCAAAAGACATTACAACTTACCTTTCCTGCTCCCACAGGTCCAACCACAGCTAACAGTTCACCGGGTCTGACAGTGAAGGAAAGGTCTTGCAGGGTTGGGATTTCTGATACCTACAATTGAAAGTTTACAGAAAAGTGTCCATTTCAATAAAGTAATACACGTCACTTAAAAAAGTTGAGAAAGTTGTATAACAGTCATTGATACGTGAAGATAACCCACATCTTTCTCCTTCCTATTTTAAGATACTGCGTCCTGGAGTCCTTTACATCCAATCATATCTCTTTCGGGGTTTGAACAAGCTTCAGCTGCCTTTAGGAAGGCCCATTCTTTTAACATATTTCCATATGGGCATGGCTCTAGGCACAGAATGTAAGCAGTAGAAATGACAAGGCACCCTCTTGAAATGAAAACTTCTTGACGCACACTAACTTATTAAAAATAATATACTTAATAGAACATTCAGTGTGGAAGGTTTTCATTATTTGTAAGTTGTCATAACCCTTGGTTTTACTCTTATTTCATTCATCTCCACAAGGTGGCAGCATAAGTACATGGTAAGCCTGTACTTCACTAAGCCACCATTTGAAATCTCCACTAATCTCTCCATCTTCATCTGATAAAGACCAAGGCCATTCATTTCATGAATGAGATGCCAGTCAGTGAAACCTGCCCCCACCTACCTCGGGCTGTCTAGTGGAGCTGGTCTTTCTCCTACACAGCAACCCAGCATGGGTACTTCATCTCTGCCCCACCCCACCCAGACACTCCCTAATTACCCCCTAGAAGGGGGCATAATCCATCCACAGGCAATGCCAGCACAACGGAACAGGCTAATCTGTACTACAATGCAGCTGCAGAAAGTCTGAGAACATGTCGTTAAGGTTCTTGGAAGAACAGAACAGCTCATTTCACAATGTTGCATAGTTTGATACAAAAGAAACTTGGTCACGGATCATACAAAATGTGTGTTAGCTACCTCAGTGCTTCATCTAACTCAATGCATTAATAGAGTACATCTTTATAATGAGTTTTAATGGTGCTTTCTATAAATGCTTCACAATGTATTATAGTGAGCAATACACAGCAGGAGGTAAATCTACTGTATTAGGCATGGCAGGTTAGGTAAGGCAGCTTATGTAAGCTTCCATGTGCAAAGGGTGCAATGATGTGGCTTTATACATTTGGGTATTGTTTTGATGGAGATGGCAGATGTTAAATTAAAAGTAGTTGACCACGATGCAGGTGGCACAATTATTTAGAGTCACAGGCATGAAAACACAGTGTACAGAGTTTGGCCAACTGGACCACTGAAGAAGGGAGAGCCAATGAGGAGGTGGAAAGGAGTGCTGGGTAAATGAACAAGTCACGTTTGATACCATGTGTAAAATCCCAAAATTCTCTATTAAATCTAAGCCACCAGTTGTCTTTTAGCAGTTACAACCTTGTAATAAAGGATTTCTTACCTTATCCCAAAAAGCAGTAAAATCTTGAACTTGCACTATCCCTTTACCATCTGGAGGCAGCTCAGGGCTGCCCTGTTTTATCTCATCAAGCAACAGAAAGTTCTACAAAAAAAGGGAAAAACACAGATTGTTTAAACTGCAGGAATAATATCACAAAAATAATTGCTTTCCTGGAATTTTCAATAGAAAACTTTATATGGAATACATGCCATTTTACCAAGTGCATTTACAGTGTTAGCTTACATCAGGTCATACTATATAATATATAGTACAGCTGACCCTTGAACAACTTGGGTTTGAACTGCGTGGGTCCATGGATTTTTTTCAATAAATAATGTAACATCATCTTTTCTCTACCTCATTTTAGTTCAAGAATACAGTATATAATACATATAACATATTATGTTATTGGTAAGGCTTCCAGTCAACAGCAGGCTGTTAGTAAAGTTTTCAAGGAGTCAAAAGTTATACACAGATTTTCGATGTGCGAGGGGTCGGTACCTCTAACCCCTATGTTGTTCAAGGGTCAATTGTATATACTATAGCATAAATTTTATATATTTATATTTTATAGCATATAGTATATGTAATTATATAATACATTGCATTTAACCTGTATGTGTAGTATTACAAATAATACATAATAGTATTACTATTATTATATATCATATATATTAGCATACATAATATAATATAAATTATATATTAGCAATATATATTAGCATTCATGGCCACAAGGCTATCTTTGTAACTTTCTCAACAAGTGTACTAGTTCCCCTGAAGAGAAAATATGGCTCCCAACATGAACACATTTAGAACCTGGGCATTTTTATTGCTTTACTTTTGCGTTACTAACAATAAACACAGGAGTTGGTAGGAAATGATTCCATAAATATTAACCGAATCCCACCCAAGCACCAGGCAACATGCTAGGAACATAAAGACGAAGGCCATTCCCAGGCCTCTAGGGAATCAGGCTGACGCAGGAGCATGGCCGAGACCCCGCACGGCAGCCGGCTCTACTGCGTATCTGCTGTGACCTTCACCTGAGCCCTCAGGTATACTCTGCTTTCTCCTCCTGCGTGTCAAATCAATATGGCACTGCTTGTCACTAACTATCACTTAAGTCGTGGTTCTAAAAAGGAAACACGCTTACTAAGTTTCTCTTAGAAAACATTTTGTAAGCATCTTTTCACAATCACTTGTCTTTTCTCCTTAGTAAATGCTCTCTCCTTGGTGGCAGGAATGGCCGTACCTTCCTCCTCTTTGCTACTTTCTATACTAGTTAGCTATTCAATACTATGTAGCTGAATAAAACAGTCCTGATAGCCACTGCACATCTACCATAATGATATAAAGGAAAACTTCCTCTTGCTCTGCAAATGCTACACATGAGAAAAGCTACAATGGTGCAGAAACTGAATAAACAACTGAGACAACCCCCATCCCCCCCAAAATCTTTGAACATGCGGCAGCCTGTGGGCTGTCCTCAAAATCTGCTCTTTCTTCTGTGGCAACAAAGCCCCGATTTTCAGCTGGCACTTGGCAGCCTAGAGGAGGACCTCGCTCCCCAGCCTCCCATGTAGCTAAGTGTAACCATGTAACAAAATTCAGGCCAGTGTGAAGTGACAATGTTCTCTACCCCCACAGCCTGGGACATGGAGGCTGCCAGCTTGCTTAAGGCCACACACTGTGGAATAACAAGAAAGAGTCCGGGTCCCTGGCACCATGAAGGATCATACTAGCCAGGGACTTGTCATGGAGTGAATTCTGTCCCCCAAAAAGTCCTAACCCGTTACCTCAAAATGTGATTTTATCTTAAAACAGTCATTGCAGAAGTAATTAATCAGGGTGTGGTCATGCTGGAGTATGGTGGACCCTAAATCCAACATGACTGGGATCCTTATAAGAAAAAAAGACAGATGCAGAGACAGTGGAAGTAAATCTACTGAGCATTTATTTGTCCGTAAAGAGGTCTGAGTGGAGAAAGAATTCACAATCTTCCAGCTTGCAAAGGTGCCAGAAGCGCTAGGTGGATTCTTTTCTAGTACTGGGGCAGAAGAAAAAGCTGAAATTAAATTGCCATTAAAGTTACAAAATGCAAACCCAGAACAGGTCATGTGAGAAAGTATCAGAAGCTGGAACTCCAGCCAAAAAGATTTGACTTCAGAATGGTCGGTAGGCAAAAACCTAAGCTGCTTAGGAAACAATATAACCTCAGAGACAAATTTTACTGCTTGTAGAAGTCGCTGAAGACTTTCAGGGCTTTGAAGTTAAGATAAGATCTTTTATAATCCTATTGGACTCATTCAGTGCCAAGACCAACAGTCTTCTCTCCTCACTAAAAGAAAAATTGAGAAAATTCTTGAGCCTGTAACTTCATCATAAATCCTTCATTTTCTGTACATGCAAGAGGAAACTGAAAACGTGTATAAAAATAGGTCACTACACTGTAAAGCCCACGTGTAGATCTTTCCAGTGGGCATGGGTCACAGCACCATCTCAACAGTGGAAAACTGTGGTGGAGTTTCTTCCAGACATGATCTTAACACAAGTCACTCAATGTGGCCCAGTCGACTGAATCCCAGGCTGCAGACGACAGCGTCACAGTAAGCTTTACGTCACAGTAAGCTTTAAGAAGATAGTGTTTTCGCCCTAGCCAGTTTGGCTCAGTGGTTAGAGCGTCGGCCCGTGGACCAAAGGGTCCCAGGTTCGATTCCAGCCAAGGGCATGTACCTCAGTTGCAGGCTTTGCCCCGGTGTGGACTCAAGCGGGAGGCAACCACTCAATGTGTCTCTCTCACACCAAGGTTTCTCTCTCTCTCTCCCCCTTCCACTCTCTGAAAAAATAAAATCTAAAAAAAAAAAAAAAAAAGACAGTGTTTTCTAAATTCTATGTGCCCACCAAGCTCCTGGCGCATTGATGGTCAAACCTCACCTAGTTCTGACGACCTATCAGTACACTCAGCAGGTCTTTCTTCCTCTCCTGCTGCGGTTCTCACCTTCTGATTGCATATCAACCCATCTAAGTGAGAGGCAGGGGAAGGAAGAAAAGTAAACACTGGATCGGCTAATTATACAGTCGTCTCCCCTTACCCAAGGTTTCACTTTCCACGGTTTCAGTGACCAGTGGCCAAACGTGGACCAAAAATATTATGTAGAAAATTCCAGAAATAAACAACTCATAAGTTTTAAACTATGCGCCATCCTGCCCAGGACTTGAATCATCCCTTTGTCCAGCGCAGTATCCACCTCGCTCTATCTCATCGCGTAGGCACTGCCCCATCTCCCATGATCATAAAAAGAAGAAGTGGGAGTACAGTACAAATAAGGTATTTTGAGAGAGAGACCACATTCGTGTAACTTTATTACAGTATATTGGTATAATTGCTTTACTTTATTATAAGTTATTATCATTAACCTCTTATGTGCCTAATTTATAAATCAAACTTTATTACAGGTATGTGTAGGAGAAAACTTAGTATACAAGGGATTCAGTAGTATCCACAATTTCAGGGACCCACTAGGGGTCTTGGAAAGTATCCCCCTCAGATTAAGGGGGTCACTGTATTTATTGCCTATTACCTCTGTCAGATATTTAGAAAAGGAGACTAAATCGGACATATGGTCCGTCAGTGGGTCTTAAAGCAAACACCTGGGTATTTGAAAAGCATCTTTAAAACCACATTCATGCTCTCCTCCTTCCCAAATCTATAGTTCTAGTAGTTCATATTCCAATGAATCCGGGTGATTTTGCAGCAAAAAAAAACCAAAAACACCAAACACAGTGCAGCCTGTGATCCCTCCTTCTGCCGAACCTCTCCCCTCCCACCACACCCAACTCAAGCTTGCTCCTAAGTAGATCCCAAATCTGGCCAAGTCTCTATTCCACCCTAATCCAAATGACATCAACGCATTCCCGGACTACCTACGCCTCTTTACCTATATCCCTGCCGTACTCTGGATCCCCACCCCTACCTCCCTGACCGGGTCCCCCCGCTGCAACCAGGGTGAGATCTGAAAACGCTGAAAATCTTCATGCCTTCGGCAGGGTCCCGTGTGATCTCCTGCTCGGGACTCCAGCGCTCTCTTCTCTGCGGCCTCACACTTTCTCAAATCTCCTCCTTGTGCACTAAGAGTTTTCCTCGCATAACCATCCCCATGAAAATGCAACGCATCAGCCTCCTGCCTCCTCCACTGGCCTGCCCCGCCCCACCCTCACACACGCGATTGCCCAGGGAACTTCTTCAGCCTTCCAGGGAGCACTGCACCCAAATTTACACCAGTGTCTCCAACAAGGCCCCTCCCTTAGGCACTCCCTTCCAAGAACTAGGGACACACAAACACACATCGACAGCGAGTTTTATTCTTTGCTTCTTAATGACCCTCCTGCCCCACTTGATGATACGAAAATTCCAAGCAGGAAGGACTTCTGTGCGCTCCCTCGCCATTGTATATACGCATCTAAGCACAGCGCCAGGCTTGCGTACGTGCTCAATTATACCGTGAACTAAGTGACTGAATGAAGGAATAAATTCCAAATCTGTCTCCCAGCCTAGCATTAAGCAAGACAGGGCTTTGTTTTTCCTCTCACCTGACTAGTTTTAACATGACCCTGATGTCTTTTTATATTTGCTAAGAACATTTTGACTATGTGTGCTTCTATCCACAACTAAGGCAATTTTACCCCAAATGTGGCCTATTTCCAGGTATTCCGGGCATTTGCTAAAGACATAGATACCTTGGGCCTGAGCCAAAATCTAGCGAACTGGAAGCTCACCAAGGTATAATAATTTTGTTTTAACAAGAGTCCCATGTGATTCTGATGAACTACAGAACTCAGTTTTTAGAGAGTCATAGGAACCACATAGTCTGAAAAAGAGTCTAAGCTCTAAAAGAAAAACACATTCAGCCCAGCCGGGTGTGGCTCAGCGGTTGAGCATCAACCTAAGATCGGGGCCATTGGGGTTCGATTCTTGGTCAGGGCACATGCCCGGGTTGCGGGCTCGATCCCCAGTCGGGGGCGTGCAGGAGGCAGCTGATCAATGACTCTCTCATCATTGATGTTTCCATCTCTCTCTCTCCCTCTCCTTTCCTCTCTCTGAAATCAATAAAGATATATTTTTAAAAATTAAATAAAATAAAAAAAAGAAAAGAAAAACACATTCAGTCATTATTCAACGCCACCACGAGGCGGTTTGCATGCTAACAACCCTTTCTCATTACTTTTATTCTCTGCCATTTGTCCCATCTTTGCTGAAAACCACTGCTGAGCAGATCTGTAAACTCCTAGGCCCACCTGCCCGCCAGAAACTATGTGCATGAGGGAGAATCGAGGTTTCCTGCTCAGATCGAAGGTGCTTCCTTTATCGGGACACAAACTAGCTTGACAAAGAAAGCCCCAAGAAAAGTCAAAGTCCTCCGCGGGTCATAATTCTAACGTTACTGCACACATCTGCATGGGAAGAAATTTCAAGCTTCAGATACAGTTCGGTAGCATTTTGGTGGAAAAGAAATAAAAAATCCTATGGAAATATTTGACAATTCCCTGAAAACCTTCTGCGGGATCCCCTTCATGCATGCACTGCTCCTTGATGCATTACATAGTCCATCAGAGAGTGAAAGTCATCACTTTCCCCTAATCAGTGCTCAACTGCTCGGCATTCGCAGAGTCCCACAGATGTGACAGTGGCACATTTTCTGAGCACCTGCCCTCTGTGAGGGGGAAAAAGATGACTGTGACGCTGTATCTGCCCTTTACAAGTCTGGAGTCCAGGGAGGGGAAGAAATCCATACAGAAGGCTTCAATTCGTGGGGTGAGGGCAGAGTCACATCCAGGGAGCTCAAAGGAAGAGACGGGGATTCAAGAGGATATGATGGTTAGTTAGCTCTGTGTCCACCTGTCTAGCCATAGTCCCCAAATATTTATTTGCTCGAACATATGGGGATGTTGCAGTGAAAGTATTTTTTTAGATGAGATTAACACTGAGATCTGCAGACTCTGAGTAAAGCAGATTGTCCTCCAAATGTGGATGGGCCTCATCTTATCAGTTGAAGGCCTTGAGAGAAAAAAGACTTGAGCTCTGCCGAAGAGGGAATTCTATCCCCAGACTGCCTCTGGACTTGAGGTGCATTCTGGCACAAAGCCCCACAGTTTTAATCTTCCTTTATCTCATGATAGCCAGTAAGACTGTCAGGTTAATTCTGTTAACCAAGGAAGAATGAATGTTTCCATTTACCTATAAGGCCAAAAAAAAAAAACAACACCTGGCTGTCTACAGAGACCAGGAGCCAGGCCAGCAGTGTCTACATTAGCATCAGGTTGTGTGCGGGGCACAGCTCCTCTCTTTAGAGAGCAGGACCACCAAGTCCAGACAGGCTGGTGGACACACAGAACAAGGAAAAGACTCAGATCCATCCCCACTCTAGACAAGGTCCCGCACCCTAGGTTGAGATCCACAAGGCCCAGTGTTCCAGGAATGCCCAACTCACACCTGCTCCCTCCTGCGCATTTCTCCGGCTCCTAGCACAGGCTGGGCCACCCTGGGCCTCTGCTGACTGCCAGTTTTGTCCTGTGACTGTTGTTTCAGTCAACCCAGTATTTATTTGATGCCCTTTACGTGTTCAACATGGGGCTGAGCACTATGCAAAAGAACTACCAGAGGTGGTCTGCAGCTGAGTGGCTCAGAGCGCTCCTGGGGAGTCAAAATCACCCCCTGAAATGATGCTGAGCGGTGCTGTGCTGGCCATGCAGGTACATGAAAGCCTGAAATCTGCATGAACAAAAGTGCTGGGACAGGGTGTGAGAGCTGGCCAGAGGGTTCAGCAGGGCTCAGCAGCATTTGCTCAAATCAAGGATGAAAAAGAAAGGCAGGCTGGGGGGCTGAACAGAGCGAACAAAAGCCCAAAAGTGGGGGTGAATGTTGCACGTAACAGAAACAAGCCTCTGCTGGAGCGGAGGGAATGTGCTGGGAAACACAACACTGCAGCCAGCTAAGCTTAAAGCTAGAGTCTAACACTTTGATTCCATAGAAACAGGAAACCTCTGGAGGTCTTCGGAGGAAGACTGAATGATTAAAACAACACTTCAGGGAATAGTCCACATGCCAGAAGGTGCTAAGAAGGTGATGTTACAAGGGCTAAGAAACCAGGGTTTGGGGCAGAATCCTAGTTCTACTCCTTACAAGCTATGTGGGGATGGGCACTCTATTTCTCCTGTTACAGAACCTGTTTCTTTATCAGTAAAGTGGGCACACTAATGCTCATCTCGTTCAACCATTGTCAGGATTAAATGATGCTGTGTAAGGGCTTCAAGAGTGTCTGGCCCACAGGCAGCACAGCAGCGTGAACCACATTCGGCAGCACAGTATGTATGTGCCCAAAGCCACCACCTGGAGAAGCTACAGTGCACACTTAACCCGTCACTGTGGTCCATGTATATCCATAGATGTCTTCTTTCAAATGAAAAAGCTGCATAAAAGAACTTTTACTGAACAGCATGGGCCATCCCTTAACAAAGTTGCTAGAAACCCATCAGAAAGGGGGAAAAAAGATAAACACGGGGGACCAGAACTAATCCCCATATTAATCTGTTTTATGGGTAATGCTTTTTTTTTTAGTATTGAAACTTAATCATAAAAAAATCTGTTTTTATGACAAGAACTTCCCCCCCACCGAAAAAGTGCTACCTGACTTGACTAAAGATCTATTACTGGGCATCTGTCACTGTGGAAAAACAGCAACAAAACCAACCAGATTTCTGGTCAGGCACAGACACTCAGGTTCCTGCCCAGGCCCTCACATACAAATTCTTGACCACCTACTGTGGGCTGGGCCCTTAACCTGGTAATGTAAATTATTTGCCCCTAGCAATTTAGGGACAGTTAGTCAGGCAACAGTGGGTATGGTGGAAATTTACAAAAACACACAAAAACACAACTTTGAAAGGAAGAGGCCTGCTAGAGATAGGCTAGAGAGAAAGAAAAAGCGAAAAGAGGACAGGCACAAAAAGCCGGAGGTCCAAAAGGCATGCTGGGCAATCACAGGCAAAGCATCTGTGGAGGAAAGAACCCATTTTTAAACAGAGAGAGCTAAGTGAGATAGAGGCCATTCTTCCTGTCCTAGGAGCAAGTACCTTCCAGCAACCCTTTCCTTCCCGGCCTGGAGAAGAATCCCTCTCACCCAGGACTGCGTGCAGGCCCCAACTAGTCAATCCAGTTAGCACAGGAAATGAAGTCTGTTTTCCTCTCCGGCTTTTACACATTTTAATCACCCTGCAGTTATGACTTGGACAGCAAGAGCCCTGTGCCGCTAGTTATAAATAACACTGCCCATAAGTGACCAGCGATTCTCCCGCTACCTGTGATGCACTCCACCTAAGCAAATGCGGAAGAGCACCTAAGACATTTTGGAATGACTGCAGATTTGGCCCTGACAGTTACACCCCACCCAACAGGAACACAGTGACACTAAGTAAAACGAGGCATGATTTTATTTAAAACTGGCCTACAACTTTAAAATGTTATTTGTAACCAAACCTTGATCCTTCGGATGCTGACGATGGCCTCTGACACCTTCTCGATGGCCGAGGGGAAGAAGAGAGTGACGGTCAACCGCACGGCCCCATAGAGCGTCACCGCCACAAACACATGGCTGGCTCTGATCACATTGCCAAGGAGCACATAGGTAGTGAAGGTCACGAAAACGATGATTTTGCTTGCAACGAAAAATGATGCCAAATTCATTCCTCTAAGGTAGGAACTTTTCAGAATATTGGAAATTTCCTTCCTAGGAAAGAGTAGGATATAGGTTTTGGGGGTTTTTTCCAAAAGATTTTTTATTGATTTTTAGAGAAAGAGGAAAGGAAAGGGAGAGAGAGGGAGAGAAACGTCAATGTGAGAGGGGAACATTGATCAGCTGCCTCTTGCATGTCCCCTATTGGGGATTGAGCCTGCAACCCAGGCATGTGCCCTGGCTGGGAATCGAACCAGCAACCTTTTGGTGCATGGGATGACGCCCAACCAACTGAGCAACACCGCCCAGGGCAGGATATAGATTTTAAGGCAAGCACTGACAGCAAAGTCATGAAATGAATTCAAGTACCTTTCGCATGAGGCCCCCTTTCTGAGGGCCATATGTCCCCATCCTTTAAGATAAACAACCATTCTACAGTTCCAGCCCTGGGGCTGGTTCCCACATGAGGCCCATGTGCTCAATACCCACTTCACTCATCCAACTATGTGAAGGCTCAGTGTGCACTTTAACATTTTGGGTCAATCGGTCTGGGTTGGAACATTCATTCATGAACACTGGTCGTGTGCCAGGCACCTCGCTGATGACAAAGATACAGCCTGTTCCCTCCAGGAGCACATGCACTCACTGGAAAAGAGAATAAGCACCCCCAAACTTATGGGACAAGACCTTAGACAGAAGCAGCCAGCACAGGCCCCTGGGGGACACGGAGAAGAGGCATCTGACTGGGACCAGTGGAGTCAGGGTGAGTTGCACACACGGAACCTGAGAGGCAGAGCCTCAGTTAGTCGACGGTCAGAGAAGAATCAGAATGAGAGTGCTTTCGGTGTTTTAAAATATGAAAAATATAGTGTGATATATACAAAAACTTACCTCCTCAAACTGGTAATAAGCTCTGCAAATGGCTTTTCCCAAGCATACATTTTTATTATTCTTATGCCAGTGATAACTTCATTCATGGTTCTGATCCTGACATCTGTGAATGTTGCGGTCTTACTCCTAAGGGGACAGATGTGAGAGGTGAGCCATGACGACCACAACCCAATTTCCCTCATCAGCAGAGGGAACATCAGAGACTAGGGAACAAATGGTTCCATTCAGCTCTTCTGCACTGACAACTCAAAATACAAATGGGGAAAAACTGCTATTAGAAAGTCAACGATTCAGCCCAGTTCAAGAAGTACTTTGGAGAACTTACAATATCTGCCGAGGAAAATGTGAAAGGACTCAGATACAAAGCGTCTGCTCAAGGAGGTCATGGTTGGGCAGGGAAGGAAGAAAAGCACCCAGATCTAACGAGAACATAAGAGATTGTGCTGTAATAAATTAGGAATGAAGGACTGGGAGCAGAAAAGAGAGGGCTAGTTATTCTACTGGGAAAGAAAAGACCAAAAAGCTTCAGAATTCTGGTGGCATTGGAATGGGCCTCGAAGGATCAGGAACATTTCTCCATGGCAAAGAGAGGAAAGGAAATTTCAAGTAGAGAAAAATATGAGGTTTTGAGGCACAAAGGAAAGAACTCAATGTGCTTCAAACAATATATCTCCATCCATCTGACAACTTGGCTATGACCCACTGCCAACCCTCTGGGATCTGCTTCAGGTCTAATTCATCACCATTAGGCTCTTCATTACCACCCACTTTTCTATCACAAATGCTGTTAGGACTGCGGGACATTATGAAGACATAATTACGATCAACCTTATCCTTGGGGAGCTCATAACTTAATGGAAACAGTGAATTATAAAAACAACACACACTGCAAATGGCATTAACACAAGTATAATAAAAGTATATGCAGCTAGAACGGGGCCCATAAAATATCTAAGTGTATTACTATTTAATAATGTTTAAATAACTTCGATGCATGTAAATTCTGCTTAAGTACACTCTACCTATTGAGGTAAGGTGACTGAAAAGCTAGCCAGGAGGAGCCAGCAAATGCCCTCCCCTTCCCTGCTACAAGATTAGCTTTCAGCTTAAGGCTGGAGCCCCACCCACTAAGCCCGAAGAGTCTACAACACAGGCAAAGAAGGGACCACAGAAGGCGTTTGTTTTGTCTTTGAACAAAAGCATCGGGCAGACTGTGCATGTTATCAAACACCTATTGCTATAGTACAACAGTACCTACATATGTTTCTCTTACCGGAGTGATGAGAACAACTTTCCGAAGCAGCTTTGCAAAGGCAGAAGAATAATTAGCACTGCCATCCCGGCAAGACACGAGATTCCTATTTCCATCCACAGCAGGGCGGTCACTGCGATGGCCTGCAGTGGGCCTGCCCACAGAAAGTGCAAGAATATTGTTACCTTAGAAGAAAAAGACAAAGCCTTTTTAAGACTATTTAAAAACAAAACCAATGAAAGATACAGTATAGAAACCATCTGCTCTGAAAGAACAGAGCAGATGAGAACCTAAACGGAAGTGACCACAGTAGGTTTAACCCTGCTACAGCAGAAAATATCTGCCATTCCGGCAACACAGGGCAGGCTACAGGTACATCCAGGGAGAACCTGACCAGCAGCATTAAAAGGAAGATCTCGACTTTGTCTTCTCAACAGATGAGCTCAGGGCTTCCCCAAACTCTGCCATAAAATTTAGCCCCACCTCCTCTACACTCTCCACCATCCAGGAAAGCCTATATTACAGTCCACACGCTCCAGTAATTCCTTGTGTATTTATCTCCCTGACAGACTGTGGGTCTCCAGGGTAAAAGTCTTACTCATCCCTAAAACTGAATAGGAACCTCAGTTCATTTTCAAGGAATGAATGATTAAAAGAGGAGTGATCTAGTACAATACAGATCTGACCAGCGGCCATGGTGCCCTGGATGATGGGATATATTCACAAGGTAAATGAAAAAGGAGAGTATGGGGGGTTACAGGAGAGTAGGCCGTTTCTGGTTAGAGACCACCCATTTGTCATTATTTACTGAAGGCTTCCTACACAGAAGGCACTATACAGGACACGGGGAAAAATCATCCCTACCCACCAGAAGTTCATCATCTAGGGGAAGAAAAAGATGACTCAGCCAGCAATCCCAACACAAGGTGCTAAGAAAGGCCACGCCAGGAAGACTACTAGGTACCTTTAACCAAGCTGGGCCAGAACACTGCTGTCTGCCTATTTACCACTGAATTATGTTGTAGGCAACATTAGAGAAACAAAACTCTCATCTACAGAACAATGCATGTTACATCTAAGCAGCACACAGAAGAAATGAGAGTTAAATAAAAAAGTAAAAAAAACACCTTACATCCTCAACAGAGTCCTGGCCTGTGGTAAACTAGGTAAGAAGGGTGGGAAATGAAAAAGGACGGCTCCGGTGCAGCTTACCTGATCAAACTTGTTCACATCATTGGACAGCAAATTGACGATCTGGCCTGTGGTGGTCTTGCCCATGGCCACGTTACTAAGGCGAAGTGCCTGAAAATAAGAGAGGGAACAAGAATTCTATTACAATGGTAATATCAAGCCACACTTAGAAAACAGCAAAACGGAGCACTTTGCATTGGATCTTGTCTGATGTCAAGACGAGCAGGATGACCCATGACAGCGAGGCTCTAGGGACCTGGGTTTAGCCTTCTACTCCTCAGGGTGGCGGCAGCCACAGCTCACAAGGACAGCAAAGGGAGGAGTAGGAGGTAGAGCAAAATCCCCCACTTCATTTTTTTATAAATGTGGACAAGCGCAAAGTATAAAAAAATAAGTTTATACTGAGAAGACAACGAAAGTCATTTTGAGCCAAATTAGATGAGAGTGGAGAAGCTACCTAAAGAAAAAATTTAGAGGACTTGGACTGTAAATCTGGAATCCGTCATTAATTCTGGGTGTGATGTCATTTAAACACTTCAGGTCTTGGTTTCCGCATTCTGTGAATGTAAATAACCCCTCACACCCCCTCTAGATCAGAGGTTTCCTAACAGTGAAATGGCTAGTATTTCTTGTCTACTATGTGTAGGACACCATGGGACAAGATACGTACAAGTACCTGTACTTCAAATGTGAAATGGATTAATAACCACAATAGCACGGGGAACTGGGAAAGGTTTCATGAGTGACACCGGGGACCTGGGATGATGAAGAGGAGAGAAGAGAAGGTCACCGTGGGTGAAAGGAACAGCATGCACGGAAGTCAGGGAGAGGAAAATGTGGAGGCAGCTGAAAGAAGAATACCCAAAATCTGGCGTGAAAGGTGGGTTGGGAAACCACTAAAGAGTTTGGAAGGCAACATGGAACAGTGAAATTTTTTTTTTACATTAGAATGAGAAACTCAACTTTATGAAGATTAAACTGTGAAAGTGATTGGCCAGGAGATTCCAACAGGAAAGGAGAATTACTCTAGTCAAGAGGTAACAAGACAGGGCACCGGGATTGTGTGAGTGGAAAGGAAGGGCCAGACATAATGAGAAGACTTTGAAAAGTAAAAAATGCTGTGCAAATATAAGTGAATCAGTCACAAAATAGGAAGGAAGGGAGGGAGGAAGGCCTTTACAGGAAAGAAATAGAACTTATTATGCCTTAATTACTAAAAGCTATCTTCAAATATTTTTAAAGCAAATTTGACATATAAATACATGTTCATTCCTCATGCAAAAAAAAATACATTACATATTTTAAAAGAGTAGATATTTGATACCTAATTTTAACAATTAAAATAAGGCAGAATGGCACACCAAACTCTTATTGTAAACTGATCATTTTCAAAAAAATCTCAAGACAACTATATCCAACTAGAATTGTCATTTACAGACATCACTGACGCTGACAATGAGAACTACAGGGTAAGATGATACAGATGACAATTTGTGCAAAAGACAAAGTTTCTCTGGGTGCTTCATTAAGGCTACTTGTAACTCAGCAGTGTCTGTGACCAGGTATAGTGACGGATGAAAAGTTAACATAAGTTGATAACACTGCAGCCAACACAGAAACTAAGAATCCGTCAAATAAAATCAGTCATATTCCAAATAGAATAAAAAAAATAGTAGCATGTCATTAATATTATTGAGAAAGACTTAGCTTTCAAGCAAACAGCCACCAGGCTTCTGCTTCCATACATGAAAGAATGCCCTCCGTTATAAAACATGCCCTTCGTTATAAAACTATAAAACTGGACAAAACACATAAAGCAGCTGTTTTCAGGCTCTGAGCCACAGGCAGTGCAGGACTGTGAGCCTTGAGAGCAGGGAAACACAGGAGCTGAGCCCTGGGCCTGGCCTGGCTTTCGGCCAGGGGGTGGGGGGATTTTCTGCCCAAGTAGAACTGCAGTTTCACTGAGCTGAAGAAGAGGAGGTGGCTGTTCTGAATGGCAGAAATATCTGGAATTTGCAGGCCAGAGTAGCAAAGGGTAGGCCCCAAAAGTTTTTGTGGGTATTTTCCAAAGCTACTTCTCCAGGACTTCACTGTCCATGGCCAGGGCAAGACTTCATGGGGCCCAGAGAGTGGCAGCTGTGAGGCTGAGTGCTGAAAGGAGACTCCCAAGGTCATGCAGCGCCAAAGACAATGGAGGGTCTGCCCAACTAGAATAAAGAGATCTTCATAAGCACCTAAGACAGTCAGCTTGGACACCAAGAAGGCCAAGCCTTAGTAATAAAACATACTCTAGAGTAGGAGTCATGCATTTGGCCTAAGTTCAATGTGGAAATGTCTACCCTAGATCGAGGAGATATGTAGATAGATAGGCAGGCAGACAGACACAGATTAAAAACAACCACCACCACTAATTTTAACAGGACCAACTGTGCCAGGAACTGCCTATCAAAACAATTATCCATATCCTTTAATACAGACTCCCTATAATGTATCCCTCATAACATCCAACAGAGTAAAACAATTAGACAGGCAAAGAAAATATGACCCATAATCAAGAGGAAAAAATACAGGCAACAGAAATAGATCCTGAGATGATCCAGGGATTAGGAGATGAGAAATATAAAACAACTACAGTAAGTCCTTACTTAATGTCATCCATAGGTTCTGTGAGTTTAAGAAAAGTACCACATAATGAAAATAAGAGTTAAGTTCCTATGTTATGAAGAAATGACGTTGAATGAAATGACATTATTCGAGGACCTGCTGTACTGCATATACATTCAAGGAGTTAAAGGAAAATATGGTTATAACAAGTAACAGGTGAGTAATTCCAGGAGAGGGACACTATCAAAAAGAACCAAATGTAAATTCTAGAACCAAAGGATACAATATGGCAAATTCACTAGATAACTTTAATAGCAGAAAATTTCCATTGCCCCATTCCAATTTACTAACCCTTTCTTCTATAGTTTACATCTGCAGAACAAACAGAAAAATAAAAAAAGTGATTGAAGAAAGAAAGCCTGAGGGTTCAGTAGGACCATATCAAGCAATGAAACGCATGTGTAATTGCAGATCTGGAAGAAGACAACATAAAGGGAAGAAAAAATACTTTAAGAAATAAAGGCTGAAATGTTTCCAAGTTTAGTTAAAAATATATTAATTTACATACCTAGGAATCTTAGCAAACCCCAAGAAGGGTCAAAACAAAGAGAACTATGCCTAGGCACATTATAGTCAAACTGCTAAAAACCAAAAGTAAGAGAAAGTCTTAAAAGCAGCCCAAGAAAAATGATACATTACATACAAAGGAACTACAATACAACTTAAAGCTGATTTATCAGAAACAGTGGAGACAAGAGCATCTAGCGTAATCAGTTATACATTTGTTGCCATCAGGAGCTACCAGTTCATTGAGTGCTCAGACCCTGGCATATGCATTATGTCATCATGATCATAAAAACAGCTACCATTTATTGAGCACCTACTATCAGCCAGACACTGAATATGAAACAGTCCTACAAAGTAAGAACTATTCCTATTTTACAGATGAGAAAATAAGCTGAAGGTATTTCATGTCTGACAGAGAACACTCAGTCTTTTTTCTAATGCAGCAAAGTTAGCATTGTTCCTCATTAATGCAGAAAATTTTAGTTCGGTTGTAATGAAGTGTATATGTTATAGTTAAAAAAAAAAAAAGTTCACATCCAGTGAAGAGAAAAACAATGTACGAATTTAATGTATCATCTTCCTGCTAATGTTCTGGTTTTACATTTCCTTAAACTGACATAACAAATACTGTTTGGTTAAATGGGTTTTCCTGGTAAAAGCAAAACAGTTCCACCACGAGAACAATAAAAGGCAACAACATAAACTGGAATCAATACTTGCACTACATATGCCAGACCCAGGATTAATATCTTTAATAAATCAAGAGCACCTAAAAATCAATTAAAATTATAAAAGCTTACCAATTAAAAAGAGAGGTGGGCCCTGGCCCACTGAGCAGTGGCTAGAGCATCAGCCTGCATACAAAAGGGTCACAGGTTCCATTCCCTGTCAAAGACACATTCCTGGGTCGCAGGTTCAATTCCGGCCCCAGTCGGGGCACCTGCAGGAGGCAACCAATTGATGTGTCTCTCTCACATTGATATTTCTCATTCCCTGTTTCTCTCCCCTTCCCTCTCCCCTCCAGACTCCCCTTCTACTCTCTCTAAAAATCAATGGGAAAAAAATCCTCAGGTGAGGTTAACAACAGCAACAAGAGAGAGAGGTGGGCTGCATACAAAGAACACATGCAGGAAATTCACTAAGAGAAACACAAATGGCTAATGAAAATTTGCAAATCTCAAGTTCATTATTACTCAAAGACATGTAAATTAAAATAAGCAGTATTTTCACCCAGACATTAGTGAAACTGGCAGAGCTTTAAAAAAATACAACATCCGATCTTAACACAAATGTGGGCCATCTCATTTCATTGGAAAGAATGTAAATAGTTAACTCTTTGGGAGGAAATCTGGAGTGTCAAAACACCTTGAAATGTACCTGCTCTTTGAAATTAAGGATGTCTGCAAAGTTTTAGCTTTAATCATGTTCACTGCACTGCTGTTTGTTAATATATAAAAACTGGAAAATAATCTAAATGATGAAATTAATAAAAACTTGAAAGCAATCTAAATACCTAATTATTAGTTATACTAGAATCCCTGTGGCCACTGAGAACAAGACTGTGAATTGTGGAATGCAAACCCCATCAGAGCAGGGATCCATTTATGGTGGGTTCCTTCTGTGGGTGGGTATGAAAATACACCTGGAGTTATAAGGAAACTGTATAATCTAGGTCACACATTCATTTTGTACAATTTTTAAAAAATAAGTGCAAGTAATAACTGTCACTCATTTGAAAAATAAACCGTTTCTCCTTTCTCAATTATTTAATCAGTAGAAGTGAAACACAAGATCCAAGTGTGAGCACATAAATATCACCACCGAAGGAACAGGTAAGAGTTTTCCAGGCTGGTGAGATGTATTGTCTCTTTAAGAATACAATCTTGAGTCATTAAAAAAAATCCTCCCAAACCCTTCTCTAATAGTCCTTTAAAACAGAAGACACAAACTGTGGTTCATCATCTTCATGACACAGGTTCCTCATCAACATGACTGACCCAATGTCAAGGACCCTCAGTGTGTGTAAACACTCCTCCCACAGAGTGCCCCAAATGGCCATGCTTTTGAATACTGCACACGTTAAATATCCACTTTGTCCTTGCTGTCAGGCTATCCCTTCGAAAGGCTAGCTCACCCTTACCTGCCACTATCCCCTCCTCAGACTATGTCACCACCATTACATACCACTGCTTCTGAACTAGGATACGCTTCATGACATTCTAAGGAAAGTCAGAATAAACAGGCTCTGAGTAAGAACCTAAAGGACTTTCAGAACAAAACACAAGCATTTGTGTCACCTATTTTGCATGTTTGGCTTACCTCCTGATCCCCGGCCCCACCCAGCCCCACCCCAGAGCTGTCTGTCAAACAAAGCGATTCCCAGGTACACTGCAACAAGCAACCATGATGAGTATGCTTAGCTCACTTGAAGCAGAAAATCTCCTGTATTTTTCCAATACTGCTGTCCAGAGTTGCCTAGTAATGCTGCCACGCCTACTTTCATGATTGTGTAATCGAAAGCCATTAATCTCTGTTTCTGAGGGAAGGGAACAAGGACTGTCTAATATCCTCCGTCCCTAAGAACATGATGGGTGACAACTCCATAAAGTTAATCAGATCCCCTCTATGGTTCTCTGGAAAAGAGATTCAAGGAAATAAAAAAGAGTTCATACAAAATCAACCACCTAATGCTCTCTATAACCTGACAGCTCCACTGCCTGTTTTTTCTTTTTGCTGGCCCTCTACAGAAAGCTCTCTGCAAGCTTCGACAGATTTGGCATTTACCTCCTGGGGGTACCATTAGCTTTCTTTTAACTCCGTTGGCCACCTTTTACCCTTATACCACTATGACGTACTGAAGTCAAGAAGCCAGAAAGATGCATGCAGAGTTCACAAGTGAGCCTCCAAGCATGAGAGGATAATGTGGACCCCAAGAACCACTGGGGGGGTAGGGACTGGGAAGTTATGATACTTGCTCTGAGGTCAGACTCGAGACTTGAATCCCTCAGGGGGAGTTTCTCCAGGTTCTCTGATATCATCACCTCCGAGAGCCACGAGTCCCTGAGGTGGGCTCTCTGATGCCCTGGGAACCCTAGGGCCCCACAGCCCCTGCAGGGTAAATTTGCTTATGATAAATTTGCTTATGATGTGTTTCCCTTCAGACTAGGCGTATAAGAGGGACCCAATATGCCCGCTACAAACTTACCCATTGCAAGTAATTTTACAGGGAATTAGTCAAACTGAGAGTGTTTTACAAATGTGATTTTGCTTTTTCCTAAGGCTTTATATTTATCAAAGTATTAAACTTGAGGAAGTTGGGAATGCAGCAAACCTAAAGTAATGAGTTGCATTACTCATTGCCTTACAAACACCATCTCTGAAGCGTTCAGAAAATGGAGATATCTGTGCAGAAGGGAAAAAAAAAATGACACAGGTATGGGAATGCTGTCTAAATGATGATTTATTCACAACATACATTTTTAGAGCCAACCTTACCGAAAGCAGCAATGCCTTCCTTTCTATCACTAGTGTGTATAAAGAAATTAGGAAAAAAGGGTACAAAACAATGAGGAAAACTACTTCCCATACAGTGACCTGTCACACTCTTTACCAAATTCCATTTTTTTAATCCTACATTCTCCTACTCAGTGGAGCAGAGAGGCCCAAAATGCAGCTGGGTCCCAGCAGCTGTTAAGACACAGAGATACTGAACAAAGAAAATGTTGGCTAATGGGTCCCAGAGGGAAGAGATGAAGACTTGAAAACATAACCAAGGCAGAGCTGCTTGCTCAGAGCAGGGAGCCAGCGAGGGTCGGGTCCTCTCTGAAACGCCTCCCTTTCCCTCCACACTGACTGAAAGTTCATCACCACAGTTGGGGGTTGGGGTGAACGATGACTTTTTCTATGAATAATGAGTGAATGTACAACCTATGCCTATTCGGAAAATTAAATGAACCTTGAGGACATTATGCTAAGTGAAATAAGCCAGTCACACAAAGACAAATTCTGTATGGCTCCACTTACGTGCAATACCTAGAATAGGCCTATTCAGAGACAAGAAGTGTAATGGAGGCCGGCGGGGGGCTGGGGAACCATAGTCTCATGGGCACGGTTTCAGTTTACAAGAGGAAGAGAGTTCTGGAGGTGGGCAGTGGTGATGACTGCACAAAGCCGTGAATGTTCGTAATGCCACTAAGCCGTACACTCAAAAACTGGCAGACGTGGTCAGTTTTACACTATGTGTATTTTACCATAATTAAAAAATTAAAAATGTGTTCATTTAAAGAACAAAATGATTACCTTTGAAGACCTGAAAGAAAATAACCACCAAAAATTCTAAACCTAGAGAAGTATCTTAAAAGAATAAAGGAGAAATAAAAACACATTTTCAGACGAACAAGAAAAAAAATTTAATTAAACTAATTAGAATTTTAAAAAATAAACATCAGTCATGGTTTCAGCATAAATCCCAGGAAAAGGAATAGAAGTCCTCAGGCTGCGCTTTCACTTTCCCTGGCCCTGTCTGCTGTTCCCTTGCCCACTCTCTAGTACATTTCCTCAGCTGTCCTGACGATAAGAATCCCGAGGGCACAGATTAAATATACAGACTTCCAGGCCTCTTCCTTAGAAATTCTGAGGAGAGAGTCTGGGTTTTGTTTTGTTTTGTTTGTTGTTAATCCTCACTTGAGGATATTTTTGCCACTGATTTTTAGAGAGAGTGGAAGGCAGGGAGGATGGGGAGAGAGAGAGAGAAACATTGATGTGAGAGAGACACATTGACTGGTTATCTCCCGAATACACCCCCAACTGGGGCAGCCAGGGATTGAACCTGCAACCAAGGTACGTGCCCTTGACCAGGAACCAAACCCGAGACCCTTCAGTGCACGGGCCAATGTTCTAACCACTGAGCCACACCAGCCGGGGCAGAGTCTAGGTTTTTAATAAGCACGAAGATGACTCATGACAAAAGCTGGTGAATCTCAGCCTAGCATATGCCCTCATCCTTGATCTGTTTGGCAGGGAAGTTGAGCAGGTATGTCCTACGGCTAATATCACCACACCCAGTACTGTACACACAGAGCTCCCCACTGCAGGGCCCATAAACATCTGGCTGACAAAAGCAGGGAAGAGACCACCGCTCTGCTAAATGGCTGCGTAACTGATAGAGGACCAGCCCCCGCCACCACCTCTGCCATAAGCAACTGTATAACTGGACAAAAGTATGTTTTCAGGCATCAGATAACAGACAGTGCAAGTGATCCTTGAGAAGGGACACTCACAAGGTGACCACCACCACTGCCCTGGTTCTCTGCCAGGAGACCATTTTCCAACAGTGGCAGTGAGCTGGAGTCCACAAAACACAGCAGCCCTGAGCAGAGGAGGCAGAGGTTGGACATTTGAGTCAGTAGAAGCAGCTGGCAACTTCGAGGCAAGACCACTGGGCAGTAAAGAGGTTACAGAAAGGGAGGGTCTCCAAAGTCTTGGTGGGGGTGGGAGGTACCTGCGGCAAGGCCTTCGCTGAGGAGGGAGCTACGGGTCAAGACCCAGGTCAAGACTGCTCAAGACTTGCCAGACAGCTGGTTCACAGAGCAGCAAGCAGAGCACAGACACTGAAGTTAATGTTAAGCAGGGTGGGGACACTGGAGTTCTTGAACAGCCAGGGTTGAGAAACCTTATTAATGCACCATGAACAAGCCTGGCGTACAGTTGAGACACCCCCGAAAGACCACATCTGAGAATTCAAGGCCACTCTCTAGGGCACTGATTCTCACTGGGGTGATTTTGCCCCACCCTACCCCCACCCCACATCATTAGTCATCACTGAAGTAAAAATCAAACCATAATGAAATACTACTTTATACCCTTATGAATAACTAAAATTAAAAACACTGACAATACCAAGTCTTGGTGTGGATGCAAAGCCACTGGAACTCATATTATTGGTGGAAACCTAATATAGTACAATCACTTTGAAAAATCATTGAGCAATTTCTTCTAAAGTTAGTTGCCAGATGGCAGAATGCAATGGACACTCATAACTCTCCAGCAGCAGCAACTTCCTCTTTGAAGAAAACTAAACCAAACAGCTTCTCCCTTCCTAACCTTCTGAGTTAGCTCCAACTCCTAAGTGCAGATCACTAAACCTGCTCTCAAAGGCTCCTCTCAGCTCCTCCCAGAGAAGCAAAAGCATTGACAAATTGCCCGTTCATGAAATTAACTTTTCACCAACTGCACAGTTCCAATTCAAGTTGATGTCAGAAGTAAAACAGAAAAATGAAGGAAAAAGATGTGTTTCAAAAAAAGATTTTAAAGTGTTGAACAGCATAAGCAGCATTACTATACTAGTTCATTCGAATCTGGTCAGAAGGTTAGAAAATACCATTAGAAGAGAAAGTCTAACCAAAGTATCACAGGGTTCCAGGGAGACACTCTATTTCCGTAAAGCCCACCCAGTTTCACTGTGACAGTATTCTGAAGAAGCTAGTTCCGCTGAGCCAGTATGGATCATGTGGTTGAAAATCAGCCCATGAACCAGGAGGTTACGGTTCAATTCCTGGTCAGGGCACATGCCCAGGTTTCAAGCTCAATCCCCAGTGAGGAGTGTGCAGGAGGCAGCCGATCGATGTTTCTCTCTCCCTCCCTCTCCCTTCTTCTCTCTGAAATCAATAAAAACATATTTTTTAAAAATACATATCCTCAGGTAAGGATTAACAACAACAACAAAAATACACTTACCTAAGGTGAGTAAAAATATTTCTCTAAATAGTATACCAATCTATAGAAATCATCCCCTGGAGATGTATCAGATAAATATCAGCAGCTGATTCTCATTATTCACAATAGTTATGTTCTATAAAGTCACTGTGAACATGACTAGTGAATACTAATTGCTCCTAGGGGAAATACAGGGTTAGGTTTCTGCCAGCCTTTGGTAACAACATTTTCATCAACTGATCAATGCACACATAACCTTGTTTCTGTTTAAAGACAACTTAATTTAATATCTAATATTGCTTCATTAACGCTGGACTTGTGGCCAAAGCACGATAACTCACACCTGAATCAAGCTTATCTGATATGGGTATTTTCTCCACAAGGCACGTCACAGTCTTCTTGTGTTTAGGACCACTAGACAGCACTGGAGCACTCTGTGTGGGACCATATTAAACAGCAACCCCAGCCCCCACCCCCCCACAAAAGCACTAAACTGCAGAAAACAGACACTAAATAGACCATGAAAACGACACCTGTTTTCAATATGAGAACTGCAACAAGAAGGAAGAGGGCAGAGTGCCATCTTGTTCAGCCCCAGCTGGGAATAAACAAGGGTTGATGTACATGAATTCTTGTGAGGCAGATCTACAATAAAGAATACAGGGAAACGAGAGTGACTGCAGGGAATCAACTCGTCTTAGAAGTTGAAATAAAGGACAAATACTCTCCCACAAACTATCCTTTAGGTAACTCTGAAAACAGTGAAGATAGGATTTTAGCCAGAATAAGAAGTCTGGCCAAACTGATTCAATTCTGCAAGGAAATCTGCACCAGGAAACACGTAGCAGAGAGCAGCAGCAGTGAGCTCAGCGAGTGACTGCTCTGGCTTTACCTGGCACTCAGAGGAAGGCAACCCATCACGAGGACCCACTGTGGGAACCACTACAGTTCTGCAATCTGGACACAACGTCAGGAAACCTAAGAGCCAATTAAGCTAAAGATCTGAAGAAAAAAAATCTCTGTACTGTAAGCATTTTATACTGCAAACAAATCTCTGTGAAATATGGCAAGACCATCCTGATTACTGAGATTGTCATTCTGCCTGCCCCGGGTCTAGAGACCTGTAACATTCAGGCTCACTTGCACCCAGACCCAAGGCCAAGGTCAGGGCTGGCAGATGAGGGATACATTCCCACTAGGGACAGGGACTGAAATTGTCAGCTGTCTCCAATCCAGGCTCACATTGCCTGAAGCCACTGTCTTCCCCCAGCCTGGCCCCACCTCCTGTGCCCTAAGCTGGGGAAGTAGCCCTTTGAGATTTGAAGCTGGACATGTCCTCCTTCTTCTGTGTTCAGCCAAGAACAAAGACAGGAAGTGAGCCACTGTTCCCACCGCAGGGGTGACAGCAACCCAGGCTGACAATATAACCAGTGGCTGGTGGTGACTTTTGAAAATGAGCAAGTACAATGTTCAAAACACTACTGTGTAAGGAACTTGTTTTCTTAACACCAACCTCTTTTTAACAAAACAACAACAACAAAACTGCCTGCGCTGCCCAATCCGTTTATTTGGCAAAATGTTCTGAAACATGCCCTAAAGTTTTGAGGAACTGAAGAGACCACCATGAGCTGTTTCAACAGACAGCCAACTAGAACTACTGATCCAAACAAAACTTCATCAAAACTTCGCTTCATTTAGTATCAACTTAAACAGAAAAATCAATGATCAAGTGGTGATGTAAAATAATGTAGCCACTATGGAGGACAGTATGGTAGTTCCTCAAAAAATTAAACAAAATAATACCATATAGTCCAACAATTCCACTTCTGGGGTGTACCCAAAAGAACTGAAAGCGCGGACTTGAAAGGATATTTGTACCCTCATGTTCACAGCAGTATTATTGGCAATAGCGAAAAAGTGGAAACAACCCAGTGTCCCCGAGAGATGACTGGGTGAACAACAGATGGCATATGCCTATAATGAACTACTAGCCCTAAAAAGGAGATAAATTCTGACGCATGCTACAACATGGATGAACCTTGAAGGCATTATGCTACATGACATAAGCCAGGTACAAAATGACAAATAATGTACGATTCCACTTATATTAGGTACCTGGAATAGGCAAATTCATATAGATAGTAAGTAGAATGCTGACGCCTGTGCAGAGGAGATTGGGGAGTTAGTGTTTAATGGGTACAGAGTTTCATTTTGGGAAGATAAAAAAGTTCGGGAGATGAATAGTGGTGATGGCTGCACAAGAATGTGAATGTTGTCAATGCCACTAAATGTTATACTTAAAACGAGTTAAAACAGGCCCGGCCAGCATGGCTCAGTGGTTGAGAGTCAACCTATGAACCAGAAGGTCATAGTTCGATTCGTGGTCAGGGCACATGCCCGATTTTGGCTCCATCCTCAGTAGGGGGCATGCAGGAAGCAGGTGATCAATGACTCTCATCATTGATGTTTCTATCTCTCTCTCCCTCTCCATTCTTCTCTCTGAGATCAATAAAAACATTTTTTTTTAAATAAAGAGTTAAAATGGTTTTACCACAATAAAAAAAAAATCAGTGATCAAAAACCAAAAGTAATTTTACCAAAGCTGTGCAAAGGTAAACAAATGACAAGTCATTTTTATATATGATACATCCCACAAAGTCATTCAGTATTAGAAACTACGACTATGAGTTTAACAGCCATTCCATTTATAACGCCCAACCTGATTTTCTCCTAGGGTGGGAGATTAGGAGGTAAGGTCTGAGCATAAACTGCAAATGTTCACAGAAGGGACATGCAGAGCTGCACTGCAGCATCAGCTTTTGCCCTAAACAATCAGCCCACCTGTGATGAAGTATCTTATTTCTTCTCACATCAGCAGGATTCTACATACAAGGCAGTGCATGAGGAAATCTCTTTCTCACATTTCTGGAATTTCAGGTTATGTCTATGGTTTAACCCAAGCAATTCTTAACTTAGTAAAGGGTCAATTCTTTAAGGCTAATCAAGCAAGCAAATTTATACCCATGGGAGATGTCTGAATGAGCTAAGTCAGATCGGATTTCCCAAAGGCGACGTTCCAAAGCATTAGGGAGGAGAGGAAGAAAAACAGGTGGACAACAACTCACTTGCGCTGCAGAGCTTTGTTAGAACCATCACCTCAAACCTGATTTCAGTGTTTAAGGTTTACAGAGTGGAGTGCTAGTGAAATTTCCTGTTTATTTATGGGGGCTAAACATGACCTGGAAATACAAAATATAGCTAATTTACAGAGAAATCTGAGTATGTTCCTAAAGAGTAGAAAGAAGTGCAACAGAATAACAAAGATGATGATGATGATGACAACGACAATGGAGACCCCTTGAGTCAAGAGTACCAGCATCACTTCCATTTCCATGTGACAGAAGAGGAAACCGGGGTTAAACACTGTGGCCTACCAGACAATGAAACGCCAGGCTTCCAGGATTCACACAATTCCAAGATCAGTAAGATTCAGCCCAAAGGAAGATGTGGAGAAGACATCTTCCATTTTACAAGAAAAGTATTCACAAGAAACAGAAGCTCTAGATAAGTGGCAACTAGGTAAAAGAAGCAACACTTATATACCAGGTTTTATCTTTCAATGAAGATTTCTTTTAAATAAAAATTGTATACATTTAAGGTACACAACATGATCTTTTGATACACATATACACTGGGGAATGATTACTACAGTTAAACTAATTAGAATATCCATCACCTTATAAAATTCTCTGGTGGGGAGGTGGGGGGAGCGCTGTGAGAACAGTTAAGATCTACTCCCTTAGCATATTTCAAATATAAAATACTATAAAACTGGGGTGTGATTTTTTTTTTTTTAAAGCAAACAGCCCTCAGCAAAGAGATATCCAGGATCATGTTTATGAAGAGCTCTTCAGCTCCTGACACTGGGGTATCTGTGGCAACTCCTTTGTCAAGACACCTGAAATCCTTATTCCTTTTACAAAAGTTAAGACCAGGGTAAATAATGGGATAATTTCATGGCAGTTCTCAATACAAAAGCAGTGAACACATCAAATGGGGTCCTATCACTAAAACTGCTACCATGCACACTGAAGGAAAAGAAAGTACTATACATAATAATAACTTGAATGAAAAGCAGCATAAAATAGATGAAACCATTCCTTCTCTCCAAAACTACTAAGAACAATATCAAATTTAAAGTTTTATCCCAAACATCCAATTTTTTCTTTAATACTACTAAAAACTACCATAATTATAGAAAATAGCAAGTGAGTCTATACTTGGCTTAAATTTACACTTTTCTTTAGTTAACAAAATTATATTGAACATAATTAAATGGTTCATTTAAAAATATATTATCATTTCCTTTCTCAAATACATCTTTTGTCCTAGATTTCATTTTATAGATCCAATTTCACTGACAGTCACTTTTAAATACAACGTTGATGTAAATGAAGGTTTTAATGAACAACAATAAAATTTCTATAAATACAACTATGAGATTTAAGCATGAAAATAGTGAAAATTTTTCATGCCTAAATTAATCTGATACTTATTTTTTTATTAGATTCTATTACAAATTTAGTATTTTGCAACAGCCTGTGGCGAAATGTTATCAAAGGCAGCCCAGACTTGATCTCAATAGAAAACTCATTACATATTAGTAAAGTTTGCTTTTAAAAAAAAAAAAAAAAAATAGTCTGATGCAAATATCAAGCTTCTCTAAGTAAGGTTTAAATGGTTCTCTTTACAAAATTTTTAGTTTAGGTAGAACTTTTCCAAAATGCTTCTGATGCTTCAGATGAGGTGCACATTTTGATACCAAATGACACTTACCTTCCGATAAATCATATGGCACATGGCTACTCTTAACCTCATGCCAGCACACTGAACGTGATAAAAGTACAGGTGATGCAGTATGGCCAAAAGAAGCGTGCAGGTAGTCAGCACCGTGGCGTAGGCGTAGGCTTCACGCAAAGCTGCAGAATCGGTGGGATCATAGTTTTCAAAATAACTAATAATTTTCCCCAAAAATAGGGGCTGGACTACTTTGGTGCCTTCCTAAAAGGGAAAAGAAAAATTAAAAAAGCCTTAATTAGAAATATAAGCCATACCAGTTTTTCTTATCATAGCTCTACTTTTATTATCAGCATATTAAAAAAGGCTACATTCACCACTAATCTAAAAGAAAAATAGAACTACTTCCTTCTTTACTACTAGCAGTCGTTTCAAACTTAAACCAAAATTTTAAGTTCAAAGGCAATAAAGCTTTAGTACACTGCGCCTGGTACACTGTAGATGCTCAATAAATATTACAATCAGTGCTTTAGAATGCATTTGGCAAAATGTCAAATAAGTCCTGGCCTCAGATGAACAAGGAAAAAAGTGACAAAAGAAGGGTAAGAAATTTGCTTACATAGGGACAACCTGTTTCCTCTGTACTCTCAGTGTCCCAGCCCAAAGGAAAGTCAAGAATCATATTCAAGAGTCATATTCTTGCCACCTCCTTGTACTATCAAGAGCCTTATGAACTGAGATATTGGCTCAAACACAGATCAGAAAAGAGAAACTTTCAATCTTTCCCAACCCAAATTCAACATGCAGGTAGATCAAGAGAATGAAGTCCAGCTGCTGTTGGAATATTAAAAAGGAAATTTTATTAAAGTATTAAAGAACCAGGCTTGGGAGGTACCCAGGCTATCTGGCCCATGGGGTGTCGCCTTAATAGGTCTCTACCCCCTAGAAGCTGGGATGTGCCCAGAAGTACTGCCTCCTTGGAGTCAAAAATTAAACATGGTAGAAGCCAAGCTAAAAATAATGTCATCAGTGGTTTTCTGTCAGCCATACATTGCAAGTACTGGTTTTGAAAAATATTAACAACCATCTATTCCTGAAGGCAAAAATTAAAATCCTACACCAATGAGTTGGGAGTCACTGGCCTTACCTCCTGTATAAGATTTAGGGGAAGTACTTTTCTTCCCCAAGACTAAAAGCAAAGAAACAGCAAAACTGCCCCTCCCTGCCAAACAGCCACTCCACCCCACAAACTACTTCTTCCCGTGTAAGGTACACTTCTCCCCATCAAAGGGAACCAAACACTCAGTGCAAATCCAAGTCACCAAAAGTAAACACACAGGCCTTTGACATCATTTCCTCCACAGATTTTGCAAAAGACAAAATGCCAAAAGTTTGGAAACCTTTCAAGAACTGGACTGTGAAACAAGCATTTCCTTTTAATCAATCCCTCCTTATTAACAGGGACATGTAAACAATGGGCAGGTTTACCTTTGATAGCTCTTTCCTATCTGCCCCAAGTGAGAAAGCTATGCACAAAAGGAAGGAAGAATCCAAAGAACTAAACATGAAACAAAACTAATGTGCATTTTCTTCTCAACCAACTAGTAGTACCCTATCGGGATATTTACAGAGATGCCCCTGTCCCTCAAACAGATATGACACTAAAACTCCAACAACACCCTGTCCTACATATGTACAAGTACACACATGTTGACGGGCTTCACCTTCTAAGAGGTCATGGAAGTTTCCATCCACTATACAGAGGTAAGGGAACACTGTTTAGTTGAAGAATTATGAGTAAGATAATCAGATCTCAAGAAAACAAAGACTCACTGTTACATTTTCCAGCACGCCCTTCTATTCACCCCAAGAGGCACGGATAATTTACAAAAGAACCCTAATGCAGTGGGTCGTAAAACAAACTTTAATAAGAGTTTACTGAGATGAAAAGCTGGAGGCTTACGAAGCAAGAACGTCAAACTGTACACCTGGGCAGTCCCAACCCAGGTATAGCCAAGGGCACACAACCCTGGGGCTATCCACCTGAAGCCCAGAGGTAACACCTGCCATCCCAAACTTCCATAAAACTACAACTCTCTGCGAGTCAGTGTGGCCTGTTACTCAGCTCCCACTTAAGCCTAACATCGGTATAATTATATGAGAACGTTCAAGTATCGTCACCCATCAGAGAGGATACTGATAGATGCAACAAACCCATTGCAAAAAGTTACCACCTAAGCAACTGGACTCTTCTGCTCAGAGACAGTATTTAACAATCCAGTAAAGCAAATAAGCTCACTAATGAGTAATGCCAGTTCATGGCCCATACCTTCCCACTCATCTGTCCACTCTAGGTCTTAAGAGTAAGAAATAAAACAACTGGGAAAATATGTGTCATCAAACTTGAAAGTAACCAAATTAAAACCTTCTGCATGACTACAGCTAACAGTGCTGTGTGACAGATAGAAAAGTTAAGAGACTGAATCCTAAGGATAAATTATTTTTTCCTGTTTTCGTTCTTTCCTTTTTATTGTATCTATATGAGAAGATGGGTATCAGCTGAGGATGTTGTGGCAGTCATTTCACAATATATGTAAATCAAACCTTCGTGCTGTATGCCTTAAGCTTATACAGTGATATATGTCAATTATTTCTCAATAAAACTGGAGGGGGGAAAATTTTTTTAAACTTTCTTATAGCAGAAACAAGGTCAAAAGTCACTCACACAATCTCTTCATCTTCAAAACCAATCTATGACCTGGTGAAAATTCTTCCCACAAACCAACTGGAATACAGTCCTTATTTCTTCACAAAAATCCCATTAAAGGGATTTTTAAAGGAGCCCAATACGATACCACAACACCCCGTGGTCCAAGATTCTAATAGAGTCTCTGAGACTATGAAGCAGATATTTCTTAATGGAATATTTGGTATCCAGCCTCTTTAAGGAACCTGACAGGTGAGCCCCATCCCTTGCTTCTCAGGCTAATTTATTACATGGTTGTATGCTAAATCGTCCCCAGAGGGCACAGTTCCTCCACCATGTTCCCCCCATTTACCTGAAAGGTTTCTTGTCCAACTCTATTTACTACAACTGATTTATGAGAAAAAATAAAGTAAAATACAGGAAACAGAAAGCTATCAGACAGGAAAAAATGCTCAAGTGAAACATTTAAGTAGAAAAGAATAAGCTTGTGGGTGAAAAAAAATGTAGAGGTAGTTAATTTTTAGAAATGTGGGAACAAGTGGCAAAGGCAGAGTTGAGAAAGATTAGAGACAAGGAAGGAAAGCAGGGTGTCCAGCGAAATACCATCAAGATTCTAGATACACGTTAAGTTCTCTTTCTATCAGTGATCTTCACCCTCACTGCATGTCAGCCTCACCTAGGAGGTGTAAAAGCACTCTGATGCCAAGCCCAGCCTCCAGGGACTGGTTTAGGGTCAACTGATTAGGGATTAAGCCTGAAGTCCCTTCTCCCTGGAAGATTCTACAGTGCAGAGACTAACCCCATGTAAGCACATGCTGGCCTCTCCTGCACCATCATGGCATCTTACAAGTAACACAAGGAATTTAATCAGGGTTACAGGTCACATACCACACTTCCAAAAAAACCCTTATGAACCCAAAGCCCTGAAGTTCCAAGGATGAAACTAAGACCATCCATTCTGCACAGCTGGAAAAATTAAGTGTATTTACAAAATGAAAAAAATGAAACATATTTTATTTTTAAAGCTACCTCTAAAAGGAGAGAGGGAATAAAGTGGAAGGCACTAGAATAACAGCCTTCTTTAAAAACAGCCTCTTCTGTTCATTTGACTTTGGAACCAAGAAAACATTACACCAAAATATAAAACAAATAAATTTTTAAAAGTCAGTTCCTAAAATTTCAGAGTAAAATAAAGCAAATGTACCTAAATATATGTCCATCCAGTTATTGGTATAACCACACAAAAAGAGAATGATTAACAGTGGTTTTAAGCAAAATAATTTGAAAACACATTCCCTTTGTGATATGTGGGGCAACATGAACAGCAAGAAAATTTTAAATTTTTTTCAGAAGTCACATTATGGGTGACAGTGTTGATAACATATGATAAAACAAATAAATGTTTTCAATGATAACTGGGATTAGGCACAGGAGAAAGAAGAAGAGATGATGGGAGAAAAAAGATACAGATGTAAGAGATAAAGATGCAAGAAAAATGAGATTAAGTAAAAACACTAGTGTCCTCAATATGATTTGGACTGTAAATACCCAAAAAGCACTCACAATATGTTTACCTTTAAAAAAAAAAAAAGGTATTCTAGCTTGGTCCAATCAAAGTTGAGAAACAATAACCAATCCAGCAGCAATGAGCGCCTCTAGTGCCTAGACTATAGTCTCTAAACACCATTTCCCACTAAAAGGAGCCAGGGCTACTTAGAGAAATGGCTGATTCCAGGGTTGGGGAAAAACTCTACAAGAAGAGCCAGAAACATCCTGTCACTCCAGAAAGCATGGAAACTAGCAAAGACTATTTGAGTATGTGCAAGAGACTTAGGACCCAACCTGAATAGACTCCCATTGGCCAAAGATGACTAAAGTTTGGCATAAGAAAAATAATTGTAATGCACTGAAGCACAAGAAAAACGCTTAAATCCATGAGCTCATGCTGATACTCATAAAAGCAAACAACAAAAACTCATTAGCCCCAGAGAAGAATGGTGGAGAACTAACTCATTTATTTGAAACAAAGTTAAAAAAATTAAGAATGTCCACTGCCCTTCCTAGACATACTGTACCTCAGAGTAACCAAAGTGTTGATAACAGCAAAGTTTCTCTTTATGAAAATATTTCAGCTAATAAATGAAGAAGGGAAGAATTCGAACATCACCATTTGCAACCCCTAAAGAGTTAATAATGGATCTTAAGCAATGATCATGAGTAACTCCTAACATCACACACACAGAAAGACAACAACATGTTATATACCTCTTATGTACCTCATAAGGGAAGTAACACAACCCTACCTTATGAAGTGATCCTGCCAAAGAGAGGAGATCAAGCTTCTGGATCTAACCACCAACTTAAGGTGCCAGAGAACGTGTGGTAGGAGTGGGGGTGGGGGGTGGGAAAAAATCTTCTAAATCCAGACTGTAGAAATTTCTACAATACAAACAACCTGGTTTCTTCAATTAAGATAGATAGATGATAAAACCCAGCCAGAGTGTCTTAACTGGTTAAGCATCATCCTGTGCACTGCAAGGTTGCAGGTTCAATCCCTGGCATGTACAGAAGACATCCGATCAATGTTTCTCTCTCTCTCTATTCCTCTCTCTAAGCATGAGGATAAAAAATAGATGATAGATACATAAATACATACATACATAGCAGAGAGAGAAAGAGAGAGAGGAGAGGGTGGGAAAACAGAAAAGGACGCCATATGATAACATTGCAATTAACTAGTTATTAATAATAGGAAAGGCACAAAGAGAAGGCCAGACAATATAGGCATGTCATTTGGGCAGCTTCAACAGGAAGCTGCAACTTTGCACTCCCCAGGGAACCACAGGCCTATTCCCTGCAAAACACTGGGGGAAGGGATCCAACAAGGGGAAGATAGAACCATGCCCATTAAAGTTGGGGTGACATAGGGAAGATACTTGCCTCTCTGTCACACCTAGGAAAACAAGTCATTGGCCAAAATGGGCATGGCCACTACAAGTGCCCAAAAATTTGGGAATACATAATCTCCTAAACAAAGGAGTTCTCTCTCTTGTTGCTCTTGTGCTCTTGGTTCATGGTGCTCTCTTGTTTTGCTCCTGCCTGTTTCTTTCATAGCCTGCAGACCCCACACACAGTGGACTAATGGATTGTAGTGGGAAACACAAGCTAAGCTAACTTGATGCTGAACTGGAGTGTGCAAATATGGAATGAAAACTCTGGACACTGGCTTTGATTTTAGCTCTACTGAAGCCCCAGCTATACTTCTTCTGTGGCGGGACAAAGGGAAATGGGACTTTGGATACTCGGGTATTTAATTCCATGGGAATAAAGCTTTCTACGATATCACATCCTCCCACGCAAGTCTCAGAAAATTCTTTTTCTCAGGATGTCACAAGAAATCCACCCCCACTAGCAACCAGAGGAGATGAGGACCTCTCCTATCCAATAACACATACAACCTAGATCAACTAAATGCACCTTATTTGGATATGTCTTCAAACTGCAAGGAAAAAAGACAAAGAAATGTGAATGCTGTCTAGATAGTAATGATATTAAAGTATTAGTGTTAATGTTTATGCATTATAATAATATTAGGATTATATAAGGGGAAGATTCCACATCTCTTAAAGATACACTCTAAAATATTTATAGATAAAATGATGTGATGTCTACAAAATGCTTCAAAATAATCTTGGGACATTAAATGAGTAGGGGTTCAGATGATCAAGACTGGTCATGAGTTGATAACTACCGAAGCTGGCTTAGGCCTACACGCGGGTTTATTATCCTATAGGGGAGAAAAGGAATTTTCCCTATACCTTTCTAAGTTCTTGGCTGAGACCCCCCTGTAATAAAAGACAAAATAACAAGAGAAAAACAAATAGAAGCTTATTGATATGCACACCTCCTCTATACATGGAAGATGCCCAGAAAAACTGAGTAACTCCAAGCTACCACCTTAAATACCATCTTCAGCTAAAGACAAAAGAATAATGGGCAGTTGTAAGGGGTTAATAGGAAAAACATGGTAAACAAGCATAGAGTTGGGTTTGTGGTGCAGCTTTAAGTCTTCTTAAAGACTTCTCCACTGATAAGATTCTCTAGTGATTTAGAACCATCATATGGAGACTTCCTTTATAAATGTAAATGTCCCATAGAGAAGGGTAACTCCTACTCTGTTTCCAGAACTTCTCCCACGTCTGCTGTTTCTCAAAAATAATCAACTCAAATCATCTTTATGCCAAAGGGGCATGTCCTGGGGTGACATATTCTGCTAACTTTCAATCCTATTCTACTTTTGTATTTTTGAATGTCCTTAAAAACTTACAGGAAAGAAAAACACACACAAAACATTGTTATGACGCAGCTGACAGAGGAGCACACAGCTGCTGTCAGAAAACAAATACCTACTCTTGGCTCTCTGACCCTTGGGTGGGGAAGTAGAAGGAGAGAAAGCATCAGGATAGAAAGCAAAGGGCACTGGCCTAGGAATCAGAACAGTTGCTTCAGAAACCAGATCAGCCACTTGTAAGTCACGGGACTCTAGGCCTGTCACATGCCCTCCATGTCTTCATCTACAGAAATACCTGCCTTGTCTACCTTAAGAGAAATCCTGGGACAACTACATGAGCTAAGACAGTAAAATGTGCTCGGAAACCAGCATAAGAATAAGTGTAAGCTATGACCACTTTTATTATACAGAAACCCTGGGAAGAGACATAATCCATTCTTAGTGGCAGAGGCTAGCAGAAGCTCTTTTCACAAAGGGCTTGGAAAACACATTGCTGTTCACAAGCAATCATGGCAGAAAGAGAAATCTGATGAAAGTCATTCCTAAAGGCCAACTTTTCTAGACAGTAATTAAAAATTTCACTTCTACGCAGATTTTTTAAAAAATTTTAACCATTATGAATGCAATCCTTTTCAAATGAGTCACCTATGACCTGGCCAGTGTGGCTCAGTTAGTTGAATGTTGTCCCATGCACCAAAAGGTTGCTGGTTCAATTCTCAATCGGGGCACATGCCCAGATTGTAGGCTCAATCCCTGGTGGGCGGGAGGTGAATGAGGCAGCCAATCTATGTTTCTCTCACATCGATGTTTTTCTCTCTCTCTCTTTCTCCCTTCCTCTCTCTCTCCTTCTCTCTTCCTCTCTCTCTAAAATCAATAAAATCATATTTAAAAAACAAAAATCAGTCACCTACTTTCCTGACTTCTTAAAGAAAAGGGACTGAGAAGCACTACCCTTGTAAAATGACTCAGGGTCATCACTATGGATATTTCTACACTAATGCTATGTGCCTAGAACCAGCAGGGTGTACACAGCAGGTCTGCTCTGCAGGTCTCCTGTTAGCTTTTCTGGATGCTTCCTCCTTCACTCCTTTGCTGTGTAGCTCTCAATGGTTGCTCCGGGCCCACAGTTTCTTCAGCAGCCACTCCTCAGCCTCCTGGCTTGAGCAGAGGTGAGGGATACTTGGGAGAAAGAGCTGGGAAATATATACGAAGGCCCAGTACAGCTCTCTGAGAATCAACCCTAAGTCAAGGTATAAATTCTACTCAGAGAGTTTTGTTTGTCTGTTTACCTTTTGCCCAGCATCTGAGTTCCAACACAAAGATTTGCACAAACGTTTACTGTCCTACAGCCTCCACCTGGGCCAAAGACAATCTGCAAAAGTGGCCTCTGACAAAGGCCAAGTCTGGACAAGGCCAGCAGCTGCCTGGGTCCATTTCCAAGGGTCACTGGAATAGTTCACTCTTCCCCTCTCAGGGGAATGGGACTGGAGAACCCACAACGGCTCTTTGAGGCCACTTCATAAACATACCAGCAGGCAGAGACCTCATCTCTCAAAGAAAAGGCCCAGGATTGGTGAGATGGCCTGTGGCCCTAGAAAAGGCTTCAGGCTCCTCCTCTCTACCCTGAGGGCTCTGGGCAGGCACAGACTTGCTCCTTCCCCACTGCAGTCCCCACGGAGGTACACACAGGGGCCAGGTGTGCAGAGAACTCACTGGCTGATCCCTTCTCATTAGTGTTGGCCTGTAAGAACGCCACGTTCATCATCAGCCTGGTACTGTTTTTCCAAGCATTACAATCATTCCTCAATTCTCGAAGGACAGAGGTTTTCACTACCTTGAAATCCCTACCTAAAAAGTCTTGCCTTGGACTAGCATCACCCAGCCTCTTCCCATGGGTGTTGCCAGTAGTGCCCAGGGAAGGCCCTGCCCACACTTTGGCTGGTAACAGTACACTGCTTGGAAATCATGGATAATTCAAATGTCTTGAGCTGTTCAAAGAATCCCAGGTGGAGTTTAGATCTTCCACTATCTAAAATACAAAGACCAACAAGGAGCATAGACACAAGACCACAAAATGGGAAGCTGCTTCAAGAAATCAATCATTAAACTAAAGTTCATCCCCTCTAACTCAGTAACTAGTTTTAATCACTGAAAACCTAAAATCAGCACTTGAAAATGATTTTTGAAATATAATAGATCCTTACTAGTTTCACCCTAAGAAATCATTTCTAAGTTCTCCAAAACACCAGAGTATCAACAGACAAGTCTAGGAAAACAAGAGTATTTGTGTTGGATTTCAGGCTTCTTTTGGCTGCCAGAAAAATAATTCAAGGTTTACTTCTAGTTGAGCTCTAATGACCCTTAGTGGTCCCTGAACTTCACCGCTGCCAGTTATTATCTTACACACACAAAGTTAGAACGAACAGCATATGCTAGTCACTATGCTCATCTAGGGAATCCAGGGCATTGTCTAATTTTATACCATAAACCACCAAGATACTGGCTTGAACATAGCATGAATAAGCAAGCACCCTCCTGGGAGAAAGCCCAGTGCCACCTGACCTCTGATTTATTTGCTACCAGCTCTGCCTGGTTCCATCCAGCTGCCACCATTAATACCCTAGGCTAGTGGGCAACCCATGATGTGGAAGTGTGTTCAGACACTAGAATGGAACTGCCCCCCATACTAGTGACTGACCTGGGTTCTCATACTTGCTGAGCACATGCACATCCACTCTGAGGTTCACAGAGGCACCAGCTCTCAGCAGGAAACCGGGTGCTCTTGCTAAGTAACAACACAGAGAAATCACAATCTGAGTCCCGTCTAAGGCCACTACCTCCCACTGGTCCATCCCAAGGAGCCTACCTAGAATGGAGCCTTAGGAGTATGAGTGAATGTTTGAGGACTTAAGACACCAGGGCAACCACAACTGCACCCACTTGAGGATGGAAATGAGTGGAAGGTAGAGCTTCCTACCAGCCCCTCGTCCATCTGAATGCACCATGTTGCTGCTGCTAGTGTCGACATCCCAGCCACGTCCAGCACCTGGGGAGGGGGGGCACCCTGACTTCCTGCTCCAGGGAGTTTTTAGCATCTTATCATAGCTAGGCCAAATCCAAGATGCAAGCGTCTGAAACTCTGAGGACACTGGGCAGGCTATCAGTCACAGATATGGTCAGACTCATAAGTCAGAGCACCCAAGACAGAATCACAGCTCTGCCACGTTATGCTTTGTGTGACCCTGGGTACAGCATGTTAACTACTTGGAACTGTGTGTCCTCTTTTCTAAAATAGGGCTGTAAGAATACTTTCCACCTCATTTGAGTTGGCCAAAGGAATAATGTAATATTATATGTAAAGTGCTCAAAGCAGTTCCTGATACACATTTGTCAAGTTCTTACTGTTATTACCACACTAATAATACTGCTGCTGCCACCACCAACACTGAGTAAGCCCCTGCTGAAACTGCTACTAGTACTAATACCACTCAATATGAACCACTGCTGCTACTATTACTACTGACAAGTATTAGCACTACCACTGCTGAGTATGAGCCTCTACTACGGCTGCTACCCAGACTAATATTAATACTAATACTACTGGATATGTGCCCCCATGTTGGCCAGGCACTCTATTCCCCACTTTTCTGCCATGACTAACCAATCTCCTGAAAGAGAGCCCAGCTACCAGCTGCTACACCTGCACTCAGCCCCCCAGTCCTCGGTGTCCTGGGTCTCCCAACAGTTTATTACTGGGGGAATAATCCCAGCACCACAGTGGGGCCTATCCTCTCTCAGGAGGAACCCTAGCTTTTGCAGCTCTACCTCCGTGTCTACATCTCCCAAATTCTGTCCAGTAAAGACCCGAAGCTCATTTTGAGATAGGATCTATTCACCATCTGGGTCTGAGAGACCCCATCCCAAGGGGTCTCATGGAGCCAGCAGCCCATGACAGTGAGGAAAACCAGAAGCTCAGTTCAAACCCAGTGACAGGGGCTACCCTTTGAGATCTGTCTTTAGCTTCTCCAGCACCTGGTAGCATAGGGAAACTAGAGAACCGAGGGCAGCAGAGGGAGCCTGCTCCAGGATACAATCTCACACTAACCCGAGGCCACTTAGTGTGGGACACAGGTACATCCTGAGGCTCTGAGGACTCCTGGGGCAAGCAGAATTCATGAGAGCTCTGCTCCGTGAGGTGAGCAGGTACATTTGTGCTACCTACACAGGCCACAATGACACCAGCTTACCACCTGCTCATTTCAAACTGAGACATTATAACAATGTAGAAACACCATCACTTGGCACACATGTGCACAGGTCTAAGAGATGCTGGACAGCCTGGGGGGCTCCTGCATCCTCTAATACCCCCAAGTCAGTCACACTGGTTTGCATCTCCACTCTGCCCTTCACAAGGCCACAGCAGTACCCAGCTGGTGGTTGGCTCCCTCTCAAAGGAGGCACTCTGCCCCATATACCTGTTCCTACCCTCTGGTGCACTGGCCAACCCACACTGGTCATCAACAAAAACTTCAATCTCCCAGAACCATCTAGTCACCTGTACCTATTAGCTGACAGATTTTCTGGTTTTCTCCAGCTATGTAGGGCAGAGTTTGCCTACTGAGCTACCCACTGCCCACAGTGCCCTTCATTACAACAGAATCTTTTAAACAGGAGCTACACCTCCCACATACAAATCAACTGACCCACCCATCTCACCCCCAACAAAATGCACTTATGACAACTCACCACCCTTCTGCAGCTAAAACAACCCTTTCATAGCAACTGCAACTTCTGTCTATACCAATCTCATGCACACGCAGGGCCATCAATGTCCCTAAGGCAGTACTAAGGTACCACAGAGAGCATGAGCTATGCAGGTAGATTTTCAGCATACCTACCCAGAACAGGCAGGCTTCCTGGCACTCTCCTCACAGGTAGAACAATGTCTAAGTTGAGGATCTTCACCAAGGCCTTCAGGGTAATGGAGGTCACTGACCTCATGGCTTTCTGCCTCTGGTTCTCCACTGCACATTCCCTGTACACACTGCAATGCCAGGCTACCAAGACTCCTTCCAACCAGCAATCTACCCCAACAACCAAGAATAAGAAACCAGAGTACACAGTGCACAAGTTCTCCAGAATTCATGATGAAGCCAGAGCTTCTCCAAAGAGAGAGCTTTGGCGCATTGTACCCGGCCCACTGCAAAGGCCTGGAAACATGTCTGCTCTTGGGAGCTCTGGCTGGCTCCAGCCCAGATGCAGGGCCTCGGGGTTTTATCTTCCTGGAAGGTGACAATGCCTGTTTGGAAGAACATTTATCAAATTTGGCCTGGTCAAGTTAACTATTATTTGGTGAGCACCTGTAAAATGTCTGTTATTCTGGGTGCCAGTCCAAATTTACTTCCTCCAGACCACATATTCCTTGAGGTAGTAGGATCTTCTTTTGGCCAAAGATCACTCAGTGTTTATAACATTTACTGAGCACCAACAGTGTCCTGACATGGTATGAAATGTATCTTCTTTACAGTGATGTCCTTCTACAACACTCTATTTTAACTGGTAAAAAAAAAATAGTAACCTCCCTGAGGTCCAGTCATTTAAGTAACTGTCCAATCTAACAATGAACGCAACCACTGAGCTACATCATGTTCCCTACACACGTTTTATCCTTAGGCCTTAAACTTCTTGCCTCTTCCGGCAATAGTCCCGTCGATTTAAATAGCAATCCACACATACTGAAAAACAGTTCACCACAGGTAAAAGTTTTTACCTCAATTAATGTAAAAATTCCCAAAATTGCATAGGATTTCCAGTAACATTTGATGATTGCTTTTGTTAAAGATGGCTTACGAGAGTCACTCTTGGCTTTCAAGACTTCCTTATCCCAGTACCTACGATGAGAAACAGAGCATGGTAAAGAACAGCACGCCCAGCCACAGGGCAAACCGGGGGAGGCAGCCAGTGAAAACTAAGTGTCTATTGCAGGGCACTTCACCGCTGTCCCATAAATGCTGCCTAACTGTCTGCAGGGCTCCTGCAAGATGCGGGGTGCGGGAAAAGTCCCAGTCTCAGGAAACAAGTTATTGCCAAGCTCTGTGGGATTTCCAGCTAGCTCCCCAAGAGGGCAGACAGGAGTACAGATAACTTCCTCCAGGGAAACTTCCTCCCAGGACAGTTCTCTGCATCCAGAGCCTTTGCTGGAGGTTCCCTCCACTTCCACAAATGCACAGGAAACACAGGCTTCACCCACCCTCCAAAGCAGGCTAAGCCCAGGGACAGCCTGAGGGGAGGGAATGTGTCATGTTAGGGGTTAGGGGACATAGGCTCCAGAAGGGCCCAAAGGAAGGCAGCACCCCCTGCAAACAATTAGCCACATACACACCTAGGGGTTCTCCTTCCTTACCCTTCTCCTTACTGCCTGTTGCTTACCCTTGCAACTCTTCTCCAAGGTGCTTTGAGCGATCTTGTGGAAGCACTGAGTACATATCATCTTCTTCTATTCTCCGTTTGTGACCGATTTTAAACAAGGGGTTTAGCCACCTGTTTAAGATGAAGAGAAAAGGAATGACAGTTATCCAAAAATACACACCTGCGTCTAATCAGAATCCTACATCCATGAGTTTTGTTTTAAAAAGTCTACATTTTAAATATACATATATTTGGAGGGGTTCATATATTAGATATGTGCTTACATACCCACAAACCCCCTGGCTCTGTCTGCTGAGAGGGCCTGGAAACAACACAAAATGTCAAAGAACACTTGGCGCTCAAGTCTAGGTTTTTAATACCCTTCCTTCCATAAAGGAACCTGGGCACCTTGAAGAACTGACTGGCTCCACGGCCAGGACAGCGTACTGTAAGCACCTGACAATTAGCTTTTTTGACTATAGTATGAGTGTCTGGCATCAAGCTTTTGGTAGCTGGGGCATCCACTTCGAAGACATTCAACTCCAACACATTACCAGCTACATGACCAGACAAAAAGCCAGGCCACCCATGAACTTCCCTTCGTCTTGTACAGAAAACTCTGCTTGACCTAGATAACTGATCATTTGACTGACCACTAGTTTTTTCCTGCCTGCGCTTTAATTCCCACTCTGATGTTTTAAATTAATCAACAGTGAACCCACAAAACTGTAGGCACCCCATCCTCAGCCCCAACAAAGGCAGAACCACCCTCATGATCTCTCTGTCTGTCTCTCTCTCTCCCTTTTTCTCTCTGTCTCTCCACCACCCCAGGACCTTGCTGTGTGGCCCTAGGCATGCCGTGTACCCTGCAGGACTTGTGAGTCAACACCCTGTCTTTTTTCAAAGTTCCCTGATGATCACTGTGGAGGTGCAGCTGGCAAGCTTAAGAACCACAAGGGCTGGTAGAGCCACAACACTGGCTCCTAAGGGAGAATGTCTGTGAGGACTCACCATTAATAGAGGCCCGGGTGAGTAGTGCCCGAGCCTTCCCAGCAATGGAATCATTACCCAGTGATGAGACCAACACAGAGCAAGCAGAGAAAGCACAAGATGGGCCCGAAACATCTTAAGCCGTAAAATAAGAAAGAGCCCAAGGAATCATGAGGATGTGTCCAAAGGACAGAGGAGCCAGCCTGAAGAGCTCTCACTAGACAAATCTGGAATATACTGAATATGAAAACAAATACATGGCAGTGAATCATAACTCATTACAGAACAGGAGTACACGAATCCTTACTCCTATGCAAACGGGAGAGAAGGGAAAGCTCTTACATTCTTGAATGCAAATAAATGTTGAGGGAACAAAGGAGTTAGAAATTATCAAAGGAAGTTAAATCCAGTGAAAGTTTGATGTGGAAGAGAATATTCACGTAATCTCAAATCATATCACTACTAATTACCTTTTAATTATGAAAGGAAAACAGTAACTTTATAAAGGACGCCGAGAAAAACCCTTTTCAAATAAACTGTCATTATCCGTTACACATTATTTAAGTGATAATAATTAATATGCAGAGCTCAACCAAAGATTAACACCATTCTACTGATTTTGCCAGGGTAGGGAACCTTCTGAAGCCAGACAACCACCCATGGAAGCAGAGATCATGTTTCTCTCCTTTACTGCTTCATCCCCAGGCACAGCACTGGGTGCAGAGGAGGTGCTCAAGAATTGTTTGTTGAATAAATGAACATCTATGAATCACTAAGGAAGCAGTAAGAGAAACTGAGCTCCAGATTTTGCTAACCCTGGTGGCCTGGGACCTCTAAAGAGCCCTGGAACAGGAACAGGAAGACTGGATTCTAGTCTCGGCAAGGACACTGAGAACACCAGGGTTCCCACAGCCTCGACTTTCCCCCTCTTCCCCACCTTCATTTCTAAAAGGTCCAAATTTGTGTACCTCCATGGCTTTTTGCCAGTCATTTAACATCTCTAGGTCTCAATTTCCTTCCAAAGCAATAGTATAAATCTGTGAGCTTTACCACGAAACAGGTTTGAAACGAGTTGGGCCATTTCTATTACAGCTGTTCCCTACAGAAAATGCTCAGGCAGTTAGCCCTGGAATTTACCCAGATGATGATACCCGGCCCTGAAAGGCCCTCTTTAAAATTGTGCTTGCCAGTTTACAATAGCTAAGATCTGGAAACAACCCAAGTGCCCATCAGTAGATGAGTGGATAAAAAAGCTATGGGACATTTACACCATGGAATACTACGCAGCTGTAAAGAAGAAGAATCTCGTACCTTTTGAGACAGTATGGATGGACTTGGAGAATATTATGCTAAGTGAAATAAGCCAGGCAGCGAAAGACAAATATCACATGATCTCGCCTATACGGGGAATCTAAAGAACTTAATAAACTGATGAACAGAATAGATTCAATGACATGGAAGCATAGATGAGACTGGTGAAGGTCAGAGGGATGGAGGAGGGCGGGTGGGTGGAGGCGGAGAGAGTAACCAAAGAATTTATATGCATATATGCACAACCCAAGGACACGGACAATGGCGGGGAGAGGGACTGGGGAGGGGGAAGGGACGGGGTGGAGCGGGTCACTGGGGAGAAAAAGGGACATCTGTAATATTTTAAACAAAAATAAAATTTTAAAATAAAATAAAATTTAAAAAAATAAAATAAAATTGTGCTTGCCCAGGAAAAGATGCTCAACATCACTAATCATTAGGGAAACGCAGATCAAAACCACAATGAGATAGCGCCTCACACATATTAGAATAGAAACGCGTTAGCAAGGTTGTGGAGAAACTGGAACTCTTGCACAATGCTGGCGGGAATGTAAAATGGTGCAGACACAAAAGGACCAACACTGTAGGAATCCACTTGCAGGAGGTACTTGGCGTGGTCAAATTCAGAGAGACAGAAAGCAGAAGGGTAGTTGCCAGGGGCTGGAAGGAAGGGGAAGTGAGAAGTCAGTGTTTTATAAAACACTAATACAACACGAAAAGAACTGTGAAATTGGTTGCACAATGTAAATGTGCTTAACACTATTGAACTGTACACTTCAAATAGATAAGATGATAATTTTATGTTACGTGCATTTTAACAAAATTTTTAAAAATTAAATGAGTAAAAAATAATTATGCTGAGTTAGAGTCTAGGACTTTGCCACATCCTGTTTGCGTGACCTTGAACTAGCCTCATCATTTCTCAGATTGGCCTCCTGCAAATGAGAAGGACACCTGGAGAAAGCACCTCCCAGAGCTGCTGAGAGGTCATCCGGGGCTGCTTTGAAGAAAACTAGAAAATCCCACCAGACAAATACCAGCCATTACCACAACAGAGCTCTTAAGTAATTACATTTGGGCCCCATTAGAAAGACTCTAATATCTCTAATAGATGAAATTACTCAGTTAGGCAAATTTCTTTCCCAGTGGCTCTTGACTTAAGGACCCTCCCAATTCCCTTCATTGTGCAAATCAAAAAGCCAGCTGGGCCCTACGGGTGCCAACAAAGGTTGAAGGTTTTCATTTCCATTTGATGGCAGGGCTGCTTTCATAGGAGCCTAAATTATCTCTCACCACCTAAGTAAGGAATCAGAGATGGACAACTGAGTCAACTGACACCTGGATTCCTACTTATTCCTGAGGGAGTTTACTTAACAATTCCAGGCCACTGCCAAAGGAGCCATCCCTCAGCCCAGCTATGCCCCAGTGGTCCTTCTCTCCACGGTGACACTCTCTCCTTCCCATCTTCTTCCACAACACTTGATACAGCACAAGCATTCCCTCCCGTTTCACCACGGAGTTTAACTCCAGGGCAATGACTACTCACAAACTACTTGGAAGGTCTGTGATCGAAGACAGTGTCCGGTACGTCTCGGCACCTGGTCACAGATGTCACTGGAATCCATCCAGGGTGAGACTGGAACGCCCACACCTCAGGTAAGCTGTCTCAAAACAGGTTACCACCCCAGCATTCCTGGAGCGGCCCACAGCCAAGTCGAACTAAATTCAACAGCCAATCTCAAGTTAAAATCGTCTTTCCTCATTCCTCTGTGACTTTCCCCCTTTCCTAAAATGTGCTCAAAATTCATTTCCACATCCTTTCCCCCTTCATCTAACACCCGTTCTTTCCAGGTTACAATAAGCCACGCGGCAGTGCAGGCTGCGACCCCCTCCCTCTTCAGTGTTCCCCAGGCCCCTGCACTCCCTCTGCCCTGGGGTACTTGTGGGTCCTCCCAGGCTGTGGGCACTGCAGAAATCTCTGGTTCATCCCTCACTTTCTTGTCTCCCTTCCGTTAACCCATGCATTTATGGCTTTATAGTACCTCTGTCTTATTACCACACATCTCACCACTTTTCCTACAACCAGCACCCAGAACCTACTACTACTGTGCATGGATAACTCCCCTAAACCCTTCTTTAAAAAAAAAAAAAAAAAAAAAGCATTTGCACACAATTTAGTAACCTTGAAAACAAAATGAGTCATGAGTAAGATACTAGTTCTGCTGCTCAACCCACATGGCTGTGAGGGGATTAAAGCAGCATTAATTGAACTAGCAAGTGAAGGATCTTAAAACCAGCAGGTGATACCCTAGTCTAGTTAGCACAGCCCAAGTAGCCACCACTAGGTTAAGAACTCAATCACTGACAAAGAGCCCGTGAGCGCCTAAGTGCTGGCTCTGCTCCGAAAATGTGGACAATAGCTCCTGTTTCAATCAAACACTTTCTTCCAAACTGTTAAACTTCATCCTCTATAAGGGATTACAAAGATCTTGCTTCTAAACTCAGAAGGTAAGGATGGACCTTGAGGGCATTACTGCCTAACAAAGTAAGCCTTTGGTGTCACTCATTGGGATTAGGGCTCCACAAAGCACAGAAAACACTTTCCTTGGGTCAAAGAATTGCGCTTAATCACATGCACGTGAACATGTAATTCACACTCTTAATTAAAAGGATACCTACTCTGGTGAAGGCCGGGGGGGGGGGGGGGGGGGGGTAGGGAAGCAGGGTGGAGGGGGTCAATGGGGGGAAAAAGGGGGATACCTGTAATACTTTCAATAATAAAGAATTTTTTATTCTTATTTTTTTAAAAAAGGAAACCTACTCACAGCTAAAGAACTGATATAGTTTAGTCAGTTATCGTAATGCTTTCACACACTGCTCAGTTAATCAGTCCATGGGAGATAAACATCTGGGCAGTTAGGTTAACTCAGGGGATATGTTATCTCATGTCGCTTGCACAGCCGTGCCTCAGTACAAGCATCGCCTGTGTGAGTGTCCACATACCTGCAGTAGCCCCAGGCTGCCTTTCCAGTCACATATCCCATTGTCCCAACAGGAGCCCTTTTTCACAGCCGGACCACTTGCCCATTTATCCCCTGAACACACACTGACACCTCCACCTCAATCCCCACAACCTGGAAGGCCTTTGTTCTTTTTTTTTTAAACTTATACTTTATATTTTTCCAGTAGTTTCAGGTTCACAACGAAGCTGAGCAGAAAGAACAGAGTTCTGTATCACCCCCTGCCCCACACTCTCCCACAACCTCCCCCATTATCAAAATCTCCCACCAGAGCGGTACGTGTACAATGGATGCACCTATATTGACACATCATTATCAACCAAACTTCACAGTTTATATTAAGGTTCACTATTGGTGGTCTACATGCTATGGGTTTTGACAGACATATAATGACATGTATCCACTATTACTGCATCATACAGAATAGTTTCACTGCCCTAAAAATCCTCTGTGTTTCACCTATTCATCCTTCCCTCCTCCCAAGCCTTGGCAACCACTGATCTTTTCAATGTCTCCACGGTTCCTCCTTTTCCAGAATGCAATACAGTTGGAATGACACAGTAAATATTTAGCCTTTTCAGACTAGTTTCTTTCAGTTAATAATATGCACTTAAGGTTCCTTCATGTCTTTTCATACCTTGACAGCCCATTTCTTTTTAGTGTTGAACAAGAATCCATTATCTGGATGGACCACAGTTTATTTATCCATTACCCAACTAAAGGACATGCTGGTTGCTTCCAAGTTTTGGCAATTATAAATAAAGCTGATATAAACAACCAAGAACAGGTTTTTGTGTGAACCTAAGTTTTCAGATCCTTTTGGTAAATGACAAAGGGTTTGACCACTGGATCATACGGTAAGAGAAAATTTAGTTTTGTAAGAAACCTCCAAACTGTCTTTGAAACTGGCTGCATTATTTTGCATTCTCATCAGCAATGAATAAGAGCTCCTGTACCCTTTTCTTTTTAATCTGACTTAATCCCAGCTTCAAGTTCAAGCTCCCTCACTTGGCCCTCTCAGATCTTTCTCTGCCTGCTTCCATTCTTGATTTCCCTACGTCTACAGAGAAAAGCCAGAATGGTTTCTTAAAATTACAAGGCCATGCTCTCATCCTGCAGCAGAACAACACCCAAACTCTGATGGGGTGTCATATGTGACCAGGTCCCCTCCTGACTCTCTACCCAACTCTTACTCCCCCCCCCCCATTCAGTGTTCCACCCACACTGGCATGCTGTCGTCCCAAGCTCCTGTTTCCTATTCCCTTTGCTGGGAACAAATACTCTGCCCTGTATCCTCCCACAATTGGACCGTCTCTCCTCCAGATCTCAATGGAATTGTCACCTCCACAGCAAGGCCTGGGCCTTACCTAAAAAAATCAAACATACCCTGATTTTACACCTTATTTCCCTCTCCTACCTTTCTTGACCTATTTACTACAATCTATTCTTTGGGAGAATAAATAATCCCCTTCTTTATTTTGTCCATTACCCCTCTAAAATGAGAGCTCCATGACAGCAGGACCCGGTCTTTCTGTGGGGTTCACTGGACCTGGCACAGGGCAAGTCACTCAATACTTGGCTGAGTTAATAAATGAATGACTCTCCCCTGGTTGAGAAACAGCAGCAGAGAACACTCACTCACACAAGCCTCTCTACCTCCTGAAGGAGAAGGGGAAGATGCAGGTCAGTTCAGGTCAGTCAATCATTCAGCAAATGCCCTATCCCCACTCAAATAAGTCATTTATTATTGAAAGGATAATGCAGTTTAAAGCACTTCTAGCTGTGGCAAAATATTAATCTTTGGTTAATTCTCCCTGGAGATTTTGCTAACCCTGCTCACTGGAAGCTCCATCAGGACAGGTCTGGGCGTAGGGGTCTGGGGGGGAAAGGGGGCAGAGGTAGGTGGGGTACTCTGGGTCAGAGAATCTAAGAACAAGGACTGGAGTGAGGGACAACTGTGAGGCACACAGGACAGATCTCATAGTAAGACCAACCAACCTCATCAGAACCTCTTTCCCCAAGGAGCTCAGCACAACTAACATTTTAGGCTGCATGCTTCTCTGCTGTGGGGGGCTGTCCTGGGCACTGCAGATGGTTAGCAGCATCCCTAAATTCCATTTTCAAGATGACAGTACCATCTCCCAACCCCAAGTTGTGACAACCAAAAATGTCCCCAGACACTGCCTGGGTGGGGAAAATCTCCTGGATCAGAACCATGGCCCCAATCTTTTCATCCTTCTGGAAAAGCTGTAGGACTTTACTTCAAATGTTGGCCCCAGAGAGTAGCCACAGGGCACTGGCAGGAGTCTCTTAGCCACCAGAGCAAGAATGGTATAAACCCATTACTATAGTCTCTGGTTCAACTGCCCTCCAAGGGTTCACAGTCCAGTGGGCAAGGGATCTATGCAAAGAATTACAGTATGTGGCAAATGTGGTTGTGAACTATGCACAGGCCCTGCTTCTTGGCTTTCTTCAGGTCTCTGTAGGGGTAAAGGATCAATACCCCAGCCTGCCAATGACCCATCTACTATACAGCAGAGGTTCTCAAAGTGTGGTCCCCAGACCAGCAAAACAGCACTATCCCCTAACTTGTTAGAAATGCAAATTCTCAGGCCCCACCCAGACCTATGAAATCAGAAACTCTGAGAGTGGAGCCCAACAATCCGTATCTCACCAAGTCATCTAGGTGAGGCTGATGCAGGCTCAAGTCTGAGAACCTGCGGCAGAGTGCACTTTGGCTGCCTCATCTTGTATTTACACCAATAGTCCCAACCCTGGATAAACATCAAGATCCCAACCTCAACCCAGGGAGTCCTAAAACAAAGACCAACACATATCCAGGGCCCCATCCCAAATGAGTCACAGTAAGCCAAGATGGAACCCAACCGGTGGCCTTTAGAACACACATCCCCACCCCCAATCACCTGAGTCATCAGCCAGGTCTGGGGTCCATTTGGACACCAAGGAGAAAACCTGTGCAGCTGCCTGGGAAGGCTCCAAGGGGCTTAGTGAGTCAAGTCCAGGGGAATCATTTAGCATTCACTGAGGAGACCAGGGAGGAAAAAGAGGACTTTCCACAAAAACAGAACCACACATGCAAGCACATATTGCCTGGGGACAGCAGGTTCAAAATTGCATAGGGTTTGATGCAGTAATGGGGTTAGCAAAGGTCTTGTATTCTAAACTTAGGAATTTGGACTTTATCCTAAAGTTAAAAGGGAAACAAGTGAAAGTGTTTAAGCTGTGTTGTAGATTATGGACTGTGGAAGACAATGAAACAGTCAAAAAATGAATTAGAAAGAAGCATTTAAGAAAGTGTAACCAGGACAATTAACCACATTCCTTCATACAAGTAAACCAGATCCAGTTCCGTCTCAGACTTATTCCCTCTTAGTCATGCAAATCTTACCCTGTGTTGGTCCTAACTCTGGGACCATGAAGATAAGCCAAGTGAACCAGAAATCAGAGTTTAAAATTCAACATCCTATTATGAATTTACTCTACGGAGTCCAAACAAGAAAAAACACCGCAACTCAAAAAATCCTTTAAGAAAATATTTTTATATCCTATTTAATATAAACTAAAGAAGCAACTCTATATCAAATCCATTCCTTAATCTCTTAAATTAGCATAGCAGTAATATATATTAAAAATGCTATCTTTTATATATACTAAATATATAAAAAACTACACTCATGAGCAATTTTGCTTACCAGCAAAATGCACATTAAACTTATTCCCATTAAAATAAGATACTAGATATAGATGACAATGACATGTTAGTAATGATGAAAACAGCTATCAAAGGAGGGGGAAAAGCTAAGATAGAGGACGTAATAAAATTTGTATGCAGGTAGTTTTAGAAAATTAGAAAGTCCAACTCAAAATTACTAAGGGCAATAAACTAGTACATCAAAGTTGTAAGATGAATAATAAATAGAAAAAATCAACTGCATTACTCTATCCTAATGATACTGAGGAGGGGGGTGGCTTCTGTTGATAAATTACAGGCATACCTCAGAGATGTTGTGGGTTAGGTTCCAGACCACCACAATAAAGAGTGTTGTGATAAAGTGTTATCATTTTGCTAGTGGATGGTTTCCCCTTCAATTTGTAAAAAATACATCTATAAAGCAGGATAAAGCAAAGCACAATGAAACGAGGTATGTGTGTACTTAAGATATTAACTTCAAAGAGTCAAAAAGTTTTTTTAGCCTGGTCAGGCTTGGCTCAGCAGTTGAGCATTGACCTAGGACCCAGGAGATCGTAGTTCAAGTCCTGGTCGGGGCACATGCCTGGGTTGCGGGCTCGATCCCCAGTCAGGGGTGTGCAAGAGGCAGCTGATCAATGACTCTCTCATCATTGCTGTTTTAACTATCTCTCTCTCTCCCTTCCTCTCTCTGAAATCAATAAAAGATACTTTTTTTTTTAAAGTTTTTTTAATTCAATTATTAACTTGAGAATGGACAAACCTGGCAGACTTCACTGTAACCAACTGGTAAAAGTTACCATCACCAGTAATGAGACAAAGTGGACATCAGTTGAGTATCATGCACTGAGCATTTACTTCTTGGTATTCCCACTATAAGGAAACATCAGATGAACCCAAATGGAAGAACATTCTCCAGGATACATTTTTTGTTAGGCCACAGAACAAGTCTTAATAAACTTAAGATTAAATTCATATCAAATATCTTGTCCAACAACAATAGTATGAAACTAGAAATCAATGACAAAAAGAAAATGACAAAATTCACAAATATGTGGAGATTAAATAACATGCTCCTGAACAACCAATGGGTTAAAAAAGAATTTTTTTTAAAAATCAAAAAAATATCGAGACAAATAAAATAGGAAACATAATTATCATAACCAACAGAATGCAGCAAAAGCAGTTCTAAGAGGGCAGTTCATAGTGATAAACACCTACATTAAGAAAAAAGAAATCTGGCCCTACTGGCGTGGCTCAGCAGTTGAACATCTACCTATGATCCAGGAGACCACAGTTCGATTCCCAGTCAGGGCACATGCCCGGGGTTTTGGGCTCAATCCCCAATAGGGGGCATTCTAGAGGCAGCCAATCAATGACTCTCATCACTGATGTTTCAACTCTTTCTCTCCCTCTCTCTTCCTCTCTGTGAAATCAATAAAGACATGTTTTTTTTAAAGAAAAGAAAGAAAAAAGAAATCTCAAGTAAACAATCTAACTTTACACCTCAAGGAACCAGGAATTAGAAAAGAATAAACTAAGCCAAAATTTAATAAAAGCAAGGAAATAACAATGACCAGAGCAGAAATAAATTAAACAGAAACTAAAAAGACAATAGAAAAGATCAATAACACCAACAAAATAGACTTTGAAAACACCAACAAAATAGACAAACCTTTAGTTGGATTTACCAAGGAAAACTCAAATAAAATAAGAAGACTCAAATAAAATTATAAACGTTACAACCATTACCACACAAATACAAAGAATCGTAAAAGAACATTATGAACAATTATATACAAAAAAAAGACAACAAAAATAAATGGAGAGATTCCTAGAAACATATAACCTACCAGGTTTGAATCATGAAGAAATAGAAAATCTAAACAGACCAATTACTAGTAAAAAGATTGAATCAGAAATCAAAAGCCTCCCAACAAACAAAAGTCTAGGACCAGATGGCTTCACTGATAAATTCTACTAAACATTCTAAGAATTAATACCATTCCTTCTCAAACTCTTCCAAAAAAAAAAAAAAAAAGAAGAGAAGGGAACGCTTCCAAACTCATATATGAGTATGCAACCAAACCAGATTTTCTATTTTGCCAATTTTATATGTACAGCCACTACAAAGAACAGTATGTAAGTTTCTCAAAAAAGTAAAGACCTATCATATGGTCCACCAATCCCAATTCTGGATATATATCCCAAGGAAATAAAATCATTACTATGTTCACTGCAGCATTATTCACAATAATCAAAGTAAGGAAACAATCTATATATCCATCAACAAATAGATAAAGAAAATGTGAGATATACATACACACATACATACATATAAAACACAGAATGGAATATTATTCAACCTTTAAAAAAGACAGAAATCCTGTCACTTGGAACATAAGTGAACCTGGAAGGCATTATGCTATGTGAAATAAGCCAGACAAATACTGTATGCTATCAGTTAAAAGTAGAAGCTTTAAAAATTAAAAAGTCATATTCATAGAAAGAACAGGAAAGTGGTTACCAAGGCTTGAGGGGAGGGGAGGAAGTTTGGTAAAAGGGTACATACTTTCAGCTATAAAATAAATACGTTTAAGGATTTAATGTATTACAGGACTACAAGGTGTGACTACAGTTGATAATACTGTATTGTGTAACTGAAATCTGCTGAGAATAGAACGTAAATATTCTCGTCCTAAAAAGGGTAAATATGTGAGGTGGTAGATGCGCTAATTAGCTTGATGGGGGAATCCTTTCACTATGTATACATATATCAAATCATCACATTGTACACTTTAAATATTTTACAATTTTGTCAACTGTACCTCAATACAGCTGGGGGGAAAACACTTTGGCTGGTATTTGTCTCTAGTTCCTGGGCTTTGTCCCAGTGCCTCTAAATCCATGGAATTTCCCAAATGACCGTGGGCCCTGATGGTTTATGCTAACAAGGTGACTCATGGTGTCCCCTAGAGTTTATAGTAACAGATGCCTCAGGATGGGGCTGGCCCCACCAGAAAAACCAATCACATGGTTAAGAGGGCTGGGCTTTTGAACCATGTGATATCAGTCCAATTTCACTGAAGCAGGGATGGAGATGGAGATCAATCATATGGCTAATGAATCAATCAATAACACCTATATAATGAAACCCCAATAGAAGCTCTGGACCTCACCCTGTGTGACTCCCTCCCCTTGACTGATTCCAATTTGTATGTGTTTGCCAATATAAAACTGTAATTGTGTTTGGTGCATCATTCTAGTGAATTAAACCTGAGGGGGTTTGGGAACCCCCAAATCTGTAGCCTGCCTGACCTCACCTCAGTTAACATGAAACTACAGTCTTAGACCTGGAGCTCACCAGCCCATCACTATCACTATGAACACTGCTGCCAGCACTGAAGGAAAAGACTGGGAATGTCTTCAAAGCTCCCTCCTCACCTTGTGGCCACACGCTTTAACTATAGGATGTAATTCTCACATTTTAATCTGCAATAAAATCACCTGAGAAGCTCATTAAAAATAAATCCAGACAAAGAATCTGCATTTTAAATAAGCACTCCTCGTGGATTTGACACCACATGCAGAATCAGGCTTCTAGAAAAGACAGTCATACCAATATGGGTGGTAAATGATTATTCAGTCAAAGGAAGTTAGAGCTAGAACATACCTTGGAAAATCTAGTACAGCCCATGAGCCCCAGGAAGAAAAACTGGCCTAAGATGTCAAGGTCAGTTAAATGACTAAACTAGAGCCAAAAACCCAGGCTATCTGGTCTGAGGCAGATTGAAAAGGGTAGGTCAAAGATCCCTCCCTCCCCCTAGAATTTAGCTATAGTAGATGCCTGAGGACGGGCAGGGAAGCAGAGATTTAGGACACTGCCTAGCTGACCAGCTGCTGAACAGGAACACAGGCCCCAGTCACTGGTGTCCCCTCATGCCCGCCAGTCCAACCAACCACTGACTGGCTCAGAGGAAGTGGAAGGAGCAGGGCTAAGGCTCCAGACAGCCGTGGAAATCGACAAGTAAGAAGTAGAAGAGCTCTCGATGGAGGGAATGTGAGTGCCTGGGGCGACCCTAGTGAAGAAGGCAGGATTCAAGTCAGGGACACCTGTAAGGCGAGTACTTGGACCTGCCTCACTGGTTAAATGGCCGTTGGAGATAAACAGCCGACATACTCAGAAAATCCAATAGTAAATCGTGCTGGGAAACAATCGGCCTTGCTGGGAATCAGAGTAACTCGAAGGTACCATGGCAGCCCCAATAGTTTGCATGTATGGGGGGGGGGGGGGGGTGTCATTTCAATATTGGCCTGGCTAGGAGTTAAGACAGATACATTTACAAGATAGGCATATTTCATTAAACCACAAAGTCGGCATATCCTTTGCCTCGGAAATTTAACTTGTAGAAATTTACTCCACAGAACCACGCTTTAAATCTTGTGAAAGAAGACACCACTTTCTCTCCCCAGTGCCTTGGCTACTACCTGGGGCAGAGAAGGTGCTGAATGATTCTTAGGATGAATGATTACTACATGGTTCAGAACTGAAGAATTAATCAGTCCAGGCAATGATACTCAAAATACTACTTTAAAATGTAGCCAAACTTTTATATAAATGGCTGAAATTATTAACATGATGGAATATTTTAGAGCTGTTTTAAAAGACAAACATAGGACCTGGATTACCAAAAGGTATTGTTTATATTAATAATATTGCATTTTAAAAAGCAAATCGTGAACCCATCAAGAGTATGCACAGACTAATTAAAACTACCAAAAATAAAAGAAATATACTATAAGTATACCGATGAAGATTTAAAAAAATATAAACCATGAAGAGTTTGAAGTTGAGTTTTAGTTCTTTTGGGGACAGGACACTCTGCAGTAGGGAGCTGGTAAAATCTTATATAGTGGCCTGGGTGGTGGCTACAAGGGTGCTAACCTTATACTAATTCTCTAAGCTATGCCTTTGTTTTATATAATATTCTATGACTGTTTTATAACAAAAAAGTTAAAAAAAATTGCAACATTAAGTGAGATGTACAACAGATAATTTAACTGTGTGTATGTGTGTGTGTGCATGCAGTCATATATTAACCGTTTCTTAGAAATACTTGTGAAAATTACATAACAAATGTGTACGGTGACTTAACAAAAGTGCATTTTGCTATACTCCCTTGAAAAAAACAGCAATGAACTACCATTTGTATTTCTTTGTTAGAGCTGCCATCATAAAATTCCATAGTTCTGGAAGCTGGAAGTCCAAGATCAAGGTGTCAGCAGTGTTGGTTTCCCCTGAGGACCCTCTCTCAGGCTTGCAGATGGCCTGTCCTCTGTGTTCATGTACTCCTGGTGTCTGTGTGTCCAAACTGGACACCAGTCAAACTGGATTACGGGCCACCCTAAGGTCCTCATTTTAATGCGATCACCTCTTTAAAGGCCCTATTTCCAAATACAGTCACATTTTGAGATACCAGGCACTGGAGTGTAATCATGGCTTTTGGGGGACATCATCCCATGGCACTAGTCTTCTTGCATCACCAGACTTGCAAAAAAATGTACATTTCCTATCCAGGACAGGAAGTGAGTAGTTAAGGCAGGACTGGCCATGAGTTGGTAATTGTTGACACAGATGAGTTATCAGGTGTTTATTATACTTTATGTATAATATGTATATTTACATTTACTTGTCATTTTCCATCATAAAGGGAAAGGGGGAAGGAGGAAGGCTGGGGTGAAATCCATACCTGTAAAGGTCTCAGATGTTAGGTATTTGATAAGAATGTTGGGTATATTCTCTATAAGAGTGACAGTCACCCAACTATTAATATTGGCGTTATCCATCATTAGAAATAAAATTAGCAACTTTTTCTCTAATCAGCAATGAGTATACTTTTTTAATCTTTTAATTTTATAGTTATTAAGAAAAAAACACTGAAAAGGTATAGGGAAAGGAAAGGTAGACAATACTGACTGATGAACCACACCCACAGCTTAGCTCACTTAATCCATTCCTTGGCCCATTTGTGCATCTGGTCCTTCCTTCGCCCTTATTCCTCCTCACACATGGTTTGACTCTATTACTCAGCTCTCCTTGCAGTTAGGTGAGGCCACACTACAGTGAAGGGGAAGAGATGTGTGCCACTCACATGAAAGGCCCAGGCCTTAGAACCATGAGCACACCTCCCCCACACTCTCTGCTTCCCAACGTTAGAACCTGAAAGGGGCAGCAACCCAGCTTCAACCAAGCAGACCACAACAGGAGTCTGGCCTAGGTCCTTGCATACAAATCACCTGGAGATCTTGTTAAACTGCAAATTCTGATTCACTAAGTCTGGGACAGGCCTGAGACTCTGCATGACTCCCACACTCTAGGCGATGGCAATGTGCCTGGTCTGCAGACCACACTTGGGGTAGCAAGTCTCTAGGTAGAGCCACCCACCAAAGAGGTTCTCATTCCTGATGCTCAGAGACGGTGGTCATATGATGAGCAGTGGAAGAAACACCAAAAAAGACCCAAGCAGAAATAGCCAGCTGGCCTTTCTCTCTTGACCTATAACAAAGTTTAACTCAGACCTATGATTAACTCCAGTTTTAAAGTGCAGCTAGCAAATGAATGCAGAGACAGCTGCAGAAAGATTACATAAGTGTGTGCAATGTGATAGGAGCTGGCTGGGTTCTATCAGAAACAGTATCTGCCACCCTGAGTCAGAGACGGAGTGTAAACAGTGAGATCTCCAAAGGCAGTCACTGCCACAGCACGGGAACAGTGACCACTGGCCCAGGAGGAGAGGACAAGGTCACATGTGGGCCTTGGGTTCACACAGGCCCCACCTGCCATGCTGTTCTTCCACAGAAGCCCATAAGGAAGTTGTTTACTCTCCAAGACCACAGTTATGATTAACAGGTTATTAGCCTATAAAACCTCAGCAACTATTTCCATCACCTCAGCCCTCAATATCCCAGCAGTCTGGTGTTTATAAAACCTGTATACAAATAGCACCATGTTTGTCCCAAATTTGCAAGAAGCAGATGAGAACTTGGTGGTAACCCCAAGGACACTTTGAGCCGCTCTGGTATGCAGGGGAACTTACTTGAGTTTAAAGTTTAAGTTAATTGTATGTTCCTCTTTTATTTACATAACAGACATGGGGCCTAACAGAAACAGAGCACACAGAGTGACATGGCTTCGGCTTTGCATGAAATGGACGATGGAAACTGCATTCCCTCAGGCTTCAGTTACCATTAGTCAAAAGCCTGAGAAATGGGTTAAACATCCAAGAAGCTCCCACCCACTCAAGATCTCTGTTTGCAAGCACTGGCCCACAAACTCTAAGAAAAAGCCACTTGAATTTGAATTCATGAGAAATCTAAATTGTTGGATGTACTCACAGAGGTGCAGGAAGATAAATCTCAAGTACCTGAGATGAAAAACCTTTTCAAAGGCAGAGAAAAAAGCATTTTCCAGCAGAGCCTCTGCTGAAATATCCACAAATTTCATAGTCAGATGTGAAATCTATATCAATCCCCTCTACTTTCAGTGGACTATAAGCCCCACAAGGCCACAGGCTGTTTTCACTTACTGCATTTCCCTAAAGTGCCTAGTATAATAAAAATGTATGTGCTTGGCAAACCTAAATGCTTGCTACTTGACACAAAAATAATAAATACACCAAATATGTGACTGCACTTATTTTAGGTCCTCAAAAGACAAGACAAACAGGTATTTAGCCATAAAAATTCAGGAAGATGAATCTACTGCAATCAATTTATTCATAACAAGATCCCTACTCATTTGGAATTTCCTCAAAACTTCCAAACCTTTATTTCCAGTCTCCTTGTGCTCGCTTCGGCAGCACATATATTTCCGGTCTCCAAGCAGAGAGCATATGTGCTAAAATTCTTGGACATTTTCTTTTCCTGATGATTCTTCCAACTTTGACAATCTAGGTCCTCCTGCAAGGCAGGAGCGAATTTCAGGATACTATTCCACCTTGCCCAGCCTCACTGCAGCTGTCAGCTTGGCTCAGGTGTGAAGTCCTGAATAACATCCTCTGTTATTGCTTCCTTCGGTTCCTGGTCCCTTCCCTTGGGGTCATGACTCTTCATGACCACCTGTCATAGTCAAGTGGTGCCTTCAACTCCCTGCAGGAGTAGGTCATTGAAAGTACAGAAAGTTAAAATTAAAGGCAACACTCCCACTGGTGTAGTTCCTTGTGGTCCACGGAAAGTTGAGGATCCCAAGACTTTGGTTTAGCACCATGGAACTTCTTGCTCTCTCCAATGCCTCTTCCAACTGGCTCCATGTTTTTCTCAACAAGCCTGCTTCAGCTTCTCATTTTCTGCCCAACCTCCTTTCTCCTCTGGCCTGGCCATCAGATTTCTCTCTAGATCAGCATACAGCAAGGTGATCCCTTGTAGTGTCTACCATAACTTTCAATATTTAAGGCCCCACAGGGAACATTCTGACAGAGATTTCAGCCCCTGGCCTAGGTGGCCCTACACGCCAATGTTATTTTTTGGCAAATGGTATGAGGCTGGAGACGGTTACACCGCTGTGGTTTAGTAAATAACTATTAAATTTGTTGAGGCTGGTTACTGATTTAATTTTAATAATGTCACCACCCTACATTCTTAAAAGAAATGGCAAAAGGGTTACATTAATAAGCACTGGTTTGAGTTCATATTTCCGGTAAATATCCACCCATGAGCTAATAACTGAGATTGCTTAAGCTCTATGAAGAAAACACACCAAGGCCTTGCAGCCCTGAGGCAGAAGTGAAAGTGTAACAGAAAAATCCCCAGTACCCCTGCTGGCTTCAAAAACATGAAACCACTCTTCCACACCAAATCAGTCCTCTTTATGACTGACTATACAGTCCATCTCTCTTCCAGGCAACTGTTAGAGCTCTCGGCAGTGACTGAAGACTTGGAATACAGAACTTGTGGGCCACATTCTGACAAGCAAAAACAATTTGTACCAAAAAATATAAGACCAGGGCACCAAATTTTACACACAATATTGAGAAGAGCTTTCTAAAACGGTTAACACCAATTTAAAATGTAATTACTTTTCTGCCTGCTATCCAGAGTTAAGGAGGAAAAGCTAATTCTAAGTCATACACTTTTCTATTTGGGCAATACTATGTCAATGGGACAAATTTTAGGAAAATTCCGGCTGAACCATTTCATTCTTCGAAGCATTAGGTCAATTATGGTCATACCAACCCTCAGCTTGAATAGCTGTATACTCAGAAAGAACAAATACGTTCTTTGAAAAGCCTCTGTACAGAGTCTATTAAAGGGCTTTTTTGGTCATAAGTAAATCAAGAAGGAAAACTCCATAGTGAATCTTAGGACCTGCTAAAACAGCTTTCCTAATAATCTTGGTATCTTCTCCACTGGCTTTAAAAAAGCATGCAGAGGTGAAGAAAAAAGCAACTGAAAACAACACAAACAGGTTTTGTCAGTGAAGAGAATGCTATGTGGTGATATTTTACAGGCAGCCTGTCATTCCAGCTCCATGCCTGTCCTGTCTCCCCAGAGTCCTAAACCAACCCCAGGGCCCTGACCGACGTTTTCACGCTAATCCAATTCCCTCCCAGAAAAACCTCTCTGTTCCTCCGCCCTCGGCGGAGGTCACCTCCTCAGAAGTGGCGGATGAAGGGAAGACAGACCACCCCACTCCCGCATACCCCAAAAGGGTTAAGAATGGTGAAGGGCAACCCCCCATACCCAGCTGTAACCCAAGAGCCACCTCCTTGTTCTCCCTCCAAAAGGGAAAAGCCAAATGAGGTCTTCCTCCCTCATCCCCACAAAGCGGCCCTCAGACCACAGCATGTGCATTATTAGCACCTTGATTTTTTTTAAAAAAAAAAAAAGGATACAACCCACAGCTCACTTTTTTCTTTTTTTGTAACGAGGAATCTTAACAATAGGACTGTAAAAACAGGAACTATAACATTCACTAATTCAAATCAACTCGTAAGCACTTGCCCACCAGGTAATGGCACTCTTTGTAGGTTCTGAGCCACAGACAGGTTCTCCCTAACGGGCCTCACACTCAGGAAGGGAAGGGAGAAGACAAGCAAATAAAAAGGCAGGTTCAAAACAATGATATCAACCACAGAAAATATAACACAGAGGTGTGGCACCCTGGCCAGGGGGCTCAGCTGTTGCAGCGTTGTCCTGTACACCAAAAGATGGTGGGTTCAGTTCCCGGTCAGGGCACATACCTAGGTTGTGGGTTCATTCCCTGATTGTGGTGGGGCAGGAGGCAACCAATCAATGTCTCTCTTTCTGTCTCTCTCTCTCTCTCTCCTCCCCACTTCCTCTCTCTCTAAAATCAATAAACATATCCTTGGGTGAGGAGAGAGATGATAGATGATAGATGATAGACAGACAGACAGACAGATAGATGATAGACAGATGATAGATAGTAGATAGATGATTGATGACAGATGATGATAGATGATAGATGATAGATAGATGATAGATGATGATGATAGATAGATAGATAGATAGATAGATAGATAGAGAGAGAGAGAGAGAGAGAGAGAGAGAGAGAGAGACATGGCTGAGGGTGGGGCCAGCTATTTTAGATGGGGTGACGAGGCAGAGCTCCCGGAGGAGGCCAGGTGTGGCCCAAGATTCAAAAATCAAGAGCAGAGTCAGTGTGTTTCAAGCAGAGATGTATCAGCAAGTGCAGAAGCCCTAAGGCTAAAGCACTTACACAAAAAGCTTGCAATAGGAAGTATTCCCCTGTAAATCTGCAGAGATCATGAAAGAATGTCCTGTAGAAGGGAGTGAACCAGGGAACCTGGGAGAGAGGTGTCTGGGCTTCAGGTCCTGGAGCAAAAGAGCAAATGCGTCTAATATCTTCCACCCTACTCACAGGGTGAACAATAAAAAACTGACGAATAAAAAAACTGGCTCAGATTGGAACTGGACCAAGATCACACAGCTGTTCATCAGCCGAGAGTCACCTAGAGTGCAAACTCACCCAAGGGACTGGCTTCCTCGGCCTCTGCCCATCTCAGCAGACCCCAAGGGTACGGAGGAGCTACCCAGTCCCCTCAGAGTCCTCAGCCCACCCCAAAAGCACTGGGATGAGCTTATCATCTGAGCTAGCCAATACAGTGAGGATCTGTGTCATCTCAGGGGCATTCCAGCTTCTGCACCCAGGACTTCCCTGGTCCCCGGAAAGCTGACTGAGGCCCCCTCATCTTGCTCTCCCTGCCTCATACCTCTGAAGCTAAGTGCTTACTGACAGCTGCTTTCTCTAGACTCACACATCTCTTCAGGAGCCCCTTTAGGTATGGTTCCTCCAGCCACACGAACTGGGCCAGAAATGAGAGACATTCCCAGTAACTGTCAACGTTCCCCCAGCTCCAGCAGCCTGGTAGACCAACCACCTCAGGCTCCTACTGCCTGGCTTGCCAGGAGCCACCCTAAGAACCATACACTCTCCCTGGAGCTTTCACATACAAAGCACAGGTCGAGGGTTGTGTTCTAAGAATACACCCTCACGTACGGATAGTAATAGGTATTCACTACCCATTACTCTTGATAAAATTTTAGCAGATATTGACATCACCTTGTGCACAATTCCTGCGCATGCTCCATGGCTGGGGGAAGTGACATATTTTATGGAATATGAACTTGAACTCAGAGTGATAATGTTACGTTATATATTATTCAACCTAAGACACTCTTAGGAATAAAATGGAGTGATATTAATAATTACAATGTGATAAGAGGTGAAGTTAGAGCCACCTGGTACAGGTAAAAAAAAAAAAAAAAGTGTGTGTGTGTGTGTTTTAACTGAGAAGATCTCTATGACCTTGGGCAATAAAAATTTTTACTATTACTCTGATTGCATATCAAATCAAGGTATGGTTTTTTCCTTCCTTTTTGAGGGGAGTGGTGGGAGGGAGGCTGCTACACGAAATCATTTCCTTCCCAAATAAAAAGATGAGTACAACACAGAGAACCTGCTAGGAGGCCCAGATATAATGAACACAAACCCCTTTCTCTACAATCTAACCAAATGCTACAATCTGTCAGGAACCAGGGGACACTTCAGAAATAAAGACTGGGCCTGCACAGACACCAGATTGCTAAACCTAGAAAAAGAAATCATCCATAGTGAGATTTGCTCTTAGAGGTAACAATTCCTGAGGGGTTTAAGGACAGGAGAATTTCTGCACAAACTAAAATACAATGGAGTTTTACAAGCACCACCTGTTCCACGCAGCCTTTCCTGGATCACTCCGCCTCCTCCAGCAAACGCATCTGAATGTAACTCCCTCCTCCGCCTTCGCAGGGGACTTTCAACATTTGAAGCTGGGAATCAGACAGCCCGGCCTTCCTCCATTTTTACTAAGTAATTTCGCTTTGGAATGAAATTTAACCTCTGCGCCTCAATTCCCTTAGCTGGAGGCAATAACTTCTCTGCATCTCAGTTCCCTCAGCTGGAGGGAATGAAAGTGGCCACAGTGGACAAACTGTTTATAAATGTTAACCATAGATACAATAGCATTCTTCCTTGCTTATAGGAATTTGCATAATATGGTAGAAAACTGTTCATGAAAGTCTCAGCAGGTCCTGGAATGGTCAGAATGGCTGTAGCCAAGATGAGGGGGACACTGCCTCTGGCTTCAGAGAGGGAGGGGAGCTGAGAGAGAAAGATAGAGGAGCGGGGACAAGATCCTCCTCCTGATAATAAACCAAAATCTTCAAAAATCACCAAACGTCACTGTGCGTGGATTTTTGCAGAAACCAGTAAATGGGGCTCACTTTCTGAGGGGGGAGTGGGGAGAGAAGAGAGAGTTCAAGAGAACCTAGGAGACAGCAGGAGCATGAGGCAGAAAGAGGGCTGAGGAAGTGAGTACAGAACCGGCAGGAAGTGTGGTGGGACCTCAGTCCAAACTCCCCAGCTCCCCAAAGCCACAGGGCCCAGCTAAGGCCACTGCCTGGTTTCCTGCCCCGTGGCCACCACCCTGGAAAGACACACTAGCCTCACTCATGCCTACATTCTGAACATGCTTGGCACAGTCAGTCCTTCAGCATACAAGGTGTTCACGCCCACCTCTTACTTCCTAAAAGAGCTTGCCAGGAATCCAATCTAAATATGCGAGAGAGAGGAAACCACGTAGCTTAGGCTTTGAACCAGACCTTTGTGCGGCCCTGGCTAGTTTACTTCAACCTGCCTGAGCCTCTGTTTCCCGCCTGTCACCAACTTCTTAAAGCAAAGCTTTCCAAGAGCATTAACCTGAGCTGACGGGGAAACTGGATGGCTGAGCCTGCCCCTCGCTGGCCTCACACCGCCTCTCCCAGGATCCTAGACACTCAGCAGTAGCCAGTGTTGACACCCCTCTGTCCTCCATAGAAACGCCAATTCCCAAAATCAAAGGGGATTAAAGTCCCTTTCCCATGTTTGTGAGCAGGCTGCTCTCACAGCAGCATTCCTTCCTGCTGCACCTCATCCTTCCTGGAAGGGTTTCTTAGAAAATGTGCCTCCGTTACAGGAAAGGAATCCCTCCCAAGGAACAGGGACAAGGACGACCGGGAGGAAAGACGGCCTGCGGAATTTCCCTTCCAGACCTTCAGTTCACTCAGAGTGGCTCCCAGCAGAGACGGGCCAAGTCCACTCAAGGGAGGGACGGGGAGAGAAGGGAAGGAGGGAGATCCTAACTTGGCTTACTCAAAGGGACTAAGTTTCTTTTTAAAAGTTCTGTCTTAAGGAAAAATTTGGACTACATTATATTCTAAAGTGGGAGACAAAAGGAGATTTTGAGTTTGCCTGGGAGGACAATAAAGCCATCTTTTTTTTTTTTTTTTTGGCTATTAATCCAGGATACACTAAGGGCTTGCATGGGTTTTTCCCAAAAGCAAAATAGTTTGGTAAATTTGCATGTATACTGATAAAGAAAAAGTTCAAAGCATGAGTTTGAGTTACCTCATAGCCTCAAAGAACAGAACAGCTTACCCTGGACAGCCTTAGGCCAAGCTGCACCTACCTGGGGCTGGGAACCAACAGCAACAATGAGTGATCCATTTTCAATAGCAAGAATTATACTGGAATGCCCCCGACTGCCCGTTCAAGGACAGAATGCTCTCCTCCTAGGGAAAGCACTCTGAAGGGTTTATGAGGATTAGCTCTATCTCTGAAGAGTTTTACGGACTTTCCTGAAGTCAATTCAAAAAACATGAGGAGGCATGTCTATAATGAGCAGGTCAACTAGAGGGTAAGGCTGTGGGGTCAGAATCCTTGGTGAGTTCAGTCTAATAAAGGGCAACTACAGTACAAAGCAGCTCTGAGCAATGACACCAACTTCAACAAATACTTCCAAGGGGCCAAGTGGTTGTTTTAGCTGCTCGGGCTACCCTAATAAAGTGCTACAGATGGGGGCGCTTAAACAACAGAAATCCATTCTCACAGCTGTCCAGGTCAGAAGTGTGAGATCTAGGAAAGAGGGAAGCTGCCGGGAGCTGACTTGAGCAGCTTCAGCCAGTGCTCCTCCGTGAAACTGATTCCCAGGTGACTCCTGGCAGACGTACTAATACCACCTTACAATTTCCAAAGTGCTTCCACCAATAGTGACCCAGTTCTTAGTTCTTACATTTCTCTTTGTTGCTTTTTTTTTTTTTTAATAGATCTTAATTTGGGACAGTTACTAACAGGTCACTTCTCCATCCATCAGAGATGGGTATTACATACTGCACTATTTGCACATTACTGCCTGCTGACTTGCTCTGCTTGGTTGTAAGTGGAGGAGGAAAATAAGTGTATAGAACTTTATTCGCTTATTACACTTAAAATATAATTTTTGGAATACACCGTGAGTAGGTTTAATTTTCCCAACTTGCAGAAGAGGATACCAAAGCCCAGAGAGGTTAAGTGTCTTGCCTGAGGTCGCGGCAAATAAGTGCAAGACCTGGATCTTCTGACTCCAGTCTGACACTCTCTCCATAATACCCAGCTTGCTCCTACCTAAGGTTCAAGTGTCAGCAATTCCAAATTAGAAAAGGGGTCACTAAAAAGGTCCAAAGATGAGTATCTCCAAGATCTGTGCACAAACAAGCCCCCTTCCTCATCAAGCATTTGCTGAGTCCCCACAGGGATGAATAAGCCCCACTGTGCCAGCCATTCTCATGCTTTGAGAGGAACCTGAAAAGACTAACGCAGTAACTTAAAGTCACTGAATACACCTATTAAGTTTGAGATGCTCAGCTAGGTGCTGAGAGATAAAGATGTAAGACACTGGTTTCTGCCTTCAAAGAGCAACCAATTTAGTTTTTTAAAAGTCACATGAATGAAGACTCAACACTTGATCATTTAAAACAAAACAAAAAACATAATAAAATAGTGAATTTTGCAGTAATCCCCACTGTACCCATTTACTGAGGGCTGAATATGTAGCAGTCACTTATCAGGACTATACCAGGTAACATCTATTAAGAATGCATTATCTATTCTACAGGTGAACAAACTGTGTTGCTCAACGAATACTCAGAATTCGTATAAATGCAACATTCAGATTCTGTCACAGCCCAGCCTAAAGTTTTAGGCCACTTATAAGTCTCCCTTTTACTAATTTAAAACAGGACAGCACCTTTCCTTTCAAACCATCAAAAGAGAGAGGTGGGGAAGGAGGGGGGGGGAGGGCAGGGAGGAGAGGGAGGAGAGGGAAGGAGAGAAGGGTGTACACTGCCCAGCTGGTGAAGGATCACTTCAACAGGAGACATTAAAAGTAGCCAACTGGATTTATGACATAATCAGTCACATCCTAACCAATAAAACACACTAAAAGTCTGCAAATAAAAACAGTTTATTAGGTGAGCAATTTTAGATTCATGAGCTTTTAATTGACACGTGTGAGATTTCCATTCAATTACCCTCATAAACTCAATGAATCTAGGCATCCTTGTCTGACCAGGTAAGGACATAAAACACAGTGACATGGAAGCTGAAGCTCACGCTCTACAATTTGTCAGACCTGACTCAATTCAGGGCTCCATTATGTCCTACTGGGGTAACTGAGGACAAAGCCAGCTGCCACAACAGGTTACCATATGGATTCCAGCACCAAGTATCTTTAGGATATCTGCACACAGCAAGCCCCCTTCCTTCCCACTAGGGATGAATAAGCCATATGCTTTCAAAGAAACCTGAAAAGGGGTGAGGATGGCAGCAGTTCAGAACCCTTGGCCAGAAAAATGGAAATATGCAAAGAAATGCGTGAGACCTTTATTCAGTGGTTCTTATTCTTCATTGTGCACCTCATAGGAAACCTTTTAAAAATACTGATGCCGGTGTTCCACCCCCAGAGATGATTCAAACTACAGAGGGACCAGGTGCTTATATTTTATGGCTGCCCTGGTAAAATTCAATCATAGTGAGGGCTGAGAAACTGCTAAGTATTAACTAATTAGAACTTAGACAAAACAGAGCTAGCAAGCGTAAAAGAAATCATACACATCAGTCGTTTGAAAGAGGCAATTTGCGAGTATATTTAGGAAAGACAAGAGCCAGCTTGTGTTCATTAAGAGGAAATCATGCCAAACTTACCTCAGTTCTTTTCTTTGTAGGGTTTCAGAATGGCTGCCCGGAAGGTAGAACACCTCTGGACTCCCATAAGACACAATGGCACGACCTCTCCCAATACCTACAGACAAGTTAATCTACTGCCCACACGGTGTTCATTAGCAGACTGGCCACAACCTGGAAGAGAGCTCCAGGACCTGCCCTTTCTAGTGCTACAAAAGCTTTCAAATAACTTTCAATAGGCAACAATGAGATACTAAGCTTTGACATAAACAAAATGAACTTAAATAGGGATAAAGAGCAGTTTGGGCATACACCCCCATAGACTGTGAGGTCAGTTGACTGTGTGTCCAATATATCTCAACTGTATGCATTGCTGCTGATGCCCAAATTTCATCTCCAGCCCAGACTTCTTCCCTGTGCCAATTCATGATCAACTGCCTACTCAACCTCTCCACTTGAATGTGTAGCAGGCATCTCAAACTTAACATGGTTAAAACCAAACTCCTGGTCTTCTCCAACCCATTCCTCCTGCAGGCTTCAGCATCTCACCAAATGGTGACTCCATCCTTTCAGGAACTGAGGCCAAACCCATGGAGACAACCCTCTCTTCCCCTCAAGTCCCACACCCCATCTAGCATCGAAGACCCTCAGCTTCACTTTCAAATAAGCTCTTCCCTGAATCCAACTACTCACCACAGCCCCTCTCCCACCATTGTGGTCAAAGCCACTACCATCAACTGCCTGAAATACTGTGAAATCTCCTGCTAGTCTCCCTGCATCTATCTGCCCATGACTTTCTTTAGTCTATCCCTCTATCCTCAGCACAGCAACCAAACTGATCTTATTAAATACTTAGCAGACCATGTCACAGCTCTTCTCAAAGCTTTTCAGTGCTCCCACTTCATTCCAATAAAGCCGAAGTCCTCCAATGGCCAACAGAGTCCTCAAGATCTCTTCTCTTACACTGGCCATTCCTTACCTTCTCACTCACCTCTATGAAGCTCTCCCTGGCCACCCTGTTTAAAACTGTCATCTCCCTTCCCCATACACACACTCACTCCTAACCTCTTTACCTGCCTTATTTTTCCTCCTTAGCACTCATAACTAACATACTACATTTTACTTATTTATCTCACTTATTATTTGTTCTCTCACTAGAATTTAAGTTCCCTGAAGGGAGGGACTGTTATCTCTTTTACTTACTGCTGTATCCCAAACGTCTAGAAGAGAGGTGGGCAAACATTTGAAGAGCTAGGGCATAAATATTTTAGGCTTTGCAGGTCATAGTCTCTTGCAACTACTCACCTCTGCCTATAGACAATATATAAATGAATAAGCAAGGCTGTGTTCTAATAAAACTTGATTCACAAAAACAGACAGTAGTCTGGATTTGACCAGTGGGTCAGTTTACCAACTCCTGGTCTAGAACATTACCTGGAATGCAGCAAGCACTCAAAACTATTTGTTACATTGTCAAAGTCATAATTAAAACATTATCTCTGGCCAGATCAAGCCTGAAATACTATGCCCAGTTATAGATGCCACATTAGAATAAATACATGATAAATTAAAGAGCATTCAGCTCAACCAAATGGAAGATGGTCTGAAAACTCTGCCATTTAAAGGCAGCATGGAACTGAAGACCACTCTCTGAAAGACAAGGTTTAATGGGTCCATGACAGTTGTCTTTGATACCAGGCCACCCATATGAAGTGGGAGAGTCAACTTGCTGTGCGTTGACAAAAAAAAAAAAATTAAAAAGGAGATACAGATGAGTAGAAAATGCCCGGAGAGAAAACTGTGGCTCAATACAAAATACTTCTGGCATTTTAATATAAAGGCATAAAGCAGTAAATTTTCCCGTTATACAATGTCTGGAAGGGATTCCGGTATTGAGTATGAACTAAAAGATCTCTCCCTTCTGACCTATAAATTCATGACACTGACCATAGGGCAGACAGGAACTGGCCTGAAAGAAAAGAGCAGATGGGGACTAGCCCCACAAAGAGGCCAGCACAGACCTGGCCATGAAACCAGGAGACAAATAAGGAGCAACCCAGAAACCAGAGGGGTTACAGGTGTTCAAGTACAGGTCCGGGGAGAAGGGAGAAGTGAAGTCTGAAAGTGAGCATTTAGATTTATATGAAATAAGGGAGGAGTGCGACCTTAAATGACTGTATGAAAGTGGCAGGGAGGGGCAGTTTCAGAGGCGTCCACAACACTTCTGTTCTCAGGACATGCCAGCCCTTTTCCACAGTTTTTCATCCTGTACATGTCATCCCTTCCCTGGGATGATTCTCCACCTTCTCGGTTCAACTGCTCCTCGAAACCCTCCACTGGTGTACACCTTACTTACGCCTCTACTATAGCACACACCCCAGTGTGTTGTGATCAATTCCTGCAGCAGACCGCTGGCCATAAGGACCACATTTTCTAGCCCCCAGTATGGTCAGAGGTGACCAAGAGCTGGCCGACAGGATGTGAGGGTAAATGATGTGTGTCATGCAAGACTGGAACATATACAACCCCTTTCCAGAAGAATAGAGAGAACTCAACAGACACGACCCAAGCACCAAACCATAAGATACATAAAGCCCAGCTACTGAGTGTTTGGTGTGGTTCCCCACTCTGGCCGACCCAAAACGGACTATAACACGTGCATAAAGGTGTGTTCTTGTTGCTGTTGTTGTTTTAAACTAAACCACTAAGATTTGGGGCTTGCTTTTTTCCAGCAGCTAGCATTATTTACATAACTAGGACAGTGAGCGCCTCCCCTACTAGACTATGAGCTCTTCCAGAGATTGCTATTTTTATGAATTTAAACCAGGCAACAAAGGCGGCACAGGAATGCTTGCTGAATGAATAATCTAAACCACAGAGAGGTTGAAAGAGTTCCCTTGGCCTCCTATTGTGCTGTCAAGTAGAAATGGACTTTGAGGGCGAAGACGTGAGAAAAGTGGTTCCCAACCCTCAGTACCTGAATCACCCAGGAAGCTTGTTTAAAATTTCAGATTTCACGATGCCACCTCCTCCCCCCACCCCAGCCCCGAGATTATGATGTTATGGGTAAGGAATGAGACTCAGAAATTTACATTTTTAACCTATCTGGAAAATGGACTACTGCTAAGTAACAAAAGGAAGGTGGCACAGCTTTCTTTTCATATTTATTTACTGCTTACTATCTGCCAGACACTATTCTAAATGTCTTACCAGTGTGTGGTTCATTTAATGCTCTCAACAACCCTATAAGATGGGTATTGTGATTATTCTCATTTTCCAGATGAGGAAACTTGCCCATGGTCAGGTAAGTAGCAGATCTCAGATTTACACCCAGGCAAGCTAGCTTCAGATGGAGCACGGCTCCTCTACACCCAACATGGACTAGGGCTCAGTGTGGTCGAAGTGTGCCTGTGGCAATGGAGCTGGGAGGCCAAATGGGCATCAGCCACTCTGTCGCACTTACTCCCATGACCCCGGTAACCCAGCGGCTCACAGGCAGCTGCCTCGTATCAGTCAGCATCCCAATCCTGGCTGTGATGGCCCTGAAAAGGCAGAATACTTACAAGAGCTGCCTCACCTCATCAAAAAATCCAGTTGGGTGAGAAATGATGGAAGATGAGGCTCAGAAAGCAACTTCTGCAGGATCCTGAATGCCATGCTAAAGAATTACTCTTGAGAACAGCAAGAAGTTTTTAAGCAGGAGATGGCACGAACTTTTAAGAGGAACAATGATAGCCGTAAGACCCACTGGAAGGAAGGGAAGCCAAGAGTGTAAGCTGAGGTGGGAGCAGAGGTGGGCAGGGATACAAAGCCCCAGGAAAGCAGGCATCTTAGTGTGTTTCCTTCCCTGTGGATTCCACACACTTGTGGTCAGGAAATCTTTGCTGAATAAATGAATAACTCACTCCAAGGGCATGTTTAAAGCTGAATTAATAGGATTTGATGTCAGCAGATGAGGGTGAACAACTGACAGGTTCACATCCTAAAAACTGGATGGATAGAGATGCCAAAAACTCACATAGCAATTCAGGAGGCAGCATAATGAAACACAGGAAAACACGCTTCAGATGTATGCATATGTAAAGAGCATGTTCATTCACTAACATGACTTTGAAATGTCTGCTGGATAAAGTCAGCATATTCACTTTTTTATTTGGTCAACCAACATTTACCTGTCAGAGCTGGAGTCAGGCAGACAGGAGCCCGAGAGTACTGCCGGCTTCCAGATGTGCTAAGGATGTGAGCGGAATCCCAGCTGGGCCCTGTGACCTGCTAGGTATGAGGCTCCTGACAAGTTGCCCAGCCTCTCTAGACCTGGATTTCTTCATTTGTGAAATAAGTATTCACAAGATGCCCGCCTCATACCATTGTTTGAGGATTAAAAGAGATATTATTAAATGTAAAACAGTGAGCAAATTCTAAACCCATACTAAGCAGTTAATAGATGTTAGTGATTATCAGCACTGTTATCTAAATGGATCCATTTCTGAGGACTGCCTGCATAAGTGCCCTTAAGTAACTTAAAACACATGTCTCCACATTCCACCCAGACCTACCACAACCAAAACATCTGGGGGGATGGACGAAGAGCAGTCTGCATCTGCATTTTTAACGGCATATCAGAAAATACTGCTGAAGTAGGTAAACGTGAGTTTGAATATCTGAAGAAAGTATTAAGTTTATCCCCTGCTGACTTCCATTTTCAGTTATTTCTATGTATGTACATAACACAAGCATACCCAGAGATATTGTGGGTTTGGTTCCAAACCACTATGATAAAGTGGGCCATAATCATTTGCTGGTGGAGGGTTGTCTTCAATTTATAAAAAATGCAACATCTGTGAAGAATAAAGGGAAGCCAAATAAAACAGGGTATGCCTGTATAGATAAAGAGATATGAGGATTCATCTTTAAATGGATCTAACACTTACCTTTCTGACTTCAGACATCCCCTGGCCATATGAGGCCTTGACTCTGGACTGGATGAGTTGCATTTACCATCACCTCCAGTCTCCCAATTTCAAGGCTCAGAGATCACTTGCATGTAGCCACACAGAATTTACAGGGCCGAAGATAAAACCTGCGGTCCACCCTGTTCCAAAGCTCAGACTTACCCGAACTGCCACTATTGGCATCTACCTGTAATACTATGCTATTCATCAACACAGAAACACAAAATACCTGCAGGGGCTTAGAGCTTACACAAAGAGGAAACCCACAGGAGCATCCTCATGGTAAGAGGGACAGGGCTCCCAGGTCCCAATGAAAACTGACAGGTGAGACTTAGAATAAAGGCTCACACTATACAAGAAGCCTCTGCGCTCCACACCCCACAGAGCAGATATCCCCTAGGAGATACACAAGGAGACAGCGGAGTCCCCTGGAGGGGTCAGAAAAACAAATTACCACTTGATACATCTGAATGGACACTAGTTAACACCTCCCAGGCTGACCAGATGCAGGACTGTAAGGATAAAGACCAAAGAATATATATATATATATATCTCTATATCAAGATTAAACAATAGGAGATAAACTTGTAAAATGTGTTACATTGTTTATTTCACTGCAGGGACTTAGTAGGGACATAGTAAATTTTAATACACCTTTGGGGTGTCCTACAAAATGCTTGGGTTGGAGTTATTATATAAAATTGCCAAAACTCATCAAATTAAACCTTAAGCTGAGGCCAGGGAAAGAGCCCTGGAAAGCTCCCCCAGCTTCCACCTACATTTGGATTTCCTACTGTTATAAACAACAAGGAGATTAACATGAGGTATTCTGAAAATGGGGCAAAAATCCTAGTTTAAAATTAAACATTTCTATGCATTCACAATCAATATATAGAGCGCCGATTACAACCAACCTCTCTAAGCCATCCTAGCACTCAGCCTTCTGCGTTTCCCCCTCACGTCATCAGCTTTCTCTGCGAAGTCTCCAGAGAGTGTGTTCTGATGCCAGTGGCAGTCTCCACAGCAGCATTCGCTTTTCTGAGCCAGTGTCAGGGGATGGAAGATTTAACCACTCTCCAGTCGGCCAGGGGCATCTGGCCCAGGCCCTCCAATCCCCGTCTCTGGGAACAGGTCCTGTGCTGCTACCCCGAACCTGCTGACCTCTGGGATAAGGGTGGGCAGGGGAATACAGAGCAGAGAATACATCACACACACACACACCCCCTGTCCATTAGGGGAGAGGACCGTCACCAGGGAGTCTCAGGGGAATGGGCAATCTAGTGCCCAGCTGGACACAATTCACAAGCTTTGCCACTTATTTCCAATAATAGGGAAGAGGAAGAATTATTCAATAAACCATGATGGGGAAATGGGCTGTTTAGGGGGAAAAAAATTGGGGCCTATCTTATATCAAATAGTAAAAGAAATCCCAGGTGCCATTGTTAGAAAAGAAACAATAAAGCTAAAATGCTTATGTAGATTTAGAGTGGCCTGGGATTTTAAGAAAACATTACAAAATCTCAGTATAATGAATGGTACATAAATTTTAAAACCTCTAAACTAAATTAAGAGACAAAAAGAAATCTGGAAAAATATCCTAAGCCCCATTACAAGTTATCTCAAATATATAAGGGCCTCACAGGAAAAAACAACAACAAATAAATGGTCAATAAACATTAAAAAGTTCCTTCACTATGATTCAAATAAATTCAAATTAAAACTGGTATTATTTTTAAAGTCTTAGAAAAAAAAATTGGAATTTGCTGGGGCGACATTGGTTAATAAAATTATATATTCTGTAGCACATCATCTGTATATTGTATTGTGTGTTCAACATCTGAAGTCAAGTTTCCTTCCATCATTTATTTCCCCCCCCCCCCGCCCTTACCCTCTTTTACCTTCCCCCACTCGCCTTTCCCTCTGGTAATCACCACACTGTTGTCTGTGACTATGACATTTCTTGTTTTGTTTTGTTTTGGTTTGGTTTGGTTTTTGTTTTGCTTAATGCCTTCACCTTTTTCACCCAGCCCCACAACCCCCTCCCTCCTGACAGCTGTCAGTCTGTTCTCTATGAGTCCATAAAAAAAATTTTTTTTTACTCAGGTACTCAAAGTTGACGATGAAGTAAGCACATACACTGCTATTGAGAGGTCAAATCCTGTTGGAAAACAATTTGGCTTTTCACCAGTTACTCTACTTCTAGGAATATTGAAAAAGAAAAGATGCATGAAAATATGTGAACATGGATGTGCATTACAACATAATACACAGAAACAAACTGTGTTCAATAAAAGTAAGAGACTGCAGTTATTAAATAGCACGTTTGAAGATTAATGCCATAAAGAAATGTTACCCACAGGAAATCAGGGATCAGGATCAAAACTAGTTTTATAGAAAAGATGTGTGTGTGCATGTACAGGTGTGCATAGGTTTAGAGGAAAGACTAAGAGACCACCAACACATCAGCAGGTGTACTTGGCTAAGAGAAATAAGTCATCCTTACTTCCTTTCTTCTTTTTCTATAATTTTAAATGTCTCACAGAAATAGAAAATATCTATATATTCTTTTCGAAAATCCACAATTACCAATAGCCTATGATGTACAACTCCTCTTAGATCCCAAGTCCAAATGTGCTATGAAAACACCAAAACCCTGGAGGTCATATGTATACAAGACAGTGAACTAGTTATTGGCATCTTTAAGAGAAGTATCTACCAGTTCACAAGTCTAGAAAGCAGATGAAATTTGAGAAGTTGAAAACTTGGTTGTTCTCTACAAGGTGGGCCTTGTCTCCAGGCAGCACTTCCTCCTGGCTGGGCTCATTTCAGCTTTCCGCCTGCAGCCAGTGGGGTACACAAGAAAAATCATTAAGGTACCTCAGACTTTAAAATTCATCAAACTGCTGAAGGTAAATAAATACAAGATGGCAATTGTGGTCAACAACTGACTTCACAAAGACTTACCCCTTTTTTAAAACTATAATACTGGAATGACAATGGGAGGAGTAGCTTAAAGCAGCAAGTCAGTCTCAACCTTCCAAGAGAATTACCTGTAGCACTGGTTTAAACCCCACCCCACTCCATTCCCCAGAGTTTCCAGAGTTTCCACTTTTACAGAACTGATGTGGAATGGGTTCGGGAGAACTTGCATATCTAACAAGCTCCCTGGTGATGTGGATGATACAGGTGTGGGTGCCATACTTTGAGAACAGTTGCCCTAAAGCAGGATAATAGATGTTTCCTGTGAATCATCTCCAACAGCAATAACTTTAAGAAACTCCAGCCTACAAGAACGAAGGTGAATTTAGAACAGCCTTCTCCACATATTTATGAACAAGGGTCCCAATAGAAGCAGCTCAGTACAGTGATTTGGAACAGAAGTTGAGACACCAGACTGCCTGTGTGGGATGCTGCTCCACCACTTACTAGCTGTGTCATCCTTGGCAACTCACTCAATCTCTCTCTGCTTCAGTGCCTTCAGGGGTAGAACAGAGGTAACTGTCCCTTCCCCTTCAGCAGGGAAACCAGAAATGGATGCCTACTCAAGTCACTAATGAGAAGTGCTCACCTTCCCATTTCCACATACAAACATTTCCAAAATCCACAAATAGGAAGTGCTTCCAAAGTGTCTTGCCCTGACTGAAGTTAAGGAGATGTTTGCCTACTTCACTGTAATTTATAGTAACCACAGACATATTCCTTCTCTACTTCTCCCTTTCATTAAGAGAAGGGTGACCAAACAGCCAAGAGATATTTCCATACACACTGAACACATCACAACCAAAACAAGTGTAGAAGGATCCCCTTGAAATCCCTTAGGTTTTCCCACTGGGGAGGGAAAAAAAAAAAAGGAAGTATCAGAATATGTGGGAAAGATGAAAGGGCAGTTAGGGTTGAGAAACAAAAGATCTAACAATCAATAAAGTGTGATTAAAGTCCAAAGATCAGGCCCACCTAGTTCATAGTCCCAGCTGCTAGAAGGAAAACTTAAGAGCTTCACCTCTGTGGGCCGCTTTTCACCTGTGTGTTCCCTCCCAGCTCAGAGACCCGCCAGTGGTTCTAAGACCATAGGACTCCCAGGCAGAGCCACTTGCATCAAGACCCTGGGCTGTTTCTCTAGGCTAGAGGTCCCGGTGCGCCCCGGAGCAGTCCTCAGAGGTGGAAGAAAGATTCGCAATCGGAAAGGAGCAGGTCAAAGACGCACTCCAGTCACGGCTAGGTGTGTCCCAGGGACACGCAAGCCGTGTTCAAGTGTCTCCATTCATTAAATAAATGATAAGGTGTGTTTATGCACATGAAAGCTGCCACAGCTAGGTACTAGGCACACAGTGAGAACCACACACGAGAAGAGAGCGAGGTGAGACAGAGGCACGGTCACCGACACGGGGTGAGCCGGGCGGAGCTGGAACTTGGCTGTCACAAGTAAGGAATATCGGAAGACGTGGGGACATTATGGGGACATGGCAAAGGTCCAGGGCACTAATTTTGCGCTGGCTGAAATTAGATCAAGGAAGCTGTTCACAGAAAGAAAGAAAAGGGTGCAGCTTTAGCTCAGAGCCGTGGGGGGAAGCCCGCTAAGGTGTGGGGGGGGGGGGGGTCAGTCCGTTCTTCCGCTAGGCGACCTCCGTTCTCCTCCCAGGCTCGGGAGGCTGGCGGGGCCGCGAGCGGCAGCAGCGGGAGGCGCAGGGGCGCCGCCGCCGGGACCCCGGGCCCCCCTCCCGGGCCTGCTCCCGCGCGCCCCGCGCAGGCGGGAACCACGCTGCGGAGGCGCGGGGCCCCACACCAGCAAGAAGCGGGGGCGGAAGCGCCCCCTCGCCGAGACCCTCGGCCCCCACCCCCGCAGGCGCCGGCGCGCGCGGCGGCGGGGAGTCCCCGCTCCGGGGAGGCGCTCACCAGAAGAACACGCGCGAGCAGAGGTTGGCGCCCTGCAGCGGGTTGGGCTTCACCTCCGGGTACACCGGCAACATCTTGCCAGCCGGGCGGCCGAGAGCTGGGGCGGCGCTGCTCGGGCGGCGGCGCCGTTCCCGCTGCTCCTGGAGGCGCGGGCGGGGATGCTAGCGCTCTGGCCGCCACGCCGGTCCGCGCCGCTCGCTGGAGCCAGAGGAACACCCGCTTCCGGGAGCGCGGCGCCGGCGGCCCGCCCCCTCCCCGCCTCCGCTGCCCGGCAGCGCCGCCGCGGCTGCTGCTCCCGCCGCCGCCGCCTGGAGCGGGCAGTCGGGAGCCGCGAGGCGGCGGAGTCCGCGGGCGGCGTGGGGGCCGGGCCGACGCTGCCGCGAGCCGCGAGCCGCGCGCAGGTGCGAGGCGCAGCCCCGGGGCGGTTGGATGAGACGGAGAGGCGGGCGGCGGGCACGCAGGACCCAGAGCCGCGGCGCCCACGTGCCCGCACCTGACCGCTAACTCGACCGGAGTTCGTGCCCCGAGCCGAGGCTCCGACCCAGAGGCAGGGAGGGGCGGCGCCGGCTGCGAAACGCCCCCTGGGCCGCGGCCTCGGCCGACGGAGAGAGCCGCCGGTGGCCTCGGCCCGCCGCCCGGGGCGCGCCCCGTCCTCGGGCCGAGCGAGGGTGCGGGGGAGGTCCTCACCCTGAGGGCAGCGCGTGACCTCGACACCCGCAGGGCTGCGCACAGATGATTGTGTGGAGCCGCGGCGCGGAAAGAAAGGTGACAAGGTTACACGAAGGCGAGGATTTGGAAGACGAAGCTCGCCGCCGGTGGGGGCAGGCTCCGACGGCTCGCTGCTGCGCCGTCCCCAGCGAGGACCTCGGGGCGCTCTTTGCTGCCCTTAGACCGCGACGGAAAGTGGGGGAGGGGCCGCCTTCCGATTTCCCCCGTCGTGCTCTCGGAACCCAGCGCAACAACAGTAGCAGATGGAACACAAGTTTCAAAACACCGGTTATGTGCACTTCTTGGGGACCTTACCTCATTTTTAGCTGTAATAATGCCCGAATCAAGAAGGAATTATCCCTACTTTATAGATGAGAAATGAGGCTCAAGAACAAAACTCTTCCAAGGTCTTAGAGTCAGCAAATGATGAAACCCACCCGATTGAGACTCCAGAAAGCCCGAGGCCAGCGCGGTCTGTCCCGCCTGTGGATGGTCAGTGCGCATGAAAAGTGCCTAGAACCCCCTGGCTGAATGATCCTAGGACTGAATGAACATTATCTTGGACTCCCCACTCCTAAGTCTTCAGTTATTTTGTGTCCTCGGCAGCTTCTCTTCCCTTCAACCCAAAAGGAAAGATCAAGGGATACAAGGTCGTGATGTTTACAACAAGATTATTATTCTTTGATAATTACCCACGTGCCTTGGCTAAAATGGTTTCAGTTATGCAGGATGAGTAAGTTCTACACAACTGGTTTGCAGCAATGTGCATACAGTTGACAATGGTGTGTATTTGAAGTTTGCTGAAAGTGTAAGTTTTGAGTGTTCTCAACATAAAAAAGGGAAATGGTTAGGATGCTAAGTGATGGATATGTTTACTAGCTTGGTTGTGAATAGTTCACATTGTATATGTACAGTGAGTCATGAGGTTGTGCATCGTAAATATATTCAATTTTTAATTGTCAGTTATACCTCAATAAAACTGCAGGGGAAATGATTTTTAAAGAAAGCCTGACTGTATTCAAACATTTTTTATAAGTCAAACGTATAAGGATGGCAAATTGTTGGTAATTTTTAAGTGATGGGTGATGGAGGTTTATTATACTATTTTCTCTTTTTTAATTTTTATTGTTGACATTATTACAGATGCCCCCCCTTTGCTGCCCTCTACCCAGGCCCTGCCCTCCCCTCCCTCTGGCCCTAACCACACTGTTGTCTGTGTTCATGGCCTATGCATATAATGTTCTATGGCTATTCTCTTCATCTTCTTTCATTCTGCTCTCCCACCTCCCCTGTTATACTATTTTCTTGATATTTCATGTATGTTTGAGAATTTCTATTACAAAAAGGAAGACAATTAGAACTGAATATTGTAAGAAAACTATGATTATTCAATTACCTATTTTGTTAGCTCTTTCTCAGATAATGCAATCTATAAACCTAAATAATCAGCCCTTCCCTGATTCAAAGTTCTCTTTGAATCTCCCTAAATTTTCCAGCCCTGTAAATGTTCAGCTACCAGTTCTACTTCAAAGATGAAGAATTTGCTTACTAAAGTTAGAAGTCTAGTGCCTTTGTTTGTCAGACTGCCCCAGACCACTCTCTCTAGTCCCTGTAATTTCTCAGAATCATAGTTAGCACTCTCCCAACTGTTCAAAGATTTACAGAGAACCAGTGTTGACTTAGAGAGAAGACTGCATTTGGCCGAGCCAGGTGACCAGGAATCTAGACTTTTCACATAGTACCTAACTAACCTTTCTGACCCTTATTTTTCTCAGTTCCAAAATGAGAATCAGAATTCCTCACTCTTCCTACTTCCTATAGGGTTATTGTGAGCCTTACAAGTTGTGAGTGCACTTTTAAAACCTAAGGCAACATACAAATTAAAGAGTAGGGGCATTTTTCATTCATTCAACACGTTTACTGAATGTCTTCTATATGCATGACCACTAGACCAGGCACAGAACTTGTAAAGCTCTAACTGCATTTGTTTACTGATCTTAAAGTGGAATATTACTTGACATTTTATAAAAAGGAATAAAATACCAGTGCATGTTATAACATAGATGAACATTGAAAATATTATGCCCAGTGAATGAAGCCAGTCATTGACTCTAATAAGGGTGACTAGAGAACATCTAGGAAGAGATCCAGTCTTCTTGTACTTGACAATTCATTCCCAAACAAACCTCATGGGCACATGATACAAATCTGTGCCTTTGCAAAGTATAAATTTCTAGATGACTGTAGGATTCCTATCAAATAATCAAAGCGTAAAGTGTTTAATCAGTAAGTATAAGAGCTAATAATTCGGTTGTTAGCTCTAAATGATTCAGCTAAGACAGTGCTGTTCCTCAAGCATTAATTCTACCAAGAAAAATAAGGCAAATGGCGTTCACATTTTAAACATACTTCGGTGGGTATCCTCAGTTCCAAATATGGTGGTGATTATTCTGTCACTCTACTTTCTAGTAATAGTCTTCACATCTCTCACCTCAGAATGGGCACCAGACTTAAATCTAGCCAATCAAAAGATGCCATGGCGTGTCCAAAGGTATTGACCCAGAGACAAGCTCATGGCCCAAGTCAGGCCAACTGGCTTTCTTCCTTGGGAATTTTTTTCTTTTTCTGGAGCTAGAAAAGGAAAACTTCACGTTCCTTTCTTATAAGGCTATGACCCATAACTGCTAGTAGCTGTGTCACCCATGTACATGGAGAGGCCTGAAAGAATAAAGCAGGTACCCAAAGGAAAGTCATACAGTCGATATCTATTAAACACCTATGTGTGCCAAAAACTCCAGGAGGAGCTAGGTATATAGAAGTGAATAAGATGGATAGTAGAGAGGAGAGTCTTGGTGGCATTAAGTCTCTGAGGTTCCTGAAGCTAAAGGTGTCTCTGCTTGGATTGTGTGACCTGCTGTAGCTGAAGCTGTCACTTTCCAGTTCATATCCCTGGGCAGCACTCCAAGTCTAAGGCAGCTTACTGCTTATCTGTAACTCTGCATAAGGGCCTTTTTCTGGCTATGGAAGCACATTGGGCCCATATGCAAGGTGAGCCAAAACTCTGCAATCAACCCTTGACCAATGATGGATAGGGAGTTGGTAGATAAATGCCCCAGTCCCCTTGCCTGTCATTTGAAATAATTCTCTCTCCCAGTGTTACCCAGCAGAATGGAACCCAGTTGCCTAAGCAGTAACTTGCTTGCTATTACACCCTCTATTGCCTGCCTTCCTTTCTCTGTCTTACTCCTCCACTTCCAACAAGTGTTTTCCTGGGGTCACCTCCAAAATAAACTACTTCCAAATCCTTGTCTCAGGGTCTGCTGCTGTGGGAAGCCAAACTCAGATACTTACCAGAAACATTCTTCCAAGTACAGAAAAATAGTGGCCATAGAAGTAACACTATTCATTGCCTTGGACTCATAAAAGTCCTAACATTCTGTAAATCCTGGGTTGTCCAATACAGTAGGATTCTGAGGACTTGAAGTGCATGTGGTCTGAATTGAGATATGCTGTAAGTGTAAAATTCACAATGGATTTCAAAGACAGTACCAAAAAAAATTTTTAATGTCTCATGAATGATTTTTTACATTGCTTACATGTTGAAATGATAGTATTTGGGACACATTCATTTAAAAAAATATTCCTAATTTCAATTTCACTTGTTCTTTTTTACTTTTTGACGTGGCTACTACAAAACTTAAAATTGCAGATATGGATCACTTTATATTTCTGTGGCCAACACTACTGTAACCAATGGATAAGCTCTAACACCACTAATTTCTCTTCCATTCAAGAAAGCAAATGAATAAGGTTCATGTTATTATACAAAGAATTGTTCATGTGCTCGGATTCATGAAAAGAAGTCACCGTCAGGTTTCAGGACTTTGTTGTTAGTAAATGAATTACTTGCATCACTTCCCATTTAGACCTTAGCCATACCTGTGTTATAATACTATCATAGAGAGTCACTAGTATGAAAATTTAAGGAAAACTGTTTACAAAGCCCATTAGGGTCAATATCTTTTATATGGTAATTTTTTAAAGGCATGATAATACATCGGAAGCTTGAGCTTTTTTGTTTTCAAGCTTTTGGAAAACTAGTCCATTATTGAGATGAGTTGTCTAGAAACTGCTAAAATGTGATAAAGACATCCTCAGAAATGGCTACACCTAAAAAGATGAAATTCCTGCTTTCAGTAGGCTCATAATCCAGAAAAAAAGAATTTACAGCAAAAAAATACAAATAATAAAGTACATATACAAATATATTCATTCTCACCTATCAAATTAGTAAAGATTTTTAAAAAACAAAATACCCCATGCCAATAAAGGCAAACTGTGATAGGCTCTGCAATATACCATCAGTAAAATATATATTAGAATAGCCTTTACAGAACACAATTTGGCAATATTTATTAAGAGCCTTAAAAATATTCATCCTCTTTGATTCAATATTGTAGAAATTCCACTTACAAGTTTATCAAGCAAAAAAGTGAGCATAGACAATAATTTATGTACAGATATGTTTACCAGAGTAGTGCTTATTATAATAGATTTAGAAACAACTAAAAGTTCAGCAATAGCAGAATGATTAAATAAATCACGAATCATTTTTAAACAAGTACTTTTTGAACATCTCCCATACATCATAAATTCAAAGCACTGAGAATCAATGGTAAACAAGGAATATTAGATTTACTTTCTCACTGTGTTTACATTCAAGTAGTAGGAGATAGACAATACCTAAGTAAATAAATGACGATTAAGTTCAAGTTTGATGAGAGTAATAGAAAAAATAAATAGGCAGGGAACAAGTGCTTAGAGGTGGCCTGTGAGCCCTGATTTAAATTGGCTAGTTAGGAAGACTATACATTAGAATATATTCTTGGGCTGAAATATGAAAACCAAGAAGGAGCCACCTTGGTGCAAATCTGGGAGCAAAAACAACAACAACAAAATCCATGGCATTGGATAATTTCGGGAGAGAGTATAGGTTTCAAAAAGAAGAGAAAACTCTTCTTGGATTTGTAAGTAAGGGGAGGACACAGGGAAAACCACTCCCAAGATCAGGGAGAAAAGCAGGTGAATACAAGAGTCCCAGCTTCTTGGAGCAGAGACCACCCCAGGAACCTGTGCATGGGAGGAAAACTTGAACTGTAATCAATAAACTGCTGGAGGCTCAGTGTGGACAAGTCTCAGAATTTAAAACTCCACGGGGACCCAGTCATAGGGAGGACCCCACAATATTGTGAGATTTACCTCCAGGAGCTCCATTAGGTTCTAATAATAAATATCAGAGAAAATTTTCCTCAGTCTTCCTGCAGGGGGAGGGGAAAAGAAACCATTTAGAAGTATAGCAGGTCCTTGAATAATTGTTAGGGGCAGAAATATTAATCATGCTCTGTAGAACAATGATTGTTCTATTCTGATTAGAGAAAGCACATTCTTACCTGGCTGAGAGTTATGTGCCCCAGGACATTTTAAATTCGATCCATTCTCTTTAACTGCCTATCATCATGGAAAGATTAACAACCTTGTTGCTGAAACAAAGGGGTCCTGGAGGCACCCTACCCTTTTGCAAACCCCCAGCCTGCATTTCCTGTAACATGTAAACCATTTTACCCATTCTTATTCCTTTTGCCCACTTCCCCATATAATCTTTTTTCCTTCCACCCAATATAAGCAGCTGGCTTATGGGGGGAGGGGAGTAGAGCAGATTTCATGTGAATGACCCTCCTGTTCTCTCATACTGTGGGCATTATTGGAATAAACACTCAGATGTGATTCAACCTGTCTCTGCTTAGATGGCTGAAGTAGTGACAGGAAGCCCAGACCCACTGTATCCAGTTTCATAATGTCATTTCATTATATTGTTGATAAGATGCTGTAGGAATCTAACTCCTGTTTATATTAATTAATTAGCCTATAATAAAATTGGTTTCACCATATGACACATTTTGCTTAAAGTTGTAGAAGCTATTCAAGACGTTAAGTGAGGACTTAACTTTATAGTTCTTCAACCAGGCCTGCCCTCAGGGGAAACTAATTAAGCCAAGCCTAACCCGTTGTAGTATTATCTGTGCCTAACTAACCTGGGGAAAGAAAATACCCAACTCCAGCTGACATTAGACATTCTGTCCCACAAATGGGGGTGGGGAAAGAAGAACGAGAAACACTTGCGAAGTTCACAGTTCAGAGGCATGGGCTCACTAACAGACTGAGACCTAGTGGTAGAACTAGAGGACTGCCTCCCCGACACCTCACCAGCACACGACTAAATGCCTATTTTACAGCAGTCCCTTTTATACAGTACACCATGTCCTGTTATCAAGAAAAAAATTACACAGCATACCAAAAGCCAAAAACACAAGTTAAAGAGACAGAGCAAAACACGGCAGGCAGAGATGTTGGAATTATCAGACCAGGAATTTAAAACAACTCTGATTAATAAACTAAGGGCTCTTTTGGATAGAGTAGATAGCATGTAAGAACAGATGGGCAATATAAGCAGAAATGAAAACCCTAAGAAAGAACCAAAAAGAAATGCCAGAGATAAAAACAGTATAATAGAAACGAAGAATGCCACTGATGGGCTTATTGGTAGACTAGACACAAGAAGGCACCTCTGAGCTTGAGGATATATTGATAGAATCCTCAAAAAACAAAAAGTAGAGAACAACGACTGAAAAAACAGAAGAGAATATCCAAGGGCTGTGGGACAACTACTAAAAGTGTAACGTATGCATAATGGGAACACCGGAAAGAGAAGAAAGAGGGAAAGGGAACACAAGACGTATTTGAAACAATAATGGTAGAATTTCTCCAAATTGATGTCAAACACCAAATCATAGATCCAGAAAGCTCAGAGAATACCAAGCAGGATAAATGCAAAAAAACAAAAACCTATACCTAAGTATATCATTTTCAAACTACAGAAAAACACCTTGCCTATAGATAGAGGAACAAAGATAAGATGAACATCATCTCCTCAGAAGCCAGGCAAGCACTAAGAGAATAAAGTGAAAATTTAAAATGTTGAGAGAAAGAAACTACGGGCCTAGAATTCTGTATTCTGTGAAATGATCTTTCAACAATGGAGGAGAGATACTTTCTCAGACACACAAAAATTGAGGGAATTTCTTGCCAGTATGCCTGCCTTGCACAAACTATTTCCTTGCAAAAGTGTAAAAGACATTTTTTAGAGAGAAGGAAAACAATATAGGTCAGAAACTCAAATCTATATAACGTAAGGAAGAAGTGAAGGGGCAATTGTGCAAGAGGAACAGATGAAACACAAGGCAAGCTTTGAACAGTGGCCAGAATGGAAGCAGAATTTAAGTAAGTCCTTTCTCAGGAGCGTAGTGACGTAAACAACAGAGAAATTGTGAGGTATTCCAGCAGAGAGAGTAGCAGATCCTGCCTGCCATTTCTGTTCCTTCACTTGTTTTTCGTGACAACCACATGTTGTCTGGCACCTCACATGTGGACTGAGGATCAGCCAGCTATTTGACTTGTATATTGACTCACTTTTACTACACTGATGGCTAATACCTTTTATTGACTCAACTGCAGGCTCCTTCTTGATTCCTGACATTTGACGATGCCTCAGCTCTGGTAGTTAAGTATATAGCTTTTTATTGCCTGCATTAAGTTTCTCTGGATTCTGCCTGGTGATGATATTTTACTACTGACCACAGTCTACCAGACAGAGGAACCAAGATAAGGTGGTAGTTTTGTATAAGAAGCAGTTGGGAAAGTGCAGCTGGCCTTTGGCCCAAAGCCGGTAGTTTGGTCAGAAAGCATAATGTGAGCCCTGGCCGGGTACGTCAGTTGGTTAGAGCATCGTCTGATATGCCACGGTTGTGGGTTCGATCCCTTGGTCAGGGCACATACAAGAAGCAACCAATGAATACATAAATAAGTGGAACAACAAACTCAATGTTTTTCTCTCTCTCTTCCTCTCTCTAAAACCAATCAATAAATTTAAAAAATGTAAAACAAAGAGAATGAAAGCATCATGTGTCACCTCTTCAAATGAGCTAGTCTGTAAGGATACATGTAATCCCATGTTATGTATCTATGCAAAGTTCAGAATTAAACTATGTGGTGTAGCCTGTGAGTACCCAGTGAGAGATGCCTCTCTCTCTAAATTTAGACCAAATTCTGGACCCGAAGTTTCCACACCTTTCACCAACTGGTGTGTATGTGTGTGTGCTTTTTCATTTTTCAAAACAGCCAGGCAGGCTATGTCTAGTACATACAGGGTGGGCAAAAGTAGGTTTACAGTTGTGAGTAAGCGAAAGACAGTGTTTCTTCTTGTATTATTATTTATTAATTATTGCATTATTTTCCATACAAACAACTATGTTTGCCCCACCCTGTGCCTGTGTGTTCTGTGGGACCTCAACCTATACTCTGCTATCCCCAAACCACTTTTCTTAGTTCAAATTTAGACTTTCATCTGGCAACTGAAAATCAAGCATTGCCATCCATCTCTGCCTACCAGTCAACTTATTCAGTTTTTATAAAACAACCATTTATGTACTACATTGGCACTTGTTTGTAGATTCATTTAAGTGTTTTATTACATTTTCCTGCATTGTTTAAAATGAATAAGTGAAAGATAAAGAAAATTAATATGCTAATATTAACAATAATGCAATCAATGCAAAGGCGAAAAGAGCATGAAGTAGACCAAAAGAGGTACCTCTTCAGTCTGGTTTGAATGCATGTTGTAAGTGAGCTAGTTCAGTATATGTTTAATTCTGAAGGAAAAGAATTTTTTTTAAAAAAATCTTTGAAATGCTTATAGCATCTTTATTCATAATTGCCAAAACTTGGAAGTAACAAAGATATGTTTCAGTAGGGGAATGGGCAAATAAACTGTGGTACATTCAGACAATGGAATATTATTCAACACTAAAATTTAAGAGCTTCCAAGCCATGAAGTGACATGGAGGAAACCTAAATGCATATTATTAAGTGCAAGAAGCCAATCTGAAAAGGCTACATACTGTATGGTTCTAACTATAAGACATTTTCAAAAAGGCAAAACTATGGAGATAGTAAAAAGATCAGTGGTTGCCAGATGGTAGAGGTGGGAGGTGAGGGATGAATAGGTGAAATACAGAGGAGTTTCAGGACAATGAAAATACTCTGTATAATATCATAATGGTGGAAATATCATTATACATTTGTCCAAACCCAGAGAATGCACAACATCAAGACTAGACCCTAATATAAACTGTGGGCTTTGGGTCACCATGATGTGTCAATATAGGTTCATCAGTTGTAACAAATGCACCACTGTGGTGCAGGACATTGACAGTGGGGCAGGCTATGCACATGCCAGGGCAGAGAGTATATGGGAAATCTCCATTCCTTCCCCTCAAAAAAGAAAAATAAAATGTCTATGAAATACTATTTTTCATATATTTTTATTTCTTCTCTTCCCTTTTCTAATAATATTTAACTTTTCACTACTTTTAAAGAGGCTTGTTAAGTAATATTTAATAGACGTTAAGTAAGGATCTGAGGATCTTTGCTAAGAATAATAATTATGAATTTGTATGTTTAATTTTGTCAACTTAGATCCCTCTTGGTCTCAGTTGTCTTGTGTGAGATTGAAATTGTCCAAAGAAGGGAATGTTATCATAATGTGCTTTGGTTCACTAATGGCTTTAAAAGGCCTGAGTGTGGGGAGATGGGGGGTGGAGGGGATCAATGGGGGGGGGGGAAGGAGAACATCTGTAATACTTTCAAAGATAAAGATAAATTCTTAAAAATAGGATTTAAAAAAGTGTTCCTAAATGCTAAGTAAATTTTCTCTCCTGTTTTAATATGAAATATTTCAAGAATGTGAAAAATACCCCCCAAATTTTATTTTTTAAATGTACATATATCCCAAACAAATTATATAAAATGCTGACATTTTCCTATGTTTACTTAAGAATTTTCACTAAAGAAATAAGATGTATGGAAACAAACAAGAGAAGAGAGAGAGAGGTATGTGTGGGAGAAAATATGGAGTCACAGAAATGAAGAGAGTGTTTCTAAAAGAAAATGCTAGCCCTAGCCAGTTTGGATCAGTGGTTAGAGCTTTGGCCCACAGACTGAAGGGTCCCAGGTTCAATTCTGGCCAAGGGCATGTACTTTGAAGTTGCTAGCTCCATTCCTGGCCCTGGTTGGGGTACATGTGGGAGGCAACTAATTGATGTGTCTCTCTCACATCAATGTTTCTCTCTCTCCCTCCCACTCTCTCTGAAAAGCAATGGAAAAAATATCTTTGGGTGGAAATTAAAAGGAAGAAAGGAAGGAAAAGAAAAGAGAAAAGAAAAGGCTGAAGCCTGTTTCTGAGAGGCTAGCAAGTTGAAGACAGAAGAGTAATGATTGGATTTGGAAAAGTGAGATATTTGGTGAATAAAAGCAGTATTTTAAAGAGAGAGAGCTAGAAACCCTGTAAAAATGTGTTGAGGAGAGAACGGTATGCAAAGGTGTACAATGATTATACACAACTTTTTAAAGAAATTTTGTTTTAAAGAGGAACAGAAAAAGAAATAGTTGCAGGAGCATAATCCTTGAGAAGATATTCATCCACACTGTAAACTATTCTATAGCCAATTTTTCCCCCGAAAACAGTTTATTCACAAAGGAGTATACGATTTAGTTACAAAAGAAAGGAAAGAAAAGAAATCCCATCCTGAGAAGATAAGAACATGAGACTGTCTACATATGAAAAATCAATGAAAGATTTGATCAATCATTTTGGTGTCTAACCCACAAACATTGGCATTAATGTAAAACATGGGGTCTTTGAGAACTGAGTTAGCCGATTCTGGGCTAAGTCAGTCTGATCAGCTATTGGTTGTACATTTCACTATCCTCCTTGAGTTTAATTCATGGTGGCAGGTAAAACTCTCCTTTGCGAAGTGGCCAGCTAGGGAAATCACTCTAGAAGGGAGGCAACTACAAACTTTTTGGAGAAGGCTAAGAAAAACAAACCTGGGGATGACATTGAAGGCTTTGAGAAATGGATAAATTATTGGTTCAAGAACACTGGCAATGCTATTCAAATGAGACCACTTGGGTTTGCACATGGAGATTACTGACAGACAAGACATTTCTTCATGTGCTAAAAAATAGCATCATCTACTCAAGAAAAAGAAAAAACAAAACAAAACAGAATGTCCTCATTTTACAGACAGTTCGTCCACCAGATTATCTGCTTTCTGCACATAGCAAACTAAATGTGTGCAGCTGTTTTCCCTTTTCTAACAGATACATAAGTTTTTGTTTTGTTTTGTTTTGTTTTGTCATAGCCAATTTTTAATAACATGGGTGTAATAGATGTTGTCAGTGCCTGCCCATAGCCCTGGAGCCTTACCATTTCACACTACTAGCCTGACTGCCTGCAACTCTGCCTGAGGGCTCTCTCCACCACCAGAGCCAGCTCTGCCCAAGTACAAGACAGGCCAGAAGTACCAGGAAATTAATGTTTCCCTCTGTCTCCTCCCCAGCAGCCTTCAGTCAATAGACTAACAGTAACTGGTGTATAAATACACCAAATTCACTCATTCCTCAGGCCAGTTAACTGTGAGGTTTGTGTCCCACACTATTACCTAAGTTTCCCCAGCAGGATTATGCTCCAAATCCATACTGGGAACGTGTTTGAAAATGTATCCTTTACTGGCTTCATTTCCTTTCCTGTCTCACTTCCCCACTCTATTGCCAGTATTTCCTGGGATCACCTCCCAAATAACCTATTGGCATAGGTTATTTTTGTCTTTAGGTTTAGTTTCAGGGGACACAAACTAAAACAACAGAAAATATTCATATAATGTCAAGAAACCATTATACCAATTATGTATAATAACTCATGAAACTGCCTTGGCCTGTATGGTTCAGTTGGTTGGGCATTGTCCCATTCAACAAAAGGTTGCTGCTTCGATTTCCAGTCAGGACACATGCCCAGCTTGTGGGCTCGATCCCTGGCAGGGGGGTGCAAGGGGCAACTGATCCATGTTTTATTCTCACATTGATGTTTTTCTCTCTCTCCCTCTCCCCTCCTCTTTCTCTAAAAATCAATTATTTAAAAAAAAAGAATGCATGAAACTAGGAAACATTGGAAGAAAATAAATATTCCAAAATAGTAACAGTGATTATTAGTTTCTGTATTGTGGGATTATGGGTGATTAAAAACCAAAACAAAACTTTTTTTTACTACAAGGGAAAAAAAGTTTTTAAATAAGAGTGTTTTAAAAAGAATATGTATTACAATATACAGATTAAAGCGGTTTTGTGAATTTCAGAAGTCAGAATTGAAAGAACAAAAACTTATTAAATGAAACACCATTGCTGATGTTAGCTTTCTCAGCAACATATAACAAATGAAGTACCAATATTCACATAAAAATATACCAAAAAATCCAACCTTACAAAAAAGATTAGAATCAGTCTAGAATTAAACTTCAGACCAAATGTTAAGTCATTTAAGGCAATTTTTGGCAAAACATGACATAGTTTTCATTCAGTAACAACAGTTATCCTTAAATTAATGTGTAAATGTACAATTTTATCATTTCACAAAATCCATGAAATACTACTGTTATAGATGCATTATCTTTTTACAGATAATAAAGTTTAGAGAGGTTTAGAGCAAGGCAAAGGAATTATACAAAATGGAAAGACAAACAAACAAGATTTGAACCTGGATATTGCTCCCAAAGCCCATGAACTTTCTGCCGCTTTGGGCTGCCTCTCTCTCCATCTTCAGGTTTTTTGGGGTTTTTCTGAGTCACCAACAGAAAGTCAAGGAATAGATACTGCACTCACATTTCTAACGTGCCTGATGTAATTTAGAATCATAAGTCTTGACCTATTGTATACAGACAGATTGCCAGAGCAAACAGTTGCCTCAAAGCTAGTTGAAATGGAGCCACCAAAGCCGTGTTGAGTAGAATGATTGGAACACTGTGTTCTCCAAACCTGGAATACAGATGTTATGATAAGAATGGCAAATAAATCAACTTGTCCAGCAGAGACATGGATTAAAAAAAAAAAAAAATCCAAGAAACCACAATTTTATAGAATATCAGACCTTAAAGGGCTAAAAATGGCACAAACTACATAATTACCTATTGTACAATAAACTTTTGGCCAGAATTAGATTCTTCATTCATACTTCACATGGAAACAACAGCTCTGATTTTCCTATCTAACTGCAGTATTTGCTGAATATATACTAGCTGCCATTACTCATTTTATGTACATGTAAAATGCAAATTAATCTTCAGGAGATAGAGGAGAAAGAATTTTGTTGGTTCAATTTTCAGTCATTAAAAATATAAGCTAATAAATGGATATCAGCGCAATACCCAGTTGGTATCCAGAGAGTTGGAGGTTTGGTTGGTGTGGGAGAAAAAACTACACATTTGGTGGCCAGATATATGAGAATCACAAAAACAAATACTGGGATTCCATTTACACGAAGTACCCAGAGTATTCAAGTTCAACAAGACAAAAAGGAGAATGATGGTCACCAGGGGCTGGTAGGGGTAGGGTTGGGGGAATGAGTACATTGACCTTAAATAAATTGACAGCCAGATATTTCTCCAGCAAAAAATGGGTTTATTTGGGAACAACAAATAATTCAGGACAATTTAATGGCAAACCACATGCAAGTCCAGAGAAACAACAGAGACACACTCTTCCATGGACTTGGGAGGGGCTACTGTACATGAAGAATCCATTGGCGGAAACTGAAAGTTGGAAGTATAGTGACTTTTCATTGGCTGACCTGTGGCAGTCCCCCACTGGCTGAGCTGTTACCCTGCAAGGAGGAATCTTTTCTTCCTCCTGCTGGAGAAGTAAAGTACTATCACTTCATGTTGGGGAGAGTAATGTGGTTTGAGTGAAACAAGGTGAGAATGCTCTCTTCTAGCCTTCGGATTCCATTTTAAATGAGGTTTCTGTTTATTAATTTTCACGGTACAGAGTGCCAGCTGGGGAAAGTGAAATAGTTCTGGAGATGGGTGGGGGTGACACTTGCATAACAATGTGAATACATTTCATGCAACAAAACAGTATACTTGAAAATGGTTAAAATGGTAAGTTTTAAGTTATGCATGTTTTACCATGCAGAGGAGGAAAAATAAATCATTTTTCTTCTACCCTTTTAGCTTATCTAGCTGGGGCCCTGGAAATTCAACTGATATAAGACAGATTAATGAGAGAGAAACAGTTTGTGAACATGTGCAGTGTGCATACATATGGGAGAGACTCAGGGATGAGTAACCCACAAGGGTTCTTAGAACGTGGGGTGGACTTCCAAACACACGGCGGCTAAATAGCATGTTATTAAACAATGAATGGGTTACCAATAAGATCAAGAAAGAAAGAAAAAACTTTCTGGAAACAAATGAGCACACAGCAACCCAAAATGTATGAGACGCAGCGAAAGCAGTCCTGAAAGGGAGGTTCATAGCTTGACAGGCCTACCTCAAAAAGCAAGAAAAATGTTTAGTAAACTATCTAACCCTACCACTTAAAGGATTAGAAAGCTCCCCTGTGAAGCCGTCTGGACCAAGGCTTTTGTTTGCTGGGAGTTTTTTGATCACTGCTTCAATTTCATCAGTTGTTATTAGCCTATTCAGGTTTTCTGATTCTTCCTGATTCAGTTTTGCATGATCTCACTCATATGTGGAATCTAATAAACAAAATAGACTGAAGAACAAAATAGATCCAGAGACACAGAAGCATGGAACAGACCGAAGAATCTCAGTGGGAAGGTGGCAGTGAGGGAGTGGGTGGGGAAAGATTAATCAAAGACCTTATATGCTTGTATGCATAACCCATGGACACAGACGATAGTGTGGTAAGGGCCTGGGGGGTGAAGGGCAGATGCAGGGTGGAGGGGATCAAAAGGGGAAAAAAAGGGGATATCTGTAATACTTTCAACAATAAAGATAAATTAAAAAATAAAAGACAGAAATAAACTCTGTCACATAATTCAAATACTGGAGATAACATCAACGGTAAGAGATGAGGATCCACTGGAATTAGCCAATACACTATATAAAACCATTAAAATATTTTTTTCCTGACATGTAATTGGTATGTCTTCCATTTTTCATCATGTATGCAAAATTTTATGGTAAAACTTACAAAAAGTTTCAATAAAGGAATTCTCTGAGGGGGAAACATAACTAAGGGTATATATAGTGTCTTAACAAAGAAATATAAATTTGCACCCAGCTGGCGTGGTTCATCAGTTGAGCATCAACCTATGAAACAGGAGATCTCAGTTCGATTCCCAGTCAGGGCACATGTCCAGGTTGCGGGCTGGATCCTTGGCAGGTAGCATGCAGGAGGCAGCCGATCAGTGACTCTCATCACTGATGTTTCTATCTCTCTCTCTCCCTCTCCCTTCCTCTCTCTGAAATCAATAAAGACATATTATATATATATATAAATTTGCAACGAAGGGATAAGACAAATGAAAGGGGGATTAGGTTTTTAGGAATGGCCGGCTGTGGAAAGGTAAATATGCTGGGGTAACTAATGGAAGATGTGTTATTTATCTTAGAGAAGCTCCAAGAAAACTTCTTTCTACCTCTATTGATTTTCATTTGCCTCCAGCTCAAAATAATCCTTATGCCAAAGTGACATTTTTGTGGGTGGCATATTTTGACTCTTTATAACTACAATTTTTTTAAAGTGTTATTTCCGAAAGCAAGAAAAGTAATGCCTCCCTCTGTCTCTTCTCCTCCTCCTTTTTTTATTTTCATTTTTAGAGAAAGAGGAAGAGAGAAGGGGAGAGAGAGAGAAACATCAATGCAAGAGCAAAACATTGATCAGCTGCCTCCTGTACACCCCCTACTGGGGATCAAGCCCACAACCCAGGGATGTGCCCCACCCGGGAATAGAACCAGCAACCTTTCGGTGCACAGGATAACACCCAACCAACTGAGCCACACCGACCAGGGCCTCCCTCTGTTTCTTAGAGTCTCAAAACCTAGGCTGTTTTATGTGCTCTCAGTGTGTAATATTTAATGGAGCAGTGTGGTGTTTATGATTTAGTGAAATGTGCCCAGTCATCTCCAGAATGCAGTAAGGGGGAGTCCATACTCTCCTCTGCCTGGACACCTCCCTTTCCTGCACCAGGGATCCTCCAGTAAAGCTCAAGGTTGAGATCACTAGGAGGAAGGCCCCTTCCTGCTCAGACCTCTGTTCCAGCTTGGGCTGGCCCAGCAGTTCTCTGGCTGCTGAGAAAAAGCTGGTGCTAACAAACCTATATAAACAGTAGGAAATTACAGAGATTTTGGCTCTAGGGAGTCAGTGTCCTGAATGTCCTAAAACAGGTTCTTCCCTCAGAATGATGGAGGAGGCCTGATCCTCTGCTTCTGGGGTTGCATCCAGAGATGAATGGATCCATTGTACAGAGATTTTGGATAAAGCTTTCCTCCCAGTCAATTTGGCCTCACACTCAAATAGGCCTGGGCACACAGCACAGTGTGAAAACCATAGGCATTTACTATCTTACCTCACAAACCCAACCACTCTCCATAATACTGGCCAAAATCTGAAAGGCTGGGTCTCGAATGTTCTAGATTCAGACCAGACTCACACTCCTCCCTTCCTCCACAGCAGAGACTTGAAACCACTCAAAAGAGAAAAATTCTAGTTAAACTTTACTACCTGAAATGAGGGTTTAGTCACTGTATGTAATAACTTACGTGGTTCTAAACTGAGCAATCAAGGTTACTTCAAGATAAATCATGTCACAGGACTCAGACACCTACTAGTCATACATTTATGTAATTAACAGACACAAGTCACATAGCTCTTCCCTGCACAATGGAGATAATTCCAAGGTAAACAGTCTCTCTCCCAGGATAATGGATCCTACCTATGTACCTAAAGACTAGCCTTGGCCCTGATGCAGGGCCAAGATGCCATCAGAAATAACTAATACATTAAATCAAACATGACCTGCCTGAAACAAAAATTCTGAGAAGAAATTTAAGGGCTTAAAGATAAGACAAAAGAGAGTTGACAGCTCAGAGAAGAAATGCAAAAACCTATGCTAAAATAATTAAAGCAGTTTTGTGATAGGCAGTTAGACAGACATGAGCAAAGCAAGGACGATGGGCCAGGTACAGAAGGTTACCAGGGTGGAAAGCCCTGGGTGCTTAGCAAAAGACAACTGTAGTGTGGGACCTTACCCCCAGGGTGACCTTTCCTCCCCTAGCATATTGCTGATCATGCTGTGTGGACCCCCTGACCTTCCCTCCATAAAGATAACATCTAGGCCTCCGTTGTATTTCAGCTCCAGGCCCCGAAATCAAAAAACTGGACAAGCAATACCAAGGTTGACCTCAGGAGCAGCTGCATTAAATAATGACCCCTTGCCCTGGTGCTGACCAATCAATCAGTGGAGACCCCAACCCTAAAAGGGCACACCTGGAAAGCTGCTGAATATTCTATTGAGATCTTTCCCTGGGACCTCCCCTAAAATCTCCACCCTAAACCCTTAGGACTGAGGACCCAGAGGCCGCTCCCTCCTGGGAGCACATCTGCTCCTTTCCCTCTCCCTTTCCTTTTCCCTTCCCTCTCCCCCCTCCAAGGCAGTTGCCATTACCTTCCTCACTCCCAGCCTCCTAGGCCCCTTCCTTTACCTTGTTTCCTAAGCCCATTTCTTCTACGAATTACTTTTTCTACCTCTGTGATTTTCGAAATAAACGTTCTCTTATAGTTGGAATCTTGGCTCTGAATTCTTTCCTAGCCGGAACTCGAGTACAAAGGTTGCTGAATCCAGGTCCAGTCTGACCCCACCAGTAAAACACCTGGTGCTGTTTCCAACACCTACAACAGTTTGGCACCAACAGAGCAATGAAATAAAATAGACTCCAATTCTGGACAACAATACATGAAGGAATATAGTGTATGAAAGAGGCAACAACTCAAACTATTGAAGAATGAATACATTTTTCAATAAATGATGCTAAGGTAACAAGCTATTTGGAAAAGACAAAATTTGATACATACATCACACCATACACCGAAAGAATATATGTGGATCTGTTGGGGAGAAAGAAATTTTCCTCTCCCATTCTAGGTTCTTCTGGTTGGTCTAAGAATTAAACTGAAAAATAGAAACAGACTCATAGTTGTCAGAGGTGGGGGGGGTAGGAGGATTGGGTGAAAAAGGTGAAGGAAAAAACAAAAACCACCTCATAGACAGATAGCAGTCTGGTTATTAGAGGGAATGGAGGTGAGGGAAGCAGGAGAGGTGATGAAAAGAGACATGCCTTGGGGTGGTGAACACACAATACAATATACAGTTGATGTATTATTGAATTCTACACCTTAAACCTATATAATTTTATTAACCAATGTAACCCCAATAAATTCAATTTAAAAAAAAAGGGGGGGGGCGGGAGACTGATTAACAGGAGAGAGTAACAATAAGAATATGGGGCCCAAGGGCAAAGTGGACAGTTGAGGCTTATTTGCCATCTTGAGCTAAGAATGAGACAGGCTAGGAAGCCAGAACAAGTGGAATAGGGAAACTCAGGCAGACTAAGCAGTTTACAGTGATCGAGCAAATCACAAAATCCTATCTTTTGTAACAAAGGACACTTAAGAGTAAATGGTTTATACTTCTCCCCAACCAGAGGCTAAATAGCTTAAATCACCCCACTCAGTGAGACAGATAGCATAAGTCCAATTAGTATCATTGGCCAACCACACCCAGGGACAGATGAAGTTAAAGGAATATATCTCATTTTGGCACATCAGCATAAAGCTGATGAATATTCTATTGAGATCCTCCCCAAGACTTCCCCTAAACCCCCAGCCTTTGTAAAGCCTCAAAACAAAGCCTGAGCATGTGCTCCCCCTGCCAGGAGCACACCCAAGCTTTCCCTTCCTCCTCTTCTTCCCCCACAGGCAGGCATCTCCTAAACTCTAAGGGATCCTATGAGGCTTGCAACCAGGGCAGCAATGGGCAGCGGCAGCTTGTCCCCAGCTCACCCCCGACCCAGTCCCCAAGGCCCCTTATCTCTGACTTCTTAGTGAGCCAAAGCAGCCCAGTCTAGGCTCATTTCCCCACCTAGTCCCTCTCCTGTTGCTTCTACCTGAGTCCCTTCCTTGTTTCATTGTCCCCAGCTTTAATAAATGTTCTCTAAAAATCACCTGGGACTTGTGGTGTGAAATCTTTCCTGCATGAAGTCAAGAACCCACATACTACCAGCCTTTCCTGGGCAGACCCACTCAGGGTCAGATCCCCTTTCTGGTTACAAGGAGACAAAGACAACTATTTGGGACTTCAAAGGGGAGGAAAGTAATCCACATAAAGATGCAAAAGCAAATGTTTGGTGAACAAATGTTTGCTAGGCCAAGAGATTGATCTCTAGGCCCTGCTGAGTCTCCCCCACCACACCTAGTTCTCATTATACTATAATTATCTATGGTGATAGCTCCCTTCCTGGAGCTGGGCCTATATCTAAACTCTTTTAGGCAGTATGGGGGAAGGTCAAAGTATCTTCCTGAGTCCATTGTTTCTTAATCTTTATTGCAGAGTCAGAGTTTAGGGTGGCAAATTTGCTTCCCTACAGAAAAAAGACTTAAATATTTTTTAAAAAAATTAATCTATGAAAATCCTAGAAATAAACATGGGTGATTTCTTTCTAATAAACTTGGCTCAGAGAAGACTTTCTAAAACAAACAAACAAACAAGCAAACAAAAAACATAAACCCAGACACCATTGAGAATAAGACTGTTAAATGGTTTCACTGCCAGCTGGCGTGGTTCAGAGGTTGAGCATCGACCTATGGTCCAGGAAATCGCGGTTTGATTCCAGGTCAGGGCACATAACCGGGTTGTGGGCTCGGTCCCCAGCAGGGGATGTGCAGGAGGCAGCCGATCAATGACTCCCTCTCATCATTGATGTTCCTATCTCTCCCTCTCCCTTCTTCTCTCTAAAATCAATAAAAAATATATACATTTTAAAATGGATTCACTGAAAATAGGTTCGGGGCAGGGCAAAAATCACACCAAAATATAAAAAGTAAAGGCAAGCTATGCTGCAGATAAAAGGCGTTATTCCTAATCCCCCCCACACACACACACACACTGATTTTTAGAGAGTGGGAGGGCAGGAGAGAGGGAGGAGAGAGAGAGAGAAACATGGATGTGAGAGAGACACATCAATTGGTTGCCTTTTGCATGTGCCCCTACTGGGGCCCCAGATCGAACCTGCAACCCAGGTACCTGCCCATGACCGGGAATCAAACCTGCAACCCTGGGGTGTGAGGACCAAAGCTCTAACCACTGAGAACACCGGTCAAGGCAGGGGTTATTCCTTTACTTTATAATGATATTGTAAAAGTTGGCAAGAAAAATACAACAACCCAAATGAAAATTAAACAAAAGATCCAGAAGGTTGTTCATTGGGGAGGGAATGCAAATTGCTTATTAACTAGAGAAAAGATGTTCCACCTTGTTCTTAATTAGGGGAATGCAAATTAGAACAACAATGAGATACAATTTTTCACTTCAGAGTGCAAAAGACCAAAAATGTATAGTGGTGACTAGGGTGTAGAAACAGGCACCTTTATATACCTTGGTGAAAATTTTTTTTTAAATATTATCAAAATTGTAATGGAACATGTGTTTCAAAGCAACAATGTACTTCCAGTATGTGTCTAAAGATATAGTCATGCATGTGTGTCGACTTTGCTGGAGAAAGATGTTATCACAGAATTGGTTGTAATAGAAAAGACTGCAAAAAATGTGTGTGTGTGCTCATCAACAGAGGGCTGGTTAAATAAATATGGGCATTATCAATACAGAAGACTACCAGGGAAACAAAATGAATGAGGTAAATCACTGTGTGCTGATATAGAAGGCTGTCCAAAATATATCACAAAATGAAAAAAGCAAGAGGGAGAATAGTATTATATATTCCCTTTGTAAAAAAAAAAAAAAAATACACAAAAACAGTAAGTACATCATCCGTGCACATATATGCATAAAGAACTTAACAACACAGCATTTGCTGCCTCTGAAGGGGGTCTAGGATGGGAGGGAAATTTACCTTTCCTTCAATAATTTCCTTTGGTGAACTCAGAAGGTCTAAAGTAAATAAATAATCTTTATTAACTTAGAATTGGGGACATGCTTTTGTAACCATTTTATAGCAACTATGTAAATAAGATTATTTTGATCATGCCTTTCTCAAAAATATGTGTATGGTAGGGGTTGGGGCAATAAGGTGGGTGGGGTGGGGTGGAAACACATGCCAAGAATACCAAAAAAAAAAAAAAAAGGGAATAATTATTTTGTTGCAAAATAAAGATAACTCCTAATTACACTTTATCTACATCCCACAAGATTTGACATGTAATATTTCACTTTTATTCAGATCTTATTTTAGGGATAAAATATATTTTGTGCAAAATGACTATGGCTACTGCTTTCTTTTAGGTAGTATTACCTGGTATGTGATTATTGTTTTTTTCTTTCAATTTAATGGCTCCTATGGTTTAGTTTTTCTCTTGTAAACAACATAAATCTTGCTTTTATTCATCCAACATGACAATTTCTTTCTCTTATTTGGTAAAATTAATCAATTTTAACTTATTTTGATAATTGATGTATTTGGACTTATTACAACCATCTTATTTTTCACTTTTAAAAATCCTGATTTTGCTGTGACATTTAAGAAGAAAAAGGAAACAAAATTATATGTGTACAATCCATGTGTACAATATTGTGAAAAACAGACCAGAAGGAAATATATCCAAGCATTAATGATGCAATGGTTTTTCTTAAAGAAGTGAAATTATGAGTGATTTCCTCTATTTTTTTCTATATTTTCTAAATTTTCCATGATGAGTAGAAATTATTTTTAGAGGAAAAATGTGACCAGCAAATTAAAATACATTTTATTTATATAATAAAACTGAGGATTAAGTTGAACAACACCGTTCCCAATGGCTATCCTTCCCTTCAACCTGTCCAGAGAACACTGGAGACTTCTAGGATGCATGTGCAAACTCATCAGTGCCTAGAATGAGCTTTCCTTTTATGTCCACAATTGGCAGTGTCCTCACCTAGCCCTTGACTCCACAGGGCGTGGGAGGAAAGGGGAGGGTCAAGTGTTGGTGTGTGCCCACCCCAAACACTCAGGACCTTATCCTGCTATTGAGTCTCCTAGGATATCAGCAGGATGTGGCCCCAAGGTTTTTCCTCCCTTGGTTTCCCCAAGCAAAAAATGCAGTCCTTTGTCTAGACAGAGCTTTGATGGATTATGGATACAACCATTTCAAAACTTTATCTGAACTAGATGAAAATGTTCTGCAGCCTCTTAAAATGTAATTTGTGGAGGTAATGTTTGTTCACTCTTGGTTCCTATCCTAGTGCAATTTGGCATCCAATACCTTTCAAAATGCTTAGTCTGAATTCAAGTTTGAAGTACTCTTTGTTTTTCATAAATATTTGGCACTCTTTGTAATGCCTTCTGACATTAGTCTATCTTTGGTTAATGGGAGTTATTAATCTAAAACTAAGAAGTCAAAATGAGAGGCAACAGGGTTAATTTGGAAACAAAAAGAATTGTGATTTGGGGATTACAGATTCAGGCAGAAGCCCAAATAATGTCCTGATTAAAGGGTGAAGGCAAGGGGTTTTCATGAGAAAAGGAAGGAAAATAATTACATGAACAGAAGAAAGAAATTTCTATTGTTGTTAACAAGCTGAGGGTTTTGGGGGTTTTTTTAGGTATATATGGCTGGTTACTGGTTCTACATTCCAAAAGAGAGTTTGTAATCATCAGTCCTTGTGGTCAGGCTGCCTGCTTTTCTATTAGCTTTGCAAACAGTTGTTTACAAGACAATGTTGGTTTGGCCCAGTTCATAGGCTATTTTAGCCAGCTCAAATATTCAAAGCTTTCCAGGAACAAGACATGCAAGTCAGTTCTTCTGGAATGGCTGCTCTGGCTTTGTTTTAAAATGATTCCACTTATGTCAACTTTTCACAGAATTTTTTATTTTTTCATGTGGTATAACGCTACCCGAGCTCTTAAAATCTAGGCTACACTGTACGAAATACAAAAATCTCAAGCATTTTTCAAATGAATTAAACAAAGGACCTAAAAACAAGCCAAAGCAAAGACAAGCAACATCTTTATTGTTTTAGAATGATACATATCTCCACCCAGGTCTGTTTTTTAAATCTTATTAAGTTCTAGACAGGACCAGCTACATAATTTGTAGGGCCCAGTACAAAATAAAAATGTGGGGCTCTTTGTTCAAAAATGAGTAAGACTTCCAGAACGATGACAGCAGAGCATTAAACTGATCTCAGGGCCCGTCTAAACATGGGCCTGTGCCAAGGAGCAAGTTGCATTCCCACAACGCCTGCATACTTCCAGTGGGTCTCTTCCCACATTAGAACATGGTCAAAATGCACTTACATCCTACATAAAATAAGGTTTTTTGTTGGAGCCATTTGTTGCAAGGGTTTTGCTTTTGAAATTATGTAGCTACAAGTAACACATTTATTTTGAGATTGGCTCTGATATCTCTATCTATAGAAAGCCACATAAATAGCATATGTTTAGGAATTCCTGTGCAGTGAGTAAATCAGACCTACTGTTTTCAATTACAAAACTTTTGTGAACACTAAAATTGGCAATGAATGGAATTGCCACTGGTTATATTGTATGAATGTTTAATTAAACAGTTCTAAATATCCATATTGCAGATTTCTTTTGATATTTTGAGGCTGAAAATTATTTTTTGGCCCTAAATATTGGTGTGGGCCCTTGAAATACTCAAGGTTCGATGTGACTAGACTGCTTAATGGGGGGGGAAATGGTGCTAAGCACCCCACTCTTATTCTGATCTATCCCCTTAAGAGAGCAGGCCAGTCTTTCCCAATGTATTCCCTAACACACACACACACACACACACACACACACACACACACACCCCGAGGGTCATTGATAAACACACAGGACTTTGGAGCTCTGTTTGGTATAGAGGATATTTAGGGCATTGTTTCTTCTGCTTTGTTTTCCTAAAGTTAGAGCTGAGTATTTTGGTGTCTAGGGAAGGCTTTGGGTGAAGAAAATTTTGCTTTATTTTGTGGTATAAAGGACTGAAATCTTTTTATCATTTAACATACTTAAATGAAATGCTATGAAGCACCATGTAGACATGTGGACAGCCTACTTTTCCTCATGTGATAGTCTTCTCACCACTTGATCCTATTAGAAGCTCATCTGGGCCTGGTTTGGGGAGTAAGGAATTGTCACTGTCAATTCCATCCCTCCTAGGCAGCATACATGGAAACACTATGGTAGACTAGAAAAAGTATGGCCTTGGAGCCAAAAAGATATGTTTTTAAATTTGAACTGGAACACTTTATTTGGTTTTCATGACCAGGTTGCTCTCTCAGAGAATGTTTCCTTACCTATAAAATGGAAATGTTAACATGTACCCCACAAGACTGTTATGAGAATTAAAAATTATATATATAAGGAGATATATATGTGTGTATAAACAAATTTGTGCATATCTAGACATATGTATGTCTATATATACACACATAAATTTGGCTTATAGTCACTAAATAAATAGCAGTTTCTACTATTGCTGTTGTTATTATAATTTTATTATTAATCACATAGAACGTGAATTATGGCAGACTCCCTAGAAAGGAAAAAAAAAAGACTCTGAAGAGAATTTTTAATTACTTACATTATCCTCAGAAAATTTGATTATTAATGTGTCAGTACAATCCAAACTTGGTCATGTGTCAATTAATTTTTCTTGTCTATACTAAGCATTTGTTGTGGATCCTGATTCCTTGCTTGATCAGAGAAGCAATGGATCTGCTTTAAAAGAGTTTATTTTCTAGTTGGGGACAAAGATAAACACTTAGAGAATAATGTAACCCAGGGTATAACTGAATATTAGGCCCTGCAGGGTAAGTGCTACCTACTATTGGGTTTTCACAAAGGAGATGATTGTCAGGGGCTCAGATACTCATAGAAGATTTCATAAATAAGGCATGTACTCATCACTATTAAAGGAATGAACTTTTGCCTTAGCTGGTTTTTCTCAATGGTTAGAGCACTGACCTGAGGACTGAAGGGTCCAGGGTTCAATTCCAGCCAAGGTCATGAACCTCCATTGCAGACTCCATCCCAGGCCCTGGTTGGGGTGCATGTGAGAAGAAACCAATCAATATGGCTCTCTCACATCGATGTTTCCCTCTCTCTTTCTCTCTCCTTTCCACTCTCTGAAAAGGAATGGAAAAAGTATTCTTGGGTGAGGGTTAAAAAAAAGAATGAACTTTCTTTGTATTCAAAGTTTTATATAATTTTAGAAAGTTATTTAACTCAATTCAGCCGTAGTTTTCTGTCTGCAAAATGGAGATGATGAGTCCTCCTGTATCAGACATAATGCTTTTAGCTGAAAATTAACTCAATTAATTGGCTTAAACAAAATGGAATATATTATCTTGAAAGGCACAGTTGTTATAAGGGTGGTTCAATACTATTTCTGGGGACCCAGATCCTTTCTGCTTTACTGCTTTGTCATCCTTGGAATGTCAGTTACCTTGCCTCTTTGTCACAAGAAAGCTGCGAAAGCTCCAAGCACTACAGCCTCTCACATCAATATGTAGAGGCAGAAAAAGAATGGAAAGAAAAGGACCTAGCATCTTTGACTTGTGTCTCTTTTTAAGAATAATAAGAACATTTCTCTGCCCGGCCAGGCATGGCTCAGTGGTTGAACATCGACCTGAGATCCAGGCGATCGGGGTTCGATTCCAGGTCAGGGCACATGCCCGGGTTGCCAGCTGGGCAGCCGATCAATGACTCTCTCATCATTGATGTTTCTGTCTCTCTCTTCCCCTCCTTTCCTCTCTCCGAAATCAATATATATTTAAAAAAAAAAAAAAAAGAACATTTCTCAGAAGTTTTCCCTGTTTACAGACTTAGCCTCACATCTCATTGATTAAAATTGGATCATACTCGGCAGGCGTGGCTCAGCAGTTGAGCATCGACCTATGATCTAGGAGATTGAGGTTTGATTCCCTGTCAGGGCACATGCCCGGGTTGTGGGCTCGATCAATGACTCTCTCATCATTGATGTTTCTATCTCTCTCTCTCCCTCGCCTTTCCTCTCTCTGAAATCAATAAAGATATATTGCCTGGCCGGGTGTGGCTCAGCAGTTGAGCGTTGACCTAGGATCCAGGTGATCAGGGTTCGATTCCCGGTCAGGGCACATGCCCGGGTTGCGGGCTGCAGCCGATCAATGGTTCTCTCATCATTGATGTTTCTATCTCTCTCTCCCTCTCCCTTCCTCTCTCTGAAATCAATAAAGATATATATTTTTTTTTAATTAAAAAAAAATTAAAATAAAGACATATTTTTTAAAAAAATGGATCACATGTTCCTTCCTAAATCAATCACTGGCAAGGGAATAGAATTCCAAAAAAGCTTAGATTCATCTCCTGATGTGGTTGTATCCACCTTTTCTAAATCATGAGATTGCATGGAGAACAAAAATTGGGGCTGAGCCCAGCAGAGAAGAAAGGTAACTCAGCAATGTTTTCTTTTCTGCCTTCTTGGCGAGATACCTGCCCAAGCTCTGCCAACTGGACTTACCCACAAAAGATTTTGACTCAGAAAATAATGATGCAAAGAGACAGTCCTGGCTGTACTTTATTCTGGCACAGGTAGTCCTACTACAGCAAGTTTTCAAAGGGATGGCAGTGATGGTTCTAACATCAGGGTCCAGGGTCCAGGAATGATGCAAGGGGCCATGTCTACGCCCAGCAGCAGCAGCAAGGGCACCGTCACACGCCCACTTGGGCAGCACAGTTTTGGACATATTTTCCTGTGGACATAGCCTCCAATCCTGATTATTCCTCCTTCTGGACATTCTGTGAACTATTCAAATGCTTTTAATAATTTTTTCATGCTTACGTCAGTGGGCTGGATTCTGTTCCTTGTAACTCGGACCTTGATTATCAGTGCCTTTCTGAGGGGCTAAGTTGTATTGCTATGTGTGAAAAGACCATGCAGAATGAGATGTCCCAGTGGAGGACTTCATTTCAGTGACACTATTTTATAGCTTAATTGGCCAAGAAATCCTCAGTTTGACCTTTAACTTTCTCGCTTGGAAAACTGAACTCAGAAGCTTCAATTCTTCTTTCAAGGGAGTTTTGCTTTAAATCCTGCAAAGGAACGAATGGTCTTGTGCATTGAGCAAAACAACTGCTTCTTCAGGGTTTGTAATGTGCCTCTCTGTCCCTCCCTCTCTCTCTCTCTCTCTCTCTCTCTCTCTCTCTCTCTCTCTCTCTCTGTGGTGGCCTCAGGGAGATCTCTCTTGGAAGGAGAAAGGGGAAGGTTTCATAGTGGAAAAGAAAGTTCCACAATGGCCAAAGACAAGCTTCCTGTCTCATAATAAAGCCTATTGGTTGTATTGTCCTAACATATGGGGTATTTGGGGCATCTCAGGATTGCTGAATCTGTGTATTTGCCAGTGTTTGGATGCTGTGGAGGAACATGTCATAGCACACACAGACTGAAGATGACTTGCTAATAACAGAGCAGGATAGAGATTTCTACTGACCATTGGTGCTCATATGTGAGTATTTTGGGCTGCCGTCTTGACTTGGCAACCTCGGGTGATTTTGACTGAACTTCACAAGAGTAAAAGGCAACCACACATCCATGAAGAAATACCATGTGGAATGATCACATGGACCTTTAAGAAGGTTTAGGGCTCCTGAAAGCCTTCAGGCACCTAGAGATGATTATGAGATGAACTATGGTTAAAGGGCCTATGCTACAGGAGCAATGTCATGAGTCTACAGATCTCTCCTGCAACTTCTCCTTGGCTCAGGCCCCTTTACCTGCTGCAGGGACATAGACTTTCCCCTGAAGTTACTTTCAGTTAGAGCTCAAATCCATTAAATCCATCACCTTTTTCTATCTTGGCCAATCCTGGTGATCATAACAGTATTTCTCATCTTAGTTCTCCTTCTGCTCCAGAGGCTCCACATGGAAAAACATAGTTCCTAAAACTATAGAACCACAAGACCACCCCTTAAATTAACTGTTTAGAGTTGTTCTCAGGTATGAGCACCTGACAAAGATCCACTTGCAACTTTGGGTGAAGTGCAGATGCTCCTCAACTTACGATGGGGTTACATCCCAATAAGTTGAACATATTATAAGTTGTGAATATATTTAACACGTCTAACCTACCAATATCATAGCTTAGCCTCGCCCCCCTTAAATGTGCTCAGAACACTTACATTAGCCTGCAGTTGGGAGATTATCTTGAGTTTCATCTCAAGAGTCCTTGCCATCCTATTCTTCTCATCAGAAGCAGGAGACACAGACGGGCACTTTGTAGGCATGATGGGATGTAAAATACAAAACACAATATCCAAGAAACTCTGGCAACGCCGTACAGGGTAGAGAATCGAACATTTATCTTCCTGACCGCGCGCCTGACCGGGAGCTGCGGCTTGCTGCCGCTGCCCAGCATCACTTGAGTGTCGTGCCACATATCAGTAGCCCAGGAGAAGATCAAAATTCAAAATGCAAAGTATGGTTTCTAATGAATGCATATTGCTTTCACACCTTGGTAAAGTCCAAAAATTGTAAGTTGAACCATCAGACTTTGGGGATTGTCTGTACTCGGTCTCGCTTTTTAAATTTGTGGTAACAGCTATATCTTCCTCTGGACAATGACATATATAGTGAGAGGTGCGGCCAGTGAGCATGAGGCATTGGTTTTGTTTGAATGTGCCCTGCTCTCATACAGAGGAAGCCTGATGCCCTTCTGTCCAGAATCCTATTCTCTGCCACCTGAGCTTAACGTCTAGTTCACAACCTTCCTCACACTCTCATATCTTATCCTTGAGTCACTGTTGGAATTAGTTTTCAAGGCCTGCACAATTTCTTTACTCTCAAGTAAAGAAAAAAAGGCAGCATTTTAATTTTCCTTCAAATCGAAGATCTGAAAATCAGAAGCAACTTGCCTTTGCTAATTTTCCCAACATATAAATGATTCCAAACTAAAAGTAAATGTTCATCTTGAAATTCTGAAGTATGCCATATTTTTAGGAGAACAATTTTGTGAAAGTTACAAGCAACCTGGATCATATAGGAAGTAAATATTATCTTAACATATTACTCACATTGTTCCAAAGATTTCAATCACCTGGGGATCTTGTTAGAATGTTGACTGATTCAGTAGGGTCGTGAGAGTCAGCATTCCTCACCCTCTCCCAGTTGAAGCAGTTGCTGCTGATTCACAGGCCACACAGGAGAGAGAGCATTTTATCTTAACTTTAATCATTATTTCAAATGCATTTTTAAAAGAACTCTCCAAAAATTAAAAATAGTAGCTAGTAATGTTTTCCTGTAGCTACTAGGATGTCTTATTATGTTTACAATATGCTAAGTTAATATTTTTGTCTCTGTAGTTACCAGCCTCTTGCTTAGATTAACAGTACTTATTAGCACAGGAATCCGGGAACTTTATCTGGTAAAGAAAACCTTTGTTTACTTGATCTCCAGAAGTCGGGCTGGAGCCAACATTTGTAGAGCTGATTTAGGTCTCCATGGCAATTTCAGAGCTTTGTTACTTTTGCTGCTAGATGGGATAGGAAGACTCCTGAAAAACATTAACTTTTTTAGGCAGCTTCTGTTTTGTTGCATTCCTCAGCTTCCAGCCTGATGTCCATATTTTGCTTAACAAGCTCACACAGGGCCAAGATGGACATTAAAGACCCTTTGTGGGCTAAATCCTATCTGGCAGCTTCTTAACTGTGGGTGTTGCTGTATCAGTGGATTCCTCTTCCCCTTCAGCAGTTTCTAATGGGATTTTCTGTCTCCTTGAACAACTTCTGAAGTTCTTGGGGCCTGTTTTCTGATCCCATGTGTCACAAGCTCATCTCTCTGTACCATCTCTCTTGTTTCCCTGAGCATCAGTGGGAATGGCCTGATATCTGGACCTGTCGTCTTACTGACAGGCAAGATGCCCTTATGTAAGAGCAGGAAGTCGTTTTTGCATGTCTGTAATGCCTTTGCCACTATGTCACCCTTCCTCCTATACCACGTGGCATGGAAGAAATAGGATGCCATGCAAAGTGCAAAAAGGAATGAAAGAATGGAATTCTTACATTTTTAGTTTGAAGGACACTGGTGCTGGCATAAAGAGGCTAATTATCAAGAATATTTAGTCCACCAAGTTTTCCTCCACATGAGAGAGATTAAAACCCAAACTGAGGGAGAGCAGAGATTTGGAAATAAGAGGCAGAGAGTAGAAGATTCCTGTCACTAATTGGCATCACCCCCAAACCTCTACGATGATGAAGGCAAGGAGAGGGGGATATGATAGAACCTCCTTCAAGTATGGCTCGTGCCTTGCCTCCTTATAGAAGCCAGTTTAGCTAACAGCTGTGTAGGGGAGACTCCCATGCCATCAGCGTGTGCTATGAGTAAAGTGGAAAAGCCCTGACTTCCCACTTGGGGTCTGGAAAATTCAGAGAGGGGAGGCAGCGGGTTTCCAGGGACTTGGGAGCCAGGATAGGAGAATGCCATAGAGCAAGATAAGACATTTACTATCTAGCTGGGGAGTGGATAAGGACCCGGTCACATCCTTCCTTTAAAATACCATAGCAGCCCGGCCGGGCATGGCTCAGCGGTTGAGCATCGACCTGGGATCCAGGTGATCAAGGTTTGATTCCCAGTCAGGGCACATACCCAGGTTGCGGGCTCGATCAATGACTCTCTCATCATTGATGTTTCTATCTCTCTCTCTCCCTCTCCTTTCCTCTCTCTGAAATCAATAAAGATATATATATATTAAAAAAATACCATAGCAGAGTTTATTTTAAAAACAAAATAAAGTTTAGCCCTCGCCGGGTTCTCAGTGGTTAGAGCATCGGCCTGCGGACTGAAGGGTCCTGGGTTCCACTCCGGCCAAGGGATCGTACCTCAGTTGCAGGCTCCACCCCAGTCAGGGCTCAAGCTGGAGGCAACCAATTGATGTTTCTCTCTCTCTCTCTCCCTCCCTCCCTTCCACTCTCTCTGAAAAAAGCAGTGGAAGAAATATCCTCAGGTGAGGGTTAAAAACCAAAACCAAAACCAAAATAAAGTTTAAAAAACAGCTACCGGGGAAAGCTGAAACACCACTTTGCTGAAGACTAAGGGACAATAATAGGAATATAACGAGAGCTCCCCTTAAATCTAGATAATCTGGTGTATAATCCGGTTGCACCTCCATTCCCTATTCCTCACCCTCCGCGTTACAGGCCCGTAGACGCTCTTTCCTTGCTGACGATGTCATCATTGCCCTTACCTGGCTCTCTCTGCACCCCAGTATCCAGGCCATTTCCTTTCCCTTTCAACTCGTGTCCAACCCTCTTCCTCAACTGAAGAGCACCAGGTATTACTGCTCATTTCAGGAGAAACGCCATCCCCTACCCAAAGGAGAAAAGAGCAAAACAGGCAAAAATATTTTATCAGAGCCTTCCTTGCATGGATCCGTCAGGCCCAGGGCAGGAGGAACCTGGTCTCTCTCTTTGTCAGAATTGTCTCCAGGGGTAACAAAGGAAAGAGTTATTAAAGGTGAGGGAGTCCCCTTATATTCTAGCAGGCCAGGAAGAAATCAAACCCTTTGCTGCCCAAGAATCAGGTGTGGTATCTCCTAGAGACCTAGATAATTGAGAAGCGCTGGGCTAGTTAAGGAAATTTTGTTTCTTAAATATGAATGTGGTCTGCATTGTTCCCTTGAAAAGGTATGTCTGCCCTTGGAAACCTGTTCACCTCCTGACAGAAGCCAGGGGAGTTTTATAGACGTACTAGTTCTCTCAGGTCAAAGACTTCAAAAAGCAGACCGTCAGAAACCTCTCACAGGTGGGATTCTTAAAGGAGACTCAGTGTCCTGGAGGCCCATACTCATATTAGACCCAGGAGGCAACAGATCGGAGCTTTTTTTTTTTTTTTCCAGAACCCCTTATCCTATTGACCTATGTCCCAAGGAACACCCACCGCTTCAAACTGACTTAGACTGGAGACTTGCAGGACTGGCTAGGGGAATGGAGAGTGATTCAGGAGACAAGAACTTCATGGGAATGAGGCTTTCCTATTTGGATGTGTTTCCCAAAGGAGATGGGTAGAGATTCCCGTGAAAAAGAGTTGAAGGAGGGCCTTCGATTAAATACCAAGGGCAAGGGGAATGTTGTTGGCACTAGGGAGTCCCCACAAAGAGATCTTTATGCAAAGGGCCTAATTCTTTTAGAATGTGGAAAAAGACAAGTTGTCAAAAGCTTTAGCCACTCCCTTCCACTGAAATACCCTTTTGAATTAATTCCAACCCTTGAGTTAACCAAATTAGGAGATCCCTCCTCAGTGTAGTGTTTCAGTTAGGGAGGCTGAAAGGACAAGATGGTGAAATGGAAAGGGGGAACAGTCTCCCCTCTCTGCTCACTGGCCTGCCTTATGATAAAAAATTTTAGTGGTACATACATATCATTCATTACCTACTTGCCTGGAAGTCATGGCCTAGGAAAGGTGACCTGAGATAAAGGTCTATGCCACTTCTTTTTCTTTATTTACTTTTTAAATTGATTTGAGAGAGAGAAAGGGGGAGAAAGAGAGACATCATTTGTTGCTCCACTTATTTATGCATTCATTGTTTGCTTCCTGCATGTGCCTTCACCCGGGATCGAACCTGCAACCTTGGCATTTCAGGACTATGCTCTAACCAACTGAGCTACCCGACCAGGGCTTGCTTCTTTTTCTTTCTCCTTTCTTTCTTTCTTTCTTTCTTTCTTTCTTTCTTTCTTTCTTTCTTTCTTTCTTCCTTCCTTCCTTCCTTCCTTCCTTCCTTCCTTCCTTCCTTCCTTCCTTCCTTCTTTCCTTCCTTCCTCTTTCCTTCCCTGTTTCACTCCCCCCCTCCTTCCTCTCCCTCCTCTCTATTTGTCTATTATCTATCTATCTATCTATCTATCTATCTATCTATCTATCTATCTATCTATCTATCTATCTATCTAATCTATCTATCATCATCTATCTATCATCTATCTATCATCTATCATCTCTATTTGTGTATGTATGTATCTATATATATATCTATTTATCTATGTATGTATGTATCTATCATCTATCTATCATCTATCTATATCTATCTATCTATCTATCTATCTATCTATCTATCTATCTATCTATCTATCTATCATCATCTATCTATCTATCATCTACCTACCTACCTACCATGGCTAAAATTTTAGCCAGATGGTATGACTCAATGGTTGGGAGACTTGTTATAGGAAAGATGTATGGATGAATGAATGGATCTTTAGTCATAGTCCCACAGTGAGATATTTTTCTCTCATGTGAATGCTCACTGGAAGTCCCTCACTGTATTCAAATCAGGTGTTTCCACTCCACAGCTCTTTGCTCAGCCTCTTTCTAGACTTGCTCAATGAGTTCATGAACAAAGTGGCAAAGGTGCTAGGGATGGAAGCCATGCCTGGGCTCAGTAACAGATTTCCTCTCACCAAGCTAAGTTGTCTGCTGTACTACCGAGTGTCCAGCTTGTCCACAGCAGCAGCAACCAATATGGTAGGTACCTCAACTTAGTACCATACCTTAGATATACAAAGCCCACCCCAGTTATCTTTGGCATGTTGACACCTTGGACCTTTCTATCATAGCTAGGGCAGCCATTTGTTCGCAGTAGAGTAGACACATTCTGCATTTGAATTTGATCCCATTGTGCACCATATTTGTACTAGCCCTACCACCTATGGGACCTACTGAATGCCTTATTCAAGGTCATGTATTCCATTCCCAAGTTGATTGTGGTCAAGAATCTTATTGATAGCAAAAGATGTAATGCAGCTGGCCTTAAAGAACAGATTGCTGAAAACTCAGTTATGTCCTCAGCTGGGAGACACCTTTACCCAGTTCTGTTGCCTTGACCTTGTGCATGAGCATTGGGCTGGAAATTCCCTATATGTTTCACTAGATTAGATCTAATTGCCCCAGGGTCATGACCTCCTTACTACATACTTTATTCTAATTTCACCCTACCATCACTCAGACCTTTTCTTACCTGGTGGCTTTGCTTCCCTTTGGGGGAGCAGGGGAGCACCATCAATCTATATTTTTACCTCCCCACCCCCACGCTGAGAACTGCTGCTGCTTCTAGCGTCCAGAACTGCAAGAGAATAATAACTTCAAATAATGGGGAAAGCTATGAAATAAATACAATAAATAAGATAGAGTCTCTCTTTATAAGGCCACCAGTCATTGGATTTAGGGCCCACATTAATCAAATATAACCTCAACTTGATTGCATGTGCAAAGACCCTATTTCCAAATAAGGTCACATTCACAGATGAGGGCTGAAGTGTTTGAACTTCAATATTCTTTTTTGGGGGCTGGGTGGACACACAATTCAACCCATAACTGGGAAAGATAACATCTCTGTAAAGATATGTAAACAAGATACAAGTGATAAACCATATTAAGCAATCCTACTGTAGTTTAGAAACCAAGTTGTACTAGCTCTCATAAACAAACAAACCCAGTGTAAACTAAGGTGTTTTCATTTGGTGAAATAAATATCTTATAATTGGTATAAATGGTGCTAGAAATAGACCCTCATTGGTGAATCAGTGGTATTCAAACTATATGAGTAGACTAGCATATTTTAGACAGGATCATGTAAACCATACCTTACGTGAACGGGGTATAAATAAGACTTTGAAAAATGTCTCCTCTATTCTTTTGGGATGGGTCCCAAGGCATGGTTCTAGAATGGTCTTGTGTGTCCAGAATGCCTTATCTGTCTCAAGTCAGCCTTTCAATTAAAGGGTAGTCAGAGCATTTACAAGAACAGAGAACTGGGATTTCATGGAGTTTACAGAACAAGTTAGGTGGACTGTTTTTATGCTTGCTTGCTCATAAATGTTTGCCTAATAAGTGACTCTATTTGTGGCAGAATTCCATCTGAAATCAGTTGTCATTAAAATTCAATAGCAAGGTTGTGGGGGAGTAGTTAGCCTTTGTCTACTTCTTAACTTTTGGCAGCTACAGAAGCTACCAAAAAGAATCTAATAGCTGTGCACAACCAAACTGCCTTGGTCAGTTTTCAATACTATGGGAACAGTGAAAGGCAAGGCATGGACAGTTACTGAGGCTGCATTCTAGTGGCTCAGGGGATCTCCACTGGCCCTGACCCCAGCCTTCATTCTGAACTTTATTTGGGCCTGATTCTGAACATTTCTGACCTCACCCTGGATCTACATTTTCATCATTTCTTTGGGCCCTTTCGATTGATGCCTTGGGTTGTGCTGTCTGCCCCTTCTTTTATTTTAATTTCCTTTCAGATGTTGCCTCCTGGCACATCTTGGCTCCAAGGGCTGCTGCTGAAATCAAGTCCTGTCCACCCAGGAGCTTAACCCTGGTCGCAAGAATCCCACCTGAGACCAGTGTCCCTACTTCACTTTCTGGTCAGATCATTTGGACGTTTTTACAGAGTCATAGGAAACCTTAAAGTCAGTTCCTATTCCAGTTGTTATATATCCCACATTAGTAGTCAGTGTATTACGACGCATTCATTAACTTGAATTTCAAATTGAATTGAGAAAACCAAGAGGGACTGACTTTAAATTGTAATCAAAAGTTTACTGAGGAAGGGCACGGATTGAAAGGCCCTGTGATCTGTAGCTACACACTGGGATCTGAATAGTTATTTTAGTCTGAGCCAAGATACAAGACTTTATATTTGCCCTGGAGTTCACCCCACTTGGAATTTAGAACCAAACTAAGTCAGAAATTACAGAAAAGAAGCTACTCCAGCAAGATCTACATTATGTTTCCCTTTGAAAATTCAAAAGTAAGGGTGACTTAGCAAAAACATTTTGATGAAAGACTTTTTTTTGTAAGTGATCAGTACTTAATGGTTTATAGTGCATTAATAGATTAAATCACCGTCTTCTATAAAGTATCATTAGAAAGCCAACACCATTCAAAGAAGACAAATCATGACCCAACATCAAATATATAAATGAGGATGTAAAATAGAAACAGCATTACTAAATGTAGGCAAGACTATTTTGCAGATTTCATGAACTGTGAATTCTTTAATACCTGAAAATAGAACCTGGTGACCCTGTGTCACTAAAGGGGCCAAAGACAGATCCTCAAGGTTGGGATTAACCTTGGACTGGGGACTAAGGATCTGTCACAAGGGCCACAGAGTGAAACCTGATTCCTCCTATTATTTCAAAAAGACCCTGTACAATTCTCCCTTAGGGAGGTTCAAAGATCTGCCCTCCAAGTCATGTTGGCTGTTTGCCTTTCTACCACCCCTCCCTGCCTGGAGAAATTAAGGACAGCCTCAGAAGTGCCAGACTTTACAAGAGGGTGATTTGAGGGAGGGTTTAAAGGGGAAGGAGGGGACCCATATTTTGCCTGGGCAATAGAGGAAGGGTTTATGGAAATATTGGTCGCAATAAGGGCCCCAAAGAGAGTGACTGCGTGGGGTCCCACCTGAGAATTGAGTCAAGTCCTGGAATGTCCAGGAGGAGGTGGTGGAGATGGTGAGGGTGGTGGGAGAGGCCTAAAGGGTAGAGAACAGAGTGGGAAACACTGATCACTGGCCCCAGAGCTAAAGCATTGAGGGACAAAGGCCATCGTGTGCATGGGGAAGTTTGCTCTTCTGGGAGAGAGAATCCAGGTGCACAACCTTTGTGTGGATCGAGAAGGGTATGCAGAATGCAGCATGGTAGAGTGGTGCAATGCAGATGGGACACCAGCCCAGCCGTTAGTACCTCTGTCTGGTTCCTTGGAGGCTACACTGACCTTGAAAGTAAAGTGTTGCACTCCCTGAAATACATCAGGCAACCACCTCCTGAGTGAGTTCTGGCAGAGAATTAAGGCACCAACAGAGGGGTGGTTCTCCCAAACCCTGAGTGAGTTTTTTCTGAAACTGCTGTCTTAGAAGAACAACAAATATGTTTTTGACAAGAGGCTAGACACTGGCACAACACCCCTGAGAGACAGTAGCTGACACCTTGACCACAGGGAGAAAGCCAAGGCCACTCATGAGCATGTGTGACACTGCCCAGGAATACCCACTGAAGCTTAGAGAAGGCAGGGTTCCATTGATCTTACAAATGGGGCTAAGCCAGGGACTGTTACTAGGTTTCCATCACCTAACTTTATCTCTAAGCCAATGTGGCCAGAAAAACAGCTAAGTGAGCCTGTACCTCTTCCACTCTCTTAGTTTGACATCCACAGCTCGGTGACAGCAGTGACCCAGGCTTTTGATACTAGAGGAACAGCTCTGGGAAGTGTGCAAGGAACATGCTTCCAAAGTAGATCCTGGCATTGGGCATTTGATTATCCCCAAACTCTAGGACATTATAAGAATCCCAACTGTGGGGACAAGACCGCGTGGTTAACTTGTTAGAGGGTACAGCTGTCATTTCTTTTGACCATAACAATTCACACTATGAGGAAAATATTGGACATTCCCTTCTCTGTTGTAGGCATCTCAAACTCCTGAACTTGTTTTCTTACCACCAAACTGGAGGCCATTCTTGACCAATCTCTCTCTCTCTCCCCCTCTCTATTTCTGAACTGGTCTCCTAATAACTGAGATTCTATGGCAGTTATCTTTGACACGTGTTTATCCCCTCTCCCTTTAGTCAAGCAAGTAGTCTGTTTATTTCCCCTTGGCAAATCTTTACATCCAATCTTTTCCCATCCCCTGGCCACCACTGTATTAAGCCCTTCAGTCAGATTTAACTAACAGTCTACATACCAACCACCATATTATGTCTTAGAGATAAAAGGAAATCCAAGATTGAGTCCTTGTGATCAAGTTGTCATTGTGTTTTGGGCAACACATAAAGCTGGGAAAACCTGCATCGTTTTGGTAAAACAGATTCTGAATGTGTTGCCTGAAAAGTTGTTTTTGCTTGGTCTGGTTTTATTTTTTCCACAATCAGTACTTTGACGGGATGCTGCCTACTATCCTCAAGCCTTTCCTCAAGGAAGTACCCAACAAAAACACGAACAAAAACAAAAAATCTCTATGCAGTCATGCACTGCCTTTCTGCGAAATGCATCCTCAGGTGATTCTTTTTGCGAACATCATAGAACGCGATTTCACATACCTAGACGGTATTGCCACTACTGTAGTTGTATGTGCTGCATTTTTATATGATTGGCAGCCTGTAGGTTTGTTTACACCAGCATTATCACAAATGTGCCAGTACTTATAGTGTAAGCCCAGACAGTTAGCTTTTCTTTTTGCAAAGCAATTGCCTGACTTAACCTTAAAATTTTTATTGAATTTATTGGGGTGACATTGGTTAATAAAATTATATAGGTTTCAATTCTATAATACATCTTCTATATATTATATTGTATCCTTCTAACATCATTTATTCTCCCCTTTACCTTCTTCCTCCCCCCCACCCTTCTTTCCCTCTGGTAGTCATCACACTATTGTCTGTGTCTTTGAGTTTGTTTGTTTTTTATGCTCAATCCCTTCACCTTTTCACCACAACTTTTTTATCTACTCATCTACTGATGGGCACTTGAGCTGCTTACAAGTCTTGGCTATTTGTAAATAACACTGCAATAAACATAGGGGTGCATATATTCTTTTGAATTACTGTTTTGTTTTTTGGATATATTCCCAGAAGTGGGATTGCTGGGTCATAAGGCAGTTCTGTTTTTAATTTTTTAAGAAAACTCCATACTATTTTTTGCAGTGGCTGCCCCAGTCTGCATTCCCACCAGCACTGCATGACGTTGCCCTTTTCTCCACATTCTGGCCAGCACTTGTTGCTTGTTGATGTATTGATGGCAGCCATTCTGACAGTGTGAGGTGATATCTCATTGTGGTTTTAATTTGCATCTCTCTGATGATTAGTGACTTTGAGCATCTTTTCATATGTTTATTGGCATCTGCATGTCCTCTTTGGAGAAGTGTCTATTCAGGTCCTCTGTCCACTTTAAAATAAATACGTTTTTATTTACTTTAGAGAGAGAAAGGGAGAGGGATAGAGAGAGAGAAACATCAATCAGCTGCCTCCTGCACCCCCCTCTCTGGGGATCCAGTCCCACAACCCAGGCATGTGCCCTGACCAGGAATCAAACGGGTGACCTCTTTGTTCATGGGTCGGCGCTTAAGCACTGAACCACACCGGATGGGCCCTTTGCCCATTTTTTAATTGGATTGTTTGTTTGTTTTTGGCGCTGAGTTTTCTAAGTTCTTTATATATTTTGGATATTAACCCCTTATTAGATGTATTATTGATGAATATGTTCTCCCATTCGGTGGGTTGTCTTTTCATTTTGTTGAAGAGCAAAAGCTTTGTAGTTTGATGTAGTCCTTTGATTGTGGAGACAACCACTTCAAAGAGGTGTCCACTTACATGATAGCTGTCTAACCAGACAGGATTAGATAAAGAGCCAGGCCCCCTCCCCCACTGAGGCTACTTGGTGTTAGAGATCTTGTTTGATTTCATAACTGACCACTTGGCTACTTGCTATTTTTCTCTTCCTGAGCTTTAAATTTCCACTCTTCTGTTTTAAGTTCACCAATAAAGAGTAAGCCCGAAAACCCTAGACCCCAACCCTGGACCCCAATTAAAGCAGAATCCCAGGCCCAGGCCTGTTCTCTCTCCTTCTCCACCGCTCCCCTCCCCATACATTCCCCCTGAGACTTCATTGTGTGCTGCCTGACTTGCTCTGTACACTTTAGGGCCTGTAGGTACTAAAACCTTTCTTTCTTCAAAGTTTCCTAATGTTTATTGCTGTAGGGTAATTGTAACTAGAACCACAAGGGTGGGTCCAGTTGTACCACTGGTTTAGAAAGGGGAGATGTCTGTGGGAAGCTCACCGGGGCCCAGGTGAGCGCCCCCAGGAATTTCTAGCCAAGAGCATTACTACGGACAGGCTGAGAATAGCAGGAAACAGTAATGTGTTGTGCTAAAACTTTACAGGGCTACATCATCACTAGGTGACAGAAAATGTTCAGCTCCATTATAATCTTATGGGACCACTGTTGTATATGACGTCTGTCGTTGACCAAAATGTTATGCGGCACATGGCTGTACTGGTGGCTCACTTACTTTATCTCAGGTAATGATCTAAGTGCTTAACAAAAATTAGCTCATTATAAATGTAGCTACCAACGCTTTGAGGTAATTACTATGATTGCTTCCATTATACAGACAAGAAAACGAGGCACAGAGAACTTAAGCAAATTCCCCCAAAACTTTTATGACTTGTAAGTGGCAAAACCAGCATTCAAATCTATGTGAATTCCTGAATCCAGGTCCTAGGTTCTGCTACACCAACTTATTAGACTGAGACATATAGTAAAAAAATATATTTTGCATTGTGACCCACACTATCTTGACTTTTCAGATGAAAAAAAACATACATAGAAGGTTTAAGAAAATTTGTGAGGTAAAGGGGAGAGCTAGGATTTAAACACAGAAATCTGGCTTCAGAATCTGTGCTCTTATATCAACCTGTATCATACAGTATGAACTTAATGGTCATTTTTAATATTCATCTTAGTTTAGATTGTAGGATAGTTGCTTTGGCTTTGCTGTTTTTAGTTTTCTGGGATGGGAAACAATAGACATCTCCCCTGAATTGCCACAAAGGTGGTTTGGTATCATGGAGACAAAGATGGGCACACTCTGTACTCAAAACAATCCCATTTTTCTCTTTGTTGAACCAGCTGTGAATTCTAACAGAATGGCCACTAAATGCATTTTGCCTTAATTATCAAGTTTCAAAGCAGTAAGCTGCATGGGTGTGGGGGCTCAACTTCTTGGTTTTCCGTTTCTCAAGAGTCAGTGCCCTTTCTTGCCTGACGTCCCAGTCTGACTTGTTCTTCTCTCAAGGATAAATCCAGTCCCTGGATATTTTGGAACTAGAAAACTGTCAAAGTTATGTTATATTTCTGAAAATCTAATTTTATTCAAAGGCAATAATAGGCAAAAAATTCTTCCCCAGAATCGTTTTGGGCTTCTTTTTTAGAATAGCCACCACCAACACCTGTTTCTCTAACGTTAAGGTAATTTCTTAGGATTGCTAGGGATCTGGAAAGAAATAAGTGAGACCAAAAGGTAAATGGTAAAACAATTTCCCCAACTAAGCATCTTTCTTTATTATTTAGGGATGATTCCTTAATCAAAAATAAGATTGTTCTTATGGGCTTATTCTCCCTCTCTTAGAGTTTCAGAAGCAGAAAATCTTCCCTACTCCCACCCACCAACCCCAGGAAGCACATGTGACTGAATTTATCAATCAAAATGTTCCCACTGATCTAGGTAACATCACATGGCATCCCATGGGGACAGAAAAAACTTTGGCAGCTGTATAGTCTGAAGCTTCAAGAACCGTGCAGAGGAGGGCAAGAAAATAAGGAGTGACTCTCTGGTTCGGAGATACTCTGGGTGGGTAAAGGCTAGGTTGCCTGCTAGGTTTGGAGAGAGAAAGATATCGATGGGGCAGCTTTTTTAGCTAAATGGCTTAACCTTGAGCCAGTCACTTGATGTTTCCGGTTTCATTTTCTCCCTAGCTACAGACACAAATCAGCTCAGTTGCATTGCTTTGATAATGAAACGTATGGAAGCTTGAACTTAAAATCTGTATTCTTCACCCACAAAATTAAATCAGTACTCTGTATTTTTTTAAACTAATTGACACTGATCCCCTACCTGCTCACCTCCAAGGCTAATGTTTAACATTTTATTGCTTCTGTTATTACAGTACTTAAGTTATGAAACTTGCCTGTGTATTGGCTTAGCAAATAGCAGCTGGGTACATGAAGACCAACTGTGCAATATTCATTAGAAACTGAGTAGATACAAAAATAGACAAGAATTGGGACTTTCCCAAACAAACAAAAATCCCTGACTAGTTTAACTTTAATAATCCATTTTAGACTTGTTCTCTGTTAATCATTTACTACTTTGTGAGTTCTGTTACTTAATTTTTTAAAATCTATCCTTTCAGTTGTCTGAGATCAAAGGGATGAGCAATGGGGTGAATGTCTTTACTTCTTCCTTGACCCCTCAGGCACCACTGTGCTTTAAGGTTATGAGTCTAGGGAGGGAAATAATTCCTGGTTGTTGTCTTCAGAGCTTAAAAGTACATTAGAGTGATAGGCTACGTTTCTAGAAAGATAAACATATGTCAAGTACCAAAGGCTGGAAGAGACAGAAAGAGCAGGAGCAATTTACGTGAAGGAGCCATCACCATCACCATCACCATCACTGTCACTTCCAATTTAGGAAAAAATCATGTACACCCATCCATACGACCTGCTTCATCAAATCCAAGTACAAACATTGTCACCCCACTTTCATTTTTCCAATGAAACACTTGAGTACCCACATTCCCCACTCACACAGAATGCAGTGTGGCCCCTGTTCTTGGAGAATCATCACATACACTTTCCTCTACCTGCAGTCGCAGTGTTTTAAAAACCTGGGTCTCACTCTGTCTTCCTCAGTGCAGAAGAATGGTTTTGAAAATACAGAGTCATGTTTTTCTGGACCGGATAGTGACTGTTGCAGTATTTGGTACCAGGAATTGTAACACACACATGCACATACACACACACACTCAAGATGGGAACCTGAGATTGGTCATTAAACTGATTGGGCTGTAATACACCAATGACCTCATGGCTGATGAACATAGGACATAGTAGTCTATGACATGCAGTGGCAAACAGATGCTTAATTTATGGCTTGTGGTTGCCTACGATGAAGTCCTTTTCGAAGACAAGGCTTGGGGACACAGAGTGGTTATTGAATTTAACATTTCTGTTGGGAATAATGGTGCAAGGACCACGAGGCTGGATGGCTACTTCTGACTGCACTGAAGAGCCTTAAAGAAAAAAACAAACAAAAACAAACTCAGGACTTTAAATACTCAGCTTAAGGCAGTAAGAGAATCTGAGAACTTTCATGATGGTCCTGAAAGACTCACTGATCTCCTGGAGCCAGGACTGATACAGACCTACATCTGGATGGTGTGGGCTACAGAATTACAAAAGAAACTGATTTAGTGGCCTCTCCAGTTTTCTGATGTGAACCTAGAGCATTAATTGAGAAGAACTGGGACTCTGAGAATCCAAATGGGGACATTTGTGTGGATTTGGACAAATGAAAAAACTTGTGAAACAACAAAGGTCCCTATGTTGCCATTACAAGTAGAATCACTCTCTTCTCCACATCCAAGGAAACCAGGCTCCACTTCCCGGTGGAAAACACCCTGTTGGGTTGGAGCGCTGTTCTAGAGGATGAGGCATATGCTTTGAAATGTATGAAATTAGAGAACTAAGGGAGAATAGGTAAACGGTAATTCTTAAAGAGAAATTGACTGAGAACTGTCCAGAATTGAAGAAAATTAGGAGCCTCCATCTCAAATAGGATAAAAACCTGACAATAAATTGTAAGCATAGTGTTTTCTACTTATCATATATGTAAATATGTATTATATTATTACATTCATCATTCTATACTTAGAAGTTTTTCAGATTGAACAAGAAACAGCATCTAAATATATAAGAAATCCACTTTAAACATCAAAGATTTAACGTGAAGGTAAATGATATAGTAAGAAAACCTTTCCCCAAATAAAGTTGAAATAACAATATTAAATGTTCTGGACTGAACGTTTGTGTCCCCTCAAATCTTTATGTTGAAGCCCTAACCCCCAATATGACTATTTGGAGGCAGGGCCTTCACAGAGGTAATTAAAGCCAAATGAGGTAATAAGGGTAAGGCCTTGATCCGATAGGATTTATGCCCTTAAAAGAAGAAAGAGGCCACAGCTATCTCCCTTGCTGGGAGCACACACTGAAGAGAGGTCTCATAAGCACCTAGAGAGAAGGCAGCCATCTGCCAGCCAGAAAGACTGCTCACCAGACATCAACCAAGCCGGCACTCTGATCCCAAACTCCCAGCCTCCAGGACTGTGAGCCAATAAGTTTCTATTGTCTAATCCATCCAACGTATGGGATTTTGCTCCGGCAGCCCAAGCTGACAATACATTAATACACAGCAGATAAATGGCGAATAGAAATGTTATTGAGAATAAAGTGGATCAATATCACAGGTTTAAAAACAGCACAACCCCGAATCTGAATGCATCTAATGATTCAGCATGAACACATAAATCAAAGTGTACAGGATCACAATGACATGGAGGCATGGATGAGACTGATGAATGGCAGAGGGGTGGAGGGGGAGAGAGCAACCCAAGCAAAGAACTTATACGCATATATGCACAACCCAAGGACAAGGACAATGGTAGGGAGAGGTACTGGGGAGGGGGATGGGACGGGGTGGAACGGGTCGTTGGGGAGAAAAAGGGACATCTGTAATATTTTAAACAAAAACAAAACAAAACAAAACAAAATGGGGTGACATCTTCAAAGTATTGAAATAAGAATGTCAATCCAGACTTCTACACTTAGAATCATTGTCAAAAATAAAGACAAAATAAAAAAATTTTTCAGACAATAAAAAGTATATAGAATCAAACTATCATTTGATAAATACACACATATAATTAGAGATTTTAATGCATTCCCCTTAGAAACTCTAGATCAAATTCAAAATTAATATGCATGTAAAATTAGCACACTTGATCTAATAGATATAGAGAACTCCATTCCCAACAAACAGAGAATTAAGTGCCTATGAATCATTTTAAGGAGTTTATTAGGCCACAAAAGGATTAAAAGAATTGATATCATATATAAAACTTTATTTTACCATGATGTAAACTTAAAAATAAATGGAAAGAAATAACCCCCAAAGACATATAGTGGGAAACCAAAACTGGTTCTTTGAAAAAGATAACAGCATAGGTAAAGGTCTGGCAAAATCATTCAGGGGGGAAAAAAAAACCAAAAGCAAAAACCAGATAAAGGGAGAGAAGGAAAGAATTTAAATTTAAGATTAACATAGGATGTGTAAAAAAACCATAATAGAATATCCTAAAACAATTTAATGCAATGAAAACCAACCAGCAGTGTATTTTAATAATGCACAGTAAGTTTACTTTAACAATCCAAAGATGGTTTAATACCAGAAGATATAATTCATCTATAACAAATATAAGGAGAAAATCTACATGATTATATCAATAGGTTATAATATCATTTGATAACATTCAATACCAATGCACAATTAAGTTTCCTCGCTCCACCCAAAAATGTAAACTATGATTAGAGTGGAAATCCCTTAATCTAGTAAAGAGAACCTACAGGAAACATATATGAAATATCATATTTTAGTTAGAAATTAGAAAATGTCTCTTCAAAATCAGGAACTAGATAAGGAGGTCCATTATCACCACTTCTACATTTTTTCATTTTTATTTTTTATTTTTACTCCTCACCTGAGGATATTTTTTCCATTGCTTTTCAGAGAGAGTGGAAGGGAGAGAGAGAGAGAGAGAGAGAAACATTGATGTGAGAGAGACACACCGATTGGTTGCCTCCCACACTCACCCCCACTGGGGCCTGGGATGGAGCCTGTAACTAAGGTATGTGCCCTTGGCCAGAATTGAACCCGGGACCCTTCAGTCCATGGGTCGACGCTCGAACCACTGAGCCATACTGGCCAGGGCTCACCACTTCTGTTGAATATTTCTGTCTTCCTCCTGAATAGCACAAGGGCTTTAAAATCCTTTAATTCAGAGAGTCAGAGATGGCTTAGCATTCCCAGAACATTCTTCCAAATATACTTTAGTATATAAAAAAAAACAGACTCCAAAAGGAAGGTGTGAGATTTAAGAAGCAAAAAAGGTCAATAAAATTGTGCAATATTTTAGAAATGTGGGTAGCATTATATTACAATGCTAAAGCTTTGGAAATTTATTCAACTTACTCTTTTTTATTCTTTTCTATTCAACCAACATTGTTCTTATCCTATTATGAGAAGTATGTGTTTAAACTTTTATCATGGAAATTTTTAAACATACCTAAAAATAGAAATAGTACAATGAATCTCCATGAAACAAGCTTCAATAATTGCTAAGATTTTGTCCATCTTGTTTCATTAAATTCTCCACTGCTGCTGGGGTGACTCCAGTATTTAACGTAGTGCCAGATAAATGTAATTTCACCCAAAGATACTCCAATATACATCTCTAAGAGATAAAGACTTTTTAAAAAGATAATCACAGTACCTTTATCACATTTAATAATCACCCTAACATTATCTAATACCCAGTCATCCTGGAGCTGACTTTGGTAGAGGCCAATACTGTAGATATATATTCAGTATTATATTCTCAAGAATATCTTGAGAAACCTTGTCAGGTGCCTGCTAAAACTTGAGTAAAAGATCTCTCTACAGTTTTCATCTAATCTACCAACCTTTATAAATGAACAAATTTAAGTCAGCATTACATTTCTATATTTATTAAACCAAAGAAGTCCCCATGATCACTGCTTCCTTTTCTAAATCTTCACAAGCCATCAGCTTAGTAATGCACTTTGGAATTTTACATGATGGCAGTTACTGGAATGATTTATTTCTTCCCTTTGAATCATTGGATAAATAGCTTCAATCTTATCTTGATATCCCTCCTTTTAATGTTCTTATTATGCAATAGCCTAATGAGATAGCTTTTCACCAACATCTAAAGTAGGAAATTAAAAATAATTCTGAGCCTGGTCGGTGTTCCTCAGTGGTTGAGTGTGTGGATCCACGAACCAAGAGCTCTGAGGTTCGATTCATGGTCAGGGCACATGCTTGGGTTCCAGGCTCCATTCCCAGGAGGCAGCTGATCGATGTTTCTCTCTCTCCCTCTCTCTCTAAAAATCAATAAAAAATCTTTTAAAAAATGCTTTTGAAGAGAGGTGTGAACATACCAAAGGCCTAGCATGGTGGGAGGGGCTACCAGATGGAGGTTGTGACCACCAAAGGCAATCTTCCCTACCTGTCCCCATTGTGGGGGACCTGGTTCTGGTGCAAATCCTCTGACGTTTGCCTTTGCTGCATACTATTTGCCCCATACCCCAGTTTAAAAGCTGAGAAACTTACTAAATTTTTTAAAAGCTGAGAGAAGTAACAAATCGATCTGTCAGACCCTCACGCCACGTCCATCCTCAGCTCCTCTCCTTGCCCTTGTGGGTAAAGTCATTCAATTACTGAGGGATACCCTTTTAAACAACATATAAGTTCGCTTAAGGAAGATTTTGGCTCTGAGATAGAACTCTGGGGAGACCTAAATGGATTTAAGAGGAAAGTGTGAGGGCAGTTTCAAGGGCAGAGCGGACTAGGAGGGTTGAGAAGAGGGAGCAGGGGCAGGGGGAAGATGGGCTGTGAGGAGGGAGGATGCTCATTCAGACTCTTTTCATCACCTTCCTTATCTCTCAGTCCTGAGCTCACTTGAAACGCAGGGGGCCGGTTGCGCAGACATGGCAAGCCTTCTCTTGGCCTCAGCCCAGCTCCTCTGTGGGAGGTGAGTGAAGGATTCACTGTGGTCGTAAATGCATGCCCAGCAATGCCTCCCCTCCAGGTGCAGGCACAGCCCTTCACCAGGTCTGCAAGGACAGTCTCTCCATTCTAGACCTGGGAGGCACTTTGCTGCACCTACCAACAATGTCCTTGACACGTTCCCCTGTGACCTGCAGGGCAAGTTCTTAATTCATTTGATCTGCTTCCCCAGGGAGCTGCCCAGAGTGGCTTTTTGTCTAACCTGAGTTCTCCAAGAGATGTCTCTACCTTGACAAACTCTCCCCGAGCCAGCTTGGGCAAAGGCCAAAGGGGACTTCAATTAATTCCATCCTTTCCTTGTACTGGTTTTATCATAGAAATCAAGACCTCTTTTCCATAGGGAAATTGGGAGCTCTCTTATTATGAATGAAAACAGAAGAGCCTTGTTAACAACACCAGTTCTTAATTACCTGATATTTGTTTTGTGGCTTGGCAAGCTTTCCTGGCCTGAAAGAGAAGGGGGGAAAAAGACGTCTTTGCAAAAGGCCAAAAAAAAAAAAAAAAAAAAAAAAAGCACAGCGCTCTTAAAAGCACAGTGTTCCTAATAGTTTCTTTGATATACACTTATTGTTAACGCCGGTCTTCTTATGCATGGAATCCGGCTTTGTGGGTCTCCTAGTGTTGAACTGAACAAATTCAGGACCCAAAACTCCGGATGCAAGTGATTTGAGTGAACAGAATAGGGGCTTGTTTTCTTCCTACTATTTGGTATTTTCTCTGCCATCTAGAAAAATGTTTTAAACAACTGAGCTAGAAATGTCAGGACTCACATCCTGGAGTCCCTCTGGCACAGCAAGACATGTAGATGTCCCCCCCAAACTGCCTCGTACCTCCTCTGATGTGACCCAATTCCTCATCCTCATGGCCCCAAACCCATCCATTAGTTCCCTGGAACATCTGCTCTGTATCCAGCGAATGTCCATACAATCCCACCTTTTCTTCTGCAGGGTCCCCTCCTCCTTCCCCAACATGTACTTCCCCATCATTCTCGGCAGAGGTTCTCTTTATTTTCACACACGCCGTTTATCTAAGTGGGTTCCGCGCCTTCTCCCAGCCTTCCAGACCTTTCTCCTTTTTCTCGCCAAATGATCTGGGCTGACCTGGTGCTCAGGCCACTGCTCGCTCCTTCTCTTCCACTTTCTACTATCAAACAACTTCTTACTCACCGGCCCCTAGTCACTAAAGAGAAACTCCTGACTCAGTCTTTCCACTCCCATTACTCTCTGCATTTACACACCACCCCCTTCTTTCCTTAACTATCTCATCTACATGAACCTTTTCCTCCACTCTGTCGATCTCAGCCACCCAATCTCAGTGCCAAACCCTAGATCTTGTCATCACCAGAAAGTATGTCCCCTCCAAAATCTCAAATTCAGAATTCCCTTCTCTAAACCTATCTCCTATCCTTTCTGCTTATTAGCTCCAAGATGCCCAAGGGAACAACTGTTTGGCCCCATTGAGACCCCTATCCGTGGATCCCATCATCTCCAGTCTCCAGTGTCCGTACAGATTCCATGGCCTAGAATTACAATCACTCCTTGGCAAACACCTGCAACTTTCTTTCCCTCAGCTGGACCGTCTGGAAAAAACCCAGCTCTAGATAGTGGCAGCCCCACCTCCTCCTGCGTGCAGCTGAGCATTGCTGAAGAATTCACCCACCTGGGCAAACGGATCTTATTTTGAGATGTTATCACAAACCTTAAATGGATTTTAAGGAGCTAGAAATTGTACTGTGCTTCACAAATAAGTTCACTCTTTCATTCCCTAAAAAAACTACCTCAGGCCTTCTCTTCTCTTCTTAAGCCATAGCGCACACACGCGCGCACACACACACACACACACACGCACACACACACACACACACACACACACACACCCCTGCCTCCCCAGTCATGATGCCTGCAATACACTTTTCAAAACTTCAGTATAATTAGCGTTATCTTATTTGTGTGCCTGTCAGTTTAAGCTTTCATGCTAAGTATGATTAGGAACATGCCATCTCCTGGTCAAGGAGCCCAGCCTGGGTATGCCGGGCACGGGGAATCCCTCTAGGGGTGTGGTGCAGGTGCCGCCAGAAGCAGGTACAGCCTTGAGGCCTCGAGGCCCTGCCAGAGTCACTGCCACACCCCTTGTGGTGCCTGTGTTGACTTTGGTGTGGATCTACCTGTCATCCGGAGACTTCTCACCTGTGAGACCTCCCATTCTCTCTCTCTCCATAAATCTCTCTGTATGTCCTATTGATCAAAAGGTTTGGGAGAACCACAGAAGGCAGAGAACCATGTCTCTGCTGATAAATGAAAATTGCATCAATTTCCTTGTGCTTGCCATAAAAAGTACCAACACTTGGATGGCTTAAAACAATAGAAATTTATTTTCTTACAGTTCTGGAGGCTAGAAGTCTAAAATTGAGGTGCCAGCATGGTGGGGGCTGGGAGTGGGAGGCATCTGGCTTACCCTGACCTTGTGTAATTTCTTTGAATCTCAGCTTACCCTTATCTAGTGCAAGAAACCTAAATTGGGCACACCCCTTTCCCAGATTCCCTGACAAAGGCCCATGGCTCCCAAAATGCTCCCAAGATGAATCTCACCCCTAAGACTTTTCAAAGTTTGGCTTCTACAGTTTTGCCCAATCTCTCTTCTGCGTCACCAAATTCTTCCTTTTTACTGAGTCATTGCCATCAGCGTATCAACAGGCAGAAGTTTTGCTCATCTTAAAACCTTGAGGGTATTATGTCAGTGAAATACATCAGACAGATTAAGACAAACACGATGTGATCTCACTTACATGTGGAATCTTTAAAAAACAACAGACTAAACTCATAGATAGAGAACAAATTTGGTGGTTGTTAGAGGAAGAGGCAGAACAGTGAGCAAAATGGGCCTCAGGTGGTCAAAAGTACTTCCAGTTACAAAGCACGCCCTGGTGATGTGATGCCCGTCATGGTGACTATAGTAACTAGCACTGGATTGTGCGTTTGAAAGTTGCTAAGAGAGTAGATTATTACAAGAAAAATTTTTTTAACTCTGTATGGTGATGGCTGTTCACTCGACTTATGGTATTGATCATTTTGCAATATATACAAATATTGAATCACTGTGTTGTACACCTGAAACTAATACAATGTTATATGCCAATTATATTTCAATTCAAAACAAAACTCTTTTAAACACACCATCCCCTTCGGTCACTGCCTTAGGCCTGTTTCTTCTAGAAAAGCATTTCAAAAAACTGTCCACACTTACTCTTCAACTCCTTCAACTTTTAGTCGTTCGATACCAACTCGCCTCAGTCTGCCTTCTGCCTCCACAATGGCCCCAAGCCCACATTTGTAAAAATCACCAGGGGCTTCCATGTTCTAAATCCAGTAGATAATTACTAGTCCTCACATGTTGGACTCTTCACGGGACTCGCCGCCTTAGCCTACAGGATCTGCTGGAATGCTCTCCTCTCCTCGCTTTCCCTTCGGCTCCGGTCAGTCTCTTCAGAAGGAAGCCCTGACACCTTTTCTGAGCTCTGCACATTGATATCCAACTGACCATTTGACCTGTCCTCTGGGACGTAGCATGGGCATTTCAGCCTTCTTACGTCCAAATCTGTGTCTTTGCTCTCTCCTCCAAAACGTGTTCTCTGCCTTTCATCCTCTTATCCTGAGGCTGCACGGCCACATGCCCAGATATGCATTCCCGGAACACTGTAGTGATTACTGACACTGTCTCCTCTAGTCCATTTCCAAATCCAAAAGTTTCTACCACCAAGCAATTTCTTAATTTTCTCTCTCTTCCTTTGCCACCACATAGTTTAGGCTACAGAGCTACATCAGCCTCCTAAAAAAGCCTTGCTTAACTATCAGTTACAGAGGGTTTTCAAAACCCCAAGAGATTTGTTTTGGCCAGAATTTGAAGAGCTTACGATAATACCACTATTTGGAATTTGGAATTTGAAGGAAGGAAGGATTAAATGCAATTGTGATTCATTCAACAATTCCTAGTTAAGCTCCTTTAAAACATATTTTAAACACACATACACCCGCAAAGACACAGAGACACAGCTGTGTATTACAGGTACGGTTTTCATCGGACAAACTGTTTAAGAGGGAGAGTTCTGGCTGTGCTGGACTGGAAGGGAGAGGAAGTAGTTCTGGGCTTTCTCAGGTGATCTGGGGGGGCCCACCCCCACCCCCACCCCAGCAGGGGTCTTGGGATTCTGGCATCGGGAAGCTGGAGCCCAGGCCCAAGGGCAAACTAGAGAATAGAGCTCTTGCCATCCACCTGTGCCCTGACCTCCAGGTAATTCTCCACCAAAACCCAGAGTATATTTGGAGATGGTGGTGAAGCGTAGGAAGGAAAGATTTCTTTTGCTTCCTACATGAATTACTGTAATTTGATACGGCTTTTCTGTTGCCTCCACCAGACAAAGAAAGGATGAAGCTCTCTAGTGAGCACGGCAGTGCTTATAGCTGAGTTAGTAAGTATCTTGAAGTATAAAAATTGGCACCCTTTTATTTTGGAAGGAATGTAATATCTGTCCGAAACCACAGCTTTTGTCCAAAATGAATGACACCTCAGAATGTCAACCAAATTATCGCTACAATTAGGTTTTCTTATGAGTCTCTACTTCTGATGGTTATTGCAGCCTACGATACTGTTAAGGGTAAACAAAAATATTTTTAAATTAACTTTAAAATGGGAAGGGAATCTCTAAAGGAGCCACACTGAGAAGCCAATTGTTTCCTTGCCCTTGCGCACACGTGTGAAGGCCATGCCAGGTGTGACTCGTGGACTTTGTTCTTCTGCTTCGTTTCCTCCCTCTTCTTCAAAACAAATAAATTATTAAGCTGATAACCTGAAACTTCGCCCCTCCAGCAACTCTCTATTCTCTTTTATAAGAGATTAATGAGTGTGGCATGTGACTGGGGGAGGGGAGCAAAGCCCAATCTTCAGCAGTTTGGGGCTGTTCCTGGGGAACGAGCACTCACCTTGGCAGGACATTTCTCCGGCAGTGTTGCTGACAGGTGGGGGGGTGCATACGTTTCAGGGACTTTATCAGCTGGCTGTGGATAAGTCAGTCGGATGGATTAGGCTTTCATTTCCCTTTTATTCAAAATGAGAAATAATAGAGATAACTGAGTTAAAAAATCTTTTGTGTATACCAATCTCACTGGTGTGTCCCCATCAACAAACACGATATAGTCTTGAATTTCTACCACGTTCTAGGCCCCCACATGAGTACTGTGTGCTTAGTGAGTTCAGGGTGCTGTGCTTTGTGCTGAACAGCATCATTCTGTTTATTCTCCCCCCTCCCCAAAAAAAAGACCTACCCTGAGCAAGTCTTACTTTCTCAATAAGAAAGCTACAGCTTGAAGTGCCTAAGACCACGGAGGCTGGGAAGGTGGTAGAGCTGGGATTAGAAAGCAAGCTATTTGATCCCAAAGTCTACATTCTTAACCACTACTGTACATCACCTCCCTGTTCTCAGCCTTCATTCACTTCCTTGGGTTCATCATGATGTTCACGTCCCTTCTCAGAGTCACCACCTCTCCACCTGACCTACCTGCGGCCAACCCAAGCTTGCAGAAGAGCCTGACTCCGCAGCAGCCAGTGTCGTACAGGTGCATGGCGCCATCTCGTGGCCAAATTAGGCAATGGTTGGGATCAACACTACCTCTGTTTGGGACGTATCAGTGGTTTATTTTGGGTGACAACATTACATCTGTTTGGGACATATCATTGGTTTATTTTGGGTGACAACAGAGATCACTGTTTTGTTTTGTTTCGTTTGCTTTTGTTTAAACAGAGCAACATTAATTCACATCGGCTTAAAGAAATTCATGTTTCTATTTTTACTGACTCATGGCAGAAACAAGGAGTGCACATGTTAATACCAATAGAAATAGAAAAGGGGCCCGGCGGGGCGTGGCTCAGTGGCTGAGCATCGACCTAGGATCCAGGCGTTTGGGGTTCGATTCCCGGTCAGGGCACATGCCCGGGTTGCGGGCTGCAGCCGATCCATGACTCTCGCATCATTGATGTTTCTATCTCTCTCTCTCCCCCTCCTTTCCTCTCTCTGAAATCAATAAAGATATATTTTAAAAAGAAAGAAATAGAAAAGGGGAGGATTGCAGGAACAAGAATGAATTGCAAGAAACATTTTATTGTTAACAGTACAGATGCGTCTTTTTCAGTATTGTTCAATGGCACAGAAGAACAACCAGGCATGGGTGGAGTACTGTGATAATAGCACTTTTCAGAAGTATACAGCATTGTGAAAACAGACCTCCATATATACGTGTGTGTGTGTATGTATATGTATATATATGTATATATATAGTCCACATTTCAATAAATCAATAAATGTCAAATGTGAGACAGTAATATCAAAACCCAGTTACACACTGCTCGTCCTTACTGGAACGCCTGGTAGTGTTCCGTGACGCCTCTGTGGAAGTTAGGATTGACTTTCCTGCCTGGTATAAATTCGAGACAACATGAAGGTGCTTTTTTTCTCCCCAAACCTCTGCTACATGACTGTGAATGTTGGGAATTTTTTTGATAGAGACCAAAGCCTGCCTGTCAAGTATTACAATGTGTGCTTGCTGTATCATTTGGCAACAGTCAACTGTGCTGGCGAAGACAAGAAAAATAGGCAGGATGGATGAAACTCACAAGTGGTGCTGTGTGCTCAGCTCAAGAAAAGGGAGAGGAAGCGCAGAGCGGCTCAGCAGGCTACTGGCAAGCTGCAGCTGTGGCCCGGGGTGTGTGACCCCGTGTCTGTCTGATAAAGCAGGTGGTGTGTTGGCCTTCTGTTGGGCCCCGTGCTTGAATTACACTTGTCCTCACATCCATGCTGCTAGTAGGCTGATGAAGGGAAGAGAGAGGGAGAGAGAGAGACGGGGAGGGAAGACACATGAACTTTGCATGATTCAGGCAGGGTGGCCCTTATATTCCCCTCGCACCCTATCCTAAGCCTGTGTGCCTTTTGGATCTTGGTACTTTCTGTTCCATGGCCCATGGGGGCTTCTGCCTCAGCAGAGCTCTAAGAGGCTAACATCACATCCAAGTAATTTTCTACACAGGTATATAAGGGTAAGTCATTGGGGCACCAGAATTTCTACGTAGGGTGGACTAAGAGACAATTTGTTGGAAAAGACGCTAGGAGACTATCTTGAAGCTGCATCTTTTTAGCAAAACACATTTTATTTAGAGTGATGGAGGTAAGTGGGGGCAGATTTAAACCATTAGTCACTGAGCTGGAAACATCCCTGGGCATTACACATACAGACCTAAATCTAGAGTAGCCTGCAGATGATAGCAGCCCCCTCTTGAGAGCAGCTTGGCGCTGAGGGGCGTAAGGAGAGAAGGGAGTCGATGGGGAGCCACCAACAGGAAGGGAAGGGTAAGGAAAAGATGGCCAGAGTTAGGCTGGGAACCCAGAAAAGGCAAAAATCGCAAACTAATTCACAACCTGGACTCATGTGGGTCCTGCTACACATTTGGCAAGTTTTATAAAAGAAAAATGTGCTGGGCCTCTGAGGTAGCAGTTTAAAAATTCACACCCTCTCCCAGGTTGTAACGGACATCCTACACGGGTGCTGGTGGACATGCCGTGGCACCCCTGTTTCTATCACACCTGCCAAGTTCCTGGGGGTGTCTAAGAGCTCACCCTTGACTTGCTGTGTGCCGGTGCCCAGCACACTCCATCTGCGAGGTTCAATCAACTCTCCTGCAAAGGATCCACAGGCTTAAAAATCCAGTGCTTCTCAGCTCAGCCATCAGTGTGAGGAGTCAGGGCACCAGAAAGCTGTTAGGCCGTGTTACAAACAGAGAGAAATCTCCCAGAGAGCAGTTCCTTTTTTTAAAATTAAATTTATTGGGGTGACATTGGTCAATAAGAGTGTACAATTATATGATGCATCATCTGTATACTGCACTGTGTGCTCACCACTTAGAGTCAAGTCTTCTGTCACCACCTATTTGACCCCTTTGCCCCTTACTACTCCCCCCCTTCCCTCTGGTAACCATCACACTGTTGTCTGTGTCTGTGAGTTTTTGTTTTTCTTGTTTGTTCATTTGTTGCTTTCGGTTTTATATCCCACACATGACTGAAACCACATGGTTCTTAACTTTTTCTGATTTCTTTCACTTAGCATGATATTCTGAAGACCCACCCATGTTGTCACAAATGGCAGTATTCCATCTTTTCTTAGGGCTGAGTATTTGTGTATATGAACTACATCTTTTTTATCCAATCGTCTATCGAAGGACACTTCAGTTGTTTCCATGTCTTGGCCACCATAAGTAATGCTGCAATGAACATGGGGGTGAACATATCTTTGTAAATAAAGGTTTTCCAGTTTTTCAGGTAGATACCCAGAAGAGGGGTTGCTGGGCCATATGGTAACTCAATTTTTAATGTTTTGAGGAGCCTCCATTCTGTTTTCCACAGTGGCTGTACCAGTTCACATTCCCACCAGCAGTGAGTGAGGGCTCCTTTTTCTCCACAGTCTCTCCAACACTTATTACCAGTCTTGTTGATAACAGACATTCTAGCAGATGTGAGGTGGTATTTCGTTGTGGTTTTGATTTGTATTTCCCTCATAGCTAGTGAAGTTGAGCATCTTTTCATGTATCTGTTGGCCATTTGTCTATCTTCCTGGGAGGGGAGTCTATTCCAGTCCAACCACAGAGCTGTTGTGAAGCCCTTCCATGCCCCTGGGGAAAGTGCACACAGAGACCAGGCTCCTGATCATACCGGCCCCCACAGGAGGCTTCTGGTACAGATGAGAGGTTTGCCTGGATTGCTCTGTGTTCATTGGACCCTGGTGGTGTCTCTGATCTACCAGCCAGATAGGGCCCAATGTGAAGGTAGAGAGGAGGCTGCTTGTATGATATAACTAGGGGTAGGTTGGGGAGGGGAGAGCGCCAACAGTGAGCATTATTGGGTATCAATTACATGCCAAGCACCATGTGTGCTTTTCACATGCGCTTATTAATTATACTCCATGAAAGATCTGATTTTCCCAGCTTCATGCACAAAGGCACTCCACTGAATGAATAAATGAATCATCTCAAGAACGCTGAGAAGTTTGTATTTTCATCCCCACTTTAAAGAATTTAAATAGTTTTGATAATGAAACTGATCTGTATCGTTAAAAGTTGGGAGAGTGGTGATTAATGGTGTGGAGTAGAAACTGGGAGAACATGGTGGGTGGTGCTTGTGGGGTGCTCTGGTTAAATGTTCTGGTTATATGGTGCTCAGTGTGTGAAAACTCAGCAAACAGCACACTTTCTAATAGTATTTAGACTTTAGCAAAAAGGTAAAAAAAATAATTAAACATGGAATTACCATATGATCAGCAATTCCACTTCTAGGTATGTACCCAAAAGCATTGAAAGCAGGATCCCGAAGAGATACTTGTACACCCATGTCCATTGTGTGTTACTCACAGTGACCAAAATGTGGAAGCTCCCATTGTCCATTGACAGGTGAACGGACAAACGAATGTGTTGTATCCATCCATACAACAAAATATTATCCAGCCTTAAAAATGGAAATAAATTCTGGAACATGATACAGTGTGGGTGAACTTTGAGGACATTATAAGCCAGACACAAATGGACAAATACACTATATTTTCACTTCTATGAGACACCTAAAGTAGTCAAATTCAAGCTAGAAGATAGAAGGTGGGGTTGCCGGGGCTGGAGGGCGAGGCAGTGTTATTGTGGAATGGGTGCCGAGTTTCAGTTTGCGAAGATGCAGAAATTCTGGAGAAGGTTGGTGGCGATGGTGGCGCAACAGTGTAAAAGTACTTAATGCCACAGAATGGTACACTTAAAAATGGTTAAAATGGTAAATTTTATGTTACCACAATTTTCTTTAAGAGCTGAAAATAAATAGACTGCCTTAGATCACACCTTTTAGTAAGCGTGACGCCAACCTAGCTTTGCCTGGCTCCAAAGGCCCTGCCTGTCTCTCACCACCACCAGCCCTCGCTCCTTAAAGTCAGCACCTGCTAGCAGCCCTCCACCGGAGCAGAGGCTGGCAAAGCTGCATCTGGCACCGCCTCCTCTTCGCTCGGCATTCCCAGGCCTCTTGCTCAGAGTCCAATGCTACACGTGGTTTGACAATGAGACCAGCCTCCAATTCCAACCCAGCTCCATATAAAATAGAAGTATGTTTTTAAATTCTAGGTCGAGCTTTCAATCACTACAACATAATCAAGAAAAGGCAGTTCCGGCACCAAATGATGATATGGTTACGAAGTTATCATCAAAAATCCTGTCTAGTATTTAATGAAACTCATATTAATACAGAAAGATATGTGGAGATAGGATGAGATTTTTGACAAGTAATCCGGAGATAGGCTTCATTTTAGGAGGCGCTGTTAAGTGTGGTATGAAATATTGAACCAGCATAAGCATTTGCTTAGAAAGATCTTTAATCTTCCTGAAGAATTCAGAAAGTTTCTCAAGGAAAGGAAGGGAGGTTTTCTGTGAGCTGGCAACCTGACACTAGAACACACCGTCACTCACATTGTTTCTCCGCCTCTACAGGTAGGTGTAGACACTACATACGGTTCTGGAGTAATCTCTCTAGGCCTTTCTCCTAGTGGGGTGAGATGGAGGGGTCGGCCTGAGACAAGTAAGGTCCAATGATGTGTTAACCCATGACAATTAAGAAGGAAAAGGTCTGGAGTTTGCTAAAAACAAACAAAACTTCATCCCAGACCCATATAGAGAATCAAGGAATCAGACGCCTGGGCCAGATAACCAATGTCCATGAAAAAGGACAATTTCAAAAGAGACTTGGAATTAGGAGGCAAATGCTAAATACGAATGGGCAGGTCATTAATGAAGATTAGAGCGAAGCAGTTCCCTGAATGAGGGCAGCTGGAGTTCCCCTGGCAAGCACGTTACCCGTTCGCAGTAGTGTGGCGTGTTACGCGTCAGACACTCTCTTGTACGTGTGCTGTATTTCACAATAAGGAGAAGAAACGGTGCACTGCATGAGCATAAGCATTGGGGCTGGGAGTGTTTATGACTGTTCTGTGTACTCCTCCCCACTGCGTTTGATCTTGTCCATGCTGCGGCTCAGGAGCTGGAGATGAGGCTGGTTGATGTTGTAATGTTCCGCCTCCTTTGCAGTTGAGGGTGATTATGTTAATGCTGCGGTTTGGGGATGAAAGTCCGAGGTGTCAGCTTAGCTCCAGGCTCCCACGCACCCTCCAGGGATGCTCAGGAGGAATGTCCCCAAAGGGTCTCCATACTGTGCATTTGAGGGCAGATTTGGGCAACATCAAATATCAAGAGAACCAGCACAGCTCACACTTGTCTGGACCTAATGAAGGATCCTGCCTGACTCTATGGCAAACAAGAGTGCTTGGAACAACTGCTCCTAATTTTGTTTGTTTATAAGTAGAAAGACATGAGTCTTTCCATCCTGGGTAAAAGCTAAATCAAGCAATTCGATTCACTGCTCATGGTGGCAACTGACCAACTTCAAAGGAGGAGTAAGAACTGGGCGAACACAATGGCTTTCTGGAAAATCCAGTCCAAATCCATCAATCTGAACTTTCTCGTTCATGCTATGTGCGTAGTATCATGCGTCATATTATTTGTTGAATAAGTGACAAATAATTCAACAGTACTTTTTTTTTTTTTTTATCCCACCACAATCCTGGATTGGGTTGCTTTGTTAATTTATCCCAGCACTGATTGCTTTAGGAGACCTCTATTCAATTTACCACCTATAATGAGTCCATTATATTTGCTCTGAAAGCCACTTTAAAATGAGTGTGCCAAAGTGAAAACACATTTGGCAAGGCAATCCATTTTATAATTTCCTGCAGTAAAACTATTATCATGGCTGTGGTTACATTAGTGTAATATCAGAGAAGTACATGTGGGATAGCAATGCCTCCTGATTTTAGATAACTTTCAGTGACACTGAATAAATAATATAGTTATTGTTAATGACTATTTTCTCTAAGGGAGACATAGGAACTTGGGAAATAACTCTTTATCACCACCCCTGCCCTCATTTCTCCAGTGCCAACAACTTGCTATTTCCCAGTCAGACTTTGTGATGGGCACACAATGCAGTGTGCAGGCAATGTTTTATTGAGTCATATACTTGAAACCTATACAGTTTTACGAACCAATATCACCCCAATAAATTCAATTAAAAAAGAATATCTGATGTCTGTGATATCTTACCCAAAGGGTTTAAAAGATTAATTTTTACCTAAGTCCAAATATAATCAAAAGAATAATTATTAAAGGTAATTCAAGATTTATGAATGAGCCTAGCTGGGCATGGCTCAGTGGCTGAGCATCAACCTATGATCCAGGAGATCACGGTTTGATTCCTGGTCAGGGCACATGCCTGGGTTGTGGGCTCGATCCCCAGTCGGGTGTGTGCAGGAGGCAGCTGATCAATGACAACTCTCTCATCATTGATGTTTCTGTCTCTCTCTCTCCCCCTCTCCCTTCCTGTCTTTGAAATCAATTAAAAAAATAAAAATAAATTTATAAATGAGAACATATGTCTAGAGATTTACTTTCTTTCCATTTGCATAGTCAACTTTATTTCATGGATGCCTAAAAACACTAAAATTTTATTACACTATGACATAAAGAATAGGTAAACTTACTCTAAAATGTACGTAGGAAAATAAAGGTCCACTCAGGGTTGAATTAAGGTTTATGCAGTTTTGAGGGCTCTCTTGGAGAAATTAAAAAATTGGTGTGAAAGTAAATATTTATTTAAAATGAGAAAAGAAATCACAACAAAATAGATTCAACAAAATAGATTTCTTATGAGGCCTCTTTGTGCAGTTTACCAGATATGCTTACTTAGAGATGCTGGCTGGCTGCAACCTGCCTTTCTTTCCCCACCCACAACAGTCCAGGACTCCCAGCCATTCTCGGGAACCCATGAGTATATGCAAATGCAGGGCTTTGATGCCGAAGCTTCTTACTCTTCGTGACAAAGCCTTACCTCTGATAGGTGAATAGCAAAATCAACCTTTAAAACGGAGGGCGGGGACATTTGGGCCACCAAGGGACCCCTCAGGGGTGTTGAACTTGAGTTCCTTCATCGTAACGATTACTGGCTTTCAGAATTATGAACAAGGGATTATGGACTATAAAAGAAAACACAGGAAGACATCTTAGTGTCCTATAGCAATGAAGATTTCTTAGGCAGAATTTGAGAGATTTGATTACATTAAAATTAAATCTGTGTCACAAAGAATACCCCAGATAAACTAACGGATCCCAGGTTGTGAGAAGATATTTGAAATGCCTAAAACTGATAAGGGGCTAATATCTAGAGTATGCAAAAGGAATGCCTGAAAATCAATAAGGAATGCTTAAAAAAAAAAAAAGGAAAATTTATTTATTTAACTGAATTTATTGGGGTGACATTGGTTAATAAAATTATATAGGTTTCAGGTACACCATTCTACAATACGTCATCTGTATACTGTATTGTGCATTTACCACCCCAAGTCAAGTCTCCTTCTGTTGCCCAAAAGTGGGCAAACTTAGAAGAGGAGCAACTAAAGGTTAAAAAGCATGTAAAGAGATGTTCCAATTCGAGCTTTCAGATCAATGCAAATTAGAGCAATGACATTACTTCACACTTATTAGCCTGAGATTTGGAAGTTGCATCATGCTCAGTGTTGGCAGGGATGTAAGGGTCCATAGAAATCCCTGCGCTCTACGGAGGGAGCATGGGCCAGTGCCACTACTGCGAGGGGCGGTGTGGAGCACTTGGCAAACTGAGCACTGGGAACGCAGACCCTATGACCCAGTAATTCCTTTCCTGGGTACGCACCCAAAGGAATTCTCACAAGTCCATAAGACAACAAACACCGGATGTTCCTGGAGTGTGGCTGAGAGTGGGAAGCAAACCCATGTCCCTCAGGGGACACTGAGGTGGCTGCTCACCAGGAGCTACTCTGTGACTGCTAGAAGCAAGGGGTTAGGGTCGTCAGATGTGCTGAGCGATGGAGAAGATTCTTAAAAGTGTAGCATCAAGAAAAAGCAACAGTGAGACACATTACCAGAACAAGCTATTTTATACATCATTTTATAAACTAATAGAAGGCACTGTGAACACCAGAGAAGAGTTGTTTATTTGTAGAAGAGAGGAAAGTAGAAACGGAGAATAGAAGTAAAAAGAATAAATTAAACAAGAGAGCGGCCTCACTCAGTGCAAAGGGGGTGTTACGTCATGAACTGAAGTGTACGATTAACCCAACCTGGGCCTAAAATCAGAAATGGAAGCAAGAGAAGGACACGAGGGGAAGGATGGGAGGAAGGAAAGAGAGGGAGGGAGGGAGGGAGGGAGGGAGGGAGGGAGGGAGGGAGGGAGGGAGGGAGGGAGGGAGGGAGGGGAACAGGGACACACACCTTAGCCCGGAAGGGCAGTGCACTAAAACTTCAAGGGAGGGAGAAACTCTGAGCGCTTCAGGGAAGGGGGATTCTGCGTACAGACTGTGAGCTGTAATTTGGAGGGTGCCTTCTGCTGGTAACTGCGGGATGGTGCAGAGAACACCAGGTCCAAATCATGCTGGGCCCAGCCCTCTGCAGGACAGTGCAGGCTTGTCTCCAGTGTGAAGGCAGGGGGTAATATGAGGGGAAGTTCGGGCAGAAACAGGAAATTTGTTGGGCCTGTGACAGGAGACTATGGTTTGATGACGAAAAATAGGAATTCAGCCATTTTCCCTGTGATGAGGGTATTCAGAGGAGCAGGGCATTGAATGCTAAAACCTATACAGCCTAGGCAGGCTGAAAGGACTGGTCACTCTAATATCAGTATCAGAATCTTTCTAGAAATAATAATAATAATGTTTGGAAAAAAAAATTATTGGCTTTCAATTGAATTTATTGGAGTGACATTGTTTAATAAAATTAAATATAGGTTTTAGGGACACAACGCACTCCTATGTTCATTGCAGCATTACTTACAATAGCCAAGATTTGGAAGCAGTCCAAGTAGATGGAATACTACTCAGCTATAAAAAAGAAGAAAATCTTACCTTTTGCAACAGCATGGATGAACTGGTAGAGTTTTATGCTCAGTGAAATAAGCCAGTCAGAGAAAACAAGTACGTGATTTCACTTATATGTAGAATCTAATGAACAAAATAAACTAACAAACAAAGTGAAGACAGGCTCATGGACAGACTGACAGCTGTCAGAGGGGAGAGGATTGGGGGCTAGGTAAGAAGGGTGAAGGGATTAAACAACAACAAAAATAAAAAATATTTTTAAAGTATACCCAAGCTGGTAAGAAAGTAAAGGAAATCTTTTGAGGCTAAGAAACAAGGAGAAATCACAAATATAGAAAGGTAAGCCAGCTGTGATGACAGTGACTACCCGGAAGGATCCCTGGCCATCTAGAGCTTAATCTCCAATGGGCCATGGGCAGGGAACACTAGGCCTAGCATCATGAAAGATTGTAGGCTGGATCGGAGAACACTGCATAAAGTTGTTCTCATCTCAAGTCAACGACTGCCCTGAGCAAAATTAAAAAGTATTGCTTCACCATCTCCAACATCATCACTATTCACCATTGTCATCATGATCACTATCTCCCCTGGCAATGGTAAGGAAATGTCCTGTCTAAATACTGGATTTGAGTAGAAGGACAAAAGGAAGTCACCTGGGAATACCTAACCACAAGCTGACATCCACTCAGGTGTAGGGCCAGAATTCACACTAACTGCATGCCTAGAAAAAGCTGAGAGTTTAGTTTAAACACTTCCTGGGCAGAAGCAAATCTAAATTTAAACAACAGGCAGAAGCAAATCTAAATTCTTAAACAACAGGCAGAAGCAAATCTAAATTCTTAAACAACAGGCAGAAGCAAATCTAAATTCTATCGGGTGGAACACATATTCAACTCAGGCCACAAAACAGTACCACAAAGAAAGTTGCAAGGAACATGAGCACACAGTCACATTTTACAAACCCCCGTGAGTGAGAGAGTCAGTAGGAAAAAAACAAATCAATACAACCTGCAAATGCTACAGATCTGGGAATAATGAGACACAGAACACAAACTAAGTATTTTTAATGCTTAAAAAATTAAACAGGGCATTTGAATTATGACTAAAGAACAAGAGATTAGAAAAGAGCAGATTTGAAAGGAATAAAATGGCACTTCTAGAAATTACAAAGATTAGTAATAGAAATTGGAAACTCTGGATGAGTTAACAGCAGACTGCACATAACTGGAGAGAAAATTAATAAATTAGAGCATATGGCTGAAAAAATTCAAAGAATGCACCATGGAGAGATTAAGAGATAAAAAATATTAAAGAGAGGTTGAGACATAGGACAAAGTAAAAACTTGATCTCATTAGAAGTACAGGAGATAAGAGTTAGGGACAGAGGTAACATCTGGAAAGGAAGGGATTAATAGTTTTCTGAACCTGATAAAAGCTATGAATAATCAGTTTTAAGAATTTCAGTAAATCTTAAAGAAGAGTTAAAAAAAAAAAAAAATCCACACTTAGAAAATCACAGTGAAACTGTCAAACCAGAGACAAAAAAAATCCTAAAACCAGCCAAAGAGGAGAGGAAACAAGATGGGGGCGTAGGTCACAGCTGCACCTGCCGCCTCCCACAACCACATCAAAATTACAACTAAAATACAGAACCACCAGCACTCAGAATCTCCTGAGATCTGGCTGAACAGAAGCCCCACAACCAGGGAGCTGAAGGAGCATCGAGACCGGGAGGAGGGGCGGAGATGAGGGCGGATCAGGCTGAATCGCAGAGACGCGGCCGCGGGCCCACACCTGGCGCCGCAGTTGAAACCTGGGAGGGAATCTCGGCAGTGGGGGTTTCCTAGAGGAGTGAGGGGGCCCAGACCCACAGCAGACCCCCAGCCCAGGGCTCCAGGGCCGGGAAGAGACGTCCCCACAACTTCGGGCTGTGAAACCAGCGGGACTGTTCCTGAGGGTCGCGGAGGCTGCGGGAGCCCAGCAGCTCCTCCTAAAGGGCCCGGCACGGATTCACTCGGACGCTCCCTCTGAGCCCAGCACCGGGCAGCAGCCGGAAAGGACCTGGGACACTCGGGGAGGAACTAACCTGCCTGAAGTTAGGGTGAGAGCTGGTGGGGCAGCTTTCTCCCAGACAGGAGAGCTGGCAGAGGCCATGGCGCCTTTGGCGAGTCCTCCCCACACACGGCCAGCAGGCAGGCGCCATACTTGAGTCCCCAGCACCTGACTCACCTTTGGCCCCGCCCCGTGATTCCCGGAGGCCCCGCCCCTCCCCACCTACAAGCTCATCCAGGCCATTTCCAGGGGCTTTTCTGTGCAAGTGGCCTCTCGAGCTTCATGCTTGGGACTTTCCTAAAATCCCTAAAACATGCAACAGCAGGCCCCATACGGCTTGATAAGTGTCCCCAGCCCTGGCACTAGTGGCAGCTGCATTGGCTCATAGCTTGGCCTCTCCTGAACACCTCCAAGCCCAGCACAAGTAGCAGCCAACTACGGTTTGCTGTGTGGCTCATGATGGGTGGCCCTGGGCAAGGAACTGGCACAGGCTGACTTTGCACCTCCCGGGAGGCCTCAGAGACAGTGCACCTAGTGGTCAGACTCAACCACACTGGATTACAACCCTACCACATCCACAAGTGACACACTCAAGGGGTGCACTTGGTGAACACTGGAGCTCCACTGAAGTAAATCCTGCTCCATAGAGGTGTCTCCAGCACAGCAGCTCTCAGCTGGTCCTCACAGATGATTGGCCTGGGGGTCAATTCCTCCCAGTGACGCCAACAACAACCAAGGCTCAACTACAACAGGACAGTGCACACAGCCCACACAGGGGAGCACCTAGAAGGCCCAGCTCAGGTGACTGGGGAGGCTGAGCCACTGGACCTTACAGGACACCTAGTACACAAAGCCACTCTACAAATTCCAGGAGACATAGCAGCTCTACCTAATACATAGAAACAAACACCAGGAAGCAGCCAAAATGCAGAGGCAAAGAAACATGTCACAAAGGAAATAACAGAAGAAATCTCTAGAAAAGGAACTAAATGAAATAGATGCAAGCAAGCTAACAGATACAGAGTTCAGAATAATGGTTATAAGGGTGCTCAAGGATATTTGTAAGAGTATGACAAAAATAATTGAGAAAATCGATGCTACACGAACTGAAATGAAGAATAACTTACAAGGAATCAACAGTAGAGGAGAGGATGCTGAGAATCAAATCAGCAATTGGGAACATGAGGAAACAAAAAACACCCAACCAGAAGAGTAAAGAGAAAAAAGAATCCAGAAATATGAAGACAGTATAAGGAGCCTCTGGGACAACTTCAAGAGGCCCAACATTCATATTATTGGAGTGCCAGAAGGAGAGGAAAGAGAGCAAGAAATTGAAAACCTATTTGAAAAAATAATTATAGAAAACTTCCCCTACCTGGGGAAAGAAATAGACTCACAAGTCCAGGAAGCACAGAGGGTCCCAAACCAAAGGAACCCAAAGAGACCCACAGCAAGACACATGATAATTAAAATGCAAAAGGTTAAAGACAAAGAGAGAATCTTAAAAGCAGCAAGAGAAAAGCAGTTAGTTACCTACAAGGGAGCCCCCCATACAACTGTTAGCTGATTTCTCAACAGAAACTTTGCAGGCCAGAAGGGAGTAGCAAGAAATAGTCAAAGTGATGGAAAACGTGGAACTACAACCAAGATTGCTCTACCCAGCAAAGCTATCATTTAGAATTGAAGATCAGATAAAGAGCTTCTCAGACAAGGAAAAGCTAAAGGAGTTCATCACCACCAGACCAGCACTACAGGAAATGTTGAAGGTGCTTCTTTAACAAGAAGCTAATGAACAGAAGAATCTGATGAACTAAATAGATCCAGAGATATTGATGCATGCAACAGACGATCATATTTCAGAGGGAAGAGGGAAGGGGGGTGGAGGGTGGGAAGAGATTAACCAAAGAAGTTATATGCATATATGCATAACCCATGGACACAGACAATGATGGGGTGAAGGCCTGGGGAGGGGGTGGGAGCGAGGTGGAGGGGGTCATTTGGGGGGGGGAAATGGGACACCTGTAATACTTCCAACAATAAAGATAAATTTAAAAAAACAAAAAACAAACAGCCAAAGAGAAAACAGATTAATCTAAAAGAAATGATAAATCAGACTTTGGTTTCTCAATGGCAACAAAGGAATCAGATGAAAATGAAATTATACCATCAAAGTATTAAGTAAAAATAATTGTCTACTTATAACTGTATACACACCAAAATTATTCTAAAGTATATAATGAGTAGCAAATAGCTTTTAAAAATCTCCCAGACATTCTTGAAAAAAGAAGGACACGGTAAGAGCCATCAACAAGATCTCAAGATATATTGATAAGATTAGAGTAATTAAGAAATTTGGCCCTGGCTGGCATGGCTCAGTGGTTAGAGCGTGGAACTGGGCAAGGGTTTGATTGGGCAAGGGAACTGGGCAAGTGGTTAGAGCGTGGAACTGGGCAAGGGTCTCGGGTTTGATTCCTGGTCAAGGGCACATACCTGGATTGCAGGTTTGCTCCCTGCCTCCAGTTAGGGTGCGGGCAGGAGGCAGTCAATGTGTCTCTCTCTTTCTCTCTCTCTCTTTCTCTCTCCCTCCCTCCTCCCTCCCTCCCACTCTCTCAAAAGCAAAATATCTTCAGGTGAGGATTAACAACAACAACAAAATTTGTATTGGCATGGGAACAGCTAAGCAGATAGATAGAACAGAGCAGAGAATCCAAAAACAGACCATGCAAATATTGATACCTGAGATGACAGAGGTAACAGCGCAGATTAACAGGGAAGTAAGGGACAGTTCAGTAAAAATGAAGATAATTGGATTTCCATATTAAAAAATGAAATAGATACCAAATCATAAAACACACACACGAAAATAATTCTGGATGATATATAACTTAAGCTAAAACTTTGAAATAGGAGTAAAGGGGAATGTATTTATTATATTTAAGGGAGGATTTCTTAATCTAGTTCCCAAAAGCACAAATCACTTAGTAAAAGCTTGATACATATGACTACATTAAAATTAAGACACTTTATCAAATGGCAACATAAAGACAAACCACAAATAAATAATCAACAAAAGATTTCTATCCAGAATAAATAGATAACTAATTTAAATGATTAAAAGTCAAACAACTCAATGGATAAAATGAGCAAAAGCTACAAATGTCTTCATAGGAAAAAACACAATGAGTCAATAAACACATGAAAAGATGCTCAATCCCACTCATAAACAGAAAAATACAAATTAATAATCATAATGGGATGCCTTTACATCCATCAGAGTGGCCAAAAGAAAAAAAAATCTGACAACACCACAGTACCAAGTACCGTGAAGGAAGGAAACGAGGACTCACCCACTGAGAGTGAGAGGTAAATTCCTGTAAAGACTCAGTAAAGTAATTTAGTATGATCTACAAAGTTGAAGGCATTTCCTACATCCTAGCAATTCTGTTTCTAGGATATACCTTGGAGAAACTCTCACACATGTGCACAAGGAGAAAATTTATGAGAATGTTTAAAGCTGTACCAATTTCTGTGGGGCGAGGGCAACATAAATGTTCACCTCCAGGAAAATGGATAAATTGTAGTCTATTCACTTAATAAAATGTTATATTCAGTTATTATATTTAATGAACAATAGCTACATTCCCAAGCAGAGATAAATCTCACAAACATAATATTGAGTGGCAAAGATAAGTTACAGAAGAATGCCCACAATGATTCCATTTCTGTAAAGACACAGAAGCATGCAAGACTACAGCAATTGGTAAAAAAAAGCCTTAACTGTTACTGTATAATTTGTACTTTGTAATATCTGGTAGTTGTATGGTTCGTTAAGCTTCAGGATAACAGAAAATTAAGCATTAACTATGGTGCCAGGAGAAAATAAAACCTGTGAAATCAAAACCTTTAAAATCCACCTACAAAATTTTAGTAAAATGTCCATGTAGGAAATTAGAAAGATCATCTTAAGGCTATCTTTAAAATGGCATGGGTAAATCAGACTTTATCTTAAATTCTGGTACTTCCTCGGGCCACCCGAGTCTGACATACAGTCACCTACTCACATTAACTTGCTGCAGCACTTATCCAAGTGCCATTTGTCCGCTGCATGCCTAGACCACCAGTGTTCTGTCTGGACAGTGTCACCGGAGAAGGCTGAGCGAGATGTTCAGGGCACAGATCTCGGCTCTGGTGTTTGGTGTTGGAGGGTTTGGAGCTCTCGTGGCTGCCACCGCGTCCAATGAGTGGAAAGTAACCACCCGAGCATCGTCGGTGATTACTGCCACTTGGGTTTACCAGGGTCTGTGGATGAACTGCGCAGGTAATGCGTTGGGTTCTTTCCATTGCCGGCCACACTTTACTATCTTCCAAGTACAAGGTAAATATAATAACTTTGTTTGGGGTTGAAGTAAAATGTCACTTCTCCCTTTGCTGTACTGAACTAGCTGTATACAGTAAGCTGTTAACTCTGTGAGGACTGGGTGCTTCATTAAAGTGCCATGATTTGCCCAGGATGGATGAGGTGTACGGATGTTGGCTGAAAGAATTAAGTCATGTATTTTATATGGCAAAGAAAAGTTAAGAATAAGCTCACGGATCTTTTAGAAACACCTAATGCAAATGATATACTCCCAGGAAAGGGTGAAGTGACTGGTTTTAAACTTGTTTTAAAAGCGAGTTTCAGTTTGTCCTGCGCCTGCTGTCATGGAGGAATGATCTATATATAATAAATCATAGGTTATCCTATGCTTCCTCAGGCCATCTGAACATGAAATACATACATATGTGTGCATATATATGTATATATACTCATATATGTATTGAACATGAGAGAAGCACATGACAAGACGGACAGTGTGGAGTGAGGAAGGAATTCTGTTTTCAGAGGGGTTTCTATGTTTAGTAATAAAAGAGAAGAACCAGAAGAATTTAAAAGTAGCCAAGCGAAGGACAATGCCCATGAACTTTTCCTTTTTGTTACTTGGTTTTATTTCTAAAATACGTAGGCAAGCTTTCATGGTTGTGTGTATTAGAAGTTCTATCACAAATGCATGTGTCCTAAAGAGGGAACTTTTTTAAAAAAAAAAAAAAAAAAGGCTCTTCCATACCTCAGAACACCTCCAGGGAAAGAGTTATTTGCTTTGATGTTATTATAAGAATCACTATGTGCCTCTGCTTTCTGCCCATTTAATATATTTACGAATCTGCCACACGTTGTGGGTTTATTATTATGTTAAAAATTGCCCCTGGTATTTTATAAAATATAGACTTTTCACTCTCAAATGGCAAAATTGTACCTTGGCCCCAGTAAAGAAAATGAAATAAAAATTTAACTAGGAAGTTACTAAAGCATACTATTTTATGGGAGTTTTATGTCAAGTATTCGGGTCATTAGTCCACAGTACCTGCCAAAGGATAGAGAGATGATACTTAGTTAAAGCCAGGAGATTGCTAGTGACAACCAACGGAACTGCTAAAGCTTAGATAGCAGTTAGGCTGTCAAATTACATGGACCCACTTTAGGGCCAACGTTATGTATCTCTTGTCCCAACTTCAAAACTTACTTTGGGATATTTCAAAATCGGCACAAGGGGTAATTTTAAAAGCAGAAGAGTGTGTGGAGACGCTGTTGTGGTTCTGCACACCTCCCGTGGTTGTTCTTTCTCCTCGGTCCCCTCTTGGCCCAGCCCCACCCTGGGCAGCAGGTAAAAGATATGTCATGTGGGTAAGTCTTTATTTTTGTTCTTTACTGGGTTCATCTTTTAAAAAAAAATGTTTTGCCTGATTACCTTACATTTTATATTCCCTAACAAAATCCAGGTATTATGAAAAATAGGCACTGAGCCCTAGCTCCAAAGTGGGCTAAAGAACATGGTGGACTTCTGTATGCCCTCAACGGCTGCTTCCCCAAACACATCTTAGAAAACACCGAGTCAGAAATTCTGTGACTATGTAGTGTCCATGGTGGTTCGAATAATCTTCCACCCTTAAAATTTTATACCCCTAATTTTGCTTCTTGATAGTAAAAACAATGTATAATATATCTGCTGTGCGCCCTGCACATAAGAGGTAAATTCAAAAATCTCGTCTGCTGACAAAGCTTTGATTAGAATGTGCAAAATTTAATTGGATGTAATCTCTCCACTACCTTCATCCTGAGTTGAAATCTTTATAAAAGCCCGTTTCTACAGAAATCTGTTTTCAACATCAGGAGCACCGATCGTATTTTCAGAGGAAACGGGCACACACATTTGCTTTTCCTGTTCACACGGAACCGTTGCCCACAGGCTGGCTGGCTGGCTGGTGGCGCTTCCCTTACTCCTATTTAGAAACATAACCACGGGGTGTTGGGAAAGCTGGTTGTGCCAACAGGCCCTCAAACACCACGAGGACTCCAAACTGAGACAAGAGCTCAGAAGCCAAAGAGGAGGGCACACGGTTATATTGCATTTTAAAATAATAAACCGTTTAATCCTACGTTGTCAATTTGAGATGAATCTCCTTAAACTTAGGTCAGATGAAGAGTCCTCTAAGAAAGAAAAACAGAAACCATTTTAAGCTGCTAGGCTTTGGGGTTTGCTTTTTTCTTTGCTGGTTACATAATTTCATTGCCAGCTCTGTACCTTTCTTTTGCTAACCCTGTTAGATGCCCTCTTATAACCACGGTTTTTTGGGGACTCGTTTAGATGAACAGTGACTGCACCCTTTAAAGATTTGATGTAAGCCAGAACCTCTTTGAACAAGGAGCATTTACAGTCATTGCGAAAAACACAGGCCCCCTCCAACTACAGTCCTGTGGAATCAATTTCAGGAAATTACCGTAGGGAGACTTGTAATTCAATCCTCATTGCAGTCTGGAAGCTTCTTGACTCGATTTCAAAAGCACTTCACTGTCTTTAGGTGCAATATCCACTATGGGCTGTTAAAAAACAAAAATTCAACTGAGGAAATTTGAAGATCTAATTGGCTTTATTGAGTGATTCATGAATCAGGTAGCATCCCATCCAGCAGGTTAAGAGAAGTCCTGAAAAACTGTACATTATGGAAGGTTTTTATGGACAGAAACTGGGTGGGACAAAAAAAAGTCATTAGCAAAAGAAAAGAAAAGATTATTTCAGGTAAGGTTACCTTTCTTTGAGGAGAGTGGTCTTATCAGGCAGACTGCCTTAGTCTCTTTTGGGAGTGATGGAGGGGGCCCACCTGACAGGTTACCTCATCAGGACTGACCTGATAATTCCAGACTGAAGTTGAAACTGCAGTTAGGTTAGGTATTAAGTCTAGGTTTGGCGTCATGGGCTTTAGCATAAGTGACTCCATTTGGGGCCTGTGGTTTTCTCTTTAATAGCTACATCTCTTGTTGTGTCATATTTTGTTTTTCTCTCATGTCAATGTTAATAGGCATGAAAGTAAAACATTTTTCATAGCAAGAAAAGCAGTGATTTCTGGTGGGAAGTCTGGATCCAGAAGGCATTGCTACAAGTAGAAATTAAAGCTAAGTGGTGGTCGCCTTGAGGACCTGACCTGTTATGTTCTGCTTGTGTTCCTGGCACACAGTGAGCTCTGGATATATATTTGAAAAATGACTGAATGAACAAAATAATGAGTGAGACAGATAGCTCGTCACGAGGGCAAAATTGTATTCCTGGAGGAAGGCTGGAGTGTCATGAATTGAGGGGTAATTTAAGACATATATTCGGGCAACAAAAATGAAGATCACTGGATTGCAATTCAGTGGATGGAGATTCAGGTTCTGACTCTTTCATTTAACTAGCTGTGAGACCTCGACTTTGGCAATGAAACTCTGTGTCATAAATTTCCTCCTCCGTAAATTGAGAGAGCTGCACTCCAAGAGTTCCTCAAACTATCTTTCAACCTAAAGTTCAATTCAAGAGCATCACAATGCTTCACCGCCTGGCAATAGAAGTTCACCCAAGAATTATAGCTGTAAAGGGCTCTTCTAAGATAATTACTCAGAAGATGACTCCTTCTTTTTTCTCCCCTTATCTATTATCTTGGCTGGCTGGCTTCCTGTGTTTCTGAGTGTTTAGAATCTTATCCGTATCTGGGTGGAGATAGGTTTAAATGACCTTAAATGACCATATGACCAAGTATAGGTGCCAGGATTTCAGTGGAATGAAACCAAATGCTATTCTGGAAGCTGGCACTCAAATAATGCTGGCTGCCTATAAGATAAACCTTCCCTCCTCACCTCATAACTCCTTCACCTCTCCCCATTCCCTTATCAGTCAGGCCATAGAATGGGGGTAAAAAGGAATGGCATTTGCTAGAGAAAAAGGGGTTTTCTATGGGTGTTTACTGACATACAGGGGATAGCTAGGAGGCATCTGATGTCATGATTTTAGATTTCTTGCTAGTTGAAATGTGTGCCTTAGTTCACGATTAAATTAACAGTCAAAAATCTCAAACAACAGTAATGAATAAATGAAAACTATGGTGTCAATAAGGGAAAATTACCTTTAGTAATTCAGTAGCTTCAAAAATATTTCAAAATTAATACCTTTAATGCATCTCTACATTTTTGGAAGGCATTTGCCTTTAATCTCAGGAGAGGCTCCTATTTGCTAAGATTCTGACTCTGCTTTTTGAGACTTAATTTCAATAGATAAGCCTAAAGTTAATTTTAACTTTAGATTGCTGTATTTCAGATGCATATAAGGTTATTTAAAAGCATATAGAAAAACGTAAGTTTTGTCCTTGGCATTTATCACCCCAAAAATGAGCCTAAGGAACATTGACATGTTCTTGTCCCATCAAAAAGTGGCATAATTTTATATGATTACTGGCACACTCAAAGACACAGTAGAATCTGGACAGAATGAACCCATAAAATTGTCTCTATGCCAAGAAATTGGAATGCACGATGCTGAAATGTGTCCATGCCTTGTGGTGGTGAAGGTGGTACTGGAGCCAACACAGCCCATGATTAGACTTGGAATCCTGTCAGTATACTGCAAGGATGTTCTTTTTTGGAAGCATCAGAGATATTCAGGACAGCTTGGTTGCATTAATAGCTCGCCCCTTAAAGACCAGGACCTCATCTTATTTATCCTGTATCCTCGGAACCCACCACTGTGGCTGACTCCTAGTCGTCACTCAATAAAGGTTTGTGGATTGAACAAAAGGAAGAAGAAATTGTTCACTGAGTTACATCCTAACATTTTATATATACAGTAATCCCCCCTCCACCCCACTTACCAGCGGTTTCACATTCTGAAGTTTCAGTTACCTTTGGTCAACTGTGGTCCGAAAATATTAAATGGAAAATGCCAGAAATAAACAATTCATAAGTGTTCAATTGTATGCCATTCTGGGTAGCGGGATGAAACCTCCCAGGCCCTGCTCTTTCCAGGCCCAGACGTGACTCGCGCCTCTGTCCGGGGGCTCCAGGCTGTAGGCGCTCTGTGCCTGTTAGTCACTTAGTCGTCACCTCGGTTATCAGGTGGACTGTCCAGTTATCACAGTGCCTGTGTTCAAGGAACCCCGATTTTACTTACTAATGACCCCAAAGTGCTAGAGTAGTGATGCTGGCAATTCAAATAAGCCTCAGAGAAGCGGTAAAGTGCTTTCTTCAAGGGAAACGGTGCAAGTTCTCAGCTTAAGAAGGAAAGAAAAGGAATTGTGTGCCGAGGGTGCCAAGACCTACAGCAACAACAAATCTCCCTGTGAAACTGTGAGGAAGGAAAAAGCAATTGGTGCTGGTTTGACCCTCCTGCTGATGTATTGTCAGCTCAGTAGCCGCCTAGGACTGTGCCGTTCACATTTCATCTTTCCATCCGCATTGTAGCATCTCACATCATCACCAGAAGAAGGGTGAGCAAAATAAGATATTTTGAGAGATACACACAGAGAAAGAGAGGCCACATTTGTGTAACTTATTACTCTATGATGTTATCATTGTTCTACTTCATTATTATTGTTGTTAATCTCATACTGTGCTTCATTTGTAAATTAAGCCTTGTCATATGTGTGTATGTATAGGAAAAACACAATCTACCTAGGGTTTGGTACTCCCTGCGGCTTCCGGCATCCACTTGGACTTTATCCCCTGCAGATAAGGGGACGCTACTGTACATTTGGTGTTTAATCCTGATCTTCTTGGGCATGGAATCCATCTTTGTGGGTCTCCAAGCATTGAACTGGATAAGCCCAGGACCAGGAACAACCGCAGAGAAGAGCCAAGAGCCTTTACTGTGGTTTTCGTGGGAAGCAGTGAGCAAGGCAGGCTTACCAGCCTAAGCAGGTGTAGGACTGGCTAGTCTGAATGATTTAACAGGCTCTGGGGTGTAGGAGCTGTGTCAAGTTGTCTAGTGCCTGGCCCTGGGCTGGCTAGGGCAGGGGAATATTGACTTGATGTGTGATGTGTGAAAGCCTGATAAAAGAAGTAATTGTGTGTGTGGGCTTTGGATCTGCTGCTTTGCCTGTGAAAGGTACACTTTTTTGTTATCTCTAAAAATTGGTTCACCTCGGGAGGGCAATTTCCCCTCCTGTCATCACTGAGGCCCTAGATGCCAGAGCACTGAGAATGCAGAAAATATAGTTCGTACAGTATGGATACTAGATCCTTTCGAGTTGTTTGCATAGGTGGGTCAGCAAGGCAAGTGCTTTGCTATTGCACCTTTCCTTAGGGCTTCACATGCTTATCTGATTTTCAGTACTTGTTTTCTCCTGGTGAATATTTTGTGTGGAAAAGGTTCAGATTTTTTCCCACGGGGTTCATTGCTTCTCTCTCTGCGTGTTGCCCACCTGACCACATATGTGACAAGCAGGCTTCGCTGCATCTCCTCTGCACACTTTCTATTACTCACTCTTAGACTAACTCCCAGGGGGAGCAGACAAGAAAATATTTAGATGTCGACCTGATAAGACTTAGTAACTCAGTGATCCATGAGGAATGAGAGGGGTCAAGGATGCCTCTGAGGATGCCTGCCTTGGAGACTGGGTGGGCAGTGAAAGAAAAAGCTGGTTGAAGAGCATGTCCCAACAGAAGTTCCAGTGCTTCTTCCTAGTACAATATTTTCCAATACATAACAAAATTGCAAGTGATCAGATTCTAAACTTAATGTTCGACTTTTTAAAAAAAATCAATTATATAGAGTGAGAGGGCACTGTTTGGTTAAATTTAATTTTTTTAAAAAATTGTGCTTTTTAAATGTTTAATAAAATCCTAGGGAGCCCAGCTGGGTGTGGCTCAGCAGTTGAGCATCAACCTAGGATCCAGGAGATCGCTGTTCAATTCCCGGTCAGGGCACATGCCTGGGTTGAGGGCTCGATCCCCAGTCGTGGGCGTGCAGGAGGCAGCGGATCAATGACTCTCTCATCATTGATGTTTCAACTTTCTCTCTCCCTCTCCCTTCCTCTCTCTGAAATCAACAAAGATATATTTGAAAAAACAAAAACAAACAAACAAAAAACAAGGGAAAATCTAGCAGCTGTAAAGATTATTGATGCAATCTTAAGTTCCATTAATAGTAAAAGAATAGCAGGATTAGGAAGGTAACAGCCACCCTCTACCCTGCCATACTCTGTAGTCAAATTACATAGTCTTGGGTGCCACATTTTAAGGACATGGACATAAACCACATTCTCTGATTGTACAGGAGGGTAACTAGGAGGGTGAGAGATCTTGAAATAACTTCACAGGGGAAACTGTTTCACCTGGAGGACAGGAGAAGAACATGGTGGCAGGGACAGGGGGAGAGGAAAGAAGACAAGTATTAAACACAGGTAGAGGTCACTAGGGAATCCGATTTGTGGGCACTATGAATAAGAGATTTCTGTTAGCGCTGCCCAGCAATGGAACAGGCTGTCTCACAAAGAGCCAGCTGGAAGTATCCAGAGGCAGCTGATGATCCTCTGCTAAAGAGCTGGTAGGAATATTTCCTGTGTTGACTGGAAAGACAGGCTAGATCATCTCTAAAGTCACTTCCAATTTGAGAGATCTGAGATTCTGTGAACATGTAACAACAAAGAGAAATACTTAAAAATTAAAACTCCTGATTAGCATACTGGCTTAAATATTTTTGATAGCTGGTGGGCTCTGTGTGGGTCACTTCAGATCCCGGCAACAAAAGACCTTGTGTCTGCCCTGGAGATGGGCACAGCTCAGAAGAAACTATGAGTTAAAGTAGTAAATGTTATAATATATGTTTTATTAATGTTATTTTATTTAAAACAATATATTAATAAATGTTAGAATTCATGTAATAGATAAATAATTCTCTATCTCTGATATTTTAAAGGGTCCTAAGCAAACCCAAGGAGTGTAACAACTAATCCTTGCTGGGGGAAGGAATGGCTCTTTCTAAATCCAGGCACAGAGCTGAGTGATAGGGCTAGGGGGATACAAGAAGTCAAGTCCTGTCTTTAACTGAATGTCTTTAGATCAATATTTTTTACGTATATGTACCAAATATAGTCCATGTGCAATAACCAGACCAGTCATCCTATTGGGACACCAATTTTCTCTAGAACACAAAATGTGAACTTTTGGCAAGGTAGGCGGGGGAAATGGAAAGTTATTTTCGCCCTGTCTTACTACAGCCAGACGTTCTCTTTTACTTCCACCAGCAAACCTTGAACCAGTTATATCTGGGATCGGCCTAATCTACAAGACTCCTAGAAATGTCCCCACTAAACTGATTCTCTCTGCTGCAGTGGTTGAGATCCTTCCTTGGCCCTGTGCCCTGGCTCCGTGCTCTTCCCACATTGCTCAGCCTCCTGCTTCCTGGAGGTCAGCTGATGCCTACTCTCCTGTTTAAACCTGGCCCTCAGGCCTGTTAGTTTGTTCTGGCAGCTGATGTCTGAGTTCCAGGCAGTCGATCTGTTTTATTCTGGCCTCCCACCTAATTCTAGCCTGCCTGGACATTCAGTCCTGACCCAGTTGCCTGCTTTGACTCTAAGCTTGGCTAAGCCATTTCCTCTGCCTCCCTGGTTCTGCTCCCTCACCAGAACGTGCTTTTCTGCCACCCTGTGCCTTGGGAAGAGCTATTGGACCATGTCTCTAAGCTGTGAGAATTCAGAGGGAAAGGAGAAGGGAGTGGGAAGGGGTGAAGCAGAAATCACACCCATGGGCTAGTTGACAAATAGGAAAGAGGTTGGTTGTGGCCTTGGTAGGAGATGGAGCTACACAGAGGAGCCAGTAGATGCTATTATAGAATGACCTGGAATTCATTTATTTCACCTGGGAAAATACCATGTTATCCTAGTTGTTCCCTTTATCCCAGATTCAAGTCAGTACTGGGCTAGTTTTGAGCCAGAGAGAAGATGGTGCCCTCCTGGGGAAACTCCCTACTACAGCTGCAGCACCAATGCTGCCCTGTAGGGGGCGCCCCTGGGCTCCTAGGAGTGGAGGACTGTAGCCTCTCCTTTGTCATGTCCTTTCTGCTTCTGCTTCCCACGCCTTCAGGAACTCCTTCGGGAGTGATGGGGAGTAGTCTACCTTTGTCCAGTGTGGTGAGCCATTCAGGTTTTGCTCCAATTCCATCTAGAATTACAGTGGTACCTCGGTTTTTTAATGTACTCCATTCCAGAAGGCCGTTCGAGTTCTGAAATGTTCGAAAACCTAGGGATCCACAGCCGACAGCTAGGCCTCAGGATCTTACCCTCAGCAGAAGCCGCGTGGCATGTTCGACTCCTGAGGCATGTTCGAAAACCAAAGCATTTACTTTTGGGCTTATGGCATTCCTAAACCGAAATGTTCCTCAATGGAGACGTTCAAAAACCGAGGTACCACTGTATAAACAAATTCACACTAGAGTGCTCACTCCACATGGCACACGCACACACACACAGACGCAGCTGGTTCTACAGCAAACTATACTTCCATATAAACTCAAGCCATGGAGACACCTCTACACAGCACACACATGACTAATTCACCATGCAGGCTACACATATACACAAAACCACTTGCCATACAATCACACACACCTACACACATGCATACACAGACACAGACTCACATTTGTCATGCAGACATAACACACATAGACACCTATAGACCCATCTCTACATGACCACGTAGGCTCCAAACCTAACCCCCCTAACACACACCACTTACCATGCAGACACCTCACACACATCACACACTATAGTCGTCAGAATCAAAAGACAGATCTAGAGACCAAGATTTTCACAGACAAAAATGTAGGCCCACTGAACAGAAACAGTTGAAGATTGCTGCTCCTCAGAACCATTGTAAGAAGTAATTCAACTGGAGCAGGTGTCAGCAAAAAAAATTTAGCTTCCTGACTCATCCCCAGATGCCTTTCACAGGCCTATGGAGTGCCTAGAAATAACCTTCCATCGCACCATCATCTTTTCCTACTAACACACCCTTTAAATCATCTTACCTCCATCCAGGTCGTCCAGCTTCTTAAGCATTTACTTGGGTGAATCTGGCACGTTGTACATGTGCTACGATGACTAGTTACCTTCTTTCTTCTCTTGCTCCCTCCCTCCTTCCCTCCCTTCCTTCCTTCTTTCTTTTCTTCCTTCCTCCCTTTCTTCTTTCTAGAGCACAGACCTTGAAACCTGACTTCCAGTTTAAATCCTATGTTTACCATTACTAGCTGTGTGACTTTGCTATAGTCACTTAACCTCTCTCTGTTTCAGTTTCCTCATCTATAAAATGAAAATAATAATAGTATCTCCTTATGGAAAATATTAAACGAGTTAATATATGAGTAAGCTGTTATTGGGGTTGTTTGCTTCAACCCACAAGTCTAACCTTTCCAAACTGCTTTGAATCCTGATGTGGTCATCCAATCTCCCAGTGGTTAGCTAATTCCCCACTTTAGCATCACCTAAACCTTCAGCATATGCCCTGTGGTATCTGTGGAACTCTTCCTAGAGAGGTGAAGACATCCCCTACCCAGGCCTACACTTGCTCCCAGATTCCCAAATCCAGAAGGATGGCAGCACATATTTGTCCACTTTGCTTTCCCCAAACTGCTGACCCCACACCCGGTCTACTGCCAAATCCTATAGAATCTGCCCGCCCCACCCTCCCATCCTCCTGGCCCCGAGGTTTGTGTTGTGTCTGGCTCAGGCTCTCCCTGCTGATCTAGATTGGGGTCAAATATTAGAAAGATGTTTTCTGCGCTTGAGCTTGCTCTAATCAAGGCTATACAGCACTGCCAGATGAAAGTGGCAAAGGCAAAGCTTCCTCCAGTTTAGTTCTGAGCTTTATTCAGCTGCATTTAGGGAGCATTTACTCCTTACATAGTCTCGTTTAATCTGCAGAGCGACCCTCTGAGTTAGGCACCATAATCGTGCCCATTCCATGGTTCTGAGGCAACTGGAACTTGGAGAAGTTCCATAACTTGCCCAGTCTCATGGCTAAGGTGGTGGTCATGGCAAGATTCAAATGCCTGACTGTGTGACCCCTGAACCCAAGCACTTGATTGCCTGCCCATCAAGGATCCCCATGGCTGATTCCCAGCAAGAGGAATGTGTCACAGCAGTCCTGACTTTCCTGTCTAGCCCCCCTGTTTCAATCTGACTGGACTATGTGCTGAACCTTTTCTCTAGTCTGTGCCCTGCTCATGCCATTTGGGGCAAATGCCTTTCTTCATCATTTCCGTTCTCTCTTCTTTAAATTCCACCTCGAATGCCATCTCCCTTGTGAAGCCTACTTAACCTTCTAACTGGAAGAAACCTTTGTCTTCATCTACCCCCCATGGCACTTGGTACTCTCCTTATTGTGATTTTTGTCACTCTAGCTTGTGTTGTGGTTATTTGTGTACTGGTCCTTTCCCACCAGTAGATCATAAGCCCCTTGAGGACACAGCTGGAGCAATTTCTTTCTATCCCTTGCCTAGAGAGTGCCCTGCATAAAGTCCATGCTCTACAGTTGTATGTTGAGCTAGTGAATTATTTGTTGAGTTGAATGAATAGGAGCAAGGACAGGACTATAGGACATAGACACCTTTTCCAGGCTCACTATCCTTGGTGCCATTATTGACCCTATCCAGGTGGTTGCCAGACCCATGTTTCTCTTTCCTGGCCAACAGCACAGCATGATATAAGTTTCAAAGAGTCCTAGTAAACTCATCAAAAGAGGAATTGAGGTGGCATTTCTTGCTCTTAGGGAATCATGCTGGCTCTCATCAAGAGCTTCTTTCTTTACTACGAGATCTAAAACCATCTCTTTAATTATCTATTCTAGAATTTACCTGGGGTTTGCTACCAAGCTTACCAATGGCTATTTTTGAAATATACCCTTTTGAAATTCGGGACATTTCCTTGCCCTTCTTCCCGGTCTTGTTTGCCTTCATTCAAAGATCACATCTGATCTCTTCACAAAGATGTTAACATTATGAAAAGTCTCAGGCACCATTCACAGTGCTCCCTTTGGGCGTAGGAACCCGCCTGTATTTAAAAGGTGCAGCTGAGAAATCAGAATGTGATCAAAGTGGCTCCGATTGTTCTGATCATTCAAACAGACTCTCTCTCTGAGGACTTTTTCCTGCGAGTGGTTCTGGGCTGAGTCCTTCACCTGGTGGTTAATGACTCTGAGATATGGATGTGGCTGTTGGTCTTGTCCATAAATCATCCAGCCATGCATGACCACCATCAGCAGAAAAAACCACCTCTCTGGCTCCTTGTCTGCTGGGTTCTGAAGAGTGGCTGTACTACAGGGCCATTTCTGTGAGGATGCAAGTTTCTGCTTGTTCTGAGCAACCCCGCAAAAAGTGCAAGGTAAACACAAAGTGCCATTCACTGAAAGCAGACTAAATTACAGCCACAGCCCTCTGGAGATAGCCCGGTCCCACTTGGTTATCTATATTGCAGGACATGTCTGAGGATGATGGTTTTGGAAATGGTTGTTCTTTCATGTGTCTTACTTTATTTTAACCCAAATGGTTGAGATAAGGAGTGGAAATCATTTTCTAACAATAAGTTATTTCCTTCCTGAATTTTTTTCCTGTCAGGATTTTCTCATTGTGACCCTGTTCCCTGACCACACATACCCCACCACCAACTGCACTTCCTTAGCTTCTTAAGATATTTGTAATTACCTGTTACTATTAACTTAATTGACAGATCTTCTCTTCCTGTTTATAAATCTTGATTCTTCCCTTAATCAATATGTATTTTTTAACTTTGTAGCCCCTCATATATCTCACACTTTTATTTTCTTTTTTCCCATGTGTAAATATTATGCTCTACACTACACCAGCCTATAGGAACAAATGTTTTTATCTTTACCTTTATGACACAATTCAAATGGAACACAGGCAGAAACTTCAGACTTTTCTAGAAGTCCCTGCCCTAAATATCTCTGAGCTTCCTAGCAATGCTCTGAATGATTTCTTACCTACTATTATCTTCAGGGAAACTCAGACTCTTCTCAACAGGGCTATTGCTTGGCTCAAGTCCCACTACCAGCACCACTCCACCCTCAAACTCCACCAGCCTTTCCTCTAAACAAACACACAAGGAGAGTAAAACTATGTTTTCTATGCAAAAATAGCTTCTAGAAAAGGCAGGGATAGCTCTCTCAACAACATTGCTGTGCCTAAGTTCTTCCCACTTAGAATTCCAGTGCCATCAATTCTCCCTCAAGGTCCTATTCCATCATTGGACATCCCAGGCCTCTGCCATACCTGCATCATGTCTCCTCCTCTCCCTCCCTCCCTCCCTCCCTCCCTATGTTAACTGCAGATGGACTTGTCCCAAGGGTCCCAAGGCTGGTAGCAATTTTAATTCACCTATGGTAGATGCTTCTCTCAAAATACACCAGGCTGTCCAAGTCATGCATTTCAAGTTGCTGTCACGTTGGTCCAGGATTGTGCACTCCTCTCCAGCAATTTAGAGGTTAACGCTGAGACAAGGTCACAACTGCAGGCTCCCCTCCCTCTCTCCCAGCCTGTTATGGAGTTGATCGCACATTGGGAAGGAAAGTGTTGTCCTTTCCACACTCTGGGCTCACCTTAGAGGTTCAGTGGAGATGGTAATAGGGGTGGTGTGTGAGTACCAAAGAATAAAAAAGGAAGTGGGGGTGGTTGTCAAGGTCCTTGTTCCTTTCAGAAAACTTGACTCCTATGAAAATTTGTGAATCTGAATAGATAGGAGGGCAAAGATGCTGTCCAGCTCCATACATAGTATGTGATTTTTAAATGTGAAAGTTATTTTGGTGCCTCATTCTACCTCCCCTTCACAATAACATTTGAATTCCAAGCCTGCAGGTCTAGTAAAAGAAAAATGTTCTTTTAGAGAAATCCCTGGCTAGTTGATTTTTTTCTGCTAGTGGAACTTTCCCATTCTCTCTACAGTTTGTTTTATACTACCCAGCCCCCAGAGTCCCACAAGTTGAATATTTTTGTTTCTGGAGGTTTTGATGAGTCCTGAGCTCATTCTATCTTCTTATACACTTTTTTGTGGTTTTCAGAGCCTGTGTACCTTTTTAGTTCCCAGGAAACAGAACACAGTGACAGCCTCAGGCAGGCAGTGGCATTGTTATCATTAGAATGGCACCTCTCGCCTCCTTCAAGGAACCAGTTGGACAAGCGAAGCCAAAGGCCTCCAAGGAAATGGTTATCTTGATCTCCTCTGCCTCCACTGGTTCTCATCCCCTCTGTGAAGCCTGTGGTAGCTCTCCCCATTTCCTAGGGAATCTGCTTTCACAACCCCATGCATCTCTCTTTGGCATTTATTACTTTCCACCCTGTTCATTAGTTTTGGACAATGGTGTGTTGGTGAAATCTAACAACCAGTGCTTCAAAAAAAGTGTGTGTATAAAGATAAAGATAAAGATATATAGATGCATACTTATATATGCATATGTATACACACAAATATATTTATAATAAATTTTACTGATTAAAGACTTCATAGCACATAATTTACAAATAATAATAAAATGTATGATATTCCTTATAAATTTCATGTAGCCCATTGATTCTCACAGAATGCTTTTATTGACTTTTGCTGAACTTTTGTATCCATGGCCAACTAATGGTTGCAATTAGCAAGCAAGTGTAATTCCCACAGGATTGTTAAATATACATCTATATTTGATTTATAGCAAGCCACATGAAAGCAAAATATATAATGAAGAAGGATGTTGGTATATCACTTGGTAGTCATCAACATGAGTGACTTATTTGTTTATTGGATAATAGTTTTGAATATTGGAGGAATATTTTCTCCAAAAAAAAATTTTTTTCTACTTACAATGTAATGGCTTCAGGCATGATAAACTTTTAGGTTTAATCTGAATTTTTAATCTTTTCTCCATAATTTTTTAAAATATATCTTTATTTCAGAGAGAGGAAGGGAGAGGGAGAGAGAGAGAGAGAGAAACATCAATGATGAGAGAGTCGTCATTGATCAGCTGCCTCCTGTATGCCCCCGACTGAGGATCGAGCCCACAAGCCCGGCATGTGTCCCGACCAGGAATCGAACCTCGATCTCCTGGATCCTAGGTCGATGCTCAACCACTGAGCCACACCTGGCCAGAGTCTCCATAATTTTCTTAAATCCAGCAAATAAAAAAGAATGAACTAAGTCTTTATTTGTAGCATTTGCCAATTTCTGTGGTATAAATGTTATAAATACTTCAACCATGGCAATTTCAAGCTACCAACATTATGTCACTGATGAGGATTTGGGAAGATATACAAGTAGCACACAATTATACCGATATAACAGACCTAAAAATCTTACGAGCATGATAATAATTTAAAAAGTGATGAGGCCCAGCCGGGCATGGCTCAGCAGTTGAGCATCGACCTAGGATCCAGACTATTGGGGTTCGATTCCTGGTCAGGGCATATGCCCAGGTTGCGGGCTCGATCCCCAATCAGGGGCGTGTAGGAGGTGGCCAATCGGTGGCTCTCTCATCACTGATGTTTCTATCTCTCTCTCTCCCTCTCCTTTTCTCTCTCTGAAATCAATAAAGATATATTTTAAATTTTAAAAAAAGTCTATTACTTAAAATAAAAAAAAGCCCGGCTGGGCGTGGCTCAGCAGTTGAGCATTGACCTAGGATCCAGGCGATCGGGGTTCGATTCCTGGTCAGGGCACATGCCCAGGCTGTGGGCTCGATCCCCTATCAGGGGCATGCAGGGGGCAGCCGATCAATGACTCTCTCATCAGTGATGTTTCTAGCTCTCTCTCTCTCCCTCTCCTTTCCTCTCTCTGAAATCAAATAAAGATATATTTTTTAAATTTTTTAAAAAGTGATGAGTTTTGAGTATTTATTAGCTTTGTTTTCAACATAATTTATTTCAATTGTCAATTTACATACTTTTTTCTTTTAAACTGGCTTGCAGAATTCCTAGAAATTAAGCAATGGGCTCTTGAGAGCTAGTATGAGCCAGGGCAAATTACAAATGAATGCACTCTATCTCCCCTGCTGTACTATAGGTCTAAGAGGACAGGCTCCAGCCTCTAATTGCCTTTATTTTCCCCATAGCATCTTATACATATCAGATACGATCTGACAACGTGAAAGGGAGAGAGAGTATGTTTCTTCCTTATGATTCACTTCATAGGTTGTCAGACTTTTCCTATGGCTCCAGCCTCACACTACTTTGTGTCTTACTATCACCTGCACATTTGTTTTATTTTTCCTGTTACATATTAGCATCTTGTAGCTTGGAACTCAGCCTTACTCATGGTCCTGGACTCCTGGGAGTGAGGGCATGTAATTAGGCCTCCCATCTTTTTCTGATGGACAGTTTGCCTATGTCCTGTTACAATTCACCTCACTTTTCATTGTTCTCTGTAATTCCTCTCTATCCAGAAACTATGCTAGTTCTATTTTTCACATTTTGGGTGCATCGGTTCCCTTCTCCTCTTACCTGTCCTCAGAATCCTATTAGAGCTGAGATTGCATGCTCTTTGAGAACTCATACCTTATCTTTTTCATCTTTATAAATCCAATAAGTAGCAGAGTAACAGGAAAACAAGGCATTTTAAATGCAAGTTGCTGGCTGGCTGGCTGGATGTATGGATGGATGGATGGATGGATGGATGGAGTACACTAGAAGGAAGTCAGGCATCAAGAGTAACTGATGATGCAAGGAAGTTTTTTCTTTGGTCTTTAGCACTGCATTCAACATTTCTTTTATCCAGTGCAGAATAAACATTCATTTATTAATTCCTTTGTTCTACAGATAATAATGGAGCCCCTGCTGTGTACTGTTCATTTTAGGCACTAGAGATACAGCAGAAAACAAGGGAAACAAAGTCCTCATGGAATTTGGGCCTTAGTGGGCATAGAAGGAAATGAGGGGGGTACATGGATTGAATGTTTGTGTCCCTCCCAAAATCCATGTGTTGAAACCCCAAGCCCCAATGTGATGGTATTAGGAGGTGGGCCTTTGGGAGGTGATTAGTGCCTTTACCAAAGAAACCCTGGAGTGCTCTCTTGCTTTCTCTCCACCATATGGGGATACAGTGAGAAGCCTGCAACCCAGAAGAGGGTCCTCACCAGAACCCCACCATGCTGGCACCCTGATCTCAGACTCCCAGTGTTCAGAACTATAAGAAACAAATTTCTGTTGTTTAAAAGCCCCCCAGCCTGTGGCACTTTGTAAGAGTCACCCAAACTGACTAAGACGCGGGGGCAGTGGGAACAGCCCTCAGATGCCAGATGTGTAACAGCCATCCTTTCTGTATGGATGTTCATCTGCCTTACCTTCTTAATCTTTCTAGTAACACTCCATCACGGTATTTCTGATGCTTCTCATATTTTGTTTCATTGAAGAATGAAGAACTAGAGTTTGACAAACAAGGAGCCAAGGCTGGGGCATAGATGGGTTAAATGGAAATTTTCTCAATATGTTTCAGAGCTATGTCAACATTTGGTTCCACTTGACAATTTGTTTTTGTCTTGAATTATCTTTTAATTCCTTCTAAAGCTACATAGGCTTATGGCAATACTCAGAGAAAACAAAGTTGACCTGATATATTGTACCAAGGATTATTTCCTACAGCCCCTAATGGAAAAAAATATTTTAAAAATTCTCTTCCTGTAGCCTACTGGCCAGTGGCCACAGGATTCATTCCAACCAAAACACACATATCCTATCCAGTGGAGCAATGTGATTTTGTTAGGCTTTTCTCACACAGAATGTTCAACATCTTTTTAAAGATGCAAGGAAATTGTTCATGGTTATTTCTTTGTGAAATTTTTAATTGGATTAAAACACCAATATGATTTAAATTTAAATTGTCCAGGGGCAAATTTTTAATAAAAAGTAAAATTCTAAACTTCTAAAGAACAGAAGCAATGGCTTACTTATAATTTTCTCTATATTGCATAGTACTTATCTAGCTCAGTGCATGCTACAAATAAGGACTCTGTAAGTTCATTTGTTGGATGGATGAATTTATTTATTCATGAATAAATTCTCTATTCATGAATGAACTTATTTATTCGCTCATTACTTTTCTTCCTTTCCTTACATTTTATCTGCCATTTTCTTTATTCTTTTGACTCGTAATACTTTTCATATTATTTTCAATAAGAGAGCTGAATAAATGCATATGGACCTGAATTGAAAAGAGAAATGGAAACAGACAGAAAATCTTCAGAAGATTGGGCCAAAAATCTGCCAGTAAGTTGCAAATTAACCCAGTGAAATGTTCCGGATGTTTTGGATGAGGGAATTCTATTCCAGACAGGTCACACTCTCTTACTAACCTCAGATCTGGGTGAAGGAAGATTCTCTAATCCAAAACATCCTGTGATTTTAATTTAATTACAAAACAGCATGTCGTGCAAGTCAAGTTAGACCTCAGGATGATTTAGCAGAGTCTCTGGTTTGATAACGAAAGCAAATGCTATCTCACGCAATAAAAATAACTGTACTAGGCCAAACAGTCCCAGACAAGCACAAACAAGCTGAAAGAGGCTTTTACTTAATGTAATGTTAGGAGCAATAAAATTACGTGTCATTTAGGGTTAAACTTTGATTTCATATCCTTTAAATGTAAAACTACATGCTATTTGCACGCCAAGTAGATCATTTAGCCATCTCAACTCACATTCCTTGCTTTCCAAAATGCAACTTATTTTTAGCTTCTGCCGGTTCTTCTTTCTTGTCTTTTATATCTGTCTGTTTTCCCCATAAATCTTGCAACCCCTTTCCAATCTCTGCTCTTCTATACTCCCCCACTTTGCTCTAAGGAACTCCAAGAAGCAAAGGTAAAACCTCTGCTCAAGGACTTTTGAATATGCATCCATCCATGTATCCATCCATCCATCCCTCCAGCCATCCATCCAACAAATATTCAGTAAACATCTTCTATGTGTAAGGCATTTTGCTTGGTTTGTGGGGCAAATCAAAGAAAACCAAGTCATTGTTTTGATTCTTCAAGAGAGATTTAAATTCAAAGACAATTTGAAGCAGAAGGGGGACCAGGAGAAAGATGGAGCTTATATATACATACATGTAGGACACGTAGCGGTCCTACCATGCCATTCATAGAACAAGTTCCAAACCAATGTTTCATCACATTCCCCCCAAAACCACTTTCTTTTTCGGCTTTTTTTTTTTTGGTGGTGTTATTGTCCCACAATTGCTCCTCTGCCTTCCAGTAGCAGTTTATTGTACCTGTCTTGTGTCCACCTCTGTTATTGTTATGCATACATTTGCCTATTTGCCTGTGGGAGGACTATACCTTAAATCTGGAATATGAGCCAGATCTGATTCCTAGTCACCTCCACATCTCTGGAGATCACTTGTTTTCAGCATAAGTAGGTACTCAAGAAATATTTGATGAGTTAAATTAAATCCTTACAGGTTCACAAATCTATACAATTTGCTTCCAATGAGGCAACCATCTTCTTCTACATTGCAGGGTTAGGTTTAGATGGAAATGGATCCTCCAGATTCAGCTTGCTAGTATTTTGCTGAGGGTTTTCGTGTCCATTGAGTGTGGACACTGATCTATAGTTTTCTTTTTTGTGTGATCTCATTGTCTGCTTTTGGTATCAGGGTAATACTGGCCTTACAAATTGGTTGTGAAGTGTTCCCTCTGTTCTTTTTGGAAGAATCTGTCTGACATCTAGGGTGGAGCTTGATTATGGTGAGCAAAGTAGCAGATACCTGCATTTTATCCCAAGGCAATGAGAAACCATTGGAGCTTTTAATGTATAATATGCATTTCAATAATTTTAAAAATCACTATAGGTAAGTAAATATGTCTTAAAATTAATGGGAACCCTTTTCATGAGATAGAGGCAGGAGAGCTAAAATCGTATAGTTTAGGAGGCAAACGAAAATACATTTGTAACAGACAAAAAAGAAATAGGTTTTAATTGGTTCCTTAAAAATATAAGTCCAATGTAGACATTGATATTTGGGGAAGAAAAGAAAAAAGGATTTACTTGTGAAAAAAGTATGTAAATAATATACAAAAGTAAACAATGTAATGAACCCCCATGTTCTGATCCTCTATCCTTCCACAGTGAGCAATGCATGACTACTTTTGTTTCCTCTGTACCCCCTCTACCCCTCACCCTTACCTCCACCCTTGCTAAATTATTTTGACACAAGTCTCAGATATCAAAATTATTTTACCCATAAATATTTCATTATATATCTCAAAAAATGAGGACTTTTAAAAGCATAGACACATAATCATTGCACCCCCAAAATAACAATATTTCTATACCCTATCAAATATCTAGGCAAATATCATCAATTGTCTCACAATTTTTTTTTTATAGTTGGTTTGTTCAAGTCAGTATCCAAATAAGGCCCCTACACTGCATTTGGCTGATAAGTCTCTTAAATTTTTTTTTTTAATTTTAATTTCAAATTTTTTTTTTAATATATCTTTATTGATTTCAGAGAGAGGAAGGGAGAGGGAGAGAGAGAGAGAGAAACATCAATCACGAGAGAGTCATTGATTGGCTGTAGCCTGCAACCCGGGCATGTGCCCTGACCGGGAATCGAACCCTGATCACCTGGATCCTAGGTCGACGCTCAACCACTGAGCCACGCCCAGCTGGGCTCTTAAATCTTTTTTTAATCTATAGGTTACCCCCTCTCTTTTTTATGCAGTTTGTTGAAAAACAATAATATCTATAGAACTGTAGAATATCCCATAGTCTGTTTTTTATTGATCATATCCCTATGGAGATGTAGTTCCTATAAGCTGGTAGTTAAATTTAGAGGCTTATTTGATCATATTCAGGTTTAATTTTGTTGTTGTTGTTTCAGAAATACTGCATCGGCAGTGTTGTGACTCCTATTGCATCACATCAGGAGGTTCCTGAGCCTGGTTGTCTTTTTCACCATATTATGAATCATTGGTGCCCAGCCAGCGTGGCTCAGTGGTTGAGCATCAACCTATGATCCAGGAGATCAAGGTTCGCTTCCCGGTCAGGGCACATGCCCGGGTTGCGAGTTTGATCCCTAGTGAGGGGTGTACAGGAGGCAGCCGATCAATGACTCTCTCATCATTGATGTTTCTATCTCTCTCTGTCCCTCTCCCTTCCTCTCTCTGAAATCAATAAAGATATACTTAAAAAAAAAAAAAAGAAGAATTTGTGGGCTCAGGTGTCACAGCCTGGTTCATTCGTTATAAAATTCCCTATCATTGTTCCACCTAATCCTTTAGCAGCCACCGAAAACCACTTACCTTGATTCATTACTTCATTAGAGGTTGCAAATACTGATATTCCAATTGCATTATTTCTTCTGCATTTATTAGCTCAACTTTTCTAATAGAAGAAATTAACTTCATAAACTATTTGGTTACCCTTCAAAACAACTTCAGTATAACTCTGCAGAAGATGAATAATTATTTTGACTTTCTCTTTATTTCCCAGTTTTCAGAATAATGAGTTGGATTCCTAGCTTCCTTCAAAGAGATGTGTATGTTTGTTATAATTGTATGAACTCCTACATTTTTAGCATTTTCAATGTGTTTTAGCCCTCTGCACTATGTGTCTTGTTGCTGAAATTGTATAATCTCTGGCCTATGGGTTCCTTAACTTGGTTCCAAAGTCTTCAGGGCATGACCTTGTGGTCTTTGCTAGATTCTTGCTTGCTGGTATAACGAGATGTTCCAGGCTCATCCCTGACTCTGGACCAGCCATTTCTCCAAGGAGCTCTGTTCCTTTTAGTGGGAAAGTCATTTAGAAGGCGCAGCCTGTGTGCTAAGGGTGTTCATTGCTGTGGGTTAGTCAAGGTATCTAGGCTTTTGCAACAGACATAGCTAGAAATAATTTTTTAGACAGAAAATACATATGTCTTCTTACCAATATTTCTAATTCAATCTTGGAATACAGTTTTCTATTTAACTTCTTTGATTTGATATCTATATCTCTTTTTTCTTGTACTGAAATCTTGGTTCATAATAAAAATATGTACTTAACTTCCTTTGCTACTAAACATATTATTGTTGCATAATAGCTATATTTTACTGTCAGAAAATATAATATTAATGAAAAAATCATGCTATTAATTTCAGTAATTTACTGAAGACCATTTGAGATTTCTATGCAGTTTTTGGATTGCTTTGGCTTTTTTTTCTTTGTTTCCTTGGTAAATACCCCCTAGGACTATACAGTCCAACTACTGTGGCTTTAAAATAGAAATATTTTAAAACTCCAGATTCAGCTGACCCCCAGGGAGTTTTAGCCAACTTTGAAGATAGAAGTGATGCACCTTGGAGAGATTATGATCTGAGTGTTGTAGCCACCTACTTATTAACTCAACTTTCTCCTAATTCAGGGAAGGATATATACATAGTTAGATTCATAATAATTGCTTTTACTTAATCATCCATATTTAGTAGGAGTTAGATCCTTGCTAATGATCAATTACCCAACCTGCTGAGGGTTAATTTCACTCATGAGGCTGTAGTCTTTAGGAGGAAAGTTCAAAGTCCTAGAGCCACTGAGGGTTAGAGTGCTACTGAACCTTACAGGTCACCTGGTTTAATCAATTCAGTTTGCAGAGGAGGAAACTAAGATCCAGCAGAGTCTAACGACTTGCCTGAATCACACAGGTAGTTAGTAGCAGGGGCAGAACTGGAAAAGAACCTGCCATCTCCCTCCCATTACACTGTGCCCTGCTCCCTTGCTCTCCTTGTGTGAATGTTGAAGGAGACTGTCATTTTTGCAATGAGCACAGGAGGTTCTATCTGAAAGTTTAATCTCAAGACTCCAGACACTCTGTAAATATTTATGAGAAGTTGCTCAGTCATTTGGTAAATATTTGGTAATTGGCTCTGATTATATACCAAGAAAGAATCTATTGTCTACTTTTTTTTTTAACTTGTCCAGGTAATAAAGATGGAAGAGAACATGTATCTGGTACAATGTGAAGACTAGAGACTCTATTTCAAACATTTAAAACAATTTTCCATAATCTTTTATAAAAAACAACAGCATGACAGTACTTTGAAATAATGTCTACTGTCCTGATTGTAAATGCTTTCTGTGTTTGTTTATCTAATTCAATAAACCACTACCACACACAAGGCACTGAGCTAATGGGAATTTTCCAATAATTAGAACTCTCCAAATATGGAATTGGCTGCCTTGTAAGTTAGAGAGGTGGGGAACTGAGGCTAGTGAGTTCTTATCAGAAACCTGCAGAGGGGATTCTTGCAGAGGTCCAAGGATGGAACTTGGGGACATCCAATGTCCCTTCTAATCCTGAGATTGGATGGAAGATTTTAATTCTATGACTTGTGTGATGTCCCAATTAAAGTGGTTTGTTTAGGTTAGAGAGTAGCAACCATTTATACAGAGACACAACATGTGTTTCCCTTCTGGTTTTCTTCCAAGTTTGGTTTCTATTTACAGGCTGGCCCATAGAGACTCAACATATCAGAGATGATATTCCTCCACAAATGAAAGGGATGGGCTTTGGTAAAATCATGGCCACTTCCTGTTGGCCATGCACTTCAACTGCCAAGTTCTTTTCTTCCTTCTTTCTCTAACTGTGTTCTGTTTAAATCATATACACTTGTCCCTTCTTCTGATACCCCCTCCCACCCAAGGTTCATTAGCAGCTAAGTTCTCAGTCAAAGGATAAAAAAGTAGTAGACAAATCTGGGAGTTATTCACCTAATGCCTGTGCACTTTCAAAACCATCCAACAAATACGTGTTCCCCATACTGTGTGTCAGGCTGGGAGGTAGGTGCTGGGGGTACATGAAGGAGACACAGTTGCTGCTCTTCCAGGCTGAAGAAGGAAGGGAAATGGGAAAGGATCCGATACAGTAAAGCTGACGACGGGTGTGAGGACAGACACGAGTAGGGTTTTAATCTCACAGAGGAAGAGGAGGAGTCTCGCTGGTCAGAGTAATATTTCACTTTTGACCTGAAGGAGGGGTTAGTTAATAAAACAGAGAAGGGGAATTTCCAGGCAACAAAAAGACAGGTCTAAAGGTCCAGAACAAATGGGAGTTTGGTGAAATCAAGGAATAAAAGAGGTTATGACGTGTTGGAGCATAGGTTGGAGAGAGACAAGGTCCAGATGAAGCAAGAGAGAAAGGCAGGAATCAGATGGTGGAACAGCTCGTCACAGCGCCCTCCCAAAGCTTTCACGGTAATTTCCAGTTTGGCCTGTGGCTATTCTTTAGTCCCCAGCAGCACTTTCCCAGCTCCTTAAGCTCTCCTCAGAGTTTTTCATTGGGTACTCAAAAACCATTATTTTTTGAGCACCTACTAGGGGCCTGGCCTGGTGGTAGGCCATGGGAGAAAAACATTAATAGCAAGTAGCTGTCCCATTAAGAAGCTCATAAAATGTTTTGTCTTTCTTTCTAAAACACCAAATATTAACCATAATACACATGTTCAAGAACCAAAAGACAAAAAGTTAAAGGCTAAAGGAACACATCATCTACTCCTTTAAACTCAATTTTAAAAGAGAGTAGGATACTTACTGCTACAGGTAAAATGGAAAATCTAAGGCAATAGGGTTCTGATTCCCTTGACAAAAAAAATTTTTTAATTGAGATATAATTGATATAACATTATATTAGTTTCAGGTGTATGAAATGATGATTCAATATTTGTATATATTGCAAAATAATCGCCACAATAAGTCTAGTTAACATCCATCACCGTATATAGTTATACTTCTTTGTGTGTGATAAGAACTTATAAGATCTACTCTCCCAGCAACTTTCAAATATATGATACAGTATTAACTATCGTCAGCATGCTGGACATTACGTCCCCATGAGTATTTTATAACTGGGAGTTTCCTTTGACCTTGACCACCAGCAAACTGTTCTCTGTATCTATGAGTTTTATTTTGTTTTTGACAAAATGATTTTAATTTAAGACCTTTGGATGAGAACCTGGCACCACTGAGCCTGACTGTACCAACCATGGCACTTAGAATCCAGGGCTTCCTCCGATCACTGGGTTTTCCTCCGGATACTCCTGAGAACTTCGTGTATACTAACAACACCCTCGGGAGGGGGTATGCAATATAACATGACAATATACCAAGGGCTGAGGAATATGAGCAACAGAAACCCCAGGCAGCCATAATGCCCATTGATTCCTAGTGATGGCAGCCAGTCACCACCCCTGTGGTGATTCAGCCTAAGCTGAAAAATAATAGCAAATTTCATTCACACCTTACTTTATTGAGTTCTCATTGGTTTAATTCAACTGATCTCAAACTTGGGTTCATCAGAATCACCCAGAGGTTTGTGAAACCTGGGCCCCAGAGTCTTAAGAGGCAGCAGGCCTGGGGGTAAGGGAGCTGGAATTTGCATCTGTAACATGTACCTAGCTGAAGCTGCTGCTGTTGGTCCAAGGATCACACTTTGAGAATTAGTGATGAACTCAGTCCACAAAATCTGGTCAAGGGCCTGCTCTGTGTCAGGCTGTTAAGCTCTGGAGGATACAAGTCCCTGTCACCCACTAGTGGGGGAAACAGAAATGGAAAGAATTACAATGCAATGCACTGGAGGGGAGAAGAGGTGTCTATGAGTGCAGAGGAGAGGACGGCCCGCATGAATCTGGGGTAGGTGAGAACAGGTTAGTCTCTGCTTCCGGCGGGGAGGGGAGCGGGTGCAAGGCCAAGAAGAAGGAGCCTCATGTTCAGAAAGGCAGAAGGCCCACAGGCAATGGTGCAGTGGTGCTACCAGCCTGTTCTTCCTAGGGCTGCCATAAGTACCACAAGCTGAGCAACTTCAACAATAGAAATGTATTCTCTTTCAGTTCTGGACTCCAGAAGTCCAAAATCAAGTTGCGGGCATGGTTGGTTCCTCTCCTGAGGGCTGTGAAGACAATCTATTCTGTGCCTCTGTCGTAGTTTCTGGTGGTTTGTTGACAGATTTTTGCGTTCCTTGGCTTGTAGACACAGCACCATGTTTGCTGCCTTTATCTTCATATGGTGTTCTCCCTGTGTCCAAATTTCCCCTTTTTATAAGGACAACAGTCACCCTAATGACCTCATCTTAACTAATTACATCTGCAATGACTTAAGATCACGTTCTGCAGTACTGAGGATTAGGAATTCAACATATAAATTGCATGGAGGGACCTGGAGAACATTATGCTAAGTGAAATAAGCCAGTCAGAGGAAGACAGGTACCATATGAATTCACTCATATGTAGAATCTAATGAACAAACTGAACTAACAAGCAAAATAGAGACAGACTCATAGAGAGCAGGCAGGCAGCTCTGGTGGTGGCAGGGAGGGATTGAGCAAAAAAGAAAAAAAAGAGAAAGAATTCATGGACACAGACAACAGTGTGGTGACTGCTGGGGGAGAGGGGGAGGGAGGAGGAAGGGAGTGTAAGGGGGATAAATGGTGATGAGGGAAAAACTTATAAATTTGGGTGTGGGAGACACAGTGCAACCCCTAACAGGAGCGACCAAATCTGCTGACGCAACTCTCTGTTGAGTTACTAAAAATTGGGGGAAGATGAGCCTCCATGGCCCCCATCAGATCCTCTAGCCATTTGCTGAGGAAGACAGTGCCAGGACCTGTGCCACCATCTCCACCACCCTTATTGAGTAATGTCACCTCTGGGCATCTCTACTCCTCTCCTAGGCCAGGAAAGTGGCCTGCAGGGTTTTGAAGAGTTTGGGTGCTCTCTTCTCAGAGGGTCTCGTGGCCTCTGGTGAGATTGTGCCCCTTCACTGTAGAGCAGGGATGCCCAGATTAAAGCTCCAGAAGGTGGCTCCTTTCCTACCCCATGCTCTCCAGCTCCATTTCTGTGGGTAGAGTCTCAGCTAAACCCTCCTGGGTTGGTTATTCTCTTGTGCTCCCACAATCCCAAGCCCACTTGCACAGATCAAAGGCCCTTAGATTTGTATTTATTTATTTTTTGCCCATTGGGACTGGAATGTTATAATCCTTCTGTGAGTTGATTTATGATTGACGGCTGCCTCCTTGAGGGTGCTGGGTGGTCTTCTATGCTCATCTCAAGTTTCCTCCAGCTTAGTTCACACCACTGCCACCCACCTTAGATCATTTCTTCCCTCTCTATGCACCACTGTCCTTCTGGGAATTAATGGTGATGGGATATATGAGAGAAGGGGGTGTTTTGGGAGGTGCAAAGAAAAATACACTCGATTTTTGATGTGTTAAATATGACATATGGTTGACAATTTGATTAGGCATATGGAACTCAAGAAGGAAGTCTGAGTTGGGGATGGAGATGTGGAGTCCTGGATAGATAGGACCTCCCAGGGAGTGTGTGAAGGGCAAGGCTGGAACCCTGGGCAATGGTGACAAGTAAAAGAGAAAGAGAGAGAAAGGAGGATGCTACTATGTTCATGAAAAGGAACTCTAACAAAATTGTTTCATTTGGTCTTCACAGTGAGATTATGAAATACGTTAACCAGGTGGAGTAACTACATCTCAGAGAGGTCGTCACTTGGTTAAGTTCTCATAGCTTGTAGGTAGCAGAGCCAGGTCTCAAATTCCAAGTTCAGAGCTCTTCTCACTACATGTCTTCATTTCTTCGTTCAACAGTCATTGAGATCTTTTCTGTGTGTGTACAGGGTCTTGTGTTCACAGAATCGGCAAGGTCCTGGGACTTGAGTGGGAGTGAAATGAGAGGCAGGATACGGAAGAGCTGGAAACCAACCACTCTTCCCACTGGAGCAGGGAAGGCAGGAAAGTAACACAGAACAGTAGAACAATCACAAAGGCACATGTGCACAAACAGAGGCTGCTGTCCTACAAACCCTGTTAAGTATGGTAAAGGTAAGTGGTTCACAAATTTAGCTGCAAATTTGAATCACCTGGGGAGCTCTATAAACTCCCATGGACCAGTAGTGCAGCAGCACCTGGGAGCTTAGTAGAAATACAGAATCTCAGCCCCACTTAAACCTACTGAGTCTGAATCTGCATATTAACAATATTTCCAGGTGATCCTTATGCATATTCAAATATGAAAAGCACTGGCACCAACGACAAACAGACCCATGGACAGATGGAGGGGAAGAAGAATGCGTGATTAGTGAGGGAAGCTTCTTGGAGGGGGCCTCTAGCAATGAAAGCCAGCTGCCATGTGGGAAGAAATGAGATATTTTACCTACAAGCGGTTCTCAAATTTGGCTGCAAGGTAGAATCACCTATGGTGTTTTAGAAAGTGTTGATGCCTCCCCACCCCACAGATTCTAATTTAATTGATTTAAGTCTTTGGCACTGGGATTCAAATTTGCAGCTAAATTTGTGAACCATTTACCTTTACCATATTTAACACTTAATGGGAGAGATTAACCAAAGAATGTATATGCATATGTGCATAGCCCATGGACACAGACAATAGTGTGGTAAAGGCCTGGGGTGGGGCAAGAACCGGGTGGACAGGGACACATGAGGGGCAAATGAGGAACATCTGTAATACTGTCAACAATAAAATATATATTTTTAAAAAAAGACATAATGGAGTGTGCCTCTACAAGGAAACAGAGTAAACAGCGATCAGGTGACTCGAGTGCAGGGCCAAGAGTGTGCATTTATGTGTGTGGAAGGCGGGGTGGATCTTGCGGGGGAGGCTGGGGCTTGTATCCTAGCCCTCTGGCTCCCGGGTGGCCTTCCTGCCTTCGCATTTCCCGGCCTTTCCCCTCTCCTCCCACCGACGCTTGGATTCTGCTTCCTCCTAGTGGTGGTTTTTAGTACGGCACAGCTGTCACTGGAGGTTTCACAGAGGCCAGCATTCATCAGGAGCTTATGAGGAGAGTGAGTCCCAAGGTACTGCCTTGATGGGTGGGATAGCCTCGGAATTGTACACAGTGAGCAGCGTGGCAGTGACTTCAGGAGTTGCTCCTTCACGGGGAGGCTCCGGGAGTTCAGGGTCACGAGCCAAACACTGATCTGGCACAAGGCTGTAACTGCAGCCCAGGTGGCTTCCTGTGCTTGGGGTTTGAGGAAACTTGTCTTATCAACCAGTGGCAAGTGCCTATGATATCAAGCATCAGGAAGCACAGAGGAGTATGGTAACAAGCTTCATAATAAACGCCAGCCACCCCATTCAGCTCTGTGTGGCAAGGATGTGATTTTATTTATCACATCTAATTCTAACGCAAGCCTGGAAGGTATTGGGGTCCCCATTTTACAGACAAGGAAAAAAGACCTACAAAGCCTAAGTGAATTGCTCAAGGTCACACAGTTCTTAAGAAACAGATGCAGAATCTGAATGCAGGCCTGTGGGACAGTACAGCCTGTTCCAGCTCCTGCCATGTCCCCTGCAGGACCCAGGGGCTCTCACCTGCCCAAAGACTTATGCATTGGCTTCAGCATGAATCCCTGACTGAGTCCCTCCTGTTGCCCACAGCTCCTTTTGCTCCCTAATGTGCACTGAGTCAGATACTTCCTTCTGCAGGGCAGTCTCCAAGAGCCCCACATTTGGCAGGAGACACCCTTGCCATTCTGGCAGAAAGCTTCTCCCTGCAGTCAACACCCAGAGGTGGGTTCAGGCCAGATTATGAAGAGTGCTAATGAGAGAAACAGTAAGCATCTTAAGATTGTTGTCAGCATCTTCCTCTGCCCTGGCTACCTCCCTCCCTTCTCCCCTGGTTAGCAGGCAGATTCCTAGACTCCATCCTCAAAGATTTTGATATAAGGGGTTGCAAGCGGGACCTGGGAACTTGAATTTTTAACAAACAGCCCATAAGAATTCTGATGCAGCTGGTCCATGGGACACACTTCGAGAAGCATTCAACAGGCCCACCATTAACATTTGTGGGCCCCAGGTCAAGAGCATACTATACTCTTGGCTCATACTATATGTTTAAATGTTTAAAAGTTATAAATCAAGCTAACAAACTATCAAATATACTTTTTTTTTAATATATTTTTATCGATTTCACAGAGAGGAAAGGAGAGGGAGAGAGAGAGATAGAAACATCAGTGATGAGAGAGTCATTGATCGGCTGCAGCCCACAACTCGGGCATGTGCCCTGACCGGGAATCGAACCCTGATCGCCTGGATCCTAGGTCGATGCTCAACCGCTGAGCCACACCCGGCCAGGCTCAAATATACTTTTGTAACTACCTGCGGGCTCGGGTTCCTGGACTCTGGAGTTCCAAGCCAAATGGTGAGAGCATAGGGAGCCAACTCCCAGCCCCCCGCCCTCCCCGCTCTCTTCCTGCCTCTGCCTCTGACCCTCTTTGTGCCATTAGGAATCTGCAGCTCAATCAAGAGGCACCCAGCTTGCAAGTCCAAGCCGGCCACTCTCTTTCCACCCCATAAACAGCTGTATCTCGACCACCTGTTGGGCTAGGAGATGGACCCCACAAAGGAGACCTGCATTGGTGCTGGAAGCAGGAATTCTAGGGTTCTAGGTATTCAGAGCATGGCCCAGAGCGGGGACAAGGGCTCTAGGCAGACACAGCCCCTTGTCCTTGCTGGCTGCTGGCACCATGGGGAGGGTGCAACCAGAGGATGACCCAAGCAGGGCCCTCAAAACCAGTGCTTCTCAAACTTTAATGTGAGTAGGAATCATCTGGGATCTGAAGATTCCCAATCAGTAGGTCTGGAGTAGAGACCAAGATTTTGCATGCCTAACAGCCTCCCAGGCAAAGCCAATGCTGCAGGCCCTCAGGCCACACTTAGAATAGCAAAACTCTAAGGCAGGGTCAGCAAAGTTATTCTGCAAAAGGCCAGGGATTACATTTTTAGGCTTTGCAAGCCATATGGTCTCCATGCAACTCCTTAGCTCTGCTGGTGTTGCATGAAAGCAACCATAGACAAAGTGCGGATGAATGAGCATGGCTGTATTCCAATAAAACCCTATTTATGAACACAGAAATTTGAATTTTGTATAATTTTCCTATGACACAAAATATTCTTATTTTGAATCTTTCTACCACTGTAAAAACTATTCTTTTTTAAAAAATATTTATTGTTGAAAGTATTACACGGGCCATACGGAAAGAGATAATGGACTGGATTTGGTCTGAGGGCCAAATCTCTAAAAGATATGGATGTTGTAACATAACCATAATACCAACATCACCCCTAAAAAGAATTAATAATTAGCAATAATTCTTCAATCTCATCAAATACCCTGCCAGTGTTTGAAAGTTGTCTCATAAAGTTAGATTCATTATCATTCTTAAATACAGAATTCCTGTCTCATCTGTCCTTCTACTAGCTTCCCTGCCCCCACAGTAGCTCAATGTCTTGTGCCCAGTAAAGGTTCTCATACTACATTTAACCGATAGATGGCACCAATGATAATGGCCTTGCTAACTCCACAAGAGAAAACATCGTTTGTATGCAGTTCTCAATTACTGTTAAATATATGAACACAAAAATAGAAAATAGCCTGTTTGCTCTGCATGTTATGCATAAAGCCTCAATACATTCCAATTCCAAGGAAAATTGTTAATTTCAAACAAATTTCAATTTGTTTTAAATAAAGAGCACAGGCAGCCCATGTCTCTATACGGAGGTTTACCTCTTCTATGCCAACATTTCCAGTGTTAAGTGGCTGAGGCCACTTATGTTTTTATATTCTTTGGCTTAAGAAATAAAGCAAATGGAATCTATTTGCACAATTAATCTACATGGTAAATACCCATCACAAATGGACCCTCTTAACTGTATTAAGTGCGCCTACATCTGAATTGAAGTTTCTTTTCCAAACCTGCTCTAGCGTGCTCTGAAGAATGAAGAAGCAGTATGTGAGGTTTGGGGGGACTCTTTAGGGCCCTGTAGTCGAGCCCGCAGCTGACAGCAGGCTGAAATCTCATGATGCAATCTCACAGCAATATGATGGCTTTCGGTGCATATTTGTTGTCTTTTGACACCAACCACACCTCTCCCCTCCACCACCTCCCTCCTATGACGAGAATAAACTATTAAAAATGTCTAACTACTGAATAACTAATATTTAATTTTAAAGATGCAAAACCCAAATCATGTAATGAATCCCCCCTTCCTGTCCTTTCAATATATTCAGCAAACATTTATTGGGTGCTGCTATGACCAAGCAAAAACTTCTTGCTCTCTGGCTCAACTGGGTCTTTTATGTGGGCGTACATTGTGTAATTCTCTAGAAAGAAATTAAGACACTTTAGGAAATCAGCCTGTTTTAAATTTCTGTGCACAGTGGATGACAATAATTCTGAGGGATGTCTCTGTCCAGCAGAGACAATAATTCTGAGAGTTGCTTGTTACCCTATCTTCCTATATTCAAATTAACACAATTCCAGAACATTCTTTCTCTTCTTAAAGTCAAATCCTCCACCCAGGGCAGGACCCAAATTTTGCTCTTCAAAGTTAGTTCTCCCCAGATTTACCCAAGAACAACTTCCTTATAGTAAGTAGGTCTTTCTCTGTAACTTCCCAGACGTTCCGGAATCTCTGGGCTCCTCTTTTTCCTGCAGTGCCACTTGCCATCCTCTTGGAGGCAGCCCTCTGCTCTGTCATTCTCAGGGTCTGCCTGCATTGCTTCCTCCTCTTGATCTCACCTGCCAGACCTTCCGCTGCAGAAGCTTCTTTCCTCACTGGGCAGTTACAAGCACACAGCCATAGCTGAGGCGTTTTATTCACTCCCAGTAACACCTTCCTAGTGTGTTCTGTGAAATATTCATAAGTGAGGGATGTCTCATAGTCAAATTAAGAAGCAGTTGCTGAACCAAATTTAAACAGCTTTCTTTACTGCAGGACTTTTCAGAGCCTTTGATTTCCTAAGAGACATTGTGCGTCCTTTAAGATAGGGAGCATGTATAGCACATTTTCCAAATTGATTTGATTAAAGAACACCATCCCCTGCCTTAGTTAGCTTGGGCTATTTTGACAAAATACCATAGACTAGCGGCATAAACAACAGACATGTATTTCCCACAATTCTGGAGGCTAAGTCCAAAATCAGGCTGCTTGGCAGTTTTGGTTCTTGGTGAGGGCCCACTTCCTGGCTTGTAGAGGACCACTTTCTTGCTCAGTCCTCGCACGGCAGAGAGGACTAAACCTAATTCCCTCTCAAAGGTCCCATCTCCAAATTCCATCACTGTGGGGATCAGGGCTTCCACATGTGAATTTCAAGGGGACACAGACATTCAGTCCATAACACGCCCTCTCATTTCTCTCACTGCACTGTCTGTGGTGTGTTGTATGCAATGAACCTCTGGACACATACTCCAGGGCAGTCTCTGGAGTCAGACTGCCTGACTAGGAACACAGACCAGCCAAATTCAATCCTAGCTCCACCACTTTCTCGCTGTGGAGTTCGAACTAGTTTCTTGATCTCTCCTTGCCCCAGTTTCCTCATCTGATATAACAGGGGTAGTAATGGCACCTACTCCATAGGGTTGTTGTGAAGACTAAATGATGATACAGAGAGACAAAATGCAATGCGGAGTAAACCCTCAAAGAAAAGTTAGCTACGTTCGTGAAATGTTATCATTGACAATGAATTGTATAATTGAACAATTTATTTATCAATTATTAAGAAACATATTGATAATAACACTTATTATAAGAGAATACTTAATTTCTATTTAGGTTGAATATTGAATTTTACCATTGGGTCAGGGTTAAGCCTCTATTTTAAATACGTTTTTTCCTTTTTTATTAATTTTAGAGAGAGAGGAAGGGAGAAGGAGAGAGAGAAACATCGATGTGAGAGAGAAGCATCAATTGGTTTCCTCCTGCATGCACCCTGACTGGGGATCAAACCCACACCCCAGGCATGTGCCCTGACTGAGAATCAAACCAGTGACCTTTCAGTGCACTGGACAACACCTAACCAACTAAGCCACACTGGCCAGGAAAAGCCTCTATTTTGGATTGCAGGCTCCTATAGGGCAATGGAGCGCTGAAAGAAACAGCAAGAGGAGATGTTGCAAACATGTGCCGGGAATCTGAAGTCATGTGGCTGGGTTTAAGGGAGAAGGGACCGCTGACTTTGGTGCCAGGATGCTGTGCCAACCACCACAGACTGGGCAGGAAATGGAGCGTAATTCTGCAAAGGACAGACCAGTCACACAATGAGGGCGGCAGGCCTGCCTAACACCCTGTGCTCCATGCTGACACATCAGTACTCACAGTAAATAATACCACCATTCATGTCCTGTTTAAACATGAATAGCGACTGTACATCCATATCTACCTTACCCAACAATCTTAGGGGACAAATGTTCCCCTGGAACTTCAAGGGTATGTGGGGTCCCTTTATGTAACAAGGCAAGGGATTAGTGCCAGCCGGGAAATCCAAGTGTTTAAAACCTGTTCAGCATTTCTACAGTCAAAGAGTAAGTTTCCAAATATTTTTCTCTCAAAAGAATGCAGGCTCCTGAATGAATACTAGGTAGGGGAATTCTGGGAAAAATCAAAGTAGAGAAGAGAAGTCTTAAGAAAATTAAAATGATGCCAAACTTAAATTAAAATGATACTGAACCTGAGAACAGTCAAAAACCACACATAGAGAGAAATAGAATACAAGCTGATTTTTAGAAGCCAACCAAGAGAAAATTTTTACAATCCATTAACTTCTGGATCTAGTAAACAAAAATAGAGCTTCTTTGTTGGAGACCCTTAGAGTCCTCTAAGACTTATGAAGTGAGGCTCTTCCTGAGAAAGGATCTGAAAGGTCAGCGTCATGGTCTGGGGCAAGTACTCCTTGGGAACTCACAATCCAGCTCTCATCTCCTAGCATCATTAGCATCGCCCCACCCGCGCCCTAGTCCACAACGCCAAACTCCAGACCCTTACTTTCCATATTTCCCCAGGAGAATCAGAGTAGAAGACATTCTGAAGAGAATTTAAGCTTCGAGTACAAGTACATACACAATATGTGTACGAGTGATACATTTCCCCCCCAAGTTATCGTACTAAAATATACGTAAAATTTACCACCTTCACCTTGTGCTTTTTTTTAAACTGTGGTAAAAAACCACACACATGAAATACCATCTTAACCATTTTTAAGGGTAAAGTTCAGCAGTGATAAGTACATTCACACTGTTATGCAACCAAACTCCAGAATTCTTTTCATTTCATCTTGCAAAATTGAAACTTTAGACTCTACACATTAGCTCCCTACTCACCTTCCCCCCAACTCCTGGAAATGCCATTAACTCTCTATCTCAATGCATTTGAGTACTCTAGGTGCCTCGTGTAAGTGGAATCATACAGAATTTGTCTTCTTGCGGCTGGCTTATTTTACTTAGCATAATGTCCTCAAGGTTCATCCATGTTGTAGCATGAGTTACAGTTTCCTTGCTTTTTAAGGCTGAATAATATTCCATTGCATGTACTACATTTTCTTTTTTTATCCATTCATCTGTTAATGGACCAGGTAATACATTTTAAAGAGTCCATGAAAATGTGTGGTGTCATGCTTAAAAGGGCTTCGCAAATCCTGATCAGCAGCAGTTATTAAGCTCCTTTCTGTGGCTCTCTGACAGGCACTGGAAATAGACGGATCTGATGATGTAGGCTGCAGTTCTGCAGTCAGGGAGACAGACACTGGTGTAGACCCAACCAGCCCTGCAGAGGGTTTACAGGAAGGTTTGAAACTGCCGAAGGGGCAGCAAATGGAATCAGCAGCTGGGGCCATCTCATTGAATATGCATATTGCAAGGCACTGACAAAGCATGTCTGAAACCTAGGAAAGGAGTTTAGCATTAGTAAAAAGTTCCCCTAAAACAAATGCCTCCGTATCTACCTAACAGTCATTCACTGCTACTGACTGCCTACTATGTTTCAGGCACTGTTTTAGGATCTAAGAATAGATCAGTGAATAAAACCCGTAAGATCCTCACTTTCATGGATTCTACATCTAGTGGGGCGAGGAGACATGACAAACAAATAAATGAACAGGGAATTTGAGGCAATGGTGCGAAGTGTGAAGGCAATAAAATCGCACAATGCATAGTGAGTAAGGGGGTGGGTGCTGCTTAAGAATGAGAGGTTAGCCCTGGCCGGGTGTGTCAGCGGTTGGAGCATCATCCCATACAACAAAAGGTTGTGGGTTCGGTTCCCTGTCAGGGCACACACCTGGGTGGCAGGTTCAATCTCTTGTCAGGGCACATAAGGGAAGCAACCAATCAATGTTTCTCTCTCACATCTCTCTCTCTTTTTCTATCTCTAAAGTCAATAAAACATATCAAGTGAGAATTAAAAAAAAAAAAAATTTAATTAAAAAAAAAAGAATGAGAGGTTAAGGAAGGACTGTGCAGAGCAACCACTAGATCTGAGGCCTGCACGGCTCAAGAGGGTTATCATGTAATGATTAAGAAGAAAGCACACCTTGAAGAGGGAACAGTAAATGAAAAGACCCTAAAGGGGGACCTAATGTGGTGTATTTGAGTCCAGTGTGCTGCAGTATAGTGAGTGAGGGGGGAGAAAAAGCAAAATAGGGGCTGGTTCATGTACAGATTGTAGCCAAGTATGAAAGGGGCTTAATTAATGTATGGAGGGGTAAAAGGAGGGTATCCCTGGCAAGTGGAAGAAGTATGCCCAGAGAGAAGCATTGCTTGTTCTGCAGCAGGAGTTACTGCTGTGATAAGTGATGATCAATGAGAAATAAAGCTGGATAGTTGGCTGGGACAAGCCTGGGAGATGCCTATAACAAGCTAAGGACAGGGTCTGAACTTTATCCAGCTAATGACTGGGAACCCTCAAAAGTTTTTAGTTAGCAAAGTGATCCTATTTTTGTCTTAAAAATGAATTTGTAGCTGGGATGGATTGGAATGGGGAAGAGACATCATCCTGCCGAGAAATCAGAAGTCCTGAACTGAGCTAAGAGATAAGACAAAATAGAGAGGAGGTGGAATGTGAGGGGATACTATCAAGGGCTTTACTTGGTCTTCTTGATGAATTGACTTTTTACCATTATGAAGTGACCCTAATCATCTCTAGTAATTCTTATTGTCTTAAAGTCTTCTTTGTCTGAAATCAATAGAGCTACCCTATTTTCCTAAGATTAGTGTTGCATGAGCATCTTTTCCATATTTATACCTTCAGCTTGTCTGTGTATTTATACTTAAAGTGCATCTCTTGACCAGTTGGTGTGGCTCAGTGGTTGAGCATCGACCTATGATCGAGCAGACTGCTGTTCCATTCTCCGTCAGGGCACATGCCTGGGTTTGGGGCTCGATCCCCAGTGGGGGGCATGCAGGAGGCAACCAATCAATGACTCTCTCATCATTGATGTTTCTATCTCTCTCTTTCCCTCTCCCTTCCTCTCTGAAATCAATACAGACATAGTTTAAAAAATAAAAAATAAACAAAGTGCATCTCTTATAAATAGCATAAAATAGGGTCTTGATTTTTTAAAAATCCAGTCTAATAATATCTGCCTTTAATTGAAATGTTTTATTCATTTACATTTAATATAATTACTGATGTGATTGGGCAAAGTCTACATATTCCTTGGAATTTTTTTTTCTTTTCTATCTGATTTTTGTTCCTCCTTCCTTCTTTTCTTTTTTGGTTAATTGAATAAATTTTAGCATTCCATTCTATTACTTTTCCTCTATTGACTTTTTAGCTATACCTCTTGGGTTTTCTTAATAGTTGTTCTAGGGATTACATATGTACTCTTATCACAGTCTACTTTGAATTTATATCGCCTAATGTACGAACTTTATACTAATGCTCCTTGCACTCCTCCCATTCTTTCTGCTATAGTATTTTACTTCTGCACATGTTATAAAATGGACAAATTTACAGGGTACTCATTAGATTTCACAAGCAAGGAAAAAGGAGGGGTTTAGCTCAATTCTTAGGTTCCTGACTTGGGACTATTGTCTGCAATTCATCTAGAAAAAGGAGCTTTAAAAACCATTAATCTAGGAGTACAAATGAGATCATAATTACAGTCATACCCCAAATCTCAATGTTCTGTCCTCCCACCTGCTTGATACCAGAAAGTCTAGTCTTTTAGGATTTCCCTCCTCTCAAATCAAAGACGGGAGGGGGTAGTTATTCAAACCTGTGATCAGCCAATCATTCTTTCTAGAAATTTGCCCCCTGATGCTCACAGTGTGGAGCAGCTTAGGAGCATGTTGTAGGTGGAGGGGATTCATGCTCTTTCAGTGCAGTAAAAGGGGTCTCTCAACAAAGATGCCCTGTTTCTAGCATCTCTGTTCTTTCTAATGGACACAATCATGAATGATTAAAAGAGTGGTACAACTGAGAGTCTCAATGGGTTCCCAGTGCTCACCCAATCATACTGGCTTCTCGTGGGCCTTACCCTGTGGTGTGAATGAACTTGTTGAAACACTTCCCATCCAGGTCAGAAGAAATGGACTCAGAGGTGGAGTTTGTTTTAAGCCTGTGCTTTAGATATTTCCCCACTGGAGATACCCAATATGCAGCTCAGGTTGTTGACCTCAGGACAGACATCAGAGCTGAGTGTGTATATTTGCATAGAGGCCACAGAGATGGACGTGTTCACCAAAGGAGAGACTATAAAGGAAGAAAAATAGGGAGCCAAAGACTAAGCCATAGGAAGTAGCCTATATTGGGGGTTAAGAGGCATTAACAAAAATACTAACATGGGATTCTAAAAGGTTTATTTTTATGTAAGCCAAAGGGAAAGGAAATTAAAGCGATAAGATATAGTGGGTCATTGGAGGCTTACCACTATTACTGACTACCTTGCTACCTGAGGCAAGTTATTCAGGCTTCAGGCCTCCGGGTATAACAAGGGTAATAAGAAAGCTTCAGAGTGTTAGAAAGGCTGTGTCAGACAAATGTAAATGAAGATGAACTCTAATGGGGGGGAAAAAAGTAGTTGAACTCTAATGTACCCTATGAATATGATGTATTTGTCAAGCATAAGAATGTTATAGAAAATAAAATATTTTGCAATGCAGGTTTTTGGGTTTTTTTAACTCAAAGATTCTTGGAACATCTACAAAATTTAGGACTTGACAACCAGTTTTGCAAGAACTTTAGCCAATCTTTCCATACATCTGAAAGTCAGTCAGCTGTAAGAACCCAAAACAGCATTAAGTAAAGTGAGATACTATAAATACAGATTAGTATCATTTGTCCAAGTATCAATTGTGGGATTTCCTTTCGGTGAAAAAAGCAAACCTTATGATAGAATGGCAGAAAACAAACAGGAAAGAGGAAAAAAGTTGCCTGAAAACAAGTACACCTTTCAAACCTATGACAGTTTATTAACAAAAACAAGTGTTGAGAAACTTGGGTGATAGGAAGGGAACTGGTTTCACGGAAAAGCATTCCTTTGTGCAAGAGCTTCTTGCAATAGCTTTCAGTAAGAGAAAGAGAGGAGGATTCCCTTTGGTTGGTGTTGAGGACGCAGGCCAATGGTATAACTAGGAAAAAACATTTAATGTAAAACTTCACTCATCTTCCTTCTTTTCTTTCTTCCTTTCTTCTTCCTTCCTTTCCTCCCTCCCTTCCTTCCTCTGTTTCTCTCTTTCTTTCTTGTAAATGGGATCAGTGTGTTTGGCCAACCCCTGGCAGGCCTGGAAGGAAAGCTGGATGAGTACAGGTGTGGTGAATGTTTTAACTCCCTTTGAGACAAGAAATTTCACCTAAGAAAAATAGCTTAGTTTCTGCTGCACAGGATGCTGTCCCGTGAATTTCCCGGGGACACAGGGCCGCCTCTGCTGCCTGTGTTTTCAGGTGAGCTGGGAGGTGGTGCTCCTGGGCCTGGACTTCACGTCCCTACAGGCTTACCTGGGAGAGTGGACTGAACCAGAATGCAGAAGCTTCAGCTTTCCATACACAGAAAGTACCTAAAGTTTTTTACCAATACCTGGTATACACTAAAAAAACGTTCTGTTAACTTGAATTTGGGATTTTCCTACCATTGCAGCAGGGCCCTTCCTTATAACCCAAAGTCAAGCTTCTGCATCATTCATTACTCAATAAATAGCTGAGTGCCCACCATCTGCCAGGCTCTCTGCGAGGCGGTGGGCACACAGTGCTGAGGGAGAAATTTTACATTTTATATAACAAAAGGCAGGACATGCTCTATACCAAAGATAGGCTTGTTTTCTAATTAACATAAAGACAAGAAATAGTTTCACTTGAGGGGTTTAAGCTCATTCCACTTCATACCACATGACACTCTTCCAGCTCCTGTTACCCTTCCAGCCTTTCTCTCTCAGGCCCTCCCCACCCAACAGCCTATCTCCTTCTTGGTCTTCTGGATTTTAAAAGCAGTAAATAGAGAGTTTTTCGCCCCAAAATAAGAAAATATGTGTATTTTAAATGTAAGAAAGCTTAAAAAAAGGAATCCTTGTGTGTAGAATTAGTTCTTAACATTAATTCATAAATACTTTTAGAAAACATACTATATTGATAAGAATTGGGCTGATAGAGCCTACATTCTAATCTCTGTCTATAAGCTTTAGAGGCCAACAACAACAAAATAAGTGTACAAACAAATATCCTTATTTATTACAGCTTTTTATGGGTGCCTAAAGGACATAGGCAGTCACGTATGTTAGAGGACAATGCAGTGGGGTGCTAGAGCCAGCTCACATCCGCCCACAGAGCTGACTGTGACAGTTCCAAAATTTTGCCAACTCATGGGTGTGACCTTGGTAGCTTGAAACCAGCTACAGTAGTAGTATTTATACCACAGAAATAAGCAAAGACTAGCAATCAGGGATTCTCTCCCTTCCCCCACATCACCTCACACCTGAGGCACCGCAAGGCCTCCACGCTTGCCCCATCCCCTTAAAATTCCTTCCCCTTACAGCAGCCAGGGGGAGCCTCTTAACAAAAACTCCACTCATGTCACATACACCCCTTACCTGCTTAAAGCTTCAATGGCTTTCCATTTCTCATGAAAGAAAGCTAAATGCTTTACCTTGACTTACAAAGTCTCATATTATCTGATCCGTAGTTCCTCTGGCCTCTATCCCCCTCACTCACTGCTCTCCATCCACCCTCATCAGCTTAGTTCCTTTGATGGCAGCTTGTCCAGCGCAGGCCCAGAGGGAGGAGCGCCCCATGCTGAAAGCTTGGACCTTGACTGGCTTGAGAACAGTGAGTTTCTTCCTAGCCGTCTGCTGAATTTGTGCCTATTTGGTTCCAAATTGACTTAAAAATCTACTTTTTCTTTATACACCACTTTTCTGAGAAGAACTCAGTTATTTTAATTCTTTGAAATGTAAGTACATAAACTAGGTGCTATAAAATCCCCACACTGAGGACACTTACTTATGAAAATGATAATAAGTTCCTTGCTCCAGTAACTGAAGTTATTTGACAATTTAGCTCTTGTGGTCTTTGGTGACCACAATGCCAACAACGGGTCCAATATTGTTATTTGACACATTTTAAAAACATCTGGCTCACCAGAGGAAAAATATGTGAAGGAGGGCCTAGAGTTTGTTGTTTGTTTGTTCATTTGTTTGCATGGGTAAGGAGGGTTAGACAGGATATTTTGGGGAAGATTTTGTAGTAGTGGTGTTTTTTTGTTTTGTTTAATTGATTTCAGAGAGAGGAAAGGAGAGAGAGAGAGATAGAAGCATCAATGATGAGAGAGAATCTTGATCAGCTGCCTCCTGCATGCCCCCCACTGGGGGTAGAGCCCGAAACCCAGGCATGTGCCCTGACAGGAATCAAACAGTGACTTCCCGGTTCATAGGGTGATGCTCAACCACTGAACCACACCAGCCAGGCAGTAATGGTGTTTTTATAAGGCTTTTTCTTTCAAGAGTAACAGGGACTTTTCTGTCAGATAAATGTGCTCTTAATAATTATCAAGTGGGGGGAAATGGCAGGTAGATCAGGCCAGCTTGTTTTTTAAAGCTTTTTTAAACACAAAGATCTGTTGTATAATTTCAAAATAATATGTTAAAATATACAAATAAATGTTGTTATAAATGTATACCAACCAAACAGTAGAAAAAAACTAGAACTTCACAGTAATAGGATATTTCTCATCTGTATCAGTTGGCTCATGGCCATGATATTCGAAATCTTCAGACAGATTAAACTATGTTGTAAAACATAAAAAACAGCATGCAAGTCCAAACTCTCTGAGAACTTTGAAGATCGTAGCTGAAGGCAGAAAGGATTCACAGAGGAGGAGCAGTAAACTTAAGGTTTGTGGTGACTGGAGGATTTGGATTCAGACTAAAGAGACACATCTTCAAATGAATGGCTGTGTTCCAAAAACATATTACTTTGTGAATGCTTTCAAACTTTTTAAAAATTTCCTCTGAAATCTAAGAGGATAATGTTTTTACCAAAGATATTTACAAGGAAATGAAAAACTTAAGCGATTCCCAAAGAAAGCCAAATACCAAAAACCTTTAAGTGCCTATTACTAGACAAACAAATACTATACAGAGATTTTGGTCGCTCTGCCATTCTCAAGGACTTCTTTGGGGAAGCAAGGAAACCTGCAGGCAGCTAAGGAAATGACTTTGGATCTCTGCATGCATAGAATGGCCCAAGGTGAATTCCATCTTCTTAATGTCTTCATACTCATATCATGAATCCTTTACTATATAAATTAAGAATTAATCAAAATTTATGATGGGAGAGAGGTCTCTTCTTGGCAGATACATGACTCATCACCTCCACTAACCACAGGCAATATCTACCCGTAGAGTCACTTGTGACGAAGCCATTCTCTAGATTAATAGATTATTTTCTTCCTTTCTTTCCACCCTCCTTCCTTCCTCTTTTCTTCTTTCCCTCCCTTCCTTCCTTTCTACCTTCCATCCTTTCTTTCTCCCCACCTTTCTTCCTTTCTGTCATGAACTTTTACTGAAGAGTCACTCCTACACTGTGCTAAGAGATAGAGATACCGACACATGAATGAGGCAGCCCTCGTCCGCTGGAAGCTCTTCCCACAGACAAATAACAGGAGCTTGGTGGGATGAACACCTGCTGACCTTGGGGACCTGGCAGTAGGAGAAGGGTGCCATCAAGGTAGAAAAGCTTGTAGTTAAATTGAATCTTAAAAACTAAAGAGAAACTTGTCTGTGAGACAAGTAGGAAATAGTTGGTAATAATTTAGGCAGAGACTAAAAATGTTCTATTTTTTTCTTATAGAAATATAACTAGGAATCATATTAATATCTGTGCTAATCTTTTCTGGAAGATATTAGCTGTTGTAATCTTTAGCTGGACATTTAGACAGTATTAACATATCCAGTATTGAAAATAACATTTTGAGGCTTTCCAATAACATTTTCTCTTTCCAACATTACTTTAAAGCAGCTTATAAAAATATATACAATATAAAAGAAAACATAAGAAATTTAAGAAGAAAATAATATTAGAAAATGAAATAAAACTGCTTGCATGTCAGAGGCCTTTTACGGTAAGTGGAGGTGACCAGCAGATAATGGTGCCAAGACTCCTTCTTACCGTATGGGACACACAATCAGGTACAATGGTCAGAGTGTCCATAAAAGAAAATTAAGCCAGAATTTCTCCCACAGACATTCCTAAAGTGGAATGTAGTGCAGTCTGCTGGTTTTGCTGCCCACATCTATCTACCTTTATTCCAATAACCGTCTTGTGGATTTGGCTCTACCACCCCCATCAGGGGTTCAATTTGTGACTCAGACAAGACCATTTAATGCACTGTCTTCCCCTCGCCACAGGATTGGTTCAAAGATAAGCACATGACCCAATCAATTTTAATCAGACCACTTGGACTTCCGGGAAAGAGATTCTGAACTTCCGCTTGAGAGGGCATGAGTCCTGGAACTTCTATTGCTGCTTAGAGATCTCAAGAACAGCACTTCTCTGAAAATGGGGTCAAGATAAAGAGAAAAGGAATGAGAAAAAATAAATCCTGCTGTCATTATTTGAGCTTGGATCAAGCCATCCTTGAAGCACATCTAGACTTTTCGGTTCCATGAGCCAATAACTTCCAATCAGTTTTGCTTTAGGCAGTTTGTGCTGGATTTTCTTTCCTTCACCCATATAATGACATTGTGTGATGGAGCAGAAAGCAGTCGCAACAAGATCATTACAGTAAATGCCAAAGTTTTGTAAAATGTTCTTGTACCATCCCTCAAAGCAGGTCAATTGAAAAATGCCAAAGCAAAGTCAATTCTAAAGGGAATCAAAACAATGTAGCTCCAAATGATGGTGCTAACTTGAGCCAAGAGTATGGACAGAGCTCAGATTCTTCAGAAAATTCTCAATGAATATTCTGTCTTCACACCACACTTTAAAACATGTGGTGAGTTTTCTGATGAGACTCTGAAATGCAGCTATTTCATGTTACTAATCAGGAGATTGAGTGTATGCACTGATAATTAATGAATGCTCTCTTATTAGACAGGGCATATTCCTGGAGCCTGTTTCCAGGATTCAAATTCCTTTTCTGTCACTTATTAGCAGTTTGGGACAAGTAACTTAATATTTCCTGGCCTCAGTTTCCTCACCTGAAAATAGATATTATTATATTGCCTTGCACACAGTTGTGAGGACAGAATGAATGAATGCATGTAAAGTGATTAGAATTGTACCTAACATATTTTTAGTGCTCAATAAATGTTTAGAAACCATTGCTTTTATCATTATCCTCCCTCACAGAGAATCCTTGAGGATAGGGCCAAGAGCTCGGTCTGCCCACTCTAACATCCAAAAAAATCGATGATCTAAGTCACAAAGCTTGGTCATAGATCATATCCATAATTGTTTACATGGATATATTTGCAAAACCTGGTCTTACCAATTGTAGCTATTGGGAGAAAATATTCCATACTTAGAATGTCTGATTTTGAAATTGCAGCCTCCTGATTCCTGCTCTAAGACAGAGTGGATACCAGGTAACTCTGTGACCAGAGCTACAAAATTGTTGGCAGATGTTAGTCACAAAATTTCTTTTTTGTTTTAGGGTGTGATCTTGTATTTCTGACAATAATTAAATAACTGAATCAATTACAGATGCATCATAAGTACACGACAACCATCAGTAAAGCCATGTGATATTGGGTAAATTGCTTAATCTCTCTGCACCTCAGTACCCAGTAGGAGGGCTAGCCTGGGGATTAAAGAGCATAATACACGTCAGGTGCTTAGCACAGTGCCAGGCACACAATACAAGCTCCTTAGAGGTTAGTGTGTTGGGTAGAGATTGAGTTTACTTGCACATAACAGAAACTAGTAATGGTGGCTTAAACATTTGGGGGTTATTTTTCTCTTACCAAACAAGAAATCTGAAGTTTGGTGGCCCAGGACTGGCCCAGAGGCTTGAGAAGGCAGAAGGAAGGTCTCTGTAACAATCTGGACCTTTCTCTCATGTCTGGTCACAAGACAGCTGCTACAGCCATTGCCTCCAGGCTTTGTGCTTTAGCCAGGAAGATCAAAATCTGGGCCCTGTTAGTTTTTTTTTAAAAGAGGGAGAATTAACATGGCAGTCTTTGCTGCAGTTAGCTATTAATTATGTAACAGTTTTTCATACCAAATCTTCATGGTAGCCCTGGAGGTACACATGGGAGGTATTCTCTCCATTTTACAGATGTGGAAACTGAGACTACGGAGGTGAGGAAATTTGCCCAAGGCCAAAGAGCAGTAAGCGGCAGAAACAGGCTTCTAACTCAGGTCACCCTTCTTCTAGCTCTTAGTTCAAACCTTTTTCCGCCACAACAAACTGCCGCAAAGAGCAGTACTTTGTCGTGGGTATATAGATGAGTTTTAAGACAATCAATAAAGGGATTCATGGAGGTAGTATAATTAAATGTAAATTAAAATAATGTGTTGTAAAATACTCTGAACATCTCAGGGTTTATTCAGGGTGATGAGGAAAGGGAGGGGCAGAACTTAAAGATTAAGATGGGAAGTAAATGAGAATCATATATGAAAAGTATCTATGGAAATCATAATATGGAAATCAGATATGAATGGCATATGAAAATCTAAAGTGTAAAAAGAGAGTTGCTCTTACAATTATGGCTTTGTGTTTTCCTTCAAAATGTAGTTTGCGGAATACAGTATGTGTGTGTGTGTGTGTGTGTGTGTGTGTGCATGTAGATGACATGCATGTATGTGCTTAAGTGAGTGCATCCATGTGCCTGATAATAGATTCCATCATGTTAAAAAAATCAGAAATAATACCAGATTAAGCTTTCTAGATTAATAAAAACTTTCAGCTCAGGTAGGTTAGTTTTATGCAAAACATTCTATATTAAAATAAATTTTCTGAATTGTATATTATGTTACATATGACTTAAGTAGCTTTTAATATTTAAATGTATATGTTATGTCAAATGGTGGCACAGTAACAAGATTCATTTGGTGTATTCTAAAATACATTTTAAAAAATCACCATAGTAATCATCATAAAAGTTAATCATTTCTTCAATGATAAAAAAAAACTGGCATGATAGAAGGAATTGTGGGTATTGTAACCAAAGAGAACTTCCTGGATTGAAATTGTGGCTCTACTCTTTATTTCCTCTCAGATTATTCATCCATAAAATGGGGATGATATTCACCTCACAGGATTGTTTTAATAATTAAATTTGATAATGTACATAAAGTGCTTAACACAGTGTCTGACATACAGAAAACATCTAGTATTAGCAAATTTCCCCGTTTCAGTAAATGGATTTTAGTTTTTCTTATCTTTATTCAATTGGCCAGAAAGTTTTCTAATGCTGGCATTAGAATTCTTATTTTAAAGCATTAAAATTTTTATTAAGGTTAAAATTCCATAAGGTGTACCTGCTTACTTAATTATATGGTTACTAAAAGAAAGATAGGCATAGAAATGATTTCATGGTCATAGCCTGTAAAATTAAAGCACAGCATTAACTTCTCTAAATTTCAAAATATACTTATTTTAATGCTACCAAATGGCTTTGAAATTCAAATTCCACTGTTGATCTTCATAAGGTAAGAGACCTAGAATCATTCACATTATGGAATCTTAACAAACTATCCCTGCCTTGGTTGGTTACACCCTGGCACTTACTCTGCTTAAATACAGTGGGCCATCTTGACCTCTCAGTGACAGGGGTCCATATGAAACTTTTCAAATCAAGTGGGTGTAAATGTGTCAGCCAATTTCTGTTACTTTATACAACGTAGGAAGTTCTGTTCCAGTGAGAGCCACATCTCCAAAGATTTCCTTTAGTCTCAGTGGTAATCTTCAGACTTTACATTTCCCAAACTACAGAAGCATTTAGCCCAAATATGAAAAGACTGAGTCCTCAAGAACTCTCAGCAACAAAGTTCCTCTTATTTTGTAAGACACCTTCCTCTGTGAAGGAAGGAGCTGGGTGCCACAGGTTGGCCTCAGGCTTCTGTACAGTTGGGAAAGCTATGGGTAAGGTCTTTTGGAATTATTTTGACCTAGTTTTGGCTTAAGATTCAATTCAATTACACAGAATTGTGCTATTGTTTTATTTTAGTGTTGTTTTTTTTAAGTTGGTTTATTTTTGCCTGGCGGTGTGATGCAATGGTTGAGCACTGACCCATGCACCAAGAGGTCACAGGTTCGATTCTCGGTCAGGGCACATGCCCGGGTTTTGGGCTTGATCCCCAGCAGGGTTGTGCAAGAGATAGCCAATCAATGTTGATGTTTCTCTCTCATTGATGTTTCTATCTCTCTCTCTTTCTCCCTTCCTCTCTCTCAAAAAAAAAAAAAAAAAAAAATCAATAAAAACATATTTTAAAATATAAAGTTTATTTTTCTATAACCATGATGCAATTTTCATATATAACAGAATCCAAACAAATCCACAAAGTGCACTTGGTTGATATTTCTCTTAAATTTTTTTGAATTTATAATGGTTTTCCCTGCATTTTTTAATGGCATTTATTTGTTGAAGAGACAAGGCCATCCATCAAGTAGAATATTCCCACATTGTGGATTTTTTTGCCATTTACATAAAGTACACAACCCACCTGAAACTGGATTTTGTGTATCTTGTGCTATAGAGGACTATTTCATTTTTTTCTGTATGGATATCCAGTTGCCCCAACAGCATTTATTGAAAGATTTGCTGTTTAAAATCTATCTATCATCTATCTATCTATCTATCTATCTATCTATCTATCTATCTATCTATCTATCTATCTATCTTGCAGGACTGTTTCTGAGATCTGCAATTCTGTGTATCCAAAGGCAAAGCACATTTTCACCCACTGTCAGCTACAAACTTTCACTCTAAGAGGAATGTGGCATTTGTAGAAGAAAGATTTTTGTTCATCAACTGCTCTAGTTGAATTGGATATATGCTGAACTACTGACCTCTAAGATCACTGGCAACCTGGAGATTTTGACTCTATGATTAGGTGCTATGATCTGAATGTGTGTTTGTGTGTTTTGGGGCTACATGAAATACTTACTTGCATACTTAGCTTAAAATCTTTTTATTTCCACTCTGTGACTGTATCTGTGTAATGCCATCATATGCAACATTTGACACATATTTTGGTGTCAAATGTTTCTTGGTTTTAGATGGTCCTAGAGAGTATTATGCTAAGTGAAGTAAGCCAGTCAGAGAAAGACAAGTACATACCATATAATTTCACTTATATGTCGAATCTAATGAACAAAATAAACTAACAAAGTAGAGACAGATTCATGGATATAGAGAGTAGACTGACAGTTGTCAGAGGGGAGAGGGTTGGAGGTTAGGGGAGAAGGATGAAGGGATTAAGCAAAGAAAAAAGAGAAAGACTCATGGACACAACAGTATGGTGATAGCCAGAGGGAAGTGGGGGGGGGGGGAGGTTGAAGAAGGTAAAGGGGAGATAAATGATGATAGAGGAGACTTGACTTGGGGTGGTAAACACATACCATAATATACAGATGATATATTGTAGAATTGTATACCTGAAACCCGTATAATTTTATTAACCAATGTCACCCCAATAAATACAATAAAAAATAAAATAAAAGCAAAATCAATTTATAAAGATGAAGTTAGATCATTATCTCTCACACAAAAAAAGTCTTGGTTTTCACACACAGTACAGCAAAAAAGGATACCAATTAAAGGATGCCAGGAGATCAATGAATGATTCAAACTTCTGCCCAAAATTAAATTCAAATAAGGTATTTGTGACAAGTAAGATCAAATAAAAATAAATGCATGATCTTCTCCCAAAGGAGTGACAGCCAAATTGCATGAAGCTGATCAAGGGAAGGGAGCATGTCCCCACCAGTCAAGTGTGGAGTGCAAGGCAGTGGAATCAAGCATCACACCAGAGCAAAACCAGCCAATGATATTCGACTGCATTAGGGGCTATTTTATTAAATGGGTAGTTGGCAAGAACAAAAAAAGTTTATTTAATAAGTTGATAACACTAAGTTAAAGAAAGGAATTAGCTAGGTCATTAAGACACCACACAAACTGATTTCTAGAGCTTGAACACAGCATGACTTGATTGTCTCCAGAGAATTAGAAAAGGTGCCAACATACATGACTGATTGATGGCTATGAGGGGATGTTTTGTTTCTTTTGAAAACAAAGCTGGAAACAAAGAATTTTTTTTTTAATGTAGAACTGGTTAGATTGGTGAGATGTTACTGCCCACACCAAGTTTTTCCCTAATATTTATGTATGAATATGATCATAAGCACACATGCTATTACCTATAAATTTCTAAATTGAAAAACAAAGTCCTCAAAATAACCAGGAGAAGTAAATTCAGCAGATATTATTAAAATTTCTGCTTGCTTTGCTTATGAATTAATTTCTTCCACCAGTAAGTTAGTGGTGCTTTCTTTTCTCATGACCCGGAATGTTTTCATCAGATCTCATGAAATATTTTTTCCATGGCAAGTGAGATTTCCAACTAATTGAAGTGAGTAAACACGCTTCTTTCAAAAGAATGTGCCATGTTACATAGAAAACAGGGCTTGAAAGGAATTGTTAAGAACCATTAGGCTTATTAATACGTTATTTTTTTGGTACTGTCAAGGGCACTGGGAACTCCAGCCCTTCACAGTAGAATTCTTAGCTTCCTAGGTGAGCCTGCCCCCAGGCTGGAATAATTTAGTCACCTGACTTTCCTGTAACTCATTATTTTTGGCTTCATGAGGCAGCATTCATGAAGAGTAGTCCTTTTCCAGTCCCCAAAAGTCTTTTGTAGGACACCAATCATCTCTCACCCATCCTCCACCCCTAGTTCTCTGCATGAAGTTTGCAAAAATCCCTGGTCCTACCCAGGGCTCACATACAAATAATAGATACAATTAGGATTTTGACTTTGCTATTATTTGTTTCAAAAAGTTTTGGGTTTAGCATTGCTATTTCTTGGTTTAGCAAGACATAGTTCTCCCTTGAAACCAGCTTATTAGACCTGATCATTTGGTACTGTTTTTAATAATTATGTTGCGTAAAACGGTAAATTATCCTAGAGTCAAACCCAATGTAATTGTTATGGAAAGTCGCTTTTGTTATTAAATAAAACACTGAGTTTGTTATACTTAAATTTAAAAAGATATTAGGAGTGCATCAATTTTGTATACTAAAACATCAGGCCACACTCATATAATGATTTTTAATGCCCACCAACACCAACTAGAAAGTGTGTTATTAGGTTCACATTTCCCAGTACTTATATTTGCTTGTTCTTGAAAACTGGAGGGAGGGGAGAGCTACGGAAAGTTTTCATGATGAATTCTTTAAATCCATTTCCTGTTAAATGAAAGCCCTATGACATTTTCAGAGCTGCTGTTTATTTTGGGATGTGAAGGATGTTAAAATTCTTTGTGTTGAAACCACAACATTTATGAATGGCATGAGACAAAGACGCATGGCAGGCTGTAAGTGGTCAGGCAATCTCTACAGGAAGGAAAGAGGGTATTGAATTACCAGAGTCAAGAGCAGGCAAATCCACCTGGGTTGGCACGCTTAGTGGAGGCTAGAAAGACTGGCATCCACTGTTCCCTCTCACCCGCCTGAGTCTATTCAGTCTGAAGGAGCAGTGTGCTTCTACCTTCATTAGCGCAAAGAGAACTAACTCCAAATTACATAAAGGAGAAAGTTCATACACTGTTGCATGCTTTTACACAAAGGGAAACACCTGATACACAGGTGTCCAATGGAAACACCTTGTTTTTGTCAACTGTCTCATTTTTTACTGTTTTATCCGTATGTTTCTCTAAAGTATTCCCAGGAAACTCGCTGGTCTTTACAATACCCTATTGTAATAGGAACAGTCTAAGAATTACTTTTTTCTTTCTTTCTTTTTTTTAATTGAGGTATAATCGACATATAACATTATATTAGTTTTAGGTGCATAACATTATGATTCAATATTTATATTTATTGGGAAATGATCACCAAAATAAGTCTATTTAACTAACATCTGTCCCCATACTTTATTTCAATTTCTTTCATACTTTTCTTTCTTTACAAATAAAAAATAAAAGAAGGAAGTCAGTTATCTAAATTTATATACTAAATTCATAAAAACACCCCTTGCTGTTCAACCACATGAGATTCTAATAAGAGGAAACTGGTCATCTTTATTAAATAATAAAACATGGTGAACTTTAAAATAAGATATACTTGCAGTAACATAGTTCTTTATTTTGCATTTTTAAAACCCCTTTTCTTCAAATAAGGATTCCAATATATTTGATTATCCATAGAATGTGAAATCCCTGGAAGAGAGAGAAGCTGACTCATATTTTAAAGTTACAGGGTTTCCATTTTTCTAATAGACTATTAGAAGTCATTATACCCTCCTAATGAAATTCTTATCCAGATTATGGTGTTTAAAGGTAAAATGAAGAGATGATCTTTAAGAGAAAAACTTCTGGATGTTGATTGCTCAGTATTTACATTTTTAAAAAGATAGGTAAGTGCCCCTACACTTACACAGCATTTGATTTTCAACGAAGTCATCAAAGTAATCCAGAGGGAATTTTTTTTAAATGGTGCCGATATAGCTAGAGTCATGTGGGAAAATGAACCTTGACCCAACTCATACCAAACATAGCAACATTAGAGGTGATCATAGCTTGAATAGAAGAGTTAACGCCATGAAGTTTTAGAGGAGAATATGGGAGCACATCTTCACGACGTGGGGTAGGCAAAGGGGTTTCAAACAGGTCAGAAAAAGTGATAACCATAAGAAAGACAGGGGGAAATATATAAATCATATGTATTATATAGAACATAAATATATATTAGACTTCATCAAAATTTAAAATTCCTACTTATCAAAGGATGACTTTCAGAAAATACACAAGCTGTACACTGAAAGTCAACATTCACTAAATATATCTGACAAAGGACTGATATCTAGACCATATTAAAAAAAAAACAAACACTTCTGCATTAATAAAGAAATAACCCAACAAAAAATGAGCAAAAGATTTTTACAGACACTTCACAAAATGTGTTTGAATGGGTAATAAGCATACAAATACGTGCTCGACATCATTAGTTATCAAGGAAATGAAAATTAAAACCACAATGACATACCACTGCACACCCATGAAAATGGCTAAATAAAAATTAACATCAAATGTTGGCAAACAGGTAGAGCAGCTGGAATTCCCATACATTGTTAGTGAGCCTGTGAAATAGTATAATACTTTGGGAAAAAGTCAGGCAATTTCTTATAAAAGTAAACATGTACCTGCTATATAATCCAGCAATTCTAATCCTAGATATTTATCCATGACAACATATATTCACAGAAAGACTTGTGCAAGTATGTTTATAGCAGCTTTATTTGTAATAACTGAAATCTAGAAATATCCCAAATGCTCATCTAAAAAATAAAAGAAACTGTCATATCTCCAGATAATAGAATACTACTCAGGAGAAAGAAGAAAAAGAGGAAGGAAGGAAGGAAGGAAGGAAGGAAGGGAGGGAGGGAGGGAGGGAGGGAGGGAGGGAGGGAGGGAGGGAGGGAGGGAGAGACAGAGAGAGAGAGAGAGAAAGAAAAAGAAAGAAAGAAAGAAAGAAAGAAAGAAAGAAGGAAGGAAGGAAGGAAGGAAGGAAGGAAGGAAGGAAGGAAGGAAGGAAGGAAGGAAGGAAGGAAGGAAAGAAAGAAAGAAGGAAGGAAGGAAGGAAGGAAGGAAGGAAGGAAGGAAGGAAGGAAGGAAGGAAAGAAAGAAAGAAAGAAAGAAAGAAAGAAAGAAAGAAAGAAAGAAAGAAAGAAAGAAAGAAAGAAAGAAAGAAAGAAAGAGAAAGAGAGAGAGAGAGAGAAAGAGGGGTGCAGGGAGGGGGGGGAAAGAAAGAAAAGAGAAGAAACTATTCATACATGTAACAACATGGATGAATCTTAAAAATATACTATATGAAAGAAGCCTTATACAAAAGAGTACACACTAGATGATTCTACTTAGATGAAGTTCTAGAACAGACAAAACTAATCTACTATGAGAAAAATAAGAAAAGTGGTGGGGTGGGAATTCACTGGGAAGAGGTATGAGGGAGCTTTCTGGAGAGATGGTAATATTCTGTATCTTGGTATGGGTTTGCTTCATTTACAAAGATGTAGGCATTGTCAAAAATCAGTAAATGTATACTTCAGATTTATGCATTTCATTATATATAAATTTTACATCAAAGAAAAAACTATTAATCTCTAGCTAATAATATGCATGCTGAAGTAATGAGAAGAAATTGTACTGATGCCTATAATTCGTTCTAAAAGTCTCCAAAAAAATAAGATGGACTGAAAGATGGATAGAGGGAGAGATGGGAAGAGAGAGAGATATTGAGAGATTGAGAGATTGAGAGAGAGGAAAGCAAGTAAAATATTAATGGTAGAATCTAGGTGGTGTATTTGATATACAGGTATATTAGTTTGCTTGGGATGCCATAACAAAATACCATAGGCTGGGTTGCTTAAACAACCAAAATTTATTTTCTCAAAGTTCTAGAGATTAGAAGACCAAGATCAAGTGCCAGCATGATTGGTCTCTGGTGAGGACTCTATCCTTGGGTTGCCAATCGTCACCTTCCCACAGTGGCTTAGAATGACAGAGAGATTGCTTTTCCTCTTCCTATAAGGCCATGAATTCCATCAGATTAGGACCCACTTTTATGACCTCATTTAACCTTAATTACCACCTAAAAGCCCTTTCTCCAAATACAGTCACACAGAGGATTAGGGTTTCAACATATAAATTTGAGGCAGGGGGCCAAACAACACAATTTAATCCATAACAATGGGTACTGACTATAAAATTCTTTCAACATGGCTATATATTTATAAATTTTCATAGGAAAATATTGAGAAACAAGAAGGTAGATTTTTAAAAGAAAGAATTGCTCTGTCAGTGATCTTTAGATACACGACCACCTTCCTAATGCTATTTTACTTTCTGATGAGACTATTTGACAATAAATTACCAACTAACTTACTCCATCCATTAAAAGATAAATCAGGTTGGCATTTTTTAGTGTCTTCCAGTAACTGTAGAGGTATAAAAATGTAAGGGAAAACCCTTAGGTTAATAAATTAAGAAGCATTCATTGAGCATTCACTACCTGCACACCCTGTGGGACACAGACATGGAAGACCTAGATCTTACCTGCAGGGGCCACACTCCCATTGGGCACCGTCTGAAGAATGGAGCACAGTTCACACCTATAGGAGATGCAGGTGAAGAATAAATACTCAAATGCTCAGCAGTCTTCAAGGCCAGCGAGCCCCAGTACAACTCCTCCCTCCACACAGGTCTTCCTCTGACTTCCTCTCAACACAGCCTGTTGGCTCGGTCTGCACGTGTCTTCTCACCATGCTGGAGTTTCCACCTCATTCATCAAGCCTCAGACCCAGCCCATTTCCTCCGGGACAATCTCCCTGAACCAGAGAGCAGATCAGGTTCTTTGTTTTCACAGCTTCAGAGCACAGTAGTCCTTTATGCAAGAAGATTTGGTTCAGTACATAATTACATGATCACCGGAGGGATCACTTGAGTGATGTGTGTCTCCTCTGCTAGATTTTGGATTCCATGACAAATAAACAGTTTTCCTTTTCAATTCCAATCATATCTCTAGCAGCACAGCAGCATCTTTTACATAGGAAAACACATAGAAAGTTTTGGGTTTGTTGTGTTTCTCTCTCAATGAGAAAGAAAAACCCACATTGTTACAATCATATGAATCTACTGCCAGAATAACTTCTTAATCAAATAAATTTAAGAAATGATTTTTTTTTTTTTAAGTCAAAAGAAGGAAACAGCGTGTAGAATCCTAGAATCTTAAGTTGGAAGGGACATTGTGGGTCATCTGGTCCATCTATGTTTCACTATCCTCCTGTCAAATGTATGAATGTCCTTAGTAAATTTTTTAAAAAGAGGTATTTATATCAAAGTGTTAAAGAATTGAAACCAAATCAACTCTCAGAGGGGAAACAAGATGGCGGCCTAGGTCACAGCTGCACCCGCCGCCTCCCGCAACCACATCAAAATCACAACTAAAATACAGAACCACCAGCACTCAGAGCCTCCTGAGATCTGGCTGCACAGAATCCCCACAACCAGGGACCTGAAAAGCACCGAGACCGGGAGGAGGGGCGGAGACGCGGGCGGATCGGGGCTGAATTGGGAGACGCAGCCGAGGGCCCACCTGGTGCCCTGGTTTAAACCCGGGAGGGAATCTCAGCGGTGGGGATTTCCCGGAGGATTGAGGGGTCTCATCCCACATCAGGCCCCCAGCCCAGGGCTCCAGGGCCGGGAAGAGACGTCCCCACAACTCCGGGCTGTGAAACCAGCGGGGACTGTGGCTGAGGGTCGCGGAGGCTGCGGGAGCCCAGCAGCTCCTCTAAAGGGCCCGGCACGGACTCACTCGGACGCTCCCTCTGAGCCCAGCGCTGGGCAGCGGCCGGAAAGGACCCGGGACACTCGGGGAGGAACTAACCTGCCTGAGATCCAGGCGAGAGCTGGAGGGGCGGCTTCCTCCCAGGCAGAAGGGCTGGCGGAGGCCATGGCTCCTATAGTGAGTCCTCCCCGCACACAGCCGGCAGGCAGGCGCCATATTTGAATCGCCAGCACCTGACTCTCACCTTTGGCCCCGCCCCGTGATTCCCGGAGGCCCCGCCCCTCCCCACCTGCAGCTCATCCAGGCCATTTCCAGGGGCTTTTCTGTGCAAGTGGCCTCTCAAACCTCATGCTTAGGACTTTCCTAAAATCTCTCAAACAAGCAGCAGTGGGCCCCATACGGCTTGATAAGTGGCCGCAGGCCTGGCACTAGCGGCAGCCTCCATTGGCTCATAGCCTGGCCTCTCCTGGGCACCTCCAAGCCCAGCACAAGTAGCAGCCAACTACGGTTTGCTGTGTAGCTCATGCTGGGTGGCCCTGGGCAAGGCACTGGCACAGGCTGATTTTGCACTTCCCAGGAGGCCCCAGAGACAGTGCACCTGGTGGTCAGACTCAACCACACTGGATTACAACCCTACCACTTCCACCAGTGACACACTCAAGGGGTGCACTTGGTAACTTGGTGAATACTGAAGCTCCACTGAAGTAAATCCTGCTCCATAGGGGTGCCTCCAGCACAGCAGCTCTTTGGCTATAGTTGCAGCTGGTCCTCACAGCCAATTGGCCTGGGGGTCAATTCCTCCCAGTGATGCCAACAACAACCAAGGCTCAACTACAACAGTTCAGAGCACACAGCCCACACAGGAAAGCACCTAGGAAGCCCAGCTCAGGTGACTGGGGAGGCTGAGCCACTGGACCCTACTGGACACCTAGTACACAAAGCCACTCTACAAATTCCAGGAGACATAGCAGCTCTACCTAATACATAGAAACAAATGCCTGGAAGCAGTCAAAATGCGGAGGCAAAGAAACATATCACAAAGTAAAGAACAGAAGAAATATGTAGAAAAGGAACTAAATGAAATAAAATCAAGAAAGCTACTAGATACAGAGTTCAGAATTATGGTTATAAGGATACTCAAGCATATTAGTAAGAGTATTACAAAAACAACTGAGACCATCGATGATGTAATAAAGTACCAATTTGAAATGAAGGCTACAGGAACTGAAATGAAGAATAATTTACATGGAATCAACAGCAGAGTAGAGGATGCTGAGAATAAAAATCAGCAATTTGGAACATGAGGAAACAAAAAACACCCAACCAGAAGAGCAAAAAGAAAAAAGAATCCAGAAATATGAAAATAGCATAAGGAATCTCTGGGACAACTTCAAGAGGCTCAACATTTGTATTATTGGGGTGCCAGAAGAGGCAGAAAGAGACCAAGGAATTGAAAACCTATTTGAAAAAAGAATTACAGAAAACTTCCCCTACCTAGGGAAAGAAATAGACTTACAAGTCCAGGAAGCACAGAGGGTCCCAAACAAGAGGAACCCAAAGAGGCCCACAGCAATACACATCATAATTAAAATACCAAAGGTTAAAGACAAAGAGAGAATCTTAAAAGCAGCAAGAGAAAAGCAATTAGTTACCTACAAGGGAGCACCCATACGACTGTCAGCTGATTTCTCAAAAGAAACTTTGCAGGCCAAAGGGAGTGGCAAGAAATATTCAAAGTGATGAAAAACATGGAACTACAACCAAGATTGCTCTACCCAGCAAAGCTATCATTTAGAATTGAACGTCAGATAAAAAGCTTCACTGATAAGAAAAAGCTAAAGGAGTTCATCACCACCAGACCAGCACTACAGAAAGAGTTGAAGGGTCTTCTTTATGAAGAAGCTAATGAAGAAAAGAATCTGATGAACTAAATAGATCCAGAGACACTGACGCAGGCAACAGATGATCATATTTCAGAGGGAAGAGGGAAGGGGGGTGGAGGGTGGGAAGAGATTAACCAAAGAAGTTATATGCATATATGCATAACCCATGGACACAGTCAATAATGAAGTGAAGCCTGTGGAGGGGGTGTGAGTGAGGTGGAGGGGGACATTTGGGGGGCGGGGGAATGGGATACCTGTAATACTTTCAACAATAAAGATAAATTTAAAGCAAACAAACAAAAAAAACAGGAGACAGAAGAGTAATGGAACAGTCATAGGAATAGAAGTGAGAATAGGGTCTTGGTAGCCAAAGGAAGAAAGTATTTCACAAAAGAGGAACTGAGGAGAGAGGTCAAATAAGATAGGGAATAGGAAATGTCCAGTAAGTCCGACAGCACGGAGCCGTTTACCACCTTTGCCTGAGGTGTGTCAGTGGGGAGAGGAAAGTAGGAAACCAGGCTGCTGCAGGTCGAGAAGTGGATGGGATGGTGGAAAGAGAGACTGTGATAATAGACAACCCTTTTAGGAAGCTTGGTTGAAAAAGAAAAATGTAGAAAATTTTAAAATGTCCCCCAAGATCCTTGAGATCTGCCTCATCCAGGTAGAAAGATAACCTCACCCTTGTAAAAATTATAGTCTTAAGAGGAAGATAAGTGCTTACCAGTGTTTTCTAGAGAATACTGGCCCTAAGAAACATTACTTTGTAATTTAACATTGGGCAAAATTTCCCAATACAATTGTAATTGAAAGAACTGTGGATTCCTAATTCTGGGTCCTTCTTATGGCCTTTTTTGTCTTGCAGTCTCAGAATGTTTGCCTTGCCGCCCTGTTAGCTGTCTTTGTAATGTCCCTTCCACCTGTTCTTTCTCCTCCTTTCCCAAGGTCTTTAAAACAAACCTGTGTTTATTTTGAAGCCATTGACTGCATTTTAAAGTTCACATTTAAATGTCTTAACAATTTTTATCCAAAAGAGGGCGCAAATTTCTCATGAAATATAGAACAATTCTGTATTTCACAAATATTCCCTTGCTCCTAGGAGTATTTAAATTTTACAGCCTCTGTAATTTAAGGCAGAAATATCATTCCAGTGGCATGTGCATAGGAATTTGATCCCATTGTATGAGTGCTAGTTAAGAGCCTTTTGCTTCTTTAGGGTATCTTCAGAGAAGACCCAGGCTATTGCTGACAAAAAATAAGTCGAAACTAACGTTTTTCTATTTTGTGGAGCCAAATCAAATTAAGATAAACGTTTTAAAATTAAACATTAAATGGATTTTTTTAAAATCCAGCTTATTTACAGTCTTCTAACTTTAGGGTGTATTTCCATCCTACTATGGTGTAAAGAATGACTAGTGAAGTAATATAGTTCAGACCTTCTGTGTGCATGGTTAATAGCTAATTCCTTGTTTTGTTTTGTTTTGTTTTGTTTTGTTTTGTTTTGTTTTTGTCATAGGTGAAATTGTTCATATTTCAAATACCCAGTATGTATGGCTGTTCTCACATATAAAGAGTAGTGTAACTGCTGAATAGAGGGGATGACATGAATTCCAATCTCACCTATTTCTTTAGGTTGAGTCTATCTGTGATTTGCATACATTTTGCCTGGGGAAAGATGTGCCAAAGATGTGCTGAAGTGCTGGTGGGCTTCCTAAATGCAAGTTATGGAAATGGAAGGAAAATGCAAAGAAGTCATTTTTTCAATAGTAGTGATGTACTGTAGGTATCCCTTACTTAACAGAAAAATCCATTTAAACAAATTCTGTACTTCAAATGTATGGATTAAGGCATAACCTCACTCCACAAATGGCACTTCTAAATTTGCAGGTCCAATGCATTTATTAGCTTATTTTTGTTTCTGTAACTGGCAATTCAAATTCCAGCTTCTCTATCATACCTAATTGCCTGGTAATTTGCTGGTAGGAGGTAACAATGAACACTTATCCAAGGGAAACAACACCATTCTGTTTGACTTCTAGCCCTAAAAATGAAACCAACTATGAGTGGAGAATCACTGAAACTTTATTTGCCAATTGATTAGCCATATCCTCCAGTGGCAACGTACAAACAGCACTAAGTGACGGCAAGACCTAAATTCATAGTCCCTCTTAATGCACCAGTCTAAAACGACATTGCCAAAATGTGCGTACATTTTTGATAGGGAACAAACATGACAACAATAGCTGAGCATTATTTTCCATTTTCACTTCATGAGAATCTACAATTCATTGCCAAATTATTTCTAAGAATTTCAAAGAAGTGCTCATACCTCCCCTCCTTATATGGTCATAGGGTGCTGTACTTTGACTCATCACATTGATGTCCGCCTGTCACTAAAACTCCCCTTTGCCATGCACACCATCCAGCTGCAAGGTGAGTGTGTAAGTTCACCTTGAGATTCTCACACTGCATCTTGTCCAGCTTCCACCTTTCCTGACTGTAAGGTTTTATCTCATCTTCTCTAAGGCATAGTCTGGGTCACATTTTCTTTTCTGGGTTAGGGGCCCATGACTCCTCTTGTTCCTCTGCCCCCTGCCGCAGCAAACAACACCCTTGTTCTGCTGTACCCCTCATGGCAACACTCCTAACTTCCTTAGATTCCATTTCTGTAGACTCCACCAAGAGGGCAATATTTAAATACTCAACTTGTTTGATGATTCCAAACTGTTACGTTTCTGAAACTTTCTATTGCTCTCCAACAATAGAAACTAGGTCCATACACCACCAAAAAAACTTGAGGACAGCTGTGTGACAGTGGAGGGTATAAAGGAGCCAAAGACACAAGCACATCTTATAACAATACAGAAAAAAGACTGAGGAGGCTCGTGATAGGATTGGATTTTGAATCTGTTTTCACAGCCTTTGTATTTATAGTGAAACATTTAGAAATAGAGCATTTTTCAATATATTTTCTCTGAAATGACCATTTTCCAGTTGGTATGTGACTTTAGAAGGTTTGCCACATTCAAGGGTGTAAAACTCAGATTCTGAAATCAATTTGTTTAGGAAATGAATCTGATTTTATAATAAAAGTAAAAGATCCAGTTAGAAATGTACAGCTAAAAGAAAGCTGTTGCATTATTTAAGAGCATTAATAATATGTAAAGGTAAATGGGCAATAAAAGCTAATTATTTCTTTCTCATTGGAGCTATATTTACTGCCTCTCCAGAATATTGTCATGAGAACACTTTTTTTTGGTTTTGTTTTGTTTTGAGAAAAACTGTAGAACTAAGAAGATACTCCTTTTTTGAGTTTCAGATGATTGTGATTCTTTTGGTTCTGATCGAACTTGCAAAGAATAATGTTGATCCGCCACCCGGCTGGCATGGCTCAGCGATTGAGCATCGACCTATGAGCCAGAAGATTGTGGGGGGAATGCAGGAGGCAGCCGATCAATAACTCTCTCATCATTGATGTTTCTATCTCTCCCTCTCCCTCTCCCTCTCCCTTCCTCTCTCTGAAATCAATAAAGATATATTTTTAAAAAAAGAATAATGTTGCTCCTTTAACAAACGTTTACCTTTAAGAACTGTTTAACACTGAAATTCAACAGGATATATATCAAATTACAAAACACTACTTTTTAGTTGCTAGTCTAAATTAAATAAGAAACAAATGGCATATAGGTCATTGAAAATATCAGAAAAGTAAAACAAAAATTAGATGCTGGCTAATGGCTTTGATTGAGAAATGACATTAATTCTTAAAATTGGCTCCCTTTTTCACCTGTAAAAATATGGTCAAACCTCTAACTTAAGAGCTTGAGTAATGGAGTAAAGTTTCATGTTTATTGGAATATTGCTTCCTTCCACTGACACCAACAATTCCAGGTTAGTATCTAGGACAATTTTTTGTTTAGAGCTGAAAGAGATATGTAGTATTTTTAAAGTTCCAAGGTTTGGGCGTTTAGGCTTTTTTGAATGTGTTCTGTATAATAAAGCTCATTCACAATGACAGTCGTAGGAAGTTCCTTGCAGTTGATAAATATGTGATTTGGAACAGCGTGTGGAACAGCCATGTGGCCCTGTGGCCCAGGGCCCTCACTGAGAAATCAGCAGCTGTGCATGCTAAATCTGGCTCCGTCATTAACCTGCTGTGGCACCTTCTACAAATCGCTTCATTCCAGCCAGGAAAATAAACATAGGCACCAATGCCCTAGCATAGAGCTAAGGGAATCAGGCTGAATGCACGTAAAACTGAAACTCCCTCTGCCTTTCCTTTCTCACGCTTGTTGGGGGCAGGGAGGGATTTGGAATGACCAGGCTGAGGTGGCTGTTCTTTGCTTGCAGTTGAAAGAGGCAAGTTTAAGCAAGTGAGCAGAACCAGGAGGGAGTTGGACGGTTGAGGTAAAGATGAATGAAATTGAGAACTGATGGGTGAATCTCTGGAGTGGTGAGAAACATTTCTGGATGATTCTAACTCTCCTGCTGGTTCCATATGAGTACAGTGACTCCATCGCACTCTTATGGTCTTGCTCTGTGTGTGACCCTCCCTTTCACTGCTATTTCTCTTTGCCTTTGTCTCCACATTCCTTCTTATTTTTTCTTTGCCGGCACTGTCTGAAGGGGAGAAAAAAACAATATTCCCCTATGGCACTGTTTCTTTCCTCCCTCTATTATTAGAGGTAGGCAGAATTTTACAGACTCTTTCAACATTCACTTTTCAGAGGGGAAAAATGGGTCCAAGTAATTAAAAATTAGCAACGTGTGACAGCACTAGAACTATGTCAGGTCCTTTATTTATTTATTTATTTATTTGCATTTTTTTACTAAATTTATTGGGGTGACATTGGTTAATAAAATTATATAGGCTTCAAGTGTACAATTCTGTAATACATCATTGGTATATTGCGTTGTGTGTTCACCACCCAAAGTCAAATCTTCCGTCACCAAATGTTTGACCATCTTTACCCTTTACTACCTCCTCCCCACCCCCCTTTCCAGACTGGTAACGACCATCTTGTTACCTGTGTCTATGAGTTTTTGTTTGTCTGTTCATTTGTTGCTTTCAGTTTTATATTCCACATATGACTGAAATCATATGGTTCTTGACTTTTTCTGTCAGACTTATTTCATTAGCTTGATATTCTCAAGGTCCATCCATGCTGTCGCAAATGGGAGTATTTCATCTTTTCTTATGGCTGAGTAGTATTCCATTGTATTTATGTACCACATTGTCTATATTCAATCATCTATCGAAGGACACTTCTGTTGTTTCCATGTCTTGGTCACCACAAATAGTACTGCAATGAACACAAGGGTACAAGTATCTTTACGAATGTTTTCTAATTTGGGGGGTAGATAACCAGAAGAGGGGGTGCTGGGTCATATGGTAGTTCTATTCTTAATATTTTGAGGAGCCTCCATTCTGTTTTCCACAGTGGCTGTACCAGTTTACATTCCCACCAGCAGTGAATGAGGGCTCCTTTTTCTCCACAGCCTCTCCAACACTTGTTATACTTGTCTTGTTGATAACAGCCGTTCTAGTAGGTGTGAGGTGCTAATCTCATTGTGGGGTTTTTTGTTGTTGTTGTTGTTTTTTAAAATATATATATATCTTTATTGATTTCAGAGAGAGGAAGGGAGAGGGAGAGAGAGATAGAAACATCAATGATGAGAGAGTCATCATTGACCGGCTGCCTCCTGCATGCCCCCCTCTGGGGATCGAGCCTGCAACCCTTGCATGTGCCCTGACCGGGAATCGAACCCCGATTGCCTACATCCTAGGTCGATGCTCAACTGCTGAGCCACACCCAGAAGGGCTCATTGTGGTTTTGATTTGCATTTCCCTAATAGCTTCTGAAGTTGAGCATCTTTTCATGTATCTGTTGCCAGGTCCTTTAAATGGCAGCCCAGTTCTACTTCTATACGTTGCACCCAAGTGTAACAATAAAAATTTAAAAAATAACAACAAAAAACACCTTCCAATGCTGTATTGAGCTTATATTTTCATATTTAAAAATTGCATTCTATGTTCATTGCTTTAAAAACCATAGGAATTAGGGCAGGATGGCATTTAAATCCCATTATTACATGTATTGTAACGGTTATTTTATTCAGAATATGAATGTATGTACTTCAAAAGTCGATGTGATTTTGAATGTAGTCACAAATGAGGTTCTTCTTTGGCCCTATTCACCAGAAATAAAATATCGCACTGGAAATGTGTATGCTATATTCAGTAAATAATCAAAGAAGTTATAGTTAAAGTCAGAGTCACAGTCATAACCATAGTAAAACAAAAGTCATAATCAGCAAAGAGCCACAATCACATTTGCCCATGATTAGGTAAAGTGAACATTAGTACATATGGGGGAGTCTAAAATTCACCATTTTGAGAAGTCTTGTGCCTGTGACTTAGAGTCAATCAGAGGTTTCCTGGTGGTGAGGAAGAAAGGAATGCCATTTAATTAATTTATTTATTTTAATATATCTTTATTGATTTCAGAGAGAGGAAGAGAGAGGGAGAGAGAGATAGAAACATCAATGATGAGAGAGTCATTGATAAGCTGCCTCCTGCATGCCCCCGACTGGGGATCGAGCCCGCAACCCGGGCATGTGCCCTGACAGGGAATCGAACCCCGATCACCTGGATGCTAGGTCGATGCTCAACCACTGAGCCACGCCCGGCCGGGCAGGAATGCCATTTTAAATAGGTAGGACTGAGGAAGTGCATAGTGCTTAAAACTGAGCTCAGTTTTTCTTAAACTAGTGAAATACAAGCATCTTGAAAGCCAAAATTAATTCACTGTTAGGAAAAAGGATACAAGAAACTGATGATCCTAATCTGTGATCAAATTTACCATGTAACTATTCCTGGTAGATTATAGGTACAGGTATATCTCAGAAATATTGCAGTTTTGGTTCCAGACCATGGCAATAAAGCAAATCATATAATCATATAATCAAATCATATAATCATATATTCTTCGCTGATGGAGGGTCTTGCTTTCAATTCGTAAGAACGCAGCATCTGTGAAGCTCAGTATTGCGAAGGGCAATAAAATGAGATATGCTAATAGTCAACTCTGTTTACAAATGGAGCAAAATAAACAAATGAAAAAGCATACCGCATTTTCCTAAATTCATACTGTGTGATGGCAAACCATCTATAGAAAAATTCTTTAGTGATAAATGTATTATTTATATATGTACATACAGTGGGTTTTCAAAGACAAAAGGAGTAATTATTGAGGATTAATTTGATCATTTTAAGTATAAAATAAGGCTCCATATTTGTTGCAAAATTACAATTTGAAAGTATATGAATTTTCTTCATTTAAAAAGATTATTTACTTTAAGAGTAACTAATAATTAGACATTTACAGATGGATTTTGAGAGTTTATGCTTAACATTCCATTCAATATTTTGCCATTTATCCTTTTTGATTAATAAAATTAAATCCAACAACTATTTATCAAATGCCCATAATATATTCAGTTTTGTAACATCCGTGCTTTAATTTATTTCATTCTCTTTGTCACATCTGGAAATTAACATAAAGTAATGGAATTTAATTTTTTGCTTTTCTCCTCTCCAGTACATAAACTCTAGAAATTAATAAACAGAAAATCACTCAGGTTGCTTAACCAAATTTCATTGGCTACGTCATTTACCATCTCAAAGAATCATGTTTTGATTGGAAAACAAAACATAGCTTAACTCTATAGGATTACATATGTGGGTGAATTGTATGGTGGGGAAGTAGTTGGCTTAGGGCATATTTGTTTGTCAGAAACTTTTATGTTCCAAATCGTAGAGGTGTGGCAGTTATAGTGATCACAGGCCAAACATGACATCAACTTTGTTTTTTAGATCTTTTTATTAATTCTTCCCACAAACCCTAAAGCAAACATAGAAACAGCAATTGCTTTGAACCACAAAAAGAGGTGTGCCTGTTATCTGTCTACCCTATTATCAGCATACAACTCCATTGTAATTTCCTTTCTTTTCATGTTACTACTCAAAAGCCATTTATACAGATGACTCTGCATTTACCTGAAATGAAAAACCTCCTAGAAATATACTTGTAAATATTTCATTGGCACGAATATATCATTGAGGAAAACCTGCATGAAATATAGTTTTCAACTTTTAAATATTCAAACCTTGCTTATAATTCAGATTTTTCTTCAGCACTGAACTTGAATAAATTTTCAAATTTATGCACTTTTGAAGAATAACACACACCAAATGTTATTCTAATTGACATAATACTTCAATATACACTTTATAACTTAACACACATTGAGAAGTGACTTGTGGGTTTGTTTCTTCCTCTGTAAAATGATGAATTAAATGATTTTTAAAGTACTTCCCAACTCAAATAATCTAGAACTATAAAACGTGTGCCATATTGTTTTCAAACAGCATCAAACTAAGATATATATTTCAGTACAAAGTCAAACAGGCATAAATGTAGATGGAAAAGCTGCATCTGAACTATTTTCTTATGGAATTTAGCCACAGTGGGGAAGAGGGTGGTGATGAAGTAGTTTCAGGGCTTGGCTGCATATGGCAGGGGCCCCTGTGCCCACACTCTGCTGTCCAAGCTGTGTGCCCTGGGGTGGGGATTGCAGCCACACAGAGGAAGAGGCACCTTTCCTGAATTGACACAAAAGTACTTTACAAGCCAGCAGGAGGCCTTAAAATGTGATTATTTCATATTAAAAAATAAAATTTTAAAAAGAAAAGCCTTTCATGATTACACTTTTCTTCCAGCCCCCACACCATTCCTCTCTTGTCTTTAAAGTACTGTTTATTCTTCCTGCTTCCATTTCTCCCTCCCATTCTCCACTGAACCTACTCCCATCTGGTTTTTGCCCCAGCTTCTTCACAAAACAGCTCCCATCCAGGATCTCCAGAATCTCCATGGTCATTTTTCTTCAGTCTTTATTCAGCTTATCTCTTCAGCAGCGTGTGACACCATTAATCACTCCACTTCTTCCTCCTTAAACAAAGTTTCTTCGAATAGCTTCCAGAACTCTCTCCCTGGTTTTTCTGCAACCAGTGTGGCTGTGCCTTCTAAAGCTCTTTCATTGGTTCTTCCTCACCTCCTAGACTATCTCTTTTCTATCTTCACTCAGCCCAAGAGGATCTGGCTAGTTTCATGGTTTAAATAACCTCTACCCACAGGTGAGTCCAAAGTGTACTTTTTTTTTGGAATATGTCTTTATTAATTTCAGAGAGTGGAAGGAAGAGGGAGAGAGAGAGATAGAAACATCAATGATGTGAGAGAATCATTGATCGGCTGCCTCCTGCACACCCCCTTCTGGAGATCGAGCCCATAACCCGGGCGTGTGCCTTGACGAGGAATCAAACCTTGATCTCCTGGGTCATAGATTGATGCTTGACTGCTGAGCCACGCTGGCTGGGCCCAAAGTGTACATTTTAAGCCTGAAATTCTGCCCTGAACTCTAGATTTGTTTTTGTTTTTGTTTTTCGGGGTGGTGGTGGTGTTGCTGTTTAAAAACAATATAGCACACATGTTTTGGTTTCTTTTCCTGGATGGCTAGTGGCCACCTCAAACTCAACATGTCTAAAAACAAACTCTTAATACTCATCCCTAGGCCATTTCATACCACCCCACTTCCACCACCCTGATCAAAATCACCATCATTACTCGGTTGGATTATTGCACTAGCCTCTCACTGGTGTCCTGGCTTCTACACTGACCTCCCTTCCAGCTATTCTGAGGGTGATCCTGAAACCTAAGTCAAATATCACTTCTCTTTACAAAAACTGCCAATGTCTTCCCATTATACCCAGAGTAAAAGCCAAAATTGTTATTAGGACTTAGAGAGCTCTCCATGAGCTACCCACACTTATATACACCAGCAGCCACCCTGTCATTCCCCCTCCCCCCCACACACACACATTCACAAGCACACACAAAAAAGTATGGACACACACAGACAGACACACAAACAGACACATACATAGACACACACTCAGAAACATACACTGACACATGAATACACAAAGAGACAGACACAAAGACATGCAGACACACACAGACTGATCACACAGACACAGACACTCAGATACACCCACAGACACTCATGGAAGCATTTCGGACACATACAGCGACCCCATTACCCCTCTTCTTCATCTCCCACTGCTCCCCCCTTCATTCCCTCTGCTGCAGTCACACTGGCTTCTCCAAAGTTGCTCAGACAAGTTGCATATATTCCGCCGCTCTGGGAGTGCTCTGCCAGAAACTATCCACATGGCTAACTCACTCATTTGTTCATGTCTTTATCCAAAAGTCATCTTCACAGGGAAGGCTCCTCTGGTTATCTAACTAAAATTTAAAAACCACTTCCCCCAGCACACACACTTATAACATCCCCCCTTGCTCGCTGGCTTAAATTTTTCTCCTTAGAGTGTGTAGTCTGATACACTAAATATTTTTCTTACCTTGCTCTTGTCCCTGCCAGTAGAATGTGAGCTGTATTAGGGCAAAGATTTTGTCTGTTTTGTTTCTACAATGTGTGGAAGGATGCCTGCAGCATAACAAGTACCCAGTAAATGTATTTTGAATTGTTTCAATGAATGAATAATGCTGTTCTTGAAATGGGAGGAAAAACTGTGTGACCTAAATGGGCTTTTTGAGCATCTCATCCTCTCACACCAGCTTCCCCAATCTCTTTGAATCCCCAGAAATCAAAAAAACTGCCTGGCTATAGTTTTTTCAGGCCACTATTCCCATAATAATTGGTCATTCTTCCCAGATTTCAGTGGTGTTCAACAGCCTCTGATCACCTCTGTTTTCTCAAGTGTTTCCTTAAAGGCATCCCAGCAAGTTCCATGCCAGCTGAGGTTTCCTTTAAGGATATGGTAGAGGAAACGGAGACAAAAACCAGTGGGCAAGAAAACTTGCATTTTTGGCACACCTAGCAATTAACACATAATATTTGGTGATGAGGAGATTCTGGTCACAGATTTCTTTTCCAACACTTGAACAAGTTCGCTCTAAAGGAAAAAAAGCAAAGAAGGAATTGGTCCTGCTGATATGACTTTAATGCTCAATTCAGTCATGCTATTCTGCCTTTTCCTCATCTCCTCAAAGACACAAGAACAGTGACACTAATTATTGCTCTTTAGATGAATTAAATGCTCAGATATGTATAAATAGATATAGATGATAGAGATAGAGATAGAGATAGAGATAGAGATAGAGATAGAGATAGAGATAGAGATAGAGATGATAGAGATAGAGATAGATGATAGATGATGATCGATGATAGATAGATAGATGATAGATAGATAGATAGATAGATAGATAGATAGATAGATAGATAGATAGATAGATGATAGAAGATAGATGATAGATAGAAGATAGATAGATAGATAGATAGATAGATAGATAGATAGATAGATAGATAGATAGATGATAGATAGATAGATAGATAGATAGATAGATAGATAGATAGATAGATAGATAGATAGATAGAGATAGATAGATGATAGATGATAGATAGATAGATAGATAGATAGATAGATAGATAGATAGATGATAGATAGATAGATAGATAGATAGATAGATAGATAGATAGATAGATAGATATAGAGATTTATCTGAGATGGCTTAAAGTACCTCTACTGAGACGGCTTAAAGCAACCCAATGAAGGAGAAGTTGGTCAATGGCCCTGTGTCCCTCCTCACTCTACACATACACACATGCTCATATTAAAAATCCCTTCATCATCTCCTACCCTTATCAGCTTCACTCCCAGTCACTGTTTTATCAATTAGAGAAAACACCCTCCTTTCTCACATGTCACTCTTGTTTCCCCTTTATTTTTATCTCTTAACCGCCATTCCTTCGCCCTTGGTGTGTGTGTCACAGCAAGGTAAGAGGAGGCCGATGAAGAACAACAAACAATAACAGACCCCAAAATGGTCAGATAACAACCTGTCTTTTAACTTTGGGTATGTTAATGTCTGGAACTTTCTAATATTTGTATTTTCATCTTTAAAAGCATGTTTCTGAATGTCTTTAAAGCATGAATGCCTAGGATATCATTTAAACATAATAAGAAGATGAACTTTGGGAATGGACAAATTTGGGTTTTAAAGTAGTAATATGACAATTATATAGCCAGATAAAAGCAAGTGTTTGCAAGGATATGAAAAAACAAGAATGATCCTGCACTGCTGCAGACCTGCCATGGAGCATGGCCGTTCCAGAAACAACCAGGCAGGACCTAGTGAAAAAGTTAAAAAAACAAACAAACAAGAAAAACACACCTCACCTTGCATTTAAACATCGGAATGGGACACTTTCCCTTTGTTTTATTGTAGCACCCATTTTGTCAGCAAATATGGGTGAAACTTCACCAGAAAACAAAATCAACACAAGAAAGACAGGTCTAGCACAGTAAACAACACAGACTGCAGAACACCCCCAAGTCAGGATAACAGGGTAGAAGGGTGGGTGCCCATTATTTTCTAACTAGCTGAGAGGATGGAAAAGACAGAGTTAACGAAGTGCTCTAATGAACTGTGCATAGTGTGTGTACACATAAAAAATACACACATGTGCACATTCATGCATACATCTACACACACGCACACACATTTTAAAATAAATATTCCAAACACAAACTGTGATATAATGAATTAGCCTTGCCTAGGACATTGTTAAACACCACGTTAATGAACTTCAATTCACCTATTACAAGATCTAGCCAAACGATGAAATTAAATAAGGAAATGTATGTACCCTGTTCAAATCTGATTATAAAAGCCATTCTCCTGCATTATAAAGATAAACACAAAGGACCTAGAATTGTTTTAATTCATTTTGTGTGTGCGTGTGTTTGTTCATATATTCAGCGGATATTAACTGAATACTCTACACAAACTACAGAGTTGTCTTGGGAGGAAGCAATTTACTTCAAAGGAGTGTAGACGCTAGAACTAAGCTGGCTAAGTTGAAACCCCACCTCCACCACCTTCTAGAGCAAGTTGTCTCATCTCTCTGTGGTTTGGTTGTACAGATGGGGATCTGTACAGTGGGAATGAAAATACCACCTACTTTGTAAGGTTGTTATTAAATGAATTAAGTACTTAGAATGGACTGGTATCCAAAAGGTACCCATATACGTTTTTATTAGATAAAAAATAGAAGAAAGTCTACATTTTGAAAATAAACACCTCACAATTATTTGCTTATGGGTATATTTCTGTAAGAACTTGCATTTTTGACCCCTAAAGAATTCATTTTTAACTTCCAATAATTTTTCCCATGAAGTGAGCCAAATGGTAAACATGGGACTTCTAAGTACTTTTAAATAAGTAAACCTCTCACTAGGTCTATTCTGAGGACCAGAGAGAGAGGAAGGTCTCTTCATTTATAATAGGCACTAGAAAGTGCTGTTTCCCACCCTTTACTCACAGTAACTTAGAAAGATGAGAGCTGTGAAAACAGTTCTCCACTTTTCCTCAGGGCCCACTCGTCTTCTTTCTTCAGTGCCACCTTACTCTTCCCCTCCACTGCTTATTAGGACCCTGCAACACTTCCCATCTCTTTCTTTCAAAATCCCTTTCTCCTTTCCTTTCTCCTTGTATTTCCATTCCTCTTATTCTGTCCTGTAGTTATAGAGTGCCAACAAAGAATAGGTAGGTGCTGAGAGCAGAGGGTGAGAAGCCAAGAAGAGTGTCTACCCACTTCCTGATATTTTACTCCTTAGCTATATTTAAAGGGAGTGGATGATGGGGTGTGTGGGGGACGAGGGAAGAGCATGAGGGTAATGTTCTTAAAATAACCTGTCATCTAGTTATATTTCTCACTTTTGAAACACTTACCTTTTCCCGTCACACACACACAACCCTAATCTCACTTTTCCTGGTTTCTCACCCTCTGCTCTCAGCACCTACCTCTTCTTTGTTGGCACTCTATAAACACTTTATGTTTTTTAACTTTAAGATTTGCAATACAGCATGTTCTTTTTTTTTTTCTTTTTTTAATATATCTTTATTGATTTCAGAGAGAGAGGAAGGGATAGGAAGAGAGAGAGATAAAAACATCAATGATGGGAGTCATTGATGGGCTGCCTCCTGCACACCCCATACTGGGGATGGAGCCAGGCAACCTGGGCATGTGCCCTGACTGGGAATGGAACCACGATCTCCTAGATCCTAGGTTGATGCTCAGCCACTGAGCCATGCCTGGCTGGGTGCAAAACAGCCCATTCTTTATCATTTACTGCATGTCAGTCTAATTCTAATACCACTTTTAGGGAAAATGTGATTTTATCACTTTAAACAGAGGCAAGGAAATGAAAGAGCATGAGTGAACTGAATAATACCCATTTTTAAAATTGAATATCTACCATGTTCCAGGTCCTTTATACACATTGTCTCTCATCCTCACAATAATTTCAAAAGGAGCTATTATTTATTCCTGTTTTAGAGTTGAAGAACACAGCTAAGAAATTAGGTAACCTGCCTAAGACCATACAGAGCTAGAATTTTATCTGTCTTATCAGTTCCCCCATCTGCCTTCTGTCCCCTACATCACCACTTCCTAAGTGAATTGAACCACCATGCCATATCACATGTTTCTGATAAAAATAAGAACTGAAAATAACACTACTAATAGAGATTTTAAGAACATTACCCTCATGCTCTTTCCTCTCCCACACACACCATCATCCACCCCCTTTAGGTATAGCTGAGGAGTAATGTCAAGAAGTGGGTAGAAAAGGGAAGTAATGAGAACACCAAAAGAAAACTCTTGCCTCTCTTCTCTCTTTGTTGATTTAGTCTGTGATTGGTTGAGCTCATTAGGAATCATGGGCTCAGAGACTTTTAGAGTTCAAAGTGTCCTTGGAGACCATCCAAAATAACTCCTTCATTTTACAAATGAGGAAACTGCAACTCAGATCAATAAAACTTGCCCAAAACATAGACTTATGTGATGCCCAACATAGATGGGTAGGTTGAATTAATATTCATAAGGTGCTTATTGGCAAGCAAAATATAACCAACCCACCTGCAGTCCCTGGAAGGTTCCAGCATCCCGGACTGAGAGTCATTCCAGGCTGGAAGGGTGTTCACCAAGATAACTCAGAGCTTCTGGGGCCCAAATCTTCCCTGTTCAGGGGTTCAGGGGGAATCTAGATGGTCCTAAGGTACCTCAGAATTGAGAAATGAGTGTGTTTTAAATGGATGCATGAAAGAAGAATGCACCTTGAGAGGACTAAAGATGGCAGTGGACTGAGTGGAAGCTACACTGACACTCTCCTGGGACCAAACTGGAATTAGAGCTAAACTAGAGAAAAAACATCCTGAATAAACAACTTCAACTGAAGATGAGCTGGAAAGCACCCTCATAACCAAAAAGGAAAAGTGGAGACCGCATAGAGACTGGTAGGAAGTATAGAGGCGTGAGAGGGCTGGCTGGGCTCCCACAGGCAGCAGCTGAAGGTACAGGGAGATATCTCAGCTGTGGGGGGTTCCCACTGAGGTCTCTGGGGCCTAGACCCCAGGCTGGGCTTCCCAGCCCAGAGCACCAGAACTGAGAAAGGTGCCCACATAACATCTGGCTGTGAAAGGCAGCTGGGTTTCTGTCTGCAAGGGAGAAATGACTGGAAATATAGGCCCCCTCTTAAAGAGCCAACACACAAAGTTTCATGTGCAGTCACTCACTTTGGGCTCCAGCAGAGGGAGGGCAGAGTGGACTGGAACTGTGGGAGGAGAATCTACAGTTGTGGGCTCGAGAGATAGAGCTCAGAGGGCACCCCTCTGGATTCCTGTGCTGAGTCATTCCCCCATACTACAGAGGACATCTTTCCCAGGCATTTACCTTCCAAGTAGCTTTTGCCTGAGGGGAAAGCAAATGCCCCACCCTGCTGGCAAACCTCTACCATGTGGCGTTTCTAAAGCCCTACCGGTGGAGTTTCTACAGCCTGAGGCTCATTAAGAAACTAAGATCAGTTAGCCTGCAGACAGAGGCAGACCTCAGAGTGCTTTCAGTCTTTGCCTGATCTGCTTCTGAACCCAGGCCTTGGAAAATCAGACTTTGGTGTGCATCTTGGTCCTGTCCAAAAACACCCAGCCCCAACAGAGGGGACCTCAAGCCATGGGTTGTTGATAGCTCCAAACAACGTACTCAAGGCCAGTCACAAACAGCAACTGGCATTGGCCTGCACCAGAGACCTTCCAAAAAACTGGAGAGTCATAGCAGACCTACCTAATACATAAAAACAAATCCAAATAGGCAGCCAAAATGGGGAGACCAAAAAAAACGAGCCCCAAATGAAAGAACAAGAGAAGTCTCCAGGAAAGAGCTAAATGAAATGGAGATAAGCAATCTATCAGATATAGAGTTCAGAATACTGATTGTAAGGATGCTCAACAGCATGAAAAAAGATATGGAAACTATGAAAAATGACCAATCAGGAATGAAGACTGACATAGCAGAGATAAAGAATACATTGGAAGGAATAAACAGCAGATTAGAGGAAGCTGAGGATTGGATCAGTGAATTAAAAGACAGGGTAGGAAAAAAATCACTCAATCAGAGATCCAAAAAGAAAAAACAATTAAAAAACAGGACAGTCTATGGGAGCTGTGGGACAACATGAAACGTAACAATATTTGCATCATAGGATTGCCAGAAGAGATTGAAAGTAAGCAAGGGTTAGAGAACCTGTTTGAAGAAATAATGGCAGAAAACTTCCCTAACCTGGTGGAGGAAAAAGTCACACAAGTTCAGGAGGCACAGAAAATCCCCCCCAAAAAGAGCCCAAAGAGGCCCACGCCCAGACACATCATAATTAAAATGCCAAGAATTCAAGACAAAGAGAATATTAAAGGAGCAAGAGAAAAGCAATCTGTTACCTACAAAGGAGCTCCCATAAGGCTATCAGTTGACTTCTGATCAGAAACTCTACAGTCCAGAAGGGAATGGCATGAAGTAGTCAAGGTAATGCAAAACAAGGATCTGAAACCAAGACTATTCTATCCAGCAAGGCTATCATTCAAAATAGATGGTGAAATAAAGAGCTTCCTAGACAAAAAAGGCTAAAGGAGTTTATCACCACCAAACCAGCATTGTGGGAAATGTTAAGGGAACTGCTGTAATTAGAAGTACAAATAGAAGCATTGCAAGAAATGTTATAATAATAAGTGCTATAATAAGAAGAAATAGAGAGAGAAACATAAGCATAAAGAATTAAAATGGTGCCCGGCCAGGCATGGCTCAGTGGTTGAGCATCGACCTAGGATCCAGGTTCGATTCCCAGTCAGGGCACACGCCTAGGTTGCAGGCTCAATCCCCAGTGCGGGGCATGCAGGAGGCAGCCTATCAATGACTCTCTCATCATTGATGTTTCTCTCTCTCTCCCTCTCCCTTCCTCTCTCTGAAATCAATAAAGATATATTAAAGATAAAAAAAGAATTAAAATGGCAATAAATAAGGGCCTATCAATAATAACTTTAAGGACTTTAAGGGAGAGATCAACAGCAATACAGTCATAGTCATGGACTTTAATGTCCCACTGACTTCACTGGGTAGATCTTCCAGACAAAAAGTCAACACAGAAACAGTGACTCTAAATGGCACACTAGATAACATGGATTTAATTGATATTTACAGAACATTTCACCCCAAAGCTGCAGAATATACATTCCTCTCAAGTGCACATGGGTCATTCTCAAAGATAGAGCACATATTAAGACACAAAACCAGTCTCTACAAGTTCAAGAAGATTGAAATCATATCAAGCATCTCAGATCACAATGGCATGAAATTAGAAATCAACTACAGTAAAAACACTCAAAAACATTCAAACACATGGAGGCTAAATAGCACATTATTAAACAATGAATGTGTTACCAATAAGATCAAGAAAGAAATAAAAAACTTCCTGGAAACAAATGAAAATGAACACACCACAACTCAAAATCTATGAAACACAGCAAAAGCAGTCCTAAGAGGGAAGTTCATAGCACTACAGGCCTACCTCAAAAAGCAAGAAAAATGTTTAGTAAACTATCTAACGTTACCACTTAAAGAATTATGAAGCTCCCCTGTGAAGCTGTCCAACCAGGGCTTTTGTGTGCTGCTTTGATTTCATCAGTTGTTATGAGCCTATTCAGGTTTTCTGATTCTTCCTGATTCAGTTTTGCATGATCTCACTCATATGTGGAATCTAATAAACAAAATAGACTGAGGAACAAAATAGATCCAGAGACACAGAAGCATGGAACAGACCGATGAATCTCAGTGGGAAGGCGGGGATGGAGGAGTGGGTGGGGAGAGATTAATCAAAGAACTTACATGCATATATGCATAACCCATGGACACAGACAATAGTGTGGCAGGGGATCAATTGGGGGGAAATAGGGGGATAGCTGTAATACTTTCAATAATAAAAATTTAAAAATAAAAATAAATAAATAAATAAATAAATAAATAAATAAATAGATGCATGAAAAAGAAACCCACAAAATATATGGCACCCACTTGTTATAGGCCCATTGAAACATTCTGATGCAATACAGCCTCAAAGGGTACCAAGTAGCAAAATAAGGCACTGTTTGTTTTCTTATAATTTGCAAAAATTATAATACAGACATATATATGATAAGTGATGCAATGATCAGCATGAGTGTTCATTCTCAGAACTACGTCTATCACCCTGGCTTTCAGGCTAAGTAGATTACCAATATCATGGAATTAGTGTAGAGCATTAAGAGAAACTAAGAGTGTTAGGGAAAATGGAAGGAAAAAGAACACAGATATGCTGTTTTAGTATCTTAGTATCGGTGTTAAAGTCTTCTCTGACATGATGTAACAATATTTGGCTCCTGGGCAGCTGGTTTTTTTAGCTAATGCTGCATTTATCAGGACTTCAGTTTCTTCTCAGTTGATTAGATGCACACTACTAGGAAGGAGCTAATGTATACTGAAACCAAATTTTATGCTTAGAAAATCCTTGAGCTGTTGAAAGGCACACCTGTGTTGTTTGGCAGGTGAGTTGAATCGCAAGTAAAGAATTTTTGCAAATCTCCTATGCAGTTGGCTAAACTGGTTTCACTCCTACTGAACAACTGCTAGGGTGGGGGACTCTTCTGTTTTTCTTTAGTAAGCAAAATAATGCCAAAGAAATAACTTCCGATGCTAATGTCAGTGGCTTAGGTCTCAAGAAAAGGCTCAGCATTTACTTTAGGAAGTTAAATCTATTCATGTCAAATTTATTAATTTATAGATAAATTAGTAGTTTTCATATAAGAAAAAAATCTACAACTTTTTTTGTAAAGACCAAATTATTGTTAATTAAGGTGTCACTTTGAATAATTTGGGGAATTAACTTTTTAGCTGCATTCACTTTTATATTTAAATTAAGAATAGTTTGTTATGAATAGTTAAATAAAATTTTCATTGATCTGAATCCTAAAGAAAATAAGGAAGCATTTATCCAATGAAAGGTACTCAGTAAATCGGCTTGCAGATTAAGTGCGAAGGTTATTTGGGACTCTATAATTTTAAAGTGCAATGGGCCATTTATCTATTACTTCTTTTAAAAAATCTTTATTTGGTCCATGTCTTTTTATGGACATTCTTATGTAAAATTATGTGGTAGTCTGTACTATCTTTAGGTTTCTTCTGACTAAACTGGTTTTGAAAAGCTTAAGATATAAGACATTCTAAAATAAATGGTTGATTCATTACATAATATTCTTTAGGTATTAAAGAAAGTTAGAATTTTTCATCCTTTGGTCAGGCACTTGTGGGGTCTAAAATATAACTCTTTACAGTAAACATGCAGTACATGCCAGGGAAGAAAAAGTGTTTAGGGTTGTCCGGCCTCATAGAATGAACAAAGGGTAAAGGTAGAAAATTAATCAAGTCCACAGGCATGACGACCCTAGTCTGTTTGAGCTGGCAAAGGAACTAATAGTGCTGCCATTCAGCACTTAATTTATGGGGTGCTTGTGATATTTTCAACTGCTTTAAAGTTGAAACTGTGTACCGCAATCTCTACTGCAAAAGAATATTTCTTTTTTCCAAGTTTTCAACTAAGAGATTAATATTCTTTCTATAATGCACACCATCTGTTTTACTAAGTTAACAGGTTATACACTTATACGTGTATCTCAGTCAGAGCTGTGGTTCCCAACCTGGCTGTAAATTAGAAGCTTTGGAAAGATCACTACGAGAGCCACTCCCAGAGATTCTGGCTTAAGGGATTTGATCTATGGAGAGGTCGGGGGAGTGTTCTTTCTTGTAGATCCAAGTTAGATTTCAGGATTTGTTTCTTCTGGAAGCTATGATGCAGTGGTGATTTGGGTTTATGGATTTTTTAAGTACGATAGAGCCACATTATCTGTTAAATAACTCTTTGGGAACTGATCTAAAACACCAAACAATTCTTCATAGTTCCTTCTTTTAACAAACAATGTGCCTTTGTTCCTAAATGATAGAATTTATAGCCAACCTGTTGATAAATTAGGAACTGCTTGTGTCTTCAAGGTCACAACACTACACTTTGTGTGTGTCAAAAGTCAGTCAGCATTTTATAAGAAAAAAAAAGAATCAATGATTTTAGTGAGTAGCTACCATGAGGAAGGCACAAGCAAACAAAGAGATTGTCAAACAAGGCCAGGAAATAAAGTACAAAACCAAAATTTGTGAAATTTTTAATTTTGGGTACTCCACAGGGAATGTCGTGGTTCATGACTTTTTGTGTTTTCTGAATAATAAAATGGATCAGAAAAAGATAGATTATTCAGAAAGGAATATGGCTTAGAAATAATTGTGGAAATATGCTGGAGGGCAAAAAAACATGATAAAAGCACTTTAAAAAGGCAAAACATACATAAGAGTAGAGGATACTTTGTAGTCAATACTCAAAGGTAACTGTTTTGAATAGCAGGGAAGATGAGGAGGATGAGGTCAGGTAGGTGCTTCCTGAACTGCTTGTAAGTTTGACCCACTGGTGAACCCATGAGACACTAGGACAGGTTGGGACCAAGAGCAATGCAGTAGTGGAACTGTTGTAGGCGGCGAGAGCAGCACCAGGTGTCTGACCCGGGAGTCAGGCCAGACTTGGGTTCGACAACCTCGGAACTTGAGTTCTGGCTGAGAAAGAATTCAGAGCCAAGATTCCAACTCGCTAGAGAAGATTTATTTGGAAAGCAAAGAGACAGTACATTCAAAGAGAAATTTTGAGTGGGCAGCTCAAAGAGCTGTCCTGGGAGTGGGCTAGGGTTCCTTCTAACCCCTTGGAGGGGGGCTAACTGCTTTCTTCTTTAAACTGACCTATCAGGGCCTGTTCAGTCATCTTCTGTCCTTGTATGGAGGTTAGATGAGGCTTTCTTCCAGTCCCCTTGTTCTCCTCTAAGGGTGGGGGTCTACTACATGGCTAACCACCTGCCAGGGAAGAAAAGTTCCGGAGAATCTGACCTATATGACCAGAGGCTTCTAGGGTGGAGGAGGGGTCTTAAGGGCAAAGTCCTTAATAACAATATTTATCTCCAATACCTGCCATTCTGGGGTTCAGAGGGGGTCTCAGGGGTGTGGTCTTTCGTATTTCCAGTATCTGCTCTACCAGTTCTTTTTCATTGTTAGGTGTCCAGGATGTTCCGCCCTGGCGACCTTCTGTAACTGGCCTATTGTCCTTGCTCTGCTCATGTCTAACTAACTGCCTACCTCATAATCATGTCTACATCCCACCAGGCAAACTATCTTTCCCTTTATTCCCATTTACACAAGGCAAGCACACACGCACACCTCCCAAGGGCTGCTGCGCACGAAAGTTGGACTAACCCTGTGTTGTCTGAGTATAGATTAGGCACTTGAGTGGAATTTAAGGAGAGACGGGTTTAGGTTTAATAGGAAGAAAAACTTTCTAAAAGACTGTTAAAACCAAACCAAACCATAACACCTGCTTTGCCCTGCGCTCAACCCATGGCTCTAAAGGTTAAAGCATGAACTGAATATTATCTCTGTAATCTTTCTCTATAGAAACGATGATTGTGTTTAGTATGAGCTTGTCCTAATGGTCTTCAGTGGTCCTTCCAAATCTAAGTTGTGATGGTTCTGTAGTCCAACCTCCTCTCTCCTCCATAAGCAACCAATCACCTCAAATTTCATTCTGTATCCATTTGGTTAAAAAAAAAAAAAAAAAAAAAGTGACAAAGGGGAATTGAGAAATTCTTCACAAAGAGCCAAAGTGTTCCTGCACACAGATTGTGAAACCAAGGGTTCGCCACTAGCTTTATTGTAGTGGACTTATTTACAGGTTTTAGACCTTTGGTTACTTTTGGCAAGAAGCGAATCCTGAAAGCTCATACCAAGAACTGCAAGAACTTTGAATAGATAAATAATAACCCTATAGTAAAGCCAGTGTCTTTGCTCTCTCACTTATGCCCAGATTTGTGACCTCAGGAGCCGAAAGTACACCCTGATCTTTATGCATACCTTGAGACAGCAATGAAGGAATAAATTAAACTCTTCAATTAGGCGTGAAAGGTGGAGGTGGGAAAAACAAGATACAGAGCAGTTTCCACTGTGACAGAACCATCCATTCACGGAACCGACGGGGACCTGGGAGCTGGAGGGGTCCCACAGAAAATGCCTTGAGCGCGTCCTGTGCGCAGCGCGTTAGCAGCCGCAGCCCAGCGCCGCGACGGACCTTCCAGCCGGGATCGATCGCAGCCTCCGATGGGGCCCGTGCTCTCCATATGGGGCAACTTGAGTTTAGGTCTGTGCCAAGCTCCTCTTCACAATGACTTTCCATATACTACCTGGCCAGAAAGAACGGAAGAATTTTAGAGCAAGGCGGATTTCGAGCCCAGAACTGCCACAACGCTGCCTCCCCGACAAGCCGAACGGGGTCACCCAAACAGGCGCGAGCGAGCCGAGCGCCGCCTTACCGCGCCGTGCGCTTCCAGGGCTCACAAAAGGCTCTTTCTGCTCCGCTTTTACAAGGTACTCTGGAAGCCGAGCTATTTGCCAGGGGTAGGTCTGGGGGGGGGAGGCGGGACGCGAAAGGTTGTCCACATCCGGCTGCCAGTCTGTCCAACGCGAGAGCCACGCTCCGCGCTCCCGCGCCCCCGAGATGGGGGGAGGGGGCCATGGGGCGCGCAGGCCCGCGTTCCTCCCGACCTCGGCGCCGAGCCTCCGGGCCCGGGACCACCTGGGCAGCGACCTTACAAGCGGAGGGAGAGCGCTCTCCGCCTCGGAGGGCGCGTCCTCGGGCCGTGCGCGCCCCGAGCCGCGGGTCTCGGGGGGCGGGGCGGGGCGGGGCGGGGGGGCGGAGCGGGAGTCCGGGTCCTGGCGCGGGGTCGGGCGCCGAGCGCGAGCGGGAGCAGGAGCGCTACCTCTGGCGCGGCTGCGGCGGCGGCATGGCGAGCACGGCCTTGGAGATCATCGCGTTCACCGTCTCTATCTCGGGCTGGTTGCTGGTCTCTTCCACGGTGCCCACCGACTACTGGAAGGTGTCCACCAACGACGGCACGGTCATCACCACCGCCACCTTTTGGGCCAACCTGTGGAAGACATGCGTTACCGACTCCACGGGCGTCTCCAGCTGCAAGGACTTCCCCTCCATGCTGGCGCTGGACGGTCTGCACCCCCTCGGCCCCTGCCCCCGACCCTCACTCTTTCCAGGACAGCGGGGGGGGGGGGTGCCCGCTGCGCTTCACGACCCCCGCTGGGACCTCCGGGGGCGGGGGGCGGGGCAGACTCCTCTGAGATCCGTCCCTTTTCCCGCCAAGGGCAGGGGGAGCTGGGGAGAGTCCCCCGTTCCGTCGCCCACCGTCCCCGGACGTCTGTCCGGCGTGGCGCCTGTCCGAGCCCGGGATCCCGGGGTGGGAAGGACACGCAGACAGGCCTGGATGGGGTGGGTGACTCTCGGGTGTCGGGGTGGAGCGGAGCAGCTTTGCTGTCCTGAGAGTCGAGGACACGGTTGTGGACCCGCATCTCCTGCGGACTGTTAGGACCCGGAGCCACGCAGAGGGGGCTTGTCTCGTGCGTGGGCCTCCCAGGAAAGCTGGGCTCTGAGGGTGCCGCTGACTGGCCGGAGGAGTCGGGCTTGCCCGAGCTCCCTTTAGCCGGTTCGCGAACCGATTTAGAAGTGGGCAGGAGAAATCATATTTTAGGGGGTGATTCCTCTCCTCCTAAAAATTCTTCGACAGACGAGACAGCCTGGGCTTTAATGCTTTCTCCAAATATTGGGAAAATAAATAGCCCTTGCTGTGCCGCAGCGGGTAGAGGGTCCTGGCCGAGTAAGTCTTGTGCGGGAGGCTGACTCTGAGTCAGTGCCTCTCCAGGTCTCCCTCATGCTGTTCTTTTGTAAATTGTTTTCTACATTGTTTTTGTTAATGAGGCTTTATATTGCATTGTATTGTAGCAACAGGTAGATAGATGTTCACATAGAAGGCTGACTCTGTTTAGTTTCAAGAGAACAGTAGATGTCAGCGTGGTCAGGATGAATGCTCAGGTTGCAGGCTCTCCCAGGGTTTTACAGCACAGGACTGGATGGATCCCTGCAGAAACTTAAGGAGAGTCATTTACATTATTTCTAGGTTTGAGGTGTTTTCTTTTTCGTTTATTACTGCACTGCAAGTTTTTATTTGCATAGCTGAGTAAATAAAAGACAAGATTTAATTCCCCTAAGATGGTGCTTGCCACGAAAAGCAAATGTTTGTTGCTCAACGTGGTATTTGATGGAACCTGCATATAAGGGCCTACGTGTCTAGTTGTAGATGGGTGACACCCAGCTGTCCCCTGTTGTGTAAAATAAGTAGCTGGACACTGTCGATTCCCTAGAATTGCTGTTAAATTTCCTGTGCTTCGCAGAGCACACATCCAGGTAGATGCTTTGAACAGGCGGGCCCTTGTTTCTTCGTTTCTGTGGTTTACATTCAGGAATATGGGGTTGATAGTTACTGTTTTAAGCCCATTCTTCTGTTGTAACTGTAGTGTTGTTACCTGAGATAGCATGCCAGATAGGCTTCCTTCTTAGGACAGTTGGGGAACAAGATAGAAAAGAGACAAAGGCTCCCTGGGTATTATTACGTGCAGGATAATACATCTGAAGTAAAAGTGGACATGATAGCAAGATTTGGGGGCAGGAGGAAGGAGGGCATAGCCCTCAATTATTAAACTCTAGAGGGATTTGTGAATGGAGCAAATAGAGGAGTGACATTTATATACAACCCAGACTGCAAACTAGCTTTCCATGTGTGCTCATGTGTCTAGGAAATGACTTTTAAAACCATAAATGACACCACACTACCTACTGTTCCGCAGCATTCTAAAATTAATAACGTATCTTTCCCAGTCTGTACACAGAGAAGTAATGGTTGCATAGCGTTCATTAGTCTGGACAAACTGGTTTATTTAACCATTTACTCAGTTAGACATTGGACCCTTTCCAGCTGTTCATTCTTGTTAGTGCTTTATTGAAAATCTTTATATTTGTCTTTTTGTGTGTATGTGTATTGTTATAGAGTAGATACTGAGAAATTGTATTGTCAGGGCAGTAGAATATTCATTTTAGTGTTCAGTTTATCCTGCCAAATTACATTCTACCAACAGTGTATGAGAATACCTATTTCTCTACATTCTAGCCACTAAATTTTTCACCCACTATTATGGGTGACATACTATCATGTTATCATTTTAATTGGCACGTCCCTGAGTCCCACTGATTTTCACCATCTTATCATGTATTCACCTTTTTTCCCCCTCTTTTGTGAATTGCCTGTCCAGGTCCTATGCCCATGGTTCTATTGTTTCTACTCGGTTTAAATGATTTGTTTTTTTTTTAATTTGGATGTCAACCTTTGATTTGTTATATATGTTGCAATCTCAGCCCATTGCTTCTCTTTTAAATTTCTGAGGACTTTTCTCATACAAAACTTTGAAATGTGTACTGTAATCAGATTTATCAGACTCTTCCTGCTGGCTCTGCCTTTCGTGGCTTAGGAAAGCATTGCCTACCCCAAAGTGATAGATTTGCTTTTTTGTATCTCTCAGAATAATATTATGGGGATTCAGTGACACCGATACATTTTCATATAGAGAGGGGTTGATTCCCCATATACAAGCGGAACTTCTCAAAGAGGTCCCCTCGTTTGTCCGCCTTCTGCCATGTGTTCCCAGGGCAGCTGTGTCTGTTGGATGCTGGTTCTGAGGCAGGTCTTGCTGACTGTGCTGCAGGTGGACTTCCTAACGTTGCCTTTGCAGCAGCAGGAGGAGGCTACATGGCCGTGGGCCGTGGGGGCCACAGGCCTGAGCAGACAGACCCTCTCCGTAAGCCAGGCACAAGGTCTGGATTGAGAAGGAAAGCCAAGAAGGGAGAGAAAAGCTCGTGGTTCTCTCATCTAATCTTAGATGGAAGAATAAGTCTCTTGGAAGCAGATGATGGAGCCATTATTCTGAATTTCCTATGTGAGGTCAAAGCTCGGAGTCCTTGTCGTCAGGTGGTATATTTCCTATAAGGGAAGCGAGGCTGAGAAAAGCTAAATGTCTGGAGTTAATGTTATGCCATGGTAGGACCCAGGCGCTAATTTCTGCTTAGACTCGATCTTAGTATTATGGCAAGGACACTTCCATCCCCTTACCAGATGCTTGGTTAATTTGATTCATCCTATGAGGTAAAAGTTATCCCTATTTCACAGATGAAAAAACAGAGGCTCGGGGAGATTAGCTAATGTCACCAAGGGCACCCAGTGGGTGGTAAATAGAAGAACCAGAGCTGAAATTCAAAGTTCTTGCCTTCCCCCCATAACAATCTTCTTTCAGAGTATTTGCAAAAAGTACACAAAGCTACCAGCATAAGAAAAGCACATTCTTTCTTCTCCCTTTAATACCATCATGTGTGCTACTAGGAAATTGTCTCCACCAAGTGGCTATTTTCATTTTTGCTAGTTTGAAATGGAAAATTAGGTACACATCATTTGGGAAACACTTAACTTTAATTTTCAGTCCCAGGGATAGCTCCCTTCGCAGCTGTAAACATAGGCCCAAGGATCTGGTTTTTTTAATTGATTTTAGAGCGAGAAGGAGAGAGAGAGAAACATTGAGGTGAGAGAGAACATTGATTGGTTGCTTCCCAAACACATCCCAAAAGGAGATCAAATCCACAACCTAGGTACACACCCTGCCCGGAAATCGACCCTGCAACCTTTTGACGTATGGGACGACTCTCCAACCAACTGAACCACCCAGCCAGGGCGAAAACCCTTAACTTTTAAGGGACACCTTGAAGGTTTCCTTTAACAGAGTTCATTAAAGCCACTATATTTTACTAATTAAAAGTGTCACAGTTGAACAAGCCAGTGATTTCTGTTTATTGCTAACCCATGTTCCTTTCAAAACACCACTTAAACTTCAGCTGAGAGTAATTTTCAGCCAGGTTTTTTTTTTAGTATATGCCACCTATTTTTGTTAGTGGGAATGCTTGCCATTTCTTACAAGAGAATTAACTATAAATTATACTTCAGAGAACTTCTAAGTAAATAAGTTCATGCTTCAGCACTCTAATGTGTTAATTAGCTATTAACGGTGTCAGTAAATTAGACCTGTCAAAAATAATGGCCTCCTTGACTAGCTTTTACCACCACTTCACTAAATGGTTTTACCTATAAGTTTTGCCCTGAGGAACTGTTGAAAAGCAAGGTTGCAGAGGTCTGCCTTGCAAAGGATAAACTCTGAGTTTGTTGGAAGTCACCTAAGGCCTGAGTCTGTGGGTGTGTTAAGGACTGGTAACCCCTAATTTACAAACCTCAGGCTTACCAACACCTGGGTTGCATTTATAGCTGCCAGGGGAGCCATCCCTAGGAACCCCAATCCCTGCCCTTTGCTCCCCGATTCAGAAAATCTAGCCAATGGTTGTGCTGGTAAAGTGCCTTCTTTTGTACATGCTACAAATTAGCAGTTTACTTATTGGTACTGTTTTCACACCAGAAAGAGGTACTTTGCCCTCGAATCAGGGTTCTGAGTGGTACTGAGGAAGGGCCTGACCACATCAGAACCTTGCTCTCCCATATCTACTCTCGAACTTGTGCCAAGAGACCAGTTCTGCTGCAGTTTCCAGGGCTGAGATGAGAGAACTGAGTGAGAAACTCAGAACAAAAGGTTATACGTAGTGGCTAAGTAAAGTTTAAAGACTCTTACTATTTTCCCAGTCATATTAAGGACTGAATTCATCAGCCTGGGATTCTAACCACTGTTTACCATCTGGGAAAATGCATTTCGTAGTCTAAATGGTCAGACTGTTGGACTTAACCTTTTGCCAGGCTCCTGCATTTTCTGTAAGGTTATTAAAGTAAATGCAAATTAAGGTGCATGATAAAGTTTTCTAGGGTAGTTTTTTACACATATATTATTGAGGTTACATCACACACACACTGTTTTGTCTGTTAAGTGGTTGCAGTCAGAGTCAGCGAAAGCACCTCAAAACCATAGATTAAAATAAAGCTCAAAAAATAGTGAACCCACACGCTGCGCCAGCAGCTCTGGTGGCACGAGACGAGGCAGTTGCGGTTCTGGTAGACTCTTTAACCTTGCAGGCTTCCTCTCTGTGCCTGGGCTTCTACCTGCTCCCTGGGTTCTGGCCCAGGGACTTGAAGACTGAAGTTTCAAATAGAGCCGGGTCGGTACTGGGCAGCAGACACCCAGAGAGCCCTGCAGCGTGGTTATTGCTACCAAAATAAGCCTCCATTATCCTGTTGTGCTAACAGTGTTCCTGTTGCAAATGTTTTTGATAGCCTCATCATCAGTGAAATTATTTTGTTTGGAAGTAGTTCATGCTATAAAATAGAAGATTATTGTCACTGCAGTCTGAATTTATGGGGGCCTAAATGTGTTCAATTAAATAGAGCATCTTCTGTGAACTCTCTTAAAATAGATCCTAGGAATGGGATTAAAACTTAAAATGTTATTCTTCCCCAAAGAAACCTGGACTGGAGGCTACCTGCCGGCCTTATTTTCTGAATTTATGGTTATCATAGTCTTAGAAATATCATTTGTTTTAGCTTTTACCTGAGAACTAATAACAAGTGACTTTCAATATCTTGGCATTAACAAGTTTTTTTCAGGTTAACAAGTTTAATTCCACATGTAAACCTAATGTGCATGTATGTTCATTTGCTTAACAAATATATAGTTACACCTAGTATAAGCCATCACTGTTTCAGATTGAAATATGGCACTGTTTCAGGCTGAAATGAAAATGTCTATATGTGTAAAAGTTTACTAGTTTAAATCTTATTAATTTAACATTTGTCAGTGTCTGGATGAAAGCCAGGCTGGTTTACCGGGGCCGTGGCTGTGCAAATACAACTATGTGACTAAGGAAGTTAATGGTGTAGGAAACATGATCAAACAAACCAACGGAACAAGCTTTTGAAAGCATCCATTTACACGTAATCGGTTAATTTAGTAATTATAAACTATTCTTCTTGTAAATAGCCAATGGTTTTTTAAAACCACATTTTATTCTATGTGCCCTGAAAATCATAGTGTCATTAAAATAATTCTTAATTTAGACTCCTTATGGTTCATGATGACATTTTAGTTGGTCTCGTTTATAAACTTTCACTAATACTGGGAGATTTCACCTTCTGGGAGGTCTTGCTTTCATTCACTTTCTGGGAGGTCTTGCTGCCCAAGTATACATTTTATAACATCAAACCCATTAAAACATCTATTTAAAAGTTCCGATGCACAGAAGAATAAGAGGGTTGAGATAGTGGCAGATGTTGCTTCACACAGTGAAAGGCGGTGTTACATGGACTTTGTAGTCACATCTGAATGGAATCCGTTTCTGCCTCTTACTAACTCCTCTCTGGCACGTCATAGAAACTTTGCTTGCCTCAGTTTCCTCATATGTGAATGATGACACCGAGACAGCTAATCTGAGGATTTTGCATCAGCCGAACTTAAAAGTGTGTGACGTAGAACAGGCATTCCGTATAGACTAACTTGCTTTCCTTTCTTGCTTGTCTACCACGTGTTTTAACAATTATGGTTATGTGTCTATTTTTATTTTTTGGAAAACAGAACAGTCATTCAAGAGCACAATGTAAAACAAGGATTTCTCCCTGGACAGCCACCTGTTTTATGTTAATATAAATGACCTACTCTAATTGCAGGTTATATCCAGGCCTGTAGAGGACTTATGATTGCCGCTGTCAGCCTGGGCTTTTTTGGTTCCATAATTGCCCTGTTTGGGATGAAGTGTACCAAAGTCGGAGGCTCAGAGAAAGCCAAAGCTAAAATCGCTTGTTTGGCTGGGGTTGTGTTCATACTGTCAGGTAAATAGTAACTTTCTCCCAAACAAGGTACTTTCACCATGTTCATGAAATAGCACTCACTCACCATGGTCCTTTCTCTCTGATACATTTTAGGGCTATGCTCAATGACCGGCTGTTCCCTGTACGCGAACAAAATCACAACGGAATTCTTCGATCCTCTGTTTGTTGATCAAAAGTAAGTACTCTTTTCAATCTGTATGTTTCTAGTTCACAGGAAATGTATATAAAATCATATTCTAAATTAAGGTATGGAAATTTTCTACGTGGCTTATGAAAAGAAAGTGAGATGTTCGTATTTGTCTCATAATTTGATGACATAATTCAAGAGTAAACATTGTATGTGCTACCTTGGCAAATGAGGCATTTAATTGCTACATTAGTGTCACATGGTGTCTTGTCTCTAAATAGCTTAAGGTGTAGGATTTAGAAATCTAAACTTCATCCACCAGGCATCATAAAATTGAAGCTGAATGGAGGAAAAGTGGAATAGAGGTGTAGGATGGGAGGAAAGAATGATAAAGTGTGACAGCAGAAAATTGAAAGCTTGCCTTGATTTTGTTCATCTAGAATAGTATTTGTCAGATGCTAACATCTAGGCCAGTTTCCATCTCAAATATTGAGATTAAAATGGAAAGGAAACTGTGCTTCTGAAGATCAGAAACGTTCTAATGATATTTAAATGGAATATTATTTTTCATTTTTAATTAGCCTTTTAAATTTGCTCTGTTAACTATGGTCTTAACAAGCTCCACCTAATAAATCTTTATTCTAAATCTTTATTTCTAAATCTTTAGAAAAAATACACACACAAAAACCAGTACGTGATGCAATGTTTTTTAAAAAAAAAAATGCTCTGGGAATGGCGCAGACACTCAGATGTGACTGGTCTCAGTTGCAGGTGAATGCTTTGGCATTTACAGCTCAGTTTGTTTGTTGTTGTTGTTTTAACTATGGGCTGTTGCTTTTTATAGTTTCTCTAGGCTTATTTGTTTGCATTGGGAAAACCCCAGGGATACCAAATTAGAAATAATAATATATCAGATGTTTTGTCTTTCATGAGAATATACCCACACGCCTCTGCGGAGGGCCACGTGTGTATGCATGCAAATTGCTGTCCACCCGCCTGGTGATTCTCTTTCAGTCTTCAGATCAAATATTATAGAATTTTTAAAAAAGTAATTACTAAAAGATATGTCAGGTCTACCTTTTCCAGTGGATTTAGAAATCTTCAAAAATTTGATTTTCTAGTTCTCTCTTCAGCACAGTGTGTGTATAAAGAGTCAATGGTTATATAATGAAATGCTTATATAATGCTTATATAATGACATATAATGAAAGTAGCAGCTGACAGGTTGAGTTTCTACCATGTATCAGGCAGAGCACTGCAGGTATTCTTTATTTGATTTTTACAACAGCCTTATGAAGCAGGTTCTCTCGGTACTCCCTTTTTTTTTGAGGAAAGAGTTCAAGTAGTGTGTACACGGGAACTTGGACTAAACTAGAAAGCTGATAGAACTATGATTCAAACCATGTGGCCAAACTCTAGAATGTTCTAAAATGCGTGATTTATAATATTGTACTATTTTATAATTTTTGTTACAGTACACTAATATATTTTTTATCAAGAGAGTTCATTTTGTACATTTAGAAATAGTTTTTATTCTGCCCGGCTGGGCGTGGCTCAGTGGTTGAGCATCGGCCTATGACCCAGGAGATCGTGGTTTGATTCCCACTCAGGGCACATGCCCGGGTTGCGGGCTCGATCCCCAGTGAGGGGCTTGCAGGAGGCAGCTGATCAATGACACTCTCATCATTGATGTTTCTATCTCTCTCTCCCCCTCTCCCTCCCTCTCTGAAATCAATAGAGATATTTTTTTTTAAATACATTTTATTCTGAAATTTTATTAAATGGGAAACAAAAACAGCTGTTTTAGACCCCAGTGTAATTTTTATTCCCCTGCCTATGTTTGTTATAAATTTCCTCCTGTTTTTGATAATGAGATTTGCACAGATGTACATGACACCAAACATTGGAATGAAAACTGAGACTGCTCTTGAAGATTAGAAACATTTTAATGATAGTTAAGTGAAATATCATTTTTTATTTAAATGATACATTTTTATTTCAGGGTTTGGTATCATCAATATACAGCAAAACTGTATTTCTCTTGGTTTATTTTATTAAAGACATTGCTAACTTTTCTGGATTATCTTTTCTAGATCACTGTTTTTATTTTCCTGACAATTATTAAGGATGTTAGAATCTTAAAAATAGATTTAACTTTTCCTCAAAAGGTCAAAGCTAATTTGTGTGTGCACCGTAACTTAGACTTGTCCTTTGTATGATTGTTTTCTGTGCTTGCTATATGCTCAGTCACCTGATTCAGTTTAGTACATTGGAATTTCTTATTCTTTCAGATTTTAGTTTGACTCAAGTCAGAAATTATGGACTCTGAAGGGCTTTCCTCTTTTCTACATTCTTGGTGCTACATTGAGCTGTCATGTTCCCACTCAGCCTTCCAGCATTTCTCTTTCTGTCTGTGCCTACTCACGCCCTCTGTGTCTGTATTCTCATCTGTAAAATTAAGATAATACTAGTACCCCTCACACAGAGTTGCTGTGAGAGTTAAAAGAGGGTGTATATATATATACATATATATTTATATATATATAGGCTCAGAACTGATTAGAAAAGAGCAAACACCTTGTATTAGCTGTTACTGTATTATATTGGCTATGATTAAGATTGCTTTTTGAATTGCATGTTGTATTTAAGATGTGGCTTATCTTTATAGATGTCTTTATTAAGCTCTTCTGCAGTAACTTAAAATAGGACACCTACAATTTGCCAATTTACCTTAATGTAATTAAAAACACAGAGGTAATAATTATGAAAAACGACTTACAGATCAGTAGTATTTACAAGGAACAGGCCCTTCAAACTAAGGCCTTATAGAAAATATAGACTTTACTTTTTTTTTTTTTTTATTGTTCAAAATATTACAGATTTCCCCATTGACCCCTTCCACCTTGCACCCACTCCCTGCCCCGGCCTCCACCACACTACTGTCTGTGTCTATGGGTTATGCATATATGCATATAAATTCTTTGGTTAATCTCTCCCCTACCCATCCACCTACCCCCACCTTCCCTCTGAGATTTGTCAGTCTGTTCCATGCTTCTGTGTCACTGAATCTATTTTGTTCATCAGTTTATTATGTTCTTTAGATTCCACATATAAGTGAAATCATCTGATATTTTCTTTCTCTGACTTTATTTTTTTTTTTTAAATCCTGCTCTTTGAGATAGGGACTTCTTTTCTCACTCACCTCTGTATACCTGGAAGTGCCTTGCACAAAGAAAGGCCCTCCATGACTTACATATAATCCCCTTAGATCAAGGAATTGTCAAGGCCTGAAATTTGTAAATACGATCAGATTCTAACTACCCACAATGATAGAGGCATAAAAATGGCATGTGATATCTAGAGGAATTCAGAGACTTACTTTAAATAAAACTCACTTCTGTATACAAACCAACAAATCAACTAACTTGACTTCATCTGTTTTCCCTTTATTAACACCTCTCATAGAGGAGATGAAAATTAAGAAGTTCGATAAGCTGCAAATTGTCAACATAAAAAAAAATGGATTTCATAAGTCTTAAAATATAATCTTTAAAGCAAGATTTTCAGTTGGCTATTCTAGGGGATAGCACTTCCCTGGCTGGCATCTGCTAGAATTCAGTGATCTGTGCCTCTGATTTAGTTTGTACATGAACTTAGAATATGTTGGGGAATCAAAGCTAATGGCAGGGCCAGCCCTAGGTGAGCTGGAATTTGGAAGATACTCCTGTAGGAAGGGTCTGACTTTCTTCTGTGTCTTTACTGACCTGCAAGAGAGTAAGTTCCTTGAAGTCAGAGAACATCTATTTCATTTCTATCTTATTTGCCTAGCACAGTGCCTGGTAAGTGAGACTCTTATCTGTAGTGCTAGTCCTTTTATAACTAGCAGAAAAGGTTTCTGTTGTCTCCGCAGACAGAGGAAGCCTCTGAGAGGATGGACATCGGAGGCACACTCACTCTCCTTTTCCCATCCGTAGCTAACACTTTAATCTTCCTAACGGTAGCTACGGCCAATTAGCATCGTTCCCTCAGCCCTAGAAAGCATATGTGTATTTGGGTACTTAGGAAGGGTAGTGAGAGATAGCTGCTCTCCACATGCTCTAGTTTAAATTTCTGGTGAGTATATACTTGCTCTCCCATACCCAGAACCTAAAATGTGCTGGAAAATGAGTCAGGCCTCAGAACCTAGTTTTGTTACTGGCTTGTTGCTGCTGTCGTTTTTCTTAAGAATTCTGTACTAAATGAATTGAATCTTCTTTGTAGATTTCCAGGACATACTTATATAAGGCCCACCTTGGTTGCCTAAGTTAGAAAAACACAGCTAAGGTCATCAAAAAGTTCTCACTACATTCCTACTATGTGCAAGGAACTCAGTAGGCACTTTGTTGAGAAAAAAATGAGTGGCTTTTAATTTATAGTTGGACTAAAGATTGTGGCAATAGTATTGCAAACACTATCACGCTTTATGTTCAGTGGCTAGTTATTTCTGAAACCCTTCCTTTCCCACCACATATCGGGAAGATTTTTCTTCCAGGCTACAGTCATTTGACAAAATTGCAGCCTAAAGAGTTTCATCTGGGTCTGGTTGTGTTCTGCCATTTCCTTCTGTTTTGCTTCCTTGCTGTCATTCAAGTTACAATTGTGTTTTATGATTCCAGGATGGGCTCCTGCAAAGCCTTAAAAACTATTTCTCAACTCTCCCCTTTGGGCTGTTTCAAACCAACTTCCTTCTTTTTATTATAACAAAACCTACATAATCCACACAAAAAATCTACCTTCCTGCAAGCTTATGGTAACAGACACCCCTTAGTGATTCACCCTACTAGGATGTTAAAATTTAATTACATTATTTCCACTTTTTGGTGTTGTCCAAACCACTAACTTCCTGAATGTCTTGCTTTGTTTTCTTAAATAAACTGTTCCAAGTAAGATTTGATTGACATAAAGAAACTTGTTTTCAGAGCTTACAAAGTTAGAGCACTGAACCAGTTACCTTAACTGAGGAAACAGGTGATAGTGATCTTAGATTTATTCTCATTTAGTATATGTGATATTCTCATGTTTGGGTCTTATCTGCACAGTTTTTAACACCATGAAGTTATTTATCTCTAGTACTCTTCATTCCTGGCATATATTTAGTTTCTTAGGATTTAAGCTTTTACAAAGGTAAAATCTTTTCTCTATTATGGCTATTTAATAATTAGAAATAAATGGATGTCTGCTTCCCAGTAAATTCTCTCATTCTTGTTATCTGTCAAGTTAAATGAACAACAGACAATTCAAGAAGTACATTTCTAGGTTACACAAATTGTCCTTGATGAAGTTGAAAGGAATATTGATCTCCCTAGGTGACCTTGCCAAAATATTTAACTTCTTTCTTCTGTCCTTATTATAATTTGATGAAGTATGGATGTTTGTTTATTTAAGCTTACTCACTCATGAGGTTGTTTGAAGAATGAATTAATATTGGTAAACAGCTCATAGATTGATTCTTGGATAAGAGATTCCATAGAAGGGCCAGGTGAACAAAACAGCTCGGCTGTTAAATATTATGAAGGTGGTGTTGTTCTGTGACTTTGTTTGATGGTAGCACGGGCCACTTCAGACTAATTATCTGATGCTTTTGTTATGCTAGCGTGACTTAAGAATCTACTTGAGAATCAAGTGTTTGGCAACTGTGTTTTGTTTTGTTGTTTTTCAGTCTCAGAGTTTCTTATCCTCACGGAATTGTGTTTTGTTTTTCCTCACCAGTAAGGAAGTCCCCATCCCTGCCAGTATGCCCTGCTTTCTGGTCACTCAGCTTCTACCACCCCCCCCACCTCCCCTCCAGCCCTTTCCCTCTCCTTTTCACATCCTGGCTACCCTCGGCTTCTCCTGCAGGACTTGCATTCTGGTGGGGGTCCGCCTGGCTGCTGCTCTTGCACCTCACGCTTCTATCATAATCCTGCTGGGCAATTAGCAAGTGCAGCTCTCAGAGCAGACCAGGAGCATCTCAAAACGGAGACGGCATCTTGCTGATTGGTGGAGTCTCTGCAGCTAGTCCATGTTCCACATTTACAGCAAGGATGGTCAGTCAGCAGTGCTGTGTGACTGTCTGTCTGTCTGCATCTTTCCTGGAGTAGAAAGGCATGAGCATGCTTGTGGAGATTTTGGTTAAGTGAATGAGGAGAGGAGGCTGTGTAATGTACTGTTTACAAATGAGAACCCCGATGTCCCCACCACTTCGAAGAGCACTTGACACATAGCAGGCTCTCAAAATGTTAGTTGAATTAACAACTTTTGTTTGAGGACATAGTGTTTAAAAATTATTGGCAAGGACATAGAGCAACCAGAACTCTCATACACTGCTGGTGGGAGCATGAAATGATAGAATCACGTTGGAAACCTGTGTGGCAGCATCTACTAAATCTGGGCACGTGACCCAAGAATTTCATTCCTAGGGGTGTACCCAACAGAAACACATCCCTATTTTTACAAAAATATACATGCAACGTTCATAGCAACACTCTTTGTAATAGCCTAAAATATAAACTACCCAAATGCCCATCAGCAGTAAAGTGGGTAAACAAATTGGAGTACATTTACGCAATGGGACAGTGCAAAGACATGAGAATGAACCATCTGCAGCCATTTGGATAAATCTCAGGCTCAGTGATGAGTGAAAGAAGCCGGACTCAAAAGAGTACATGCAGCATGGTTCCACTTATTTAAGCACAAGAACCTGCAAAACTAACCTGAGCTGTTACATGTCAGAGAGGGGAGCAGTGACTGGAAGGGGGCACGGCAGGGCTCTAAGGTACTGATTCTGGTTGCCCATACATGTTGAATTTGTGAAATTTGCATATTTGTGTATGTAAATTTACTTAAAACTTTAAAAATTATTTTTTTATTATGTTTTTATGGATTTCAGAGAGGAAGGGAGTGGGAGATAGAAACATCAATGATGAGAGTCACTGATTGGCTGCCTCTTGCACGGCCCCTGCTGGGGATCCAGCCAGCAACCCAGGAATCAAACTGTGACTTATCAGTGCTCAACCACTGAGCCATGCTGGCTGGGCTACAAATTGTTTTTTTAAAAAGGATTAAGGACCCCATATTCAGGTTACTTGGGAGTAAACCCCAGCTCTGCCACTTATTAGTTGTATAACTTCAGCAAGTTACTTGTCCTTTCTGTGGTCTATGGTGCTCATATGTAAAATGGGGTAATATAGGTACTGTGAGGTTACTGTGAGAATTAAATGAGATCGTACATTTCAGCTGTTTAGAACTGTGCGTAGCACATAGTAAGCACTCAGTAAATGTTAGCTATTATTTTAAAGGGTACTGACCCTTAAGCAGAGTATGTTAATGTAGCAACTTATTACTTTACGCAGTATATTAAGGTTAGCCATAGAGAAATGTATATTGAAATGTTGGAGACCTAGTAGAAAAGATCATTGTTGTAAGACGCTTGGCTCTCAAGTTCAGAGCATGAAACCATTTAAAAGAAATAAGGCTTGTGTAGTTTCTTCTCTTTATTGCTAATCACCCCAATCATGGCATTGACTTAGAGATACACAACAAATTGAAATTGTCAGATGGATAGTCTTGAGATCCTTCCCATAAGAACCCACTCTACATACATCTTCCCCAACACCTGGGTTGGTTCTCAAATGTTTTCAGGTGGGCTGCTGAGGATTCTGAACCAAATGCAGATATGCTTTTAATTAACCCAAGTTTTTTTTGCTGTAAGTCCATCCGTATATTTTTCCCTCCACACAAACAGATGTGCCCACCTGTCTCCACACATAGAGATTCTTGACCTGTGCTTGCCAGTGCTGGTCTTGCCCTCAAGTGTCTCAGGGCAGCATTGGTTGTCTTCAGAGTTTCCCATTGTGAAGCACAGCCCCCTGTGCAGTATCACTTTACCCAGATTTCAAAGTCTGCATGTAAACATGTTATTGTGCCTACTTGGAGTATTATGACTCAGCACATCATTTCTCACTTAAGATACAGGCCCAGTAAACCCCCAATTATCCACATGAATAGAGGAGATCAATGGCATGAAAGTTGCTAAACCACAGGTTTGCTTTTGAATTGAACTATGTAATTTTGGGGACGTGAGATGTTTCTTTTCAGTTATAATTTACCTTGGCTAATATTATATTAAGTAATACTATGGATGGTTTCTTCAGTTCCCATGAATAATTGGCCAAAAATTTGAACTCCCGTAAAGACACCTACTGAACACTTTACAGAGAGGGAAGGAGGCGGAGCAGTTAAGAGGCAAGTTTTAGAATCAGACCCTGGCCCTGGCCCTTGCTCCTCTGTGATGTTAGGGGAGATACATCAAGCCTAGTCTGGGTGACAGAATAGCACCTCCTGTTTGTGAATGTTAAGGATTAAAGAAAATAGCATATGTAAAACATCCACCACAGCGGCACGTGGTACGTGACCAATAAGTGTTACAGTGTACCTGCATTAATATACCATAAAGAATTTGTAGAATTCTGAACTACCCTAATGATAAGTCACAACACATGGAAGATAACGTATGCATGTCTGCTCTAAACTAGCCATAGAAAAGCAATTTAGAATCAGCTCCCCCTAAAAAAATCAGTCTTTATTTTGGGTTTCCGAAATTTGATAATTCTCCATCAAGTTTCCATATATAAGTAGACTTATTATTATTCAAATTATCCCATTCTACTTTAGTCACCATTTGGGAGGTACCTGCCACTTCTTAGTAGTCTCATGTTCAGCCTTAAGTGGGAAATCTTGGGGCACCTTCCAGGCAGTATGAAGGAACTGGTAACTGATGTGAATTGCAAAGCAAGACTAGACTGTGACAGCTTCAGGGAGATACACAGCTTGGTGGGCACTAAGCACCAATGTAGAGTATTTGGGGAAAATGTGTGTTTGTAGGTAATGCCTTTAGAGTACTTATTTACTATAAAATCCATCCATGCAGTTATATAGACCTTGGATTTTATGAGCCTCTGAGTTAGGCAAACTGCCCTGGCCTGTGTGGCTCAGTTGGTCCCTTACACCAAAATGTTGTGGGTTCAATCCCTGGTCAGGGTGCTTACCAGAGAAAACCGATCAATGTTTCTCTCTCACATCCATGTTTTTTTTATCTCTCTCTCCCTTTCTCTCACTCTAAAATCAATAAAAACGTATTCTCGGGTGAGGAATAAAAAAATAAAATAAAATAAAAAATAAAATAAAAGAAGGCAAACGAGTGGAATTCAATCTTAAAATGTTAACATTGATAATATATAGGTGTACTTTCTAAACTTTAAATATTTTTTTACATATTTCGTTGTTTTAAGGTAATTGGAATATTTATTTTGGCTCCTGCCACTCACTCTTGATTAAAATGAGGAGTGGGACAATATATTTGGGGGAAAAGGTCACTATCCTGAATGTCAAAAGACCTGGCTTCTGGTTCTGTGACTTTCAACAAGGTCACTTCACTTCTCAGGAGATCTTAAAAGGATGAGGTTGTTTTCATTCACTAAACAGTTCTTGTTTTGTTTTTAGAGGAGCTGATTTTCTCTTTTTCAAGTCCAACACGTCCTGAGTTTAATTACTGCACTCACCTTTTTTTTGTGCTGGGTGAAAAGATAGCCGGAGGGAATTTAGAAAAATTCCATACCCTAGAGCTCTTGAGCCACTGGGAACATAATGAGCCAGGGAAAGAGCACACACACAGCTTTCTGAAAATGACAACTAAATGACAACTAAAACTACAGTGCACACATTGCATTTTTATGCTAATGAAATCTTTTACTTAGCTAAGGTGTACATAAAAAGGAGTGAGGGCTAAGAGAGCAGGGTTTGGATCACAGTTATGGGTTTAAAATCCTGCTTCTTCTACCATTTCCTTAGCTGAGATGACATGGGGCAAATAATTTAATTTCCCTGAGCTTCAGTTTCCTCATTTGTAAAACCCATCTCTTGGAATTACAGTGAAGATCGAATATGATGATACGTGTAAAAAAATCTTGGCACACAAAATTCCCAGTACTGCGAACTGACAGTAATAGTAGCTTTTGTCACTGTGGGCATTTACTTGAACCACACCTATGTGGATTTGAAAGGGGTAACGTTTACTTTGCAAAAAAATGGTCTTCTGATTCTGTTGTTATGTTTCATCACACTTTACTATAATTATTTGCTTAATGTCTGACTATTCCGACTAGGCTGTAAGATCCTTGAGAAAGGAGCTATGTCTCTCTCATCCACCCTGAAACACATGATTAGCACAAGGCTTAGCCTGTTGTTTCTGTGGTAGGCTCACCAGCTCCCGGTGGATGGCAGGTCAGGTGCTAACGGGTTTGGGTGCAAGGAGGGCAAAAATAGGTGAATATAAATAATGGGCGTTCCTCAATCCATTCCCTCAGGATTACTGTGAAGGTTGCAGGGTTGAAATAGGAGGTGAAGTATGAAAGGCATCAAAATTAAGGCCACCAAGGGTGGTTCTAGTTCTGGTTCTCTCAACATGAAGTTAGAGACGTGAGCAACAGCCTGGAGCCCCAGGCGCAGCCAGGCGCATGAGTATATAACTTCATCCAGTAGTTCAGAGGACATTTTAATGCCTTTGATCTTTGGGTTCTTTTTTGGGAGAAATTTTAGTGCATAATCTGTGTTTTAATGTCTATGTATACAAGTACATTTCCCCATTACTCACTAAATTTTATTCAGTTACGCACATGAATTAAAGTCATACGGGCAGCTTTGGTTTAGTCCTATCAAGTGAGCAGAATATCTAAGAGATGCTCCAAAAACAATGTTCTGATCTATAAAACGAGGTTCTCTCCTCAACCTGGGGATCAGGGGTTTATAGCCTTTCAGAATAATGAAGACACTTGGGCGATTATAACAGCTCAGTAAGGAGGCCACACAGTGGGAAAGCTGGTCTAGGGCCAGGAGGATATTGTTAACAAAAGAAAGGCCTGCAACAGATCACCTGAAATGTGGATAGTCTCCTAAGGTGTTGAAGTCAGCTTCTTGGCGTTACCAAACATGCAGAAAGAGTTCCAGGCAGACACAGACTTTCCCAATCAGTATCACGGAGGCGTGCTCCGTGGATATTACATTGCACTCCCTCATTCCTGTCTTTCACTAATGGAAGTCCACTTGTGCCAAATCACGCACACTGATAGGTGTGGATTCTACTAACTCTTGAGTAAGTCTGCTATACATGATTTTTAACAGAACAAAGAAGAAAAAAGTCTCTGAAAGAGAAGGAACCAAGTCACAAAAGCCCTCGCATCCGAATTGTTAAAAATTATTGGCATAGACGTGGAGTCTCTTAAAGACCTCAACTGTAAACTGTACTACTATTTATAAAGTTTGTCTCTGACAAAAGTCACAAAGAATTCAAATGGAAATGATATTTTCCTTGGAATAGTCTGTATTTACTGACGTAAAGAAAATTAAAACATATTTAAAAGAGGAATACGTGAACTCATGTTTAATATAAGCCAAAGTCATGATTCTTAAATCCCTTCAGAAAGTTTCAAGATGCTTAAATAAATATAGAGACATACTTGCTGACATTTGAGCTGCCTGGGTAATGCATCCTCTGACTTGTAACAACACTGCGCACGTTGGCATGCTCTTCCGAATTCGTAGTGCCGAGCTGTGGTGTAGTATTTCTATCACCTTCACTTCTAACTAACCACTAGTGATAATTAGTTGTTTTTAATCAACCACGGTACATGACATGGGCATCCTTTTTTAAGAGAGGATAGTTTAAGAAAAACAGTTTAAGAGAAATCTCAGACTGTTTCTTCCAGGGTATTTACACTAAGTAATACTAATACATAGTTTCAGGAGAGAAGACAGCCTGAACTCTAGAGGGGAAAAAATAGAGAAAAATGGAAAGTATCATTAAATTGTAACCTCATAATAATATCCTTCAAGTAGAGATTTTCAGTATGCTCATTCCTTTAGTTGCCTTTGCAGGAAGAGGAAGAGAATGGATGGATCTGATGCCAGCTTACTATAGGGTTTTTAGATGTTTTAAGGAGGTCAGATGATATGCACCTGCAGCTTGTTCCATTTGCATAATCTTGTTAAACATCATAAAAGCAGGGCTGATGTGGAATCCAGGATATCCTTTGTCGAGGTATATTTAATGAAGGTATCTTTTATAAAACTGCCAGTTCAACACCCTTGGTCTGCTCAGCTCACTTCTTTTTCACCTGTGCACGCCTCTCTTCAGTCTTCTTCTGGACTGTGTATTTTGTGCAGACTAAAGATGTTTTTCTCTACTTACCGCAGCCTTCCGTTTCCGCGATTGCCTTTGGTGGTGCCGGTGGAAGTTTCTCAGTTCCCAGAGCCTAATCGGGGCTCCGGGGCAGGATGAGCGGTTCACAGCTGTTCCTTGCTTCGGCAGTCACCTTGGTTTCCCAGGAGAGGCAGCACGAGTGAGGACAGGAGGGATTACAGGGCAGCATGTACTGTGTACATCTCTCCCTCCCAGTTGCAAACACAGGCCCTGAAATTGCCTCTGTAGTCAGATCTGAAAATAGGCACGTGGAGCGTAAGCCCCTCATCTGTACGTGTTGTTTCCTGCCCCCCCAGCTGGCGGCGGGGGCCATGCTGTTACACTACCCACCCCTGCTGCGACTCAGGTCACGCCAGGAGGCCTGCGCAGCCTGGCTGGCGACCCGGCTCATGGAAAGAGATGAGACAAACTCAGGACAGGCATAGGCCAGCTGCGACCAACATCGTGGTGTGTCCTGGATGCTGCATCCTGGCCCAGACCCCGCACCTGGTTCAGGGGGTTGGGTTGCTTTCTTAACTCACTTCTTACTTTCCTTTCTCAGCTCCTCTGGATTCTCTATGATCAGACCCTTCCTACTGTGACTTCACTTTACAATGAAAAGCACCCTTAGGTAGGGAATGGCGATCATTTTTTCCCTTGCAGTTGCAGTGTATGGGCCAAAAAAGTTTGAGAACCACTTCTTTATTAAAACAACCACCCACTATTCTTCAAAAATGGGATAGGCAACATGGGAAAACACATAGCCCTTGAGATTTGGATTCACTTTTCTCATTCTTTGTTTCTCTGGGGACATATAATCATGTGACGGCTATAAAAACACTTTGAGAAAAGTTGAAAGCATTATACGGATACGAGGTGTTACTACTTCCTGTACAAGCTCTAATAGCAAAAAATTATAATTAGCATTCAGTAAATGTTGGCTAGTAGTGTTACTGTTTACCTGCCCCACCCCCTTAACAACTAAACCGTAATACTTGTGCAAACTTCCTCACAGGTATGAATTAGGAGCCGCTCTGTTTATTGGATGGTCGGGAGCCTCACTCTGCATAATTGGTGGCGTCATATTTTGCTTTTCAATATCGGACAACAACAAAACACCCAGGTATGAAAAAGAAACAAAGTGGCCCGTGAAAAAGTATAATACTATTTTAATTTACTACACGTGGGACAAGTTATAGATAGTTCATGATTCTTAGAAACTTCAAAAACCCAGAATTGGGTAAGATTAGGAATAAATAGTATAATGTATTGAATAGTAGATATTATATTGAATAGAATATAGTTCGTTATAGTTTTTTTTGTTGTTGATTTTTTTTAAAGAGTTCATCATTCTTACATCCCAAAGCTATTTCTGGAAGTAGAACTATGGGTCTGACAACAGGGGCATCCCTTTGGCCTCATCATAATTTTCACATAGAAATCACTGATGAAGGTCATGCGGTCTCCTAGGTTCCAGGAAGATGAGTTTTAAATCATAATTTTGAAGGAGAGTTGCTGAACAAATGAAAAAGCCATGAGTTTCTTCGGCAGAGATTGTCACAGCAGCCGTTCAGAAATGATTTTGAAGTATTTCTTGGGAAGAAAGCTCACTAATCAGGAGACTTAAACTTAGCTATGACAGACGTAGGGGGAGGATGGTTTCTTCCCATTTTTGTTCGCCCTGCATGCAAAACAGAATCTACCCAGCTGTGTTTTGTCTTTCAGAATGGGATATGCGTACAACGGGGCCACATCTGTCATGTCTTCTCGGACAAAGTATCGTGGTGAAGGAGATATCAAAACCACAAACCCTCCGAAACAGTTTGATAAAAATGCTTACGTCTAGAAAGAGCACTGCTGCAAACTGTCTTGAGTTTGTTATAAAGGTGAACCATTCACAAAATGATCCCTTCAGGGCCCTCCTATAATTAACACTCAAACTATTTTTAAAATAGGAATTTGAGGAATGTGTTGATTATATGGATGTAAATGTTCTTACATAGTTATATACTAATCATTTTCTGTTGTGGCTTTCTATAAAAAAATAAACAGGTTATTTACAGGATTTGCATATATCTTATACGTTTTTAGCATGTGTATTTGGTACCCAAGGGGGTCAAGATGTACTTTGTAAAGCAGTCTTAATCATTCCTATGTTGCAGTCTTTGTCCCCATTCCTTATGTTTCTTTCTCCATGTATTTAACAGAAAGTGTATAAGGAGTGGTGTCTGGTAAACAGGATGGGGACAATCTGAGACTATTCCTCAGAGGGTGTTTGGGTTGATGGACATGTTCCTGGCTGCGTGTAGTGACTTCTGGTTTCTTACACGTTCTGCGCCACTGTAATTCAGTGACTGCTCAAGGAAGGGCGAATGGGCCCATTACCTGGCTCGTCCGCCTCAAGTAACTGCTTCGGCATCTCTTATACAGAAAGCAGATTCTGGGGCGGAGCGTCAGCAAGAGCTGAGCTAGACACGCTGGTCATGGCTGACTCTGAAGCCAACAGAGGAAGGCCCGGAGCCCGCGTGGCACCTGCCTCACACAGAACCCACAGGCCAAGTTCTGATGTCTCTTAGGTCCTGTGTGTGGAACTAACTGGGTCAAGGAGAGACCATTTTTCAAATATGTAAGGTGCTCCAGTGATTTTTGAACAAAGACAGTGGTTTATTCCTAGAACCAGCCCTTTCACCAAATGCCCAGCACTGTTCTGAGCATTTTCCATGCCCTGACTCACTTCATCCTCACAACTGCCCTCTTAAGTACTGCTAGCATCCTGAATTGACAGAGGAGGAAATGAAAGCAGAGTTTCAGTAAATTGCCACAGTGAGTGACAAAACAGGACTCTGAACTGAGGCAGTAGAGGGTAAATATATAGCTTCAGGCTTTGAGTAAGACTTGGTATCTGTGTTACCTGTGAGCAAGAAACTTTCCACACCAATCACAGCATAGGTGAAAATAACATTTTCCTGACGCACGAAAGACTTAAAAGGGAAAATCACATTGTTTGGAGGTGCTCAGTGGAAAGAAAAGGAAATGAACATGTTTGTTACCAAAAAAAAAATGTGTGTGTGTGTGTGTGCACACAACCATGATAATACTTGAAATATCTTTTCCAGGGACACAAATGAACTGAAAGCAATAAAGGGAAGTTAGGTGCCACAGGCCAGTGTAGGGGCAGGGTTTTATTCCGTGTGTTTAAAACAAATTTTAAAATTTCAGAGATGTGCTAGTAAAGACAGTGTTTAGATTGTACTGAACTGTTATAGGATAGTAAGAAGCAAGGGCAGGAGGAATGGGGAAACTGAGACAAGAAAATTAAACAAGGCCAGACAGTTTGGCAGCCAGCAGCCAGCTTGTAAATAGCAAGCTTTTACCTTCCCCCAGCCAAGGGTGCTAGAGAGCAGATGGTTAATGTCTCTCCAAAGAATGCAGGAGAGGAAGGGGAAGGGAAGGGCGAGAGGAGGGGGACTCCTGATGCACCTGGAGAATACACAGCTTCATCCATCCTGAAACCAACTAAAAGGCAGCAGAGAAGAGGGAGGGGGGAAGGAAGAGTGAAGTCTTATCCCATCCCGCTGTTTAAATAGAGAAGCCAGCAGTCTTAGGATTTAATTGCCAGGTACTTCTCATACTTTCTTGGAAAGCCATAACAAAGCAAAAGGAGAGACCTTCAGAGTTAACCTGTACCAATTCCTAGCAAAGGAATTTTAGAATCTATACACAGAAGGGTATATAACCCCTTGAACCCCCACCAGACTCGGATGTAGTTTAGTCGATTTGTTTGCCTTGCTTCTTTAATAAATTTGCTTACTTTAATTTTTTAATAAATTGGCTTTACCACAATGCAATTATCTGGAATCACTTGTTTGAATTCATTCCTATGAGCATGACACGAATCAAGGTGGGGACAGCCCTTGCCCTCTGACTCGGGGCTGTCCCATAACACCTCTCTGGTGTCTGTGAGAGGTGCCTGTAACAGAACTATTCTAGCTCCTGAAGAATTTAGGGAGAAGAGGGAGTAAAAGTACGGAAAAGCTCAGCCGGTAAGCAGAGACACGTTAGTTGTGCCTCAGTGAGGGAAATATCAGGCGATGGTCCAAAGAAAAATGAACAAGCCAGATCCAGTAGACAAAACAATAGGACTGAACAGGTAAGTTAAAGGATTGGCTTTTACAACACAGATATAGCGACTAAATTTAAATTTGGGGTGTACTTAGCAGAAGTTCATCACTTTCCCCAACCCTGTCCCTGGCAGACACAAAACATGAAGTTGACACCCCGTTTAAAACCTGCTCTTATCACTTTCTAGTTATATAGCCTTTGGCAAGGTACCTAGTAACTCTGTTTCTCATATCATTAGGATAAGGATTATTATAACTATGTCCTATGTCTCAAAGTTAACTAATAATGCATGTTAAAAAAACACACACCCAAGTAGCTCAATCTGTTGACTGAATGAATGAGCACAGCGGCCTGTGTGCCTGTGTGCCTTCTTAGGCACAGTGTGTTTTTGTAGGTTTTTTCTGTCCTGCATGATAATTTGATTCAGCTTTTAAAACTTTTAGAAACTTATATATAAAGTGTATACATTTGCATAAAATGGCCCCTGTGGGTAGTTTTTATTTTATTTTTAAATTTATCTTTATTGTTGAAAGTATTATACGTGTCCCTCTTTTTCTTCCCCCATTGACCCCTCTACCCTGTACCCGCCCTCTCCAGGCCTTCACCACACTATTATGGGTGTCCATGGGTTATGCATATATGTTCTTTGGTTAATCTCTTCCTCCCTTCCCTCTTCCCTCTGAGATTCGTCAGTATGCTCCATGCTTCTACGTCAGTGGACTATAAGTAAAAAGGATGGGAGGAGATGGGATAGAAACAGATAAATTGCTCTAACTTTAGATCAGGATGTTACATGGCATAGCTAACAAGGCCTTAAATCCCCCAACAAGGTTAAGTTTAACTCAGAAATCATCTCTAATAAGTCAGCCAAAGTCACAATGAAGTAATGGAGAGCTTTACTTAGAAGGATGATGAATGAAAAAAATCCAAAACCCAACAAACCATTTAGTTAAAATGTTACTTTTTGGGAAACAGAATACAGATAGTACCACAAACTATTAAAAAAAAAAAAAAAGCAAAAACACCTTATATGAACTTTCTGACCACTGGCAATGCCATTGTTAAGAACTAAATCAGTCGAGGTATTTTATAATATAGGTTGGACATTTTTAAAAAGTAAAAAAAAACTACATACACATATGGATTCAGTAATGACTCAATGTTTTCTATTCATATTTTTTAAATGTTTTTATTGATTTCAAAGAGAGGGAGAGAGATAAAAACATCAATGATTGAGAGAAAGTCATTGATCGGCTACCTCCTGCATGCCCCATACTGGGGAATCAAGCCCACAACCTGGGTATGTGCCCTGCCCAGGAATCAAACTGTGACCCGGTGACGGAGTGGTTCTTAGGTCGATGCTCAACCACTGAGCCACACTGGCCAGGCTTTTCTATTCATATCTTGATAAATCAGCACCTAAAATAGCTTTTTTGTTTTGTTTTGTTTTTTAAGCAAGGAAAGGTTTATTGATGAAGAGGTCCTAGCTTTAGTAGATGGGAGAATTCTCAAATCCTTCTTAAGAGAGTCTGGAATCCAAGCATCTTTTATCACTAAGGGAAGGGGGAAGGGGCAAGGCAAGGGGTGGGTGCTGTCATAGACAGGTAAGCCTTGAAAGGGCTCTAAGGAAGAGCGGGAAATTTCTCAGTCCCTTTGTTCCCGGTGGATCCATTGAGTCCCACTGATCTGAGTCCAGTTATGGAGACTCCTGTGAATCTTTGAAAAAGTCATTACCCTGTGCCTGTTTCCCCACCTTTTTGCTGACAAGGGGGCTGCTCAAGCCTCAAGCAGAATTCTGCTAGTTAAGTAGCATATTTATAGCAGGAACTATTAGCCTGCAGGCCATCAGAGAAAGGAAGCATTTCATTGTTATAATTCCCCCATTTTCTGTTCATCTCTCAACCTTGAGGGAAATAGAGCAACTGGATCCAGGTTCAATAAAGAGGGAGGATTAGTTTGTAAAATGGAGTCAGATCAGTCTGCCCATGGTGCCCCTCTTATCTGGCTTTCCTATCTGGCTCTTACAATCTCACACCCCTATCCCTTTCCAGATGATCCCTGAGCCTTAGAGGGGGCATTTTGGGTATACAATTTACAAACAGAGACTACTGCAATGGTGGAAGAAACAGTAGGCCAGGATACATGTACCCTAAGTAATGATCAGAGCAAATCATAAGTCAGTCTCTGAGTCTGTAAGGCTCAGTCTAGAAGACCTCCAGATGAAAGGCTCAGAGCTTCATTTTTGCTGGAATGAAGGTAGGCAGTGAACATTTGACAGATTCCACTGGTCTGCAGTCCAAACGTCCCTGATGATGTCATCCGGTGCTCAGGTAAGCTCTCTGTGTGGCTTACACTGCATCAGTCACCTAAACCGTCCAAATATGAGCTGTTGTGATGATTTCTCGGAAGTTTACATTATGTCATCTACTTACAGTCTGCAATCACAAGGCTCAGAAAAAAGTTTTAGTTCCCAATAACTCCAAGGCAAAGGAAGGGAGAAAAATGAAACACTAGTTCAGAAAGGGCTGCAACCAAACACCTCCACTAGAAAATTTCAGGATCCAGTTCAGTCCACAGGTGAAAAAAATAAAACTTTAGACAGTTAACCAAACTATAATATCCACAATTGTACATTATGGTTTCTATTGAAACAATTTTTCTCTCTAAAATAACCCTCATTTTATTAAATAACCAAGTTAAAACTAATTCATTGCATATGTCTAGTTTCAATAAATTTGGTCTGTTATTTGCATAAGTACAAGAATAGCAAATTATTATATAGGCTCTTTTAAGTCTGCTTTGCTGGAATTTCATAAGCAATCTCCAGATTGAACCTTAATTAGCCCCTCAGGGCTGAGAAGCCAAGCCACGTAGTTGGCCATCAGCATTTGCCTGCAATACCTATAAATGTGGGAGAATTCCTCAGGTTCTCAAGGTCCCCTAAAGTATCTTCAGGTTCTTCCTTTGCCATCTCCCAGGAAAGCAACCTTCATTCCTTAACTGGAAAGACTGCCATGAACCATGTGAGAAAGGTACCAGGCTGTTTTCTGGTCAGCCTCCAACGTCAACCTTAATTCCCTAGCATTTTCTGGAGACATCCAGAGTCTGTGCATCTCTCTCTCAGACATGACATTCCAGTTAGAGCCTCATCAGGAGTTTCCAATCTGTGTCCTATTATAACAAACAGATTTTTTTCGAGGGATCAGGTAGGGAGAAAAATATGTTTCAATATTGCTTACAAAGGTATAGTTTACCAAACTGCTCTAAGGCGGGGGGGGGGAGGGGGTTGCTTATATCTCACAGACAGCTGACCGAAGTCCAAAGATGTTTCCTTATTCTAAATACAGCATGCGCAGGAGGGGGTGAGGTGGTGGCATGCAGTGGGGGTGCAGGGTGCAAGGCAATGCGGGCAGATGGTACAGTGGGGGCGAATCAACCAGAAACACTAGCTCCTGGCTGGCTCGCCATTTCTTACAGGCCCGAAGTTCATGTGCCAGTGCTACAAAAGAAAGGCGAATACTCAATAGATCAGAGTTTGGAGCAAAGAAAGGTTTATTGATGGAGGAGGCCTAGCTAGAGAGGATGGGAGACCTAATTCTCGAATCCATCTTAAAAATAGTGACATTTTATCCATAAAATATCCAAGGTAAACATTATGCTGCAGAAATGGCATTTAAAGTTCTAAAATAATTGTTTTATAACAACATGCTTACAATGGCTCAAAGCTGAACATGGTAAAGGTATTTCTGGAAAATGTATTTAGCATGGGCCTAGCTATATTTTTATAGTTCTAAAGTTCTATATGAAAAATAACCAATCTACCCTTAAGATTTCACTGACTCCACTAATTCAGTTTTAAGGATACTCACAGAATTTTATAATAAAACACTTGCAGTGTGATAACATATATAAGAAAGACATAAAGTTTTAATTCAAACCAAAGCCTGCCTGCTAGAATTAAAATTTTTTCGCTTAAAAATTAGATGGAAAAAATACACTGAAACACTAGAGTACCAGTCTGAAGAAAAAACTTTTTATGACTTCAATGACACGCTATTTTTAAGCAGCAGAAGCCTTAGACATTTTTTATGCTTAAAAATACTGTTGACAATTTGTTTTTCGATATTGTATTAGGTGCCATTAAAGAGACCCCTGTTCTCTGAATCAGCTTCCCAGTTATCGTGGGAAGCGCTGTAAGGCAGGAGCATTGGTATCGTGTTGGCAAGTTACTGACATGCTGTGATGCTGAAATACTGTTGGCACCTGGATCTTCTGACATGTGGATCTTCTTATAGTTACACATCTGAAGTGTCACTCCAATCAGTCACAGTTACTAAGCTGCTTTTCAGTGTGCTTAATTCATCTTGAAGGCCTGTGGAGGGAGGGAGAGAGGAGGAAGAGGTCCCAATGATTAAACAAGCACATTGTCCAGCCTGCAAAAATCCTAACTTCATACTGCAGTGTGTCACTCAGTGTCTAGGTCTGTTCACCAGTCCCCACCCCCAGCCCCCAGAGCTGTGCGGGAAGCTGCAGGGCAATTTGACCACGAAATGGGCCCATCTCTGGGGTACTCTCCGGGATACTTGTGTGGAAGCTGCCGCCTGCATCCATCCTTCCCTGCATTTGGCACGGGGCCTGTACGTTGACAGTACTCACTTTGCTTTTGTTGTTTTTGTTACTGACTCTGAGTAGGTGGTTAAAAAAAAAAAAAAAAGAATAAAATTAACAAGCCAAATAGGGATTAAATGCTAAAAATAGATTTCCTAGGGTAGGTGAGCTTAAATATGAAGTTAGTTAAAAACTGTCTTGAGCCATTGAAATAGTACGGTGCAGCGACTTCCACTTGAGTTTGATTCTAGCTAGCTTTTTTGTTTTTTAGGTGCTTAGGGTCATGGCTTTGGGAGAAGAAAAAGGAAATGGATTCAGAGGGTCTCTCTGCCCTGTGAACTTAGTCACTGTACCGTAAAAATGGCCTTTTGGCTTTTCAACTATTAGAACTGATATTCAGACATAGCACAGATAACTCAATGACGGTTCCAGAACAGAGGCTGGTGTTATGATTGGACAACGTGAAAGTAAAGGCGCAGATGACACACTGGTGGAGGGAAAAGGTGAAGTGAAGGGGAGAGGAAGCAATGGTTCATTTCAAAGTAGGGCGGGTGAGAGAGACTGCTGCAAGTGGCCCGTCAACATTAACATGTGTTAGTTTAAAATTACAAACGCAGGACCTGCCGGTATAGCTCAGTGGTTGAACGTAGACCCATGAACCAGGAGGCCACAGTTCGATTCCTGGTTGGTCGGGGCACACGCCCGGGTTGTGGGCTCGATTCCCAGTAGGGGGCGTGCAGGAGGCAGCCGATTGATGATTCTCTCTCATCACTGATGTTTCTATCTATCTCTCCCTCTCTCTTCCTCTCTCTGAAATCAATAAAAACACATTTTAAAAAAATAAAAATAAAATTATAAACTCGGGTACAAAAATACTGATGAGTGGGCATGAGAAATGTAGTGAATGGAGAAAATGAGCCAAATCTTCTTGTCTTAGCATGACATTAACAGTTAATGTCTCAAGTTGATAAAGTCTAAAAATAGTGGTCTAACCCTATTACTCAGACAGGGAGGTTCCCATCAGAGGCACTGCAGGTGAAGGAGTCCTTCTGTACGACTTCACTTTCACCATGTGTAAGAATTACTTTGAAAAAAATTTTTTTAATTTAATGTATCGAGAGTTAAGTTACTGGATTTATGCAGACTCTAGAACTTATCCAATAACAATTTCTACTAATGGTTTCATTTGTCATTTATCCCACTGGCTACAACACCACAAAAAAAAATCTTCCTTCAAAGAAAATAACACTTAATATGTAAACAGACTAATGCAGGAAGACTGCCAGGAGAATGGCCTCATTCAAGTACATGGTCAAGAATTTTAATTTCTATGGGGCACCTACATGAAGAGTTTATTTATATGGGCATTTCCAAAAATAGCATAAAAAATTTAAATACTAGAGATTAGGCCTAAAATTAAATAAAAATAATTAGTTAATATACACAAGTCAGTAAGTTGTACACATTCAGCCATTACTAAAGTAATATAAAGTATCGAGGTCTTTGTTATGCCAACAGTGTGTTTCTGTTGATGATATATTAGCGTAGTTTAATTAGAGATTTATAGAGATGAAACACAAATAAGCAGAAAGTGGACCAAGTTTTCTTCTGCAAGACAGCAAAGTGGCACACCTTCTCTCTTTGGCCCTCTGGGAACAGGTGCACCCCAGGCAGTTGGCACTTGAGTCAAATGTGACTCATTCTTCATAGGCGGAGGCTCTTTCTGCTCCTTCCCAGTTATTTTCCCCAGAGATTTTTCTTCTATTAAGGATGATATGTCCCAGTCATCGTCATCCACATCTGAGCACTAAAAGAAATACATGGAGAATATTGTTTCCTAAAGAAGTGGGACATGGGAGAGCCTCTCAGTTGTTCTGCTGGCCAGATCAAGCTGCTGACACTGAATAATTAAGAACCTGGGAACCTCAGAGGATCCCTGCTCTAGTCATTTCTGGAGGGCAAGGAAATGGATTTAGAAATCGATCTTTTGAAAATAGAAGGGAAAAACCTTTGTTTTGTTTCTTGCCATGGAAATGTGTGTTTCCTACTCTACCAATCATGAATTTAGAAAACTCCAAAAACACTACATTTTAGAAGTAAAGTTAGGATGCTCCCCAAAGTAGGAGCTAGGGCAGCTCTGGAGCTCTTCCCTGTGATAATGACATTTAATCCACATGTGGGCCCTGCAGAAATAGCCCCTAAGCAAAAGGGCATGCATATCTACCACTCTCTTTAGGGAGACACATGAGCTCTGCCTTGAAATACATACATGGCTTTTGGTCATACTTGGCTTGTGTAACACAAATAGCACTAACTACTTACTATAAGTTCAACAGAATGCTCTGGATTCTATAGACAAGCAGAAAAAGAATTAATCTAAATGAAAAATTAAGAAAAGACGACTACTACTGGAAGACCCTGTCAACACGTGTAGCCCAGAAATACAATGGGAGATCTCCATCCACAGAAACACTTCTGGTCCTTGGTGTTGGAACTGCTCGGAATGTGGTCGGGCCTCTCCTCTATTCAGGCATGGAGCTTGGGCTCTGCCCTCCACTCAGTTTACACATCTTTCTGAAGGATTTCTCCAACGACTACCAAGTTGGGCTAAACTCTGAAAAGTCCCTATTTTACTTCCAGGTCACATCCTGGTAGCAGAAAAGTCCCTGGACTCGGATCTAGAGGCCCCAGATTCTTGGCAGTCACAAGTTTCTGTGCACAAACCATCTAATATCAGCAAGCATCAAATACATGAAACAGGATTCTGAAAACCTGTAGAGTTTGATAAGCATATGATATATTATTACCAGTTATAATTCCAATATCTTTGATTCTCTATGGAATGGAAAGAAAGGCAATACTGAAAACAAGAAATGGTAAAAATCTCAACCTCTAAACTACAAAAAATAAAATTAAGATGTATTCATTAAAAGATGAAATTCTTTTATACTTAGCAAGTAAAAGTGATCTCACCTTTAGTTCTTCTTTTAATTCTCTTTTGATGAATGCCTCAGCAACATTAATCCCACCAACTGGCTTACTCACATTTCTTTGATTTGAAACTGTCTTTTCAACTTTTTCAGTTAATGTTTTAATCGCAGTTCCTATATGACCAATAGAAAATAGGAAAAGTTTTTAAAAACATACATCTAGTGCATCTATCTTCAGTTCTAAAATAGCCTAACAAGCAATGTTGAAAGTCTAAACTTAGCAAATAATTATGTACTATTAAAATAAACTCAACTGATGTATTTTGGGGTTAAAAATGTTACACTAAATACATATAAAATCCTTTAAAAAATGATGATCCTCTAGACCAGAAGCAATAAAATTTTCATTTTAAATCAAAGAAGGATAATCTCATTCAAATACTGATCAGAAACATTCATTTCAGTGAGGTAATCTACATGAATGGAATATTCATATGGATATTTTCAAAAGCAATATTAATTATTTTAAATGAATTAGTTATATTTTACATAATTATATAAGTATATGAATATAAAAATTATATACAATACAATAAAGTAATTACAACTGATATAGTTAAAATATATTTTTTAATTATATTTAATTATATTTAAATTATTATAATTGTATATATATTTAATTATATACAATACAATAAAGTAATTACAACTGATATAGTTAAAATATATTTTTTAATTACATTAAACAGAATTTCTGCCACTTCCCTTCAGGAAATTAACAGCAGTCACACACTTGGACCTTATTTTCCTTGAGTACTGCATCTCCAAAAGGCGGCAGAACATATTAGAACAGCTAATAGTCACCCCGTTTTATGGGTTGAATCGTATCTCTCCAAATTCATATGTTGAAGTCCTAACCCCACCAGTACCTTAGAATGTGACCTTATTTAGATATAGGGCCTTTAAAGAGATAATCAAGTTAAAGTGCGGTCCTTAGGGTGAGCCCTAATCCCACATGACTGGTGCCCTTACAAAAAGGGGGAATCTGGACACAAATGCACTCATTGAGGGAAGTCGATGTAATGATACATAGGAAGATGGCCATCTACAAGCCACGAACAGAGACATGGGACATATCCCTACAGCCCCCAGGGAGAACCAACTCTGCCTCCTTGATTTTGGCCTTCCAGCCTCCAAACTGAGACCATACATTGCATTTGTTTAAGCTTCCCCCACCCCCCACCCAGTGTGTGGTACTTGGTTATAGCGGCCCTAGGAGACAAATACACCTAGGTATTCCAGACTCCTTCCTCTCCTTCCACTTGAATATCAATCTGTTGCTAAGCCCTGTCTACTTTCCTGAGGCAGCAATAGCTTTTGGATAAGCCCTATCCTTTCCTCGAGCATATTTCCAGCTCAGACTGCTGTGTGTGGTGCCCCTGGTTGAGAACTATGGCCCTAAGCCAGATTTCCAAAAGGATTTTCAAGGATAAAAGCTCACCTGTGGGCTTGGGAGAAATCTCAGCGTCCTCAATTTCACTTCCTTCAGTCCAGTCAGCGTCACTTTTGACCGTTTTCCTTCCAAAGCTACTCTTGTTTTTAGATGACTGCACAAGAAGTAAGTCTGGGGATGTGTATGCCTGGACCAGGTCGCCAGAATCCAACTCTTCCTCTGAACTAAAAGGAGGCGTCCTGAACAAATCAAAACCCAAACAGGGGGCACTGTTTTCAGAAGTTTCAGGATTTACAAATGATGTGCCTCTTAAAGTGGTGGGAGTTTTCTCAGGTAATTCCCAGGGAGCATAACAAACAAAGGCCAGTGCGGCCACAGAACAAGATGGCAGCAAGGCCCAGGACTTTTGCAAAGGGCTGAAGAGCCGTTTCAAATCCAGACCTGCCAACCATTTGGCATATTTACCAAAACTGACTGAAGTTATGACAGTTCTCTAAATCTAAGCTTATATGTTCTTAACATTCTTGGTTTTTACATACCTAAGAAAACTATTTCTCAGTGGGGAAAAAATATTTTTGGCAATAAAACTATTCCACCTTTTAAAATAGTGTCATTATTTATAACTTACCTTTACACTGCATCTTACAAAGTACTTCTACAATCTCGTTTGTATTATCACATGAATTGTCACCCCCATTTTAAAGTGAAATAAAAGTTCAGAGCAGTGTTCATTCATTTAAAAAATACTCACTGAGCACTTAGATTTCAGACATTGTTCAGTTATACTAAGTCCCATGAAATAAGGCTCTTCCCATGAGATTACATATATGAAAAGTGCTTTTGAAGGGTAAATCATTATTTATATTGTCTCTACTATATTTCTACTGTCACTACTATATATACACACACATAAGGCCTCAATGAAGAGATTTATAGCGTCAGTATCTCTAGAATAAGTCAATGATGATAAAATTTAATTATAAAATTAGTATTCTTCATAATTAATAACAATAACATACCTATAATATATTGGGTACCCGCAAGTGTCAAGCACCGAGGCCAAGCCCACTTCATATATTCTTACTAAATTATAGAACTATCCTAAGGCAAAGGCAGCATCATCCCATATTACAGATAAGAAAACTGAGGCTTAAACTGGTAGGCAATTGAGTCAATGGCACAGAGTTAATGAGTGACTGAGCTAGGATTCTTAGTGCCCTAAGAAACCGTGAGCCTTAGAATGCTAAAATATCGTCTGACCATACCAGCACGGATCCAGCCATTAAAAGTCAACATCATTCCTTTAATTTATCAAGCTTATTGAAAATTACTAGACACTGAGGAGGGTAATGGAAATGACCCTGGGTGGTCTCATTTCTTAATGGAGGCCACGATGTGATATGTACTATTACTTTATGTAATAACTAATAAAGAAACAAATGTCACAAAGGAATAACAAATTAATTATGACATTTAATAATTAAAGCTTTAGTTAACCACAATGCGCATACTAATTTACAATGAAAGGGATGTTCAGTGGAAAGAATTTTTAAAATGATCTCCTCCCACCCAAGTACTCACGTAATAGTTGAAGACTTTCTGGGAAGATGATCTTCTATGATATTTTTCTTAATTCTAAAAAAAACCAGAAAACTATTTCTAAACAGCATGAGTGAATAATGTAATTTAACATAAATTTCTATGTAACTGGTGATTTTTCCTTTTAACATATATTAAAGAGGGTGAGCAACAAGAGTCTCCCAATACCAATGAGACATGGTTAGAAATTACAACTGTGATTCTCTGTTGGGTTAAATCTTGTTGTGGGTTGAATGTTTGTGTCCCCCTAAAATCCTATGTTGAAGCCTTAGCCCCCTGAAGTGGTGACATCTAGAGAAGGAGCCTTTGGGAGGTAACTGGGTTTGAGGTCACGAGGGTGGGGCCCCCATGAGGGGATTAGTGTCCTTATAAGAAGAAGAAGAGAGACCAGAGCTCACTCTCCCTGCACGTGAGGATACAGCCAGAAGGCAGTCTCCTGCAAGCCTTAGGAAGAGAACTCTCACTGACTAGGCTGGGACCCTGATCTTGGACATGCAGCATCCAGAAGTGTGAGAAAATAAATCTCTATTGTTTAAGCTACCTGGCTCTGTGGTATTTTGTTATGGCAGCCCGAGCTGACTAAAATAAACATTAATCTAAAAATTTTAGGGTTAAGAAATACTCACTTTGGAACAGATGTTCTATCAGTGAAAACAGGTCTTTGTCTAATCAATTGTTTGCTTTTGGGAGGAAATTGTATTGCTTTGGAAATTTCTCCAGCTGAAATGATATCCACTTGAGAAGCATTGTACCTGTCTGGAATAGTAGTGTCATTCATGAGTCTTTATTGCATGAAAAGCAGAAAAAAAGACTATAATACTGTCTATGCTGGCACTGGAATGAACAAGCCCATTTCTAGGGTCTAGAGGCCACACTACAGGCTTTCTTTTATTTATTTATTTATTTTATTAAATATATCTTTATTGATTTCAGAGAGCGGAAAGGAGAGGGAGAGAGAGATAGAAACATCAATGATGAGAGAGTCATTGATCGGCTGCCTAGCCTGCAACCCGGGCATGTGCCCAGACCGGGAATCGAACCCCAATCGCCTGGATCCTAGGTCGATGCTCAACCGCTGAGCCACGCCCGGCTGGGCCAGGCTTTCTTTTAAATGTAAAAACAAGATAAAAAATCCGACACCTAATAATTGAAACAGTAATAAAGTTGCAAATTAAGTGCCAAAGTCTGTGAACCATTTAAAATTATGAAAAGATTGTTCTGTTTTGCAGAAATGAAATGGCAGTTCATAACAGCCTTACCTGAAGACAATAATACTCTCTCCTCAATTTTACAGTTGACCTGATGTTCAAGGAATTCTCGAATTTGCTGAATGTTAGGTATCTGTCTTTCTTGATTATGTCTTTTCGATTCCATGGTTCTTAGCACTCTATTCAATTGATCACTTGGAATACCACGTGTATCCTGAAGGAATAAAATGTTAAGTTAGTCAATTTTCCTGTGACGTTTTTCATTTCATGGACATTTGCAGCATTAACTGCCAACCTTTAGTCCTTACTGCTGCATGTAAGGTGGAGGATGCCCCAATATAACATACTGTGCAGGCCCCAAAAGGAGTTTACAGTGCAGTGGGCACATAAGGCGTGTGATACTTGCAGATTACCGGTTAGCAGTACTTGGCTGTGAATGCACAGGTGTGTGTGGTTGCACATGGCTGATTAACCAACAATCAAGGTGGGTGATAGGGACCAAGTGAGTCCACAAGGCCAGAGAAGCTCCACGGAGAGAGGCTAGAAGGCTTGAGGGGGAGACTGGGCTGTGCCCTGAAGGATGATGGGTAGAGTCACGCAAGCAGAAACAAGGGCGTATTCCAGGTGGGTAGGGACTGGGCTGGAGGCACCTTGCAGGAAAGGCAGGTGTTGGGGAAGAAATAGTCAAGGCATGTCCAGTGCCTAGTACTACAAAGGAATGGGGAGCGGATCAGAAAAGGAGACTGAATGCCAAATTGAAAAGTTTAAAGGTTATTCCACAAGTAAAAGAAAGTAATCAGAGGTTTTCAGTTATGAAAACAGCATAATTAAAGAGGTAAATTGAGAAAATTTATCTGGATTTGATGGGTATGTAGACAGAAAAAAAAAAATTAAAGGGCTGTATATTCAATAGCAGTGTAACACACCCATATCCCATCTCCCCCTCCTCCCCCCTTCCCTGAGTCTTGCCTGTTACAGGATGAAGTGACCCCACCATCCTCCCAGTTGCCCTGATAGAAATCTCCGTCATCAGATCAAGTGCCACATCCAAGAAGTTTTCTCTGACCTCAGTTATTCTATCCCCTCTTCTTTTCCTTCATCGCATGTCCTACAGTCCATCATCATGGATCTACCCTGTCTGTGTGAGCAGTTGTTCAATGCCTGTCTTCCTATACCCTGTAGCTGAATGGAAACATCCAATACTATACTGATGTCAATTTTCCTAATTAGTATACAAAATTTAAATTATACAAAATTTAGGGGACTTCCAATCAGAATCCCAATAGGGATAATTCTGGAACTGCAGAAGCTGTTTCTAAACTTCACTGGAAAACAAAATACGGAAGAACTGCCAAGAAATTTTGAAATAAGAAGACTAATGAAGAAGGCATGGCCTATAACAAATATTAAAATTCAGGACAAAGCTACTGCAATTAAATCAGTGTGTTGTTGGCAAAGAAATACAAAAATGCAGGGTAAAAAGGATGAAAGTAAAAAAAAAAATTCCAAATGTATACAAGAATTTCATATATTACAAAAGTGCCATTTCAAATAAATGGGGGAAGAGTAGAATATTCAACAAATGATTTTGGGATAATCAAACTGGAAATAAGATTATATCTCCAACTCAGTGTTTCTAAACTTAATAGTTAAAGGCCAGATAGAAAAACAACAAATATTAAATGTTTTTATAATCTTGGGATGAAAGGAAATGTCCCAAATGAAACCCAAAAACCATACACAAATAACCAACATGAAAACTACAAAACAATTCACATAGGAATTATTAACATTCATGAATATGTTTGATTTCCACTGCCCTAAGGGCGGTCAAAATCCACCAAAAAAAAGTCTACGGATATTTAAAAGATTGACAACACTAAGAGCTGGTGCAAGATGTGAGGCAACTGAAACTCTCATGCACTGATAGGAATAGTGTACACTGGTACAAATGTTATCAGAAAATTGTGTGGATGGAATTTCTCTGTTGCTAGTTGAAGTGGGGGATTTCTCTCTCCACTGGGCGCTGGAGGTCCGTTTCTTACGATATCATGAGAAAAATAATTTTCTAAGACTCACACGGGAGAATGAGTGATTTTTATTTGCATGAAGTTATATCCCTCGGTTTCTAAAGTCCCATTTCCCTTAAACGGGTCCTGGAAAATGTGCAGCTGGGGATCCAGCAGAACTAGAAGCAAAGCAAGTGTCCAGAGTTTCCATTCCATGGTGGAGTTGGGTCCTATGTGGCATCCAGCTAGTCTCAGTCCATTAGTCCATTGTGTGTGGGGCCCACATGGCTGCGGCCGTGCGGGCGAATGCGGGAGCGTGAGAGCACACCCACTGCAACAGGAGTCCCGAGAGGGCAAGAGGGCCAAGAGCAGGAACTCCCTTTCTTCAGGAGCTTATGTATCTCAGATTTCTCACCCTTGCTGTGGCCATGCCCATTCTGGCCAATGACCTGCTTCCAGGTGTGACTCACAGGTAAGCACCTAGACTTTACTGAGTGTGTGTCTATTCTTCCTTTGTCCAGTCCCTTCCCCAGGATCTGTAGGGAACAGACCTGGAGAGTGTTAAACTGCAGCTTTTTGGCACAAATGGCTTGCCTATATTATTTGACCTTCCCTTTGCTCCTTTCCTGTTAATTAATTAATAACTGGGTTAATTACAATGGTATCATTAACACTTGAAAAATTATTTGGCTATATCCATTAAAGTGAAACATGCATACTCTTAGAGTCTGCAATTTCATTCCCAGATAGATATCCAAGAGAAAGGAATGCCAATGTCCACCAAAAGACATGTATAAGAATGAAATGGTCAAAAAGAGCCCCAAACCAGAAATCTAACTACCTAGATTCAAACCCTGGCTCCTTCATTACTAGCTGTGTGACCTGAAGCCCTCTGTAAAATGGAGATAATATTGTCACTTACCTCAGAGATTTGTTTCTATGTTTAAATGACTTAATATTCATGAAGCTCTTAGAAAGGTGCATTAACCTCCAGTCTCCTAATGTGGACAGAACTGACATGCTTTCTTCTCTTCTCTGATTCTTTATTTAGAAAACAAAACCAGCAAATATTCCAAAAATAAAGAAACTTACTGCATTAATCCCCAAGGTGTCCAATTTCCGCACCAAACTCTGCTCCAAGATTGTTCTTATTTTCTTAGTGAGAGAGGGGTTATTCTTCAAAGCTTTCCTGAAATGGTTCTTGTTGTTATTTAATTTCTGTTCATTTTCCCTTCCTGAAATAAGGTTTCAAAAAATATGTTAAAAAAACAAATACATTAATTCTCTAAGTAGAAAACGATAAAACAACTTTTAAACAGCAAGTAAGCATTTGTAATCTTTTAAGTTTTTGGATATTTTAGTCATTCAGTGTAATATATAATGCTTAAGTTCTGTAGCTTTTAAAACTTCCTTAGGTCGGCTTCAAAACTTCAAATGTCTTTAAAGACTCTTTCTTGATCACTTAACTGAATTATACCTAGGTAAATAATGCAAGAAATGTGTCTCTAAAGAAGCACAATGAAAAAAAACCTTATTTAGAAGTTTAACATTTTATTCTAAAATTAGCCTGGGCATGGCTCGGTGGTTGAGCATCCACCTAGGATCCAGGCGATCGGGGTTCAATTCCCACTCAGGGCACATGCCTGGGTTGTGGGCTCGATCCCCAATGTGGGGTGTGCAGGAGGTGGCTGATCAATGACTCTCTCAGCATTGATGTTTCTCTCTCTCTCCTTTTCCTTTCCTCTCTCTGAAATCAATAAAGATATATATTTTAAAATAATAAATAAATAAATAATAAAAACAAATAAAATTATTTTACTACTTCCTGAACAATTCATTTTTCCTAAATTCAGTTAGAGTTTATGTATCATTTCATGTAGAAAAAGCTCAATTTATTTTAAATAATTAAGTTTTATATAGTAAATTTAATAGAAGTTCATATAAAATTTCAAACTGAGAAACTATCCCTCTTAAAATATTTACCAAAATGAAAAAGAGGTTAACAGAAGTCTTAGGAAAAGCATGCTTTGTTACAGCGGTGGGGAATGTTTGGTCCAAGGGCCGTACATATGGCCCATGAAATCATTTGGACTCGAAATTCAATAAATCTAGGAGTTTTCATAGCTAATTTTAAATTGATAATTTTGTATGGCCTGCAAATGATGTCATAAATATCCAAATGGCCCTTGGCAGAAAAAAGGTTCCCCACACCTGAACAACCTATAATTTAAAACAAAGGAAAAATAATAGGCCAGGTTCTTCTTACTCTTCCTTCCCTATTCCCCTTTTATTCCTCCACTAAAAAAAATGTCTAGTTCAAGAGGGTTCCGAGAAGGGGCATAATCACATGACCTTGAAGAACTGAGTCCTTAGGTCAAAGTATACGGAAAGTTTGATGAAAGAGCCCAACACTGGGCAGTTCTGACCCTTGCTCAAAAGGGTCAGAGGCAGATCTGGGGAATACAACAACAGTACTATCATTTTGGAATCTAACCTTCTCATCTCCAAACAGGGGGATCTCACCTAATACAAGTAGCACCAAATGCCATTGACTGGGTGTGGGGCTGCAGGCCAGCCCCCACAGACAGTCCATTTCCCCCCACTTCACCCACTACAGTAGATGGGATTTTTAGGTACAGCACTTGGATTTGTAGATCTTAAACAAAATGCCTTTGGTTAAGATGTTTTCTAAACATTAGTTCAATTCCAGTGGTAAAGAATACTGTCTTTCATTAATAAATGGTTTTGCTGACAGTAATATTAGTCAAATTACTATGTGTACATTAAATGGGGGGTGGGAATCCTGCATGATGACGCTTTCCTATGCTTTGTTACTGTGGCTTTCTAAATCAAAATGATAAAATTTTACATAATCACATATGATTAAAAGTTGAAATAATCTTAAATTTTATATTCTGGGCACATATGCTGCTGTTTTCCCAACCAATGTTTTCCAGTATTCTGAAACAACCCTAAAAAAGTACTTCTGTCCTAGAAACTGACAATGCATCATAACCTAGATGACTTAGCTACAGCCAATGGCTGTGTCACTGACTTTGACTGCTAGTTGGTCACCGAGTCTACAACTATCTAGGGCTAAAAATAAAAAGAGGTACCAAGAGACAGTCTGGAAGTCATGGTGCTACCATTGAAATACTAGTATCTCCTGTCCTGATACGCAGAGATAATTTGGGGGGCAAGTATCTGGGATATAAAAGCTACTGCATAGAAGCATAGCCTGAGGAAAAGCTCTGGGCCCTGGCTGGCCCGGCACCCAAGGAGACACGAAAGGGTCAAGCGATGCCAGGAACGGCTTGGTCACAGTTGAGAAGAGCTGTAAGGTCTTTGATAGCAGTAGCTGAGTTCACATGCTGACTGATCTGGGTTCACCCTCAACCATGATGACAAGTCCCTTTTGGTGACTTAGTTTCCCCAGTGACTACAGATTACACATTTTCTTCTGTCTTCAGATTCACTTTATATGTTGGCCCTTGCTTTGGAAAGCCATTTATGAATTAGAAAACAAGACTCTTAGAAGGCTGGAGCTGGCCAGCGGAAGCAAGAGAAAGAATATAGAGTGGACAGGAAAAAGAGTGATAACCAAGTTTTCATGTAAAGAAGGAATTAATCACTTGAAAACCAACAAAAGCTGAAGATTTCAGTTAAAGCATGTATTGCTCACCAAGATCAACAAAACAAAACTTCCTAAGTATCAGCACTTCCTCTAATGACATATGTAAAAACTTATGAAAGCAGATGGCCAGTGCACAATAGCTCACACGTGTGATCAGTTCTGTCAGTACAACATAGCATTTATGGTAAGCAAATAAATGGTAGCACAAAGCAAACAGTGAAAAAAAATAAAAATAAAACGAGAGTTTCTGAGTTGGAAGGGACTTTATTATCTAGTAATGAACCTCCTCATTTTTCATGAGGACCAAAACCAAAGAAGTGAAGAGACTTTCCTTAAGACCTCCCAGCTACTCCTGCAGAGCCTGGACCAGCTTGCCTCTCTCCATCACTTTGTTCTTTGTATTAAACTATAGAAAGAAGAAAACTTGGACTTAATTCCAGCCCTGTCACTAATTAACCTCAATGACTTGGAGCAAGCTCCTACTCCCCATTTCAAGTTTCTGAATAATAAAATGGCCTCTGACACCATCTCCTGGCCCTCACACTCTAACACCGTATAAACAGCAAGACCAAGAACACAACTGTCAATAAGTAAGGATGCAGAAACGATCTTCTGGATGAGTTACTTCTTGGTAATAGCCAGTGTTTTGCAAGCCACTGCCTAAGGCACTACCTGCACAGGCACTGTCTACAAAATGTTAGCACAAGCTGAGGAATTTATTGATGGCAATTAATCCGTTGCCAGCATGCTGGCTCCGCAGAGGCACTGGAAGGATGTGCTCGCTGTTTCTGTAATGGTGCATTGGACCCTGGGGTGTCTCTTGATGGTCCTCAGTACTACTTCCCACTAGAACTGTGTATGAACCCAAGGATGGTGGCAAAGATTTTCTTTCCCATTCTGATTCCTCTAATGTGGCAACAATCAATGACAGTGTTTGCCGTCAATGATCCCAAACTCATGTCTCATGTTTTCTGGGTAGAACTCTAAAAGAAACATGGGCAGAATGGTGCAGTGGGTGGAACCTGGAACCGAAGTGGTGATGGTGGACAAGTCAGGATTCCTCTTGGAACCTAGCTGACTCATTTTTTAAATGAGAATGAACTATATGACCTGAGGCTCCCATTTCAAAATGTTGGACCTTTTTTACGAACTTCCTGACACATTTCATGAATTCTTCAGAGAATAAGATATTTTGTGTTCCAGAAATCAATGAATGATACGTAAGAAAGAGAAAGCATGCTACTTGAAAGTAAAGTGAAAATACACATCACATAGATATTATGGATATGCCTGATTTAGTTACTTCTGGATTTGTAGCCTTGTTAAAAAATTTTGGAAAAAGTCTAGAGAACACAGAAGAAGTTATAACAAATATTAAGACTTTACATATTGGAATATATAATTTTACTTCTCTTCCTAACAAAAATGACAAAACCGGAGCTCATATACATATGAAAAATTTGCTTTCTCCTAAAGAAGTGATGTATGGTAAAGCATTATTATTACTAAGGAGAAAATTATGATAAACTGATTCAAGTACTATTGTTTTAGAAACTACAAGTCTAGCATTAGATAATACTCTTAATACTGTAAAATGATTTTCATAAGTTTCAAAGATTAATTTCTAGAAAATAAATTTTAGAACTGCTAATAAAATGAGTAAACAGTAATATTTTAATTATCTCCTCAAACCTGTAATAGCTCCTAAATTCCACCAGAAACATTATTCTGTACGTAAATATTCCACATTCAGAGTTTGAATGTTATGCTTTCCTTTCTATTAAAAATAAGTGTTGAAGTGGGCACTTCACCCATTCATTTCAGAGATTCAGGGTATGAGAAATAATTACTGTGACAAGAATATTTTTGTATTACCTGATGCACATGTGTCGACTTGTCACATATCTGCATTGACATAAAAGGCTTAATTTTTTTCCAAGTTCCCTGACAAGGGGAACTTATTCATGTGCTAAGAATACAATAAAGCAAAGGGGAAATATAACAGTGTATTAGGGGAGTAAGATGACACAATACTATATATGGATTGAAAATATAATCCAAACCTAAACATCTTCCCTAATTTTGACACAGTGCACTAAAATCCACTGGATAGTGTCTTCAAGGCTTGGGTTTTAGCATCTAAATATAATATATGCAGATATAAACCCTGATCAAGCCCTTTGTTACCTTTTTCTTCCTCTGAAAGTTCTTCTATTGGTTCCAGTATGTGCGATGAGAATGCCTGTTCTATTAATGAGGAAAGATAAGAATAGTACAAACAGGACAACAGCAAAGTAAAATCAGTTTACTTTCAAACAATTTTGAAAGCTATAGTTCTATAGTATTTTAATCACATCTAAAAAAGCAAGAATTTACTGGGGGGAAAATATTGAGGTAGTCAGTTAAAGCTGCTCACTTTTCATGGTATCTTCTCTTTCTATGTATTTTCCATTAACCCCACTCTCAGGGTATTATATTTTTAAACAATTAAGTTAACATTTTGCATTCATCAGCCTCATGCCTGATATGATTCTTTTCATGCACAAGGACACTACTGGACCAGGTTGCTAAATAGAAAATTATTGAAAATATTTCACTTCCCAAAGATAAACACATAAAACATTTCCAGAACCGTGGGACTCCCACTTCTCACGAGCCTTCATGTGGTAGGACCAGGATGGTAAAGGGCAAGGACAGGCTGCCCAAGGGTCAGCAGCAGAGCTAAGACCCATTCTTGAATAGCTCCATGTCCCTAAACCAGGTTTTAAGACCTAGTTCTGCTCCGAGAGGCACCAGGACAAGGCTGCAAATGACTGTTGAAGATGGGCGTTTCCCAGTCCCATCTTAGAACAGTGGTGGGGAAGACAAGGCCTCTGGGTGACTTCCCAGGGAAAGGTTACTGTGCAGACACAAGGAAACCCTCAGGCAGCATGGATAAAGCCAAACCCCATTCTATCAACAAAGGCTAAGTTCCTTCATGGGGAAGGTCAGGTTTTGGCTGAAGGTCTAACCATGGCAGTCAGGCATTAGACACGGAATGAAATGTAACCAAGGAGTCGTGTTTATTCTAGGGGGGTGCATGGTTCATTCATGTTCACCTTGCAAACTGACACAAGGCACCTCCCAAGGGAGCTCTCTGCCTGCACCCCCAGGGCAGAGGTCATTTCATTCTACCATCAGACGCCAGAGTTTGTGGCAGGTAAGAACAATTATTTGGCCAACAATTATTGCGTGCTAACCAGGTTGCTAGCCATGGGTTTAAGTGTTTTGCACGTATTAGCTTAGATTTAATACCGCCTACATTAAAGGTCTGGCTTTTAATTTATTAAAGGTTATTCCTGGCACTCTATTTTAGGCATATACAAATACATGTACACACACACGCACCCCTATATAAAGGCATATACAATTAAGTACATATATGTTATTTAGGCATATATAAATAGGCTCTTAAAGCTTGGCTAGCAACCTTAGTCAACATATCTAACATTGGCTATATGGAAGAAATACATTTTAAACTACTTTTTAAAATGAAATGTGTTGGGGTGATATTGGTTAATAGGGTCATATAGGTTTCAAGTGTGCTTTCAAGTGAACTTTTGGAACACAGACTACTAGTTAAGTAGGAGTTCACTTTAATTTTAAACAGGAACACGGCCCTGATAAGGAGCATTTAAGTCCATCCATGCACTACAACTACTGAACACCAAACATGTGCTTTCAAAGTTGTTACTCAGCATAGAGATTTAAAGATGCCCGAATTGACTATTTTACTAGTTTGAACTGCTGAAAACAGAAATTTTAGGAGGACAATCAATTTCAGGTTTTTTATGTCACATGGTGTATATTTTATTATACACTTCATTGAAAACAATAAAAATAAGGTTATGAGGAAAGTTCTATAAAATCTCAAAAAAATAATCATGTGCATATTTATTATCATTATATTACATGGCTAATTCTGTGACTTACTTCTCTCGAGTCCAGATAAACTGCCAAAATTCTGACTTTTCCTGCTGTGGTAGGTAGGGTGCGGTCCTGGAGGAGGGTAGATTCCTGAACCCGGGGTCCTACTACTGAGGCTGAGGAAGTGAGGTGAGCTAGACCCTGGCTCCCAAAACAAGCAGGCTGATGTCCCAAGAGGGGAGGGGAGGGCCTGCCATTCTTATGCTGTGTAAGCCACAGGTCCAGACTTTGAATTTGCTGGATGCTTCCAGAAAAATCCTTCTATCAGTTTCCTACCATTGCCTTTGGAAGAAAAACTCTCAGATCTGCACTCCGTCCTCTCTCCCACTTGCTGCCTTTGTTGGGCGGCGGCGTACCTCCCCTTCACGCTAACACTGAGCCAGTGCCTGGTCAGTGAGTGCTGCCTGCTCCAAAGGCCCTGCTCCACGCGGCCCTTTCTACAGCTCACTGAAGGAGCCGTTACCAGTCCCCTATTTAGCAGGCAAGGAAACCCAAGCCTATTGTTTCATGAGTCGACTGTGGATCCACACTGCCTGCTTGCAAAGTCCAGGCTGTTGGCCATGAAGCCATGACACCTCCCTACTGGTGCTTGCTGAGTTTGTCTTTTGGATTCTCTAAACAGCACTGCCACCCAGTGTCTGAGCTCATCGTGTTCTGCCCCTACCCTCACCCTTGCCCCATAACCGCTTGTGCGGCCTTTCCACCAATTCCACTGAACAGGTCTATGTCTACTCCCCCTGGTTTCGCCACCATACCTGTTCATAGGTGAGGAATCTCACATAGTCTATTACTAACATTCCCACTGGTCTCCCCAGCTCTGATTCTTTGAACATACTCTGGCCAGGCTAAGCTTCCTGAAGCCCAGCTCTCCAATCGAGCATTGTCCAGCTTCAGAACACTTAGTGGCTACACAATGTCACAGGAACAGCCCTAAACAAATACAGTCAACTCAGTGGTTGCCATGAACAGTCTCAACCACCCTTATTTCTTTCAAATCTATTCTGCACACTCTATGCTCAGCCAAGTAACTCATCTGCACCATTAATTCACATCTAGTGCTTTACTGCTAGCTTTTGCTGCTTTTTGCTTTGTCTCAGCTGAAGGGAGCAGCCCTTGCATCTCCCCACAACGCCTTTCCTGGGGCAACCCACATCCAATAACTGATCACCTCAAACTAGGAAAATTTGGAAGTGCCATCCCAGCTCTAAAGCTCCTGGTAAGATCTGCTGAGGGCTCCACTGCAGCTACACCTCTCAGTCCTGCATCTCTTGCAGGTGTTGTCCAAGAGCACTGCCTACTAAACCTCCCACCTGCAAACCTCCCCCTGAGTCTATTTCTCAAGGAACCCAACCTAAGACAATGAGTAATCATGGCATTACTTATGGCAAAGAACCTCCCCAAGCTTTGATTTGGAATAAAAGGAAAGATAGAGATAATCAGGCTAATTAGCATTACGCAATACATGACTAACCCCCCTGCACCCCCAACACAAGTGGGGTGGGGCAGGTCAGTGAGCCCCAGCGAAGCCTACGCCTTGGTCCTGCCCACTGAGATGTGCATGGATCAGCTTTGATCCCAATCCAAGGTTTGCAGGCCCCGTGCCAAGTCTGGCTGGCATTTAAAAGCAGCATTTCAATCCCAGCAGATGCCAGCCAGAGGGCATGGTTGATTCCCGCGGCCCTGGCCCAATCAGGGCAGGGTCCAGATGGAACACACTGCTTTAGAACCAACAGATCTGTCAGGACCCTTGAACTAACCCCAGACAGCTCAGCATAATGACTCTGTGTGTCCTTTAGCAGGCACCAAAAATATAAAACAAAGAAAATGTGGAACTTTTATAATGTTATACAGAAAGCTAACTTTAGCAAAGTAGAAAAGAGAAAAGGAAACCACACACTATTGAAGTACAAAAGAGAAGTGGCCAGCTATTGCTTTATAAAAATTAACCCTAAGAAACTTTAGACCTGATTATAAAATATGAATAGACAGTAATGCCAGAGAAAATTGTCTTGTATTTCATCATTCAAGAAACTTTATAGAAGTCCAATGTACATTTGATCTGTTACTGGTCCAAAGGTAAACCCCCCTATGTGCATATTCTAAACACATAAATAATAACATCCAAAGTGTGGAGAATTCACATCACATATTGTGAACATACGCTCAAGGGAACTGATGCACCTGAAATTATCTTAGGAAGAAAACAAGGGGCAATAAATACTTCATGTGCCATTTAGGGAGTAAAAAGGCCATCATATACGAACCACAGTATTTATGAAGACAAAAAGTTCACCTCAACTGGTCATGGATTTAAGTCTGATTAAAGGGCTACAAACAAATGTGGAATGAAGTAATCATTAGGTAAAACAGGAAAAAGATGGTCCCTCTCCCATCTTAATTCATCTATAATCTACAGCAGACCATAGGAAAATAATGCATTTAAAAACACTACAAAAATCATAAGCACCTAATTGTATGAAAGTAAAATATGGCTACAAATATTCACCCTATCTATGGGGTGAAAATAATAACAGTTATCACCCCAGTGGTCTAGTCCAACAACTGAATCCTGGCAGCAATTTCGTCCAGTGGTTCCTATTTTTTCTTTGGTTTCCATCACATGTCTTTTTTAGATTTTTCCCAACCAATCGCTGAAACTGTTTACTTTAAAAAGTTGACTTGCTGCCACATTGAAAGTTATAAAAACAGTCACATATGCCCTGTGGCATGTGCTGGTTGCTGGTCTAGAAAGTCACCCTCTCACCCAATACCTATGACTTTCCACCAAAAATCATAAATAATGAAAGTACTACTCAAAATTTAAATCTCTACTGGTGAATCCAGCAACATATACATTTTACACATTATGACTTTCGTGGGTATGTTCAGTTTACCATATTAAATAGGAAGACTGATGTTTTATTAACTGTTTTGCATTCACTAAAATGTTTTCTGTTTTGCATAATTACCCCCACAGAAAAGCACTTTCAGTTAATAAGTTATATAACTCAGGGTAGAAACTGCACATAAAACACTGAGACTTTACTGAAACTTACCATGTGCCATTGTTAGACTTGACTTAGTATCCAAAGTCTGTGGGGCTGGGGCATTCACTGAAACAGCATAAAAAAATCTCTATAATTAAAGCATCAGCATCTGAACACGGCAGTAACAGATACTACTCAAATTAGTCAAAATATATACAGACTATAAGTGACAAATGTTTCAAATTAATCTAAACCAATTTTTAATAATAGATTTAAAATAACTGTTTTAAAATACACAGTTCAATGGGTTTTAGTATACTCAGTTGTGTGAAGGGGAGCAGAGTTCCCTCACAAATATGCCTCTTTGGGATTTGATTATGTCAGGCTGTTTAATTTTAACCAGTAGAAGTTACTGGGTTTGGAAAACTAAAGTCCGTGGGACATATCAGCCCACCACCTGTTATTATAAATAAAGTTTTATTAAAACACACTATTATTCCAATATTATGCCAAGTATAATGAAAGTATGAACAATAATAACTGAGTGCCTTTTAATCTTTCATCCTTCTTTGAAATGTATTTTCATTTCATAAGATATATGTCCAGCTTCTACTCTCCCCTCAGCCCTACTCTTCCAATTTAAACTACCATCTCCTGTTCAGCACCTCTCAATCTCTTCAGATTACAAAAGCAACATCAAGAATTCTCAGTAAGCCCAGCTGGAGTGGCTTGGAGTTTGAGCATCAACCTAGGATCCAGGCGATCGTGGACCAATTCCTGGTCAGGGCACATGCAGGGTTGTGGGCTCGATCCCCAGTTGGGGGCGTACAGGAGACAGCCGATCAATGACTCTCTCATCATTGATGTTTCTATCTCTCCCTCTGCCTTCCTCTCTCTGAAATCAATAAAGACATATTTAAAAAAAAGAATCCTCAAGAAGCATCTCAGACGAGTGGTTAAAGCCAGTAGCATTTTCTGGTCAATGGTGCCAAATTCCCAATCACATTCATCAATGTTCTTTCCTTATTACACAGTACTGGGCGCACATAAAAGGTGCCACTCGGTGCGTAGCCTCAGTGCAGGCCCGCCCCCTATTCAGATCCCTGTTCACTCGCATGTCCTCTCTTGCCCAGGATCACCTCCTCCTTCACTTCCTCTGCCCTTACACTTTCCTGAATAGAAACAAAAATATCTCATATTAAGAAAACAACCTGTTTGATTCTAAATAGTACAGGTTATGTCTTTTTGGAGTATAACCACATCCTGATTGCTCCAGGAGACAGCTGTGCTGAGCTCAACTTGAGTGAGTGACAGAGGGAACATCACTTCAAAGCCTGTGGCACTGAGAATCCCAATGAGGCCAAAATGTGGTGGCCACCGCACAGTCACATCTTCACACAGTGTATCACCTTGGGAAACCCAAAAGTATGAACTGGAGCGATGCCAAAGAATCTGTAGTTGTCCCTTTATTAGGAACTGCAAAATAATAGGAATGGCTAACCAAAATCACCACAAAGACATGTGGATATTTACAGTCTTGGGCTGTAGAACTGGGTAAAAGCCAGGAATCAAAATAGATCATTATGTAATCTCCAAACACAATGGTTTTCAAGGAAAAGTCTCTAAATAGAAATTATGGATTGGTTTAGCACTTTAGAAAATATCGTTAGAACCTTGAGCTTACTATAGCCTTTATCGGACGAAAGAGAACTTTAGTTCCTGGCAAGGAGTGGGCCCCGCTGGCCGAATAAAAGATAACTTTAATAATAAACAATACATTTTCTTTATAAATGTTTTTACTTTTCATAAATAACTCAAAAAATAGATAAGATAGCGGCAAAAAAGTAAATGCCTGCAGAGCTGAATTTAAATGCCCAAAAAAGCTCCAGCCAGGAGACCCCACTACGGGAATTTAAATGCCGTCTTTTAAAGGATAGAAACTTACTGGGTACAGCTGGGGCAGTTGGTTTAGATTCAACAGTTTGCCAGGTTAAAGGATTCCCTGAAATAACAAAAGAATAAATTAATGACAAAAATCACAAGCTATGGATTATATTTTGCCAGCACTTACCCTAATCTGTTTCTCCCACAAAACAATAAGTGACATTTACCAACATATAGCAACTCACCCAATAGATTAAAGATGTTTAACAGAAATCCTTATAAAGCTAACTTTTCCTAAAAATACTTTTCAGGCAAATATTTATGTTATCTAACTAAATATACAGGTATTCCTCACTATCTGAACTCTCACTACTTAAAGAGAAGTTTTAGGGAACCACGGCCCTTCCCAAACCTTTTTCTCAAAATAAAAAGGAAACAAGTGTGTAGGTCTTTCCTGAGGCCCCTAAAATAGAGAACCCCAGCTCATACGCCCATTTCCAATCCCCAGCTAGTGAACCTCAAGTTGACAAGATGCCTTAACAGCCTGAGACATGCAGGAAACAAGACTGGGATCACATGGAAGGAGACCAGGCAGAAGGCAAGCTTTGTGTTTTACTGTGAGACCCTGTACTTCTGGTTGCCAGTCTCCCATCTAGACTATCTCTTGAAAGATACAGAAATGGGTGCTAACATTGCTACAGTTAGTAGGTTGAGTATGCCCTCACTATGTGCTTAGTACAAACCTTTAACCCCAAACAACTGCAACTGAAGATAATGCAGTAGGCCTCTACAGTACTTCAAAATAACTGATTTTAATATCAGTAACAACAGCGAACACTAATGAATGTTTAATAAGTGCACTTTTTACATGTTCTCCCATGTAATCCCTGTAATAAGCCTAAGATGTAGTTATTATTAACGTTCCAACTTTAGAGCTGAGGGAACTGAGGCAGAGACTCAGAAAGCTACAAAGTGCCAGAGATGGGAGTTGAGCCCAGTCTGTCTCCAGACCCTTTTAATCAAAACTCCATTGACTGCACATAAGTACAGGGGTAAATGGTTACTGGGCGTAACAATATTCTGATGAAAAATATAGGAGACCATTCAATAACCGTTTAGTGATTTAAAATTCTACAACTTTCGGGGCTGTGATAACAGATCTTCCGAATTAAAATAACCAGAGGAATGCCATCTTAACACCGTAACACATTGCGGCCCCACATTTTGATGCCCAGGAAATGGTTAAGGAGTCCAGCCTTGCCTCCAGCACTGGGGTCCTGGTCCACTTACCTTTGGGTTCAATGACACTGTTTAATGGTTTACTGGCAAACTCTTTCATCTGCAATGAAAAAACAGTCTTCTAGCGATACATGTTTGAAATTAGATGGGAACATACTGGATAATAACGGACAGATACTGGACTTAGCAAATTTAACCTTCTCATGAAATCCTCCAAAGACACCGGAGGACACACGGACTTTAAAGACAGGGAGACAAAAGTTTTATGAAAGAAGCATTTGGATTTGGCTGCTTCTCAAAGTTATTACTAAAAGAAATTCTTATCAACCTTCAAACTTGTTCTGAATTCTAATTGAATGAATAAATCTGCTCTACAGTATTTGAAAATACCTTTTAAAACCCAATTTGATTGAATTCATTTTTACAAACAACCATAGGGAAAAAATATTCCATCTTCTTTGTCTTATCCAACTTACAAATGTTCTAAAATAAAGGCACATGTTCTCAGATAAATTGCTCTGCTTAAAGAAAAACAGTGCTGTTATTTAGCCCAAAATACCTGTTGTCTCTGATTGATAATCGGTTCATTCTGTTCCAGGAGTCTCTGCCCTTGCTCATCCATCTTTTTCTTATAGAAATCATTATTTGCATTTAGATTGTCTATCATTAAGGTTTGAAGTTTCTCTATATGTGACAGGAGCTGGGAAAAAATTAAGAGAAGCATCAGTCTGCAAATTGCATGTAAGTTGTCTTCTGCAGTCTGTATGGACATGCCCTGCCTTCTTGCTGGCCTTATGTTGTCTGTGCACATTAAGTCATGGAGTAAATCTTTGATCAGTGGGTACCAAGGCCCTGGCTGTACAAGGGGCTTCATGTCTGTTCCCAGGGAGCTCAGATGACAACACCGGTAGTGTGAACATCTGGGTGAACTTGAGCACACTACATAAAACAACACAGGGATGAACAATGGTAAAGAGTCAAAGCTTCTCCCACAGAGTGGCTTCGATCCCATGCAGTCCTGTCCTTCACATGCCCACATGTGCCATCCGGGCTCAAATGTGCACTCCTTGAGCCACAGAGCCCATCTTGATTATGATTATGTTTATGTGTCCAGCAACTAGCACAATCTCTGGTCCTTAGCAGGTTCTCAATAAATATTTACTGAGCCCGGCCAGGCATGGCTCAGCAGTTGAACATCGACATAGGATCCAAATGATCGGGGGGGGGCGGAGCGGGGGTTTCGATTCCTGGTCAGGGCACCTGCCCGGGTTGCGGGCTCGATCTCCAGTCAGGGGCGTGCAGGAGGCAGCTGATCAATGACTCTCTCATCACTGATGTTTCTCTCTCTCTCCTTTCCTCTCTCTGAAATCAATAAAGACATATTTTTTTTTAAATTTAAATATTTACTGAGGAAAAGAAGGTGGAGGGAGGAGGGCAGAGGAAAGAAGAGAAGGAGGAAAGGAAGGAAGAAGAGAAAGAGAAGGAGAGATGCAGAGGACAGAGAGACGCAAAGATTCATGGATTCATCTTCAGAGGCTAATGTTGGGGAGGATCATATATTAGAAGAAAATAATTCAAGAAGAATTTATTTTCAATAATTTAAGGAAAGATTCTCAAAGCAATTTCAGTAGTTGTTTAAACAAAGAGGGGGGTGGAAACTTGGTAATTGGAGCTAAGGACATTCCAAGTCTACAGCGTGGAAATGGAGACAAGGGCATACAGGTCAAATAAAGAGGGAAGTAACCATGCCTGTGATGGGTACAAAAGGCATCTAGAGCAGCATTTCCTAACATGCTTGATTTTTTTAACAAACACTGACCACGTGCTAGAGGCTGTGTTAAGCAATTCCCCTTGTTGAATCCACACCACAACCTTTAGGACACAAGTTTTGACCCCATTGTCTAAACTCACATCTAGAGAGGGAAAATAGCTAGTCAAGACTCAGACAGCTAGAGGGGGAAGGGCCCAGACTTGAACTTCCACATCTGGCTTCAAAGTCAACACTCCCAAATGTAGTGTCTATGTCATGAAAGATATTAATAAATAATACTTGTATAGAATCAAGCAGCCCCCAGGCCTTAAGAAATAAATCACCAAATCAAAAAGTAACAGCAATGTACCTATTACAATGGCCAAAATCCAGACCACTGAAAACACCAAATGCTGGTGAGGATGTGGAGGAGCAGTAACTCACTCACTGCTGGTGGGAAAGCAAAATGGCACAGCCACTTTGCAAGACAGTTTGGAGGTTTCTTACAAAACTACACATATTCTCACCATACAATCCAGCATTCATGCTCCTTGGTATTTACCCAAAGGAGTCAAAAACTCATGTCTACACAGAAACCTGCATACAGGTGTATATGGCAGGTTTATTCATCACTGCCAGAATTTGGAGGCAACCAAAACACCCTTCCTAGATAAATGGATAAATAAACTGCGGTCCACCCAGACAAAAGAATACGATTCTGTGTTAAAAAGAAATGACTTAACTTGGAGGAACTTTCAATTCACATTACTAAGAGGAAGAAGCCAAACTGAAAAGGCTACATCCTGTATGATTTCAAGTACATGACATTCTGGAAAAGGGAAAACTACAGAAACAATAAAAAGATCAGGGGTTAGGGGAAAGGGAGGGATGAACAGGCAGTGGAACTATCCTGTATGATACTGCAGTCGTGAATACATGTCACTTGTCCAAACTTACAGAATGAACACCAAGGGTGGACTCTAAAGTAAACTCTGGACTTTGGGTGATAATGATTTGTCAATGTAAGCTCACTGATTGTAACAAATGTACCGCTCTGGTACCAATGTTGATAGTGGGGGAGGCTGTGCTAACGGGATGTGGGGGCAGGGAGTATTTAGAAACTCTGTACCTTCTGCTCAGTTTTGCTGTGAACCTAAAACTGCTCTAAAAAACAGTCCAATCACATTTAAAACACAAATAATAACAACAACAAAAAGTTAATGCACTCCATCAATACACTGCAGGGTCCCCCCTCTGCAGGGCTCTGTGCTTATATGAGATTGGACAGACACTGGGCTAAACCAAGCTGAAAAGGTTTCCTGAGTGAGGGCTAAAAATAACCTTTCATATCCTAGCGGATGCTAAGAATCTTCTCCCCCAAGGAGGATATTGACAAAAACCTCCACATTTTTACCTATCACTGGAAGAGTGCCCCCAAAAGCATTTTAGGAAACACTGAGCTGGAAAACAGAAGTAAAAGCCAGTAAAGATGTCCAGGGTTCTGGGTAGAGGTTTAGGATCAACAATATAGAAGTCATTCCCAGACCCAAGAACAAAGAGGACCTAGGATAGAAGACTGGATGGCACCACCTTGATAGCAGAATTGAGAATTTTACCACAAAGGTACAGAAAAGTTCGCTGAGCGAGGAATGTGATCATCTAAGCAAAGGATAGCCAGATAGTACTTCAAAAAGTCTGCAGCTCTTGAGTCCATCTGCTACAACCTCCTACCACTCAAATCTTTGCTTTTTTCCTATCAGCCCACATCACTCCCTCCTCCTTCCCTTACATGACCATTCTACAACTTCCCAAGCTCTAGAGAGCCTAATGTTGGGTCAAAAGGCTATACCATCATTTATCTGTGACTTCCTTTGAACTCCTACCAATGTTGTTTTAAAAAAAAAAAAAAAGGCTGCCAAGAATCTAGGTAAAGTAATAAAAAGTTGGCAAATGCAACTTCCCTTAAACAGAGAAATACAATATGTGCATTGTAGGAACAGCAGGCACCAATCATGTGGAATAATTAACAGTCAGGTCTCGGGCAGAGATTACTAAACTGATTGAATTCACCCCTCTGTTAGGGTTTAAGAGAAATGAAGGAAGAAGTAGGCAGTTTCTGAACAAACAAAACCAAATGACCAGACAAAGGCGCAGCGTAGCCTAGCGGCAGCCAAACACCACACTCCCAATCCGGGAAAAGAGGTGCCTTCCTCAGAACCAGAAGGGCCTCTCGCGCTTCCTCTGAACTGCCAGCAGTCGGTCCTTCCCACTATCACGACTTACAGTGGCAAGTGTGAAACTCTGCAACTTGCGTTCAATTCAGGAAACTTTAAAAGAGCAGAGATTAAAACTCACCCCCAATTAATAAGGAAGCCTGAATTCAGCCCCTAAATACCAAAGCTTTAAGATGCCTTGAACAATAAGAGTAGGAACTTCAAATTATCTAAGAGCTGATCCAACACAGAACTGTCCAGATTTGATTTTTTGTTGTTTTCCCCCAAACATATGCATATCCCAGACTTACCTACTGAAGGAGAATCTCATGTGGTAGAGAGGCACATGTGTGTTTTGGAAAAGAGCCTCAGTTCATTCTGAAATGCAACCCTCTGTAGGAACCATCACCCAAGAGCATCTCAAAGGAAAGCTAGAATGTTCTTACAGAAAAGCAACCACTCTAAGTATCACTGCCCTGTCCCCACCCCAGCTGGCTAAGTGCCTAACACCTGACAGGTAAGCAAGGTAGTGAGGCAGACAAACAGGCCCTGAGGTTAAGAGGGCCTGGGTTCAAATACCATGCTCATTCCAACAGACAACTCTTTCAGCCCTGCTCTTTTGAACCCTACAATCAGCATTTCTCCATCCATAAAAACATGGTTGAATGATCCCGCTTCTGGATATCTAGCAACCTTCCACACTCATTGAGCAAATAGTTAATGAGTTTCAATCACATTTTAGGCACATTAATGAATGTTGAGACTACAACAGAGAACCAAATAGAGCCCCTCCCTCGAAAGGCTACTGATCTGGTTGGAGAAGCAGAAACTAAACAAGTAAACAAATAAGCAAAAAGTGATCTACAACAGTGATCAGAGCTGTACTCATGAAGTGGTGAGAATAATAAAGGGAGTGGTGTGGGAGGCAGAAATCTAAAATGGCTCAAGTTCCCATCCCTAGAGTACAGGTCGTGTTTAATCTCTTTCCCTTGGCCTTACAGATTTGATGTTTGTGTCCCCCCAAAATTCATGTTGAAGCCCTAATCCTCTACATGATGGTGTTAGGTGATGGGGCCTTTGCAAGGTCACTAGGTTTAGATGAAGTCATGAAGGTAGGGCCTTATGATGCCCTTATAAGAAAAGACCTGAGGCCTGGCCGGGCGTGGGTCAGCGGTTGAGCGTTGACCTAGGATCCAGGCGATCGGGGTTTGATTCCCGGTCAGGGCACATGCCCAGGTTGTGGGCTTGATCAATGACTCTCTCATCATTGATGTTTCTGTCTCTCTCTCTCCCTCTCCTTTCCTCTTTCTGAAATCAATAAAAAAGATATACTTTAAAAAAGAAAGAAAGAAAAGACCTGAGCTTGCTCTCCCTCCATCCCTTCTCTCTCCTCTCTCTCTCTCTGCCATATCAGGACACAGTGGCCATTTGCAAGAGGGCTCTCACCAGGAATTGAACTGATTAACACCCAGAATCCTAGCCCCTAGAACACTGAGAAATAAATACCTATTTTTAAGCCACCCTGACTTAGACAAAGGGCTACAAAATACATATAATTTAAAGTGAAAAAAATAAACAATTTTTCCTAAAGAAAAGGATCTTAAATAAATCTACTTTAGATGTTTTGCACTAGTGTGAAGTCACTTTAACACTTAAATTTCTGATGTATTCAGGTGAAAGGGAATCACTGTTATAATTTAATTTTGTTTTCATAAAAATGATTTTAATGTGAATAATCTTTGCCTTTATTTAAAAATTATTTAGATTGTTGTTCTGTATGGAAAAATTAAAAACGCATTCAACAATGAAGAAATGATTAAATAACGTATGCTTCATCTCTAAGATCATAATGTAATCATGAAAAAAGGATATTTTAAAACATAGGATATATTAAGTGAAAAGTATATAAAGTTATAAAGCATAATTCAAAATTTGTAAGATTGCATGTATGGGTTTCTAACTTATAGAAATGCAACATTTACAGCACAGAAAAAAGATTGAAAGAAATTATAACAAAGCAGTAGCAGTGATTATCTTTGGTATTGAAACTATAAGTAATTTTAATTTTTGCTACACATTTCACCACAAACTTTATGAAGTGAAAAATACTACCTTAATTATAAAGAAAAGCAAATAGTCTTTGCAAAATTGACCCACTTATAGACCACTGGCTTCTTCTTGTTTTTGTGTTTTCCTGATACAGCTGACATACAAAATTATATTAGTTTCAGGTGTACAACCTAGTGATTAGACCTTTATATAACTTACGAAGTGTTCCCCCCGATAATTCTAGTACCCATCTGACATCATACATAATTACAATATTATTGACTATATTACCTATGATGTACTTTACATCCCTGTGACTATTTTATAACTGCCAATTTGTGATTCTTAATCTCTTCTCCTTTTTCACCCATTCCCCCAACCCCCCTCCCATCTGGCAACCATCAGTTTGTTCTCTGTATCCATGAGCTTCTTTGTTTTGTTCATTTACTTTATTTTTCAGATTCCACATGTAAGTAAAATCATATGGTATTTGTCTTTCTCTGTCTGACTTACTTCACTTAGCATAATACACTCAGATACATCCATGTTATCACAAATGGCAAGATTTCATTCTTTTTTATGGCTGAGTAATATTCCATCGTATATATGTACCACCTCTTCTTTATCCATTTGTCTATTGATGAACATTTGGGTTGCTTCCATGTCTTGGCTATTGTAAATAATGCTGCAATGAACATAGGATGCTTTCTTAATCCTTACCTGACCCTTCTCTTTTTTGTGTTCTTGATTAAGAGCTTGAAATCGAGCTGTCCACTTGCTTTCCTAGGAAACAGTAAAGCAAGAGTAATTTATGTGCAATTGTAATATAAATGGAATCTTCCTCTTTGGTGAGTACCTATGAAACTCAACTATTTGGTAAAATGTTATCAGGTATTTTTTAGAATCCATAGAGTCCAAAATGTTTAAAAACATTTGTCTTGGTTTTAATCTTATAATCTAAGGCAGGTATCAGCAAACATTTTCTGTTAAGGGGAAAATAGTAAATACAGGGGTAGGCAAAGTAGGTTTACAGTTGCATTGTGACATTCTTTTGAATTAATAAAGCTTTGTGATCATCATAACCTGCATGTCTTTTTACATATGAACAACTGTAAACCTACTTTTGCCCACCCCTGTATTTAAGGCTCTGGAGCCAGATGGTTGGGTCACTACTACTAGTGGTAGCAGAACAGCGATAATACCTAAATGAATGGGTATGGCTGTGTTCCAATAAAATTTTGTTTTCAAAAATATTGGTGCGAGGCTGGCCAACCTAAGAAACTAAAAGGAAACACCAAGTTTTCTAAGTCCATGGGTTCTGAACTGACAACACAGCTCATAGGAATGAAACAGGAGAAATTTAGGTAGGGCCTTAGGATTTCATAACTGAGACCTTTACTTCGTGAGAGACCAGCCTGCTGGGAGCAACTGTCAACAGCTGATCCCCTGCCATCTACCAGACACCTCGCTGGGCAGCCCCTAGCAGGCTAGGAGAGGAGAAAGAGGAAAGTCCTTCCCTGTCAATGAGGGAGGTGGGCATAACAGAGAGAGTTTCCGTGCAGTGTGCATGTGATCGGGTCCCTGTTGGGGAACTACAAAAATGCAAAACCCCAGAGGTCCAGGAGAACACTTTAGAAGAGGTGCTACCCCAGCCGAATGAGTAAGCTGCAGGTCCTGAAACTGGGAGCAAAAGCAGAAACAGAATGCCGCGTTCTGGGAACCATGGCAGTTTGGTGCTGCTGGAATGTCAAGGTAAAGCCAAGAAAGGTGGCAGGTGATGCAGGGTCCAGATCCTCAGGCACTTGGAGTGCTGGTTAAGGATTCGAGACTTTGTTCTGTGAAAAATGGGGATCCACTGAAAAATTTCAGACAGGATAGCAACACGGTCAGCCTGGCTGTGGCGTGGAAGGCAGATTTGCGGGAGGCAGGCACGATGTAAGCGGCAAAGCAAGCAGCGCCGACATTTGCATGTATTTCAAAAAAACACTTATTTTTTTAAATCACGTATTATTGTTTTTTAAAAGGATCCTGAAGTCATAAACTTTAATCTCTATTTGTTTCCTGGTAAAACACAATGTTTCCCTAAACCAGTATGACCAAATAGCCAGTACGAAGACTGCACTGATTATGGAGGTTCACTTTCAAATGACTGCAATTATGTTTGATCAATGTAAAAGATCATCTGTCCACCAATGAAGTTGTATATTTAAGCTCTAAAAATAAAGTTAGTGCTTCAATATGCCTTTTGAAACTGAGACCTATGTCTGAAGTATGAAAAATAAATACTGAGGTAATGTTAACCAATTCAAATAGATATTATCTCAGGGGAAAATGAAGCAATTTTGCCAATTGTTCTGTATGCACATCTGTTAGTCAGTCAACAAATAGCTAATGAACACCTATTATGAATTACACGTGTATTAGGGACAAGAAAATAGAATCAGCCACCTTCATGGTCACTGAAAGACACAAATACTTTTTCTGTAGAAGATGCTTGCTGTAAATCATTTCACTAAAAAATTAGGCCTCTACCACATTTATCTCCCACTTTTACATACCTGACTATCAAGAAATTGCATCACATTTTGGAAATCCTGGGGATGTTGGGGATATTCTTCTTTAAACTCATGGGCATCTTTTAACGTGCCTAAGTTAGACTTGATCTGCAGGTTGGACTTCTGGATTTCTGACAATTGCTGGAAAATGAAATGCAAAAATCACTGGTACAAATGTTTATACTTTTGCAAGACCGAGACAGAGAATAAAATTGGGGAGCACATACCCATGTTTTAAATCTGACTATTCTATTGGCTGCTCGTTGTGCTTCTCCTGCTTCTCCTTCCCAGTGGTTTTCTTCTTTTGTGTCTTCCAACAAAGGAACATGCACAGGATTGAAAAGGGAAAGAAAAACCTAACTTTCTAATCTTAGACAATGGGTCTTAAATGTTTTGATTGGCATGTAACAGTTGCCAGAAACAGGAACTGGGTGCAGCTGGTTCTCAAGATAATTTAGTGATGAGGCCAGCTTCACCCAAGACTGCATCCATGAATCCACTAGGGACAAAACATTTTAATTTTATCCTTTGCTTGTATGTTAGTACCAAAGTTACTAGCAGTAAGCACAGGAGATAATACTGTATGTTAACTTCAAAAACAAAAGGGCGGGGGAGCACAGTTCTACGCTCTTTTAGTCTGGGCTGCACATAGCCACTTCTTTTCAAAGGGTGCCGTATGAAATAGGGGGAGGTTTCTTCCTTTCCTTTTAATCCTCACCAGAGGATATTTTTTCCATTGCTTTTCAGAGAGAGTGGAAGGGAGAGAGAAGAGAGAGAGGGAGAGATGGAGAGAAACATCAATGTGAGAGAGACACATTGATTGGTTGCCTCCCGCATGAACCCCGACCAGGGCCGGAATCGAGGTACATGCCCTTGGCTGGAAAGGAACCCAGGGACCCTTCAGTCTGCAGGCCGAAGCTCTATCCACTGAGCCAAACTGGCTAGGGCGGGGGGGGGGGGGGGGGGGGGGGAGGGGCAGCAGGGGGGTTACTGTTCAATGGAGAAATCTGACAAACTCGACCTCAGCCAGGTGGTCAAGGTCAACATCAATAACCATAAATCATGTAGATGGTATATACCCTTGATATGATGTGATGAAAATTGTACTTTAACTCTGAGGTCTTCTTCCCCAAGTCTGTAAGCCCAGTCTCACCGTGAGAAGAATATCAAATCAATTCTAATAGAGGGCATCCTGCAATATACATTGTCCAGGTCATCAAAAACTATTTTTAATAATTTATTTTTAATAGTAATTTTAAAATCTGTTGATAGCCATAAAGGGCAAACAACACAAGTTCCATCAACTGAAGAATGCACAAATAGAATATGGTATATCCATACAATGCAATGTCATTAGGCAATAAAAAATAAGAGTAAAATACTGATAAATACTACAAGGATGAATCTTGAAAACATTATACTAAGTGAAAGATGCCACTCTCAAAAGATTACATATTATATCATTCAATTTATATGAAATGTCCAGAACAGGTAGATCCAGAGACAGAAAGTAGATCCATGGTTGCCAAGGGCTGGGCCAAGGGGGAGGTGTGGGGAGAGTGCCAATGGGTACAAGGTTTCTTCTTGGAGTAATGAAATGTTCTAAAATGACCATGATGATGGTTGCATAAGTCTGTGAACACTAAAAACCACTGAATTGTACTCTTTAGGTGGGAATGTGAACTATATCTCAATAAAGCTTTTCTTTTTAGGTAGGAATGGTACAGCTGTGGGAAAATGTCCTATGCCACAATTATCCGGGGGGCAGGGAGCAGGGGGCAGGCCCATGGAGGAAATCTCAGGCAAAAGAACGGTAACTGGAGGATTATCACAAGGGGAGGAAAAATGAGTGTGGCATTCATGGGGAAGACGAAAGAAGTCAGTCTTAAATTGGTTAGTATCAGAATATACTCCTGTGGGTAACAGGGCACCCCCTTAGAGAAGGAGCCACAGATATGAGTTCAGGAGAGGACCCTGGGGTTTGGGTATAGAAGAAACCATGGATAGAGAAATTACTATGGCCTATGGGTTCTGATGCTTAGGAGGAAGAACACTAGCAGGCAAGGAAAGGTCATAGGGGGATAACTGAACCCACAGGAAGTTGCCTGAAGGAATCTCTACAGAAAAGACACAATGAGCCATCTGATGTTATTCCACCCCCCATTTGTGTGTGTGTGTGTGTGTGTGTATGTGTGTGTGTGTCCAAATTACAACTTACAAGAAAGGTGAAAGAATAGTACCATACACATCCATTTCACCTTTACCTATTGTTAACTTTGTGCCTATAAAGATATGACAGGGGCTGTCAAACTTTTCCTGTAAAGAGCCAGACAGCAAACATTTTTGGTTTTGTGAGACACATAGGGTCTCAGTCAAGACCATTCAACTCTATGGGTCCAGCACAAAAGCACCATAGATAAAATGGAAGGGAATGAGCATGGTTGTGTTAAGAAAAATTTTACTTGTGGATACTGAAATGTGAACTTCATGTAAAATTTTCCTATGTCATAAAATATCCTTCTTTTGACTTTTTTCAACCATTTAAAAATGTAAAAACCTTTGTTAGCCATACAAAAACAAAGGTAAGCCAGATCTGGTTCACAGGTCATAGTTTTCCCACCCTTATGTGAGAGTTCAGGGCGTTTTAGAGAAGGATCTTAGCAGTATCTCAAAAATCTATTTTAGTTTATAAAATGTATTCGCCCCTAGAGGGAGCTCAAGGACCTTCCATTGACTCCCCTGTCTCCTTTTTCCCTAAGGATCACTTAGCACTGAGCTGTCCAGCAAGCTCCGATCATTCTCAGCTGGGTGACAGCAGCCACTGTCTGAAGGAGGAGCTCACAGAAGATGAAGGTCCCAGCCCTGCAAGGCGTGTCTGTCATCCATGTGTGTAACCAGGGCAGTGTGGAGCAAGGCTGCTTCCTCAGGAGAGGAGACCTTGTTTAGCCACATCCAGCTTGCTCCAGGCCCGCTTCCTCACCAGCCAGGCCTGGCAAAGGTTCTCCCTCTTGTCTTTCTGGATGGGCTCCCTTTTCCTCCCACATTGGTGATCTGTGTCAGCCTTTCCTGGAAAGTTCCAAAACTCAGGAAAGGGTTTATGGTTTAAGTTTTTCTAAATCTAACTGGTTAATGAAAGAGGGTCCCTCTTCTATCATCCGACCAAATGTACCAAGTATTCTACACGGAGGTTTGGGAACAAAGCTCCCTCTAAAAGAAATGACTTTTCTGACTTGCTATGTCTTCTGTATGCTTCGAGCTCCCTTAAGACTCTCAGGGAAGAGGGGTGTCTGGACCTGGGAACGATTAAGGAACTCCTGGATCAGGCAGTCAAATGCCATTCTAACGCCACCTTTCAAGGCAACAATTCCACCACTGCTAGGAGGACTTCTTGGCTTAATACTTACAGATTCTAATGCTGAATTCTTGGAAGTTAATTCTTTAAACTCCTTCTTACACATTTCCTTGAATTTTGCCATTTCATCAACAAATTTCTCCCTTTCTTCTTCTTTCCATCTATGAAATAACTTCAGAAATTCTTCCTCTTTTGCTTTCTGAATATCATATTCCTGAAATTATTTTAAAATATGACTTTAAAAGTTCTGATATAAAACAAATACGTAAAACTTTAAATCAATGGGCATAAATCAAATGTGTAAGCTAGTATTGCATCTTTCAGTAAGGCATGCAGTAACACTTCATATAATGGCAGGTCTGCACACAATGATTTTTACAAACCAAAGGCAATACATATCCTTACATCCTTTAAAATGCAAATGCAGAGGCACAAAGTATCAAGAGTTCTGTGATCTATGAAATTGTTGAGTAGACATACAACAGTATGTAAAATATAAATATATTTTAAAAGAAAAAGTCTACTGTGCCTTTCTTGACAAGATTGCTACTATATCAATTTGGGTATAGTAGCCCCACTCATCCCCCCAAAACACAAATTCATATTTATACAAGCTAAATGCAAGGTCTAGTCAAGCAGCCTTTGATTTCTCATTGATCTTCAGGTTTTTTTTAACCTAACTGGGGACCTGAACAAATTATACACAAACTCAACCTAACAAACATATACAGAAAGAACACTGCACCCATCAATAGCAGAATACGCAATCTTGTTAAGTGCACACAGGAGATTCAGCAGGAGAGGCCATGTATTAGGCCATAAAATGAGTATCAATAAATTTAAAAAGAATGAAATCATGCAAAGTATATTCTTCAACCACAATGGAGTAAAATCAGAAATCAACAGAAGGAAAATTGAAAAATAAAAATACATGAAGATTGAGTAACATACTTTTAAACTAATAGGTCAAAGAAAATATCACTAGGGTAATTAGAATACTTTAAGATGAATGAAAATTAAAAAACAACACACCAAACACACACACACACACACACAAAAAACCCAAAACAAAACAAAACCAACGCACCAGAAAAGGGAAGCAGCCAATCAGTACCCAGAGGGAAATTTAGAGCTGAAAATGCTTACATTAAAAAAGAAAGTTCTCAGGAAACAAAGAGGGTCATTCTATAATGATAAATGGGTCAATTCATCACCAAAATATAAGAGTTGTAAATATTTATATATCCAACTTTGGAGCATCTAAATATATAAAGCAAATATTAACAGAACAGAAAGGAGAAATAAACAGCAACACAATAGTAGGGACTTTATACTCTGCTCTCAACAATGAATAGATCATCCAGACAGAAAATCGATGAAGAAAAACAGGATTTGAACAACACTATAGATCAGCAATTTTCAACCTTTTTCATCTCATGGCACACATAAACTAATTACTAAAATTCTGCAGCACACCAAAAAATATATTTTTTGCTGACCTGACAAAAAAAAGGTATCATTTTGATTCATTCACACTGGATGGCTATTGTTATGTTAGCTGTTGTCATTTTTTTAATTTGACAATCTATTAGTCATTGCTCCTGACTAAATAGTCAGGTATTGCATGTTGCATGCTTCAAAAATTCTTGTGGCATGCCAGCTGAAAATCGGTGCTATAGACCAAATGAACCTAAAGGACATATACAGAACATCCATCCAACAGCAGCAGACACACATTCCTCTCAGCACACACAGGACATTCTCCAGGATAGATCATATGCTAGGTACAAAACAAGTATTAACAAATTCAAGAAGATTGAAATTATATCAAGCATCTTTTATTTATTATTTTTTTATTGATGTGAGACAGAGAGAGGAAAAGAGAGAGAGGGACAAAGAAAGAAACATCGATTTGTTGTTCCACTTATTTATGCATTTATTGGTTGATTCTTGTATGTGCCCTGGTTAACTGGGATGACACTCTAACCAGCTGAGCTACCCAGCCAGGGCTCAAGCATCTTTTCTGACCACAATGGAATGAAACTAGAAATTAGTAACTAGAGGAAAATTGGAAAATTCACAAATACATGGAAATTAAACAACACACTCCTGAACAACCAATGGGTCAAAGAAGAAATCAGGAAGAAAATCAAAAATATTTTGAGACAAACAAAAATGGAAACAGCATATTAAAACTTACGGGATGCAGCAAAAATAGTTCTAAGAAAGTATAATAGTTATAAACACCTACATTAAGAAAGAATTCACAAATAAACAACCTAATATTACACCTCAAATAACTAGGAAAAAAACAAACAAGCCCAAAGTTAGCATAGGGATGGAAATAATAAAGATTAGAACAGAAATCAATATCATAGAGAACAGGAAAACAATAGAAAAGATCAACAAACCTAAGAGTTGGTTTTTTGAAAAGATAAAGTTGAGAAACTTTAGATAAACTAACCGAGAAAGAGAGAGAATTCAAATAAAATTATTAATAAAAGAGGAGATAAGTAAAATAAATATATTTTAAAATGCATACTTTAAAAAATTATAATGGATACCACAGAATTACAGAAAACAATAAAAGACTACAAGGAACAATTATATGTCAACAAATTGGACAATCTAGAAGAAATGGACAAAATCCTAGAAACATACCTACCAAGACTGAATCATGAAGAAACAAGAAATCTGAACAGACCAGTAAGGAGTAAGGAAATTGAATCAGCAATCAAAAACCTCCCAACAGCCCGGCTGGCGTGGCTCAGTGGCTGAGCATCAACCTAGGATCCAGGAGATCAAGGTTCGATTCCCGGTCAGGGCATATGCCCGGGTTGGGGGCTTGATCCCCAGTAGGGGGTGTGCAGGAGGCAACTGATCAACATACCATTGTTTTGAAATCTGGTGTCATACCTTAGAGTATCGGACTGCGTTGGCGTGCTGTGAAGCCTCTAACTGAGACTTGGTGAGCTGCAGCTGCTCCTTCAGCATGTCAACCTCATTCTGGAGCTTAAGGGCCAACTCCTTTTTCTTATAGTCTGTTGCAATAGAAACATCTTGTTAAACTATGAAACCTATGCTTATGAAACCTATCTGAAAACTTATGGGGTAGAGTGCTATTGATAAGACAAAGGAAACTGCTCTTACTTGGGAGATTACTTTTTCCATGCCACATGAGCCAATTTTTGCTACTTAGTGTTTATTTGCATTCCTTTTTATTATTGGGCGCAGAATTATTTTTAGCAGATTCTTTCAGCCACTGTGTTGAGGTTGGATTATCCCACAGAGATAGTGGGAGAGCCCATTCAGGGAGCAGTAATGGTGACAAGGAATAACCCTGGGCCCTTCTTCAAGATGCCTGTCTCAATCAGAGAAGGGAAGCAGTGGCTTCCATTGCAGGTACCACCATATTGAAATCTCTATGGTCACCATCCTTCTGCTCCCACCAAACTCCCCTGAGAACCCCATCAGCGCTAATACAAGCAGAGGCTGGCAGTCAAGATGCAAACTCGGGCCATAACCTGTCGACAGGGCAAAAACGTGGTACTGAAAAGTTGTAAAAGGAAGCAACAAGTGAAGGGAGGAATATTTATGTACATGTACTTACATGCAGATGTACACATGACTGAATGGATATACATGTGTCTGTGAGTGTAGACATGAAAGGTATGGAAACCAAAGTAGAAAGTCAGAATCTCAAAGATGACCTGAAGAAATAATACTCATTTCAGAGTGTGAAGTGCTCTCTGAAACGAGTATGAGATAGAATAAGGTACTGAAACAGAAGAGAAAGAAAGTCAGTTTCACACTGAAGAATGGTAGATTAATTAAAATATCTAATCTTTCCAATTTCTCCAATATACCGCTAAATTTTATCAGTAGTCCATGGCTTATAAATGGAATTTTATGCTGTTCATATTGTTTACAAAAAGCTTAGCTATTTCCTAAATACATCTATTTACCTGAAATAGGCAGAAACAGAAACAGACTGGCCCAAAAGGGAAAGGAAAGTAGGCATTGAACAACACACCAGGAGTACGCACGGCTAGATACTAAAAATATGTAAATCAGAATGAAAATTTCTGTGGATTACTGTAGCAATCTACAGAATGCTTTAATCTGCTTGTGGAGAAATAGACCTTGCATTCTTTACTTTTGAGAACATTTAAGTACCAGGAAACCTGGTTCCTTGATAAACCACAAAACCCTTCCCCTCTCTTGCTTCTTTAGTTTCCCCCTCTACACACTGGTTAACTCACATTGGTACCCAAACACATCTGAGTTTCTCCCACATCAAACAAAACATTTTCTCTTGATCCCGCATTTCCCTCCAGGTAATGCCTCATGTCTCTTCTCTCCTTCTCAGAAAACACTATTGAAATATATGTCTGTAATCGACATGACCATGTCCTCGCCTGATTCTCAGCTCAGCTCACTCCATTCAGAATTCTGTCCCCACCAATCCACCCAAGCTGCTGTGTCAAGGTTCACCAACAGCCATAGTGATAACAATAGTCAGTTCTCAGTCTTCATCATACTCTGTGTCTCAGGAACATTCAATACAACTGACCATTGCCTCCTTTTTGAAACACTTATTTCCCTTGGTTTCCATGATAACACACTCCACAGGTTTCCCTCCTGCCTCCATAGCTGCTATTTTTAACTCTCCTCAGCTGTTGGAGAATAGACTGAGCTCCCAGTGTTGGGAGAGCCTTGGAGCTGGCCCTTAGCTATCTTCTCTTCTCTGTCTAGGTGACTCATCCAGCCAGCTCTGCTAACGACAGACACCCAGGTTTCTACCTCCAGCCTGGGCCTCCACCTTGACCTCCAGACCTCCAGCATCTTCACTTTTATGGCAATTGTATGTGTGCCTAGTTTAGCCATGGCCAGCACAACTCTCCATTCTCTTTCCTCCCTCGATCTGCTTCCCACCTCTAGGTTTCCCATCTTGGGAAATATCATTGCCGTGCATCCAAATATACAGGCAAAAACCCAGAATAGCCTTTGCTTCATCTTTTCCTCTCACGCTGTCACATCTCCATGGGCCGTGTCTGGAACATACTCTCCGTCTTCACTTGTCCCATCTCCCCTGGTACCATCGTGGTCCAGCTGCCATCATCTCTCCCTGCAGCTGCTCTTGCAGCCCTTTCACTCTTCTACCTGCGTCCACCGTTGCCCCTGCTGTCTATTCGCCCCCAGCGGCTAGAGGGCTCCTTCTCAGGTACAAATGAGACTGTACAAATCTCTCCCGTACTTAAAATCCTCCAGTGGCTTTCCATTAGGCTTATAAAAACACCGCCATTCCTGCCCAGGGTGTTCAAGGCCCCATGGGACATGGCTCCTTCCTCTCCAGCGTCACCACTGTCGCTGCCCTGCTCATCTCCTCACCAACCCTGTCTGGTCCTCAGACACACCGTCCTGCCTCCCCCTCACACCCTCACAATGCGCTTCCCTTGCCTGGCATATTCATTTCTCAGATCTTCCCCAGAATGGGAACTACTCATCACTCTGGTCTCTGATCAAGTACTACCTTCTCAGTGAAGCCTTTGCTGATTACCTGGAGTCATTCTCCGTCCCATTCTCCTGACTTATTTTATTCCTAGCACTTGCCACCATTTTAAAAGAATCGCTCATTCATGTGAGTGTGTTTCCTCAGCCCCTCCCATTAGAATCCAGGACTTAGTCTGTTTCGCTTGGGGCTGTGTCCCCAGCCCCTAGTGCAGTGCCCGGTACATAGTAGGGGCTCGATATTTCCTTCATGAATGGACAGGGACAGCGATATTTTCTTTTAAAAAGGTTGAGAAATGCACTGGAAAAAGAAAAGGTTACCGGAAAGAAAACAGCTCACTAAAGTTGAGCTCGTTACTTACCAAGGTGAGGATCTTCAGGGTGGCGGCGCTGAATATGACTTTGTAGAAAGGCTTGGTTCATAAAGGCCTTGTCACAAAAATGGCACTGAAAAGGAGAGAGCAACAAATCAAAGTGGCCATAACGAGTATCCTTCCACCTCACTTCAATTAGAATTCAGATACCTGAAGCACTGCCTTTTGGGGACTGTCCCGCCCCCAAGATGGCATCCTGGCAAGGGATACTGAAATCATGACTAAAATGACAAATATAAACCAAGGGCATTCTTCCTATCTGAGCACCAGGCAGTGGTAGCTGTCACTTAAGTGTTAAAGTAGCCCATCATGGTGCTTTCCAGAACCCCTAACACCACTCCCTTTAGACCGGTGGTGCCCAGCCTATCACCAGCAACTTGTGGGGACACTCCAGCAAGGTTAGTCTTCGCTCTGTCTCTCAAGTGGGCCAACCTCAGAGCCTTTGCATGAGCTAGTCCCCTGCCTCAACCCTCTCTAGACCTTCCCATGACTGACCCCTTCTTGTCATTCAGGATGTCGTTTCTGAAGCATTTTCCAGGCTGGGGGTGAGTGGCAAGTCCTTAACAAGATCTTCAAGGATGAGCCTTCTGCCAGTCACTGTCCCGTGACATTCTCTTATTTCCATCATTGTACATCTCACCAGTTAATATTTTCATGTTTATTTACGTCACTTGTTTATTTTCTCTGCCTAATCCCTCTAGGTTCCTGAGAGCACTGACTCTTGTCTATATTATTCACAGCTTTGTCTCCGAAGCCCAGCATTAATAAGTGATTAAACAAATGCTTAGAAATACTTGGCCTCCTAAAATGAATTTACTGAAAAAGAATCAATTCCACCAAATCTCTTTTTCCACTTAAATACTGATTCGAAATTTAAGCAAAAATCCAACTTGTTTCATCTCTAGCCTCACACTGGGATTACTCTGAAGTAAATCCTGGATATTATATATTCCATTTGTCAATATTTCAGAATTTATCTCTAAAAGAACTTTCCCTTCACACAATCATAATATCATTATTCCACCTTTTAAAGGGTAACTGTTGATTCCTTGATATCAACAAATATCCAATCATTTGTTTATTTCCCCAATACTTCTCACATTGTCTTAGAAAAAAATGTTACAGTTTGTTTTCAATCAGGATCCGAATAAAGCCACATCCTGCAACTGATTGTTATATCCCTTAAGTCTATAGGTTACCCCCCTCTCTTCTAAAACCTTTTGCATTTTCTTAAAAAGATAGTTTTATATATATGATAAATATATGTGCTATATGAATTTGATATACATATGAATGATATAAACTATTTCAAAGAGTATCCCTTAAAGCATTTTTAGAAAAGAAGAGAGTGACATGAATTAAGAAATGCTAGGTACTATTATACACATAGAAAGAAATCCAAGGCTCTTTCCATGACAACTCCAAGGATAGAATGAGTCAAACTACATTCAGTACACTTGGTTTAACAAAGTAGACGGTATGTAGATTATACGCTGTGTGAAACCTGTCACTGTCTTAACACAACTTCCATTCGAAATCATTAAAAAATGAAAAACATTTCATGTAATGGAATTGACACAAGAACTCAGGATTCCTTTACCAAAATGAAGTAAAATGGAGGTTCTCTATTCCTCCAGAATTTTGAGACCTCTCAAAGACAGTGGCAGTGGGGAACTTTGTACAAAGAAACCCACATTTCCACTGTACCTAGCTCCAAGCTAGGTCCTGTAACATCTTTATCTTTTTAAATCAACATGGCCACCACTTTATGAAGAAATCAAAGCTCAGAAAAATTAAGTTACAGTATTATCAATTGTATATTTTAACCTATGTCTCTCCGACTGCAAAATGCATGCTTTTTCTACTCCCCAACACTCATCTTCAACTCCAAGGGGCTGAATAATTGGAAGCAGTAACAGAAATTCACTGGCAGATTCCAAAATCTGCCTGCGTTGCTGGAACATGGAGATAGATGCACCTGAGTCTTCCAGCTATGAAAATGAAAGATCTTCTTAGAATGAGTCTAAGTCCTGTTATGATGCACTACTATTTTAAAATTTTTTAATTAAAAAATATAATTTGATAGGCAGATCCTTGGTACACACAGGCCTTTACACATGACCATCAGACTTCCTCAGCTATTGGAGGTCTCTACTTAACCACAAATTCATGTCTTGACCAGTGTGGCTAAGTTGGTTGGAGTGTCATCCTGTACACCAAAAGGTAGTGGGTTCAATTCCCTGTCAGGGCACATACTCAGGTTGTGGGTTCAATCCCCAGTCGGGGCACATGCAGGAGGAAACAGATCGATGTTCCTCTCTCTAAGATCAATTAAAAATAAAACAAAAGTCCAGTCAGCATGGCTCAGTTATTGAACATCGTTGACCTATAGCCCAGGAGGTCAGGGTTCGATTCTAAGTTAGGGCACATGTCTGGGTTTCGGGGTCAATCCCCAGTAGTAGAGGGCGCGCAGGAGGCAGCGGATCAATGACTCATCACTGATGTTTCTATCTCTCTCTCCCTCTCCCTTCCTCTCTCTGAAATCAATAAAAACATATAAAAATAAATAAATAAAACAGAAAACACAAATTCATGACTGCATGCTTACGAAATTGGAGTTTCAATTATTATAAAACCATGGAACCCCAGCGAGCTTATGTGCCAACTATTCTTAGCAACAGTCTTTGACTACCCCTTCCTAAATCACTGATTCTTATAGCATCAGCACAGTGACCTCTGGCCTGCTTTTTTATACCCCCACTATATGATGAGCTCCTAAAAAAAGTCTGAGGATTCACAAAAAGATCATAGGTAGTCATAGTTCACTACTGGGAAGCCACTGCAGAAACCAACATCTATGTGTCAGATGCTATTTACTGAGCCTTCCTCATGCTTTACATGTAATATCTCATGGAATTCTCAGAACAACCTGAAAAAGTAGCTACTACTAATATTCTCATTTTCTTATTGAGGAAATTGAGTTTTGGAAGTTAAAACACTTACAGAGTGGAACAGCTAGGATTTAAAGCCAGGAAGGTTAACTCTGGAAATGTCACCCTAAAGTGCTCAAAGACTCCATAATGAGACAATGTCAAGCCACTTAATAGAGGGCAGAGTATATCTGTGCTATGTAGGAAAAGATGGTCTGGTGCCTCCTACCTGTTCTTTGTCACACCTGCACACACCATACAGCTAACACTGTCATTCAGAGTCTGCTGACCGGCCTAGAGTTGGTAGGTGTCACTCATTTGAAAAAACTGAGCCATTACCTTTTGATCCTTATATAGCATTCACATTTGAAAATCTTGATTTACTAACAGCTGTTTCTATGGTAACCAAAAGAATGAAAAAATGTTTATAAAATTTCTATATGTTAAAGGTTTCAACATTTTATTGGATTACTACCAATCTTAAGATAAACTTTTTTTAATGTTTAAATAGACTCATTAAATTCATTATATAAGACATATTTATAAAGAGCCATTTCAGCACCATTTATAAATATTTAGATTTTAAATAGCATTTATGAAACAAACAGGCCATTAGCAACATCAAGTCTCATTGACAATTATAACTCAGGGTTGTGTACCCAAAGGTGAACACTAACAGTACTCTTTCCCAACTGTTCACCTCTTTTAAGTACACTTCTCTCAACACTCCTGTTGGGTCAGTACGAAGCACTATTTTCTGCACCATATACCCAGTTCTCTGCATTCATTATTACCCAAATCCACTGAGATGTTTTAAGCCATATTTAGCCAAATATCTAGAATGTAAAGGTATCAAGTCAATCCTGTCCGTCTGTTGCTTACTTCGATATTTTTATCAAACATTGTTGATACCTTCTGCACTTCATCCACCTAACTGATGAAAAAGACATAGACGTTGATTTCTATTACATTCAAAAATTGGATTCAATGCCCAACCCATAACAGGTGGAGATTAACAGAAAAGCAAAATTTTTTAATTTTTAAAATACTATTGTTATATTGGTGAGTTTTCTTGTTCTTAGTAAATAAATATACACATTGAAATATTTAGGAGTCCGCAACTTACTGTAAAATGGATCAATAATATACATAGAGGCAAAGGAAATAAAGCAAATGTGGCAAATGTTAATAATTGGTGAATCTGGCTGAAGGGTATGAGGAAGTTCTTTGCACTACTGTTGCAACGTTTCTGTAAATTTGAAAAGATTCTGAAATAAAAAATGAGAAAAGCCCACGAAGGTAATCATTCCAGATCATTTGCAATTCGCACATGGCTTATTTTTCATTACTCCGATTAGAAGCAGGAAACAGCTTCTTAAACAACCAGCCTTTGCATGACTTAAATAAAGCACAGCAGACGACCTTACTTGTTTAATCATTAATCCTAGGGTAGCCTACAGAAGGTAACGAACCATGTCATCTGTTAGTTAAAATTACTGTTTTGGTTAATTTAAATAGGCTGTTTCTTCTAATCTACAGTACAAATCTCAAAAATGAAACAAAGCAAAAAAAAAAAAAAAAAAAGGATATAAACGGTTCTCAATATCCGGGCCAGTGGGAATTTGAGGATTGGGGGGGGGGGTTATGAATTGTAATCACCTCGCAGTTTCCCACCTGGTAATAGCTGGCTTTGGCCTCCATCATCATTTGCTGGGTGGAGATCATCTTCTTCCTGCGCTTGCACTCCTCCTTGAGGAACTTGATCTCCGCGGCCTGCTTGGCGAGCAGCTCCTTGCTCTGCTCGCCGTTGGCCAGGCTGAGGCGCAGCCGCTCCTCCAGGCCGCGCAGCTGCGCCGTGAGGAACTCCTGCGAGTGCATCAGGTACTCGATGGACAGCTGCGCCAGGCGGATGAGCTTCAGCAGCACCGGGTCCACCCCCGACTGGCAGTGCGGGCACTTCTCGTCCTCCAGCTTGCAGAAGGTGATGTTCATGATGTTCTCCTGCAGCGTGAGCACGTCCACAGCTCCCGCCACCTTGTCCACGTCGATGGCGCTCAGCCGCCGCCAGTCCACGCTCTCCAGGCGCGGCCGGAACTGGAAGAACGGCAGGGGGCCCGAGGCCGCGCCGGGGGGGAAGCAGGCCATGGCGGCCGCGCCCGCCGCCGGCCCCCCGGGGCCGTCGGGGCCCTCGAAGCCGTCGGCGAGCGGGTAGTAGACCTGCTTGTGGAAGGGCTGCGGGAAGGAGACAAGGCGGGAGTGGCGGGGGAGCTGCGAGCGCCGTGGACACCCCGCCACCCCGAGCCAGGCGTCCGCGGGCGGGCGGCCCCGGGCCTCCGGCCTCTTACCATGCTTGGGGCAAACCGGCCACCTCTGCTGGCATCGGAGGAGACGGCGGTCTCGTCTACTGCGTCCGGGCCGCCGCCGCCCCTCTCCTCCGGAGCAGAAGCCCAGGTGCCCGGAGGCGGCGGCCGCGGCAGCGGCGGCCTCGGTGTGCGCGTCGGGCCGTTGCTATGGCAGCGTCCCAGCCGCCGCGGCTCGGAGCAAAGGGCGCGCCGGCCCCCCCGCGCGGTCAGCGTGCGCGCGGGGCCCTGCGGGCGGGAGGAGAGCTCAGGGCCCCGCCTGGGCGCCGGTGAACACCCGCGCCCACCCCGAGAGGGCGCTTCCCCGGCGCCGGCTCCCCGGCGCCACCCTCCTGGCCTAGGGCAGGACGCGCCAGGTGCCTGAAGCGCGCGGAGCTCCACACCCGGGACCTTTGGGTCCTGGTTGCCACCCTCCGGTTATTATTTACTCGCTTTAGGTTTGGGGATGAGAAAGATCTATTCATCTTCATTCTTTACACACAACTCAGAAAACATTAAGCAACGAAACTATGTAAAATTAAGTGGGATGGAGGGGGAGTGGCTGCCAAAGGGCACAAAGACACTTCGGGGTATAATAAAAATATTCTTTAGTTTGATTGTTTTGTTGGTTCCCCGGGCATTTGACAAAATTCATCGAATTGCACACTGAAAATAAGGGTGCATTTTGTAAATACCGCAATAAAGTTTTTTTTTTAAATTAAATTCGTAGTGTAGTTAATTATATTTTATGGTAGGCTTTCTAAATTTCTTACATGAAAGATACTTTTTTAAATGGACTCTTTCTTTCTCTATGAGTTGGCCACCTAAGTTAACATTCTGATAGATGTACAAACCTAAAAACTTCCCCGAATAGTTAATACTTTGTCTTTCCAAAAGGGTGTATTTTCAAAATGTGAAAGTTAAAAAAAAAAAAAAAAATTACATGGAGGGGAACTTGAACCATCAGCTTTACCATCAAGTTTTACAGGGCTCTGGTATCTACCTTGCAAACTTGTGTGGCAGCTGCATTCTGTTTTTGGAGAGGCTAAAAAATTTCTAGCAGCAACTTGTAGACCTCGGGCCTCTCATTCTTGGGGTCTTCAGAGGGCTGCCTGTGTCTACCACAGAGATCAAGGAGCTGAGGAAAAGCCAGGCATTCCTCAATCCACCGGGGAGCCCCGGCCTGGACCAACCATCAGGAAACCTTTTGTCTTTCCTAACAGCCAAAGAACAGAGGAAAGAAAAATACAATTCAGAGTAACCAGGCGCAAAGCTGTAATATCAAATATTTTTACCACTTTCCAGAAACTGTAACTAGAAATCAGCCTGCATGAAAGCATCCAGGAAACAAGCACAGCTTCAGGTGACCTCATAGGAACCGTACATGGAAATAACCTTTCATGGCACTTTGGGGGGAAAGAGCTATTACGGATTCACTGCAGCCGGCATGACAGCCTTGAAGATCTAGATTCAAAGTTCGCATCTTCCGTTTGGTTGATACCTAAACTAGAGCAAGCTGTCGGCACTAGGCCCGGTTGTGCCGTGTTTAACGGGCGTGGGGATACCGACCTGGCCGGTCTGTGGGCGGCGGCCTCCATCCACCGGGCTGCAGGATCCGCGGGCACAAGGGCCGAGGTCTCTCTTGCTCGCCGTTATCTCCCAGCACCTGGAACAGGACAGGCAGGCAGAGGCCTTAGGAATTTGCGGAACGAACATGTGGATCAAGAATGATGAAACGAGTTAGGCGCTTCAAGCAAATGTCAGCTCCCAGCCGTTAACCCCGTTATTTTCTGGGCCTCTGGCCTTTTAGGGAGATTCACCCGCGCTCTGGGACCAAGCCCTTGGAGCTGAACGCGGGGGGCTGCCCCACGCAGCCCCACCCAATGCAGTCCGGGAGGAGGCACGGGACCCGGGGCACCCATCGCGGTTCGCCCACCACCCCGGCCCCGGGCGCCGCGGGGTTGGCCACTCGCGCTCCTGGATTGAATCTCGTTCCCAAGATGGCCGGAACAGGAAAGAAGGGGGCACGCTTCCCCGTTCCCTCCGTCCCCCATCCTCCGGCAGGGCCGAGACGGGGCGCACCCCGGGGCCGGCTCCCGAACCCGCAGAGGCAAAGGCCGGGCGGCGCGGGCTCCCCTGGGCCTCGGCGCCGCCCCTTTGAAAGCAGATGGGAATGGGGGCTGCGGCGGCCACGCCGGCGGGGTCTGCAGTGCCTCTGCTCGCAGCTGGAGAAGCGGAGGAGGGCCCAGCTTCGTGGACACCAAGATGCCCGCTCTGCCGCGGGCTCCCAAGGGCGCCTGGCGCATCCCAGGCCTCGGCTCACCCCAGCTGCGCGCTCCTGGGCGGGCGCCGGGCGCTGCAAGCGGACGGGGGCGAAGCTGGGGGCGCAGACCGAGGGCGCGCTGCCGGTGCAGGCAGGCCTGCGGAGGCCCAGGAGCAGCCGAGCGGGGAGCAGCGAGTCGGCTCCTTCCAAGGTGCAGGACGAAGCCTGTCTGGTCTGGGCAAGTTGTGGCAAGGCAGCCACCAGGCGCAGCTCGGGGCCCTCCCAGATTCCAGGCCGCTGGCGCCTCTGGATCCCCCACCCCCCTCCCGCCCCCCTCCCCTCCGCGATCCTTCCCGGCCTCTCCTCGGCGCGCCCCGGCTCCTCTGGCCGCTGGGCGGGACCTTGCGCATCTAGACTGCAGCGCTAAATCGCGCCCGGCCAATCCGGCTCTTGGCGCAGACACGTGGTCCCCGGGCTGCTCCGCGGCTGGTGCGGGATGCTCTCCCCAAGAAGGCTTTTCGCAGAGAAACCAGATTCACTCTAACCCTGGCCTTCAGCTAGTTGATTTCACTCCCAAGATCAGACTCTTTTTAATCGCAGAAATCTGCAACTGCAAGGGACCTCCAAGGGGCTGTCGAATGCAGCCCTGACCTTGAGTGATGTGAAAAACGGATTGGGCACTTTGCAAGTGCACCACACAAGAATTTAAACTCTCGTAGGTCTCGGCGTCTCTCTCGGTTGCGCCCCCTTTAGGACGAGAGGCATAGACCTCTGTTGGGAGAAAGTTCGACGGTGCGGGGAGAAGGGAGTCGTGGGTCAAGAGTAGTGTAATTATTTATTTAACCTAAAATTGGAGCATGTGGTCTGACATGTAGGGCAAAAATTCAGTAATCTAAAATAATAAGCAATCCAGAAAAGTATGCATTTTAACAACCGCTGTAACAACCATGAGGTTGACTCATTGAGAAATTTGAGTGTATCTTTTGCAAAATCTTAGTGTCTGCTGTAGCAAAAATCATTCAATTAAAAAAGAGTAACTAAAATTTTTGCTGGGTGACAAAAGGTTACTTGTGCTTTTGCCCTGACCCAGTCAACTTTGTACCATACCTTATTTAGCATGATTCTTCAAACGTACTACCTCCCTAAGTATTTATGTTCAATTCCATGCTCTAGTTTTTACTTAAAATCATAAGGCCTAGGACAGCCTTGGGATTTTTTTAATTAGTCTAATTTTAAAATGCTTAAATTTAAAAGAAGATTCAAGATCCCTCTAAAAATCCTATATAGTGGGTATGACAAATATTTCTAGATAGAAATTTCAGGCACTATGAGATAGATAAGGCCAATGCCCTTTGAGTGGGTGGGGTGCGTGTATGTGTGTGTGTGTAAGATGATTGCTAAATTAACATTATTTGATGATAATTTAAGTTACTTGTATTCCCCATTCCCCATTGTCAGTTTATTACCCAACATATGCAGAGTTGGAAGAAAAAAGATAAACCAGTTGACTTTGGCGTGGCATAGTAGCGATCATACATTCTTCATCCTTTCAAACCCCGTTATGCCAGTTACCATAGTTGAGTGAAGAGTGGCTGTGATAATTAAATAATTAAATTTTTTAATTATTTAGGTATCTTTCTTCACCAACACTTGAGCCCCTCAAGTGTCTTAGCACATTGAGCACGTTTAGTAAGTGCTCAACTAAACATTTGGTTTTTGAAGACAGAAATTATCCTTAAAAGGGGAAATAAAAATATTGGTGAATATTGATTATTTTTTATAGTAAGTAAATACAAATGTGGCTGAATTTATTTCAAATTTTTGTGTCTATTTCTCTTGTTTGAAAATAGCAAGAGTGAGAAAATGAAAATTATATTAGGCCAGGCAATTTTGGGTGGTGGTTAGCATAGTATCTGTTTATTATTAAACATTACAAGGTCTTATAGAAGTAAAGCCAAGGTTAGATATCCAAACTGGGACTATGAGCCAAAATAATTTAAAAACATTGAATCAGACAATACATGTCATTTCTTTTTTTTTTTTAAATCACCTGGCTAATGTGTTTTATTTATCATTGTAAGGTCATATATATAGTATATGGAAGAGTCTCTAAAATGTATACTGGAGCAAAAGTAGGTTTACAGTTGTGATACTCAAAACACAGAGTTTATTTGTGTACTATTATTTGTTATTATTGTACTATTTTCCACATGAACAACTGTAAACCTACTTTTGCCACACCTTGGATGTATAGGTTAAAGAATAATAGAATGAACACTTGTATACCCACCACCCAGGTTAAGAAATAGGACATTCCCAGCATGTTGGAAGCCTCCCTCTGTGCACCCCTCAGTCACATGCCTCTCCATCCTCTTATTTATCAGTTTCCTAACTTTTGGATTACGTTATTCCCTTGTGTCTCTAATATCATATAATTGACTTTTGAAAATTGAGTAGCAAGCACAAACTGTAAAGATGCATGAGATGAGTACCTTTACAACAGGCAAGAGGGCTTCTGTGCCAGCCCGGCCCTTTGGAAAAGTCCAGGGAGCTAATGGACCAGGTCCTCCCATATCCTGTGCTCTCCCATTCTAGACTATGTCACAGCTACATAGAACCCCAGAATTTTCTGCACAAATGCCTCACACCAACTTCCAGAGCCTCTAATGGCTGCTTCCCCAAGCCATTTTTTCAAAGATGGACTATGCTGCTTATGGTTAACTACACGGGGTGGTTACATGCAGCAGTGCTATTTAGAAGTACTAAATAGTGCAGACATATGGTTGGAAGGTATACACCTGTGCATACAAGGCCCCTCTTGGGTGAGGATGATGCCAGGGTGGGAAGAGAAGAATTGCTGCCTGGGAGCTTGGCCAAGATCCAAAAATTCTAAATTCATGCCTGGCTTTGCAGTCTCAGTGCCCTTGAGCATCTTAAAATGTGATGCTGCTGGTGGGCAGTTGTAAATGTATAGTACAAACTCCACGGCAACCACTAAAAGAATTAAAAAGAGAATAAATATGCTAAGAGACAAGATAAATGGAATGATGTAAAATGCTCAATTAAAACCAGAGAAGGCAGCCCTGGCCTGTGTGGCTCAGTTGGTTGGGTGCCCTCCCGTGCACCTGGGGGTTGCTGGTTCAATTACCCATCAGGGCACATGCCTGGATTGTAGGCTCAGTCCCGGGTGCGGGGTAGGCAGGAGGCAGCTGATCAATGATTCACTCTCACATCAATGTTTCTCTCTCCCTCTCCCTTCCTCTCTAAAAATCAATAGAAAAACTTTTAAAAAATTATAAAGACTCAGGTAAAAAATAAAGAGATGGGAAAATGTACACCATGCTAACATGAATCAAAAGAAATCTGGAGCGGCTATGTTAATTGCAGACAAAGCTGACTTCAGGAGGAAAATGATCAGGGGTTAAGAAGGTTACTATAGCCCGGCCGGGTGTGGCTAGGTGGTTAAGCTTCATCCTGGGATCCAGGAAATCGTGGTTTGATTCCCAGTCAGGGCACATACAGGGTTGCGGGCTCCGTCCCCAGCCAGGGACGTGCAGGAGTCATCTGATCAATGATGACTCTCTCATCATTGATGTTTCTATCTCTCTCTCTCTCCCTCTCCCTTCCTCTCTCTGAAATCAATAAAGATATATTTAAAAAGAAAAACAAATACATGAGGCAAAAACAGAACTGTAAGGAGAAATAGACAAATCCATTATTAGACTTGGAGACTTCAAACAACATCCCTCTTTTTTTAAACCTTCACCCAATTACATGCTTTTTATTGATTTGAGAGAGAGAGAGGTGGAGAGAGAGAGAAGAAAAAACAAACATCAATCAGTTGCTTCCAGTACCAGGAATCGAACCCTTGATGACCTTTTGGCGTAAGGGCAGACACTCCAACCAACTGAGCCACACCAACCAGGGCTTTGACATCCCTCTTTTGACAATTGATATACATCAGTAAAGACATAGTTGACCCAAATAGCACTGTCAATCAACCTAGTCTAATTGACATTTATAGAATACTCCATCCAACAACAGCAGAATACACATCCTTCTCAAACTGGATTGGAACATTCACAAAGATAATTCCCATTCTGGGCCATCAAACATACCCTAACAAAGGTAAAAAATAGAAATCACAATGGAAATCAAATCATAATGGAATTAAACCAAAAATCAATAGCAGAAAGATAGTTGGAAAATCCCCAAATATTTGGAGATTTAACAACACACTTCTATACAATATATGGGTCCAATAATAACTCTCAAGAGAATTTTTAAAATATTTTGAACTAAATGAAAACACAACTTTTCAAAATGTGTGGGATGCAGTGAAAGTAGGGCTTAGAGGGAAATAGTAGAAGTGAGTCATTAAGTTTGACCCACAGCCAAGGGGAATCTAATTAGGTTTTCCTTTTGAAGGAAAGAAATATCAAAGATTTTGAGGCCATATTTTGAAACCATAGCAACTAATACCATAACTTCCTTTTCTTTGATTGCTTCCTGGTGGCCTAAGTAGTGAAAATGGCCTGGTGGCAGTCTCAACTTTTTTTTTTTAATTTATCTTCATTGATTTCAGAGAGAGGGAGGAAGAGAGAGAGAGACAGAAACATCAATGATGAAAGAGTCATTGATCAGCTGTCTCCTGCACATTCCCCACTGGGGATTGAGCCCGCAACCCAGGCATGTGCCCTGACCGGGAATGGGCCCAAGATCTGGATCATAGATTGATGCTCGACCACTGAGCCACTCCGGCTGAACTCAACTTATAATTCAATTGAACCATCTGTGGATTGCCTTGAACAGATAGGTTAAAAACAAAAAGCAAAACAAAATCTCTAAAGTAACTCTCAAGGAAAGTGGCTCATTCCTGGCATTTGCAGTGGGGTGGGAATGGTTCTATAAATCAGATAAAAACTTGTGGTTTGAGGAAATGCCACACTTTGGAGCCCCCCTGATTATTTTATCACAACTAGCTATTTATGAGGGTCAGACTTTTTATTGGAATCTGATTGCCATGACCATGGTACTGCCTGCTTGGGTAACCAAGCTCAGTTTACTTCAGGTGGTTAAATTTTTCTGCATGGACACAGGCATCTTGAGTTCCTCCCAATCCCCCTGCGATCTGAGAGTCCATTTCAGTGGCATCCAAGTCTATAGAGGGCTTTTTGCAAAGAGCTGTCACTTCCCTCAAGCGTGGATACAAAATTAGTTGTGGGTTTTTTTTAACCCTTACCAGAGAACATGCTTAGAGATGGGAAGGGAAGGAGAGAGAGAGAAATACAGAGGGAGAGAGAAAAACATTGATTGATCAGTTGCCTTGAGTAAGTGCCCTGACAGGTAATCGAACCCCAATCCCACGTGTGTGCCCTGACTGGGAATTGAACTGGCAACCCTTCAGTGCACAGATGACACTCCAACCAACTGAGCCACTCTGGTGGGGTGCAAAGTTAATTTTTTTATACCTTCATTCCTCTTTCATTTAATGTGTCCTTCTGCTTTGCAGAGGCCAGAAAGCTAAAAACCATGCTTCCCAAACTCCCTTCCAGCTCACATTCTGGAAGCAAGTTGATTTCTCCCAGTTAGGTACACTCTTGAATGATTTGAAAGCCAGAAGTGCAACAGAAGCTATTTTCTTGCTGCTGTTTTTGCTGGCAAGCAAGGTCATGGGGATCAAAGTGTCAAAGGGTAAAGGCGGCAGCTGAACTCAGTGTCTAGTCACAACTTTCAATGTGTCAAGTAGCTGTTGAGACAGCAGTGGCTGCACTGGCTTTTATTTATCAGAGGATCAAAGTCTTGAACTTAACAGTTCCAATGCTATGCTGGCTACTCCACACTCCTTTAGCTCTTTCAATGATTTTGCAAGCATCTAATGGGGTGCAATTACCTTTTTGCTTAAACTACTTAGAGTGGCTTTGGCATCTACACTAAAGTCATATGGATACCTCAGAGCAGTTGATATTTTTTATTACTAAAATAAAAATTTGTATCAAAGATGTGACAAGGTACCTGTGTTGCAGGAGGAATTAATAGGCCAGATTTCCCAGACACAAGTAGGAATGAGGTTCTTGTGATATCTTCAGAAAATGAATTTTCTAAGATTCCCATGGAAGGATGGGATGTGGAAGAAGGCTTTGTTTGCATGAAGTTGCATTTCTTGGGTTCTAAAGTCCCCTGCCCCTGAAGCCCCCTGCCTAAAGAAGGGCAGCTGGGGTTGCAGCAGAACCTGAAATAAGGCCAGTGTCCAGAGTTTAGGTTCCATGTTGCAGCTGGGTGTAGTTCAGTACCCAAGCTAATTAAAGTCCATTAGTCCACGTGGAGCCCAACGTGGCTGGGGGCCATGTGGACGCAGGGGAGCGTGGCCCTGAAACAGGAATCCCAAGAGGGCCCGGGGTGTGTGAGTGAGAAAGAGAGAGAACTTCCTTTGTTAGTTCCATCCTGGCCACTAATTTGTTCCCAGGTATGACTGGCAGACAGGTAAGCACCTTTCCACGTCACTCAGACCTTACTGGACATGCGTCTAAACTGCCTTTGTCTAGTCCCTTCCCCTCAGTCAGTATGGAACAGACTTGGAGAATGTTAAATGTAGCTTTTCGGCAAAGCTCTATAAATGACACGCCTATGTTATCTGGTCTCCCCTTTCACTCCTTTTCTGTTAAATAATAACCAGGTTATTACAACGGCATCACCTGGACTAGATGAACATAATCTATCCAAACCTTTATTCCCCATTTCCTGAAGTCTTCAAATTCTTTCATTTATACTTGTTAGGAGATTTTTGACTTTCGGGATGTAACTTGTTGGGGGACAAAGTTCAGTTCACATTTACATTGAACAGTCTTTCCCTAGCTTGTTACACCCTGAACATACAATCACTGGGAAGTGCCCACAAACATACATTTGACCTGATCCAAAATAAGGACCATGCTCCTTGACCTAGCAACCTCAAAATATATTCCCACAAACATTCTTCCAATTTGGGGGGAGATATAAATTAACAAATTCCTACAACTCCTTCTAGATTCCTAACTCTTCTGTATCAATATCCAGAATTGCCTCACCCCCACACCCCTACCCCCAAGGCCATGCTAAATTTCCACTCTGGTTGCCATAGCAACAGTGTGGCTTGGCTCCTGAGAGGAAAATTGTTAGTTCTCACATGCAAAGGTGACAAAGCTTTCTCAGCTAAAGAAAGCAGAGTGAGGAGTTAATTCAGGGTGGTTTGAGGTCTTCAGATCCTTTACATCAACTGCTCTCAAGCTTTCCTCAGAGTCCCCCTGAGGACTTGTTAAAACACAGATAGCTAAACCCACCCCTAGAGTTTCTGGTTTAGCGGGTCTGGGCTGGGGCCAGAAAATTTGCATTTTTAACAAGTTTCCAGGTGACGCCACTGTCTGGGGATCCCACTTTGAGAAACACTGCATTCAGCATTACAAATCCTCTTAAATGTTGCCATTTGCACATTTCCAGATCCACTGGTTCTCATCAGTTCTCTCATCTTCATTTAAAACAGTGTGAACCCAACTCACAAAATCAGTTTCTGGGTGTGTGGGTTTTTTTTATGTCCTTAGTCTTACAGGTCTAGATTGGAAAATATTTTTTTTCCCATCAACATCACAGAAAGAACTGAATATTGCCAAGGTGAAATTTTGAGATTTGATCTTCTCTCTTGTTTTAAATTAGGTGAAAAATGATCATTATACCTAGTTGTCCAGCATTCTTCATCTCTATAAATTGGTCAGTGACAACAACTACTTAGCTCCCAGAGCCCCAACCTTAGTGGACAAACTGTTAATGGGAACCTCAGTTTCTTTTGCCTTATTTTAGCCAAATAACTAATTTTAAAACCCCACATTTCCCCAGGGACGCCCATTTCAAGCACCAATTTCCATATTAGTTTTTTTTTTTTTTTTGCTTGTCAACAACAGAAACCTATTCTGTTAACTTAAAGGGGTGGGGTTACTGAAAGGATATTGAATAGCATGTAATATCAAAAGCAAAATTGAACAGCCAGGCCTCATGAAAGGTGGTAACCAGATGAGCTTCAGAGTGCTCTGGAATCTCACAGCCACAAAGATAATTCAGCCCTAAGTACCTTCCTCAGCCCTTTGAAATTCTTCTCAAGGTTCAAGTTCCTATGAGAGAGACTGTGATGGACCTAGCACGGGTCATGTTTCTGGTCGGTCCCTATGGCGATGGTAGCAGCAAAAGGGGCTGGGATGGAGACACCCATCAGTGGCACAGCACCCAACAAGAGTGCGTGCGGAGAGTGATAGTTCCCAAAAGAAGGATATTCTGAGCAAATGAGTAACAGATGTCAAGTATGAACAGCATCAACTCTCCCCCTTTACCACCCACTCTATGACCTGGCCTCTAGGAAAGGTATCCTGAAGCTTTTCTTCAAAATGTCCTCTCTCCCAAGACAGAAGTTTCAAGATTTGAAGACAAAGACAAGGCAGAGGAAAGGAAAGCACCTTTCTATCCCTTTGAATAATCTGGATTTCCTTCTCTCAGGGAGATTCTTCTCTGCCTCGCCTATAGCTTCTCCACTGGGAGTCTGGGATCTTAGCTTCCTTCATCCCAATTCTAGGGTCCTACCCGGACAGTCATTGTTGCTTAGAAAAGGAGATAAATTCTTTTCATAGAAATTTCCCCATTCTTTCAAGGATAAACGCCATTGGTCAGTTTTTCTTTTTCTCTTGTTCTCCTGCCTTCTAATTTTATTCTTACTTGTAATGATAAGGGGAGGCAGGGTTCAAGTATTGGTCCGGATCCTTGGCCCTAATCCCTTTGAAAATCTCTCTCTCCCTCTGTCTCTCAAGCATACACATCAAGTCTTTATTCCAAGTGGGCAAGATGGATTTCAGGAACTAATACACAGTCTAGGAATGCCAGTGTGGCTGGCAAGCAGAAATTGTATCAGTTGGTTTTCAGCTGATTATGCTGAAGTAACAGTCCCCCAAATTATTGTATTTGTGATAGATGGATCTATTGTTTATGTTTTACATCAGTTGTTGTATGTTTGCTCCATGCGGCCTCCTTACAGGATCTAGATAAAAGAAACAACCCTTATCTGGGACTTGCTTTTCTTTTGGCAGAAGAGTCACATCATAACATTGTCCCTTGGTATCTCTGCTGGGAAATACATTACTTCTACTCACATTGGATTAGCCAAAGCAAATCACGTGATAAAACCCGATGTGAGCCCTGGCTGGGGTGGTTCAGTTGGTTTGATCCCCAGTGAGGGCACATGCCCCGGCTGCAGGCCCGCTCCCCAGTAGGGGGCGTGCAGGAGGCAGCCCATGGATGTTTCTCACATCAGGGTTCCTTTCTCTCTCCCTCTCCCTTCCTCCCTTTCTAAAATCAATAAAAATGTATTTTTTAAAAAAGGAAAAATAAACCCAATGTCAATAGAGAAAGGAAGTATATGCCTCTCAAAGAGGGTCACTGAAACCCACAGGGCTGCAGCCAGGAATGTAAAATCCTTTTAAAAGGCAGCAAATAATGAGGAACAATAATAAAATCTGCTATAGAACTATAATATAGATCAGAGATGGTAAGAACTACTTGGGACCTACAAAGAATAAGATTTAAAATTTTGCTTGGTGTCAACTTGAAACTACCTTGGCTAAACGTGAGCCGCTTGACGTGGCAACTCATCCAGATAGCACTAAGGCAAAGAGAGGAGGCTGCAGCTGTTTGACAGCTTCCAACATCCAAACCAATCTATTGGTAGACTTTAGTTATGCAGGAATAAAGAAACTGCTCATAACAGTTCAGCATGCCTAACTATTCGGTTTATGTATTTTCTTTCTTTTGGTTGTAAATGTTTGGCTCTGTCCCTTAGGTTTCCAGGAAAGAACGTTTATAACAAATTCAGTATTTTTTTTAGCTAACTGGACCAAGATGTATAGGCATATCAGGCTGCCCCTTGAGATCAATCATAGAGGTGACAGTAATAGAACCAATGGACCTTCAGAAAAAGATCTGATCACAACAAAACAAAACAAAACAAAACACCCTGGGAGATGCCAAGGATAGCCTGGGGCAAGACAATGTCACCTGAACTGCTCTTAGGACACAAAATGAGCCCACTAAGAAGGCATTCTGCGTTTGTCGAACTGAAAGGATCTAGGAGTTAAATGTACCCCAATGTGTTAAAATAGTCTTTAAAATTCATTAAGAAAATTATAATGTTCATTTTTTATGGAATATCAACTACCAAAAAAAAATGCAATGTGATTTGCAAACCCAAATTGAGAGACATTTTCAAAAATAATTGGCCTTTGCTCATCAAAAGTGTCAAGGTCATAAAAGACAAGGAAAGACAGGTATTACAAATTAAGGGAATTTAAGAAACACGACACCTGAATACAACTCATGGTCTTGGATTTTCACTTTCTGTTAAAGACATTACTGGGACAAATGGCAAAATTTTAATAAAAGCTGATATTAAGAAAATTAAGTATTGTGACAATATTATTTTCTCAGCTTTGATGGTTGTGTTGTGGTATTGTAAGAGAATACTTGTTTTTTGGAAATATACACTGAAGTATTTAAAGGTACAGGACATCATGCCTGTAACTTCCAAATAAATGAGGTGGGGGAGAGGGAGAATGATAAAGCAAATACAGTATAACAATGTAGCAAACTGGGGACTAGATGAAGGGTTTAAGAAGATATTTTGTACTAGCTTTGTAACCTTTTTTCCCAGTGGAATATAAATTTGTCTCATTTAAAGGAAGGCCAGAAGGAGGCAGTGTGGGTCTGTACGGCAGCTCCATGAAGTTATTAGGCACCCAAGCTTCTTCCTGCTCTCTGCAACAGCCTTGGAAGTGTCCTGCCTTGTGGTGGCAGAAAACGGGTGCTGCAGTTTCCACAATATCCTCAATCCAGGTGATTGTGTATCTTTATAACATTTAAGTGTAAAATTATGCTAAAATGAAAAGGTAGGAAAAACAAGTAATATGTGTAAAAACATTTATTTTTAAATGAAATTCTGATAATTTTATCAGCTAACTATTATAATTGGGGCTCTGACAGTACTGAATCTAACCCAATCTGGTGGAAGACTAAAATTTAGGATTGTGATAACAAGGATGAAATCCATGATACTATTTTTCTTAGAGGCAAATATGATATGTGAATCCAGAAATAGTTTCTTCAGGAATGACTCATAGGAACAATATTCTGGTGTTCTTGCATATCCAAAATTGCTGATCTGTAGTCTTTATTCTTAAATAAGTGGTTTTTTAAAAATATCTTTATTGATTTCAGAGAGAGGAAAGGAGAGAGAGAAAGAGAGAGAGAGAGATAGAAACATCACTGATGAGAGAGTCATTGATGGGCTGCCTCCTGCACTCCCTCGACTGGAGATCGAGCCCGCAACCCGGGCATGTGCCCTGACTGGGAACCGACCCCAGATCACCTGGATCCTAAGTTGATGCTCAACAGCTGAGCCACACATAGCCGGGCTTGAATAAATTTTGCTCGATTGTCTTATAGCACTGAATGTTTAGAAACATCGATTGGCTGCCTCCTGCACACCCCTCACCTGGGATTGGGCCCTGCAACCTGGGCATGTGCCCCGACTGGGAATTGACCTCTTGGTTCGTGGGTCGATGCTGAACCTTTTCTCCATTTTTTAAAGCTTGCTCTATTTTTGTCTATTTTATAACTTCTGTAGAACACTAGCTTTTTGGTTTAGATGCCTCATATTTCGTCACCACTCTCAATACAATAATTTCTGCTCATTTAAAAAATCATTTATTTCCTTCTGTTTCTTTATTCTTGCTCTGTAGTGTTTCTAGCATCCTGAGCTGAATGCATCATTCATTTTCCTTTTTTTTTTTTTTTTTTAAACAGAAAGCATTTAAGGCTATGAATTTCCCTCTAAATACTTGCTTTAGGAGCATTCCACAAATTATAATATAGCATTTTCATTATCACCTAGTTTTGCTAATTTGGAACTTTTCTGATGATTTTGTCTTCATTCTAATTTAGAGACACACTTTTTGTTTCCAAGCACATCCATTAAAAAAATCTATTTATTGTTGACTTTCAATTTAATTGCATCATGAACAGAGAATATAAAATATATAACAATCCTTAGGAATTTGTAAAATTTCCTCTGTGAACTATTATTTGGTAGATTTTGTAAATGTTCCATGCATTTGAAAAAAATTTCCTATTGCTAGGCAGATCATCATCTCTCTTTTCATATAGAGCTGTTAGATAAAGAGCTAGACAAAACTCGTTAAAATTTTGCCCATATTTTCTAAGGGTTTCCAATCCTCACTAAGATTTTTGTGTGTGCTTAGCCAAAGAGTTTTTTACGGTACTATGTTTTAAAATGTCTTCTATTTCTTTCAATTTGTGTCCTAGATCTTATTCCATCCATTATGTTCGCGTGTGTGTGCGGTGTATTAGAGTGTGTTTTTAATTTTTAATTTCAGGGACTAGTTCTTGTTTTATTGATTATTGTGGTGGGTTACTGCTCCTTACCCCAAATTTCATGTCCACTCAGGATCTCAGAATGTGACTTTACTTAGAAATAGAGTCTTTGCAGATGTAATTAGTTAAGAAGTAAAGGAGAGGACACACCAAAGAATCCATGCAAAGGTGGAGGCAGAGATTAAAATGATGCAGCTACAGGCTAAGGAATGCCAAGGATTGCTGGGAGCCACCAGAAATGAGGTAAAAGCAAGAAAAGACTTTTCTAGAGCCTTAGAGATAGTATGGCCCTGCCAACACCTTTATTTTGGATTTCTAGTTCCCAGAACTGTGAGAAAAAAAAATTTCCATTGTTTTAAACCACCCAGTATGTGGTACTTTATTATGACAGCCCTAGGAGATTAATACAAGTATTTTTTTATATATCTATGTGTTTTCATTTCCTTTATGCCAGTTTTGTCCCATACTTCTTTCTTGTATTTGTGGAAGTGGTTTCTTTATGCCTGTAGGCATCCTTAGCCTATAAAATTAATTTCCTCTTAAGTGAGTTCAGGTTCAGTTGATTTGTGGCTCGTCTTTCTTAGCATTAGAGTTCTTGGTATGTTTTGAAATTTGATTTTGCAGTTCCATTTTGAGGTAAAAGGTAAAGGTAAGGTTTTGTTTATCTGCTTTCTTGTTTTTCCACTTATCTTTCTCTCTATCCTCACTGTCTCCTGTCTCATAATCGCAGTTCCAGGTTGATACTGCAGAGCCAGTAAGGAACAGCTTGATTCCACATTCCTAGGTTTCCACAATTCCATGTAAACAAGCAGCTAAAATAGAGCTGCCAGTGGTGATGGTTTCAAGCACCGAGAACAGGAGACTGTCTTTGCATTACTTTCTGTTCCTTTCTAGATGTAAAACATAGGTTAGTTTTCCTGTGGCTTCTGCTTCCACATGACTTTGTGGTAGCCTCCCACCACCCCTCCCCCTATTTCTAGCCCATGGAAATATTTATCTTGGCTTAGGTAGGCTCCAGCTAGATCCTTTTGTTTGCTTTTTTTTTTTCCATTTCAGTTTCCATACCATTGCTCTGAATTTGTAATAAGAGGTTCAACAAGTGAGCCTTTTATATTTTATATCCTCTCCCCAATTGGTTTTTCCAGAGCCTAAAGAACTATCAAAAATACTTTAGGCTTTACTTTTGTATTGCAATTAAAGAGTAATTAACTGATGAAGGTAACTTGATCACTCACTTGGTCCTACTCCCATCTATCCCATTTATTAGTACCAAAATACCTGCCACATTTGTTGGCTCCTCTCCATCTCCATCTCTGTAGTTACCAACATAGTTCAAGCTACCATCATTTCACCTGGCCTACTGCAACACCCTCCTAACTGGGCACACTGCTGACCCCTCTACAATCTATTTTTCATACAGCAGCCAAACCTAAATCCAGTAACGCCAGACTTCTGCTTAAAACACTCTGATGACTTCCTGTTTTTAAAATAAGAAATTTAAAACTTCCCTTTAACAGCCTATTTTCCATTCTTAGAACTTCTTTAGCTCTGCTTTTATTAAAACCAGAATCATGGGCAGCATTCTGGTAATGATTCGCGGTCTAGTTTTATTTGTTTACAAAACTCTTTCCTTGCTAGATTCAGCATTTTATTGGCTGCCTTGGCTACAGTACATCATTTAGATGATGTCTTCGCTAACTACTTGTGGACATTAAAATCATCTGTCATTTTTGTCACTAATACCACCTTGTAATGTCAAAAGGAAAAGGGCAAACCACCACCAATAACAAATATATCCCAAGGAATTTCCAAAGAGGAATTTCTTCATTATTCTGTTAGAAGGATGAGTAACATTTGTCTCACACATTATAATTTACAAGAACCTTTACACTTCATGAGACCTCAAAACAAACCTTTGAGGCAATAAGGATCATACCTACTTTACAGACGAAGATCATTTAGAAATAGCCTTGGCATGAGATTACATTTCTTGGATCTGAATCCTATGAACTTCACATTATATTACACTGCTTTCCACCACAACTAATGAGGGACTCTCTTTTCTTTTTCTTTCCCCCCCCTTGAAACCTTTTCCTTTGCACTAGTTCCCTTGGAAATAGAAGCCTTTCTGCTTTTACTCTCCTTAGTCGTAGCTTCGGGAAAATCCCCGAATCATCACTATGCTACCTGTAATTCATGAGTTCTCCTATCGTGTGAAGCAGCACCGAGGCGGCAAATACATACTCATGGGTAAAGTAGTAAGTTTGCACTTGACAACGCTTAACACAGAAAAACATTACTGTTTTACCCCAAGTAAAACACCACGGGTGTATAGTGTGCGTGTTGGAGGCGCCAGAGGAGGTGGCTGTGCACAAACATAAAGCCAAGTTAAGAACCGTGAACTTCATCTTGTTCAAGTTCTTCCCTCTACTGTGAATCTCTGACGCGCACAGATGCAAGATCCCCTCTAACAGGTGTGTTTTGTGTTTTCCCTTCTTTCCTGTAGTTGGCGCTGGCTGCGCTCTCAGGCGCCCCTCGCTGCCTTAGCTGCTGCGCCTCCCCGGTTTCTTCTTCACGGGATCTTCCAGGTTCCGTTCTCCTCTGCGGACACTGGGCAGTGGGGGTCCAGGGGAGGGTCCCCAAACTTCCAAGCCATTCTCATTTAGTGCCTCAGGTCACTCCTGTACTTCTCTCCGGTGGTCCCTGCAATGCTTCGGCCTCCATCGGCTCACCAGCTTCTCCGGACCCTCTCTCTAGCTTTTCAGTTCGGTCGGAGACGCCCAGCGGGAGGCAGCAGACCCTGTCATTCCTCGGGTTCACCAGGTGATTCCGAGACCTCAATTCCAGGCGCTTTAAAGCTCCCCTCAGTCTTCCCGGGACGAGGCTTCACCTTCTCGTTCCGGAAGTCACGGCTTTACCTTCCTCTCCAAAAGCGGCCCGGCTCAAGCTCCCCGCTAACCTAGCGCGCGGGGACCGACCCAGAAAGGCTTTCGCAGTTCGCGCATGCGGACTGGGCGTCCGCCGCCCAGACTCCCCGGCGGCTTCCCTTCGCCGCGGCAGCACGGAGGACCCTGACAGCTCCGGAGCCGGCGGACGCAGCCTCGTCTCCTGCTTCCACGTTATCCTATCACAGCCGGGGCGGGCCGATGGCCTCCGCAGCCTATCAGCGCGAACCACGACCCCGGCGAGCCCGGTAGAAAAGCGGGTAGGAAGAAGACGATTGGACGGCGGCAGCACTCGGGGCGTAGCGTCGCCCGCGCCCCGCCCACAGCCGCCTTCCTCTCCGGTGGGCGCCAGCTGACGCTTAGGCCTGAGCGAGAGCCGACGGCTGGCGGGCGCAGCTGCAGCCTGAGCGTCCGCGGGGACTGGTGGGCCCCGCGCTCTTGTTTCTTCTCACGGCCGCGCTCTCGGACATGGTGGCCCCCCGCTCTGTGACCAGCCGACTGGGCTCGGTGTTCCCCTTCCTGCTTGTCCTGGTGGACCTGCAGTACGAAGGTAAGTCGTGCCCTGCTCTGGCGAGAGCAGCGGGCTCCGGGGTCAGGTCCCCCGGCACTTCCCTGCCATTGCCCGGGCGCGAGTCTCGGGGCGACCCGGGCGGTGGGCGACAGCCGGGACTTCGCAGCTTGGCCTGGGCCTGCGTCCGCCCCTGGGTGGGGGCCGGCGCCTGGTTCCGGGTTGGTTTGGGGAAGAGGTGCTGGCACCGGCGGGCACGGGGCGGGCAGAGGGGATTCGCGGTGTGGAGCCGGGCGGGAGGGGTGGGAGGGGGCGGGGCGAGCGGGGCGCCGGGCGGCTACTTCGGGAGCGTCGTGGGACGCGGAGGCTTGAGCAGCCTCGGGGCCGGCCTCCCTCGGCACCGTCGTTTGGCCACGGCGGCTACTGTTGGTCAGTGGAGCCGGGAGGCGGCGGCAGAGGCAGCCAAAGGGGAGGGTCCTTTCGCTTCGGAGTTCCGGGGGTGGCGGGAGGAAGTATGTCCCGCTGAGTGAAGAGAAGGGGACAGTGTTGACTGTTAAAAGTGAGCAACCATCACATTATTATTACACTGTGTCTCGTATAGAGTTTGTTAGGTTGGTGCGTTAAGGACCCGGTGCTGGAATTCAAGCTCCCGGAGAACAGGGCACAAAGTTTGTGGTTTTACAGCTCCTAGCGCGGTGTCATTCAATTCAGGTCTGGCTTTCCTTTTCCGAGTTTTTTTTTGGGGGGGGAGGGGGAGTCCCCTTAAAAAGGCATGAACGTTTACATTTCCACTTGAGACCTACAGATTGGATTGTCGGCTGCTCTAGCAGAATAGCAGAAATAGAGAGCTGTCCCATCTTAGGTATCAGCGGGAGGAGTGATAATTAAAGCTGAAAGTGCCAATTGAACTAATGCCCCAGCTCAGTTACTGTGGGAAACGATCGAGTATAATAACATATCAAATGCAATGATCTGTTTTCATCCCACGAAAAGGACTGGTACTTAAGGAGGTAAAACTGAACATTTTAATGTGAGACTTAATATTAGACGGAGTAAGGAGCTGAAACCAGGAATTGTTTCTGGTAAAATCCCCTCAAAATTCTAAAGTTAAAAAAAAAAGGGGGGTACTTTCCAGTTTTTAAGTTTCATGCATGGCTGTTTTTGTTGTTTTGTTTTGTTATTATTGTTTGCGTTCCCCTAGTGACTACGTGCTTTTTGAACCAAAAATCAGAACATGTATGGGGACACCATTGGGACAGTGAGGCTGCCCCAGGAAGTCTAGGGAATTTGAATGCCTCAACCACATTAATATGGGTCATGTATTCCAGGTCTCTGGCGTTTTCTAATAGTAACCTCCTCCTCTCCAAATGTAGCATTTATGCCCAGTTACCATTGATTTAATTTGGCTACTTAAGAGAAAGTTGTCTATGTTCTGTTCAACAGCAATCATTTTAAGTTGCAAAAGGGGCACACTTTTGTATGATTTGCTTTTCCCACTAGCTTTTGGATTACCCTTTTAGAATTGCTGTTCCGTATATGATTCTGTAGGACTCTTAACACTTTATTTCCATCCTGTGATTTTTTTTTTTTTCTTTTATAAGAAAAAAACTCATTGGAGAGCTTTTCTGTATAGGAGGCATTGGTGACATTTCTCCAAGAACTGCCAGAGTGCTATCTTCTTTAAGAGCATTGGCTGTATAAAGTAGCAGGGACTTGGTACCGGTCGTAGGGAAGAAAAGAAAAAGATCTTAAATTTATTGAAGGTCTGCTGTGTGCCAGGTGCCTTTCTGTAGGTGATCTCTTATTCATGGAGGTATGTGATATTGTTACTACTTGACAGATGAGGGAACTGAGTCTCCAAGTTTAATTAACATGGATAAGGTCATGTAGCTGTTAATATCCTTAATTTGAACTCAGGTTATTTGACTAAAGTTTATCTGTGTACAGTTTATCTGGAGACAGAAGTGGTTGATAGCATCATCTGGGCCCAATCATTTGTAAGTGGTGGCAGCTGAGAAAAATTAGAAGTTTTTGCTTGTTTGCTACCAGCAGTAACGAGCAAGAAGGTGATTTCCTACAATGTTTAATACAGTGGTTCTCAACCTGGAGGGTTTTTAAAAACAGAGTTCAGGTCCCCACTCCAAGAGTTTCTTGGGTTTCTTGTGGGTCTGGGTGGGACACAGTGAACTTTTGCCTTTCTAAAAAAGAAATTGCTGATGACAATCACTGGTGTAATAGGTTATATAGAGGAATTAAATTAGGTGTCAATTATGTACTAGACACTAAATTTAATGGTGGAACTCAAAAGGTAAGAACCGCTGACTTGGATTAGCAAACTGTTAGCTACCATTTTCCCAGATAACTTTCTTTGTCTGGGTTCAGTAACCTCAAAGTCCTGGAGGCATTCAGATCTGCATGATTCTACTAGTATGCCTGAGGCTTAGAGAAAGAAGAAATAAAGTAGAATGGGTTTGAGAAGAGTGAATGTGAAACAAAGAGTTGCACTGGATGGAGAGTGTCACCAATAAGTAGCTTAGTTGGCCTAGTTTTTTCTGATTTAGAAATATTCATCTTCCCCCCCCCCCCCCCAGGCTTTTCTGTTCATTGTAACTGTGGACAAAAAGGACCACATACTAGACCTGACAAGCTTGGGGAAGGCCTGTGTGGTAGCCTTACAAACTCAGACCTAAGTAACCACAAAGAATGGTCTGAAATTAAAACTTTTTAACTAAAAGCAGTTTATGACAGGTTCTCATGTTTTAAGGCAGTATTTTTCCCAAACAAAGGTCAATCTTTACCTGTTGAGCCTGTCCTTTGTCTTTTTGAATCTACAATAACATATGGGATGTCAAAGTAATTTCCTTTTTCTGTACCCCTCAAAGGCATAGCTCTGGGGAGACCACAGATCCCTTCATTGTTATTGTGTTAATTGTTGACTATTAACTATCCAGGGTTCACCTGTGTAAAAGAAGTGTGTGTCTATCACTTTACTTTCTATTGAATCCCTAATCTATTACCAGTGGGTTTCATATAACCCATTTACGTCTTCTCTTTTGATTGTAATGTATAAAATAAGGTGCATAACTGTTATTCTTTGGAGTGTTTTCTCAATCTGTTGAGATTTTGCTTCCTGGCCATTGTCAACAGTTGGTTCAAATAAACTCACAAAAATTCTCTACAGATTTGGATGACCCAGAGAAAGAAAATATGTAATATTTTTACGATTGAAAGTTTTAGCACCCTGTTTCAAAAAGACCTTTGAAAGAGGGAAGGAAGTCCAGAACACTAGATTAGGAATAGAATTTTTGGAGCAGAGAGAAAAGTGTAGTAGAGTCTACTTTAGTATTCTCATGTTACAGATAAGGAAGTGTTACCAGGAAACCTGGGTGGGGTTTGCGCTGCCTGTCACTGTATCCAATTCAATGGAGGCAGGGTTGAGTCACATAAGGCATTTATTGAGAAGGCCGGCAAACCAAGAAGACGGAGCGTACAGACATCCAAAAACCTGTCTTAAGGAATGGCTTGAGGGATAGGGTTATCTAGGGAAATGGGGTAAACTGAGGCTGGGCACGGAATGCAGCTATTGTGTAGCCCCAGAGGTCCGCAGGTGTCAGCTATTGTTCTTGGTCATCTGGCGATGTCTCGACAAGATGGTATCTTGACTTCTGGTTGGGTCGGCATGACCATGTCTGTTCAGGATACCTTGTCCACCGCTGCTTCACCTCCTTAATTGCTTTGTCCAGAGTCAAGGGGAGTATACGGGCATAAAGGTCTAGGAAACAGAAACTTAAGGGAAAAAAAAACTTAAGGGGAAAAAAACCTAAATCCCTGCTTACATAAGTATATGTGCTCTACAATTTTATAAGTAATATAATTATATTTCACATTAATTCAGGTGCTCAATCCTTAGACATTATAAGTACACCCCTATCAGAAAGCAATTTTAATTTTTTGCTAATGGTTTGTTCTATGTGGTGCCTTCGGTAGGAACACAACCTGGGAACCAAACCTTTTATCTCTTTTTCTTCCTTAACATGCTACCTGGACCCACTGTCTGGACCCAGTTTTTCTTTTCTTTCTTTCATTTTTTTAAATCCTCACCCGGGGATATGTTTTTATTGATTTTAGAAAGAGGAAGGGAGAAAGAGAGAAACATCAATGTGAGAAACTTCGATCTTGTGCCGCCACCCCACACCCACCCCTGAACTGAGCTAAATCATATATTTGGCCATAGGGAAAATAATAGTTTAATATGAATAAGTATAAAAGATGGTGGTGATTTTTGTATGAACATAACCTACTAAAAGTATGTTTTGTCTTCTCTAGGATTTCCTTGACATTAGTATAAATAAATATACTAATAGGGAAAGTGAATGACTTTCAGTAATTTATATAAACTAAGTATTCTTGCAGATGGCCGGATAACTTCTAGAATTATTTTAAATTCTTTTAATGAGATAGGCTATAGTTAGCTGTAATGTCAAAGTTCCAATTCACTTCACTAGTTAGCATTGCTGAGCTAGTGCCTGGAAATGCAGTAGTTTTAATTCTGTGGGTCAGGGGGAGTTGTTCTAAGATAGGATGCCCTGAAGTAATTATTAGGCTTTATTTTCCTTATGAAGTGAATTAATTGTGGTTAAGTTTACTTTCTATTGCCATAGTTTTCCTTTGATTAATGTCCAGCAGTTAATCTTTGTTTATATTGAAATATCATGGGAACCCAGTCATCTGCTCTTTAGAACTAGAGCATTTCAACCATAGATTTATTTTTCTTTTGAGATCTTTAGAAGGCTGCTTTAAAAAAAATCTGACGAGTTTGTATCATTTGGAGTTCTGAAATATGGGGAATACTCATTTAATCAGTCAGCACAGGCTTACACTGTAGCATTCTTTGGTGAAGTATACATAGTATAGAACTCAGCGGTTTTTGTTGAGTTCACAGACAGGTTGGAGGTATAAGACATGCTTTGTGAAGCATCCATGTCCTCTTCCCTCCTTTCTCAGTTTAGATTCAGTGGTTCGTCTTGTAGTTACTCCATTGCAAACACCCTTTAATTTCCCTGCCCTCGTATTTTCTGTTTTGTTCACTTGGCACAATTTAACACCTATTAAATCTAACTTGGCCACCAACTTGTTTGTTGTACCTGAGAGCTGAACATGGGTGGAGAAAAATGGAGATAACCTTGCTGACTGGTCTCATTTTAAGCATGTAATCTCAATTTGAAAGTACACTCAATACTGCCAACATTCCTACAATTCCCTAGTATGTCTTTAATACCAGTACTTCAGACCTTGTCCTCTTTCCTTAAATCTCCAATTTAAATCCCCCTTTTCCTTTCTTCCTTTACCTCATTCTTTTAGAACTTGTCTTTATTGAGAAAATGAAAGAGATCATGGGGCAGTTTTCTCTTCTTTCTATCACCCAATCCACTAGCCTACCTGTATCTACCTATTCTGCGATTTTTATTTTTCTTTTATTTTCCCATCACCATGTATCATATCCCCTCTACTTTTCTTATATTAAAATGGAGAAAGCATCTCTTCTTGGCAACATCTAATTTCTTTATTTTTTTAAAAATATGTTTTTATTGATTTTAGAGAGGAAGGGAGGTGGGGAGAGAAAGAGAAAGAGAAACATCAATTGGTTGCCTCCTGTACACGCTCTGACTGGGATCAAACCTGCAAACTTTTGGTGCACTGGACCACGGGACAAGGCTCACCCAACTGAACCTCACCTGCCAGGGCCAAAATCCAATTTCTGTACTTATGTCCTGGATTTCATTTCCTCTATTTTCTGAAAATATTGCTCTTACAATATTTTTGTTTTTCTCCTATGTCATTACTTTCTTCGTCTCTGCTGGGTCATTGACATTAGTACTACAACATGCTGTACTGTGTCCATTTTAAACTGTTCTTTTATGTCATGTGTCAGATCAGCTGCTGACCTGTGTCTTTGCTTCTCTGGGCAGCTAAAGTTTAAAGAGTTGGTGGTGGTCTCTATTTCCTCAACTTCTGTTGTTGCCTCAATACTTTTCTCCCCTAACATGACAAAGCCTTACATTTGAGTCCTATTGCCTCTTTCATCTTAATCCTCCCCTCCATCACCAGGCTCCCATTTCTGAAAAGGGTTTTTATTCTTGTTATTCCCACAGTCTGGAAAGCTCTTCCGAGATCTTCAAATGAGTATTTAGGTTTCAAAGAAGCCCACCTTGACACACTACGTAAAAATCACTCTCTTCAGTTAATACTCTTCCTTTTCCTTTTTGCATTTTCTTCATAAAACTTAACACTGTTTGAATTATCTCATTTATTTTTCTTGTCTGTCCCCTTTAGAATATAAGCTTTATAAAAAGAGCTCTTGTGTCTGTACCTGAAACTCGTTGACATGAATTGGATGAGCAGTAAATAATTTTTTATAATTTTTAAAAATTCTCACTTGAGGATTTTTTTAAAAATTGATTTTAGGGAGGGAGAGAGAGAGGGAAATGATGTGAGAGAGAAACATTGAGATCAGTTGCCTCCCATATCCACCCCATCCGACGCTCCAAACAACTGGGCCACACTGGCCAGGGTGGCAATAAATAATTTTTTCTATATGTTTTTATTAATTTTTTTAGAGAGGAAGGGAGAGGGACATAGAGGTAGAAACATCGATGAGAGAGAAACATGGATTGACTGCCTCCTATACATGCCCTTCACTGGGGATCGAGCCCACAACCTGTGCATGTGCCCTAACCAGAATCGAACTGGTTACCTCTTGGTGTATGGGATGACGCTAAACCACCTGAGTCACACCGGGCCTCCAGCCTATTTTTTACAGCCAAGTACTGAAGGATGACTTCAAAGCAGAGGGGCAGCACATTGGTAGTTTTCTTGCTCAGTCAGATCATGTTATTCTACTTACAGTTTCTCAGTAGCTCCCTGTTTTACCCAGAGTGAAACCGAAGCTGCACATAGGCCCTCTACTTTGACTTCATGTTAATACTGTGGTCTACCCTGCTGGCTCTGTGGTAGCCATTCTGGCCTCCCTGCTGTTTCTAGAACAGAACCTGGCATGCTCCTGACTTAGGGCCCTCACACTAGCTGGTTCGTCTTGGAAAGCTTTTTTCCCAGATGTTTGCATGTTGAGTTCCTCACTGTCTTCAATGCAGTCTTTGCTCAAATGTCAGCTTCTCATTGAAGCCCACTCTTTACCACCTTATTTAATGCTGAAAGTCCCAGCACTCCTGAACCCCGTCACACAGCTCTATTTTTTCCATAGTACTTTTCCTCTAACATGCTGTGTAATTTACTTATTATTTCGACAGAACGTCAGGCACTGTGAGTGGCACAGGTTTTTGCTTGTTTTGTGCACTTACCCCCAAATACTTGGTGCCTGGCGCATTGTAGATGCTCAGCAAGTACTTGAATATTATAGTGCTCTCATTAACGTGAAAGTCTAATTTAACAAAGCAGTTCTAATTTTGTTGTTCAACATATTTTTACTACTGTGTTGTACAGGTTCCCTTATATCTTGTAGACTGGTTACATTCTTTTCATTGACTAGGTTGATACGGTGTATTTTGGGGTTGCTTTTACTCTATGAAATGAAGCACTGTTTGTGCTTTATTGTTACTTTCTCAAGATCACTTTTCAGCTCCTTTCATTTTTCTTATCTGATAAATGTCTGCGAGAGATAATTATAGCTTTAACATTTTATTCTTTAGAATTAAATCTTGGTCCATGCAAAATTAACTTATTTTTTTACTTTTTTTTAGGCGCTGAATGTGGAGTAAATGCAGATGTTGAGAAACATCTTGAATTGGGGAAGAAATTACTTGCCGCTGGACAGCTAGCTGATGCTTTATCTCAATTTCATGCTGCAGTAGGTTTGTATCTTGAAAGTACAACACTCAGTGGCCAGCTTAGTTAATTTTAATGTATAGCTGTTCTTTTGAATGACACTTAAATTAAACATTATTTAATGCTTAAATACAACATTTAAAAATATTTGCAGGATTCTGAGTGAAATAGATTGGTAAAATAAATGCATCACACTTTTATGCATATGTATTTAGCATGAGAGAATTTGCCAGGTAGTAACTGAGATTTGCTACTATAAAGACCAAGAATAATTCAAGCCCAGCCGGCGTGGCTCAGTGGTTGAGCGTTGACCTAGGATTCAGGAGATGATGGTTCGATTCCTGGTCGGGGCACATGCCTGGGTTGGGGCTTGATCCCCGGTGGAGGACGTGCAGGAGGCAGCTGATCAATGACTCTCATCATTGATGCTTCTATCTCTCCCTTCTTTGCTCTGAAATCAATAATATATATATATACATATATATATATTTTTTAAAAAGAGTAATTCAGGATAATTTTGACACAACTTTTTTCAACATATTGCATAATTTTGTTTCCTCTTAGAATATTCCAATAAATACAGTTTAATTTTCTTGATTACTTGAGATCATCAGTATAGTAGTTACTTTTCTGGTGATTTGAACTGTCTTCAGTGCTGCAGCATGGTAATTAAAAAATAGTTACTGTCTTAGATAAGCATGTCTTAAAAAAAACCTCATTCTTCCCTACTGCCACAAGAGATTTGCAGAAATTTATGCTTTCTACCTATTTTATACTTTATTATCTGCATTCTTTAATCCCACATTTAGCAGAAACATTAAGGGTTATGGCGTATTGTTAAAGTAGCTTAAAATGACTGCCTATTTTTCATTAGCTTCATTGCAATTCAAGAATTCTTGAGCTGGCTCTTCCCCAAAATATGTGATAAAATATTGTCTTCACTGAAAGATATAAACGGGTAAAGCTAAAGTAAAGTAATTCATTTGTGAAATTTAGTAAAGGGGAAAAGTGAAACATTTGTTGCAGTAAGAATTTGAATAGCAGTGCCACTTTGTTCATAATTTTGCCAGTAGCAGTGATTCTCAAATGGTGCAAATGATGTAATTTCTGAGGAAGACATGTGGTTTGAGATAGTTATCATTTTAGTTTATGTAAAACACTGGTTGTTCATAACTAACTATAGAAAATAAAGTTTAGCCATAGCTGGTTTGGCTCAGTGGTTAATGCTTCAGCCTGCAGACTAAAGTGTCCCAGGTTTGGTTCCGTCTAGGGGCACATATCTCAGTTGCCGGCTTGATCCCTGCCCTGGTCTGGGCATGTGTGGGAGGCAACCAATTGATGTGTCTCTCTCACCTGGATGTTTCTCCCTCTCCCTCCCCCTCCCCCTCCCCCCCTCCCCCTCCCCCTCCCCCTCTACCTGAAAGCAATGGAAGAAAGAAAAAGAAAAGCTTAAGTTATATATGATGACCGTTATAGTAGATAGTGATGGAGTGATGTGGTGTTATGGCCTGTTGAATCTCTCAGGAGATGTATGTTTATCAGAAAAGAAGTGTAGATCCTCTTTCAGTTGTCTTCTTTACCAAACATCAAATTTAGTATGGCCATGTTGGCTGCTTCAGGTAACCCAGTGAGTTTGTGAAAGCCATTGGCTAACAGTGAATTCTTCTGGACTAACAAGTTATGCACTTATTGCTGCAGGTCATAGGATTGTGCTACTTCAAAATGTGTGCTGATCTTTTGTGGTAAAATATCATCCATGTTTTAATACATTGCTTTAAACTGACTCTCTAAAAAGTTTGTTAAATGTTTACTCATTCATAAAAATGCTTATACCTCCCAACTTTAAATGTTGTAATGTACTTTATTTCTTTAACTTCGTTGTGATTATAAATTGATGTTAAAGTTTTTAATAGAATTTGGCTAGCAGCATTGTATCAATGAATCATTTTTATTATAATGTTGCAGACATTATTTATAGTTGTGACACCCCTTCCATTTTTATTTTTGAAAAATTACTTGGTATGTTTTGAAAATTACTTGGGCATGTTATGTTTTAAGATTACATTCTACATAATACATAAAAGGTTTATGTATTAAAACTGCATAGCAACAGAAATAATTGTTTCTACCTTGTAGTACAGATCTATTAGTGATTTGGTTTGAAATTTTTTTGTATCTGGCAAAGAAATATTTTTTGGCATGCGTTTTAAGATTTATAACTGAGTGGGGAAAATTCTTGATCTGTTGGAGACATTTTGATTTAAGAAAGAGTGTTATCACTTTTCAAATAGTCTTCTGAAACAGTTGCATCCATTTCATTGTGATGAAGGAGTCAGACACAAGTTTTATTTAGAGATTTATCATTGGAGAAAATTGTAGTGCGGGTGTGAAGATAGCCCCACCTCTCATTCCCACAGCATAGTCTTATGTTCCTTGGGTCTGAAATTTATTCTGGGGTGTGAAATAATGTCTTTGATAGACCTTACAAAATGTCTTAAGTATATCTGGCATGAATGAATGTCTAAAGTGGATTAAATGATGGGCATGTCTGAAATGATAGGTTTCTCTGTTTGCTTGTGAGAAAACCAGTATCACACTAATGTAGTTTTGCTAAATAAAAAAACAAAGTCCATGTCATTGTCATTTAAGCATATGGTCCTTTCTTATGACATTTGAACCTCACTTGTGAAATGGGGATGGACATTACTATTCACATTTATACAGAAGGAAACAAAGGGTGCTCTAGAGACTTTCCAAAGGTCGCATTCTAGTTCAAAAGATAGTGAAGTTCTTAAGGACAGGCACTACCTTATTACTGTTATTATTTTAATATCTGATTGGTACCCAGTTAAATTTTTTAAAATATGTTTTTATTTTTTAGAGAGGAGAGGAAGAGAGAGGGAGGAGAGAGAGGGAGATAGAAACATCGATGAGAGAGAAATATCGATTGGCTGCCTCCTGCATGCCCCCTATTGGGGATCGAACCTGAAACCCGGGCGTGTGCCCTGACTGGGAATTGAACCAACAACCTCTTTTTTTTAAAATATATCTTTATTGATTTCAGAGAGAGGAAAGGAGAGGGAGAGGGAGAGAGAGAAACATCAATGATGAGAGAGTCATTGATCGAGCCTGCAACCCGGGCATGTGCCCTGGCCGGGAATCGAACCCTGATTGCCTGGATCCTAGGTTGACGCTCAAACACTGAGCCACGCCTGGCCGGGCAAACCAGCAACCTCTTGATGCATGGATGGATGCGAAACCACTGAGCAACACCAGTCTGGCCCAGTTAAAGTTTGAATGAGTGAAGGGGATAGAGTTGGGTTAGCTAGGAGCCAAAAGAAAAAAAAAATTGTACCTAGGCAGGGGTGATGTTCCTTCTGCTTCCTGCTACCACTGTTTACAACATCATTTGTAATGGACTTTCTGATGTACTTTCTTAATGAGGGCTAATTTTTTCATATTTGAAACGTTTGATAGTTTTAGGATTAAACCTTAAATTCATTTCTCATGTTCAAATTTCTAATAGACTAATGTAACAATTTGAATGACATGTTTTCAAGTGAAATAGAGTATTTCTGTATATGCAAGCTTGCAACTAATTCAATGAACTTTATTGTATATTGAGTGGATAATAGGAAAAGTGATTTTTTTCAAAGGTTATCAAATCTTGTATTATGGGAAATGAAGCATGAATTTCTTAAACCAATCCTTGTTCAGTTGCTATTTTATACCCAATGATATAGGAAGGGACACTAGTTCTAAGGACTGTTGGTATTTTAAGGTGAAGAGCCAGGGAAGGCTATTCTGTTTTGCTGTTCAAGTGACTGTATCACTAAGCAAATTGGTACTTGATCCATATATTGAGCCATTGCCATTTGATTCCTTATTTTAGTAAGTTCAGTGTTATAAATTCAAATGGGGTTCCATTTCATGTCTTAAAAATACTTAAAAACCAAATAGTAAAGTAAGTGAAAATGAATGCCCCAGAAATATTTTATATAGACATTTTAAATATGTATATAATCAAATACTTAATACAAAAGCTATGTCATACATAATCCTCTTTGGAGGTTTTTCTTCACAGACTGAAATCATCATTTTTTCCCAAATGGAATTCCAATGCAGTTTTTACTCAAGGTACCTTCTTGATAAAATGCCCAAAGCTAGCAATAAGCATTCTTTTTTTTCTAGAAAGATCTATATACAGAGTTCAAAATAAGCAACATCTGTTTTGAAAATGCCATTGCTAATTTCATGTGGGAGAATGATCTGAATATCCTAGTGAGGCATGTTTCTTTAAGAGCCATGTATGTCTGTGCTGACTTCTTTGAGTCCCTTGCTTGTTCTAAGGAGGTCTCAGTGTTGGCATTGACATGAGAGTGTCCTTGGTTGTAGTTATCAGGAATTTTTTTTTCCCCATTTCCTTTCATTTCAGTACTTGTGGGCCAGGTGCTAGCTGTGGAGACACAAAAACGAATTGACTCAAGGAATTTATTTTCTCTAGACTGAAGTGTGTATATAAATAGTTGATTTTGGGAGGTAGTGATAAGTGTTAGGTGCAGTAAGAAATATATGTAATAGAATGTTGGACATATATTTGATGATGGTGTGTGGTCTAAATGCGAGACCTTAAATCATGTTATTTCTAGTATTTCTTATTCTTTGCTTAGTGTAAATAAGTCATGGAGAACTTTTAAAAATTTTTATTAATGAATATGAAAGTGCTCCATGTTCATTGTGAAACATTTTGGAATATATGGACAGTATAAAGACAATGCATCTGCCCAGATAGTGAATTTCCTTTTACTTTCAGAGGCAGTCACTTAAGTTTCAGTAATTCTTAGGTATCAAACCATTCTTATGGCCAGTTATGCTGACCAAACCAATATATTTTTAATTTATTGCACAATCTAAATTAAATATGGTCTAAAAATATTCTGTATTAAGTATGCTCTATATATAGTTACTTTGTTTCTTATTCTTTCTTCAAGTTAATTACAATAGTTTGTAGGAAACGCCCTATACAAAGGCAACTGACTTTGCTCTTCTTTCCTTTCCTTCCAAGGGAAATTGATTAGGAAAGAAATTTCAATAATGTTTAGCTGTCATCATGTGTGGGGGTTTTTGTTTCAGATTTAAGAAAAAATAAACTTTTTTAAATGTTAAAATGCCCAATTCTATTTTTTTTTAAATATTACTATAATAAAATCCTCAGTACAATAAAATATATATAACAAGATTTACCATTTTAACTATTTTAAACGTATAGTTCAGTGGCATTAACTGCATTCACACTGTTGAGCAGCTATCACCACCACCCGTGTCCAGAACTTTTTCATCTCAAACTGACACTCTGTACCCATTAAATAGTTGTTTTTCATTTCTGATCCTATTCCCTTCCCATTCCCTGGCAACCACCATTCTAATTTCTGTTTCTATAAAATGGACTACTCTAGGTACCTCATAGAAGTGGAATCATACAATATTTTCCTTTTGTGTCCAGCTTATTTCACTTAGGATAATGTCTTTAAGGTTCATCTGTGTTGTAATATGTATCAGAATTTCATTCCTTTTTAAAAGACTAAATAATAATATTCCATTGTCTGTACAAATGCCACATTTGTTTTCCATTTTTGGGCTATTGTGAATAATGCTTCTGTGAACATGGGTATACAAATGTCTGTTTAAACTTTGCTTTCAGTTCTTTTGGTTATATACCCAGAAATGGAATTGGTGGTTCATATGGTAATTTTATGTATAATTTTTGAGGAACTCCCCTAGAGCAGCTGCATCATTTTACAGCCCCTCCAATAGTGCACAAGGGCTCCAGTTTCTCTACATCTTCACCAGTACTTCTTTCCTAATGGGTGTGAAGTGGTATTTCATTGTGGTTTTGATTTGCATTTCCCTGATGATTAGTGATGTTAAACATCTTTTCATGTGCTTATTGACCGTTTGTACCTTCTTGCACATTTGGTTTTCTCTCCTCCTGCCTCACCTTCCCCCAGCAGCACTTCAGGTAGTTTTCAATGACATTTACAACTGCTCGAAACCTTGATTTTGAATAATTATACACTATTCTGCTACATAGATTTCCATATTGTAATGTTTTTCAAATGATAGGACTTTCAGGGGTAGAAATTTTAGTGAGTTTGGGTGGTAAATTTTATAATGATGGACATCTGTGCATATAGGGTTTTTTTTGTTTTTTTTTTTAAGATAAATGGCCAGATTTGGTCAAGATCACTTTTAACATTCTTGATATATATATTTCAAAGTTGCTTTTTGGAAGGATTGGCATGAGATTTGCTTCTAATTGAATTCACTCTTTCCCCACTTTGTAGGTGCTGAGCAGAGTGCAATTAGCTAAAAAACCTAACTCATCCATCTGCTTTCCTTTGTTCAAATATTTTTTTTGTATTGTTAATACTCACATGAGGATATTTTTTTCCATTGCTTTTGAGCGAGAGTAGAAGAGAGGGAAACATTGATGTGAGAGAGACATCAATTGGTTGCCTCCCGCACATACCCTGACCAGGGCTGGGAATCGAACCTGTGACCCTTTGGTTTGAGGGCTGATGCTCTAACCACTGAACACACTGGCCAGGCCTGGTCAAATCTTGATCTTCTCTAGTCTTGCTCTTTAGTCTCACTCATTCTTTGTCTAAGGTTTGTACCTTTATTTCTTCACTGCCATTTTAGTTGTAGTTTGTGAGGGAATAGAGATTGCATATTCAATATATCAACTTAATTGGAAGTCTGTAATTTTTAAAAATATATCTTTATTGACTTCAGAGAGAGGAAAACATCAATGATGAGAGGGTCATCGATCGGCCGCCTCCTGCACGCCCCTATTGGGGATTGAACCCGCAACCTGGGCATGTGCATTGGCTGGGAATAGAACTGGGATCTCCTGGATCATAGGTTGATGCTCAACCGCTGAGCCATGTCTGCTGGGCAAGATAGTTTTTAAAAATCTTGTAAATAAGTGCATAGTCCACATTTTCAGTCAGTATTTCACTTAAGAAAATTTCAGTAAAGACAAAGTTATGAGTTGAATATAGTTAGTATTTCAGACCAGAGGTTGCCAAACTTTTTCTCTAAAGGGCCAGATAATAAATATTTTAGACTTTGTTGCATATTTTTCTATTTTTCTGACAAGTCTTTAAAAATGTACAAAATATTCTTAACTTGAAGTTTGTGAATTGGATTTGGCTGAGAGGCTACAGTTTTCTGACCTCTGTTCAGGATTTATTTGCAGTGATCTTGCTAGGCAACACGACTCATGATTGATGAAGACATTGTTTTCTTAATTAGTCTTAATAGAATTACAGGCTCTAATATTGTTCAGGTGACTTGGTTTTTAAAATAAATTATTGAGAGCTAACATTTATTATTTTAATTTTCAGATGGTGACCCAGATAACTATGTTGCATACTATCGGAGAGCTACTGCCTTTTTAGCTATGGGCAAATCAAAAGCAGCACTTCCTGATTTAACTAAAGTGATTGAATTGAAGATGGATTTCACTGCAGTAAGTGCATCCAAACTTTCTTTAAGGTTTAATTTACGGGAACTTGGAAGAGGTAATTTGTTTCTTAAGGTGAGGACTGGCGTGCTGGGCATAGCTGGAGAATATAGAAAGCCACTATGATAAAGTGGACTAGGCAACAAGAAACCTCCAAAGTCCCTGCCATCAAAGGTCTGTGTGAAAGAGGAACAGTGGGTACATTAGATAATTTTTAGAAGCTTGGCAGTGATGTTCACTTTGTCATTTAGAAAGACTTCTGTGTGGATGACAGAGTGTAGGGCAAGATGTGAGGCAGAGAAATGAGTTGATTAAGAGGCTGTTTAATTAAGAGGCTGTCCGGTGCCTAATGATAGTTTCAATTAGTAGCAGGAACAATAAAGAAAAGGGGATAACTCAAATAAGCAGTGGTTTGTGGTGAGGATACAATGCTGAATTAGAATTCTCTAGAACCAACACACAGGCTTCAAAAGTGGAAGAATTTACAGCCTAATGGAATATTTTGACAATTGGCAGGTTAGTATAATGGCTTAAAATAATAGGACCAGTTAGATGGTTTCAAAATTAACTTGATAACTCATTTATTGTTTATATCCTGCCATATTCCAAAAATAATTTGATATAATTAGATATGGATGAATGTTTGGTTTGAAATATTACTCTTATTTTAAGATGGAATTCCCAAATATCTAATTTTCTTTATTACTTTACCTAGCTAAGCACCACCTTTCACAAAGGTTAAGTAGCTCATTATCCTGGTATTATACTAGCTATTAACCGGTTGAAGTAGCTTTAATATTGCTTTTTATGTGTATTAATGCATTTAACAGAAGATTAGGTAGGGAAATTTTATGTATGATAAAAGTAACATAAGTTTTAGTGGAATATGTATATGATTTCTCTTGTAAAAATTTATTTTAACTTTTCAGTTACAGTTGACATACAGTATTAGTTCAGGTGTATAAAATAGTGATTAGACATTCATATACCCTATAAAGGGTTCACCCCAATAAGGCTAGTACCCATCTGATACCATACACAGTTATTACAATATTATTGACTCTATTCCCTACAGAATACTTTACATCCCCATGATTTTTATAACTGGCAATTTGTATTTCTTAATCCCTTTCACCTTTTAACCCTTCCCCCAACCACCCTCTCATCTGGCAACCATGAATTTATTCTCTGTATCTGTGAGGGTTTTTTTTTGGTTTATTTTGTTTTTTAGATTCCACATATAAGTGAAACCAAGTGGTATTTTTCTTTTTCTCACTTTTTTCGCTTAGCATAATACTATATAGGTCCATTCATGTCACAGATGGCAACATTTCATTCTTTTTTATGGCTGAATAATACTCCGATGTATATATAAATAAGTACCAAATCTTCTTTGTCTATTCATCCGTTGATGGACACTTAAGCTGATTACATATCTTGGCTATTGTAAATAATGCTGCAGTGAACATAGCGGTGCTTATATCTTTTCAAAATAGTGTTTCAGATTCCTTCAGCTAAATACCAGAAATGGAATTGCTGGGTTATATGGTAGTTATATTTATACTGTTTTCCATACTGGCTGTACCAATTTACCATCCCACCAACAGTGCAACAGAGTTCCCTTTTCTCCACATCCTCACTAACACATATTTGTTGATTTATGGATGACAGACATTCTGACAAGTCTGTGAGGTGATCTCATTGTGATTTTAATTTGTGTTTCCCTGATGATTAGTGATGTTGAGCCTCTTTTCATATGTCTGTTGGCCATCTGTATATTCTCATTGGAGAAATGTTTATTCAAAGCCTCTGCCCATTTTTAAAAATCAGATTATTTGTTATTTTGGTGTTAAGTTGTTTGAGTTCCTTACATATTTTGGATATTAACCTCTTAGCAGATGTATCATTGGTGAATATCTCTCCCATTCAGTAGGTTGTTTTATATTTTAATGATTGTTTCTTTTGCTGTGCAAAAACTTCTTAGTTTGATGTAGTGCCATTTGTTTATTTTTTCTTTTGTTTCCCTGTCTTGAGGAGACATATCCAAAAAAATATTGCTAAGAGCCAGGTCAAAGAGTTTATTGCCTATGTTTTCTTTTAGGAGTTTTATGGTTTCAGGTCTTATATTTAAGTCTTAAATCCATCTTTATTTTATTTTTGTATATGGTGTAGCAAAGTGGTCTAGTTTCTTTTTTTTTTTTCCTTTGCATGTATCTGTCCAGTTTTCCCAACACCATTAATGATGAAACTGTCTTTATCCCATTGTATATTCTTGCCTCCATTGTTATAGATTAGTTGAGCATATAGGTGTGGGTTTATTTCTGGTCTCTCTATTCTGTTCCATTGATCTATGAATGTGTTTTTGTGCCAGTACCATGCTGTTCTGATTACTATAGCCTTGTAGTTTGATATCAGGTGGCATGATACCTCCAACTTTGTTGTTCTTCCTTCAGATGGCTTTGGATATTTGGGGACTTGTTTGGTTCCATATAAATTTTCGGGTTATTTGTTATAGCTCTGTGGAAAATGCCATTGGTATTTTAATAGGGTTTGCATTAAATCTATAGATTGCCTTGGACACTGTGGACATTTTAACAATGTTAATTCTTCCTGTCCAAGAGCATGGTGTATCCTTCCATTTATTTGTGTCTTCTTCAGTGTCTTACAGTTTTCCAAGTAGAGTTCTTTTACTTCCTTGCTTAAATTTCTTCCTAGGTATTTTATTTTTTTGATGCAATTGTAAATAGTATTGTTTTCCTGATTCTCTTTCTGATAATCATTATTCCTGTATAAAAATTGAATTGATTTCTGAATATTAATTGTGTATCCTGCTTACTGAATTCACTTATTAGTTCTAATAGTTTTTTGGTGGAATCTTTAGTGTTCTTTATATAGCATGTCATCTGCAAATAATGACAGCTGTACTTCTTTTCCATTTTGGATGCCTTTTATTTCTTTTTCTTGTCTGATTGCTATGCTTAGGACTTCCAATAATATGTTGAATTAAGGTGGTGAAAGTAGACATCCTTGCCTTGTTCCTGATCTTAAAGAAAAAGCTTACAGCTTTTAACCATTGATTATAGTGTTAGCTGTGGGTTTGTCATATATAGCCTTTATTTTATTTTTTCTTAATTTATCTTTATTGTTGAATGACTTACAGATATTCCCTTTTTCCCCCATTGACCCCTTCTAACCCGCACCCCCTCTTCTTCCCCCGCCCCTGGCCTTCACCACACTATATTGTCTGTGTCCATGGGCTATTCATTTATGCATATAAAGTTTTTGGTTAATCTCTTCCCCAGTCCACCCACCCCTGCCTTCCCCCTGAGATTCATCAGTCTGTTCTGTCTTCTATGTCACTGGATCTATTTTGTTCATCAGTTTACTTTGTTCTTTAGATTTCACATATAAGTGAGTTCATGTGATGTTTGTCCTTCTCTACCTGGCTTATTTCACTTGGCATAATTTTCTCCGGGTCCAACATCTACACTGTCCCAAAGGGTACGAGATCCTTCTTTACAGCTCCATAGTATTCCATGGTGTAAATGTAAGTTGCAAAACCAAAAACATCCTGGAAGCAAACATAGGCAGTAAAGTCACAGACATCTCTCGTAGTGGAATTTTCACTGATACGTCTCCTACGGCAACAGAAACAAAGGAAAAAATGAACAAATGGGACTACATCAAACTAAAAAGCTTCTGCACGGCAGAGGAAATCATCCTCAAAATACAAAGGAACCCCATAGTATGGGAGAATGTATTTGCCAAGGATACGTCTGATAAGGGGCTAATTTCCAAAATATACAAGGAACTCATATAGCTCAACAGGAGGAAGACAAATAATTCAATTAAAAAATGGGCTAAGGACCTGAATTGACAGTTCTCCAAAGAGGACATACAGATGGCCAGGAGACATGAAAAAATGCTCAACGTTGCTAATCATCAGAGAGATGCAAATTAAAACCACCATGTGGTATCACTTCACACCTGTCAGAATGGCTGCCATCAACAAATCAACAGATGACAGGTGCTGGCGAGGATGTGGAGAAAGGGGAACCCTGGTACACTGCTGGTGGGAATGCAGACTGGTGCAGCCACTGTGGAAAACAGTATGGAAGTTCCTCCAAAAATTAAAAATTGACCTGCCATTTGACCCAGTGAATCTACTTCTGGGAATATATCCTAAGAAACCCAGAACACTTATCAGAAAGAACTTATGCACCCCTATGTTTATAGCAGCGCAATTTATAATAGTTAAGACCTGGAAACATCCCAGATGCCCATCAGTAGATGAGTGGATAAAAAAGCAGTGGGACATTTACACCATGGAATATATGGCCTTTATTACGTTGAGCTATGTTCCTTCTATTCACACGGTGCTGAGAGTTTTTTTATCATAAAGTGATACTGGATTTTGTCAAATGCTTTGGCTGTGTCCCATTGACTTTTCGGTTTTATTTTCATTTGTCTCTAGGTATTTTGATTTCCTTCTTGATCTTGTTGTTAACCCATTTATTGTTTAGTAGCATGTTATTTAGTGTCCACATGCTTGTGTTTTTTAGTTTTCTTCTTGTGACTGATTGCTAGTTTCATGCCATTGTGATAGAAGAAAATGCTTGATATAATTTCAATCTTGTTCAATTTATTGAGACTTTTTGTGTTTCCTGATACGTGTATCCTGGAAAATGTTCCACATACACTTGAAAAGAATGTATATTCTGCATTTGGGTGAAATGTTCTAAAATATCAACTAAGTCCCTCCAATCTGATGTGTCATTCAAGGCCGGTTTCCTTGTTGATTTCAATGGGGTGTTAAAGCCCCCTACTGTACTATTGTATTACTACTGATCTTTCCTTTTATGTTTGTCATTTTTGCTTTATATATTTGGTTCTTCTATGTTGGTGTGTAGATATTTTTGAGAGTTACATATTCTTGTTGGATTGATCCCTTTATCATTATGAAATACCCTTCTTGGTCTTTTGTTACTGACTTTTTCTTAAAGTCTATTTTGTTTGATATAAATTTGCTACTCCAGCCTTTTTTTCATTTTCACTTGCATGAAGTATGTTTTTCCAACCCTTTACTTTCAGTCAGTGTGTGTCTCTTGATCTGAAGTGGGTCTCTTGTAGGCATTATATGTACAGCCTTATTTTTTTATCCTTTCAGCCACCCTGTGTTACTTGATTGGAGCATGTAATCCATTTTTTTTTAAAAAATATATCTTTATTGACTTCAGAGAGAGGAAAGGAGAGGGAGAGAGAGAGAGATAAACATCAGTGATGAGAGAGTCATTGATTGGCTGCAGCCCACAACCTGGGCATGTGCCCTGACTGGGAATCGAACCCCAATTGCCTGGATCTTAGGTCGACGCTCAACCGCTGAGCCACGCCCAGCCGGGCATGTAGTCCATTTTTTTTTTTTTTAAAGCAGTTATTGATAGGTTTGTAGTGATTGCCATTTTATTAATTGTTTTCTGATTGTTTTTGTAGTTCTGTGTTCGTATTCTCTTGGCTATTCCCTTGTATGTCGATGACTTTCTATGTTATGTCTGGGTTCCTTTCTCTTTATTTCTTCTATATTTCTTATAGATTATTGGTTTATGGTTACCATGTGCTTTATATATACCAAGTTATGTTTAAAGCAGTCTATTTTAAGTTGATGGTCACTTAGGTTTGCAATTATTTTAAAATCAGTACAGTTTTTACTTATCCAGTCCACATTTATGTTTTCTGTGTTTTTTACTTATTTTGTGTGTGTTTATGTATATTCCTAAATTTATTGTTGTAATTACACATGATCTTCTTTTAACCTTGGTACTAGCTTTATAATTTGTTGATTCACTGCTTTTACTAAGTATTTGCCTTTGTCAGCGAGATTTTTTCCTTTCCTGTATTATTCACAGTTTGATCTCTTCTACTTAAAAAAGTATCTTTTACATTTTTTGTATACTGGTTTGGTAGTGATGAACTCCTTTAGCTTTTTCTTGCCTGGGAAACTCTCTCCTTTGATTTTAAATGATAAACGTCGCTGGGTAGAGTAATCTTGGTTGTAGGTCCCTGCTTTTCCTCACTGAATATTTCATGTAAATCCCTTCTCACCAGCAAAGTTTCTTTTCACAAATTTGCTGCTAGCCTGATGGGAGTTCCCTTGTACTTAACTATATGCTTTTCTCTTGCTACTTTTGAGATTCTTTGTCTTTAACTTTTAGCATTTTAATTATGAGGTGTCTTTTTGTGGCCTTTTTGGGTTCATCTTATTTGGGACTCTCTGTGCTTCCCGGACTTGTATGTTGATTTCGTTTGATGGGTTAGGGAAGTTTTCAGTCATTATTTCTTCAAGTAGGTTTTTAATCCATTTCTCTCTTCTTCTGGACCCCTATGATATGAATGGTGGTATGCTTGATGTTGCCCTAGAGGTTCCTTAAATTATCTTCATTTTTAAAAACCTTTTTCTTTTTGCTGTTCCAGTTGGGGTTTTTTACTACTTTCTCTTTCAGATTTCTGATTTGATTCCCTGCTTCATTTAATCTGTTGTTGATTCCCTCTAGTATATTCTTCACTTTAGTTATTATATTCTTTAATTCTGATAGGTTCTTTCTAATGTTTTCTATATCCTTTTTTTAAAATGTTCTCTGTCTCTTTGTTCAACTTCTCACCAAGTTCATCTGTTCTTCTCCCACTTGTTGAGCATCCTTAAAACCAGTATTTCTGACTCTCTATCTGGTAGAGTGCACCATTTAATTTAGTTCTTTTTCTGGAGTTTTGTCCTGTTCTTTCATTTGGTACATGTTTTTTTGTTTCCTCACTTTGCTTGTTTCTGTGTGTTAGGGAAATCTGCTCTGTGTCCTGGTCTTGACAGAGTGGCCTTATGTAAAAGGTGTCCTATGGATCCCAGTGGCACAGTCTCCCTGGTCACCTGAGCCAGGCTCTCCAGGGGTGTCCCCACTGTGAGTTATATGTACCTTCCTGTTGTAGTTGGGCCTTGATTGCTGCTGGCATGTCAGTGGGTGCAGTTGACCTTCAGGCTTATTTACTCTGAGGGCTGGCCACAACTACAGCAGACAAGCTGTTGTGCAGGGACTGACCCCATGTAGTGGGAGTCATTTTAGTGGGACTCTGGTGCTAGCCAGGGCCACCCTTTAGACGTGTCAGTTGTGGAGTTGATTGCCTAGGGCTGTGGTGCGGTCTGAGGCTGGCCTACAGTTTTTGCAAAAGCATCTAACACAAAGCCTATTGTATAATAGAGTGTTAAATATCTCATGTATTTCATTGAATAATGAAAGTGATAAACAGAATGGGTATATGGGTACTCACCATTAACATACATAGTTGAAAGTACACTGGCACACAGATGGGCATTTTGTGGACATGATGGGGTGCAAAACACAAAACACAGTATCCAAAAAACACTGACAACAGTATACTGTTGAGTACCAGTGGTTCACCGTTTTGATTGTTGGCTGGCTGGGAGCTGTGACTCCCTGCTGCTCCTCAGCATCACGAGGGAGTATTGCACCACATTGTTGCTAGCCTGGGAAAAGATCAAAATTCAAAATGCAGTTTCTAGTAACGTGTATCACTTTTGCACCGTTGTAATGTCGAAAAATTGTTAGTCAGACCATCATAAGTTGGGCACCTTCCATATATTCCCAAGGGTAAGCAAGCATCATCACTGTATAGTTCCAGAACATTTTTATCACCTCAAAAGGAAACCCTGTAATCATTAATAGTCATTCCCATATCTTCCCTAGCCCCTGGCAACCACTTATTTTTCTGTCTCTATGGAATTTGGATATTTTGCATAAATGAAATCATACAATTATATAGCCTTTTGTGTCTGACTTCTTTCACTTAGCATAATGTTTTCAAGGTTCATGTACTCTATTCCTTTTCATGGCTGAATAATAATTCTGTTGTATGGGTATATCACATTTGCTTATTGATTTATTAGTTGATGGGAATTTGGGTTGTTTCCACTTTTTGACTATTGCTGTGAACATTCATGTACAAGATTTTGTGTAGACATGTTTTCAACATTTTGGATATAGCAGAAAGTATTTTTAAGGAAGCATACTTAATCAAAAATTACACATATTTGTGGGTTCCAGGGAATATTCTTAAGAGTGCCAAATCAAATGGGCATTGGAAAATAACTATTTCATTAATACTTCATTAGCTTAGTTAGTTTTATTCTTTGTGTTTAAAGCAAATTTAGAAATGCATAGTACTCAGAACACCTTTTTTTTTTTTTTTTTTTTTTACTAGGCAAGATTACAGAGAGGTCACTTATTACTCAAACAAGGAAAACTTGATGAAGCAGAAGATGATTTTAAAAAAGTGGTAAGTTAAGTTCAATTTGTATTTGGCTCTATGAACATGTTATATTGAGTGAATATGTTAGATTTATATTTTATAGGAAGATATTTAATAATAACTTTATAGCTAAAATGAAAAATCATTTGATTTGTGTATATAAGAATCACAGTTCCTGAATTAATATTTAGGGCTGACATCAAAGAATCACTTTAATAGATGGTAGGTAAAGTCTGAGGAACAAATAGATAATCCTAACTCAGTTATGTCCTGAGTTAGTTTACATGCTCTGTTTTGTCTTCTATTAGAATCTAGAGACATCAGCTGAGCTATTCCAGAAGTCCTCTAAAGTGACTTGGGAATCCCTTTATTTGATTTGAAAGGAGTAATGAAACCGATTCTTAAAAGGGAATTTTACATTTCCCATATGGCTACTTTACAAAGCGTAAAGTGTTGTTGAGGATTTCCATCAAGATGGCAGAGTAAAGTCCAAAGTCTCTATGACAAACTGACGTTTTATTTGCTAATGTTCGCAACCTTTCACAACTAGCCTTGTATTATTATACTGAAAGATCCTATACCGACAGGGCAGAGATGAAAATTTATGAAACTGGGGGAACAGATCAGAGAGCTCTGTATTCCCACTTCATTTGTTCATTTAACAAACCTTTATTTTACTAGACAGTATATCTATAGTGTTAAATAAAATATCTGAGTTCTGTTCAAGAAAAGTGTAAAGTGTTTTGGATTGTTGGGGGGATGTACAGATAATATGTAATTGAAGGGGGTATGTCTTGAAAAAGGAGTTAGAGAGAGATAGCCAGCCCAATGTCTTTATGCCCTCATTGGGCTTGTTTTAAGACCTGCATTTTTTTTCTCCATTGGTTTGTTTCTGGAATGGTTTAGAAAGGGCATATATGTAGAGTCCATTATTCATTATTTGCCTTTTTTGGTTTATCAAAATGCTTAGTTACTATGATGATAACCACTATGACAAGAAGACTACAATTTCTAACATTTTCATAACCATACCGCATACTCGGTCGTAAGCAGAAAAATCCAAAAAGCATTATAATTTTTTTGAACCAGAACCCTGTCTCATGGTCTCGATAACATTGGATGTAATTTTCTGTTTATCTAATCTTCCTTACTACTTGAGGGCAGGCTGAAGGACAGGTGGTGGAGATGCGAAGGTGCTGGGAGCATACATTTCCAGTCCTTTGTACATAGCAAGTGTTGTATAAAAATCTGCTGAATTGATAAATAAATGATGAAACATAAGAATGTGTTTTCTTTTTAACAAATACTTAAATATATTACTTAGAATTTTTCCCCCAATCACCGCATTAGGGGCGCCTTTTAGAAATAACACAATTTAGAATGAAGCTTTAGCATAAATTTATCCTTAGTGGGCTTTGGAAAAGAGAGTTTTTGGAACTTTGGGTATGTGTTGAGTTAATTAATGCCTTTTCTGTTATCAATATTAAAACCTCTCAGAAACAAGATGGGGTACTTTCAGGTGACTTTTCACTGTTAGATTGTTCTCTGACAGTCATGCTCCTGCTAGTGTGTTCTTAACACTACCCTTGTTGTTATTGTTACGGGATTCTTCCATGAGAATATGCATCTGTACTGAATATTTAATTTTTAATTGAAATTTTCATTGAGGTAATTGTACATTCCCATGAAATTATAATTAACACAGAGGCTTTTTGTACCTTTTACCCAATACCCAGTTTTCCCCAATGAAAACATCTTATAAAGCTGTAGTACAGTACTACAACCAAGATATTGACATTGATACAATCTACCAGTCCACTTAGATTCTGCCAGTTTTACTAGTATTCATTTCTCTGTATCCTATAGTTTTTCTATACCACCACAGTCAAAAGTACTGAACAGCTTATTGCCACAAGGACATCCTTCCTATTGACCTTTTATAACCACACCCATTTCTTTTCCATAATCCTTCAGCCCCTCATCCATAACTCCTAGCAACCACTAATTTGTTATTCATTTCTTAAATTTTGATATTTCAGAAATACTGTATACATGGACTCAAATGTATGTAACCTTTTAGAAATGACTTTTTTCCCCTCAGCATTATTTCCTGGAAAGTCATCCAGATTGTTGCATATATCACTTAGATTGTTCCTTTTAATTGCTCAGTATTCCATGGTATGTGTAGGACACATTTTATTTATCCATTCATTAACGGAGACATTTGTGTTGTTTCTACTTTTTGGCTATTATGAATAAAACTACTATGAACATATTCATATAGGTAGTAGTATAAACATAAAATTTCATTTTGCTGGGATAAATAAATGCCCAGGAGTGCAATTTCTGGGCTGTAGTTGCATGTTTAGTTTTATAAGAAACCACCAACTTGCTTTCCAAAGTGACTGAGCCATTTTACGTTCCTCTGCATCCTTGCCAGTATTTAGCATTGCCACAATTTTTTTTTTTTTTACCCATTCTGAGAGGTGTGTAGTGATAGTACATTGTTTTAATTCACATTTCCCCAATGGCTAATGATCTTCTCATGTGCTTATTTGCTATCTGTAAATCCTTTTTGGTGTAATGTCTGTTCACCTCTTTTGCCTATGTTTGAATTAGATTGTTTGCTTTTTCACTATGGTGTTTTGGGAGTTCTTTATATTAGATACTTTTATCACATATGTGATTTGCAAATATTTTCTACCAGTCTGTTTTGTCAACTTTTCAGAGGGTCTTTCAGAGAGCAAAGGTTTTTTTAAATTTTGATGAAGTCCAATTTATGTTTCCTTTTTTCCTGTGAGTTTTGGTATCATGCCTAAGAACTATTTACCAAACCTTAGGTTTCAAAGATTTTTCTCTTGTGTTATCTTCTATATACTTTATGGTTTTATGTGTTACATTTAGTCTAGAATCTATTTTGAGTTCATTTTTGTGTAACGTGTGAGGTTTAGGTTGAGGTTCATTTCTTTTGCCTCTGTATGTCTTATTGTTCCAGCACCACATTTTGAAGAGGCTTTTCCTCTTTTATTGAATTGCTTTCGCACCTTTAAAAATAATCTGTTAGTTGTACTTGTGTGGGTATCTTTCTGCATTCTCTGTTCTGTTCCATTGATCTATGTTTCTGCCATTCCTACATTCTCTTAATTATCATAGCTCAATGTTAATAACAGGTAGAGTGATTCTTCCCCACTTTATTTTTCTCTGTTAAGATTGTTATAGCTATTCTCCAGCCTGTTCCTTTCCATGTAAGTTTAGAATAAACTTGTCTGTGTACTAAAAGCTCTGCTGATATTTTGATAGGAATTGAAACAAACCTCTTATAGGTAAATTTAGGGGAGAATTGATATATTGAATTTTCCAATCCATGAACACAGTTGGCCTCCCATTTATTTAGGTCTTTGATTTCTTTTATCATCATTTTGTAACTTACAGCACATAGATCCACTTGTTAACTGTTTACCTAATTTTGTTTTTTCTCCTGGAGTGATTTTAAATGGTACTGTGTTTTTAATTTCAGGTTTCATATTGAAAAATCTTTTTATGATCATTTCATCAGGAAAGTACTCAGCTTGTATTTAATTCTATGAGAAAAATCTTAATGGGCATTACAAATGGGAGGGAGTTAAATCTTAACACTGAAGAAGCCATTTAAAAATTTATGTAACAGTTTTGTTGTATATAAGAATAATTATGATTAGATTGGATTTGGTTTAGAGAAAAATACAAGTACAGAATTCACATATTTTAGAGTATTTAAAATTAAAAAAAAAAATTCTTACTCTAGGATGTTTTTCATTGATTTGAGAGAGAGAGAGAGAAAGAGGTGAGAGAGAAACACTGATTAGTTACCTCCCTTATGAGCTCTGGCTGGGGATTGAACCCGCAACCTAGGTATGTGCCCCAACCAGGAATCTAACCTGCCACCACCTTTCTGTTTACAGGATGATGCTCCAACCAACTGAGCCACACTGGCCAGGGCTTATGTTAAGTTTTACTTAAAGTACATCTAGGTTGTCTGGAATGTGTGGATTTAAAATTCAGATTAATAATTAGAAAATCTCACATTCATATCCTTTGTCCAGGTAGTAAGTACAGTGTCCCAAGAGTGTGGGTGGCAGAGGAGGAAATAGGACCATAAAATGGGAATATTGAGAAGAACTTACCAGTTAACATATATAGAATTGATTAAATTTTAAGTATTTAGAACCTAGATCCTACTGTACAAATAATAAAAGAATGTTATCAGGTGAAAACACAGAGATACAAGGCCAAAGCCAGTATATCCAATATTCAGTCTTTTTAAGTGAAGAGGTGAACATTCGAGCTATTTCGAGGGACCACTATCTGTTAAGTTTAGAAAAATAAATATTATAGAGCCTAATGTTTGTGGGACTTAAAGGAAATGTTTCCAGTCATATAATACTGTTAACATTGTAGATATAAACAGAACTTTTGTGGGGGGGAAAATCTGTATTATGAAAAAAACCCATTTTGCCCAAAGATACTTATTGGATCTCAATTTGTTTTGGAAACTATTAGAGAATATTGTGTCAATATGAAAGAATAATATTTATTAACAAGAATTATTTATGTATGGTGTTGCTTTATAGACCTAGATGTAGAAAAAGTTAAAAGGCAAAATAAAAATTTTGTACAAATGTTATTTATCACTACAGAAAACTTTTATGTCTGCTAGATTGGTATTAGTGGCAATTAAAACTTATAGCTCTTTTTCTTTTTGTAAAATTGAATACAACAAATTTTGAAGGAAAAAAGTTTTGGAACAAGAGGTAAGAACCATGAGTTTTAGATCTTTGTAATTCAGTCATGGTTTACATAGCATTCAGGATCTATGGGGCATATTGCTAAGTGATTTGCATGGATTATTTTACTTAATCATTGTTCTACCTCTGGGTGTGGTATATAGGTATAGTAGTCCCCTCTTGTCTGCAGTTTTGCTCTCCTGTGGTGAACTATGGTCCAAAAATTGTGTGAATCATCCCTCTGTGCAGTATATCCACACTGTATATGTTCCGAGCCCATTAGTCACTTAGTAGCTATCTTGGTTATTAGGTCAACTGTTGAGGTAGTGCAGTGCTCGTATTCAAGTCACCCTTACTTTACCAGATTGTTCCTAGAGCCCAAGAGTAGTGATGCTGGCAATTAGGATATGCCAAAGAGAAGCAGTAAACTTTATTATAGGTATATATGTATAGGAAAAAACATAATGTACTTCAGTGGTTTTAGGTATCCACTGGGGGTCTTGGAATGTATCCCCCTCAGATGAGGAAGAGACTACTGTAGTCTCATTTTACAACAGAGGAAATTGAGGTTTAGACAGGTTTAGTAACTTGCCCAAGGTTACACCACGAGTAAGCCTAAAGTAGGTTTTAAGATTCCAGAACCTGCACTCTTAAGTACTGTACTGTTTTGCCTCTACTGTAATTAGTAACTGTTCGTATGCATCCTATGAAGGCTATTCCTACAGAATATGGGCACAGGACTCAAACGTGTATGTGTTTTACATAGTGCAGAACATTTGCTGCTATTTGTGTAAAGAAGTGACAAAACATGTATTTGGTTGTATATCGACAGAAGCCTCTGGGAAGGCATGCAAAAACTTATATTGGTTACCTCTTGAAAAGAAAGTATAAAGTGGCTTTGAGAAAATCGTACCTTCTGGGAACCTCATTTTTCTCCTTGTGAAGCATAGAAATTGAATAGATGACATGATTCTATCTATTGTTTGGAATCATAAAATGGATTATTTCTGGGTGTGGCTTGAACATTTTAATGTTATGACTATATTTTATCTTTACCAGTTAAAGAATTCTTACACTTTAATTTTCAAAGGTTTGTAAACACAGATTATATATAATAACTTGTTTGCTTTTATATGTTCTTGGTTAAATGAGCTTTTAATGGTATTTAAGAGCAGGCACCAGCCAACCTATTAAATATACTAAAGATAGCATCTTACTAATAAAGAACTATGTACAACCAGGTAGATATTTTCAGCTACATTTTATGTAATGGAACAAAAGTTTGAATATGCTTAATCTCTTTCTGGGCTACAGTGAGAATCTCATACTTTATGTATACAGGTTACTCTGCTGCCAGAGGGTCTCCTGTAAACAGGCATCACCTCAGGTCCATACCAGCTGTCCTAGTCCTAAACAGGATCTTAGGTAGTTTAGTTTGTCTGTAGCTATCAGTGACTCCTCTGTAACCAGTGCATAAAATCATTTGTTAGTTTAGCAGCATTTCCGTGCATATTGTTTGCTACTCAGAGTCGTAGGTGTTAAAGGGTTGCTGACAGAAAACTAGTCTCTGCCTTTGGAGAAATTATACTAGGTGAGAACTAATCAGGCAAATATGATACCATATACTGAGTGCTGCTATGATTGAGCCCTATGGGAACATACAGAAGGGTCATCTAACTTAGCTGAGATTTGGGGGTCTGGAGTCAAGAAGGGCTTTCCTAAAGGAGGGAATGTGTTTCAAATATGAATGTTAAAAGAATGAATCTGTGTTAGCAAGGTGGATAGGAGGACCATCACTGCAGAGGGTGAGCAGCCTGTGCAAAAGCCAGAGGCAAGACAAAACCTGTCAGTTAAAAAAATATGCCTCCATTAAGAGCAGAGCCAGAGGTTTGAGAATACTGCACAGGGAAGCAGATGTCTAATTGCAAAGAGAACATATGTAGTGCTAGGAGCTGCATATTTTTAGCCATAGATGGGTTATGTTGAGAGTGTCATGATCAGATATTTGCTTCAGTAAAATCCAGGCCACTCCAAAGAATTGGTTGAAAGAAGACAAGGGTGGAAGCAGATAGCTTGTTGATGAAGCTGTTGCAGTAAGTAATACAAGTGTGACCTCACGGAAGCCAAATATTAGGCTAGAGTAGTTGGGGATTGAGAGAAACAGACATTTAGGAGTTTGGATCAAGAGAGGTGCAATGATTGGGGTAAGGGAGAAGAAAATTAAGTATGATGCCCAGGTTTTTAGATTGGTGAAATTCATACATATTTATGCTATTCCCTGAGACAGGAGCCCAGAGAGAAATTATTTAGGGGAGAAGGATGGGTTAGAAAATTTGACTTTCTTCGTATTATAAAACCTTTGATTCTCAGCAACTCATTTAATAATTTGTAATCTAATTCTTCCTTTTTATTCCCAGTCCAGCATACAGTAAATGCAATTTAAACTCATCTATTCTTGGTGTTCAGTGTTTTGTTTATCTTTGCTAACCATGCTTTGGGTTTAAGTGGAAAATATTTAGATTGAGGCAGTGTTCCATGACATCCAAATACAATGAAGGTAATAGTAAATTTAAATGCATATTTCATATTTCTATATTTTTTTATTTTGACAAAGCTAGAAACTTGCATTTTGATCGAGATGAGTAACATATATTAGGTAAACGTCAGTACCAACTGCAGTTTAATTATTAAATCAAGTATAAACCTATGGAAGGATATTTAATAAACTCCCCAGTGGTAGTTGGTGGTCTGTGTTAATTGAAAACAAATCCAGCTAACATAAATCCACTATATAGCAACATAACTTTAGGCATTGTTTTTTTCATCTTTTTTTTTGTTTTGTTAACCCTTACCGAGGATATTTTCTGCATTGATTTTTAGAAGGAGAGAAGGTGGGAGGGAGAGACACACATCAATTGGTTGCCTCCTGCGCATGCCCCAGCCAGGGCCGGGGATCAAACCTGCAACCCAGGTATGTGCCCTTGACTGGGAATCAAACCCGAGACCCTTCCATGTGTGCACCAACTCTCTAACCACCAGGCCATACCAGCCAGTGCTGTTTGTTCATCTTGAACTTTTAGTGCAAAAAGGATGATTATATTGTCTCAAGGTAACTAAATCACAAACATCCAAAGTTTACAAAATATATATGAAAGTATTATGAGGTGGGAAGAAGAGGGAATAGTACTTTTTAAAAGCATGCAACAAACTTGGTTATAACGTCGAATTCTGTGCTGTGATTCTGACAATTGTTCTGGATTTCTTTGAATCAGATAGAATACTGGATCATATACCATAATTCACCAAATATAAGGAGCCATCAGTTGTAAGAAATACTAATATTTTATATACTAATAAAAGAATAAATGTTGTCAATTAAACAGTGAGTGCCTTCTTATAACTTAGTATTTTTATTCTGTGCTTGTAAAAAGAGCTGTTTGAATCTTAGCATTACACTTTTATTATACCGCACTGCTCTGTTCATTGCCCTTCTGCATACATTAACTTCTTGAAGATTTTACATGGCAGTTAAACGCAGTATGGATAGTACCAACAATGCTCATAACTCAACTGAAGTGCATGAGACCATTTTTGCGCATGTGCAGTCATGTCTGTGGGCGAATGGTAAAACTCCATCATTTTAAGACTTGTCCCACTTTGAGAGAGATTGACATGTGCTTTCTTATCATCTTGCTCAGATGTGATGCAGAAGAGGAAGGAGGGATAAGGTTTCAAAGCTGTCAGCGGTAAAATGGATTCAGACTCATAATTACATAAGGGAAAGAAAAAACTGTGGTGAAGGAGCATGGCCCCTAGGATTTGGCCTAAGTAATAAAGAGGAGCCATTTATTGAAGAGGATGGGTGGTGGTGGTGGTGGTGGTGGTTGTGGTAGTGGTTGTGGCAGTGGGTTGGAAATGGGAAGTGGAATTCTGTGTTGATCTATTATTGATATGCCATTAGGATGTTGTATTGGAGATGTCAAGTAAGCAGGTGCATGTCTGATATCAGTGCATACAAAGAGAGAGCAGTTAAGAATGTAGGGTCTGTAAATGACTTTGAGCTAGTTTCCGTCTGTGTAAAATGAAGATAATTTGTAATGTCCTTTAGGGTTTTAGGTTTAGCCTAGAAGAGTGCCTGGAGCATAGAAAGCTCTCAGTAAATGTTTTCTGTTGTCATGACTGATCTTCATCAGCATCATCCAAAGCATGGGCTTTGGAGATAGGGACCTTAGTTTGAATGTTAGCAAGACTTCTGACAAGTTATGTAATCATACAATTTCTTTATCTGTAACTGGAAAGAGTAAAACGTAGCTTATGGGTAATATTCTTAGTATTAAATCAGGGGTGGGGAATGTCTGGCCCGCGGGCTGTGCATGGCCTGCAAAATCATTTGGTCTGGCCCTGCCAAGGCCTCACCAAAGAGAAGCAGTTCCAGCCATCACATTAGGGGTGAGTTAATGTTTGACCAAATATAGCAGGCTAATTTTTAAGTTGATAATATTGTATAGCCCTCAAATGATGTTATAAATATCCATATGGCCCTTGGCAGAAAAAAGTTCCCTACCCCTGTGAGTCTAGAGCTATACATAAGAAAGTTCCCTGCCCAGCCTGGTGTGGCTCAGCGGTTGAGCATCGACCTGGGATCCAGGCGATCGGGGTTTGATTCCCGGTCAGGGCACATGCCCAGGTTGCGGGCTTGATCAGTGACTCTCTAATCATTGATGTTTCTATCTCTCTCTCCCCCTCTCTTTTCCTCTCTCTGAAATCAATAAAGATATATGTAAAAAAAAAAAAAAGTTCCCTACCCCTGTGAGTCTAGAGCTATACATAAGAAACAGTGCTTTCCTATTCATTCTCTATGCTTTCACATTCCTAAATATATTTACGTTCTTGTAAGTTTTGGGGGATCCAGGTCCTTTGACCCTAGCTCTACTTGCTTGCTCTTGTGCACCATGCTGGTGGAAGCTGCCTTTGCTGTTGCTTCCTATGGTGGTCAGCACCAGGAGCAAGTCAGTGGATAAGCCAGTTTTGCCAGTGTCTCTACCCTTTTCCCCAGTGAACTTATTTGGAATGGCTAGCTCATTGCATATAGTATGGGTATCAGATTTAAGCGATTGCAAACCTTGTTTAATTTAATTTGTTATTCTTATAGCTCAAATCTAATCCAAGTGAAAATGAAGAAAAGGAAGCCCAGTCTCAACTTATAAAATCTGATGAAATGCAGCGTTTGCGTTCACAAGCCCTTGATGCTTTTGACAACTCGGATTATATTGCTGCTATAACCTCCCTTGATAAGATTTTAGAGGTAAGTTTCTTAGATATTGCAGCTGACAAGCCTAATGCTTAACTGCTTTTTACGATAAGGCATGTGTTTATATACTTCGATGTGTTAATGTACCACTGAAAACCTAGATAGGATAAAATAAGACTGGTCGTTGGGCTTTTAGCTCTTAGTGAAAGATAGTGTTTACATAGAACAAAATTTGGAACTGAAGTTTTCAGTAAATGTAATGAATGTGCTGTGGAATGGGAGTTATGTGTTTTCACACATTGCTTGCTTTGCTACTTTTGTTTGATTTTACCTTTTTTTTTTTTGGAAGCAGGGAAGAAATCTCTAGAGGTTAAATAATGGGGTACAAGTTGAAAGAGTTGGTTAAGAAAATGGAAAAATAATGTTTGGGAGGAAGAGGAGTGTTTAGAGTGAGAAGTTTCTAGGGAAGAAGGCAGATGAAGAGTTTATAGGATCCAGCCCGGCAGGTGTAGCTCAGTGGTTGAACATTGACCTATGAACCAGGAGATCACAGTTCAATTTCTGGTCAGGGCACATGCCTGGGTTGCAGGCTTGGTCCCCAATAGGGAGCACAGAGGAGCAGGCAATCAATGACTCTCTTTCATCATCGATGCTTCTCTCTTTCTTTTCCTCTCCCTTCCTCTCTCTGAAATCAGTAAAAACATATTTGAAAAAAAGAAAAAGAAAAAAGTTTTTGGATCCAGATGGTTCTAGGTTGGGAAAATGAAGTCTACAGTTTCCTTGCCTCTGAAGGACTTAATAACAGGTGGTTTCAGAAGGAAGTCTACTAAAATATTCAAATGAAAGCAATCATAATTCAAGTTTATTTATCGTTTTCATAGCACTATGGTATAGTTTCATTTAATCCTGGCAGTAAACTTGTATGCAGAATGGGCATTTTGATAATTTTATAGAGGAAATTGTGATGTGACCTAGTGGAAAACACATTTTGCTAAATTATTTTGTAAATGCTTTATTAAGGAAAAATACAATTACAATTTTTACCTTCCAGTATTTAAACTGTTTTGACCTAGCTTATTGTCCATGATACTTACTTTATGTCCAATGTTGATTTTGGTATCTTAATATAATGTGAGAAGTTGACATGACTTTAGAACAACTCTAAGAAATGCAGATAGATACTTCCACAGGCCTTATTGGTGAGCTTTTGGGCTTATAGTTTGAAGACTACCAGTGCATTTACTAAACATTTTAAATTTTTCAATAAAGTGGAAATGATGAAGCCTCAACCTTCTCACTTTGTTTTCCTCTTTTTTTTTCCTTTTTGTGATATGAGGATTTAATTTCAAGATTACATTTTACAAAAGGGAATTTTACTTCATTATTAGTAGAGTAAAAATATTTTGCAAATTTAGAACCTAGATTTTATTTTATTTTTTATCCTCACTTGAGGATATTTTTTCCATTGCTTTTCAGAATAGTGGAAGGTTGGGGAGAGAGAGAGAAACATCGATGTGAGAGAGATACATAGATTGGTTGCCTCCCGCATGCTCCCCGACCAGGGCCGGGGATCCAGCCTGCAACCCCTGCAACTGAGGTATGTGCCCTTGCTTGGAACTGAACCCGAGACCCTTCAGTCCTCGGGCCGACTCTCTAAGTACTGAGCCAAGCCGGCTAGGGCTAGATTTTATTTTTTGATACTAGAAATTAGAATGTTGATTACAGAAATTTGATTACAGAATATTCTCTTCAAAAATCAAATATGCTTCACTGGGAACAACCTTCTACTAGTAAATGCCATGCATTCTTATTTTCAAAGTTTTACAGTTATATAATTGAAGGAGGTAGGGAAAGGGCCTTGTTAGTATATATATTCTTTTCCCCATTAGTTTATTTACAATATCCTTGGAGAAATTATTCTATTAAGTCATATTATTTTTGTCACATCTAAATTGTATCAGACTTTTAAATACTATTTACTGTATAGAAGTTACCACATTAATTAAGGATGTTTTATGTGGATAAATATGTAGGTAAAACATGTTGGGTGCAAGTATGAATGTGCATAATTTATTGTTCCTTTCTTAAAGTCTAGTTCTTTTGTTTTTCAAGGTTTGTGTTTGGGATGCTGAACTACGGGAACTTCGAGCTGAGTGTTTTATAAAAGAAGGAGAACCTAGGAAAGCGATAAGTGACTTAAAAGCTGCATCAAAATTGAAGAATGACAACACTGAGGCTTTTTATAAAATCAGCACACTGTACTATCAACTAGGAGATCACGAACTGTCCCTCAGGTCAGTTCTAGTGGCACACACATCTCATCATTTTATTGTTGGCAGTAAGATAAAATCCCATTTTCTTTTTAATTTTAAATTGGTAAGATTGTGGTTAAGGTTGTTTTTATTTTCTATTATCTGTTTATGTATTTTGTGTTTATATTCTATTATTTATTTATACATTTTAAGTCATTCTACTTCCACATAGGTTTATTTTCATGAACTCTGTTTATTAAAGTAAATAAGGATGTTATTTTTGTAAGAAAAAAAATGGAGTATTTAATGTATAACTCAAGTCATTTTAATTTGAATTAGTAAGTGTGCCTGCGTGGTCCAATATCATATATAAAAATATATGGTAAATTATTAAGCCAGTGTGTTCTAATTGTTACAAACAAAAAGTACCTCTTACTGTGATTTCTGTATTTAGTATGGAAAACTACTCATTGATTATTTTGACTTGGAATATTTTCCTCTTTTTAAATACACGAGCAGTGAAGTTCGTGAATGTCTTAAACTTGACCAGGATCATAAAAGGTGTTTTGCACACTATAAACAAGTAAAGAAACTTAATAAGCTGATTGAGTCCGCTGAAGAGCTCATCAGAGATGGCAGGTAAGCATATGTTTGTCTTGACTCTAGCATTCCATCATGTATCCTTTGTAGGCAGAAAGAACAATTGAACTGCTTGCTTTTTTACTCTTAGCAATTGAGGATGGAGTATCTTAGATAGCACTGGGCCTTAACAGAACTACAATTGTACATTTAAAAAAATAAGGCAGAATATAAGGAACAGTAACTGCATAGTATTCTTACCAGGTTTATTTTTTTTCCCACCAAATATTTATTGAGTATCTCTTGTATCAAGCACTGACTATATCCTGGAGTTGTGGAAATGCATATGACTATAGTTTTTGGTCTTAAGAAGCTGATAGTATAGTGAGGGAGACAGACATATAAATTGATTATTAAAAGGTAATGTGGTCTCTAGAGTGATAGAAATGTATACAGAGTATACAGATCCCCCCCCCCCCCCCATAGGATTCTGAGTTAACAGTTCTTTTGTCATTCTACCACTTCTTTTTGGCCTCCATGATTCCTGATGAGAAATCCATTGTCATTTTAATTGTTTTTCCTCCTAAAAATAAGGCATGATTTTCTTCTGACTGCTTACAAGATTTTTTCCCTTGTCTTCAGTATTCATAAGTTTAATTGTGATGTATCTTGATGTGCATTTCCTTATGTTTATCCTTTTTAGATTTTTAGTTTCTAGAATATGTAGGTTTATATCTTGTCAAATTTGGGAAGTTTCCAGCTAATATTTTTTGGAATATTTTTCCAGGCCTTCCCACTGTATACTTTGCTTCTTAGATTCTGATTGACATAAAGGTTAATAACTTTTTTATAGCCCCACAGGTTCCTGGGCTCTGGTCATTTTTTTCAGTTTATTTTCTCTCTGTTAAGATTTGGTAATTTCTGTTCTCATTCACTGGTTCTTTCCCGTCTCCTTCAGTCAGCTATTCAGCACACTCAATGAGACTTTTATATCACTTTTTCTGTTTTCCAGTTCTAAAAATTCCCTTTGGTTATTCTTGTTATATCTTCTATTTCTTTGCTGAGACTTTGTTTCTTTGTTGAGGCATTCTGTTTTTTCATTTGGCTTAAACATGTTTCTCGTTGCTTTTTTCTTGGTTGCTTTAACATTTTTATCAGATAATTCTAACATGTCTGTTCTGTTAGTGTTGGAATTTATTGTCTTTTTCAGTTTGAGATTTGTTTCTTGGTATAATGAGTGGTTTGTAATTGAAACCTGGACATTTTCATCTTATGGGACTGTTTTTTATTTAAATCTTCTGTTTTGGCTGGGTTTTTCTGACATTGTTCCAGAAAAGTGGGGGTGGGCAGGTGGAGGTAGAAGTTTCCCACTCAGCCTTCATCAATACTTGAGGTGTGGGGGCTTCTTGCTACTGCTCGGTGCAGGTGAGAGGTTAGGGGACTCATTTTCAGCCATGGATAGAAGTCTTGGCTCCCCACCTGGCCGCCTCTGACACCACCTTGGTAAATGTGTGGGCGCAGCTCATTAGAGCCTAACCATGGATGAAGTCTGGGCTCTCCATGCTACCTGCTGGCATTGGTGGGGGTGGGGCCATAATTTTCTCTGGTGTTTGCATGGAGTAGAGCCATTATTGTCAAAACATTTTCTGTCTGGCTAAGCTGATCTTTCCAGGTCTTTTGACTTGGTGCAGCAGGCTTTGGTGTTTTGTTTGGGGAGGGTGTGTGCGCATGTGTGTCTGTCTGTACCCGTTGGCTTCTGGGTTGCTGACTTCCTCAGATCCAAGTCTAGGGTATATGAAGCACAAAAGAAACCTGGGGAACTTCCACACTATGTTTTCCCTCAGGTCCAGAGGTCCCTCGCTGGGTTGCCTGCTTTTTCCCTTTCTTAGTCTTTTCATATTTTTTAAAATATTTAATGTCTAGGGTATTTATTAGTACCTAGTTGGACAAATAGGGGAAAGTACATTTATTCCACCTTCCCAGAAGCTAGTTTTTGTTTTGTTTTTAAGTGAAGTACAGTATTTTCCAATTGAACTTATTATTTCAAGCTAATTGTAGTTTTACATGTAGTTGTAAGAAGTGAAGCAAAGACACACATACTCTATGCAGTTTCCTACAGTTGTTTTACTGTCATGGAGAACTTTAGAACAATATCCCAACTTGGATTTTGACGTAGCTAGCTTCTGTTTAAATGTTATATTTAAAGCTGTGTTTTAACACATCAGCATCTAAAAGTGAAGATTGCAGCACCTTGGGAATAATGTGCCACATTATATGTCTTTTTAGTTTGCCATTACTGAGGGAAGTAACCTAGTGTGTGTAACGTCACTAGTACTTTCCAACAGTTTAAAAAATGCTGAAATAGCTTTTATTGGTCTTAGAAAGCTAGTAAAGGTAGGAATTTAAACAGGTTCCTTCTGCAAGGAAGTACATTGTACTTAGTTGTGAATATTAACATTCATTATATAAAATAAATGGCATGTATGTTATGGGCTCCATGATTTCGTGAAAGTTAGAGTGACCAAAAAATAAAACCTTCTCTCTGCTTTGCTGAAGGTGCTCCATATAAGTCAGACTTTAACAAGGTGTTTTCCTTAGTTTCAAAATCATGAGCATTCTTCTGTAAAGAAATTTATCAGGTGGGTTGATTGGTACTCACAGGTGTGCTCTGATTTATCATTTTCTGGGGTCATGTGTTTTATCTCCTAACTCTTAATTGCAGGTACTACATTCCTTGTTCCTACAGATTAGTAAGGTAAAAGCAATGTTTGAAGGCATGTGCTCATTCAGGTAAACTGATTAAGCAACATATAGTGAGGAGTAGAGGGCTTTCTCTGGCTCTAGAAATAGAATTTGTTGCTCATCGTGATTTGCTCATTTAATAGATACACAGAAGCGACCAGCAAATACGAATCTGTCATGAAAACAGAGCCTAGTGTTTCTGAATACACAATTCGTTCAAAAGAAAGGATTTGCCACTGCTTTTCTAAGGTAACAGTTAACCCATTCCCAGAAATGTAAACACTTAACATACGGAATAGAAACCATAAATCACTTTCTCACATTTACGTTTAGGACGAGAAGCCTGTTGAAGCTATTCGAGTGTGTTCTGAAGTTTTACAGGTGGAACCTGACAATGTGAATGCCCTGAAAGATCGAGCAGAGGCCTATTTAATAGAAGAAATGTATGATGAAGGTAAATCTATAAGAAATTGCATTTCAGTATCTAAAAGTTGATGTATATGAAAATTAGCACATTTAACATCCTTTTGTTTGAAGCAAGTTTACCAGAGTACCAGGAAATGTTGACAATTTTAGAAAAATGGCAGAGAACTTTAAAATCATTCTTCCTTAGTAGAACTTGAAGAGTATACCATATAAGGAAAAAGTTCTGCTGTTGAAACCAGCTCAGTAGAATATAAAAATAAAAATTTTAGCCTTTCTTTTAGACAAGTTAGAAAAGATAAATAACAAAATAGAAAATTTAAATTATAGATTTCATATCACCTAGAGGTAATACCAGTTCATTTGAACTTATATCTTTCAGACTTTTTTATATATATATAGATAGACTTTTCTATCTATATATATATTAGAATATACATATTCTATGCAGATATAGTATACATATTATACATGCAGCATACATGTTTATGTCATATATTCCTAAATTTAAAATGATCTTCTGTGACCCCTAAGCTGTTAAATAACAATAGGCTAGCTACTTACCCTGTTTGTTTAAGGTGAAGTGACAGAGTTTCCTGTTAGATGTTGTAAGGACCTTGAATAAAGGCAGTGCCCTATTTTTGGAAGATAACTAAGGCATATACAGTAGTATACATCTTTTGAAAACTAGACTTTTTTCATGTGACAATATACTATGAACATTTAAATGAAATGGTTTTAAAAGAAGCCTTACTGTCCTTATTGAAAAGTTTTCATTTCAAATCTGGTAAATCATTTTAAATTGAAAACAGAGGACTTTTCTGGTGAAACTTAGTTTGTGGTATTCTTCCCCCCCCCCCCCCCCAATTAGGTAGTAAATATTTAACAAAAGTGTGTGGCTATTAAAATAATATGTATTAATATTAATATCATGCAAAAATAGTCACAAGTGGAAATTGTGGATAAAATGTTAAGTGTGATAATGCATCTGCAACTACGATAAAACCTATCCTAAGGCAGCGATAGATAACTACACTTTTAATTAAGAAAGGTTTATGGTACTCTTTTTTTTTTTTTTTTTTTAAGGCAAACTGATCACTTTTCTTCTGCTTTCCACAATTTGAAGAGAATCTTGCTCCTAAGTGGTATCCTAGGAGTAATGACAACTCTGGTTATTACTATTTGTGGGACATTTTATAGTATAGTCCTTGAAGTCTGATTGAGGCTTGAAATGTATGCAGTTAATATGATGTTTTAATATTCATAAGAATGCTTCAGTAAGGCAGGTAATCTATATGGGAGAGCCCATTAGCATAATTGTTCTTTTCACTTTTGAGCTACTGTGTCTACTCTGTGAGATGGCTATGCTATGGGATTTTCATTCCAGTTTTTGGAATGCTTCATCAAAGGAACTTTTGTCATCTATATATAAACCCTCAGCTCTCATTGTGAAATAAGAGAGCTGCAGAATATAAAAAACTTAGCTGTTAAAAAAAGGTTAAATCTTTTAGGTTGCTAAATATAATTTGAAAAGGTGCCTTTGTGAATGTCAAACTGACTTTTTTGGGGGGTGATGACAACTTAATTTTTTTTTGAATTAAATTTATTGGAGTGACATTGGTTAATAGGATCATGTAGGTTTCAGAACAGCTTAATTCTTGAAGGAAAAGATGCTTAATACTAATTTAATAGAAAAGATGGCTTTGAAGTCTTTTTTCCTTTAAAAATTTCTTTTAAATAGGAGTTTATTCTTTGTCTTGGGGGAGGGTGCTAAGATTATACATTGGGGAATCTTTCTGAATTATGGTTTTACAAGAGTTAAATGGTTGGTTGAGTCACAGGTATGGAAATTTAAGCAACCACCTGGAGCGAGAATGGATTGCTAGGTCTCTAAATTTGGGACGATGGAGAGAAGCCTTTCATGTACTCAAAGATATTATTTGACTTGTTTGAATTTGAATCAGAGGTTTAGTAAATGATGTAAATAAGTAATACTCTTACTCAACTAGGCTAAATAATATGTTGAAATTCTGAGTTAAAATATGAAGGCTTTCCATATTCTGTTACTAGTTTTACCTTTTTAAAAATCAGCAATATAAAGTGATAGTAGGTATATAATGAGTAAAGAAAAATAGGTTTAGTGTATAATGGAACATGGAGATTAATTAATTTTAGGCCTACAATAGAATTATCAGGAAAGATAGTAGGGGATTCCACTCATTAAGAAGCAAGTAAGGTAAGATTGTTGTTTGAGGATGCCTCGGAGACCATGAAAAATGAAGGAGGCTCTTCAGCTCTTTTTGAGTAATTCTTTTAATAGTTTTTGAGAGGAACAAACTGACATTGAAGCAATACTGACTAGTTGGCAAATTTCCTTTGAATGTAGGGTGATTCAAGTGTCCTTATGAGATAAACACCTGTATTGGCTTGAACTTAAGCTGCATGAGGACCTGTGTCTATTTTATTAACTGATGCATCTCTGGTACTTGTGCCTGACACATAATGAGGCACTTATATATTTGCTGAATGAATGAATGTAGTTAAACAATAGGGTCATAGTGAAGAGTGTATGGAATTTAGAATTAGTCTTGGGTTTGAATCTGGCTTTCCCATTTATTTTATTTTTTATTTTCAATTGTGGTAAAGTACACATAAAATTTACCGTATTGATTTTTAAGGGTGCGTTTCAGTAGTGTTAAGTATATTCACATTGTTGTGCAACCAGTCTCCAGAACTCCTTTCATCTTGCAAAACTGAACTCTATACCCATTAAACTCCATTTTCTCTCCTCTCCCACCTTCCAGGCCCTGGCAACCACCATTTTACTTTATATCTCTATGAATTTGACTATTCTAGATACCTCATATACGTGGAGTGATAGAAAATTTTTCTTTTTGTAACTGGCTAATTTTACTGGCTAATGTCAAGGTTCATACATGTTATAGCATGTTAGAATTTCCTTCCTTTTTAAGGCTGAATAGTATTCCATTGTGTGTATATAATTTGTATATCAATTATCTGTTGATGGACATGCTTCCTTCCACCTTTTGCCTATTGTGAATAATGCAAGATCTTCCTCTAAATTCTTCTGGATACATACCCGGAAGTGGGATTGCTAGACTGTAATGTAATTCTAGTTTTCTAGTTTTTGAGGAACCACCATACTGATTTTTTATAATGGTTGCACTGTTTTGCATTCCCATGGTTGGTCCCAATATCTCCGCATCCTTGCTAACCCTTGGTATTTTCTGTTTTTGTTTTGTTTTTTAAAACATATCTTTATTGATTTCAGAGAAAGGAAAGGAGGAGGAGAGAGAGATAGAAACATCAATGATGAGAGAGTCATTGATCAGCTGCAGCCCCCAACCCGGGCATGTGCCCTGAGCGGGAATCGAACCCCGATCGCCTGGATCCTAGGTCGATGCTCAACTGCTGAGCCATGCCTGGCTGGGCAGTATTTTCTGTTTTTTGATAGTAGCCATCCTTCAGAGTGTGAAGTGATATCTTATTGTGGTTTTGATTTGCGTTTCCCTAATGTTGATGTTCAACATCTTTTCATATACTTGTTGGCCATTTGTATATCTTCTTTGGAGTATGCCACTTATTTTTACTATGTGGTTTCAATGAAATAACTTAGCCTTTTTTGTTTTACTTCCTTATCTGTAAGATAGGAGTAAGAACAGCACATATTTCATAGAATTGTGACAAATAAGATGATGCTCAGAAAATGTTTAGTATAGTGCTCCTAGTACACTTCTAAGTAAATGACTTCCTTCATACTCATTTTCAGGGTAGTAGTTTGGAACTTGCATTAACTTTTTTTATACAAACAATATTGTATGGGATAGTTAGCTTCTAGGTCTAACCTATGACTGCTGCATTAACTCTGTTTGACTAGCTCTTATTTTAGTATTACTAGTAATGTCCGTACTTCTGAGAACTGGAGCCAAGCAGTACCTTTTCTGAATGAAGGACTAGCCTTGGCAAATTAGAAAATAAAGTTTGTCTTTGATATCCTATGTAGAAAGGAGACCATTCCTTCTGAGAAGATCAGATTTCTCATGGCTACTGCTTTTTTCAAGGTTGTTGTCCAGGGGTCCCTGGCTTCTAATATGGGGAGAAAGAGGGGAAGAGATTGGTCTGAGTTAGAAGATGCTGGCTGTATTTAGGATCATACCTAAAGCTGGCTTATAAGTTAGCTGCTGCTTAAATATTGATATTTTTACATATCAGTCATAACAAGGGCATCTACCTTAGTTTCACTAAAGAAGTTGGAAACAGGTGGTTAGGATAGAAAACTATTCCTTTCAAAGACAACTAGTGTAAGATAATATATGCAGATTGCTTACCTCCTTTGGCTGTAAACATCAACAGTAAATCTGGTGTGCGTTTTTACTCACACACAACCTGCTTAGCCACAGCCTCCTCTTTTGTTTTGAAAAGTACACGGTTGCAGGTAAGACTACATAACTACCTGTTGTGTGGGGATTAGCACATTTGCCTATCATATCAGTTGGCAAAACATTGTATCCTCTATAATGCCAACCCTGTGACTTCTGTAGGAAATACCAAGGAATCCCTGAGCTTAATATGTATGTAGATGGGGAAACATTCATTGTGGGTAAACAGTATTATTTAGCAGAAAAATGCATGTTATAAGGCTAATTTCCAAGTGATCAAAAGCTGTAAGTGTTGGAAAAAATATTAAGGAAAAAAATAGGGAAGGACACTCCAGGTGTTGACGCTGAAAAGAAGCCTAGAGGCAGGGGAATGAAAGGTGACAGATATATTTGAGGACAGAGGGTGGGTTTGGATAGAAGGAAGTTGGCCATAGATATGTTTTTGTTTTCACTTTTTATTTGCCAGTTAACAGGAATGTGATTACCTCTGACAAACAAGTGTGATCTCAAATAGCGAAGCAGTTTCTTTAAAGGAGAAAGAAAAACCCCTTCACATTTCTTACCATCTTAAGTACAGATAGACTAAGTACATGGAGCAAGGCTCATATTTGTCTGTCTACTTCAGTGCTTTGAATACAGTTGTTAATATTTTTTCTCACTGTTGACAGAGATATTGTAGCACAAGATTTAAAATTTTATAATCCTATAGGAACCAGAACTCTCTTTGTATTTAGCACTATTATTTTTCTACTATAAAAATTTCAACAAAATATATTTATAGAGCACATTGATGTATCAGATTCAGTTAGAGTGCAGGCCACATTATGTCCCTATGTACAGAATTAAACAGTTTTATTGATTTTAGAAAGGGGGGGAGATTGTTTGCCTCCTGCACACACCTCAGTCCTCTCCCTCTTAAAAAAAAAATTAAAATTAAAATATGTTGTTTCTTTTGTTACTGAGTTGTAGAAATTATGTATATATTTGTACTCCTTTATTCTGTTAATGTGATAAGTTAAACTGACATTTCTAAAGTTAAATCAACCTTGAAATATTGGGCTAAACCCTTCTTCGACATACCTATCCTCTTTAGATATTGCTGGATTTGATTTGCTAATATTTTAAGTGTGCTCTATGTTCATAAGGGATATTTCTCTGTAACTTCTTTTTTTTAATATCTTTGTCAGATTTTACTGTTAAGGTTGTACTAGACTCAGTTACAAATTGTTCCCTTCTGAGAGAGTTGTGTAAGATTGGTGTTTTCTTCCCAGTGTTTGAGAGAATTTACCAGTGGAACCATTTTGGTTCTGGAGTTTTCTTAAGAAGGTTTTTTGGTTATGTTCTGTTTCATTAATTGAAATACGGCTGTTTATGTTTTCTTTTTCATCTTGTGTTAGTTTTTGTAAGTTACCACTTTCAAGGAATTTGTTCATTTCATCTACATTGCTAAATTTGTTGGCATGAAGTTTATAATACTATCTTTTTTCCCCTCTTAGTGCCTGTAAGACCTGAAGTGATTATTCCTCTTTCATTTCTAATAATGATAATTTATATTTTCGTTTTTTCCTCTTGATCAATGTAGCTAAAGTTTGTTGAAATTTGTTGGTCTTTTGAAATAATCTATTTATGGATTTGTTAATATTTTCCATGATTTTTCTTTATTATTTTATTCTCTTTACTTCCTTTGACTTTGGGTTTACTTTGTGCTTCTCCAGCTTCTTAAGGTTGAATTATCATTGATTTTAGGTCTCTTTATTTTTAATATAAGCGTTTAAAGCTGTACTTTTCACATTGTTATAGTTTCAATATCATTTGGTTTGAAATGTATTCTAATTTTCCTTCTGACTTTTTCTTTGATGCATGGATTATTTAGATGTGGTCTGTTGAATTTTCAAATACAGGGTGGGGCAAATTTATTAATTATTGTATTCAAAAGTGGATATAAACTGTAAACCTACTTTTGCCCCACCCTGTATTTGGTGGTTTCCTAGGTACCTGATTATTGATTTCTAATTTAATTCCATTGTGGTCAGCGAACATACTCTGTATGATTTCCTTTCTTTTAAATTTATTTAGATTCGTTTCCTTTAAAATTTATGTAGACTTGTGTTGTAGTCCAACATAGTATCTGTCTTGCTGAATGTCCTGTGTGCACTTGAAAATAATGTGTGTTCTGCAGTTGTTAGGTGTCATGTTTTTCTGTTAGTTTTCCCAGCAGTTGCTGAGAGTGCAGGCAGGGTAGAAGGGGTCAATGGGGGAGAAAAAGGGACATCTGTGATTCTTTCAACAATAAAGATAAATTAAAAATAATAAAAAAATCTTTACCTTTTGTGGAAATTGCAAACTTTCCTATCTTTCCCTTTTAAGTGTCCAATATTCCTTTATATATTTTGGAGCTCTGATATTAGCAGCCTGCACAGTAAGGCTGTTAAATTCTCCTGATGAACTTCTTCCCCTCCCCCTCCTTCTATTAATTCCAGAAGGGAGTATCACAATATTCTCAAAAAACTCTGAGGAAAAATAATTTTTTACCCAGAATTTTATATGTAACAAACTATTATTAGGGTAGTTTAAGGTAATTATTGGGAAAATTTCCTTAAGCTGTGGGATCTCCGTGGAAAGCCTGCTACTTAATTGGGAGATGCCTTTTTCTATGACAGTTGTTTCATTTCAGTTGTCTCTCTCTTCTCAGTTCTGTTTGTGAGTTACTCTCTTGAGGTTTCAGGTTTATTTGTACAGAATTTGGCAAAGTAGCCTCCTTACTTTAATTTCTTCTGTCATGATTATTGCTCACTTATTTATCTGAGCTTTCTTTTCTTGACTAGAGGTATTGATTTTTGCCAAGAGGTAAGCTTTTTGACTTATCAGTCCTAGTTTTCTGTTTCATTAGTTTTTTTGGTCCTACAATTCACCTGTTTTCTAACTTTGAATCCTGATTACATAGTTCATTTTTTTACCCTGTAATTTTTATTGAGTATCTAAGGCTGAGTTATCCTGTTAACACTGCTTGAACTGTGTCTTATAGGTTCTGAATGGCAGTGTTTTCATCATCATTTTCTAGATATTTTGCAGGTTTTATTTTTACATTTCTCTGTTTTAAGAGTTGTTGGTAAGTTTAAAAATTTTTAGGTGCAAAACTATTATTTCTTACATTAATTTATAGTGTTATAACATTGTAATCAAAGAATATTTTGACTACTTCCATCTTTTTGTAACTTATTACTGGTTTATTTTTTTTACCTAAAATGGCTGATTTCATGAGTTATAGGGATTTGAAAAGAGGTTGAACTCTCTTGTTTCTGGGACAGAGTTTGACGTGTCAATCACATCTACCTTATATTGCCATCTCCCTCCTCTTGGCTTTTTGTTCACTTGATCTATTATGAACAGAGAAGTAAAAGTCTCCCTCTACTAGTGTCTTAAGTCTGTTCTAGTATTTTTTTTCTGCTTTATGTTACCATTGTTTTATTTGATGCAGGTATTATGTGTCTCATTATGATGTCTAGCCTTTAACATTATAAATCTCCCCCCTTTTGTTTAATGTTTTTGACCTAAATTCTAATCATCTGAAGTTAAACTCCTTGCTGACCATGTCATGAGTATACACGTGTTTCCGTGTTTTTTAATGTTGCTGACTGGTCATGAGATAACTTGTGTCTGCACTTACTAATTTTAAGCACTTTGCTGACCAAAGTAGCAGGCTCCATGGGTGAGTCTGGCTTGAAATAGGTGGTCAGCAAGGTTTAAGATTGTGAACCAAAGTTTATTTGCATTTGCCTGGTGAAACTTTGACCATGCTTTTATTTTCAACTTTTTGGAATCACTTTGTTTCAGGTATGTCTCTTGCATAGAGTTGGGTTTTGGTTTATGATCCCAAATAAATTCTTTTAAATAGATGAGTTAAACACATTTACATTTAGGACATGACAGATGTGTCTGAATCCTGACATTGTTTTGCTGAGAAATTTTGCTATTTGCTTTGGCCTGTATCGTTTTATGTACTATTTTGATATACAGGAAGGTTTGTATTTTTCTTCTTGATTACTTTTATAGTTTTGTTAATTTCACCCTCTTCTTTTGGGCAATATCAATTAGTTTCCTATGATGAGGAAGAATATTAACATGTTTCTTCCTCCTCTTTCCTTTTCCTTGACCACTTATTAATAGCTTTCTAGTATTTTCCTTTGACTTATCAATGGGTGATGTTTTCTGATTGCTTCAGCTGTAATTGGGGGAATTAATGAACTAACGCTCTCTTCTTCTTCCTTTTTTTTTTTTTTTTTTAGCTTTATCCCTCCTGCCTTGTTGGGGCATGCATTCTCTAGCACTGTACTTCTGTTTTGTTTTAGTTTCAGTTTTATATTAAATATATTCAGTGTGTTCCATCCCTTCTTTGGCTCTGGTTTCTCTAGACTTCTCTTGGTGAGCTCATCCCATAGTAGTTTCCTCGAGGGGCTTCTGGGAAATTTATTTCCTGATTTCTTCTATGTTCAAAGCAGTTTATACCTTTTGTACTTGAAGGATGGCTTGGCTAGATAATAAAATCCTTGGTTCACAAACTTGCTGTATATTTTAGTTACTATTACATTCTTTTTGAACACTGAATATTGCTATGGAAAATCTGGGGCCAGGATTTTGGTTTTGGTCTGGCCACCCAGTGAGCCCTTAATATTGACCATTCTCATCCTGTTTGGCCTGGTACCTAGTGTGCCCTTTTGAATGTAGATTTATCTTTTTAGAAAAGTTTTCTTAAATTTGATCTAAATTGTTTTGTTCTATTCTATTGGTTTTTGCTTTAAGATCCAATTATGTATAGGTTGTATTCCCTTGCTTGTCATCTGTAGCTACAATATTTTCCTCTAGTCTTTATAAACTCACTATTTCCATTTCATTTTGTTGGGTCCTTGTTTTTTCCTCATATGCTTCTCCTTTGAGCTCCTTCTCATTTCATCTCCACTTCTATGAGAGTTTTTATTGTACTTATTTTTGTTGAGTTTTGACTACTCACATTTTTCTCTTCCTTTTCTCACTATCTCTTTGCTGAGTTCTTATTCTGCTTAGTGATTACCCTTAATAGGGGCAACTGAATTACATTTTAAATATTCATGCCATAATATTTGCTCAGATTTTTCATGTATTCTTTGGCTATTTTGATGCATGTCCATAAGGTAAGTTTTGGTGCTCTTGTTTTAAAAATTAAATAGCTCTGGATTGATGCTGTACCATTAAAAAATATTACTCATCACAAAATGAGTTAAATTGCCCTTTCCTAGCTATCTGTGGGAAAGTCCTTTGGGGGTATGTGTGTAAGGGGGTGCTGGGGACAGGGAGAAGCCTTCTGTACTTAACAATTGCAATACTCTCTGCTTCACTGTTTCCACAGACATTCTGCTTCCTGCTAAAATGCTTCTGTATAGCCCCGCCCTCTCTGCTTCTCTGAGCCAAGTCCAGGAGGTCGTCTGCTGCCAGTCCTGCTGCCCCTCTGCCCACTTCCTTTGCTACACCAAAGGGGTATATCTTTTGCACTTCAGGGTGAGCCCCTCACCTTGAGAGCACACAGTTGCCGAGTTTCCTGAGATGTGCTGCCCAGGCCTATCTGCTATCCTTATTGTAGTCCCTTCTTTCCCTGTCTTCTCCCTAGTAAGGCCTCTGCTTTATCTTCACTCAGTCTGTGCTAGATTTCATGGTTCTTGTAATATGCAAAGAATACAGGCTGTCACTTCAGGGTGAGCCCATACTCATAGAAAGTGTACTTTGCTGTCATTTTCTGTGATCTCTTGTTATTGGCCTTTCTCACTATTTCCTTCCCCCTCTCATTTTAGATTTATGGCTGATAATAGCTAATATTAGCAGCCCTTGTACAGTTTGAATTGTTTTGCTGAAAATGCAGCTCTCCCCCACACCCCTTACCTTGTTTGTTTTGTATGATATCCAGGGTGAGAAAGTTGGTGTTCCATGAGGCATATTTATATTGGAGGTGTAATGTAATCTTCAAAAGGCTCTCTAAAGGCCCTGTGTTGAGAACAGACTTTTAGGGAAATACGGGTGGAAGCTGAGGAGAGCTGTTATGAAGCTATTGACTTCATCACGGTGGTAACTGTGGAAATGGTGAGAAGTAGTTAAATTCTGTTGGTGGGGAAGCTGATTTGGGGATTTGCTAATGGGTTGGTGAAATGAGAGAGTCATGTGCAGCTGCGCATATTTGTCTTCCAAATGCTTTTCTGTATTGGGGAGTCACTGCACACTTCTGCGTGGGCAGCACCTGTTCACAGGAAGGCTTCCCCTGCAGTGCTCTCCATCTTGCCCAGTTGCCAGAATGAACAGGACTCCACCCATTTTGTACTCATTTTACTTTATCAGGTGGAGTCCTCTGGTGTATTTAAATTCTGGATGGAACTGCTTTTCCTTTGTTTGGTCTGGGTCTGTCCTGGAGGTCTCAAGGGCCTGCGGGCTCAGCTCTGCATCTCTTCCTGGTCCCAGCAGCCACATCAGGGGCCCTCCAGATGCACACCCTCCATTCTACTTAGAGGCTGGTTCTTGAGCCCTGATAGGGTTAATGCTGTAGCTGTTCCACATAAAAGGGGAAGAGCCTGCCCCGCCATTCTCTAGTCATCTAATGAACTATCCTAATGAGTGCCTTAAAGCTACTCTTGCTTGCTAAACTGAGGATCCTTGGCCAAATAGAATGGACTCCAAATTAGCTAGGGTCTCTTTCAATGTATTTGGATTGTGGTTCTTTCTACTTAGGTTATTGCTTTCTCTTTGCCAAAAACATCTCAATTTCCAGTCTGTTTCAGTGCTGCCATGGTTTTACTATTTTTTTTGGTCATTTTGGTGGATAGTGGGATGGAGGACAGGCAAACTCCTGTGCTTACTGTTTGCCATCTCAATCTGGTTGTTTGAATTGAGTGAGGGGAATATGGAAGGAAAGAAATTTGGGAAGGATAAGATTTTTTAGATTCAGAGGTTAGAAAGTGAATTTGCTAATATGTAACATACTGTTCATTTGGGGCCTTAATATTTCTGGCTTATTCTTTTCACAGCTGCTCAGTATGGTATGTGATAAAAACTGGATGGCATTTAGTTTTTACGTTTTGGTTTTTTTTTTAGGGTTCTCTTGGAGAGTAGAATCTGAAATATAATTTAAAATGATCTATCTAGTTTATGCCCTTGGAAAGTTTTACATCATCCATATTAAGTTTCAACTTAATTACCTACCTGTAATTTTATATTTTTTCCTATATTGGGGAAAATGTATCTACCTTAAGTTTTAATAAAAGATAGGATATAGAAGCCTACTTTGGGGGAGATACTGTGAACATTTAAGAGTGCAAACATGTTTTAAATGTAGTTTGCATAAGTAGCAAAATTGCATATATTGAAACATTTCCCTTTGTATTAAATTCCTTCAAATTACATTTCCTTACTAGGTTCTGATATCAAGAGCTTGGGTATTGCAAAGTTAAACCTCGCTACTATTTGTTACGGATTTGTGTACTAAATTGGAAAGATATTTTAGGATATCACCTAGATTCAGTGATACTAATATTTAATATTGATGCATTGAGGCAGGAATTAGGGTAAAAGCTTAAAAAGCAGCTCCCCTGTGTTCAGGGGCCAGAGGCAGTGTTGGTTCATTTTTCTACGTAATTCAAGCTTAAACATTTGAGTCATTCTCATTCTAACCTTGCCTAAGGTTAAACCCCTTCCAGGGTCAGCTGTTGCCAAGGTGAATGCTCAGGCATATTATCCAGGGATGTCTTTTCCCACAACAAATTGCATTTCCATAAAAGCTAGAATTTGAAACCATTATTTGAGATGCCTGTATAGGGAAAACACTGAGAAAAATTTGTTTTGGAGCCTCCCAAGGCCACACCCTGATTTGGAGATTTAGGAGGACAGCATATAGTTGTACTGAGGACGAAGATCTATTCCAGTGAAAGGATACTAAGTAAGATCAGCATCTGGAAAAGGCTCCTGGGCAAAATTCAGAGGCAACCATGTGAAAGATTCCAAGTGTGTCTCTGTGAAATCGTAGAGCACAAGCCAGTTCCTCAACAAGCGTGAAGTGCTGTCTGCCAGGGAAGCTTGTCAGAGACAGTGCCCAGGGTTTTTACTGGGGGCTGCTGAGGTAGGCACCTTCTGCCTAGTTCATATCAAAATTTCAGAAGGAAATAAGATATTTGATATCAACCACAATTATTTATACAAAGTTTCAGCACAGTAGGCATCTCATCAGGGAATGTTGGGAACACTCCTGAAATCCAACTTTCCAGATGCCAACCTTGTCAGCATACACCTTTCTAAGGATAACTTTTCTGCATGACATTAGGTATCCAGATAAATGCCTTGCATTTAAAAATATATTTTTATTGATTTGAGAGAGAGGAAAGGAGAGAAAGAAACATCAATGATGAGTCATTGATTGGCTACCTCCTGCATCGCCCCTGCTGGGGATCGAGCCCGCAACCCGGGCATGTGCCCTGACTGGGAATCGAATCGTGATCTCCTGGATCCTAGGTCGATGCTCAACTGCTAAGCCATGCTGGCTGGACTTAAAATATTTTAAATAATCTAAAAAGATACAATGTGGATTGTTATCAGATTTCCATACCAGGTCTATATGTGGTTTTCTGTTTTGATACTTTTTAAAAAATCAGGTTTGTAATAGTTTGCTCTGAAATCTGTGGGTGATTCTGAATTCTGACGGTTCCTCTTGCTCCCTTTCTAAGCCTCTAATTGTTCTATACCAAGGACCTCTGTAGCTAACCACGCAGATTTTCTTTGCCACTGTCTTATTTTCCTATGTAACAATCACTTTAATCTTACTCATGTTAAGATTGCTTTGTCTAAAGTGCTAATGTTAAACCACCTACAAGGCTAAAAGGTATGGGGAAGATAATGTGGGAGGGAAAGTAAACAGCAGTGAATTTTATTGACTGGGAGTAATAAGCTATGAAATTCAGCCTTTTGTAAGTTTTCCAACGAAATTACTAAGGTGGTATCACTTCTTAGGCTCTTAGCAGTAATGACAAAAGAGTAAAGGGGTTGGGAATGGTGACTTCAGTGTCAATTTTGCAGGATAAGGAAAGGTTATAAGTTATAATTCCTCTTAACATCATTATCTTAAACATATTTTGACAGCTATTCAGGATTATGAAACTGCTCAGGAACACAATGAAAATGACCAGCAGATTCGGGAAGGTCTAGAGAAAGCACAAAGACTATTGAAACAGTCACAGAAAAGAGATTATTATAAAATCTTGGGAGTAAAAAGGTGAATTATTAATTTAAAATTTGTATTATTTTTAATCAACTGTTTTAAAGCTAATCATTGCTCTTTTTTTCTCTCTTGGATTCATTTCCTTTCCTTATGTAATTTTAGTCATAAGTTTAACCTTAACAGTCTAACATCATAAAGCTATTTCATTAATAGAGACTAGTAATGGAGAATTAGTTGTTGGTGACAAAGATATGACACTACTGCATGAATATGTCCTAGGCCTACATTTCCTAGGGGTAAAGAGATAGGAGTGAGCTTTCTTTTGGTGCGGGTAGGAGGGAGAGGGGGGATGGGGAAAAGAAAACTTCTTCAGGTCTATAAATAAAGTGGCATTTTAAGAATCAACTTGTACTTTTAAACTAATGATTATTAATCGAATTTAATACTCCTCAGAAATGCCAAAAAGCAAGAAATCATTAAAGCATACAGAAAATTAGCAATGCAGTGGCACCCAGATAACTTCCAGAATGAAGAAGAAAAGAAAAAAGCTGAGAAAAAATTCATCGACATTGCAGCTGCTAAAGAGGTCCTCTCTGATCCAGGTATCACTAGCCTTTAACATTTTGTTCTCTTGAAATGGCTGAGTCAGTAACTGGCGACTTAGCCTCCCTCTTCCTGTCTTAGAGGCAGCTCTGGGCCTCACTTCAAGGGCTGGTGACTAGAGTGGCCTTGCAGTTTCAGAAGTCCAGTTTTATGCTTTCCTGGCCGACTCAAGGACCCACATATTTGCAGTGCGAAGACCAACAAATATGGAATGGAAAGGCCTGAGTCTGACATTTCTGTTGTTTTCACCTGTCAGTGAGGGGGATGTCTTAAGTTCCTTCCAATGTCACAGCCCAGTGATGAATTCTTTATGCCAAACTGACAGAAGCTTGATTAGGAACCAGACTGGAATGTGCAGTGTGGGGAGAGGAGTGGAGCTGCCTGCCCGTGTGTGCTCCCCAGGAATTTTGCCCTAAATCAGATATTCATTAGATTTACTGGTGGCTATAAATGATGTTCTTGAAACAGCTACGAATTAGGTAATATTGAACAATACTTTGGCATTCTCTGGGGGAATTTGATGTTAAGCTATCTACTGATTTTTGTACCTTTTCATGTCGGTGGGAGCAGAAGCTATGACTTGAACTAGACAAATTAAAAAAACAGAAGGAAATCAAGTTTTATGCCCATTTGACAGATCTTTCTTAAACACTTCACTTAAATGCTATGCAACTGAAGTGAAATGATTTTTTGTTCTTAATTTATAATCCAGTAAGGGAGACAGAAGTGTACTTAACGAGTACAGTAGGATACATACTGTTTGTTCTTTTGTTCAGCAGATGAGGGTCTACCACATCCCTTAGTGGTTCTGGCCTCTTGGCTTGCACAGGGTGGGGGACTCTGCAGCTGAGCTTCAAGGGAGGTGGGGCCAACAGTCACGAAGGCAGGCATCAAGGAAAGAACTGCATTTTAATTACTAAGAGTTCTCTTTTGTTCTCGGGTCCCTTTTCTTAGTCCGGTCTTATTTCTAATCTCTGAGGATAATAGCTTGCTCTTTCTGCCACCTGTAGTGTTTCTTTCTCCCATTTGCCTGCATTGGTCTCTGGCTCATCAGGGATTTTCCTCAGGACTGACAGGCACAGCAGTGGAGGTGGCCTTGCTCCTCTCAGGTCTGAAGAACCTTAGTTCTACTCAGATTTAATAGTGAGGCACTAGAAAGCTCGATGGGTTGTGCCTGGCTGACTTCATTGTTGGGCTTTGCATGGTGCCATGGCTGTTTGGTCAGAATAGAGACACTTTTGGAGGCCTCTTTTTCTGCGGTTATTCATTTTTTCCATTTCCAGAGAAGCATATACCATTTTCAACCCTGGCCCTCACCCCCTTCTCTGTGACTGGTATTTCTCTAGAGACCAAACCTCTGATCTAGGTGGGAACAGGAGCACCTAGATTTGAGTGTTAGGCACAACTGCTTTGATAACTGAAAGTAAGTAGTCCCCCGGTCCTCCCCTTCCTCCCCCACACCTTAGTCAGTATCTGGGTCTTACTCTGTTGGTTTCTTTTCTAGAAATGAGGAAGAAGTTTGATGATGGAGAAGACCCCCTGGATGCAGAGAGCCAACAAGGAGGTGGTGGCAACCCCTTCCACAGAAGCTGGAACTCATGGCAAGGGTTCAATCCCTTCAGCTCAGGCGGACCTTTTCGATTTAAATTCCACTTCAATTAAACCAGCTGGGTTTTTTTGTTGTTCTTAAATTTTTTTTTAAGATTAAAAACAACTTGTTCCAGGATCCTAAAGAAAAAAAATTTCAAATCTCTTAGTTTGTCCATGACCAAAGAGTTGTTTTAATAAGAAAAATCTGTTCTCCATTTTAGACTTGAGGTGGATGGGTTTGTTAGGGCAGGGGGTGAGGAATGCCTGAGGCAGGCGCTCACATACTCTGTGGTTCTGCGCTGGAGCACGGGCGAAGTTCTTTTCTTCACAGCCTTGCATAGTAGGTCAGTGCCTGTGTTTAAGGAGGAGCTGCATGGGATCGTCATGAGAATGGGTTCTACTTCTGTATTCTTAAAGAGAATATTACCATTTTGAGCTGTTTGTTCTTAGGGACAATTTTGCTTAGATTTGGTCAATCCAGTCACTTGAAAATATTTGTTAAATTACAAAGCCTCCTTTAATTGGCATGCATTTCCATCTCCTTGCCAGCAGGAACATGGCTGTCACTGAAGTGGGGGCAGAACTCACGTTTAGAGAACCTGCTACCAAATGGTAGCCAATGTAGCCAGGCTTTGGATTGATGTTAAGCATATACTTTGTATTTTTTGTTGTTCAGTAACTGCAAGAAAATACTAAAAACCACTGAAATAGAATTGTAAAACCTATGGACCCTTTTGTTTAATATGAATATTAAACAACAAATTAACTTAAAAGATATATATAAAATAGGTTCAGATAAGATAGCAGTGGTTTTATTCAAAGTAATTTTGCTGAAGTGCAGAGTGAAATACTTCAGCAACTGAAATTGTGAGTTAAACAGTTCCTATAACAGGATTGTCTTAGAAATGTAAAGTTGCTCAGTTAACCTAAAACAGAATGCCCTCTTCCCACTCTTAAGACAAAAAGTGGCGCAGCCTGGCTCACCCTCTTGGACTGTAGTACCTCCCAACCGGGAGGGGGGGGCTGTTTCAAGTGGGCATTAAACAGCAGACCCGCCCCGTTACCAGACCTTGATGCCTCAACACGTTCTCCTGTGTGAAAAAAAAATACAGGTTTACAAATCCTCAGCTCTGGCTATATGTTCACTATCAAGATGGTATCTCTTCTTGGGATACCTTCTTTGTATCTTCGAAGAAAATGAACTATTCAGTCTTTGTTTATTTGATAATTTTCCCCCCAAATGAGTGTTACTTTAATCAAGAATATTAAATATTTATGGAACTACTGATATGGATTTAAAATCTAAGAGAATTAGTACCTTTATTCAGGAAAGGTTTTTCTGTTTGTCTTAGAGCATGTTGAAACATTTTAAGCAGTACGAGTCTAATATGTTTTTATGAAATCAAGCATTTTAATTTTAGTTCTAGGTGGCATCCTGACCAGTAATGTCCACAACAGCAAAGCACAAATCATTTTCTTCTATAGTCATTCTGAAACATGGAAAAATTTTTAAAACTGGGAGACAAAAATTGCATAGTTGAATTGGGTAAAACACATAAGTGCTTTTTGCATCTATTTAGGAGTCTATTTCTTACCAATAAACTTAACAATGCATTCTGAAAACTAGTGAACAGCTTGCAGCTTTCATTTTGTTTTAATGTCTCAGAATTCAAGCTAGTGTGAAAATAATTTCCAAAGGAAATTCATTTTTATTTGATCTCAGTAATCTCACTACTTTGTTATATCAGAAAAAAATTTTTCAGTGTGGTTCTTTGGTATATGATGTCACTGTGACCTTTCTGAAATCTAGCAATGGCCTCTACCTACTTTCAAAAAAAGGATTTCCACACACAATCAGAACAAAGGAAATCAAATCACTTGCCCTTCCCGGGAGAGGAGAGGCTGAAAAGTTGCCAACAAGAAGCCTGAGGGAGTCAGGAGGGCTGAGAGCTGGGCCACATGGGAGGTGTGTCCGGGACACTGGATACCTGGCGGCCTGCCAGCTGCTGCCCAGAGGGTTGTTTACATTATTTTTCTCCATTTGTAATGACCATAATTCTTGTTTAGTCTTACCATGGACTTAGTCATCGTACTGAAATGTGCAGTTACTGGCCTGTTTTCAGTGAAGAGAGTAAAAGTCGTGATGCCAAGTGCCAACCCTTCAGAGAAATTCTTTTGCTGACTGATGAAGAAAACAATGGCCTTTAAGTGCAGCCTGGACAGGCATCAGCAGTCTTCTAGTATCCACCTGCATGGAAAGACGGCCATTCATGTTTCCTTACGTGCCTGGGGAAGCCGTGGGTGTGTAAAGGGAGTCAGTTTCCTTGCGGGCCTGATGGAGACTGTTGTGCATGGAAAGCAGGTGACTGAGGAAGCAATCGACTGCTTTGAGGGCTACTTACACCAGTCTCTAGTCTCCCTTTGCAGACTGCAGTGCCTCGTAACCTTTGTGGCTCTTTCTGGGAAAGTGAATTCAGAGAGCATTTCACCTTACCTGTATAGTATTCCCTTCTTAAACGCCTCCCTTTTTGGTGAGCTCTGGGAGTGAAGTATCGCTGGTCTGTACATTGTGGATAATTACCACAGCAGCAAGTATTAAACAGCCTATAAATGTGAAAAAGTTCTAAAAAGAGAATTAATTTATTGCCCACTTATGAAAGTTTGTTTGTTCTTACCATTGGATAAATGAAAACTCGAAAACAACTTCAATAGTTTACTGATGTGAATTGGTTATAACATAATACTAATGTTAAAATGTCTGTCTCTTCAGTCAGTATTAAAAGTTCATTTTAAATATCAATATGGAAACAGAACTTTTCGATTCTCTGATAAAAGAATGTAAACTACCCACAAATTTTTAATGACTCACAATTTAAAATTAGCACCATTTTCTAGTCATGGTGGAAAATGAAAGATTCATCTTTAAAGGCATGAAACTGGTCAAAAGTTGTGTGTGAGACTTACCATGAAAAACATTCATGAGATGCTTAAATTAAAAATGGTTCCTCAGTCAGCTGTTTGTTAGGGCCGACTGCCTTAAAGGTACAGGACACTGGTGACAGGCCTTGCAAAGAGTTTTCATTGAGTACATACCAACAGTATAACCTAGAGAGACTCATGCAATCTGTTGAATGTAATATACTTTTCCATATTTAAAAAGGAAGGAAGGAAGGAAGAAGGCAAATGCTAATATTTGTCAACACATATCCTTTTTCTAAATCAGATCATTCCCTTTAAAGTAGCAGAGTTTATCCTGTAATTGCAAATGATGTTAATAAGGTGGGGATAATTTCTGTTTTTATGGATGATCTCATTTGCTGAATGATTTAAGAGTAAAATTAGCCACTGCGTGGCTTTGTGTATAGTTAACAGGTTTTGTTCCAATCATCTGTGGTTGAACCTTTTAGCAGTGGAAAGCAGAGTGCAGAGAATGTAAAAATGAGATGTTCGCGGGGTTAAAATATCCTGCTTAAGGCTGGATAGTTGGTTTTGAATGAGAAGACTAAGTAACTTAATCCATCTCAATTTAGTGTTTTAATAAAAAAAACCTGAAAATTAATTGAAATGGGTCTCAGACATGTCCACATATGGGTACTATTTTTATGCCCTTGTATTTTCACATTTAATAAAAATATTTATGGTCAAAATCAGTACTCTTTTGCTTCTGATTCACTTTTAGTCTTTTGGAGAAGTCCATTTACCCACTTTTTTCACACATAATCAGTAATGAGATGACAAGGGCTCCTGTTCGAAAGCTGAAGGAAGATCAGAGCACCAAATGCAAAAATGGCTAAAATCTCTTCACTTCCAAAAGTCTGAGGACAGCAAGGCATTAAAAGTGGATAGTTCTTCAATTTCAATACAATTAAAATCTAATACTTAAATTCGCTTTGTTTGAAGACTTTCCCTTTTATATAATTTGTACATTTCTGTTAGAGAGTGGTGGGGGACACACTGCTGCCTATCTCCATCAAATTTTAACAACCAACAAAAGAAGCTGGCTTCTCAATTCTATATTCTGCAGACCCTAAAACTAAAAGACAGGTAGAATGCTTATACAGAACTTCGTAAGCTCAAAGTTTGCAAATTCTTAATAATCTTATCTTGGCAGTATATGAGCAACTGGCCTTAGTGTGAAGACAATGAAATAAGGGCTGCCAGGCGAACAAAGAAGTAGTTCCTTATAGAATATTTATAAATCTAGACTTTCAGATACAAGGTATAGCCATGTGGAAATGAGACATAAATTTAGCCATTCAAATCACAAGACAAACTGGGAAGGGAGCCATCAAGACTATATTATTCTGCAGTTCTAGCTTCTGCTCTATGAAATACTAGCAAAATTGGACATAACAGTAATAGTAAGCATGAGAATCAGGTGTCTTTGCCTAGCTGACCCTTTCCACAGGATTCTTATAGCAGTGGAAACAAGCTGACAATAAAGGAAAGCAAAGTAACATCTTGCAGTCAGTTGGGGCTTCTGCCCAAAACACTAAGCCATGAGCTCTCAGAATCTTACCTCTTGTCAAACCCAGATGTTACTCCCAACTCCAAAGAGGGGTGAGCCACAGAGCACGTGGAGTTGGTCACCTCAGGCCAAGTTACCACTGCAGCCTTTGATAACATTCCTTAGGATCCCTGGAAACCACAGGAATAATCTTGTTCCATCAGGGTAGGCCATACCTGGAGCACTCCATTTTATCAGAGACAAACATGAGTAAAGGGAGGGTGACCAGAAGAGGCAGAGGTCTCGTGATCTCTTAATAGCAATGAATGAAGCTACTGGGAACAGTTCTTACTTGAAAATACTCCAGGCTGTGCCGTCAAATAGAGGACTAGCCTTGTTGAGAAAAGCTCAAAGGAGCCAAGAGGAGAGACTGCCAGGAGACAGCTCCTGGCTCACTGGTGACCTGTCAGAGCTGTCAAAGATGGACCAGCCTGTCTCTAGAGGCAGACAGTTTTCTATCGGCCTGGAGGATTCAGAGGTGCCTGAGGCTCCACTTGGCAGGGCCTTGTAATGGGGGCTGGCACACTGACTGGGGGCTAAACTCTACTGGATATTCCCGAAACCTCACATATCAACAGAATCATCTGGGGAGCTTTTTAAACCATCATGATTTCCCACGTTCACCTCTGCCCCGTTACATTAGACTCTTCAGGGGCTGGGGTCCTAATGACTTGGAGCTCTCTTCCAGTCCCCAAATCCTATGATTCTGAAATAGCTGGGTAGGTTATGAACACTGACTATTCCTATTCTCCTATTATAAATGCTCAGCAGGAAAATGAAGTTTACATTCTTAACTTAGTTTCCATAAAAGTAGCTAATTCTTTTTTTAAAAAGTACATACATACAACCCATAAGCCCCAAAATATAAAATAAAAATTAGAAATATAAAAAAATGCAAATTGAGCATAAGATTAAATCATATGATTTAAGAAAATAATATGTGACACTACTTTCTATTTTACAACAGATAAGGTATAAATAGGCTTAATTTTTTATTGCTATTCAGAGATAACCATGAGTCCTTTTCTCAGAAGAAAAAACAAATACATTTTTCTAATTTTAAATGCATTTTGTGAATAAGAAGATATAAATGCACAGAGAGCTTAAATACACAAAGATGTTGATGGTTTGGTAAACCCCCACTAGTTAGATATGTTTTTTACTGGGTTACGTGGCAAAATATCACTTTGGTAAAAAAACAGTGTTTTAAGCAATCAGGAAAAAGGAATAGTCTTAGTTTTAAATACTCAGTGGTCATTTCTTATATAACTTAAACTTAATACATTAAGTACATGTATTTTTAAATAATATTTTTTAAATTGAAGAATATGTCACCGATCTTTAATGAAACTTCCAAAAGTCTTAGCAGTAGTTCCACACTTTCCCAGCAGGTGGCAGATTTCTTGTCATACTTTTTATCTTCTTTCATAAAAGCCAGTGCTAGAGTTCATCATGTGTCAAAACTGTAGGGGAGGAAAGTTTATTTCCTGAAAACTTTAATATCAAATTAGAGTAAATCTCACTGATGTATGGGACATAGAAAAAGCACAGGTGCTGACAGGATCCTTTTGTTTGTTAGTTTAGTACCTATTTGCTTCATTATGTGACATGAGAATAGCTCTGTACATTAGGTATCAATTGTATTGCCCTGTACCATGACTACTTACCTTTCTACCCTCCTAGAAGTGTGCTCCCATCAGTCTAGGAGGACAAGAACCATACCTTATTTATCTTTGTTATCCTAGGGCCTAGCACCCTGCCTGGCAATGGAGGCCTTGAAATATACTAACAGATTACTGACCACGCACAAAGTATGAGTGTAATGCAACAACAAAGAGCAGAACACATACATGGTATTCTTCTATGATGGGAGGAGAGAGCATTCAAACATAGACACAGGTATTACACAAATGTGAGAATCAATAACAGTGGACTCTTAGAGACAAAAATGGTTTCTTTTTTTTTCTGCATCACTGACCTGTCACATATTAATTGATTTAAGAACACTGAGAATTCAAAACTGATATTTTCAGGTAGAAACTAATTAAAATACAACTTAAATGCATTCTGTACCAAAATTCGAGATGGCACACTATGTTTCTCTCTTCACTAAATTCCGCTTTAAAGAAAAGAAATATAAAAGGGGATAAGAGAATGTGGGAAGTGATTATGAGACATCAGAGCAGAGTTATCAGTGAATTTCTAAAAATGGAAGAGAATATACAGCTGAATACATAAAGACACAGTTGAGATATATTGATATTCCTGACAGTGGAAGCTGGGTGAACCTCCTAACAGAAAACACTGGTGGGGAGTGAGTGAGACAGAGCAGCAATTAACTGAAGGACTGGTCTAGAATATCTGTGCCAGTCAGCTTTCCCTCCCATTTTACTGCAGACTGAAGAAAAGCTGACAACTATTCCAAGAGAAAAAGTAGAAGACTATTCTTTCTTTTTTTTTGTTTTGTTAATCTTCACCTCAGGATATTTTTTCCATTGATTTTAGAGAGAATGGAAGGGAGGGAAATGGGGAGGGAGGGAGGGAGGGAGAGAGAGAGAGAGAAACACTGATGTGAGAGAGGCACATTGACTGGTTGCCTTCTGAATGTGTCCTGCCTGGGGTGAGGATCAAACCTGCAACCCAGGTACATGCCCTTGACCGGGAATTGAACCCGAGACCCTTCGGTGGGTAACCACTGAGCCATGTCAGCCAGGGCTAGAAAACTATTCTTGAAAACAAATTGAATAATCTATTGAAGGAGAGGGGGGAGGGGAAAGGAGAGAGGAAAAGAGAGAGACAGACACATAGATATTTTTGTACAGGTATCGATACTCTTGGCTTGTGGGTAGGGTGGTATCTGGGATAGGCTTTCATCTATTCCACGCACATACATCCAGAGGGAAGCCTGCCAGTTAGTTGTACAACATGCTAACATACCTAGAGCTATCAATCAACCTTCCCATTCAGAGAAGAAGCCTCTTGGAGAAACAGACACATTTACACCATGGCAAGGGAAACCTACTATGCCAGCTATCTATATCAATCTAATATTTCATTCTTAAATATATAAAAATTCGAGGAAGACTATAAAAGCAAAAGAAACAAGACCAAGATGACCACACAAAACAACTCACCCAATGGAAAGAAAGATAACTGAGAAAACCAAAGGGATACTTAAAATAATTCTAATTAATATTTTCCAGAGATTTCTGAAAGTCAATGAAACTATAAAACAAGAATAAACTGAAACTCAAAGGAAGCAAACAGGGAAAAGAAAGATCTGTTGGAAATTAAGATGTTATTGTCCCTCTTAACAATAAAAATTAATAGAAGGGTTGAAGAGAAAGTAAAAAATTTTCCCAAGACAAAGAGGGAAGACTAGGGAATATAAAAAGACAATATAACCGTGAAATACAAAGGATCATAAAAGGCTGCTATGAACATGCCAACAAATGGACAACCTGAAAGAAGTGAGTACATTCCTAGAAACACACAACCTACCAATATTAAATCTGGAAGAAACAGAAAATCAGAACAGACTAATTATTAGTAAGGAGATTGAATCAGTAATCATAAACCTCCCAACAAAGAAAAATCCAGGAACAGATGGCTTCACTGGTGATTCTATGAAACATTTAAGAAGAATTAAAAGCAATCCTTTTCAAACTCTTCCAAAAATAGAAGAGAAGGGAATACTTCCAAACTGATTTTACAAGGCCAGCATTGCCAATACCAAAACCAAACAAGAATGCCATAAGAAAAGAAAGTTATAGGCCAATATCCCTGATGAACACAGATGCAAAAATCCTCAACAAAATGTTAGCAAACCAAATTCAACACTACGTTGAAAGGATCATACACCATGATCAAGTGGGATTTATTTCAGGGAGGCAGGGTTGGTTCATCATCTACAAATCAATCAATATGATATACCACATTAAGAAAATAAGGATAAAGCCTGGCCGGGCGTGGCTCAGTGGTTGAGCATCGACCTAGGATCCAGGCAATCGGGGTTCGATTCCTGGTCAGGGCACATGCCCGGGTTGCGGGCTCGATCAATGACTCTCTCATCATTGATGTTTCTATCTCTCTCTCTCCCCCTCCTTTCCTCTCTCTGAAATCAATAAAGATATGTTAAAAAAAAAAAAAAAGAAAGAAAAGAAGGATAAAAATCATATGATCATCTCAACAGATGTAGAAAAGGCATTTGACAAAATTCATCATCCATTTATGAAAACTCACGACAAAGTGGGTACAGAGGGAACATGCCTCAACATAATACAGGCCCTATACAGTGGTACTCGGTTTTCAAGTGTACTCCATTCCAGAAGACCATTTAAGTTCTGAAATGTTCGAAAACCGAGGGATCAACAGCCAACAGCTAGGCTTCAGGATCTTGCAGCCAGTGGAAGCCGTGTGGCATGTTCAGCTTCTGAGGTGTCTTCGAAAACTGAAGCATTTACTTCCGGGTTTATAGCGTTCATAAATCGATCATCAACGGAGACATTTGAAAACCAAGGTACCACTGTATATAACAAGCCCATAGCTAACATCACACTCAATGGTGAAAAGCTGAGAGTTTTTCATCTAAGACAAAGATACCCATGATTGCCACTTTTATTCAACACAGTATTGAAGCCCTAGCCACAGCAATTAGGTAAGAAAAAGAATTAAAAGGCATCCAAATAGTAAAGAAAGAAGTAAAGCTGACACTATTTGCAGATGCAATGATATTATATAGAGAAAACGCTAAAGAAGCTACCAAAAACTGTTAAAATATATAAACAAATTCAGTAAAGTTGCAGGATATAAATCAATATACAGAAATCTGTTGTATACCCTAATAACAAACTATCAGAAAGAAAAATTAAGAAAACAATCCCATTTACAATTGTATCAAAAATAATAATTAGAAATAAATTTAACCAAAAAGGTAAAAGACCTACACACTGAAAACAATAAGAGATTGGTAAAGGCACAAATAAACAGAAAGATATTCTTCCCATGGGTTGGAAGAATATTGTTAAATGTTCATAATACACAAATCAATCTACAGATTCAATGTAATCCCTATCAAAATTCCAACAGAATTTTTCACAGACATAAAACAATCCTAAAATTTGTATGGAACTACAAAAGACCCCAAATAACCAAAGCAATCTTAAGAAAGAAGAACAAAGCTGGAGGTATCATATTTCCTGATTTCAAACTATATCACAAAACTATAATAGTCAAAATAGTATGGTATTAGCATAAAACCACACATGTACATCAATGGAACAGGACAGAGAGCCCAGAAATAAACCCGTGCATATAAAGTCAATTAATTTATGAGAAAGTACTCAGGAACATACAATGAGGAAACAACAGTATCTTCAATAAATGGTGCTGAAACTGGACAGTCGCATGCAAAAGAAGAAAGTTGCACCCCTATCTTACACCATATACAAAAATTAACTAAAATGGATTAAAAGCTTGAACATAAGACCTGAAATCATAAAATTCCTAGAAGAAAACACAGGCTTTAAACTTCTTGACATTGGTCTTGGTAGGGATTTTTTTGACACAAAAAGTAAAGGAATAGGTGTGTAATCTATTCTAATTTCATTTAATGTGACATATGGTTCAGACACCACCACGAATGATGACTTACTTGCATTTTTTTTCTTGTTTTCAAGGTGATCTAACAGTTGTCGTATCTCAGTATCATACTCCACCCATTCTGGGACAATCCTGACAGCAGCCTTCAGTTTCGGTTCTTTTGTTTTGGGATTATTGCACTAAAAGTTTAAATAAAGTTTTGTTAATAGAAAAACCATGCTCCAGAAACATAAAGGAAATACTTGAGGACACTGCTGTGTCACTGGAGTAAATAAAATGCATTTTATAAAAAGCAGAGTCCTAAGTCCTAGAAATACTGGAATTAGTTTAATAGAGACAGATCAAGTGAAATGACAAATCACAGTTTATGTAGGCAGTAAGTGTTCAACACAAATACCTCAATCAGAAATTCAAACAAAAATTGTTCATAAGTTTGTCAAACAATTCTGTAAAATGTTTTGTTGACAAGAGGTCTAAATACATGACTATTCTGACAAAGAACATAGCACAGACTATATTAATAAATATTTTCTTACCTTTTCTCTGGACTAAAAATTTGGATAATATACTTTACATTTTCCACAGACAAAACCATTTGTCAGCCTTTAGAAATGTCCTGAGTCTCTTTAGCAAAAGCATTCATTCCCCTTCACATGCCTCTGTTCTAATGAGCAATTGTGAGTGTATTAAAAATCAGTTAACTGGAACTCATCTGTCCAAATACTAATGGTTGTGAAGTTCAGAGTAGTACATAAATCTCAGTCCTCAGGGTTCCACCTTACTGGTTGGTAGAGTAAGACCCATATATGTCACTTAACTGTGCGTGTGTGCATGCATGTGTGTGTGTGCGTGTGTGATCTGAGTTCCTTCATCTACAAAGGAGGAAATTAAAACAAGATCATCTCCAAGGTTCTGCTAATATATGATCATTTTAAACTACTTAGCAATTGGTCCTACTATAGAGTTTCTTGGGAAATTATATAGTTTAAAAGGCAAAAGAAAAGGTGAGAAGATGGTTGAGAAGCATCTAATTCTGGATGTACTGAAGGTTCAGAGGACAAGAGTTGCTAATGGGCTGAATGTGAGTTGTGAGAAAAGAGAGACATCAAAGATGGCCCTGGTGTCTTTGGCTTGAGCAAAGTAAAGAATGGAAATGCCCTTGACTGAGACAGAAAAGACTATGAGAGGAGCATAGACTTCACAAAGCTACACAGACATCCACTTCCTCATTACAAAGCATTCACAGGAAACGAGTCCTGAAGCTCACTTCTACGTTACATTTTCTCATGGTTGCTGAAATTTGCCTCCCTTACCCCTGCCGCCCCAGCCTTATGGGAAAGCTATTAATTATTAGCCATGAGCCTTTTGTCTTAATATTTTCCTCACCAGATATTTTCAGTTCATTCCACTGTCAACTTTTTATCTCAAGTAGTGGAAAATAGGATTTTTTTCATAATATAACTATAGGCAATATGTTCGATAATGTGAAGATAATGGAACTATTTTCCCTCTTTTTGTGGCAGAAATTATTAAAATAAAAATACTATGTTTTCCTTAATTTTACTGTGCTGCAATTTTTTTCTACAATCTACATCCATGCTGCTTAAATGGGGTTAGTATTCCCCTGAGGGGAGCTGTGGCAAGGTCTGGGGACATTTTTGTTTGTCATGACTGGGGGTGGTGGGGTGCTGCTGCTATCTAGTGGGTAGAGGCCAGGGATGCTGCTCAACATCCTGCAGTGCATGGGACAGACCTCACAACAAAGAACTATGTGGTCCCAAATGTTAGTAAAGCCCAGATAGAGAAATCCTTACTGAAATAGAGTCTCACCTTCAATACCATTATTCATGCTTTTTCCTCACCCTTATGCCATTTCCTTGGAATTTTTCTGCATTCCCTTAACCTTTTCCCCAAGAAGCTAGCTCAAAGTAGCAGGTTCTCTCATTTTTATTTTTAGTGTTTCTGAGGAAGAGATGGCTAAGCTGTCCACCAAAATTTACGTCACTGTCCTTTTCCTATGCAGACCTACTGCTAGGAAGTAGCGGCCCATCCAGGAATGACATTTCTCAGTTCCTCTTACATCTATATGTGGCCACATGACCAAGTTCTATCAAGGGGCCAAGGCCCTTAGGAGTCAGGATGCTTCCTTCACTCCAGATCATACTATCCAACAGAAATATTATGGAAACTGCATATGGAATTTAAAATTTTCTAGTAGCCACATGTAAAAAGGTAAAAGGAACAAGTGAAATAAATTTTATTTTAATATGTTTTTATTGATTTCAGGGAAAGGGGAAGAGAGAAAGAAACAATGATAAGAGGAGGTCATTGATTGGCTGCCTCCTGCATGCCCCCTACTGGGGATCAAGCCCACAAACCAGGCATGTGCCCTAATGGGGAATCCAACTGTGACCTCCTGGTTCAAGGGTTAATGCTCAACCACTGAGCATGCCAGTCAGGCAAGTGAAATAAATTTTAATACTCCATTTTATTTAACCCAATATGTCCAAAATGTTATCAGTCAATATGTAATCAATATAAAAATTAGTAATATTTTTACATTCTTTTTGTTGCACAGCCTTCCCAATCTGGTGTGTATTTTACATCCCACAGCACATCAGTTCAGACTGACATTTTAGGTGCTCACTGGCAACATACGGTACATCACTGCCATATTGGACGGATGGGTACCGATGATGACAAGACCCTAGAGGATGAACAAGCCACAAGCTGAACAGGGACTGGTCCCTGAGTTATGTTATACAGGAAAGCTACTCACAGACAGGGCACCCACTTACATCTGTACTTGGGTGAGTGTGAAACCACTGAAATCTGGGAGTTTGTTACAGTAGCTCAAGTTAACTTAAGTATTCCTAAGGATCCCAAGGAGACTTCATGTCACTAAGGTATGAGTCACAACATTTTATGTTACAACACAACCTTAAACAACATCTTAGCTATGTTTAGTAATGTTCTTGATCTCTCTTTAGAAGATTCCTTTGCTTCTAAACCCAAAACACTAATTTGAAAGAATATATGCACCTCTATGTTTATTGCAGTGCTATTTACAGTGGACAAGATTTGGAAGCAGCCCAAGTGCCCAACAGTAGATGAGTGGATAAAAAACCTGTGGTACCTTTTGTGACAGCATGGATAGGCTTGGAGAACACTATGGTAAGTGAAATAAGCTGGTCAGAGAAAGACAAGTATCATATGACCTCACTTCTATGTGTAATCTAACAAACAAAATAATTTAACAAACAAAAGAAACAGAAGCATAGGTACATAGAACAGACTGACAGCTGTCAGAGGGGAAGGGGGTTGGAGGGCTGGGTGAAAAAATGGTAATAGGATTAAGCAAAAAACTCACAAACACACACACACACAGACACAGACAACAGTGTGGTGGTAGCCAGAGGGGAAGGGGTTGGGATAGGTGAAGGTGGGCAAAGTTGGGATAAATGGGAGGGAAAGAAACTGCTTCAGGTGACAGGCGCAGGATGCATTGTGCAAATGATGTTTTACTGAGTTGTATACTTGAAACCTGTATGGTTTTGTTAACCAATGCCACCCCAATAAACTATAATAAAAAGAAAATTCCCTTGCTTTCTTAATAATGCCTTCTTATTTGTTTCTGCTACATTCTATCATCTACAATTGCATTCTAATATTCTGGCATGCCACTTTTTTTTCTATACAATTGTACACGTATCTGGAAAAACATCCCTATATTTTAATGTTCTGTCCTATTTTGCTCAAAACTGTATGAATTCTAATATTTAGACAGCTTATTCTTCAGTAATGATCTTGTACACGACTATTTTATACTTAAATAAGCACATAAAAACAATATGGTCAGGAAAAGAATGATAATATCTCATGACTGTTAAAAGACAATACAGTATTCGAATGTGAATCCTAGACAGACAATAAACTAGTTTGAAATATTTCGTGTCAAGAAGAGTTAAACTGGGTAGCATGGTTAAATTGCTTAAAATGAAAAGGTAATAAAAAATACTTCTCAAAAATGAGGAAGAAAATAGACATATATAAAATAATTTGAGCGGAGACAATTATTTTGGTTATCTTTATTTAGGAAAAATATTGGCAGGAGAATTAAACTGATGATATGCTGAGATGATAGCTAACTCATGAATGTGTCAGCCAGCTCATGGCCTTTCTTTCAAAAGCCCTTGTGTGAAAAGAGTTAACAGCTGGCCTGAGATTGCTATTCTTAGAAAGCATAGCATGGCTGGCACCTGGGAACGTGTATTTCAGGAGTGTTCCCCCCATTCCCTGATAAGAATGGCTCATGGGGCCTAATCTGTGCAAACAACCTGGTCTATGCTGAACACATACCTTCCTTCTGCATGTTGGGAATTTTGGTATGTGCCAGGCAGAGGGGGTGCTTATGTGAACAGCCCCCAATAAGAATCCCGGGCACTGGGTTTCTAATAGCTTCCCCAGGAGACAACATTTCATGCTTATGAAAATTTTCATAGCTTAATGAATTAAGCTTGTTCCATGTAACTTCACAGGATGGGGCTCTTGGAAGCCTGGTTTTCTCTGGACTTCACTCCATGTACATTTTCTCTTTGCTGTCCTGGCTTTGTACCCTTTCCCTCGAATAAATCATAGCCACAAGCATGACTATATTCTCAGTCCTGTGAGTCCTCTTAGAGAAACATCAAACCTGGGGTGGACTCAGGGAATCCCTGACACAGCCCTACACCTGCCAACCTAAGGAAATACAATAAAAAATAACAAACTGAGCAACAGTGTATCAGTGTGTGCCATTCCATTTGTAAAACATAAAATATTTTTAGTGAACATTTTCGTATCTGCTTATACACAAATGAAAATAACCACAGGCACTCACCAGATCGATTGTTTTGGCTCTTTGTTTGGATTCATCATCACACCAGGTTTCACACCACAGCCAATCTTGAGGAAGAGACTTAATGGCAACTCGGTAAATCATATTATTGGGAAGATCCTACAGGGGAAAAAAAGATTTAAACAAAGAGGTATAGAGATTAGAGTCAGAGCAAAAGAAGTCGAAGATGTCATTTAGATTATAAATAGATCCTTAAAAACATGTAAATCTGAGATATCTTTCTACTTTTAAGCTTTAAGTACTTAACTTGATGCAGTCATCTGTGTCATGAATAAATCCATGCACTGGAATTGAGTCCACACCTGCCTTGGACTTGACCCCTAGGATCAGGGCTGAAGGAGGAGGCCTAGAAACCCACCACTTCACATTCCCCAAACAGATTCCCTCTATCTGCCTTGAAACACCAGGATTGATCATTCACACTGTGCCTGCTATTACTGTTTATGTCAGTTACCACCACATTCTCCAGATTCTGAGGTGACCTTTCACTTTCCTGTTAAAACAACGTTCCATAAACATTTTCACTTTTCTGTATGCTCAGGGCTTTCTAAGCAAAGATTATAATGGAAGTACTAGCTAATGCAACAACACAAGAAAAGGAAATAAAAGATATGCAAATTGGAAAGGAAGCAATAAAATTGTCTTTGTTCACAGATGACAGGATTATTTATGCAAAAAGTGCCAAGAATCAATAAAAAAACCTACTGGAACTAATAAGTAATTATAGCAATGTTTTAGGATACAAAGTTAATATATAGAAGTCAATTGCGCCCTGGCTTGTGTGGCTCAGTTGGGTGTCATCTCAAGTACTGAAAAGTTGCTGGTTCAATTCCTGATCAGGGCACAGGCCCAGGTTTCAGGCTTAATCCCCAAGAGGAGGCATGCAGGAGGCAGGCAATCAATGTTTCGCTCTCACACTGATGTTCTCTCTCTCCCTCTCCTTTCCTCTCAAAAAATCAATTAAAAAAGTATTAAAACAAAAAATTGCTATATACCAGCAATGAACAATTGGAATTTGAAATTAAAAACACAACACCATGACATTAGCACCAAAAACAAACAAGATAAAAAAATAAACCTAGGTAAAAAGCTAACAAAATATGTTCTTCTACATGAGAAAAAAAAACTACAAAATTCTGATATAAGAAATCTGGGAAGATCTAAATAAATGGATAGCCCATGTTCATGAACAGGAAGACTCAAAATTGATAAAATGTCAATTGTTCCCAACTTGATCTATAGATTGAATGCAATCCCAATAAAAGTCCCAGAAAATTATTTTGTGGATATTGGCCTACCCGATTCTAAAGTTTATATGGAAAGGCAAAAAATCCAGAATAGCCAACACAATAATGAAAAAGAACAACAAAGTCAGAGGACTTATACTACTGAACTTGTAGTCTTACTATAAAAATCTATAGTAATTAAGAAAGTATGGTATTGGCAAAAGACTAAACAGATCAATGGAATAGAAGAGACAGCCCATAAATATGGAAATTCTTTGTATTTTAAGTTCAATTTTTTTTTCTTTTCCTAATCTTCAATTGAGGATTTTTTCCATTGCTTTTCAAAGAGAGTGGAAGGGAGGGAGGGAGGGAAGGAGTGTGGGAGGAGGGGAGAGAGGGGGGAAAAGGGGGGAGAGAGAGAGAGAAAGAGAGAGAGAGAGAGATGTGAGAGGGACGCATCGACTGGCTGCCACCAGCACGTGCCCCGACTAGGGGCAGGGAGTGAACCTGAAGCCCAGGTACTTGCCCTTGATCAGGAATTGAACCCGAGACCATTCAGTGTGCAGGCCGATGCTCTAACCACTGAGCAACACTGGCCAGAGCTGTGCTCAATTTTTTTTCTGTAAACCTAACACTGCTCTAAAAAAGAAAAGTCTATTCAATAATAATAATAATAAAAAGCTACATGGTTTCTTCCAAAACGCTTTACCTTGGAATCCATTCCTTAAATTACCTGGTCTGTCATCTTATCTCAGCCACTTTTTCCCCTGGTCATGTCCTAGCCAAGTCCTCTGCAATTTCAAATTCATGATCCCACTCTCTGACCACCTCTTGATTTTCAGCTCACTCCATCTCGTACTCAGATATCAGTATCTTTTGGTCATCATTTGAACTTCCAATCAAATGATCCTATTTCATTGTCCATCACCCCTTGATGTCTTTGCTTCCTTCCTTACATAACTTAATTTCTATGGTTAATCGTTACAGTTAATCCCTTGAATATACTCTCAATTGGCTTACCCTGGTTTCACTTAGTTGTACTCACTTGGCAAAATTATAGTCCTGCAACTAAACATGGCTTGCAAAACACATGGACACACATAAACCATGCTGTTTTCATTTTAACCTCATGAACATGAATCTTAAGGGGGACCTTAATGCTGTCGAACAATTATGTATGTGTCTATTCACACACAAGTGTGTGTAGACAATGTGTTTTCATTTCTCTTGGGTAATTACCTCAAAGTGGAAAGACTGGTCATATGTCAGGTGTAAATTTAAATTTATAAGAAATCGCCAAACTATTTTCCAAAATGGCCATACCATTTTACATTCTCATCAGCAATGTATGCAAGTTCTAGCCACTGCATACCTTGTTAGCACTTGGTGTGGTCAGTTTTTTTAATGTTAACCATTCTAATGGGTGTGTAGGATTACTCATTGTAGTTTTCATTAATGGGATGTGAAGAAAAAAATTTTCTATTAGGTAAAAGAAAATGTAAGGCAGTAGCAGATGGGGCACAGGAGGAAGTGAGTTTGTTTTAAAGACCAGAGAGGCATGTTTAAATGATGATGGAAGTAAGAAAAAGATAGGGTATGTGAGATAGGGCATATAGTGGGAAGAAGTAGTTTTAGGATGGAAAAGTGAAGATAAAATACTTTTATTTTTTAAAATGTTGAGCTTGAAGTTAAAAAAATTATATGTAAGTCTGGATATCCAATAGAGAATTCTATAAAGAGAAAAAGCTGAAAATATAAAAATTTGAAGTTTACAAGCCAGCAGTTGGAGCAGTCTATCTCTATATACTGACAATTATTCCACGAACACTTTACTTACCTGATCTAGGTTTGAAAGACTGTTTGGATCTTGACTGAGAGCTTGGTACTGGCCCCGGAGCCTGTCACCTGCTGCAATTCTCCTGAACCTCTTGAGATCCACTACATATAAGGCACTGCAAAAAACGAGTACTCCTATGTTATTTATAGATTTTTACTTTCCCCCAGTGTTTGTCTACTTATATGACAAACCAAATTTAAATTGTCTGTAGTAGTTAGAAGCATATTACTTGAGCCATATTACATGGGTTTAACTCGGTTTAGTTATGTAAGCCTGGGCAAGTTATTTAAGTGCTGTATGCCTGTTTCCACATCTATAAAACGGGGATAACAATAGTATCTCAAGGTTGTCATAGAGGTTTTATGAGTTAATATATGTAAAATCTTGTAAGAGTGCCTGGCATGTAATAGACTATGTAATTGGTTGCCATTATTGTGTAATTTCTAAGAGAACTGAGTATTGGTGATTCAAAAGTTATTTACTAAAAAGTAACAGTATAAGTTTTCTTACCTGATATGGTATTTCCTTCTTAAAAGATGTGATGCCCAATATCCTTTCTTCCAGAAACGATACCCATCCATGTCAGTGCGGCTATCACAAAATGGAGTATACCCATAAGGAGCTCCACCCAGATCGAAATCTCGAAGCTCTTTCAGGTCATGTCTCACAATCTAAATAATTAAAATAGTTTTTCTGGTGAAGACTATAAAATAATATAAGCACCTTTTATGTGAATCTCAAATCATTACCTTATTGTAGAAATATAGAGCACCGGATTTTCTTACAGTTCTTGCATTTAATATGAATTTACTAAGTTTCTATTTTTTCTCTTGTCCACACAAATTAAAAATAACCTAAAATTTATATACCTAGTCAACATGACAGAGGTCTTACTCATTAATAAGAATAATTATTACATCACTGTCATCAATATATTTTAAACAAAATGTATTCTGGGAAGGAACTAAATATTAGACAAATGCACAGCTCTCAGTTTCTCAAGGTATGAATTAACAATTCAATATCATTTTTATGATAAATCTCCATTATTGTATATTGGCAAATATTAGTTTGAATCATAAAGAAAAATCTCCTATCTTCAATGGCTTTAATACAATAATGTTGATATATTTCATTTTTTAATAGGCTCTAGCCTGCTGGAGAACTATCACTGTATATGTTGTGGGCAGGTAGGAGAAATAAATTTGGTTAGACAGTAGGTTTGGAAATGTTTAGTTCATCACGCACATTTGCCCATTTTCTTAGTTTTTAATTATAATGATTCACATTTATCAATTTGGAAATAACAAAAAAAATAGAGTTTATGATATAAGTAAAATCTAACATAGAATTTGAAAATATACTTTTTGTCCTAAATATAAGTACTAACTTATGCATTTTAATTTATATAACATTAATATTTACATATTACTGTTCTTTTTAGAAATTTGTGCATTTTTCCAAATACTTTTTTGCCATGAATGATTGATTACAAAGGTGTTCAAGGAGGAAAGGGGCAAAGTCGTGGACATATAAATTCTGAAAGCTGAGAACCATGATGTTTTTTTGGGCCAAATTTGGGACACTTTTTTCCTGTTAAATGATAGAATGATGAGAATTTGGTTTATGGCTAAATGCTGTTGAAGGTGGAAGAGTGAGAAGAGAGAGAGTTGTGTGCAATTGCTAACTTTCCCAGGAAGAACAGCTCATTTTATACAACCATCAGCTCATATTCATAGGAACTCATATAACTTCTATTATGACTAATACAATCATTTATTTTTAATTACCAAAATTAAAAAACTACTACTTCAGAGAGAAAACTGCCATTTCCTAACTAAGAAATGGTATTTCTTGCAATATCTTTAATTTTCCCCTGGAAATCTGAGTTTTTTAAAAAGATGTATCACAATCATGTCTTACTTGTTTATGTAGAATGGCAACAAAGATAGTGATAAATACCAGCAACATAAATTAAGTCCCTATACTAAGGAAGAAGTGTGAAAAAAGTTTAAGTACTACTAAAAACAACAGTTAATCTTATTACCTGGTCAGCATCAACAAAAATGATTTTGTCCACTGCTAGAGGAAAAAGGACATCAAGGAAGAGAATTTTGTAACCCCAAATAATCCTTTGTTTTTCCGTCTGTTGGTGAAGCCAGCGGGGCCACTTATATTGGACTAGTTCATATTGGAATCCATATTCCTTAGCCATGTAAGGAATTACCTCCTAAAAAAATACACATACACACAAATCAAAGAATATGTTCAAGGAAGAAACAGCAGTTTTTGCCTTTGAGAAAAAATTATCATTTTAAAAAGTAGAGTTTAATATATATATAACACATAGACACAGATAACAGAATGGTGATGGAAAGAGGGGTGGGGACTAGGTAGACGTGGGCAAAGTGGGGGAAATGGGGACAAAAAGAGACTTTGCTTGGTGTGATGAGCACATGATGCAGTGTGTAGATGATGTTTTATTGAGATGTACACTTGAAACCTGTATGGTTTTGCGAACCAATGTCACCCCAAAAAATTAAAAAATAAAATAATAAATAAATAAAAGGCAGAGTTTACTATAGAACTGTTAAAAACAAACTGATAAATGTCTAAATACTACTTCTACACCTTATACCTATTAATGAGAAATATGGAAATGCTGGCAAATATAAAGAGACAAGTATATATACAACCAAATAATTAAATGACATTAAAAATAGGTATATTATATTAATTAGCAAGCTTATTAACTAAGATAAATGTTCCCATATTTTTACAACTAACATTAAACTCGAGAACACCTGACTATAGAAGGAAAGGCCCCTGGATCTTGGATCACTTATGCATTGAACAGTTTACAGCCAGGGTGGGGCAAAAGTAGGTTTACAGTTGTTTGTATGGAAAATAAAAAAATAATAAAAAATAATAATACAAGAATAAACTATGTTTAGTGTACTCACACATATATACCTACTCTTGCCCACCCTGTACAAACCAGCATGTATGAAGAGGATGTACAGGCCCATAAAACGAATGGTAAGTTGATAAAGTCTGGACAGGAGTTTCATGTTTGAGATTTAGGACTAATATAATGATTAAAACTACAAGGAAGTTATTGTGGTCTGAAAACTTTGTATTTGATTTAGTGTCTTACAGGCTTAGAGTATCTTATTCTTCTTACACCAGAGCAGTTACTGAAATGCAGCATTGGCTAATTGTGGCTAAGAGCCCCAAAACTCAGAGGGGGGGTGATAAAGGAGAGGGCAAGATGGGTTAGCAAACATGGAATTTGCATTCTCTCCTCAGGTCTCATCTGTAGCTAGTTTCTGATTACATACTTAGTTTAATTTTCTCCCTGCTTTTAAAGAGAGAACAACATAGATTTAAATTATGTTCCTTACTGTAAGCATCGGTGAATAGAAATGTTGAAATTATGGCTAAACCAGTTTCTGGGAATCACTGCTTTGGCTTCAAAATTTTAAAAAGTGAGAAAAAAAATTTTAAAACCTTTTTTAATTCAGCAAATATATATTTAAAAACATTCACTGAGCATGTATTTGATGCCAGGCACTTTCTAGGCCACAAGGATACAGTAGTGAACAAAACAAACACAAATCATGGCCCTCACACACTTTCATTTTAGAGGCAAAGATAGAAAATAAACAAAGTTAGTAATTTATCTATAGAAGATAGTATAATGAAAAAAATAAAAATAAAAAGAGAATGGAAATAATAGATCAAAAGGATCTGTAATTTTACATAGTGTGGTCAGGAAAGAATTATTTCTTAAGTAGATACAATTCAGCAAAGATTTAAAGAAAAAGAGGGGGTATTTTTTTTAATTGAAGGGAAAGGATCTATGGCATTCATAATTTCTGTTTCTGTATTTGGCTGCTGGATACAGAGATACAAGACAAAGGTGTTTTAAGTTTGTAAAAATTCATCATTCTGCATACTTATGATTTGTACATAATTCACTGAAAAGTTGTAAAAGATAAAAATTTTGAGGGAAAGGAACAAAATTACCAAACTAGGGAAATATTACTTCAGATATGGTATTACTTTTGACCATGTAGTACAAGACTTTTATCCAGAAGAAGCACCGTATTTCTGGTGAATAGCATTTCCTACTAAGAGATACTCTTTGGACAGTACCATTTCAGTTTACGTAGTGCTAAATACCCATTTTCCTAGTAGAATAACATGTTAAAATTTTAGTAAAAAGCTAGTATGACTTCTTGATTATGTTAATGGGTTCTTTTGCAGTTTTTTGCCTACTGCAGAATGATCACAGGAGGCAGCACTCTTGGAGGTGGTGGGCTGCTACACAGGGCTTAATAAGCACCTGAGCTTTGAGGTCAGAATGCTTGAGTTCAAATCTCAGCTATGTTCCTAATTAGCTGTTAGATCTTGGGTCCGTGCTATAAAAGACAAATCTTGCTTAAAAAAATGTTGGGCCCTTTGCCCCTGGCTCCTGGGATATAACCTCTATCCTTGGAATGTGCTGCCTAATAAGAATGCCTTTATTAACCTGGGCACCTTAGGCCGTGCCAGTCTATCCAAAGATGTGATTTATGGTGGGGACCTTGGACCACAAGGTATTAGCTCAACCTCTAGAGGGGCTAGAGGCTAAGGTCAGCCACTGTGACCATCAGGTGGGACTACGTGACCAACCCCAATAAAAACCTTGGAAACCAGTTTGAGTGAGCTTCTAGTAGGCAATACTCCATATGTACTGTCACATATATATATTTTTTAAACATATGTTTTTAATGATTTCAGAGAGAGGAAGGGAGAGGAAGAGAGAGATAGATGAGAGAGAATCACTGATCAGCTGCCTCCTGCACACCCCCTACTGCGGGATCAAGCCCGCAACCCGGGCATGTGCCCTGACCGGGAATCGAACCGTGATGTCCTGGTTCATGGGTTGACGTTCAACCTCTGAGCCATGCTTGCCAGGCAATAAGTACTGTCACACAATTTTGCTGGGAGAAATAAGTTCTGTCCACATGACTCCACTGGGAGAGAACAACTGGAAGCCCTGGGTCTGGTCTCCCATGGACCTTGTCCTATGCATCTCTTTGCTTTGCTGATTTTAATCTGTACCTTTTTGCTGTAATAAACTGAAACTGTGAGCATAAATGCTTTTCTGAGTTTTGTGAGTCTGGGTAGTGAATTATTGGACATAAGGGTGCTCCTAGATGTCTCCTGATTGTATAGGCCAGTTATGTAATTTCTCAGTCTTGGTTTTCTGGTAACAAGACTTTATGAACCATAACTGAATAATGTAAGTAGTTAGCAATGTGCCTTAATATGCAATATTAAGGAATAAAAGCATGGTTAGCTATTTTTATTTTCTGCTTTTACCACTGGTTTTGGTCTAGAAAAAGAGGACTCATTTGAACTGTTGCTAAATAAGACCCTAACGTTCATGGAATCTAATTAATTTGTAGTGAGAAGAGAAAGAACAGAGCATACTTTGCAGCAGGATTATAGGGGTGAGTAAAGGGTAACAGATGTTGGCCATCTGAAAAATTCTAAATATAAAATGCAGCAGACTTCTAAATATAGTGTCCATACTACCACAGCAATAAATGCACTGTACAAAGATAAAAGAGCTTGTTGTTCCTGCTTTTAGACTATTTTCTGTGGCACAGTGTTCATATTTTCTTGTTACTACTGTTTCTGCCTATTTTTGTAAAAAGAATCTAATTCTTTTTATTAAAAATTTGTACATATTTTTCATTGTCAAATATTATTTAATTATTCATATCATGACAAACCATTAATTTTTCTAATTTTGAGTTTACTTAAAAATAAGCCATCTCCTGCTGTCCTTTCAAACACTTCCTTAAATAAAAATTGCATAAGAATTTTCTTAAGCTAGATAAAAATACACTGAATACCAAAGTTTCAAAAATGATTAAAAATAGTAATTTGAATATACATCTTAAGACTCATTCTGAAAAGTAAAAAGTTATATGAACTTACAATGATATAAAGAATTTACTATTCAAACATTAACCATTCTATAATAAAAAGATTGATGTACTTACTTTAAATGTTGGTGAGAGATAATTTTTTAGGAACCAGAATTTTACTGGTGTTTTGGTGTTACGTAAAACAGAAAGCATCATGATTCTGTATAAAAGAACATTAAACCCACTAAGTTAACATTAATAGGAATTTATCCTACTTTTCCTAGGGCTTTTAAGTATTTAAAGGTATTATTAGAAGTTTTGCACTATGTATTATGAAGGAAATAGACTGAAGGACCTTTAAATATTATGCTTGCTCATCAAGTATGTAATGTATAAGACTATAAATTTACAGAGGGTTCCTGACCTATGATGGTTTGACTTACGAATTTCTGACTTTACAATGGTGCGAAAGCGATACACATCCAGTAGAAACTGTACTTCAAGAGATGTGAAACACGTGAAGTGCTGAATGATCTGTCTATATTGATAAACTCACTGGACAGGGAACTTGTTTTGTACTCTAGACCTCTGACTGGAGAAGATATAGATATATCTAAAGTTCCATCTTAAAATATAAACATATGTTCGAACATTTTTGAGGCATTCTCTGTGATGCTTCTATATAAACAGTTAAAAACAACAGTCCTTTGTAGTTTGGAAATATGCTTTCCTCCTCTCACTGCTCCTTCCTCCTTTTTATATAAAACAAGGCATTTCTTTATTGGAAAAGGGAAATTTACAAGGTATATTTTTTATCGCATATGCTGTTATAAAATATGTCCATTTTATAGTCTTAAATAACATCAGTATTCCAAATCAGTCAAACTCATGAAATTTCATGATATTAAAAAAAAAAATACTTTCCTCACAATTTTAGGTTAGAAAAAAAAGCAAGGTGCAGAACAATATATATACACTGTTACTATTTTGGTAAAAAGAGGCTAAAAAAGGAAAAAATACATATATTTGCTTGTCTACACATATCTTTGGCAGGATATGAAAATAATATTGGTTTCCTGTGGGAAAGGGAACTAGGTATCAAGAAAAGAGGAAGATATTTTTCACTGTACATATTTTTATTCTTTTGAACTTTAAAAATTCTTTTTGAACCAAGTAAATGTATTATGTTTACAAACAGTAGATAAAAAATATACCTACCTTAAAAAGCGTTCATATAAATGGCCAGAAGCAACTGAGAAAATGTTCAGAACGTCTGTTTCCTTTTTGTCTTTTTCTTTATGCAAACTTCTTGTGAAACTTGGAATAAAAAAGTAGTGATTGCTATTTCTAAATTTATATCTGCAAACTTTATATACCCAAATACTAGATTTTATAAGCAATAAAAATAGGACTGCCTTTCAAAGTGAAGTTATTACACTGAAACCAGTTCTAAATATTATGAATTGTTAATATTAAAACATGTGACACTGTAACAAAGCTTTTATGATTAAAAAAAATTAAAACAGAATGCAATTGTCTCTAGGTTAATGAGGTAATATCTTTGAATCTTTTTTGAGTTACAAATGTTGTTTTGAGAACAGAGAGTAAGTTACAGCATGCCATGGCCATATATAATGAATTGACATTTAAGTAGGCCAAGAGTGAGGGAAGAAACAGATGCACAAGAGTGTAACTAAGAAGAGCACAGCAAGAGTTTTCTGATGTGGTAACAGGTAGGTTCTTGAGTGCTAGTGACACAGCTCCTCCAGGATAAAACGTTATGAATAAAAGGTGCCTACAATTGGGAGCTCCTCTGGCCAGTTATAGTGGCCACTCCATATGGGCTAGGAAGAGCTCTGGACTCTGCATGTGCCTCCATGAGGAGCAAGAGTGCTAGGGAGTGACATCCACTCACTGGATTCTTCTGGGCCCAGCTATCATTTTCACCACTTTCTGGACCCAGGCCAGCCTTTTATATGCTCCATCTCATATATGAAAGTTATTGAATCTTTTATTTAAGGTATTCATAATGTATAACTTCTTTTTCTTATTTAAAAATTTTATTTAATTAAAAATATCATTTTTACATGCACAGATACTTAACTAAAATTTGGAAAACTAAACAACTTACAATCATCATGGAATATATTTTGCCAAATTGGAATTGTTACAATGGAAGCATTTTTCAAATCTTTCCTTATATTAATCTCCCAAATAAGAAAAATACAAGATTCAGTGGGGAAAAAAATCACTCTAAGTTAGGATAAAACTAAGATTAAAAAAAATGAAAGCATTATAATACACAAAATACTTATATATTTGGAGGAGTTGCCATCTCTGTAACAAAGCACTACTTTGTTTTTGGTATCATTTCTGTATAGCAAGTTGCTATGCTATAGTTGAATGGTTACCTTTATTCATTCTTAGCTCTACCTCTGGCTTTAATAGAAGCTCATGGACAGATACTCTTTAAATGCTCAGATTCTGTTTCATTATCCCCTGTCAAACATACCTACTCTTCAAATCATCTCAAAATGAGTGCGTTTGAGCCTTTCTCTATCAGTAACTACTTCAATGCAATACTGGCACAATAACATGATTCTTCTCATTAAACAAGGAATCTATAGAAAAAGAGGCCTCAACTGGGCAAAATCCAAAATAATGCGAGTGCTTTGATCAGTATAACAAAGTTTGCTTAGGTTGCTGAATCTATTTGGCCTAAAGTTTCTATTTCTAAGTCTTGAACGAAATAATCAGATTAAGTACAAATCTCTAAAATGGACTTTCAAAGTTCGCCACAATGTTGATCTACAGCAGATTTTGTTTTTGTCTGCCTAACACCCTTTATCCTTCAATAACAATAACTTGGTATTTTGAGGGGAAGGCACTCCTCCTCCAATTTCATTCTATGAGGTTTAGGTGGGACAGGCCTTCTCACCAGCTCTAAAGAGACATATGACCCAAGTGTGGTAAGTCACAGTGATCAGTTCAGTTTGGGACACATGGCTATAGTTGGATGAATGAGTCAACCTTGGAAATTTTACTGGTACTATTTGGAAGAGGCCCTCTGTTTCCACTGGAGATGGCAATCTTTTCCTTGTAAAAAAAAATTTTTTTGTTTGTGTTAATCCTCACCTGAGGATATTTTTTCCATTGCTTTTTCAGAGAGAGTGGGAAGGATGAAGAAATGAGGAGGGAGAGAGAGACATGCGCCCTGACCGGGATGGGGAGTGAACTCGCAACCCAGATACATGCCCTTGACCGGGAATTGAACCTGTAACCCTTCAGTCCATGGGTCAACACTCTAACCACTGAACCACACTGGCCAGGGAGTAAAAGTTTATCTGAAAATGAAATAGGCACTGATAACAGAACTAAGAGATGAAGAGCTTCCAGACCACATCACCTGACTGCCTAAAGCCAGCTCCACTCCTGGACTCTATAGATATGTAAGTCAACATATTACTTTTTTGATTAACTAATAATATAGGTCCCAATCTAATTTATAGATTCCCTATTATATTCACTGCACCAACTAACCCAGGCTACTTTCTGTTCCTTGATTAGCATTCCCAATCTTCATGCAACCAGGTACCTTCACTCCACCTCCAACTTTTGAAAACCTGTTAATCCTTCAGAACAGATCTTAGCCACACACTTCTCCAAGGTGTCTTTTCTGAGTTTCCTCCTAACTGGATATAGCCCTTTTCTTCCTTGGTTTGTACAGCACTTTATTTCCAGCTGTCTTACAGCTCCAGTTTCCTATCTTATATTATTAAAATTTATGTATCTATCTTTTCCCTCTTAGAGGAGAGGAGCTATGCTTTACTTTAAATGTTTACCATCTGCAGGGTTTCCACATACTAGATTCCTGATGCATCTATAGTTATGTGTTAAAATATTCATTTGTAATTACCTTTTAATGGAATCCCACATTCCTTTTTTTTCTTTTTTATCAGTAAGGATATCTTCCTTAATTTTGTCTGGCTTTTTTTGCACCTAGACAGAATAGTAAAGAGAAATTTTAGAATTTTGCAGCTTTAAATATTATGTTGCATAGTTAGCATAACTTATTGGGCAGAGTGACCCTAAATCTAAGACAGTTGCAGTAAATGAAGCCAGAGAGTATCTCAGTACATTATAGACGCAATCTGGTTTCAATGATCAGTTCAACACCTTGTTTTTAGTTCTTCTATTAGCTCCATACTGCTAAATAGTTTATGTATATTTGTACTTACCGATTTATCAACTTTAAACATAGCTACTAGTATATCTGTATTCACATGGTTTAGACTTTCTTCATTCTTCATGACGACAGATGAGCAGCTCATTTATATCACCCTTCCGCTTTTTGTCTGAAAGTCTTGGTAGTAATACCTTTATCATTAGTTTTTCTACCAAGTATTTCTTTAACTTTAAATAATATTTAAATCTCTATTTTCTATTCCAACAACTTCAACAGTTCCTCTTTCATACCATTTATAATCTCTACCCTTTCCCTCCACCTCCTAACTTATACTAGCTAAACAATGATAATTTTATCATTGTAAATACAGATAATATTTTCATTTAGTCTGGTAAATATATCTTTTGCACTTTGCTATTTGTTCATTTTGAAAATCAGTCAATAGTGCTTATTGTAACAGTGTAAATATTATTCACTGAAAAGTCTGAAAGGCTACTACAATTATATTTCCTCTATAGTTACAATAACATGACCACTGTGCCACTTGTAGACTTCCTAGTTCAAATGGGTTGTGCTTTTTTACATTCCACCAATAGAGAAATATTTTTGGGGGAATTTTATTGTATTTATTTTTTCTAGTAGTGAGATATATTTGTTCTTTACTACATACCCAATATTTTCCAGTTTATTATTCGTGTTAGTTGTCTAGAATTCCTGTCTTCTTGAAGACATTTTTCCTGGAGCTCAATAATTAACTGCCTGTTTATTTCTAGGCCTTCTTCGCTTTAAATTTCAGATGAATGCGACTATTTCCTGAAATATTTATCTTCCTCTTTTGAAAAATGTTTTTATTGATTTTTAGAGAGGGAAAGGCAGAGGGAGAGAGAGATAGAAACATCGATGTGAGAGAAACATCACTGATTGGCTGCCTCCTATATGCCCCCTACTAGGGATCGAGCATGCAACCTGGGCATGTGCCCTGGGCAGGAATGGAACTGTGGCCTCTTGGTTCATGGGTAGATGCTCAACCACTGAGCAACACTGGCAGGGCTCTTCCTCTTTCTTGTTCTTCATCTTCACTGTGCTTACAAATAACTTCAAGAAGGAATGTGAAAAATAATGTTCCTAAATCTTCACACTTAAAGAAAGAAATTTACTTTGTCTTCATATTTGATTAAGAATTTAGCTAAAGAATTATTCTAGGTTCAAAATAATTTTCCTCACAACATTAAAGGCTTTGTTTTGCTGTCTTATAACCTCCATTTTGAAAATGCAATGTCTGATGCTAGTACTAGTGTTATTCAATTGCAGTAACCTGACTTTTCTCCTTGGTAGTTACTGTGATCTTATTTGGGCCATTTTTCATTCATCCTAGTTTGTGGACCATTTTGACAGACATTTTTATCTCTTTATCTGTGGGATACTTCCCTCCTCCATTTTTTCTTTTTCTTCTTTCTGGAATTCTTATTAGTGGGCTACTGAAGTTCATGGGCTAATCCTCGATGCTGCTTACCTTTTTTCTTTCCCTTTTTTCTGTCTTTTTGTGTAATACTGAGATATGGATGATAAAGGGATAAAACTGTGCTACTAAAAAACAAATGAAAAACCTAGGTGGCTAGACTGTAGAATGGGTGACCCTCAAAGATTTGATGGTTATGGTGAAAGACTTAGACCTTCTCTCTACTATGGGCCAACAGGTCAAATTACAACCAATACACAGAGTGCAAAAATTCAACTCAAGAAAAAGAAAAACAATTTTTCAATGGTCAAGGATGGAATTGTATTTTCTACACCAACACCAAATGGAATTTCCCGGTTTGCAGGGCTAGGATAAAACTAGCTGAAATTCTAGTCCTAAAGCACTTGAGCTAAGTTATTATCTTAAGCAGCTGGTCTGGGTTTGTGGGGTTTTCATCTGGAATGGCCAGAAGGAAATGTATTCAAAGGGACACTATAAGCTATTACTGAGAAAGGAAGTCAAGATCAGAGAAGAAAGAGTATCAAAGATGAGTGTGAGCAACATGTATAACTGGTCGTAAGATAAACAGCAGAAGTGATTAGAAATAGATTATTATATAGGGGTGCAAAGTAAAATTTGGTGATAGTTTAAAATCTAGGTACTATCGAAGGTGAGAGCTTTGGTAGCCTACTGTTGTTGGATCTTACAGATTCCAACCATATGGATATTTCTTAGTTATCATTGGATACTGATTTCTACTCTACTGCACTACAGACGGAAGACACATTCTGTATGATTTCATTCTTTTGAAATTTGTTAAAACTTGTTTTCAACTAAATGTAAAGCTAATTTTTGTTAAGCTAATTTTTAAAAATGTTTTCTGTGTTTGAAAGACTGTTCATTTGGTGTTACTAGGTGTTGTGTTCTATATATGTCTATAAGGTAAAAATTTATAATCACACTGTTCAAATCTTCTGTAGCTCTTCATTTTTTGGTCTGCTTGTTGTATCAAGTACTAAGTGATGTGTTTTAAAATATCCCAAATATGACAGAGAATTGTCAATTTCTCTTGTAATTCTACTTCTGCTTTATATATATATAAAATGACCTTTTTAACGTTTAGTAATGTTATTTGTCTTAATGTCTAATATCTCTCATACTAGTATAGCTATACAAGCTTTGTTTATCCTTTTGCCACACTTGTATTTTATTTTCATCATCACCCTGAAGCTGTATTCTTATGTATTAGATGTGCTTTCTACAAACAACATATAGTTGGGATTTTTAAAAACCCAGTATGACAATCTTTGTCTTTTAATTGGAAAATTTAGCCCCTTTACATTTAATATAATTGTATTAAATTCAGATTATTTTATGCTTTCTCTATATCCCATATGTTTGCTTTATTTCTTCTTTCTTAGTCCATTTATATTGATTAATTTGTTTCACTCTATTTTTCCTCTTTACTATGCCATCATACCTTATTTCTTTTCTTTTAGTGGTTATCTTAAAAATTAAAAAAAAAGTATTTGTCCTAAAATCGCTAAGTAATCATTACCCTTATCCTGGTCAATATCTATCTGTCTGTCTATCTATCTATCTATCTATCTATCTATCTATCTATCTATCTATCTATCATCTATCTATCTATCTATCTATCTATCTATCTATCATCTATCATCTAAGAACTTTATATGTTATTGCAAATAATCTTATTTCTTAAGGTTTAAATGTTATTATGATTTTTAGTTCTATATGTTTTTAAATACCTCATAAGACATTTACTATTGTTTTGGATATTTACTGCTCATAGACACATCAACATATTTATCATTTTCTTTTCTCCATTGTTTTTTCAAACTCAGACCTTCCATCTGAGATATTTTTTTCCTGTCTAAAGTACATCTTTTAAGAATTTATTTTAGTTTGTGCTGATGGCAAACTCAGTTTTTAATTTTCCTGAAAATACCTTATGTTTCTTCTTGAAAGATATCCTTTCAGGGCAAATTATTTTAGGTTGGCATTCCTTTTTCCATTCATTGCTTTTAAATATCATTCCAGTATCTTCTGGCTTTCATTGTTACTGCCAAGAAATCAATTGTCAGACTACAGTTATCTAAGGTAATTTTTATTTTTTCTTCTGATTACTCTCAAGATTTTTGTCTTTGTTTTTTTGCAGTTTTATCAACAGGAGTCTAGGTGTGGATTTCCGTTTCAATATCTTCCTTGGGAATCATGAGACTTCTTGAATATGCAAATTGGTTTCCTCAATTCATAAAAATTCTCAGCCATTATTATTGCTTCAAATATTACCTGTACCTCATTCTTTCTTTCATACTCTTCTGGAACTTCATTTAAATTGATTTTATTTATTCAGCACTCATAAAGTGCTTTACAAAGCTAAACTATCTTATCCTTATAATAGACACATAAGGTAAGTTCTATTATTAACCCTATGTTATCAATGAGAAAAATGAGACAGAAAACAGTTGAGCAGTCTAGTCTGTCCAAGGTCACACAGGTAGTGAATAGCCAAGTGTAAATGCAATCCTGTATATATCAGATTTCTCACTCACTTCTCTGCCTTTTATGCACTGGGCTGTATTTTCTTCTTTTTTTAATATCCCTGTTGTATCTGGGATACTTAATTCTCTCTTCAGGTATGTTAAAGTCACCTACTGAATTCTTAATTTTGGTTATCGCATTGTTGTTTTAGAAGTTCTACTAAAAAAACATCAGACATGGTCTTTTTATAGTTTCCTGTTCCATGCAATTGTTTTCGAGCTTGTCTTTTACTAATTTAAACATTATAAGCATAGTTATTTCAGAATCTATGTCAATAATTCTAATATATGGAGTGCTTCTGTATCTGTTATCTGTTGTTTCTGTCATTTTTTCTTGTATATTTGGATATAGTAATCTTATTCCAGAATTATATGGATGTTTCTGCTAGATACCTGTACAGTCTTATCAATCTTGACCTATTTTAGTGCAAATTCAAGGCTCAGGGTTCCCTAGACTACCTAGATGATACTAATTTGGGCTAAAAGACTGTGTGGGATAATTTACTATGGTTCATCCTTACCCTGAAGCTATAGCCAGCTTATTGTAGAGAGAGTCTTCTAATAGATAACCCGCTTTATGTGGGTCCAGAGTTTTAATTTCTGTCTCTCTCATCCTCAAATTAAACCAAAATGACAGTGCAAGTGTACCAGGAAGGACAAATGTTCTCAAGGTAATAGTAGCTTTCTCAGGACAAGAGAAGCTTCTATGCTTGCTTACTTCACTAAGGCTATTTTCCCTTTAATTTTGGTTTTGTATTTCCTTATTTTCCTTATTATTTCATTATTGTCAGCTCCTCATTGCTTTTAAGATTTTTATAAAAAGTATTTTACCCAACATTTTTACTAGTAATAATTAGGTGGGTTGGTTCAAAAAACCAAACCTGTTATCATTAAAAACTCATTTTCTCTCTCTCTCTTTTTGAAAGAAACACTTTTTTTCAGGGCTAGTTTTTCAACCTGTGCTCCTGATATTATTTCTAGAGCCTAATTTGTAACAATACCTGGTTTGCAGATACAGTAGGTACAGTAAACATATCATATCATAACTTAAAAAAAAATCATTTTCCTTCTATCTTTAAGTTCTCTGCTTTCCCTCATGAATTTAATCCTCTTCTTCCTTCCATTGCCAGAGTTCTATATGACATTTTAGGTAGTAAAATTGTGAAATTAGTTGTAAAATAAAAATCAATTAATTAAAAACAAGAGATAAATTTTAATATTAAGAACAAAGACTATAAATAGCTTCTGCCTCACATACTTGTATTGCCAGTATTTTGCTTTTGAAGCTGTTTAACACGACAATGACATCTCCTAGGTCCACTTGAGAGTCAGTTCCTTCATGCCTAAAAGGAGAAAAACATGTAAATATCTATAATCAGTTCACAAAAAGACATAAAACATAAAATAAATGCATTTTGCAATAAATATAAGTATACTATCACTTGTGTGTATATCATATTATATATATATATATATATATATATTTTTTTTTTTTAAATATATCTTTACTGATTTCAGAGAGAGGAAGGGAGAGGGACAGAGAGAGAGAGATAGAAACATCAATGATGAGAGAGTCATTGATTGGCTGCCATCTGCACACCCTCCACTGGGGATTGAGCCCGAAACCCAGGCATGTGCCCCGACCAGGAATTGAAGTGTGATCTCCCAGATCATAGGTCAATGCTCAACCACTGAGCCATGTGCAGGCCAGGCCATATTTTATATTTCTATAGTCAATTAAGATGTGCTATATGCACTACAATTTTCAAAGCTGTCCAATCAATTTTAACTTGGTATAAATTAACATTATACAAAAGTAACTCTCTAAATTTGATCTTGCCTAATCACTCAGAAAGCTCAAATTATTCCGTATCTTTTGTTGTACACCAAGATTATCACAAAGTCAAATCTTTCATATCTCTGTGATATTTTCAATGATAATTAAAAAATATTTTCTAGACTTTAAATTGTTTATATATTTTATAATCAAAAGTTGCCCAATAACTTTTCAATATCTACCAGCCATTTTCAAATACTAAAATTTGAAGTGTACTGTTAAACTCATAAGACTGAAATGTCTATGATGTCCATCTATATCACTTGAATGTTTCTATTTTATATTACACATGATGTATTATTGTCTAATTTTTAAAACTGAAAAAAGCAAATATGACAGCTTTCCTCAATAATTATGTTTTGAATACTATACTCACTATGTACTGAAAAATGCTACTGTATGAAACATTTACCAAAAAAATTGAATTTTGTCAAAGAGGAAACGCAATCAGATGTCAAATTAGTAGATAATTAAGTTCAGTCAGATTTATACACTTCAACATTTTTTCTAAAATGAAACCCTGGGGATTCTAGCACTATGTTGACTAACACATGCCTTTGACTCAGTCTTACTCCCAATTCACTGCTGAGGTGGCTAACCAATGTAGAAGGCACAGCTCTGCTCAGCAATGACCGACTTACGTAGTGGAAATATCAAATTTCTGAAAAACTTTCAAGAGCTTCTAGTCCCAAACTTTACTCAAGGGATCAGCAACTTCAGCCACTGAGTCCACCATCCCCTGAGAACAGGGTAGAGCTAGGAAGTACAATACTGTAACTAACCCTGAATAAGATCTAAAGCAACCAACCTCCTTGCCACCAAGTGGCACAGATAGTAGTGATGAAGATTCTTACTCCATTTCAAGCACTATTTCAAGCACTTTATAGTTTACAACCATCATCTGAGGAAGGCACAATTATCCTAGATCTAAACAGCCCAGGAAGTTTGGCTCTTCACTACTGCACTGTTAGACCTTTGTAAGGAACTCTAGGCAACTAAAAATCACTGGGTATGGGAACAGAGTAAGCAGCTTAAATGAAGGGAAAAAGCTAAGCAGACAGAGAACATGGACTTTATTGATAAGGAATTAAAGAAGGAAAAGAGGGAGCATTCAAATAATTTATATTCTCAATAGGATCTGAGAACATTTTATCTCAATAAAAGCCATTTACTTTAAAATGAAAAGGATTCATTACATGTCAGGAAGCATTATTTATTTTTTTAAATTCACTTTTTGTGGAATTCTAAATATAAACATTATTTAAATTTTGTAGAGGTAAAGTAAATCATACTGCCTCTCATTTCTTATCCATTGTATGACTGTACTACATTTTGACTGTTTCTTCACTTGTTAACATTTGGATTGTTTCCAGTGTCTGGCAATCACAAATAAAGCTGGTATGAACGTTAACGTACAAATCTTTGCATAAACATGTATTTTCTTTTATTTTTGAGTAAAATATTTTCTTTTATTCCTATGAGTGAAATGCCTGGATCATATGGTTTAAGTGTGTATTTAAACTCTTAAGGTCCTGCCAAATTGTTCTAAAGTGGTTGTACTATTTCTACATTCCCACCCATAGTGTGTGACAGTTTCTGTTGCTTCCTATCTTCACCAACACTTGGTAGCGTCAGTCTTTGAAATGTTAGCCATTCTAACAGGTGAGTGGCAGTATCTCACTGTGGGTTTAATGTGCATTTTCCTAATAACTAATGATGTTGAGCAAATTTTATGTGCTTATTTGCCATCCAGGTCTCCTTTGGTGAAGTGTCCATTCAAGTCTTCTGTATATTTATCAGGTGTTTTCTTACTGTTGAGTTTTGATGAGTCTTTATATATTCTACATATAAATTGTTGGATGTATGCTTTGCAAAGATTTTCTCCCAGTCTGTGGATTGTTTTTATTTTCTTTTATAGTCATTAAATATCCTTTTAATGTAAATATTCACACATTTTACAACAGAAATGTTTAATGAAGTGCTATCTTAGATCCTGCCCAATGTGTCATAATATATGATGTGTACTATATTAACTTTCTAAAATCTGAAAAATTCTAATTTTAAAACACATGTGGCCCTAAGAATTTTAAATGAGATTTGCACCTCCTTCCTGTTCCTGGAATGTTTTTGTCTATAGTATGACTAGTAGTAACTTACTATAATTCTTCAAAATAATCTTGAGGTACTATCTCATTCCTAATGTCAACACTGACTTACTCCAACCCTCCTCCCTATTACAGAATTAACCATTCTAGGCTTTGTGTGCATAAATTATTAAGCATATTTGTTGAATGACACTATGTGCTAGGCACAGTATAAGGAAAAGAGGAAAAGCAGTGAAAAAAGGTTCAATAATCTTTATCCCCATATTATCTTTCGTGAGCACAGTTCTTGCTATAATAATAGTACTCAATAAATACAGGGTAGAGCAAAAGTAGATTTACAGTTGCTCATATGGAAAAGACACACAGGCCATGATCATTACAATAGCTTTATTAACTCTGTATTTCCAGTACTCACAATTGTAAATCTTCTTTTGCCCAACCCTGTATTTATTTAAATAAATGAAAAGAGCAGACATTTATTAAGGGATGTAAAAAGGTTTTATAAGGGGTCAGCAAACTGGATGGCAAGTGAAATCAGGTTGATGACCTATTTTTGTATGGCCTCTGAACTAAAAATGGTTTTTACATTTTAAAATGGTTAAGAAAAAAGAATACAGACAAAGATCACATGTCCCCTAAAACATTATGTATTTTCTATTGGCTTCTCTAGAGAAAGTTTGATAATCCCTGCTTTATACTATGCTCATTGATGAGCAGGTAAGTTACTATGAAAGTAACCAATTCTTATTTATAAAAATGAAAAACTGAACATAATCCATGGATAACGGCTTTGTTATATAAGATAAAGCACATATTAGGCATACTTTTTATATTTTTAAAATAAAAAGAAACAAAAATTTTGGAACAAATGTCAGTGTTTTGTTTGTTTTATAGTGATAGTAGTTGTGAATATTTTAGTTGTTTTGATGATCTTGGTTATATCACACTAAAAACTTATTTACACATAAAAATTTAAAAGTGATTTGTATAACTCACCCAATTATTTGATAAATATCTTCAGATTTTCCTTGGCGTAATTTTAGTATCCAAGCACCTGGGTTTGCTTTTAATTGAAAATATCCCTTTTAAGTGAGAAAAATATGATAATAGTTATATGAGTAAACACACATCCAATTGTCTAAGAAAGATTATACATGAATCATCCAAGAAAGTGTGTACTAACTGTGGGATGAATGAATTCTACAAATGAATTCCAAGGAAGTAGACTTTGCAATGACCTGTAAAAGGACATTCTGAAAATACAAGTCCCTTCATTTTTGTTTTATTTAATATCTCATTCAAGGTTTCAATTTTGTTTTTAGCGAGATAAAAATTATTTTATCTTATTAGAAATACTTAGAGGATTTTACTAAAACATCTAATTTTAATGATTTTACCAAAACACTTCCCTGTAATACCATCAATTAAGTCATTATAATACTTACAAGATTGGCCATCACTATTGTATCAACTGCAACAGGTTGATTTTTTGTGCCAAGTGTGAACTGCAGACCTCGAGGAGATTGCTCCGTCGTCGTATCAAAGCAGTGTCCTTCAAGCAGAAGATATTCTAGTTCATATTCTGCTATAACGGTTCTCTCAATCTGTGGAGGAAATATGTCATTAGTAATTCCCATAATACAAATATTATAATAACTAAATGAGGTTATTTTAACATTAGCCAATGAATTTGTGTAGGCAACTTCAAGTCTTTCTTTTACATGAGTGAACTTAACAGCTGAACCAATTTCTTGAATATCAAAGCTCATGATAGATTTTTTTCAATTCCCATGACATCAGCTACTCCAGCCTCATGATATATGCACCAATATCACAAGCAGAAAACATGTCATAGAGTTGTAGTATTTAAAGATCTCTTCAAGACAAATTTAGATGGAAAATTCCTCAAAGAATCTGCTTCATTGCTGCTGCCTTAGAGCTCCCTCTTGAGGCCTGGCAAGAAAGCCGATTTATCACCATTTATTGCCTTTCTTGTAATTTAAAAATAGTAAATGTTTAATTGTTTTGTATTCAAAATAACATATTCTCATTAAATAAAATTTAGCAAATAGAAGTGGAAAAGAGAAAAAAACAGAAATGGCCTACAGACAAAACTTTCATAAACACATCAATGCATTGATTTCTTTTTTTTTCTCCTCTATAAACTTTTTCTTAAGGAAGTATAACCTGTTTTTTCATTAAATATAGTTTTCTAGGAACATGTCACTTTCTCTATAAACATCCTCTAGGTGCTGGTCATTCCAATTGTTTCCAGATTTTCTTCTATTGCAAATGCTACAATAAATATTGCAGGACTAAAAGCTTTTTCTCTACTTCAAATGAAAATCATATCCAGACGTGAATTAGTGGTTGAATCATTACTATTCTAAGTGATGAACTTCATATACCTCATTAACCTGTGTCCACAGTTCTTATAGCATTTAGTCTGGATGGGAAGCTTTTCATGGGACAGTCCCAGAATAAGAGAATATTGTAAAGATCTAGCTCAATTCTTTCACTTCACTGCCAAGGAAACAATACCCCTAAGTGATTATGAAGTAAAAAGCTTAACTATTTTTCATTATGAATTAGACATTAGGGCAAAGTCCAAATATATTCAATCAATCGGTGACTAATAGTATCTTCATTTTATAATATGTGTGACAATTTCTCTTGTTCCTATATACGAGTATAACAGACATCAATTCTTTTGACTTATTCAAACCATAACACCAAAAAGAGCCTATTTGTTTTTCAAATAGGTTTCTTAGTGAATATCTTAAGTTTTCTAGTAATTTCATAAAGGTGATTTAAGTTAACTTAGTTTTAAGTTAAATTAGTTCCTATTATCAAGAATTTGAAAGCTAGTAATCTTTTTTGATGTTTACATCTCCTTTATATTTTTCTTTATCTGTTCTAAATATTAACTGTTGACCTGAGCGAGCTAGTGTGTAGTGACAAAACTCTCATTGTCAGTTTCATTTTTGCAATGGTACATTTTTGTCCTTTACCTACAACTCCTCCTTTCTTGTCTAGCAAATGTCTTTATTTAACATTCTTCCAGGATGGTTGTAGGTAATCTGAGCATGTACAGCGCACACTGGAAGAGAAGAGCCTCAGAGGCAGTTAACTTTTATAGCTGCTAGAATTTATAATTTCCTTCTGTTTATTCATATAACCTATGAAGACAGAGGAAATTACCTCTCTATTTTAGTCTTCTAAAGTAAATAGAGCTATTGTTCACTTAAACAGCTTCTATAAAGACCCTGTTATATTTGCCACTCACAACAAAAAGTGTTTAATTTCCATTAATCGTTTAATAGCTGCTGAACTTTTTTACCAACAGACTCAATTTAAAATATTTTCTAAGCTGCCTTAATTCTCCTACCACAAACTCTTTTTCTGGTTAGAATCTTCAAAGTTATCTTACTGATGTGTATTACTGAACTCTCTTAATAAAGAATCCAATAGACTCCTTTAAGAGATAAAACTCATGGAAAAAAGCAGATTTTAAAAAAATGTGATCTACTTTATTAAATTATAATGTGTATATATTTTATATTATATACACTGAAGTATGTCTTTATTTCCAAAAGTAAACTAAGGGGGGGGGAACTACACTGAGATTTTACTTACCTTTTCCCCCCCTTGCTTTCTCCTCCCTGTTTCTACTCTTCTTGCTTCCCAAGTGCCCAATGTCTTCACAGTACCTTCTTATAAGAGCTCCAGAGTTTCCCACTGAGACACCTCTACCTAAACTACCCCCCTTCTCAAAATATTTGAGTCTTCAAAATAACCTCTCTTCCCCTGAAAAATACTTGTCATCCATCAAAAATTCTAGTATCACCTGTGGGGATGGTCTGGGATGGGGTGCTGGGTGGAGGGGGCAAAAGGGAGGGATTGGGGGCATCTGTAATACTGTCGACAATAAATAAAAATATAAAAATATATAGAAAATACATACTGAAAAACTTTTTAGTATCATTATACTGTTGGATTTAAGAAGGCATCAGGATGAAAAATAACTCAATTTATCTACTTAATGGTGAACTTTAAATTTTTTTTTAATCTTTATTGTTGAAAGTATTACAGATAATGCCCTTTTCCCCCTCCATTGATCCCTTCCACCCTGCATCTGAACCCCGCCCCCCCCCCAGGCCTTCACCACACTATTGTCTGTGTCCATGGGTTATGCATATAAGCATATAAGTTCTTTCATTAATCTCGCCCCACCCACTCTCCCACCCTCGCCTTCCCATGAGATTCATCAGTCTGTTCCATGCTTCTGTGTCTCTGGATCTATTTTGTTCCTCAGTCTATTTTGTTTATTAGATTCCACATATGAGATCATGTAAAACTGAATAAGAAAGAATCAGAAAACCTGAATAGGCTAATAACAACTGATGAAATTGAAGCAGTAATAAAAAAAACTCCCAGCAAACAAAAGCCCTGGTCCGGACAGCTTCACAGGGGAGCTTTCTAATTCTTTAGGTTGTAGAGTTAAATAGTTTACTAAAAAATTTTTCTTGCTTTTTGAGAAAGGCCTGCAGTGCTATGAACTTCTATCTTAGAACTGCTTTCACTGTGTCCCATAGATTTGGGGTTGTTATATGTTCATTTTCATTTGTTTCCAGGAAGTTTTTTATTTCTTTCTTGATCTTATTGGTAACACATTCATTGTTTAACAACATGCTATTAGGCTCCATGTGTTTAAATGTTTTTACTGTAGTTGATATCTAATTTCATGCCCTTATGATCTGAGATGCTTGATATGATTTCAATCTTCTTGGGCTTGTAGAGACTGGTTTTGTGTCCTAATATGTGCTCTATCTTTGAGAATGGCCCATGCGCACTTGAGAGAAATGTATATTCTGCAGCTTTGGGGTGAAATGTTCTGTAAATATCAATTAAATCCATCTGATCTAGTGTGCCATTTAGAGTCACTGTTTCTCTGCTTTTTGTCTGGAAGACCTATCCAGCGAAGTCAGTGGGGTGTTCAAGTCCACTACTATGACTGTATTGCTGTTAATTGCTCCCTTAAAGTCCTTAAGGTTATTATTTATAGATCCTTAGTTATTGCCATTTTAATTCTTTATGCCTATGTTTCTTTCTATTTCTTCTTATTATTACAGCAGTCCCTTTAACATTTCTTGAAATGCTAGTTTGGTGGTAATAAACTCCTTTAGCCTTTTTTTTTGGTCTGGGAAGCTCTTTATTTCACCATCTATTTTGAATGATAGCCTTGCTGGATAGTTTTGGTTTCAGATCCTTGTTTTGTATTACCTTCAATATTTCATGTCATTTTCTTCTGGCATGTAGAGTTTCTGATAAGAAGTCAGCTGACAGCATTATGGGAGCTCCTTTGTAGGTAATAGATTGCTTTTCTCTTGCTGCCTTTAAGGTTCTTTGTCTTGGATTTTTGGCATATTATGATGTGTCTGGGCATAGACCTCTTTGGATTCTTCTTGCTTGGGACTCTCTGTGCCTCCTGAACTTGTGGGACTTTTTCCTTCATCAGGTTAGAGAAGTTTTCTGCCATTATTTCTTCAAACAAGTTCTCTAACCCTTGCTTACTTTCAACCTCCTCTGGCACTCCTATGATGCAAATATTGTTATGTTTCATGTTGTTCCACAGCTCCCTTAGGCTGTCCTCCTGTTTTTTGTTTTTTCTTTTTGGGTATCTGAGTGATTTTTTCTATCCTGTCTTCTAATTCACTGATTGAATCCTCAGCTTCCTCTAATCTGCTGTTTATTCCTTCCAATGTATTCTTTATTTCTGCTATGTCATTCTTCATTTCCTTCATAGTTTCCGTATCTTTTTTTCATGCTGTTGAGCATCCTTACAATCAGTATTCTGAACTCTATGTATCTGATAGATTGCTTATCTGTTTCATTTAGCTCTTTTTCTGGAGATTTCTATTGTTCTTTCATTTGGAGTTTTGTCTCCCCGCTTTGGCTGCCTACTTGGGTTTGTTTTTATGTATTAGGCAGGCCTGCTAGGACTCTCAAGTCTTTTTGGAAGGTCTCTGCTCCAGGCCAAAGTCAGATGCTGTTTGTGACTGGTCTTGAGTACCCTCCTTGGAGCTATCAACAAGCCTCAGTATGAGGTCCCCTCTGTTGGGGCTGGGTGTATTTGGATAGGACCAAGATGCACATCAAAGTCTGCTTTTCCAAGGCCAGGGTCCAGAAGCAGATCAGGCAAAGACTCAAAGCACTCTGACGTCTGCCTCTGCTTATAAGCTGATTAATCTGATTCTCTTAACGAGCCTCAGGATATAGAAACTCCACAGGGTAGGGTGAGAGATTTTCCAAAAGAGTGGGGCAATTGCCTCCCCCTCAGGCAAAAGCTGCTTAGAAGATAAATGTCTGCCTGGGAAAGATGTCCTCTGCAGTATGGGGGAATGACTCAGCACAGGAATCCAGAAGGGTGCCCTCTGAGCTCTATCTCCAGAGCCCTAGGTTCTCCTCACACAGCTCCAGTCCACTCTGCCCTCCCTCAGCTGGAGCCCAAGTGAGTGGCTGCACATGAAACTTTGTGTGTTAGCTCTTCAAGAGGGTGCCTGCATTTCAAGCCCTCTCTCCCTGGCAGACAGAAACCCGCTGCCTTTCACAGCAAGATGTTATGTGAGCACCTTTCTCAGTTTGGTGCTTTTGGCTGGGAAGTCCAGCCTGGGGTTTAGGCCCCAGAGTCCTCAGTGGGAACCCACCACAGCTGAGATCTCCCTCCGGACCTCCAGTTGCTGCCTGTGGGAGCCCAGCCAGACCTCTTGCGCCTCCGCACTTCCTACCGGTCTCTATGCAGTCTCCACTTTTCCTCCTTGGTTATAAGGGTGCTCTTCAGCTCGTCTTCAGTTGCAGTTGATTATTCTGGATGGTTTTTCTATATTTTAGTTGTAATTCCATTTTGGTCCTGGGAGAGTGTCAGTGCAGCTTCCACTCAGTCTGCGGCCATCTTTAATCTCCCAGAATTTTTTTTATTTCTCTCCAAGTTCATGTCTCAATTTTCCCTCACAATTTTTATTACTTTTCTTTCTATTCTTTTTAAAAAAATATATACATATCTTTTTTTATTTCAGAGAGAGGAAGGGAGAGGGAGAGAGAGAAACATCAATGATGAGAGTCGCTGATTGGCTTCCTCCTGCACGGCCCCTTCTGGGGATCAAGCCCACAACCCGGGCATGTTCCCAGACTGGGAATCGAACCGCACTCTCCTGGATCCTAGGTTGATGCTCAACCACTGAGCCTTGCCAGCCAGGCTGTCTTCTATTTTTTCCCTAGATTTGAAGGATCGATTTCAGATGATTGCTATGAATGAGTTTTAGGTTCTTCTCTGGATGGGTAAAGTCGGGGGTATTGGTGAGTATGTTTTCCAGGGAAGTGACTTAGGATCCCACAGAATCTACTCCTGAGTGGAACAGAAGAAATTTGCCTAGGAGGAAAATCTTTAGGCAAAGGGTAACATATGAGAACCATGAGAAATAAACCTGATGAACAATCGTAACCATATTAGGAGAGGTAAAAGGTTTATGCCTATGGCCACATTCTGAGGAGCTGCTGGAAATAGGTCAGAGGCTGTGAAGAACCAGACAAGAGGAGAATAATGACAAGGAAGTATTTTCTTTCCAGTTTCTGGATACTTGTTCTCTGTGTCAACTCCCCTAAAATGTTTCCACTTTTTGTGGTATCTGAATCCCTTTCCCATTTTGAATGGAATGTTTGAAAGACTTAGTGTTTTTTTTAAACAGTCTCCTTACTCTTTTTGCACTGGGGGCTAAATGACAACAGGAAGGAAAGAGAAGTCTGGTCATTTACTGGACAAGGATCACACTAGAGGTGACGGGAGCAATGCACCCAGTCTGTGGTATGCAAAGGAATGCTCTTCCCTGCTTTTTACCCGTATTTCGTTAGGACTGCTTTTTCTAGCTATGAGCTGTGGGGCAAAAAGGGTTTCAGATGGAACAGTTCCTTTATGAGTTAAAAAGAAAACCTGAAGAGCAAAATAGGTACACAGTGGTGTTGTTCTAAGTTTCCATGCATCCATCTCCATATTTTCTAAATTGTTCACCTTAGAACAGCATTTGTGAACCAGGGGTCTGAAGTAACAAAAAAGGTGAGGACATCTAGAAACCCAGAAAATGAGAGAAGCTGAATTTGGATGTTAGGGAGACTCAAAAATCAAAGGAAAGACTGGGTCAGGACCTAGAATCATAAAGGAAAAATTCTGGTAAGTAACCACAGTATGATCACTCACTTGCTACAGTTAGTAGCTGATAAGAATTTATCTTTTTCCTTTCTTTATATAAGTTTACATGGTAACTTACATCCTTTAAGTGAATATTATCAAGGTCACAGTTGCTGTGTACTGTTTCAACCAACCAGCCTCCAGGAGTAATCATGTTGAGGGTTAGAAGGGGTGATTCGGGGATATCCAAGAACTTTGCTACTGGTTCAATGACATTATTAGACACTAACGTCAATTCCGGTTCCAGAACAAATCGGTAAAAACTGTTGATAGAACATAAAAACAAAACAAAACAAAACATACTTAGACCCAAGTTGAGATTTCTTCTACGTAAAATATTTTAAAACTGAAAATGGTTTAAAAATATGAGAAAGTCTTAAATTAAAAAGACTAAGAACACACTATATTGCAGAAGAGATGCTTGTAAATGGTAGATAATTATTAGTTTGTTTACACTGTTAAAAGACTATGTATATACACATTTTTGTTATTTCTTAATAAGAAGGATTAGAATTCCTTTAAGATAATGACTTATGCAGCTTCTAGAAGTTTATGATCTGTATTCACTCACTTATCCTTGTTCAAATTTGACCATGGTGTATTTTTCAGCCATTTTATTACGATAAGAAATAACCAGAAACCAAGTAAAATTCAAGCTGAAATTCTAGTACCAATTATAATAGTTCAATTAAAAACAGGGTTGAGTTGAAAGCAGCTGCTTTTTAGTAGACTTGTAGTTTTAATGTATTTTAGCCTTATCCCCCAATATCACATATAATAAGAACTACTTATATTACTAAGACTAGTGACTTCCACTATTTTGAGACTGGAGTCAGGGTGTCAGCTATGCAGTAGTTATCTCAAGGCTTGAAGGGGGAAGGATCCACCTCCAGGCTCATGCAGGTCCTCAAGGCCACTGGAATGAGTTCCTCACTAATGGTTGGCTGAAGACCACCCTCAGTGCCTTCCAAGGTCATCCCCAGCATGCTTCATCAGAGCAGCACGCAAGTGCAAGAGAGAATGCCAGCAAGACAAAAGTCAGTCTTTTACGACCTAATTGCAGAAGATACATTCCATCACTTTTGCCATATTCTGCTTATTAGAAGCAAATCATTTGGTGTGGTCCACACTCAAGGAGACTCTACAGAATGGGAATGCCAGAGGGTGGTGATCACTGACAGTCATGTCCACAGCTGTTTACTGCAGGAAGGCAGGGGAAGAAAAGTGTAGGGGTAAGAGGAGACATAGGAGAGAACAGTCATGAAGCAGAGGTACAAAACAAGTCCTTGATACTGTCAAATGCAGTGGAAGTGTCATGAAGTAAAAAGTATCCCATGGATAATGCAAATAGCAATTTTTTTGTGATTAAGTATAAGGAAGTTAAAGCCAAACTGCAGTGGGAGGTATAGTGAATGAGAAATGAAGAGTGGGTATGACTACTCTTTAAGGAAGCTGAGATTGAGAAAGAGTGGAGAAGAGAAAGAAAAGTCAGGGTCTAGAGGAGAGGAAGTTAAGGGAGCAGCTTGTTTTTTAAAACTGAAGAACTCTTTGGACTGAAAAAGACTAGGAGAGAGGTTAAAGATACCAAACAAAGGGACTATGTGATAAAGCAATGATCCAGAACAAATGGGAAAGCATGGGATCAAAACTGAGAGGGAGTATTAAATCAGAGGGGGGAGAGCACATTCTCCCCCTACCACAAAGGAAGGCTGGGGCACAGGCTTTAGAGAAGGAAGTTGAGGGAATTCCAGCCCATCATCTCCATCATTTCTGAGAAGGATGATGCTACTTATTCTTTAAGTAAAGGGCTGGGAATGTCACTGGTTTGCTTGATATGTGCTACTGAGTAAATACAACTCTGTTGAACTCATAGCTAAAAACAGTTGAACAGCTTTTGTCCTGTGCAGCATTATTCACCACTCAAAGCATCTATCTTGTACATCAGGTGTTATTTCACCTTAGAGGAGTCAAGTTCTTTCCCTCTGAATGAACTGTGCTTACTTAAATACTCCTACTCTTTATTATATATCCAAAACTTTTATAAAGTTTTATACACTATGGAGATGATTCATACTTGTGTGAATAAGCTCATTCAATTTTCAAATCTCATCATGTTTTTCCAAATATGAACAAACGCTTTTATCTTATTTTAGCCACTGAGAGGTCTGCTAGCTCCATGAGTGTAGAATTTTTATCCAACAGAACAGTATGGATGAGAAATATTTGCATATAACAACAAACAACATTTTCTGTATCATTAAAAGATTTCTCTAAACTAACTATGTCTAAATATCCTCAAATAATAAATATGATGATATACTAAAGCTCATTTTGATAATTTAACTCTGAAGTATTAAAAGTATAGGTAAACCAAAAATGGTGTAATTCAACCTATTTCCCATTTGTTATTTCCTGTTTATTTCTAAATAGGTATTCCTAAGTCACATTTTCAAAAATACCCATGGACAAACATATATCTGCAATTAGACTGTAAATTCTGAAAACAGATTGGTTCAGTTTTACTGGTTAGGTTATTTTAATTTTATATCATTTAAAGTTAATAAATTATCATCTATTTCAATTAACTAGCTTGTGAAGAAAAACAAACAGGTCCAGTAATTATGGTCCTCATTTCATTTTAGTATTTGCAAATCTTTTGAAATGAAATTAGGTTCACTTAGACTCACCTCTTTAAAGGGGCTTCTGAAAGCTTACTCCTACAGTTCATGAACAACTTTAACTTCATGTTGATAATCTTTCCAAGTACCTGTTAGAAAAAATTCCCATATTTGAGAATTAATAATAATAATACATTTATTGAGCATTTACTATGTACCAGGCACTGCATTAACACTTCATATTCATTATCTCATCTAATCCTGAAAACATCCTTCTGAAGCAGCTAATTTTATAGTAGAACAGGGATATATAGTAATTTGCCCAAGACTACACAGTAAGTCATGGCAGAGGTAAGATATGAATCTAAACCACTGATTTCATTGTCCAAGGGTTATGTGGCCTACCTTTTGCCTAACATGTATTTCTTTCATGGTATCTAAATCTCCTTAGTACTGAAGAACAAGGAAATCATTATTAATATCTTGACCTGCAAATACAAAGTGGTGACCTCAAAACAATGGTGAGGAGGCCCTGAATCTTTGTTATTTCAACTACACTGTAAGAGATGTAGGAAGTTCTTGGCCACATACAGATGAAATACTCTATTTTCTTTTCATTTCTCTGGAGCATAAGAAATAGAATTATTAATTTTGATAGTCCCACTTCTATATAGGCAACAAGTCAATGAAAATTGAAGGATACTACAAAACAAAGGATGAAGGTAAAGGAAGAAGAAAAAAACAGATATATGCAACAGAATGCAGGCTTGTTAGGGCAAACTAATTTCTGAGAGAAATTGCATTTTGAAATTTCGATAGACTATACACCAGTATGACCCAGCTTGATCACTCATATCTTCCTTCCACCAAACTTAATTTCTAATTATTTTTGCCTGTTTCCAAAAGTGAAGCCAACTGTCTGAGGACAAACAGTTTCCACTCCTGAGAATTTTTTCAATGTGTCTTTTTAAAAAAAGTATTGAGTAATTTCACATAGGAGTCCCCCCCAATTCTGAACATCCCAAGAAAAAATATATAGCCTGCCAATGTAACTAGCTTATTGAAATTTACCTACTGAAGATGAATCACAATTTGAACCTTAAAATTGTTCAAATGATAAGCCATATAATGTCCTTTCAGGGTCTGCTAGTGGTCTCCTAATATTCATTATCCCCTACCATCCTCAAGTGAAAGAATTTTCAGGTGTATGCTGAGTCTCTACACTCCTTTTTGAACAGGTGTATCTGGATGACTGCCTACATTCTGGTCAGTGAGATGTGACTGGAAGGAATATGGCCAGCTTTGGGGTGGTGCCCTGTTCTCCCCTTTCTGCTGGCAGAAATACAGAGATGATGTTAGGAACGTGATTGTAGGCTACTACATAGAAGTTGCTTCATGAAGATGACTGAACAACCAGACAGAAGCTGCCTTAGAACTCTAAGCGGCTTACACTTGGGCTGTGAGATGAGAGAAATAAAATTTAGTCTTGGAGCTACTGTTACTTTGGTCTTTGTTACAGTGACCAAACCTAAAGAATACAACCTTCGCATTCCCACTTCTCTTAGCCTCACCTGTTTGGTTAATGTTACGTATGATACTTTAACCTTCAACTAATTAAGCTTAGGCATCAGCTTCTCCAGAAGCCAGTCTTCACACTTGAAGACAGGAAGTTAAATTGGGCTGCCATAACAAAATACCACTCACTGGATGGCTTAACCAGCAGATATTTTAGATCACGGTGCCGGCCAATTTGGTTTATGGTGAGAGCTCTCTTCTGGCTTGTAGGCTGCTGCATGTTGTGTTATGCTCACGCACCCTCTTCTTTGTGCCAAAGAGGGGAGAAAGAGATCTCTTCTTATGTCAATCCTAGTAAATTAGGGCCCAACCTGTAAGACCTCATTTAACTTCAACTGCCCCCTAAGGCCTTATTTCAAAATACAGTCACATTGGGAGTTTGGGCTTCGATAATACGAACTTTTTTTCGGGGAGGAGGCAACAAGAAAGTCCATAGCAACACCTAACCTTGGTATTGTGTAAAACCCCAAGTACAGCTCTATCATTTCATTTTATACATTTAAATATAACAATCTATTTAAAATGTTGTATGGAACAGAATCAAGAGCACAAATATTTCATTATAGTTGAAAACAGATTTGCAAAGATTAATTATAAACTTCAAAAAAGTACTATATATGGTAAAGATATAAAATATATAACAAAAACTATCTTACGATCAATAACTGTGCCATCATCTGTGCTTCTCTTGTCAATGGATCAACAACAGCAATAACATCAAAGAACATGTCATTCTCTTGAGGATTTACCTTCATAATGCTAGAAAAATAAAAAATAAGGTAAAAGATAATCAGTTAAATTTATTCCATTACCAATTAATCTTAATCTTAGCTATATACATTATTATAAATTGCTTTCTGACTTACTAGATTTTTAAAATTTTGGTTGTTTCACAAAAGAAAATGCAAATGTAAAACTAATGTTTGTGTTCAATAAATTAGAAAACTGCAAAGAATAAGAGAAAAATGAAAGTAAGCTTTTATGAATGAGTGATTTTAAAACTTCTTCAAAGAACAATACTATATAGTGAAAACTGATCATTTTAAGCCCCCTAAATTCTCCTGGGTCACATGGTGTAAAAAATAAAATTGAGACTTTTGTTAGTCAAGAGTTCAGGGGAACCCCTCTCAGATTTATATCTTTATTTTTATCCCAGTTATACTCTATACCTCCTCCCCTCTGTGCTTTCCATTTTGTCTTTTATTGATCTAAGTTCTAAGTTAGAATATGAACTAATCTTTAAAGGTAAATGTTAGGAAATAATTAAAAGCACAGAAAAGGCTAATGAGAAATGATCAACTCTAACAAAATTAAAAGTTAAAACTATATATATTTATCTTTAATAGGTTTAATCTTTATTGGTGAAAGTATTACAAATGTCCCCTCACCCCTCCATTGGCCCCCTCCACTCCACTACCACTCCCACCCCCTCCCCAAGCCTTCCCCACAATATAATTTGTCCAAAGGCTATGCATATATGCATGTAAGTTATTTGATTAATCTCTTCCTGCCCTCCCCTTCCCTCTGAAACACGTCAGTTTGTTGCATGTTTCAATGTCTCTGCATCTATTTTGTTCAACAGTTTATTTTGTTCATTAGATTCCACATATAAGTGAAATTATGTGATGCCTGTCTTTCTCTGACTGGTTTATTTCACTTAAAATTTATATTTAATTAAAAGTAGAGAATATTCCAGTTGAATTACTGTTTTAACACTGTATGATATGAAAATCCGTTTCTGAGATGTGTAAATTAAGTATATATATATATATATTTTAAATATTTTTATTGATTTCAGAGAGAAGAAGGGAGAGAAGAAGGGAGATAGAGAGAGAGAAACATTAATGATGAGAGAGTCACTGATTGGCTGCCTCCTGCACACCCTGTGCTGGGGATTGAGCACGCAACCTGGGCCTGGGCCCTGACCAGGAACTGAACTTCAGCTGCCTGGATCATAGTTTGACACTCAACCACTGAGCCATGCCAGCTGGGCTAAATTAAATATCTTACATATTACAAAGGGAAACAAATTACCAACACAAAATGTACACCTGTAAAATAACAGGGATATAGGTCTTCTTTCGTATACAAAGACTATAAATATCTAGATTTTTGCAGTGAAATGTTTAATTTCTTAGCAATTAAATTAAAGTAATTAAAATTCACTTCAAATATAGGTCCTCCCAACATAGGGAAATAAAACACATTTTATTTTATATGCAGTTGATATGATTTAATTATGTCAAAACAGGGATGGCGGAGCTAGACAACAAATCCTGCTGGATAATTACTGCTAAAAGGTAAGGGCTACAAATCAGATGTTTTAAATTATAGAGGCCATCTACAATGATTAATTCCTTTAGTTGTTTTGGTGAAAATTTTGTAAACTTACTGGTCACTTTCTGTATGCTTTATAACATATTATGGGTAAGGTAGGCATCTATTCACTCCTACTTTAACTTTTTCCCCCTCAAACTACTGTCAGTTCTGTGAGGTTGTATGAGTCAGAATTCCAATCCCCAGAAATAAACAGAAAAAAAATTGGGGAATTGTAAACCACTGTCACAAACTTACACTATATCCATCCCTCTACATAAATAAGACAGTAGGCTTAAAAGCAGCAGGACACTGACAGATGTGAGATCTACAGAAAGAAAGGAGACCACAACAATAAACTATAAAAGATCAAATGTGTCAGACACTTAATGTAAGAGTAAATAGTTCCAAACATATCAAAATTCCTAAGTATAATATAACTTAATGGGAAGAGTACAGTGACTAACATTTACAATGACAGTTTTAATAATTTGTGTTGAGTTATTTCAGCACATAGTATTTAAGAAATCAAAATTTTGTAGAAAGAATTCCATTGGATGTGTTTAAAATACCTAAAAGTATTGAATCTCAGTATTTGAAAAATATAAAAACTTCACTCACAATAGTGTCTGATTTCTCTTTAGAAAGTATTGTTGCCTGAGAATACTACTATACATGTGTGCACCTGAAACGTGTATAATTTTGTTAACCAGTGTCACCCCAATAAATTCAATAAAAAGGAAAAAAATACTATACATGTGTGAAGACATTTCAAAAGACAGACTTTCCAGAGCTAACGCATGTTTTATCTTCTAATAGTAAATACAAGCAACATTAAGACTGTCAACCATAAGATCAGAAAACTTACAGTGTCAGCCATTTTAAGTTTATGATAAAGTAATTTTGTCAATTTAGTTTTACAGGAGGGTGAAGAGAATAATATCAAACAATAAAATACGACTATAGTTTAGTTACATAATGTCTAATTGATTTTTCCCGCAATTCTAAGTGGTCCTTAATTAAAAACAACAGAAAAAGGTTCCCTTCTGGGGACACAGATAATTTTGTGTATGTAGATGGAGCTTGATGAGTTTTATTTCAAATTTCAAAGTGAAAATTATAGACCAGTTTCCTATTCTAAAACAGTATTTCTCTGATGGCTACCTTCAGAAACCTAATTTTTATTAGATAAATTTTCTTAAAAAAGATATATTTATTGATTTCAGAGAGAGGATGGGAGAGGGAGAGAGAGATACAAACATCACTGATGACAGAGTCATTGATCGGCTGCCTCCTGCACACCCCCAACTGGGGGTCAAGCCTGCAACCTGGGCATGTGCCCTCACTGGGAATCGAACCGCGTTCTCCTCGATCCTAGGTCGATGCTCAACCGCTGAGCCACGCCCAGCGGTGCGACACAATAAATTTTTAACAAAAAGTCTTCCATGGATAAATAAGTTATTCAACTGCTGAATTTACCAAAAATGAACCTGACTGAAAATCCCCCCCCCCCCCCCAATGATGCAGTGTTCTCTAAACTTACTTGACCAGAGGGCATATTTTCCCTCAGACTATTATCCATCAACATCTCAGAGTTCATATGTTCCACAGAACACATTTTGGGACATGCTGTTGTTGTATATGTCTACATTTTATTAATGAGAATTCTTTAGTAATTGGGAATACAAAGATACTATGTATAATAATTATACCAAGATATTGCAAAAATTCCATATGATCCTGAGCATGAAAGACAAAACAAGTCATACTTGATATAATTCACCTGAAATCCTATATATATATCTTATATATATCATCCTTTATATACCACAATACATACTTAACAGGAATTCTTTTCAAATACATTTATTCTCTAACATAGAACTTTTAGTTCTTTACTTTTGCCATATTATGAATAGAAATGGAAACCATAATTGGATACAGGACTCAGTGACAGAAAAAGCACAGCACCATTACATTCTTACCTGTGATTCTCTTTTAAAAATGCAACATTATAACGAGACTCAGGTGTAGGCAAAGAGGAAACAAGGGCATCAACTTTCATAACAAGGTCACTCTTGCTAGATAAACAAGATAAACAATGTATGAGTTTTCAGGAAGAGAAATGTCCATATTTGTGTCACAATTAATACTCCAGGAAGGGGGAATTTAATTTAAAATACTTCCAAAGGATAAACTTCATATAAATGATTTTTCTTCTAGACTTGCTACTAAATAGAATTTGTCAGTTTAAAATAGGATGACTTGCTTTTAAAATCACCTTCTTTTTTCTTGTGATTGATAAGATCTTCAAACACTTATTAAGTAGTGTTTTCAACAGAGTCTACAGAAATGTGGTGAATCATTCAGCTGAGTGCTGGTTATATGTCTAAGCACTGGGGCCCACACAGCAAAGAAAGAAGGGGAGAAAAAACAAAAAGTAAATAATGGGATATCTACTTTCAAATAGTTTTTAATATAGTTAAGAAGCCCATATTTCTATGGCTTTTAATTAGTTTGAAAACTAAGAATGCACAAAATAAATACCTAGATTAAATATAACCAAATTTGAAAGTCTATGATGGAGAAAATGTATTATATATTCAAGGATATGTTGGGATAGAATGTTCTAAAATTTACAGAAGTCTTCCTTAGGAGAAAGGAAGGAAGGCAGGAAGGGAGGGAGTAGTAAAGAATCTTGTCAGTCTCTCTCTACTATATCATTGTTTACCAGAATGTAAGTTCCTGAAACTCAAGATTTTATGCTAAAAGTGGGTTTCTATTCATAACACCTACCATATTTTTCACAGAGCACCGCATTTAATGGCCACTTAATAAACATATATTAAATTAATTAAGCAAAATCATAACCTATGTTACTAAACTCTCTTAAAGTTACTTACTGGACACATAGTCTCTAGTAAACAACACTGTAGGCACAATGGAGGGAATATTTATGCCCCCCATTCTTCTTAAACTGGGCTGACTGCTTAAGTAGTACATATGTACTGAGAAGAGCACAGATGAACAAAGAAAAATCTTTGTGGCCAAATAACCTGTTCTTAATTTTCTGCCAAATTTTCAGCTCTCCAGGTCAATTTTTCTCGTTTTGAAAAGTACTTTGAACTAAAGAAGGGAAAGGGCACTAGAAACTCAGCACCTACTGCTTCAGAACTGGAGACAACTCTCAGGACAGAACTAGTTATAATCATTCCATTAGAGAAACAGATTTCATGTGCTCCTCGGGATAAGGGTTCCAAGGTTTCTGTTTTTGGCATTCAGAGTTCTACCTACCTCATTAAATAACTCTTGAAAAGCATGATAATAAGAATGCAAACCTTTAACATATGTTTAGATTTAAGTGAATGTGAATTTATTCTAATTAAAATACAACTTGTTTAGCATTATTCCTATGCATCTAACAGCTTAAGACAATTAGAGGGGATGTTGTTATAGTTTAATGTTATTGATTTTTGGTGGTGGTTTTGGCTTGAAATGCAGCTTTAAAGTGGCTAAAATAGCTTCCCAAACCTACTTTAAACTATACTTACATTATATATATGTATTACCAAACAAGGTTTAAAAAATTAGCTCTAAAATTTTAAATTATATTTATAACATTCATCACATAATTACTGAATTATATGTTTTTAAACATATATTAGTCCTATATTATTAAACTGTAAAATTATAAATTTTTTTTGCTTTCTAAAGTTTTCTTTTTGCTTTATTGCATGTGAAAATAACTATGGGTATTATCTCTTCACTGTAGAAAAGCCCTTACTTTACTACTTTACACACATTTGTAATTTTCTTTTAACATTACTTACTAAATGATAAATTTTTTAAAAATATCATTTCCTGAAGGATAAATTAAGGACATCAGTTTGATCTGGATCGGAATTCTGTATTCAAGAGTAAGAATCAGAACTTTAGCTCTGAAAAGATAACCAATCCCCCCCCAAAAGAAAGATAACCACCCCCTGACATTCATCAGTCTCATCTATGCTTCCATGTCATTGAATCGATTCTGTTCATCAGTTTATTAAGTTCTTTAGATTCCACGTGTAAGCGAAATCATGTGATATTTGTCTTTCACTGCCTGGCTTATTTCACTTAGCATAATATTCTCCAGGTCCATCCATGGAGGAGGGCAGGTGGGGGGAGGGGGGGAGAGTAACCAAAGAATTTATGTGCATATATACACAACCCAAGGACATGGACAATGGTGGGGAGAGAGACTGGGGAGGGGGAAGGAACGGGTCATTGGGGAGAAAAAGGGACATCTGTAATATTTTAAACAATAATAAAACTTAAAAACAAAAAAGAAAGAAAGATAACCACCCCCAATACCTACCTATATGCTTTAAGATGCATGGATACAATGAAAGTAAAGAATAAAAAAAGATATAACAGAAAAATATCCAAAAAGAATGTCAACATGGCTTAAATACCAGACCTCATAAACTTTAAGACAAAGTCATTATTAGGAAAGAAGTAATTTATATAATGATGAAGGGAATAATTTACTAGAAAGATAATTCTGAATCAGGGTATACATAACAATATATAGCTCAAAATATTTAAAACAAGAATACAAAAATTAAATAATATATCCACAATTCTAGTGGTAGTGTTTAACAAAGTTCTTTTAGTAACTGACAGATAAAACAAAGAAAAATTCAGTATTTTGATGTGAAAAAAAAGTTCAATCTAATAGACACACCTAAAATCTTCCACACAATTAGAGAAAATGTTATTAAAAAGTATGAAACAATTATAAAAATTAATTTTGCCTTAACAAAATCAGGAAAAATAAATACCATAATGAAATATTATCAAAACTTATGTAATACAGCTAATAAGTGTTTAGAGAAAAAATTCAAGCCTGTAATTCAAGGATATGTAAAGGAAAAAAATCTGGTATTAATAAGCTAAGAATCCAAATCGAGAGGTTTATAAATACACAGATTAAAAAGATACAATAAAGAACTAAAATTGATAAAAGCAAACAAAAAACAATTAAGAGCCTATCATGTCCTAGATCTACATATATGAAAAAACCAGTAAAATAAATATATCCCTCACTAAACCGAGCAAACTAAAATAAAAGAAAGGCCAACATAAATCAGAGATTTAAAAACTGGAAGTTAAGGAACAAAGCTCTTATAATTCACAATTGGCATGAGCTCTAATATTAGACAAAATGTTACAAAAATAAGAGTCCAGCAAGGAAGATTAATATAGAAGCTCAATACTGTTTCTGTAAACTAGCAAAAAATAATAATTTAAAAATATAATATAAAATACAGCATTTACAATCTGAGCTAAAATTGTAAAATACTAGGGGGGGAAATCTAAAAAAAAAAGGCAAGATTTCATGGAAGAAAATTGAAGCTTTACTGAAGAACTCCCTTAAAAACACACACCAAGTGTGTCTATCTATCTACATATTAACATGTATACTTACATATAAATTATACACTGCATATATTACAAATATTATTTATATTATAAATATATGTGTATATTTGTATAGCTACATATAAATAATATACATGTATTTTATAAGTACAATAATTCAATATTATATAAAGATCACAATTCCTTAATCTAATCTATAGATTCAAATAAATTCCCATAAAAGTTCCAGGAGTGTTTTGGGTAGAACTTATTATGCTGGTTCTAATCATATTTACACTGCAAAGCAAAGGGCAAAAAATAGTCAAAACAATTTTGAAGATGAGGCACAAGGGGGAGTTTTTCCTATCTGCTATCAAAATTTATTTTAAAGCTGTGGTAACCAGAGTGTGGGATTGACATGAGGCAACAGACCAGGGAACAATGTAAAAATCCAAGAAGAACTAAAGATATAAATCAGAAAAAAAGCAAAACTTTTAGAAGAAAATAAAAGATAACATCTTCACAAACTCAGACTAAGGAAAATTCTTACACCTCCTCCTCTCTCTCTCTCTCTCAGATCATAGATAAACTATGAATGAACAACTCTGATACTATTTTTTCATTAAAATAGAAAATCTCTCTATATATGGTAACATTTTATAATAAAAAAAGTAAATAGTCAAGTCACAAACAAATATTATACTTGTAGAACATACAATTGATAAAGATTAATATACAGAATCATAAACAATATGTTTACAAATCACTAACAGGAGAAAATAACCCAACAGATAATCACATAGAAGATATGAACAGGTATTTTACAGAAGAACAAACATGAGTGAAAATAATAATATGAGCAGATACTCAACTACAGTAGAGCTCAAAGAAATGCAAATTAATACAAGATACAATTTCACATCCATCAGACAGGAAAAATTAACAAGTCAGATAACACCAAGTATTGGTGAGGATTTGGGGAAACAGGAATTCATACATTTCTAGTGGGAGTATTGATTGTTCCAACTACTTTGAAAGACAAAATTTAGCAATATCTGGTAAAGTTGAAAAGAAGCATATCCTACAACCCAATAAACACACTCCTCTACTCTAAACTCACACATTACATGAGGAGACATTAAGCAGGTTCATTATAGCACTTCTGTAATAGTAAAAAACTAAAACCAAGTTAACTGTACTTCAGTAATGGATCGTAGAAATGAACTTCAGTATATTCATAAAATGAAATCCTAAGAAGAGTTCAAATGAATGAGGAAGCTCTGCATCAATGAACGTGGATAAAGCAAAAGGAGTCTATTGTGTAAGAGCATTTCTCTAAAGAGGTCAAGGCATCCAACACAATCAAAACTGATTGTGTATTTACATATAAAGCAAAAGCAAAAGCAAAACCATGAATATGGGTGTCAGATACACAACCTTTAGGAAAATGTTTAGGAAAATGGTTGCCTCTTGGGAAGGGAGGAGATTGGGATGAGTGGGGTAGACAGAAAAACAGTAAGATTCAAGGCAAATAAAACAAAACATTAACATTGATGGTTTGGTGATAGTGAGTAAATGGATGTCTTTTATTATTTCTTTATATTCTCTATATGTCTTTTGTTCTATCTTAACTTGTGTATGTATTGAAACATTTTCTAATCTTAAAAACAAAAAAGGAATGAGATGGAAAATACCAAACCCGGAAATGAATTGCTCTATGATTTTAAATACTTACTTTTTTGAGTTGATTGCCATATTTTCAACAATGCCTTTAATTTTCTCTGCTAAGTTAGTAAATGTTATCTTTTCCAATAAGAAGAAATCTTCTTCACAGAAATTTTCATTTAAAGGTCCTAAGAACTTAAAATAAAAGCAGTTACTGTATATCTTCTAGAAGATAACAGTTATTTCATGAAATATTTTCTCATGAAATAGATATTTCTTTAAGCAAAAATCAATTAGAGACTAAACAGATGGTGGCCATCAATCCCACCATTTACTAAACCCACTGGGATAAAAAAGAAGAGAAATAACATTTGCATAAACACCAAAATTAAAGTAACAAAAAGTAGCAAATTATTTCCATTTGAAAGTTTTACTTTGAAATATAATGCTTCCAAAAACCTAAGACTTTTCATTCTCAAGTAAATGAGCTATTTCATAAATCTTTTAATTTCAATTTTATTTTGTTTATCTATAAACTGTAGTCCATACAAGTAAACATTAATATATAAGCAAGGCATAAAAGAGTAAAAACCAAGGGACAAACCACATAATTACTTAATAATACTAACCAGTCTTCACGTAACTGATGGATAAATGGTTTGGAGCTCAGCATGGTCATGTAGACTAGCTTTAAACCAGTTAAAGGTTTACAGAGGGGTTAGCTGTCAAACTGCCACATATCTAATTTCTCAAGATGGTTATTCCATCACAACTACCACCAATTCTACTACCATTAGCATTTTCTAAGAAAACTAATACATGCAATCACCATACTATTATGAACACAAACCCTGATGCAGAAGGTGGACCTGAGATAGCCTTATGCATTAAATAGTTGTGCTCAATGACAACCAGAAAATATGTCAAGTAGAATATTTTTTTCTTAGTAAAAAGATCAGAATGAAATGGTTACAGTATTTCCTCACTTCCCCTTCATCTGCTTCTGCAGTTAATAATTTCTAAAACCTAATGAAGTATAGTTCTTGAATCTTTCTTATTTGCCCATGTCACAGGTGATATCGTCTTTCACCTTAAACATAAAACATGGCTCTTGAGTCTCAGAGGGAAGGCAAGGGGTGGGGGAAGGGAGAGATTAACCAAAGAATTTATATACGTGTATGTATAACCCAAGGACACAAACAATGGTGTGGTGAGGGAATGGGGAGGAAGGTGGAAGGGGTCAATGGGGAGAAAAAGGGACATCTGTAATATTTTGAACAACAAAAATAATAATAAAAATGCACTGGTTTCATGTTATCTGAGAAAAAATAAAAAATTAAAAAATGGATACTATAAAACTAAGAGTATACATATAAACATATCATCACCTTAAGATTTTGTATCATTTTTAAGATAACTTTGAAAGCACTTTCAAAGTTGTATGCTTTGGACTACGAATAGGAGAGGCCTAGAAAATAGTTGAAATTTTATCTATAGCACCTCTAGTGACTCAAGCAGTTTTGTTAATAGCACACAATAAGAAAATAAAACCTCAAATTATTTTTTAAGGAATTAACAAGACGGCTGCTTTTACTGATTAAATTCACCGGAGAGTCAACTCTATTTCACTTATGTTAAGTCCAGCATCAGAGACCTAGGAGAAACTTGATTCTTTTGTGTCTTCAGTTCTTCTACTTAGAGTTAATATGATATTTGTGAATCAAAGTAACTTAAATAGTATAAAATCACATCATGTCCATGTTGGGAAAAGGAATATTAAACTTGAAAATCATGCATTGGTACAATAAAACCTATCTTGTGCTTAAATCTTCTTTACAACATTTTAGAAATGTGATTTTTCAGTTATACAGAATAACTGCTATAATAGAAATGGCATTACCTCTTTTGACAGCTTATTAGAATTCTAGAAAACTCTTCAGAGTGCTCATCCACACACTGAGCTAAAAATCTCTCTCCACTCATGGAAGTTTGATCAACTGGCCTTAATTCTATACTGACTCTCATCAGGTGCACCACAAATCAATCTACAAATGTACCCACTGTATCCCATGACAGCCTTCAAATATTTAAAGAGAAAACAGGAGTGAATATTGACTGAAAATCTACTCAGTGTCTTGGGCTGTTCTATGTGCTTTATGTATAAAAGTATACTTAATCTGACAACTCTATAAACCATACTATTCCCATTCCCAGTGTACAAATGAAGAAACCAAGCCTCACAGAGGTGATATATTTGTCTAGCTTTGTCCAGACTTATCTAGCTTAAGGGAAAAAAAAGGCCTTGCTTGTTTCCCTATTCTCTACTACCCCATGTCTTTCAGCAATTTGTAAATATGTAGTATGATCAAAATATTGTAATTATAGTAACAGCATTTTTTAGGGTTTTATTTGATATTAAAGTAGATAAATTTTTAATTCTTCAGCATGCAGTAAGAAAGTATCATTGTTGGTTGCCAGATGGGAGGAGGTTAAAGAACAGAGTGAAAAAGGTGAAGGGATTAAGAAGTACAAATTGGCAGTTACATAATAATCACCGGCATGTGAAGTACAGTATAGAGAATACACTCAATAATATTGTAGTAATGATGTATTGTGTCAGGTGGGTACTAGACTGATTGTGGAGATCATTTCATAAGTTATATAAATGTCAAACCACTATGCTGTACATCTAAAACTAATATAATATTGAATGTCAACTGTAATTGAAAAATAAAAAAATGAAAATGAAAAAAGTACGATTGGTTCCAGTTTTGATCATTCATAATTTTAATTTTGAATATGTTCCAATTCTAATGTAAACATTTGGACAGGTTCAGAATGAAGATTAATGATAAACTGTCAGAATTATGTCAAACATGAAACTATTTGATTCAGAATGATAATTATCTGCCATAATTGCTGCAATTATTGTGCTTTATTACTGAGAGTAATAAGCTAAATATTACATTATAGTTACAAACCACAGAACTTGTTTTCAGATATAGTATACTTTTCTATTCAAACTACGGTTGTATAAATAAAAGAATGATCACAACTACAATTTCTATTTATCAACACAAAAAGTCAACAGAATTTGATATATTATTTCTAGCCCCCAACCTCTACCCTGATTCAGGTCATAGGATCAACTACCAACTCAACAAGCCTACCTGGAGATCCAGAACTGAACACTGAACTCTTAATATGTCTAGAACTGAATTCTCTACGTTTCCCTTTCCACTCCTCCTGAACCTCACTCCTCTTGCAGTCCTTCTCACTTGAATACACAGCAACTCCATTCTGCTAGTTACATAGTTCCACACCCCACATCACATCTAACAGCAATTCCTGTTCACCTTTCCTCCTAAACATATACCACACCCACTTTTCACTACTTCCACTATAGCCACTGTGGTGTACGCCATCATTATCTCTCACTTGGACTACTGAAATACGTTCTACCAGGTTTCCTGACCCCCTATAGTCTATTCTCAATGTAACAGCCACTAGAGATACAAATAAAGCACAGGTCAGATCATGTCAACTCCCTGTCCAGAACTATGAACCTCACCTCATTCAGAGTAAAGCAGGAATTGTAAACTGCCTATAAATCCATACTGATCTGGTCCACAGCAACTTTTCTGAGCTTCTCTCCTGATACTCTCAGTGTAACTGCTATTCCTAAAACATACAGTCACAATCTCATCTCAGGATCTCTGTACTCACTGTTACCTCTACCTAGAAAATTCCTCTTCCAGACATGGCTTCCTCCCTCACCTCTTTTGATTCTCTGCCCAAATGACACCTTATTTGTTATCTGTCTCTCCCCATGAAAACATGTTCGTTCACTACTATACTCTGAAAATCTAGAAGAATGTTTGGTTCACAGCAGATGAAAAATTAATATCTGAATATTTTGGCAGTTTCAAAAAAAAAGAAGAAAATATAGTTCCAGGAGAAGTTGAACATAACTATCACTAATATTTGTTATCACTAATATTGATAACAATATAGGAAATATATTAAACAATGACACTTAGGTTTTTCATAATGTATAATCAAAAGGCAAGGTACTAGATATAGTGAGAGTTAATCTATTTTCCTCTTTATTTCTTAAAATGACTGACAGAACCAAAGGTAGTTATATACTTTACAACTGTTCTAAATAGCTGTATTTCTTCCCAAAGTAATTGTTAGAGAATAAGCAATGTCATCTTTGGGATTCCACATAACTCCCTATAAAAACTCATTAATAGAGGGTGGGGCAAAGCTAAAATTGTAGCTTTACAATTGTGAGTATGTGAAACACAGTTTATTCTTGCATTATTATTTGTTATACTATTTTCCATATGAACAACTGTACACCTATGTTTGCCCCACCCTATATTTTATATTATTTAATAATAAATGGCAACTGCTGTCATCAGTTTATAAAACAGCACTGTACACAGATGAACCTCAGTCTAACTGCCTTTAGGAGCTAATGCAATTAGTGAGCTTAAACACCATTACACTGAAGCAGATGTATTTTATCTGTGGAAGCTTGGGGAAATGGGTTTCTTGCTCTTCTCCAATTCCTATTATTTACCGAATCAGATAAGAAAGAATAAATAAGCATAATTTTAAGGGAATAGTGATATGGGAATAAACCCACAGGTGAACAGAGCTCATAAAAATGTAGAAGACAAAGAAAACAAAAGTATATCAGAGCTTTGAAGATGATTTAGGAATATATAATTTGATAGTTCAAGCAGAGGTATATCAAACACATTTACTTCTTAATAAATCTAAGCACTAGATTCAATTTTTTAAAACTTAAATAATTCCAGATAAATAAAATTAGGCTATCATATTTAAAATATATTAATAAGCAGCTATTATCCACTAACTTAGTGTCTATAAAGATGCTCTAATCAGTTTATAATATACTAAGAGAAAAAAGTGTAATATAAAATTATAGATATAAAATTACAATGATGTATTTAAGAAAACCAGAAATAACTCTGTAGGGAAGAAAAAGGTTAGAAGGTGAAACAATAAACTTTAATAATAAATTTTATTAGGATGGTGGAAGTGATTTTTCATATAGATTTTTAAAGGTTATATTAATATTTTATACTTCAATACAAAAATATCATACTGTTATTAAACAACTGTAGAGAAAGCTGTAAGAAGTAACAAGATGTCACAATGTACTTTCTACACCTACTGTAATAGTGGTTTTCAATCACGATGTTGTAGTTTACTAAATTGTTTATTCTAGTACTTACATGAGGACAAAATAAAAGTTATCCCCACAAGAACATTCTTCCTTACCTGCATTCAATGTTCTCATCAATGGGGGAAGGGATGAAGTAACAGGTGCTGAGCCATAAATGAAACTTCTAAGCACCCATTTACTTCTGGCTGAGACCTGTCCGGTGTGCCTGGCAAATGAGCACCATTCTGTGTGTGTGTTATATCAGGTGTGTTTGAGACCCTTGTACCATAGTGTCACTGAGAAAAGTGAGCAAATGTTTTTCTACTTACTTTGCCATTGCTGACAATACCCATTTCTCCGGGACGCAGCTTAAGTACATCTTGACAGAACAACTGGTGAGTTCGAAAAATATTCACCCCAACGGTATTATATTTTTTCTCAAAAGCATCCTTATCCATCCCCTAAAGCATGAAAATAATAAAATGAATACGAGAACAGTAGATATATTATTTTCTTAACAAAGCTTATTTTAATACATTAGTGTAAAATTTAAATTATACTCAATTATGACAAAAAGTTTTTTCTTCAGAAACCATATTTTTTTGAACTCTTTCTTTGCCAAGTCAATTACAATATTTGTATATCTTTTTACAAGTAGATTGTTTGCTATTTATTCTTTGAGAATTTCAGGTAGATTATTGATTAGTAAAATGCTAGGGAACATTAATTTAAATAAAATTTAACTTTCAAGAAAAGAAATAAAACGTTTATTAAATTTTGAACTCAGTAACCCCCATTTTGGTGTGCTCAATAAAAAAATAGTGTTTAAAATAAAAAAAACCTATCTTACCCCATCATACTAACCCCACAAAATCAACTTAGAAACAGAGCATTTAACTTCAGAAACACAAAGTAACCTATGGTCAGAGTCATAAAATATATGGACATGCACAGAAAATAAATCACAATTAAGTTCCTTACATCGTCATACTAGGACATACTTTTCCGTATCAGTACTTATCAAACATTAATGTGTATACAAATCACTTTAGTGCCTTGTTAAAATATAGATTCTCCTTCAGCAGATTAGCGTGGAGCCTTACATTCGGAACTTCTAACACATTCCCAGGTGCACCTGGGATGGTAGAAAAGTTTCCCCTGCAATGTCCAATATAGTAGTCACAGCCACAAATGGTTACTGAGCCCTGGAAATGTGGCTAGTATGACTGAGGAGCTGAATTTAAAGTTTAACTTAAGTTTAAAATAGCTACATGTAGCTAGTGACTACAATACTGGATAGTGCAGCCCTAGATCTCCTTACTTCTAAAATCTCTATCTCAATTACCCCCTCTCTGACCACAAGCTCCTGACCTTCCAGCTCATTCATTCCAGTGTCACCAGACCAAGCATTACTCAACACTTTCAGTCCACTGACCCTACCACTTATTTATTGTCCATTGTACTTCCCATATCATAATTTTCCTCTCATCCATATTATACCCTGGAATCCTTTACTGTAACATCAACCTTCCATGCTCAGTTCCCTTGACTGCTTCCTGTCAGTTATATTCTCCTGGAAAAAACCCAACTCTGGATAAATACAACTCTACTCTTCTGCAATTGGACCCAACAGTGTTAATAAAGATGGGGGCGGGGGGGAACCATGCAACCAATGATGATCTCACTTTCATTTTGTGGTCATTAACCTCAAGTGGGTCCTCAGAAATCTTCCCACACTAATGTACTGAATTCACTTTCTCACTCTCAGAACAGAAAAATATTTTGACATTTTCTCCTCTTTCCTCAAGCCTCCAACAGCACCCACTAACACTCTAGTACTTAGCTAATGACCTTTCTTCTGAAAATAGAAGTAATCAGAAGAGAAGTACTTATCTTGCTACCACCAAATACATCTACCCTTCTGCACCTGTACCCATATATTCTGCCTTTCTGCTGGTTAAAATGGATTAATGATTCCTGTTCTTAAGACCAACACTTAACACTGTCCATTGGATCTCAGCACCTCTTATCTACTCAAGAACATTGCTCCCCTCAGTATATATCTCCTTTCTCATTATTTGGATAGATTGTTTCCATTAGCATACAAAGAAGTGACATCTCCCAAATTTAGAAATTCTTACTTGATCTCAAGTCCTATTCTGCCTACAGAATACTTCTCTCTTCCATGTATAAGTTCTTTAAAAGAACTACACTTGCTGTCTCTGTTTCCTGCGTTCTCATTTTCTCTTGAATCTAGTTCACTTTTATGCTTATCACTCTACTGAAACTATTCTTATGAAAGTCACCAATGACCACCTCAACAGATAAAGTGGTCAGTTATGAAGCTGGATTTCAGAAACATCTGGCATAGGTGATCATTCCCTCCTTGAAATACATTCTCCATTTAGATTCCAGGATACTGTACTCTCCTGGTTATCTACCTAACTCATTGGCTCTTCTGTCTCCTTTACAGGATCATCCTTGCCTTGTGTTCCTCTATATTTTGGATTGTTCCAGGGCTTATCTTGCAACCCCTCTGTTCTCTATCTCACCCTCACTTTTGAGGCTTCTCATTCAGTTTTTTAGCTTGAAATTACATATAATGTTGATCATCCTTAAACTGACTTTCCAACCCTTCACTGATTTCTACACTCATTTACTCAACTGTCAACTCAACATTTCCACCTGAATGTCCAATAGGCATCTGCAACTTAACATGCACAAAACTTAGCTCTTGATCCCCTATGTGTCCAAATCTTCTCTTCAATCTAGACTTCCTCATCTCAAAAAAAAAAAAAAAAGACACCACCATTAAGTCTAGCTGTTCAAGCCAAAATCCTAGCCTATTATCTTCACATGTAACATACAATTGATCAACTAATCCTATTGACCATAACAAATATTATTTATCAACCATTTTACCATCTCCACCACTACTATCTAGTCCAAGATACCATTATTTCTTGCCTGGATTATAGGCAAGAAATGCAATAGCATTCTAAATGTTCATTCTATTTCCACTCTTGTCTACCTACTATCAAATCTTTACAAGGTTTCCAGAGTCATCTTTTTAAAGGTTATTCACCTCTTCACGATTCCTCAATGACTTACCATTATATCCAGAAAAAATTTCAATTCCTTACTATGGCCTACAAGTACTTGAAATATCTGGGGTTATTTTTCTGACCTCATATGCTAGTACTCTCCATATCCTCTATATTTTGGTCAAAATGATCTTCTGCCTATATCTCAAGCCTGGCAATCCTGTCTTTGTATCAAGCCTTTAGAGTTGCTACGTTCCTGAACCTGGTACATTCTCCTCACAGACTTTCCAGGGCTTGATATCTTATTTCCTTCAGAGCTCTGTCCAAATGTAACCTCTTCAAAAATACCTTTCCTGACCACTCCAGCTAAAAGAGCATCCCTCGAACTACCTACCTTATGTTTCTTTATTTTTCCAATACCACTTACTTAGCCTGTCTTTTCCACTACCATGTAAGCTCCACACGAACAGGAACTCTATCTGCCTTGTTCACAAGTGTATCTCCATTGTCTGGCAGACAATATTTTTTGAATGAATTAGTAAAACTTTCTTCCAGAAGATCATCTTCTATCATACTGGACTCCTTCATTTCCCTCATACTGGACTCCTTCAGTGAAATACCTGAGGATTATTTACATAACCCTTCAACTCCCAATCCTTAAGTACATATCTTAACTAGAATGGTATCAACTTTAAAGATCATGAAGTAGTAGTTAAAACCTAATTTGTTATGAAATATATGAAATCTAATTTGTTAAATGCCTCTATGCAAAATCATATCATTTAACATTTATCTTTTCCCATTTAAAAAAATATGTTACCCCAAATGATTATATTTAACTGACGTTTTTCAGTAACATGCTATGTCTAAGCACACAGACTTATATTTTTAAAATATTCAATACATACTTATTTCAAACAAACAGCTACTGACCTCAGTAAGGAATGTTTTAATTTTATCTCCAGAGTAAATAGCTGTAGCAGTTTCTTCCCTTGCCAGTTTCCTGAGAAAGTTTCCCAAAAAGTTGTTTTTCAGTGTAAGAAAAGCTGCCAAAATTCCTCTAGAAATAGCTGTGTTCTCTTCATTTATTTTTGATGTAGGATTATAAATAACGCCCAACCGACTATGAAAAGTTGTTTTCTGCAAAACACATTTATAGATGAAAAAGATCTGTATCTTACATACCTTTTTACAGTTGAACTTTTTTCTTTCCAATCAAATTTATACTTTACCATACAACATCTTTCACTGTCAAATTCTATGTTGACTATTGAAGGTGGCCTATCACTGAAATAGCCTAAAAACAATCATTTTAGTAACTCCAACAGCTGCACCTCTTTATTTGATAATGCAATACTTTGTTTAACCTTTTCTTGTGTATGCATGTCTGTGAAATAAATAAAAATACAAAACAAAAATGTAGGAGTTAGCAAATTAACCCATAAAACTATCATCCAGGTCAAGAAATAGAGTACTGTCAAAGACATCTCTCATACCCCTGCCAATTACTATACCCACTCACTTTTTTTTTTTTTAAATATATCTTTATTGATTTCAGAGAGGAAAGGAGAGGGAGAGGGAGAGAGAGAGATAGAAACATCAATGATGAGAGAGTCATTGATCGAGCCCGCAACCCGGGCATGTGCCCTGACCAGTAATCGAACCCTGATCGCCTGGATCCTAGGTCGACGCTTAACCACTGAGCCACGCCTCGCCGGGCTCTTTTTTTTTATTTTTAATATATCTTTATTGATTTCAGAGAGGAAAGGAGAGGGAGAGAGATAGAAACATCAATGATGAGAGAGCACCCACCCACTTTTCTAAAGACAACAGCTATCCTGTCATTTATGGTAATAACATTCTTACTTTTCTTTATAGTTTATCACCTATGTTTGCATCACTAAACATTTTATCCATTTTGATCATACAAATGCAATCATATAGTATGTACTCTTTTTCCACTCCACATAATTGTCAAAATTCATCAACATTGTTTTGTGTAGGTGCAGTTATTTATTCATTTGTTTTTTTGGTGCTGTACAGAATTCCATGGCATGAATACTTTCTTTTATCCATCCCACTGATGCTGGATATTTGAATTTTTGTTTGGTGCTCTACAAACAGAATATGCTCCAACTTTAGAAGACGCTGAACAGTTTTTCAAAACAGTTGGATTAGTTTTCATTCCCACCAGCAACATATAAGAGTTCCATTACCCCATTGACTTTTTAATTTAAATCATTCTGGTAGATATGTAAGGATATCTCATCAGGATTTAATTCACTTTTTCTCATCACTAATGATATTAAGCATCCTTTAATATGTTCACTGGCCTCTTTACTGATTTGTCTATTCAATCTCTGCCATTATTTTATTGGAAATAATTATCTTTTTCTTACTGACTTATAGGGGTTTGAGTTCTAAGATTTGAGTGTTTTGTTTGTTATATGTATAGAGATAACTTCTGCTTTTTTGTGGTCTGCTTTTTCATTCTCTTGATGGTATCTTCTGACAAAAATAGTCCTTAATTTTTAATGTAGTTCAGTTTATTGGTATTTTAACTCATGGATACTGGGTTTTGTGTTGTTTTAGAAATCTTCTCTGACTTTAAAATCATCAAGTGTAATGTATGCATGAGTCTGTTTCTGCATTCTCTATTCTTTTTCCATTGCTCTATTTTTCTATTCTATGAAATTGTCTTCAATTTTATAGCTTTATAAAAGATCTTTATATCCACCAGAGCAATTATCCCACTTTCCTCTTCTTTAAGAGTAATTTAGTTATTCTTGGTGCTTTGAATCACTATATAAATTTGAGAATAGACTTGACGATTTCCATAAAAACTGCTGAGATTCATATTAGAATTGCTCTGAAGCTACACATCAATCTTGGGGGAACTAACATCTTACAACATTGAGTCCTTCCATTCATAATTATGGTCTATCTCTCCATTCATGTATAACTCCTGAATTTTCTCTCAATATTTTGGCAAAAGTCATAAATTTACTTTGTTACATTTAGTCCTAGTACTTGAAATTTTTGATACTATTATAAGTGATATCTTCATTTAAAATGCATTTCTTTTTTGTTGCAGTTCCTAAAAGTTAATTCTTATATATTGACCTGTTTATTCAGCAACCTGGTTAAACTAAAGAATTAATTCTAATAATTTATGCATCTATTTATATGTATTTTCTGTATAAACAATTTAGAAACATGACAATTTAAAATTTTCCCTCCTGGTTTCTGTTTATTCTGTTCTTCACTGGTTTAGGATTTTTGTATCTATGTTCATAAATAAGATGGGCCTAGAGTTTTCCATTCTTTATAATGCCTTTTTAGAGATTTGGATTTGAAGTAATGATGATCTTGTAAAATGAGTTGGGATGTACTGCTAATTTTTCTATTCTCTGGAAAACATTTTGTGTTAGACTAGTGCTTGGTATAGTTTGTACTAATGTGATCAAATGGGTCTGGGGTTTTCTATTTTGAGTACTTCTTTAAATTACAGAGTTAATTCCTTCAATAATTAAAAACATCTTCTTCCTACCATTACTATGTCCACAGGATCCTGACTGACATCTCTTTCAGTCATGGCACTGAATGTTTGGGTCTGCTTCTCCATTTTTCTTGAACAGTTTTACCAGGTATTTTATCCAGTCTATTAATCTTTTCAAAGAACTAACTTTGGGTTTTGCGGACCTTTACTATTTCATTACTTCTTGTTTTTATCTTTAACTTTTCCTTTCCTTTCTTTGATAAACGTTTAAGTTGCTATTTTTAAATGTCAAGATTTGTGCTTAGATAACTGATATTACACCCTTTCTTTTTACATATTTATGAATTGCACAGATTTAGTTGTAATTGTCAAGTTTTAGTGTCATTCAAATTTTCATTCATTTCAAAAATACTTTCAAATATGCGGTTTTGTATCAACAGTTTACACAGAAACATTTCTTAATTTTCAAATATACAGATATTCTAGTTTTGTTTGTTTTTGATTTCTAACTTAATTACACTGTGGTCAGAGAATACACTTTTGTATGATTTTGATCCTTCAAAATTTTATGAGACTTGCTTTATAGCCTAGCATCTACAAATGTTTTTAAATATTACATTTGCACTTTCCAAGAACATATACTATTCATTTTGTACTTTTCTATCATGTACATTAGGTCAAGTTTGATTATCTTGCTTTTTGAATCTTCTACACATCTCTATGGATTTTTCCTGTACTTGTTCTACTTGTTACTGAGAGAGGTGTGCTAAAATTTCATACTATCATTCATGGTTTTGTCTGCTTTTCATTGAAGTTTTGTCACGTTCTGCTTTATTTCCTTTGAGCCCCTCCTCTGAGGTGAATTATTATGCTAAAAATATTTTTTCTAGCCCAGTCGGGCTTGGCTCAGCGGTTGAGCGTCGAACTAGGATCTAGGCGATCAAGGTTCGATTCCCGGTCAGGGCACATGCCCGGGTTGCAGGCTGCAGCCGATCAATGACTCTCTCATCATTGATGTTTCTATCTCTCTCTCTCCCTCTCCCTTCCTCTCTCTGAAATCAATAAAGATATATTAAAAAAAAAAAAAAAGATAAAATATTTTTTCTACAGGAAAAAAAATTGTAAGAAACACATATCACACTCTGGCTACTGAAATGGCCTAGAAGCAATGACATCCTAATAATAATGAGCACTCTTGTTACCCAGATCTGGTTTTCTAACTACCATTTCCCACTAAATGGAGTCAGAAGTCTTTGGATAAACGACAAAATATAGATCTGAGACAGAGAGGCTATAAGGTGAGAAAGGGACATTTTTTTTGACAGAAAACAAAGTGCTCTGAAAAAGGACACAGAAGTCAGCTTGAGAGGTTCACTAGCCAAAATGGGGAACTATAAGCATTTAAAGCAGGGGTAGGGAACCTTTTTTCTGCCAAGGGCCATTTAGATATTTATAACATCATTTGTGGGCCATACAAAATTATCAACTTAAAAATTAGCTATGAAAAAAGCTCCCAGATTTACTGAATTTTGAGTCCCACCTGTGGTTGCCTTGGGAGGGCCAGACCAAATGATTTTGCGGACCGTATAAAAGCCCGCGGGCCAGGATGTTCTCCACCACTGACTTAAAGAGTAAACCATGTAACTGATAGAAGACACTGAAAAAAAAAAATCCATGAGCCAAATGACACTTGAAATTAAAAGACAAAAAAAATGTGTATTTGCCATCAACAGAAGTGACTTCTGTCACACCACCTCTCTTCTCTGAAAATTAGTAATTAAATATAAAGAATAAAGAATTTCACCTGGAATTTTAGGAATAATTTTATCTGTCATCCTGTTGATAAGAGGAGAGGTGGTCAATTGGGGGGGACATCTGTAATACTTTTGACAATAAAGATAAACTATAAAAAAGGAAAAAATAATACTGAAAATAAAAATAAGAAATGATATTACAGAAAATTCAAATAATATACTTAGCCAAGAGTCAGCAAAGTACAGCCTATGAATACAATCCTACCTGGGGTCTCTTTTCATACCGCCCTCTACACACACACACACGTTATGTGAAAAGACAGAGCAGCCAGAAGTTTAACAGAGATAATTAGAGAAAGAGATAGACAAGACGAGATGTCCTGGGATCACACTTGTTACTGAGGGTCTACAAAACTGCACATATGCTATGCAAACCCCACTCAAAACAATCAGAATCGGGCACAGGGAAGAATTAAAAGCATTCCCTGAATAAACACTGCAGAATAAAAATCTACTCTGTCCCACGGCAACTCCTTGGAAGACAGGTTTAAAAATAAAATTACACAGTGAAAGACGATTAGAATTAGTGGGGTGATCACACTGTAAGGTATAAAAATATCAAATCACTATATTATATATCTGAAATATAACCAATATAAGACTGTATACCAACTATACTTAAATTTTAAAAAATGTTAAATGAATCCTGTGCAGTCTGTGTGACTGTGTACATGCCAAAGGTTGAATCTTCTCAGGAGTAATTATAAAGGTAAATTCCAAGACACTATTCCATGGGTGAATGTGAGGCAAAATCATAATATTTCTGAGCTGTGAAAGTAGTCTGTAAGTCAGTCACACATTCAACAGTAAAGATGAAAAATCTAACTGGCTATGGGGACTTAAGCATTACCTTTGATCAGTAAGTGGTTTATGCTGACCCAGAGACATTCCCCAGGAAACCAACATAAAAGATAAAACAAAGGGAAAAACATCTAAGCAAGAATATCAGAGATATACAATGAGAGGGCAACAGACATTATAGAATTAGTTCAGTCACACCAATAAAAAAAAAAAAATTATCCAACAAACAAGTAGTCCTGCTGGGATTGGGGGAGCAAGGGATTGTTACCAGTATCCAAATATGCTACAGTGTATTATCTAAAATGTTTTGTTTCAATAAAAAATTACGAGACATGTAATGTGAGAGTGTGATTCATACAAATGGGGAAAAAACCCAAGCATTAGAAACTGTCTTTGAGCGGCCTTAGATGTTGGACTTAACAGACATATAAATATATGTTCAAAGAACTAAAGAAAATCATGTCTAAAGAATTAAAGAAAGGTATGATAATATTTCACAGATAATAATAATAATAATGAAGAGACAGAAATTATAAAAAAGAACCAAAAGGAAATTCTCGAGTTGAAAAGTAGAATAACTGAAATGAGTAATTCTCTAGAAGGGTTCAATAGATATAAGTTGGCAGAAGAAAGAATCAGTGAATTTAAAGATAAATCAATAGAGAATATAAAAATCTGAAAAACAAATTGTAAAAAGAATGAACAGACCCTCAGAGAAATGTGGAACATCATTAAACATGCCAACATATGCATAATGGAAGACATTGTAACTAATTGGTAAGGGCAGTTTGTGAACCTCTGAAAGAATATGCTTCCAGAATTTTTTTAAGAAATGTATCTTCATTGATTTCAGAGAGAGGAAAGGAGAGGGAGAGAGAGAGAGAGAAACATCAATGATGAGGGAGTCACTGATCAGCTGCCTCCTGCACGCCCCTAGCTGGGGATCGAGCCCGCAACCTTGGGCATGTTCCCTGACCAGGAATCGAACCGTTACCTCCTGGATCACAGGTTGATGCTCAGCCACTGAGCCATGCCTGGCCAGGCTACTTGTTTATTTTTAAGTTTTATGTGTAACAGACATAACTGAAATGTGGATTAAAATAAGCTCCAGTAAAGTCTCCAGATGACAGTAGCCAACATCCTAACTGCATCCTCATGAGAAACCCCAAGCCACAACCACTCAGCTAAGTCACTCCTGAATTCTTAAACCCCAGAAATGGCGAGAAAATAAAGGTTTACTGCTTTAAGCCACTAAGTTATAGAGTAATTTGTTATACAGCAATAAATTCGCACTTAGCTAATACAAAACAATATCATAAAATATTTTGGTTTATGTTTCTTAGGTGCTTTTATCTAGGCAGACTTACTCACCATGTGCTTTAATGCATTCAAAAGCATATTTCTCCCAGATGGTTTGTCAAAATCAGCAATAATCCAGAGAGTAACTGAAGAAATGACATCTTCATCTGAAAGTTTCAAATAGTTTAAACTAATTCTTTAAAAAATCAAACTAAAAGCAGAGGACATACCCAGTTAACAAAATAAAAACACACACAAATATTAATCTTTCTGAAAATAAGCAAATATAAAAAACATCATACAAACACAGTGACATGTTTATAAAAATGCTAGAAATGTAACTCATGATATAAGCTCTATATAAACTCAGGTACCAAGAAGAAAGAACAGCCCTTAAAGGACACATCTATGGGATACTTCTATGAGTAGAGAAAGTTATATTATGCTTATCATTCCAGTGTTGGCAAGCAAAACTGCCTTCTAGCTACATTTGTAAAAAATTAAATTAAAAAACCTGATATTTATATCCCCATATATATAAAACCGGATACAACAAAGCTTATTAGTAGATACTAAAAACAACAATATTTTACTAGCTTATGATTCATTTAATTCAAAATGCCTGGACTAACTCACATCATCTTGTGCCATCAACATCAGTACAATTCTTTTTCTGAAAAATCTGAAAATTTGGATGCCACAGAAAGAAACAATTTTTAATTCTGACGTTACAGTTAAAGTCATTTATTTCATCCAGCCTTGGTATATAACATGTGAGATAATATTTGTCTGGTCATCATTAAAACCTATAGAAAAATTATTCTTTTAGATCACATGACCCACTTAAAACAATTATAAAAATTTGCTCTACCAAACAGCACATTCTTTTCAAAGACTAAAGAAAAAGAATCCTTATGCCTTCTTAATGTCACCCCTTTTACTGTAACAGGTAGTAAATTGAGAAATATTTCAAAAGTGCTAAGTAAATTTCTCACAAGTCTTTATTTCTTTACACATTTACATAACTGCAAAGAGGAACTTAGATGTTTCTCAGTAAAGTATTCCTTTAAACTGCACGAGATTTAACCAGAGGGCATTAATTACAGGCTAACTTACTCTGATGCCCAGAAGCAACTTCTGAAATACAACCCGGAACCTGATAAATGTTTATCCTAACTTTTATTCCCTATTTCTGTCTCCTTTTCCCTTCACTTTTATATATTCAAGACCTTAGCCTGGCATAAAATGGAACTTTTATTTTACATTTTGTTATTTGTTGGATTTTGTGTAGATAGATCACTTTCTGAACATAAATCTAACTGATCATGGATAAGTTAGAAAATTCTGGGCCATCTGGTCTAAAGCTGGATTCACTCCACAGCATTCTCAACAACTGGTTGTGTAGCCCCTGCTTAAATCTCTCTCTGATATAAAAATTTACCCCCTACTACATAGTTTATTCTCTCTTTAGATCACTCTCATTGTTAGGAAGTTACTGCTTTATATACTGAGATATAAATCAGCCTTCTTTTATGTACTAGCTCTCATTTTTATCCCTACAGCTAAGCAGGTCAAATTACACAAAGCAAAACAAAAAACAACCATTCTCTAATTATCTTCACCTATCTGAATAAATCACTGTACCCTAAAAAAATATGTGGCACCACTGCAGACTTCCTTATCTAGGCTAAATTCTTATTTCTAAATATGTTCCTGTCTTGGTCTCCCCTCCTTTGTTTTGACCCCCAACCTAAGCAAAACATCCACATGTTGTTTAATGAGAATTCAGAACTATTCTCCTCTGATCTGTGGATTATACTTTCATTCATGCATCATAAGATATCAGTTTACATAGTCCTGAGAGAGTTTTATTGCTTTTGGAAAAAGTGAAAATGGTATAACTTGCTTTAAAAAAAAAAAAAGGCTAAAAAATTAAGATGAACTCCTCTCCATTTATAATTAGCTAGGATAGAAGGCATCATTTTCTTAGCACAAATCTTATATCCTAACAAATTACAAACTCTCAAACTGAAAACGGGGTCTCAGTAAAATATCAACATATAAAAATGTATCATGCCAACACCTTACTAAAATTACAAGTTTTTGCTACTTTAGGAATAAATCCAGGAAAATAAAATATGCTTATTACCTTCTTGGGTTAAATAATACATGTTCTCTGCAATTACAGCACTCTTATCTTGTGAATCCAAGAAAAAGAAAGTAGAGAAATCTTCGACATCTGCAGTTACTGAAAATTTTCATATTAAATAATAATGGATTAATAAAACATTCACAATTTAATAAGCATTTGTAGAAAAGTAATATAGGAGAATTATTTTACCTGATGTAGATATTAAGTTGAGGTACTGCCGTTCACTGTACAAAATCAAATGATTTATACGGGGTACAACATTATTTTTATCCATAAGGAAATCAATTGCATTTGTTCGATCATTCAATGTGCCCTAAAATAAGAAAAATATTATTTAGGTAATATAAGCAATTTATATGCATGTGTTTTAAAGGTATGCAGAGATTAAGACTACTTAATCTAAAATAAATCAATAAATAATATGTCATTTAAGATTCTTATAATAAATTTTCATGTAAAACTGAATTTTCTTTCCAAATAAGCCATTTTTAGATGTAATTATGAACAGATAAAATTATTACTTTAAATATCATTATTAAATATATCAGAATAAAAATTTTTACAAAATTAACTTTTGCTATTAAAAGATTTCTTAATACAAAGAATCATATATAAATATCATTCATCATGTATTTTCTCATAAATGCTTACCTACCATAAAAACTTCCCTTTGCAAATATATAGTCACATCCATCATTTTCTGAAGAAGAGCTCTTTCTAGTTTTTGAATATTCAAATCCTCATGGTTCAGGGATTCACCATTATAAAGAGCTTGAGGCAAAGGGCCCAGGCCAGTCACCTTATAAAAGCTTGCTCCTGCCTATTCAGTTCAAAAATATCAGAGTTAAAAAGAACATCGTTGTCTAAAAAAGAAATACATAAGCAAAAGAAGGGACACTGCCACATTTTTATATGCCAGAGAAAAAATGTTAATTTAGCTCATTTTATCCATCCTTTCCAAACATTATTTATTTATTTATTTTACTATTTTCTTAAATATATCTTTATTGATTTCAGAGAGAGGAAAGGAGAGGGAGAGCTAGAAACATCACTGATGAGAGAGTCATTGATCGGCTGCAGCCCACAACCCGGGCATGTGCCCTGACAGGGAATCGAACCCTGATCGCCTGGATCCTAGGTCGATGCTTAACCGCTGAGCCACGCCTGGCAGGGCTCCAAACATTATTTAAAGGGAAGGACTTTATGTACACAGAGCAAGAGTTAGGGAACTTTCTGTTTAGGGCCAGATAATACCCATTTCAGGCTTGGTGAGCTATCAGGTCCATGTCCCATCTACTCAGCTCTGATGTTATAATGCAGAAGCAGCGATACACAGCACATGAACAAACAAGTGTAGCCATGTCACCCAAGACTAAGAAAACAGGCAGTGGGAGGGCTAGATTTGGCCTATGGCCTGTAGTTTGCTGACCCTTGATATAAAGTATGATATTTACTTTTAAAAAGACATCATTCACCAGGATCAGAGATTCATTTATCCCTGTACTCATTTGTTTAATAAGCATTTATTGAATTCATGCCACTAATATTAGGTTAGGCCCTGTGAATAGAGAGCTGAAAATCTGCTCTCAAGTTGTTCATATATATACACAAACAAAACACAGGCATGTACAAGGGTCTATGGGAGCCCAGAAAAGCAGCATCTAACCAAGCTTGTGTATGGAGAGGAAGGTATCAGAGAAGAACTCTATTAGGGGGTGACACCAAAAGAATTAAAGGATGAGCAAAATTTACTAGGGAGGTAAAATGGAGAAAGACACTCGAAGTGAAAAGAGACAGCCCAACAAGGAATGGAGGGGAAGAGAGAATATGGCATATTTAGGCAATCGCAAGTAATCTGCTGTGTTTACAGTGGGGAGAGCTGTCAGATATAGGGTCAGAGGAGACAGGCAGAGGCCAGATCATGAAGGTCTGTCACATCTGGATTTTGTCTTTTGAGTGAGAAAGCATCACTACACAATTCATTTGTTTGCTACTCAGTAATATGTATCATAATTATTATATCCAAAACACTCACAATTACTCTATGAAGCTAAATACTCCAAGCACATCCATTTTACAGATGTTGAAAGAGATCTAAAAAAGTAGTCATTTTCAATTCCAGATAGCTACTACATTTTGGAAACAGAATTTGTATTTAGATCTGTCTAACCAAGAGTCTGAACTCTCAACCACTGAACTATACAATCTCTGCATTTATTGGGTATTTCCTATATGTTAGGCTTATGAATTCATATAAATTATATTCAAACTCTATCCTAAGTAAACTTATACTTTCACAGAGGAGAAATGGATATATTAAAAATAGGTGTGAATATGGTATACGGGGGTACCAAGAGGGTATGACCATTTCTATCTAGGAAAAGGATTCATGACAGTATGATCAGATGTGCTTATATAAAAAAGAACACAGTAGCAACAATGTGAAGGAAGAAAGTGGGAGAGCATGCACTGGGGATGGTGGGGCAGGGGCTACTGCAATAGTATGGGGAGAAAGAAAAAGAGCAAGAACCAAAATCAGTGGTAATGGGCAAAGTGAGAATGAGGCAGTTTCTGAAATATTTAGCTGGCAGAACTAGGTCTATTGCTTCAGAGAGTATGAGGGAAAAGTAGTTTAGGATGGCATAGGTGGCCTAGGAGAATGATGATACTACCCTCTAAGATAGGGCAAAAAAAGGAAAACAGGTTTGGGGTAACAAAGATCATGGGCTTGGTTTTAGGTTCTCTTGATTTAAGATGCTTATGGACAATCAATCCACTAGGCAGTTGCACACCTGGGTATGGACCTTCAGAAAGATGTCCCTGCTAGAAATACAGGCTCTCTTCCAATTTACTCTATCATTTCCAATTAGGCAATATGCCCATTCCAAAAGTTTTAATTACAACAAATAAGCCAGTGACACTGAATTTTATACTTTTAGCTCATACCTCTCTTCTCAGCTACAGACATATATATCTAATCATTTATTTCATATTTCCTCTGGAAATCTCACAGGCACCTCAAATTCAATATGTGAAAAACAGAACTTTCGACCTTATTTCCCACTTGGTTTCCCCTCCACTTCTTTCCATCTTGGCAATGGCTTCACAACCCTCCTTCTTAGTTGCTCAACTGAACCCTGGGAGTGGTCCTTGACAATTTCTCATCTCCCCTTTGCCTATCCAATTCAGCAGCAGGTCCTGGATTATAGTTCCTAACTCGATTGTGTCCATTTTTCTCTGCCTTTACTTCTTCCAAAAGCTTCTAGCCCATATCTTATTACCTACATGTTTCCTAATCCATCTCACCACATACAATTTTACTCTCTAATGACCCATTCTCAACAATGGAGAATTTAAATAAAAAAAAAAAGCATACCACTGTCACTTCACTGTTTAATATCTTTTCAGGTTTTTTACTACTTCCAAGGTCTTCTACTGTTTGGAGTCCAAGTTAAATATTGCTCACAAGACCCTGTGTAAGATCAGGCCCCTTGCCTACTTCTCCAGCCTTGTCTTAGGAACTTTCCTCCACAATGCAAACATAACATATGCTTGCTATCTATACAGCAGCAACACCAATTTCTCTTAGTTCCTTCACATTTTTCTCTGGAATGTTCATCTACTATCACTTCCTTGTTTTCATCCATCCAACTCTTCGTCCTACTTCAGGATTCATCTTACATGTCGCTGCTTCAGAGTATTCCATTTCCAGAGTTCTCCTCTTTCATTCTGTTGTGTACCTATGGGCCTCTTCCAATTAAGACACATGCCCATCAATTTAGGGAATTGCTTTGTGCTATTTCTCTGATGCTTTCCTTTCCTTTGTTTTCCCTGTTCTCTCTGAATCCTCTAAACTGAGTCTCTAATTGTTTAACTTTCATCCTTATTTTTCACTTCTTTGTCTTTTTTGTCTCTGTACTATTAAATTTTTATTTTATATTTTCAAGAGATCTTTTTTGTACTCTATTCTTTAACCTCTTGTGCCTAGAACATTATAAGTACTCAATAAATATTTGTTCAAAATACAGATAAAGTTTGGATTGGATATAGAGAGAAAATTACATGAATGTAAGTTTATGGAATAAAGACCTGAACTCCTTTATTTTCTTTGTATAGGAGTCAGAATGATTTCCTAGGCATGGAGAGGAAGGTGAGAAAGGGTCTTATGGGACTGATAAATGTTTAGAATAGTTTTGGGATAGTATTCATGAAACCAAAGGTAAAGCAGAGATCCTATGAAGGTGAGCAGCAAAGGCGCCATTCTGTTTAGAGAAAGGCCAGAAATGGCTGCAAAAGGGCGTTCTTGGGCCTGGTATGTGCAAGGGAACGTGCTGGTTTGTCAACTGCTATGTTTGTAAGAAAAATTCTGAATAAGTTATCTGACCAATCTACTATTTGGATACATCTGTAATAGAAAACTATGAGAGAGGGTAAAAATGTGGATTAATTCTTAAAGCAAAAAAAGTTAAGAAATGAAAAGACAATCATAGTATTTGACTTACTAACAAGTTAAAAAGTCACACATATTTTAAATATTCACTTAACCAAAACGTGGTAAAAGCAGATCTTTTAAACAGGTGGTATGCACTGTTTTATTAATTGGGGTATGTATGTCTTATGGATTCTTAATGATCTGAAATGCTTCTGTACCAGTTGGTAATTAACTGCTGTCTTGGCGCAGCAATTTCCCCCAAGAACCATTCTGACCTCCTTTCCCAGACCCTCCATGTCAACATGTTTCAGCCACTACAGGGTAACTGGCTTTAGCAGGAGGGTCTACAAGACTACTACAGCCCTGGTTGATTCTTTCTGATTGGTTTCATTTGATCTTGAAGCCACAACAGTTTTTAAATATTTTAAGTAATACCACTGGGCCGGGGGAAGACCAAGTAAAGCCAAGGAGGTAGAAAAGATATCAATCCTCAATTATAATAACAAAAACTCAGCAAATAATATCCAAAATTTAAGACATGCTATACAACTTGAGGAGAACTGAAATACTTCAAGTCCAGTTGGAAGTGAAATTTATATCCACATAAGTATGCATAAAAAAAGGTAGTTCATAGGACACAATAATATTGGGTTGCAAATACCAATATTTAAGGATAACATGGTGTTACTCAGATATCTGGGCTATATAATATTACCTCAGCTTAAGTGCATTAATATCACAGCATATACTGCCCAGAATAGACATAAATAAATAAATCCATTTCCTTCTATGTTCAAGTTAGATTATAAACAATATTTTGAAACTGTTAATAAATATATTAAATGAAATTAAGTAAGTACCTTAAATATTTCCTATGTAGCTGTTCATAGGAATGCATTTTATTTCAATACACTTAATACCCTCATGTACACAAGTGTTAACAAAAGGCTTTAAGTGCTACAATTAATTTGAACCAGAAGAGGTTTCTTAAGAAACAAAGTGTATACCAAAATTTAGTGAAAAATCAAGTGGTTTCAGATTAATAAAAAACAGCAAATTAACCAGAAAAAAAATTTTTACTCTTGAATGAGAAATGATTCTTAGTACCACAATTATGCATCTATCAGTCATGCTTAAGAGATATATTTGCAGAAGTGTCAGTCTCTGTGGAGAGTGTGAATAGAAATTGTGCTCTACCACTTAGTAGCAAGGAGTAACGAAACCATCTCTATTAAAAAAATAAAGAAAAGTGAAAACATAAAGTGTAAATATGAAAAACTTCCAGGACTCCTATAATTAACCCATTAAAAGGGCTGATATTAAAACCCAAATGATGCAACCTTCTGCTTTTGCCCTGTGCAAACAGATCCCTAAGATATACAATTTCACTATGCTTCTATTCCATGAGCTTACATAATCATTACAGGAACTTTTTCTTCCCCTCCATGATTCAGAATAATTAAAGAGTACTTACAAAAAATATTTTTTTCTCAATTTTCCTTAATGCCATAAGTAACTTTACTAAAAGAGATGCCTCTAATATAACTTGGTCCTAAAAGAAAGCTCATGTTGGCTGCCTTTCAGGTGTGTTTTTTAAATTATATGAAAATATAACAATGGGGGGGAAATCAATGAAACACTTTCTCATTTCAAATAAAACTGTTTGGAAAACTATTCTAATATAACTAAAAAAACCCACAAAACTATAATTCCTACCACATTGGCTTTTTAATCAAGTGAGACCACCAGTCCTTTGGCTTCACAACCTTTTTCTATGCAGCTCATAGATTTTACTTGTGGGCTACTCTTTGGGTCTTTTATGCTAATGTCATATTCAATTTTTGCAACTTTACCCTTAAGAGTATTTTATCCAATTACTTCCCTTAGCTCGGATATTTTGGACTTTCTTTAAAACTGAGATTGATGCCCCTGAAATTTATGGTAAGCTTAAGCATCATAGTAATTCTTGTATATGGTTTTACTCTACACCCTTTCCTAGTCTCCAGAGCAGCAATTTCTAAAACATCATAGCTCTCTTTAAGTTCCATTCCTACCACACACACCCTCACTCTCAGATGGCCTGCCTCCTCATTAATTCATTCAATAGACACTTACTAATTACACACTATGTTCCACTCACTAGACATTGGGCCTACAACATCCAATAAGATAAATGATTCCTTGTCTCATGGAGCTCACAGTCTAGTGAGAAGTCAGGTACTGAACAATTAATTAAAATCAGCACTATGCAGGGGTGTAAGGTACTATTTTAGTACGTAATGGAACAACTTAATCTCATTTCAAGGGTTTAAAAACATTTCCCCCAGGTTTTTCCCACAAGTTTTACTTTTTCCATATTAAAGCCAAGAACTAATGTAAGCTAGAAGAGGATGGAGGGAGTATCTACAAATATGGAGAAGAACAAGTACGTGAAGTCCCTCTGATAAGAAGGTTACCCATTCAAGAACTTGAAATAATGCCAGTGTGGCTGGAACAGAAAAAGCAAGAAAAAGAGTAGGAAATGAGAATAAAGAATTATAAGTAGGGGCCAAATTAGGCCGGACCTTTACAATGCTAGTGATTCTGAACTTTACCATTACTATTGAGGAATATTATATATGAGAGTGTCAGGATCAGTGTGTTTTTTTTAACTTTTATAAAATGCAAAAATCCATTTAGAAATCTTGAGATCTACATGAGCATTAGAAATAAACCCTCAATGCTGCTGCATTTTCCTAAGTCTGATTCTTACCCTAGCACTTATCTAAAAAGCCAGCTTTCTATTTCTTCTTAAGAAAGCATAAATTATATCCTTTGAAATTCTATGCTCAAGTTGTCTATCCTGTAAATCCTGAGAATTATCTTTTTTTTCTTTTGTACTTTTCAAAATATCAGTTGTTGAAATGTAAATACTCTATACAATATGTGCCATTCAAAGGTCTAAAATTTCCCTTCTTTTTGAGGGATTAAATCCCAATCATGGTTCAATCATATTGAGATAATTTATTCATAAGATTATAGATAATAAAAGGGTCTTGAATCATATTTTTGAAAATCTGCATTCCAAAATACCTTTCTTTTATCATCATATCTAGAATTAATCCCCAAAATATCCAAAATATCAGCTTGAGGAAATTTATCTTGGAGAACACTCTTCACATTGTCCACTGTGATTATATTTTGACTCTTCACTTTTTGGTACATCTGTGGAAATAAAGATATTATAATTAATTTTCACCTCATAGCAGTTATTTTATTTCCCTTAGCATGAAGAGAAATTTATAAATTAAGCGTATTTTACATTCTCTCAGTTCTAAACATACTATATACATATGAATACACACCCATACCCACACATACAAATTAATCATTCTGACCATACAATGTATCATCCTGTAATAAAAAGTTTTGTGAAATTTAATAGCTTTCAAAAATACCATAACAAATTTGTTATACTCTATTTTAACAACTGATTAATAAAAAATGGTTACCTTATTTTTAAAATATGTATAAAATATGTTAAATGACTATTTTGGAAAAGCTTTATTTTCATTTCTGATTGCTTTTTAGTAACTACTAAGACTAGATTTTCTCTGCACCTCCATTCTCCCTGCAATCTCAAATGTTCTAAACACACTTGTATGATGTAAATTGTTACTCCTTTATTATTTTTTTTGTTTGATTTCTCCCTTCATTATAGGTCCTTTACTATGACCCAGGCTCCATTGTAGACCTGAGGAAAGACAGCTTTTCAATGACAGAGAGGACATCCCTGAGCAGATAACTTAGCTACAACATAAATATGAATGGTGAGCTAACAGACATTCTGGGGAACACACAATACGATATACAGATGAGGTATTACAGAATTACACTAGAAATCTATATAATTTTATTAACCAATGTCACCCCAATAAATTCAATTAAAAATTTTCAAAAAGACATTCTGGGGAAAGAAACTTCCAAGCAGAAGGAACTAGTAAGTATAAACACCATTAGGTAGGTAAATTAAGAACATTCTTCTTAGCCCCAATTCACTTAAATCAATACTGCCAGAGACAATCTCGTGTTATGGCTGACACAATCCCCATGTTATTTGTCATAAGAAGAATTAGCATTCTTCTTTGTTTTCCTTTTATCACTGTAAACTTTGTAACCTATTCCTTTAGGAAGCACAGGTCTGTAAATTAGATCACAATTTGGTTTTATGAGCTTCTCAATTTATGGGTATTTTCTCCTCATAGCATAGCAGAATATACTATAATTCTAATAACTAAAAAAAAAGTGAGTTTAGGCTTCAGAGTAAAATAGAAATAAGGATTAAAAATGAGATTTTTTTAATAAAACAAAAATTGTACATGAAAAGTCTTTGAGATTATTCATTTTACTAGTTACTTATTTTAAAATATTAGATATTCCTAAAATATCTAAGGTAGCGAGAATGCCTTACATAAGTTAGATACATAATGATGCAATCTTCTTATATATTTTAAGAACTGTATGTAACTTGGTAAGCAAAAATAAATGTATATAACATGTATGAGGCATAAATAATGAAATGGACAATTCCACGAACAGACCATGTAACACAGGACATGGAACATCATCCATGCTGGTAAAGTGCATCTCCCCTCCCAATCCAGTCTCCCTCTGCTCCCCAGATGCATCATCTAGTTTGTGTTTACCATTCCCGTACCTTTTAAGTTCTAGGGTTTTATCTAAATATATTCCCATGCACTATATTTAGTTTTGTTTGCTTTTGAACGTTAAAGTATATGTTGATATGTCAGCCTTCTATAATGTCATTATGCTTCTAATACAGATGTGCTGTTGCATATCATATTCCATTATGTGACCAAATAAAATTTCACCCAGTCTGAAGAAGAACCATTCCTTGTTTACAATAATGACTGACAAGCTAAAGACCAATAAATTAAAAAATGAATAGAAGTTATTCTTAAGCAATCAACTGACTTTCTTAATAATAATTTTTAAATACATTTATATTTTTTTATGGTGGGCTATAATAGTTTCAAAACCTCAATTATGAAATAATCTTCCTGTCTCTTATTCTTCCTTAATCAGGTTCTTACCTATTTCTGACTTTTCTTATACAATCTCTCTGTCAAACTCAGTAACAATCTTACCATTTCCACACCAATTTACTATTACAAAATGATCTTCTACTTTGAAATTCTCTAGAAAGTATCTATGTACATTGTCATTTAGAATATTTTACTTTGCAATAATTTTTTCTATTTCTGATTTTACTCCCTATTCAAGAATTCTTCCACGACTAATCATTTTCTCTAAACTTAATATATACAACTTAATTTCCTTTATTGGCTGGTTAAGCCTAAGTGAATTCATATATTTTGGTAGAGCCTCAGTTGCATAATTTTTAAATTGGGGACAATATTATGTAATTCAGTTGGGAATTTAAAGAATCAAATCCATCATCTGTATTAATCCCCTCAATAGTTTTGTGTTTTTTAAAAATATGTTCTTATTGATTTTTCTTTAGAGAGAGAGGAAGAGGGAAATGGAAACACTGATGAGAGAAACATCAATTGGCTGCCTCCTGCAAGCCCTGTACTGGAGAACAAGCCTGTAAGCCAGGCATGTGCCCTGACTGGGAATCGAACCAGTGATCTCTTGGTGCATGGGTCAACGATCAACCACTGAGCCACACAGACTGGGCCCAACAATATTTTTTATAAACTTTGAAATATTAATATAACAATAATAATTATAGTAATGCAAGAAATACACTATACTTTCTAAATAAATGCTAGTGCATAAACTCACCTTAATGCAAGAAATATACTATACATTCTAAATAAATTATGCTAGTGCATAAACTCACCTGTGTTATGAAAACAAATGCTTGTGATACATCATATTCTTCTGCAACATAGTTGAAAGCCCGCCAAAGAGCAACTCCAGCATCATCTGTTCCATCGACTTCATCATCTGTATTAACAATGAACACAAAACCAATTCTGGAAAAAGAAGATGAATAAGTAATGTCACAATTACCCCTTAAATCACAATAAACTATGATTTTAAAACATCATTAGACTATAGCATCTAAATGGAAAGAATGTGTTAGTAAGTGGGGGAAGAAAGGAGTATTATTTGAAAAGGTTTGATTTGTAATGCCTATTCACCAGAATCTTCATTCTGATGGATCTCTCCAAAATGTATATTCTCTGGTGGTGACATTATCAAATAACCATGTTTTTCCAGGGGGGAAAAAGGAGAAAAGTGTATTCTTAACACAATCACAGGGAAATGGATCCATCTTTAAGTTCCCAAGGTGATGAGATCATTCTCTCAGAAGATAAACAAGATTGCCAAGCAACTTTGATTAAGAGTCTATCATAAAGGTATATAATACTTCACAACACAGCTATAGTGTGTCAGGCACTAGAGATAAACCATTGCTTTGAATCCCACATTAATACTCTGTGTAATACAAAATGAAACTCACTGGATTTCCTTCTACTGACAGTTTGTTATAAATTGACAATTACCTAACAGGAATTTTACGATAATATAACACTTCAGCAAGTTTTATAAAATTCAAGGTATATTCTTGAGCAGGATCAATAAACAGAACCTAAAAGAAAAAAGATAGTCTATCATCATTATTTTAACACTTTAAAATTTTCATGAAATTTAAGTTTAGTTTGATTTCTGTAGCTAAAAAGCATACAATTTCAAGGCTTTTAAAAAAAAATTTCTAGCAATTCTAAGAAACTCTGAAAAATGGATATAAGAATTTCAGTTTATGAAGGATTTCTAAAGACTGCACATCCAAATACAATAATACATGGAGTTTGGTAACATTCATTCTCCTTTTGAAGCACAGCATAAAGTAAGTATTTTTTACAAGAAGTGAAATATCTTATTCTAAATATGTTCATTAAATTTTCTGTGATAAATTTTTTAAAAAAGGAAATAGTAATTGAATTTTAACAAAAAAAGCATTAATATAACTGATCACTCCAGGTTGATGTAGGCAATAATCACTTCCTGTGAAAAAGCCCTAGGTGTTTCTCCACAATTTAAAGTTCTATAAGGTTGTTTATGTTGTAATAATGAATTATATGCTAAGATGATAAAATGGTATTCATGTATTTTCCCCTGAAATGTATGAAACTTTAATCATTAGTTCTTTATAATATAGGAGAAAAGTTCTATCATAAATTCCTTTCAGGAAATGTAAAAGTTGCCCATTAACTTAATATTGGTATTATTAAAGTGCATCAAGGTCAAGCAACAAGAGGCAGACTATGTGACATTGCTAGGTTTTGATACCTGTTCAGCCATGCCACTCAAACTTACTGTATCAGGCAAATATTTCCTTCCTTATTACTCAGATGCCTATTTACCAAGAGCAGGGTAAATCCAAAAAGAATGCTGATATCTTCATAAAAAATATATACAGCCCAGTCGGCGTGGCTCAGTGGTTGAGCATCAACCTAAGCACCAAGAGGTCCCCGGTTCAATTCCTGGTCAGGGCACATGCCTGGTTTGTAGGCTCAACCCCCAGTGGAGGGCCTGAAGGAGACAGCCAATCAATGCTTCTCTCTTCCCCTTTCCCTTCCTCTCTCTAAAAAAATCAATAAAACATATTCTTACAAAATGTATACAAAATATCAAAATATGAAACTCACCAAATTATGAAAATTACGCCTTATGGAAGGTATTTTTCCAGGGAATAGTGATTTCAGAAGTTCCTGGCAACTTGCAGGCCATGCAACATACAAATAATCATTTTCTAAATCATTAATCCACTAGAAAAGAATACAGAAATCTGTTAAAGCTAAATTAAGATAATAATCAAATCATTTTCAAAGGCAGATTTCACGCTATCAAAGGACAAGTGAAATATACACAGAATTTTCTATATTAGATTAAATACAGGAAGTCAGTTGAATATTTTTAAATTAAGGACTGAATCATATGCAACAATTTTATATTACCATGGCCTTTTACATGAAGCCTTCTACCCAAATGCTGACTCCTTTTACTTGTATGTTTTTTATATTAAAAAATAAAATTATATAACAATTACTCTCCATAAACTATTTAAGAGACATAAATATTTATCTTAATTATCAAGAGTATAGGAGGCAATGAGGTCCTCCACCTTACCTCTCAAATTTAAAGGCTTGGACATATGAAAAATAAAATGCCTTTTAAAAGTTATAGAACATATACTAAAGTACACAGAGAAAAAATAATACAAGATCAAAACAAGTGTAAGACATGAGCAACACAGGCAGAGGGTCTAATATACATGTAGCTAAAAGTCCCAGAGAAGGGAAAGAATGAGACAAAGCAACACTTGAAGAAAAGCACGTGGTTTTGCAGTAATCTAGACATGAGTTTTTGGAGGGCTTAACTAAGAGGCAGTGGTTTTAGAGAGAAGACAGAATTAAGATACACACACAAAGAGGGATGAGTAAGAGGGAGGAACGCAGGGTAATTCATGGCTTTAAGAAACAAACACTGTATCAACGCTGATATAGTACACTCTAGGAGAAGTAGACTTCCAGGGAAGATGACAGGGAACTGGGGAGAGAATCAACTCAGTGTTAGACATACTTAAGATGTTTACATGACATCTGAGGAGAGATGACAGTGAACAGCTGTGAGAAATTCTATTTTAGTGGTTAACAGGTATGATGGGGATCTGTGATTAGTTTATTTCCACTATAATTTGTCCTGGTAGTACTGAAATGGAAGGGAGAATTTTGGTCTCCTTGGAAAAGTCAGTACTAGAATATCTTGCTTATTTTTCTGATATAATTCTTGCCAAGATGTAAAGGTAATGGGAACAGTTCTAAAGATTGTCACAACATGCTAGGAAATCTGTAGACTCAGTCAGCGGTGTCTAGTTTAGTTCATTATTCTCCTATGGGAACCCTAGATGAGAGGAGGAGAAGGCAACATGGAGAGGTTGTAAATACCTGGTCCCCTACTTATTTCAAGTGAGAAACTGGCCTTATGCTTTATGTATCAGTCCCATTGAACGTGATAATGATTTCAGGTAGAGTCACCGTTAATGTGGATCAAAAGAGCTAGAGGTGTTTATTTAAAAAGCACATGCCTTGGCTCCACCTCAAACCTGTAAATCAGAAACTGAGAAAAGGCCCTGGGAATCTCCATTTAAAACAAGTACCCTAGGTGATTCTTGTCACAAGTACTAAAGTTAGGAAACTGTAGCAATGGCCTAATTTATAGCATGGGTGTTAGGCAAATTAACTAAGGTAAAATCCTGATTCATTTTGGAGAGCTACTGAAATAACACTAGAAACCACTCAGAATAGGCCCAGAGAGAATAAACTGCAAATATGCAGAGGCAGCAGTAATAACTGAAAGAGTGGGCTCACAAAATTGCATGCAGAACAGGCACTGAGATTTACCTCCATTAGTTCTGTTGGACATAATTCTTACCTTTATATCTATTGGGCTACCAAGATATTGGATGAAAGATACTGTCATTTATAGATTAGAATCTATAAGGCAATCTCTTCGATGTTCAAGGAGCTATGTAGGTCAACAGATGAACACAACAAGATGGGTCATGGTGCTACAGGATGATTCTGAGAGAAGCAAAGAGCTTACAAGATTTGTAATTCACATCTTTTGAGGTTTCTTTAGGGAATGACATCAGCTAAAGTGGCTAAAAAATTCCAAAACTCCACCCTTACATAAAAACAATGAAAAACTGGAAAACCTGTGGGAATTGCAGCAACCCTGTGAATGCTTATTCAAGAAACATGGCTGAATCTCACCAAGAACAGTGACATTTGTGGTGTTATAACTTACCCTAGTCCCATCTCCTTTTCCCAAGCTTTGAAAATGACAGGTCACATTCCAGTACAAATATTGGAGGGAACAGAACAGACCTCACGCTGGAAGAACTGTAATTTTTTGTTTAAACTATCTGATAACCTGCTGAAAAGGCTTGTCTTTATCCTGACTAACTCATAACTTGCCTACTGTTAAAACTGCTCCCTCAACTTGTGGAATTTATAGGAAAAGTTTTAGTCATTCCTGCTCAAAGTAATAAAAACCATCTGGGACAAACTACAGAGTAATAAAAAACCTAGAAAGGAAGGGCCAGGGGATGAGATGTTTTGGGAAATAGGGTTTTGAGAAGTTCTGACATATTCCTGGAAATCTAAAAGGCTATGTACCTGTCCAGGGATATGCACATGCTCAGGACAGACCAGAGAAGGCCCTAAGTTGTCACCTCTGCTTGACTTTGAAGCTCTGTGCAAATACGAAGTGAAGGCTAAGGCAGAGATGCAAACTACCTGGCTGGGTGTTCAACATGTGCTGTTCCTCCTCCCTCCATCTGCCACACACACAGAGCCCCTCTGCAAAGACTGGGAGGCATTTTGGTTCCAGGCATTTAAGTAAATCTCTGTCCACTATTTTATAGATGACTAGGCTAATATAATAGAGACTTCTGTGGCCACACATGAAAAAGAATACAGACTTGTCAAAATTAGTTCAGAGCAGTCACTGAACAAATAACAAAAACAATAGTAAACAGCAACAACAACAAACCATAGCAGACTTCCAGAAGTGCCTCACTATAATATACAAAATGTCCAGTATTCAACAAAAAAATTAAAAGGCAATGAAAAGTCCTAAAATAAACATAAGAAAACAATTCCGTTTACAATAGCATCAAGAAGGGTAAAATATCTAAAAATAAATTTAACTAGTATGAGGCTTATACACTGAAAGCTACAAAACATCATTGAAAAAAAAAATGAAAGACCTAAATAAATAGAAAGGCATCCCATGTTCATGAATCAGAACTTAATATTTTTAATAGCAATACTCTTCAAATTGATCTACAAATTCAACAAAATCTCAATAAAAGTTCCAACTTCCTCTTTTGCAGAAATAGACAAATCCCATAATCCAACAATCTTAAACCAGTGTGCCACAAGAATTTTTAAAACATGCAACACTGGACTATTTAGTCAGGGCCAATGACCACTTTTCCCTTAGATTGTCAAATGAAAACATGACAACAGCCAACACAATAATAGCCATCTGGTGTGAATGCCGTCTTGAACCATAAATTACAGGTCATATAATAGAGTTGCATTTTACTGGTCATGTTGCATAATAAGGTTGCGGCTGATTGGTTAATTTTTGGTACCCAAACTCTTTATATACAAGTATAGGTACCTGATTTTTTAAAAAGTCACTTTGGAGCAAAAAGGGCAGGCAATTACTATTATTGTTATTTTTTTGTAAATCAAAAGTATACCTATTTTTTTGTCAGATCGACAAAAAATATATTTTTTGGTGTGCACAAAGCAAAATTTTAGTAATTAGTTTATGTGTGCCATGACATGAAAAAGGTTGAAAACACTGCCATAGTCCATAATGAAAGGCAAGGATCCCAGGATTGCCAAAACAATCTTGAAGAGATTAACCAAAGAACTTACATGCATATATGCACAACTCATGGACACAGACCATAGTGCGGTGAAGGCCTGGGGGGGTAGGGGGGAAGCGGGGAAGAGAGGATCAATGGGGAAAAAGGCAGGATATCTAATACTTTCAACAATACAGATGAATAAAAATAAATAAATAAAAAGAATCAAACAGTGTGGTGCAGGCATAAAGAGACAGATAATGGAATCAAACTCAGAGTCCATAAACCCACATGTCTATGGTCAACTGATTGAAGACATCATTATGGGACTTAGGGAAACTTGCATAACACTCTGGGACTCATTGTGGATAGCAAGTTACTATATATATATTTGATTTTAGAGAGAGGAAAGGAGAGGGAGAGAAAAAAACATCAATGCGAGAGAGAAACATTGATCCTGCATGCACCTGGACGAGGACTGAACCTGCAACCTAGACATGTGCCCTGACTGGGAATCGAACCAGTGACCATTCAGTGCACAAGACAATGCTCAACCAAGTGAGCCACACAAGCCAGGGTGTAAGTTAAATTCTTAACCTGGTTAAAGAACTCATATCCTCTGCCTGTGTCTACCGGTGCCTTTTTTTTTTTTTTAAATCGTATCACTGTCATCTCGATGACAATAACAAAAACTTAGAATTGTTCTGATATACTGACAAATGGCTAGGGTGACTTGGGAACATTAAAGAAGAAGAAGAAAAAAAAGCAAGCACCCCAGGAATGTCTAGATCATCAACATAATTGGATAGAAAATACTAGCAGCTGGGGGCAGGGATAGTTTTGGTAGAATATTACCAAAGCCCCCTTCACTGTGAGTGGTCTGGCACAGTGGACTGAAAATGAATTACAATCCAACAGAGCCAAACATTCAATCATGTGGTTGTTTTTGTTGACTCTTAACAAAACCTTAGTGATACCTGAAGTATTATAGCAAGAGTGGAAACAAACAACTAAATTAGATAAAATTTAAATTGTGACTCCTGCTGTTTTGGACAGAAAACCCTGGAACGGTAAACCAGGGATCTCTTGAGTTCTTACTCAACTTTCATTCAGTAACTTTAAAGAAATAAACTGCCAAGGTTCGTTTTGGAGAAGGTATAAACACAGGGGTCCAAAGTGATGCAACTCAGTGACTCAACTTTCTCTGTAAAGATAAAAAGTGGGGAGACAGATGCAGGGGGAGAAAAAGAATTAAAAGCAATGTATTGCTTTCATTCATGAATAGCTGTTTCGTCATTAAGGTATTCAATCAATTTTCTGAGTGATTCCTATATAATAGGATCTGATGCTTGTTTTTTGTAGAGCTTACATTCCACTGGAAGAAAATTATAAACAAATAAATACACACCATATTAGGTGGTAGCAAATGCTATGAAGCAAAATTAAACCTTATGTGAGTTAATTTTGCTGCTCTAACACAGGCCAAGTTAAAAAGAGTAAGGAGACCTCAGAACTCTGCATTTTGTGCCAGTTAATTTTTTTTAAAGGTATCTGAAGAATAAAGTACTGGAAATAATTTTTTATTCAAAGCAGGTACCTTCCAAGTAAAAAATGAAAAGCATTAAATTGAGACAAAAAACTTCCCTGAATAGTATGCAAAAAATAAATAAATAAATTTTAAAAATTAAACTATTATTCAGCCTTAAAAAAGAAAGAAATTTTGACACGTTACAGCATGGATAAACCTTGAAAACATTATGCAAATAAGCCAGGTGTAAATGGACAAATAATGTATGGTTCCACTTACATGAAGTACTTAGAACAGGCAAATTCATAAAGACAAAAAGCAGAACAGAGGTTACTGGAGAAGGGAACAGAGACTGTTTTATGAGTATAGTTTCTGTTTGGAGTGATGAAAAAGTTCTGGAAATGGATAATGGTGATTGTTGTACAACACTGTAAATGTACTTAATGACACTGAATTTCATAATTAAAAGAGCCTATCTTATGTTCTTTATATTTTCCTTCAGTAAAAAATTACTTTGTTACATTTTCAGATAGAAGTACCTTAGAAAAGAATGCCGCCCTAGCCCGTCTGGCTCAGTGGTTATAGTGTCAGCTGTGGACTGAAGGGTTGGGGGTTCAATTCTGGTCAAGGGCATGTACCTCGGTTGCAGGCTCGATCCCTGGCCCCAGTCAGGGCGGCATGTGGGAGGCACCAATCAATGAGTCTCTCTAACATCGATGTTTGTTTCCCTTTCTCTCTCTCTCTCTCTCCCCCCCCCCCGCCCCTCTGAAAAGCAATGGAAAAAATGTCCTTGGGTGAGGAGGAAGATGATGATGATAATAATAATAATAATGAAAAGAATACCTCCTGAAGGTGTCTAAGAGTTGGACAAGAGCACAGGAGACTTTATAGCAGTGTAGAAGAAAACTTGAGGCAAGGGAAATGTGACTGCAAAGAGTGGGCACAATGGGAACAGCAGTAGGGCTGCTTCTCTGACACGGTGTGACTGTCCTCTACTGTCACTGGTACAGGACCAGTATGTTATTTTATAAATGGAGCTGCAAAGTTCCTTTATTGATCTATTTCTTTCATTTGTTTGTTAATCCTCACTCTTAAGATATTTTTCTCCATTGATTTTTTTAGAGAGAGTAGGAGGGGGAGAAACAGAGAGAGAGAAACATGGATGTGAGACACATAGATTGGTTGCCTCCTACACACACCCCAACTGGGCAAGGGATCAAGCCTGCAACCGAAGTACTGCTGCTGACCAGGAATCAAGGCTCCAACCACTGAGCCAAACCGGCTAGGGCTGATCTATTTCTTAGTTCCAGAACAGCCTTGAAAATTACTACCCTCATTTTCTCAGTGTGACTCACACTCCCAGCATTCTTCTACAAATGTTAAAAAGTATAAATGCTTAAAATAAAAAGCATAAACTATTAAGATTATAACATGGACATTCCTTTTTCTGATAAAACATTTTTAGAAAAGTCATCTATTATTGAGCTAAAAGATAATCAAATAGAAGTAGAATCTAGCCAATGAAAGAATATGGTCTAATGAGTAGTAAAAACAGCTACAATAAATGTGGAACAAGTTAGTCAGTGTTCTATCATGGTAACTAATTAACAACTTCTGTGGCTTTTCTTGAGTCTGAGGGCTTTGATGTTCATGGTGCTGCTATCATTCCACGAATCTTAGATGGTGGACTAAATTTATAAGTGGGAAGGCTATTCAGGTTTCCTCTGGACTCCACCCTCTCTCCCTCTGCTATTACTTTGTCCTCTTTTGCTCTAATAAATCATAACCACAAGTATAACAATTTCTAGGCTTTTTGAATCCTTTTAGCAATCACCAAACTTGATGGTATTCTTGGGGACTCCTTGACACAACGTGTATTTTAAAAAATCATCTAGGATAGTTAAGAAAAGCTTCTCTCAGGAAATATGTTTAGAGTTGAAGTCTAAAAAAAAAAGTTGAACGGGTAGAAAGAGGAAAATTTGCTTTTCAAGCACGAGATAAGGGATAGTGGGGAAAAGTCTATTTCATAGTCTAAGAAATTGAAGGAGTAGACCATTTATAGCCTCATAGGCCATACTAAGGACTGTTTCTGTGCTTTAAACAAGGGATAGCGATGTGATCAGATTTCAAAACCTTCACTTAGGCAGAATTACACAGACCAGAATTGAGAAGCGCACTGAAAATGCTCTAGGCAATCATTATATTAAGGTGGCAATCTTACATTCCTCAGATATAACTATTTGGTGTTTTGTTGTTGCTATTGTTCATGTGGTACATTTATTGCTGTTTGTTTTGTTTTTACCTTTAAAGCTAGAAAGGATACTGAACTAGTGAGTAGGGATTCTCATGAGGAAAAGCAGAGAATACAAGGATGGGGAAAGAAGACACAAGAGTGAGAGGGGATGAATCAGTATTTTTACTTTCTCTTCTGAGTTCTGCTATACAACCTCTTTCAAATTCCTTAAATTTATTTGAAAGCCTGACAATATCTGGTTTTATATTAAGTCTTAAATCTACTAAAGGTTTTAAAACAGGAATTACATGAGCACTTACCATTATTGAAGAATGCCTAATATCTAATATATAGTTATTGTTCCAAACACGTGAATTTAATTTTAAAAATTCGGTCATATGTTCTCTGCTCATCCCAAGATTGCGAAGGCCATTCATTATTTTTCCTTCTAGCTTCAGCATATCCAAAATACTTCACATTTAAATAAAAGAGATAAGTTTTATTTTGATTTGCCAACATTTTAAAAAGTCCTTTAAAGTTTATAGCTTTCTCAAGCATTAGAAACTAGTTTCACTGGTATTTTTATTAATAACAGGAAAACATATATTTAAATTAAACTCATTAACAAATAAGGCAAGGAGTTCTAATTAGTTATCCAGGTTAAAGTTATGTTCAGGGTTCTTTGTTTTTGTTTTTAGTGGTTAATAAAATCTTATTTAAAAGATAAGACAACAAGGAACAAGATATATTGATTGTATTCCTTACCTAAGAAGCAAGAATATGCTCACCCCTGAGCAAGCCAAAAATGAAGGGAAAAATATACTATGTTACTCTTTTGATAAATCTAGTACAAAAACAAGATCAAGCATGACCTAAAATATACAATTTTAGCACAGAGAAAGTCCTATTAAAGCATGAAAGTTCACATCTGTTTAGAATAAACATTAAAATTTCTAATTACATATATAATTTGAGAGCTCTTAAATATGAAAGAAAGTATTACTGCTAAAAATAACATCAATAAATAACCCTACTGACTTCCACTTTCACAAATGAATGGAATCAGAATAAAGCAATATATAAATTTTAGAATACAGTTTTCAGGGAGAACTACAGAGATCCACATTTTAAAAAGTACAGATCTGATATGTGAACTCTTAAATGTTTGAAGCTGACCTGTGTAACTTCAGCTCTGCATGTCTGTATCCTAGATAGTTCTGCTCACTGCTCTACAAAGGAAACTTTTTACCCCCCAAAATAAAATCTATTAGTAGGTGAGTGTGATAAAAAGAGCTTGTATATCACAAGTCACTAATCTAATAATAAGATTTAGTCTGGGCTGGAGCACTACTCCATCTGTGGCTTCTTGAAGTTCTTAACCTCTTTAGTCTATAATTTCTCATTTATAAAATAAAAAATTTGGATTGCATTGCCAATTTTATGATGCTTACTGATCAGATACTTTTTATGTAATAGCATTTAAATATTCTCCATGGTTTTTACAGCTATAGTTATCATCTTTGTTACCTCAACTTAGTTTCCTAGGAAATCCACTAATAGAAAAGTTAGTTACAAGGTACACTGGAAAAGATATGAGATTTCCAAACCTGCTACTATTTGCTAGCTGTGTCCCTATCTTTGTGTGAGATCTCTCCGAGTCTGTTTCCCCATCTATATAAAAAGAACAGTCATAATCATTTTATAGGGTATTAATATTGAATTAATTTATTGCTGGGCACACAGTTGCCCTCAATAAGCATTAGTTTCCTCCTGGCTCTTCCTAAATCATGAATTCTGTATATTAATTAAAAAAAAATTTTGGGTTCTTTAAATATGCTATATTTATTTATCAGTAAAACTCCTTGTATCTCTGGATTTCTAAATAATTGCTCATGCTTCTCTTTTAAATACATAGCTACTATCTTTAGATTTGCTTAGAACCCTCCGCTGGCTCTTCCTGCCCTTGAGATAGAAGCCCGTAATTTGAAACCTGGTTCCATATCTGATCCTTGCCCACGTGAGTGACTTCAGTTTCCTCCATCTCCTCCTCTCTCCAGTCTGTCCATACTAGATTTTCCATTTTCTCAAATATGCCATGCTTGCAAATGCTCCATTCCTCCATTTGCCTGATTCATCCTTTAAGTCTTAGCTTAAATACCACTTCCATGGAAAAATCTGATATCCATTGTCCCTACATTCCATCAAAAACTCATTTAAATCTCTGGAGTTATAAATTCCCAAAGCACTGCACTTTATCTTTTATAAACCTTATCACGCTGTAATTATCTAATATAAGTTATTCCACTAGACTGTGAATTTCACTCAGGCTACACCCCAAATATCAAGCAGTTTCTATAGATAGTAGGCACTCACGTACTAAATTGAATTTTAATACTGAATTGATTTTATAATATTGAATCTTAATGTTGCTTGCATTAAAAATACGTATTTACCAAGAGGTGAAAATAACTGAGCCAGATAACTTCATTACAATTCAGAAAAATTTACACAAGTGGGGATATCAAGACAACTTTATTACTTCTTTCTTGCAGTTATTTGTAGTGACACCATTCAAGCACATACAGGTTGGCTATCAAAATGAGTAATACCCACTTTGTACCAGTTTCTGTCTGGTCAAGTATGTGGCTGAGGGGACTGCTTAGAGATAAAAATGTATTAATGGCTCTAACGTAGATCTATAAGGCAACTTTTATGAAATCCTCAACTTCACTCAGTCCTACCTGCCTTTCTCCCTGTTCACTACCACAGCCTCCTACTGTCTTAACCTCTCTGGGGGTGAGAGAGAGGCTTGGGCACAGCCTTGACTGAACCAATGCTGACCTAACCCATAGAGGTTTATCTCCAGGGTCAGAGGAAGAAGGGCTAGGTCGTGGGCGTAGGATCAGTTCCCACAACCCCAAAAGGCAATGAGAGACTGGAGGTAGGAAGTGCAAAATAATTACTTACTCCTTCCCCCCAGCTTTTTAACCCCAAATGCACCTCTCTCTAGATTTAGGATATAACTTCAGTAATATGACAGTTTTCTTCCTTTCCTCTTTCCTGTATCATTTTCTTCCATTCATCAACCTCTTCACACTGATTTGACCTGCATGTTCTGATCTTTTTTCGGATAACCTCTTTGTTTATTTTGTACTAAAAATGTCATAAGATAAAAATATCCTCATATATTTTCTTTTCCTCTAAGGGAATTATAGTATCTACAACTATTGATCATGTCAATGAGGAACAAAAATGTATCACACTTTTTGCAGTTCACTAATTACCAGGTGAAAGAGCCAAGGGGGATATATTTGTTGAATAACCTACAGCCTTTCTAAATTATACATTAAAATGTTCCCGCTATGAAAATTTCCCATACCTTGACAAAGTAACTTTCCACAACCTACCTACCATTTCTCTGCTTTTTAAAAACCTGTTTCACTGTGAGCACAGATGTAACTTTTGTCCCTCTAAAGTTTACAGGCCAGAAGCTAACAACTGTTTTACTCTTTCTGAGCGTAGTACTTACCCTATGTATCTTAGGTTATCACTTTCCCAATACTAGGTCCAAGGATTCAACTAAATAAAGAGAAAAGCCTACTCCACTTCTCAGTCTTTCCTGTATTTTCCTATATATTGTCAAACTGGTAAGAAAATATAATAAACAATTATTTAAGTTTAATAAAATATATTCAACTGTATTAAAACTGAAAGTCTGGCCAAGCTGGTGGGGCTCAGTGGTTGAGCATCGACCCATGAATCAGGAGGTCACAGTTTGATTCCCAGTCAGGGCACATGCCCAGGTTGTGGGCTTGATCCCCAGCAGGGGCGTGCAGGAGGCAGCCAATCAGCATCACTGATGTTTCTCTCTCTCTCCCCCTCTCCCTTCTTCTCTCTGAAATCAATAAAAACATACTTAAAAAAACAAAAAACACACAAAAAAACACATGAATGTCTGAAGTAAAGTATTATGCTCACAAAAAATTTACTTCATATTCTAAATGTTAATTTTTAAAGTACTTTTATGCTTCTCTTTAAAAATAAAATAAATTCAATTGATTTCTTTTTTTGGCTTATGACTGATTTATGGGCCAGTGGCCATGATGAATAAAAGACTATCTAATTCTGCCCTAGAAAAAGAATTTTTTTGACCTAAGGAAAAAACACCTTGAATTCTATAATGTCAAATTTCCTTTCTGGCAGATTCAAGCACTTTAAATTCTTCCTGTTAATTTCTTTTTTCTGAAGAAATGCCTCATGCTTTCAGTCCCTTTCTGGAGGGTAGAGCTCCCTGGCTGCTCAGCCCAGTGCCAAGAAACTTCCTTGCTAAAGGATAAATCTCCTCTTCAATGAAAGACAGTTTCAACGAATGAGATAAGTATTAGGTCTAAAATTCAGAAACTTCAGTTTTCTCAACAAATGTCTCCAAGTTCTCTCCCAGTTTTGACATTCTAAGACACTTAAGAGAGTATTCTACAGAAATAACAGAGTGTTTTATTCAGTAAAAAACATGTGTTTGCTTTACCTTTAAAGTGATTATTTGAATTTTGACAAATACTAAGTTCAGGGCAATATTACCTTTATATAAGCCACAGTTAGTTTGTATCAATAATTCAATACTTACCTAAAAGGATCAGGAGCATCTATGTCAACACGAAGTCCATTTATATACAGACACGCATCACCTGGCTGAATTTCAAATCTGCTGCGAAGATCCTTGAAATAGAGCAGAATAATAAATAGTTAACCAAGTCACATTATAATAGCGACCAATGTCACAAGTCAGCAAACTTTAGAGTCAGATAGTAAATGTTTTAGGCTTTGCAGGCCATATCTGTGATGCAACCACTCAACTGTCCTTGTAGCACAAAAGCAGACAAAGACAAGATATAAACAAGGGGCATGACTATCTTCCAATAAAACTTTTATTTATACAAACTGGTGGCAGGCCAGATTTGACTCACAGGTGGGTAGTAGTTGGCCCATCCTAATCTAGTGATGGGCACCTGATGACAGGTCTGAGACAGGAATACTTGAATATTTTGATTTTGCAATATGTGATATTACAGTTCTAATGCTACAATGACTACTTGACTCCTATATTATATATATATATATGTGTGTGTGTGTGTGTGTGTGTGTGTATATATATATATATATATATATATAGTGTGAGTGTGTATGTGTGCACTTACACAATTAGAATTTGATAGTTGGCACATTCCATTTCCTTAATATTCTAGGACTCAAAATTTAGATGTATGTGTAAATATTTCAAGATCACTCTAAATTCATAAAGGTTTCTATTAAAGCAGTGTTTCAATATTTACTACCTTTACTTTTCATTCAGTATTTCTCAAGGGCCTACTGTGTGCTAGAAATAACTCCAGGCACTAGGGTAGTAATAAAAGTAAAAAAGGTATTGTCCTTGCCAGTACTGCAGTTATTAAGATCACCGTGAGGTAGTCAGATCTTTAAATCTTAGTCTTGCTACTTAATAGTGGGAAAATTTGGGGAAATTTACTTAGCTTCCATAAGTCTCAGTTTTCTCATCTGTAAAATGGAGTACTTACATCTATCTCACTGGTGTGTTATAAAGTTTAAGTATAACCTATGCCTGTGTCCAGTCACATATTCAGTACTCACAAATAAAGCCTTTATATTACAATTATCAGTGTAGGTAAATTGGTTTAGGAAAAGATCACATGATAACTGACCTAACAGAGATCTGTATAAATTATTCTAGAAAGACGGACAAAGAAGATAACTTAAAGAGATTTGGAGAAGACGTGACAGAGGTAAATTTTTCTGTGTTTACCACTCACCATGGCAGGTGAGTTACATACAGAGAAGGGAGAGGCGGAACTAAACATGTAACAGGAAAGAAAATATTTCCACTGGATTTATGCAGAATACTGCCAAGAGGTTAAAGCCTAACATGCGAAAGTTCATAGGTAAAATATTGATTTGTCTCTAGCTCTGTCTCAGGCTCTCCCAGCACTTCATTTGGTTTAGGCAACTCAATTCGAAGTGGAAAACATATCAAGCACACAACCCATCCTAAACTAATTCCCTCAGGAATACTTAAGCCAAACACAGTGCCTTGAACAAAGAAGATGCTCAAAAAGGGTAATAAATTGAATTTAATTGCTGAAATGCTATCAATCTACTGACAAATTCTTTCTCCTTCCCCTCAGAGAGGTAGCCTTAAGTCCTGGCAAATTATCCTGAGTGTATGATTTCCGGCAGTCTTTCTCAAATCAAAAGGTAAGAATTCAGTTTTAGCAATATGATGGACCAGAGATTCCCAAAATCCTCCTTCTAAAGGAAATATCAAAAATTGCTAGATTAAAATATTAATAATGCCCTCTAAATGAATGGTTTAGCTTTTAAAAGTAAAGATTTCACCTAAGGGCAGAGAAGTAGTAGAAATAGAAGTCCAAGAATGTGAACAATTTTAGGTCCCTAAAGCTTGGATTTCTAAAGGCTAGTCTCAAAAGGACAGGAAGCAAGGCCTTAGGCTCACCGAGGGCACGGTGTAGGGTTAGAGATAGCCTTGTGCACACAAAGAAATGCTCCACTCTCAGTGAAAACAAATTACCCAGCAGAACCAGCCCAGAAATGTGTTGATCTCACCTTGGTTATGTCTTCCTTAAGAATTCATTGCCTCTGGTTTATCTTCATATGGATTGGGGGCTTGGAATGCTCACTATTTTTAAGGTCCAAAAAATATACACAGACTTTTTATTTAATGTGGAATTAAGCTGGGAGTGCTCTTAGCCTTTTAGCAGAAAGAAATATAAGTCCCCATTGAAAAATATGACTTCAAGAAAAGAGGGAACAAATGTCCTACAACAGATCCCTTTAACAGCCAATGGAGCTAAACCATTACCTGAAGCTAACCATTTCCAACTGATTGGATCTCAGATGACTGGTTGAGCTTTATAATGGTAAACTGGTTTATACACATGTCTGGAGGTCCCTAAACAAAAACTATATGCATTCTGAATTTAAAATTTGAACAAATCAGATATAAATCTTAATATAGGAAGGTTGGGGTTTTTTCAGGATGTGAAAAAAAATTCTAAAAGAATGTTTTACAGAGAACTTTTGGAGAGGTTATTCTAATCAAGAGAATTTTTCTGGAACTGTAAAATTCTCATACAATCTAAGTAATTAGTTGACATAATTAGAAGAGGTGTGAACTTCTTTTTGGATTAGGTGTAATCCTTTATTTAGGTTTTATATTTAAGTATCTTGCCTGATTTTTGTGTAACTATGTAATTTAAATGTTTACACTGCTGACACAAAACTAGAAAGTTAGCAGGCTACCTGATCATGTCTCCATTTTTTCCTCTTCCTTCTAAACAAAAAATGTTATGCAATATAACATAACAGCTCTTACAGTAAACAATAAGACACAAGCATTGGATTAACTTATTTAATTATCACCAAAAGCAGATTCTGGCTGATCTCTGAGTAAATTAACAAGAATCATTAACTTCGAAGGGAAACGTGCTGTACTTGAAACCAAACTAAAATTCACTTATATAACTTTAGCAGTCATAGTTTTGGAATAATCTTTGCATGAGTCCCAAGTCAAAACTAAATAAAAGCCTATACACAAAGAAAAAGCAAAACAACAAAAAGACACCCCTATACACAGAGAATTCTTATGCTCATTCCAGGACCTTTTTCTACCCTGTCTCCAGCCCCTATCCCTGGCCCACAGGGGTAACTGTTTTACTTTTCCCCCCCAAAGTTTTTTGTTCATCCTTCTGGTGCTCCTTTATGCAAATACTAACACCCAACTTAAACCACTTGAACAGAGATACCCCTACCCCAAACCTATAAACACACTACACTAATGTCCTCCTTTTGAGACACTAACAAGAGTCTATGAAAGGGAAATAGTAAGAGTAATTAGGAGAATTACAGAAAGGAGTAACACCACAACTCAGTTTTGAAAGACAAGAATTTGTTAGGGGTCATAAAGAACACCTCAGGTGTGGATGATGTGTTATGGTTCCTAACACCCATGTCCTATGAACTACGCATCTACTTCTTCATCACTGTGCTTGTCACCATCAGAACAGCTGACATTTACTGAGCACTGATCCTGTCTCAGTGTGACAGGCACTGCTGGCTGGCTAATCCAGCACCATTCCTAACCCCCATCCCCTCACTTCTCCTCCGCTTGCCTCAATTACTAGGAAAGTAAACACTGACTTTTCTACCCTTCCTTGCAGCTAGGGATAGCCACATCACAACATTTTGACCAATGAGATGAAAGTCAAAGTTGGCTGAAGTGTTCCAGGAAGGCTTTAGTGAGGATGAATGTGTGATACCATCTTCCTGCCTCCTCTGCTTTGCATTCATGTAAGTCTGGAGCTGTTGGAGCCATTTTGCAACCATAAAAGGATAAAACTATGCCTGCAGCCACCTACTTTAAGGCTTCTTTTTATCTAAGAAAATTAAACTACTTTTGGGGGCCCTGTGCATTTGGTGTTGTATTACTTAAAGCCAAGCTAGTCCTATGTAATAATGCCAGGCAATGTTGTAAGCACTTCACAAGTATTAACACAATTAGGATCATTTGGGGTCTGAAGGTTATTTAAGAAACCATTTGGAAGAATCTTACCAACTACCAATCAATTGTGAACTACAGGTAATAGGATTCTAGCACTGTTCCAATGGTCTAAACTTGACTAGGTCCTCAAGTTTTTAAGCAAAACTAATTATGAGAAGCAATAATTAACTCATATTCTTTAGTCTATCCTCTGAAGAAAACCGTATTACATGGGCAAAAGGTTTGGAGTAGAGGGTGAATAAGCAGGTAAGCAGAACATATGTCAGGAAAAACTGGCGAGAATTATGGACTGTATGTAGACAGTACAAAAATGGAAAAACAAACTTTTAATAATTAAAAACTACAAATGAACATTGTCTTTTTTGTATGAAAATTAAAGATCCAAAGTCTAAAACAGCGATATGAGTGTAAATTTTTTAAAAAAGGAATTCAAAACAAACCTCTTGATTTTCCTGTATTTCCTTCTTCATATGTGGATTTACAGAAATTCTGGTCAGAGATCTGGGAAAATAAATACCAGTATAACTCATTCCTCCTTAAATGTTTAGGACTAATCTATAATTCAAGGTAATATAATACTTTGTGTAAGAAATCAACAACTCTAAAGGCTTCATGACTTTTCTATATATCCTATTTGACAAATGTTACTATGGTTTTTCATTTGACAAGGGTATTTGGTTCAGGTGGAACAGAGACTGTCAAAATTTCATGTGCACTAACTGTATGCATTAAGGATTGTCAGAACTTGCTTACTGCTACTTAGTTTTCAAAAATACTTGATTAAAAATGCTATTTTGTGTTATTGTTTTCATACAGAGAAATTTTGCATGAAATTATCAATGTCATCAAATGTATCAATGCAACAGGCAACTTTCAGACTATTTGTACACAAACAATTTTGGTTAACCTGAGATCTTTGCTACAGAATCTAAGTTATAAAATCCGGAAAATACTGACTTCACATATTCACTCCTGAAGACCTTGTAATGTCCTTATAAAAGAAATATTTAAAAATAAGTCTATTATTTGACTTAACTCCTGAGAATGCTTAGTTATATTTATCTGTCAATTTTATGCATACGAGAAAATGATTTAAAAATTAAAAGACTGTAAATGCAAAATTCTGCTTTAAGTAAAACTCAAGCAAAAAGGTGGGTTTTTGTTTTTTTTTTAATCCTCACCCAAGGATATTTTTCCACTGATTTTAGGTAAAGTGGAAGAGAGGGAGGGAGGGTGGGAGGGAGGGAGTCAGGGAGGGAGTGGGAAACATCGATGTGAGAGAGACACATCAACTGGTTGCCTCCTGCTCGTGTCCGACTGGGAAACAAACCTGCAACCCAGGTATGTGCCCTTGACTGGAAATCGAACTCGTGACCCTTTGGTGCGTGGGCCAACACTCTAACCACTGAGACACACCAGCCAGGGCAGAAAGGTGTATATTGAAACAACTCACAATAAGTGCGCATTATCTCCTAAAATGTGGCAGCATTTGAGAGAAATTACATAAATTTGATAATGCAAATTTTTCATTCATTTAGCAAATATTTCATTTCAAAACCATTTACTGACTGTTCACCAAGTGTTTTAGAGATATGCTCAAGTTTACAATTTAGCAATTAAGCAGTGTTAGCATACTTTGCAAACTTTTTTTTAATGACCAACCAGAAATTAAGATTACAGAGTGTAACAGCTGAACCCTTCAATAGTGGTACTGACTGTCAATGAGCAAATCAACTGTCTTCTTAAAATTATTTTACTTTATTTGTATTTGATCGAATAATTTCAAAAGCTACTCTTAATTAAGAGCAACATGGCCAAACATAACATTTATACACATATTTCATGTTTCATAATATAAACACTGACTTCTCAAATTCTTGACTGTTTAAACTAAAGATGAAAGAGTCATATAAATATATTCATTCTTAATCTGTAAATAAGGTGACAAACCTATTTTCAGGGTACCATGAAAAGGTTCTTGGTATCTTGTGGCCAACAAGGTACTATTTATCTTACCAAGGTAAAGAATATCTAGGTAAGATTCAGTAAATTGTACTGTGGATCAATGTACAAAACAGTGTTTGAGACAAATCGAGGCCTAGCAATCATCCACTGCTTAAAAAGGGGATGCTGAGAGCATAAGGATGCTCTCCAATTCCTCTCAATAAAATACTATTGTTGCACTTGTCACATGTTGTATGCATTCAATATAAACTAACTTACTTTATATTTTACTGGTTGCCTATCATTTTATATTCTGTCATTCCAGATCCAAATACAAATGCATCAAAGTCCTGTGATTTTGTCAATCCTTACAATACATGGAAACCTAATTGTCTGTATTGGTTATTTTTAGATATGCCAATGTATTATCTATTGAACTGATAGATGTGTAAAATGTAACAGTGATATTTTTGGAAGCAGTTCAATTAGATATCCCATTGGCAAAAAAAAAGTGTTCCACAAGATATTCATACAGCCTGGCCGGGCGTGGCTCAGCGGTTGAGCGTCAGCCTAGGATCCTTGGTGATCGGGGTTCTATTCCCGGTCAGGGCACATGCCCGGGTTGCGGGCTACAGCCGATCAATGACTCTCTCATCATTGATGTTTCTATCTCTCTCTCTCCCTCTCCTTTCCTCCCTCTGAAATCAATAAAGATATATTTAAAAAAAAAAAAAAAGATATTCATACAATTAAGACCTTACTAATTATTTGGAATCTGAAATGACAAGAAGATTTGGCTATCCTTTGGGCAAATTTAGGATACTCTTTTACATCCTCCATGGCAAACAGAAAAAAAAAATCCCTTTTTATTTACTGTTTAAACAAGCTTTTTCTTGGATTGTCATATCTCACTGTTTATATTTAAGTATATGTGTTTAATGAATTATTTTTTCTTTTCCATTTGCCTCTAATTCAAGAGTTCTATTTTGTAGTACGTACAAACGTGTGTATAGGCCAATATTCTGCTCTGGTGAAAAAAAAACCAACATACATAATAAAGGTCCTGATTTTATAAACACTATGTATACTAGAATTGACATCATTATGTTAAATGAAATCAGCTATTTTCATAAAATTTACTTAATGGAACGAATTCTGCCTATAATCAAACTAATAAACTTTACTATACCTGGCTTTTATGGGGAAGTTCTGTGAAATGTCTTTCATTAATTTTAAGGCATCATAAACTGGAGTGGCCATTATTTGAGAAGCTGCTTGAAAACTAAGATCTAAAAGGAAAATAATATCATTAAAAAATCTAGCATAATGCCACATCTTTATAGACATTTCCAAGTACTTTAAGTAACTTACTCAACCCTCCTGGCCATATATTCTTATACAGACATGTTAGCATTCTTATATTTAGCACTTCTCAAAAGTCTTAAATAGAAAAGTATCGCTTATTTCCAATTAAGGTAAACTTTACACTTTTATGAATCAGTGATTATCATTTAATAACTAATATTTGTTTTCCACAAATTACATTATAACTTCAAAAGGAGATCTATGAAAATAAATGCTGATGCAAAACTATTTTTTTCTATATTTAGGTTAAATAAACAGGTAAGAAAAAGCTTTGAGAAAAAGAATAACAAGAGGAAGGAAAAATGAGTTTGAAGAACCAATTCTGGAAAGAACTTTAAGAAGGACCCAATTGTTTAAATCAGTAAATATGAAACACTCATTTTCTCTTTCAATATTGTTCTACTTTTATACCACAATAAAAGTAAAATCCTAAACTTAGCATTATTTTACTTGAAATGACAGTTCTATAGAAAGAAAAATGTGAGTGGTTTACTTAGTCTCCAACATGCTAGAAACAAAGTAGAGCCTGAATACTGTCATTAAAAAAAGTACTTCATACATAAGTAGGTGCTCAACGAATACTGATGAAAGAATGAGTAAATGAGCAGTAAAATAACAAACAAGACCCTTTATGTTATGTTTCTTATTATTCTATTGCTATTAAAGGCATTTATAAGCAACATAATTTTTAACTGGTGTGCATACATTTAGGAATATATGCTTTTTTAGTGAGAAAACCTATGAGTCATTACTTTATGACTGACTTAGCTTACAGAAGAGTATTTCTTTTGATGAAAGTACATGATCAAATATCATGGAGCATTTGGCTGCACGACGTTATACTCAAAAACAGTACAAAATAGTGACAAAGGAAGAATTTAGGCTCTAAAATGAGACAGCCCTGCTCATTTGAGGTATTCTTAATTTGTGCCGTATCAGATTTGTGACCTTGGATTAATTATTTTGTGTCCATTTCTTGAAGTTTCCTCATCTGAGTGGGATATTTATCTTATATGAATTTTTAAAAATTAATTAGGGTAATGCATACTGTGCCAAACACATAGTACTGGCTAATATTCTATCATCATCAATCATCATTAATTACTATGATCATGGACAACTATCTTTTACTTAGGTTTTTTTTAAGTATACCTTTACTGATTTCAGAGAGAAGAAGGGAGAGAGAGAGACAGAGAAACATCAATGACTAGAGAGTTGTCATTTATCAACTGCCTCCTGTGCACCCCCGCTGGGGATCAAGCCTGCACCCGGGAATGTGCCCTGACCAGGAATCGAATAGCCATCTCCTGGATCCTAGGTCGATGCTCAACTGCTGAGCCATGCCAGGCCGGGCTTTTACTCAGGTTTGATAGCACAACCAGTCTTCTAAAATTTCTTATAACATGAATGTAATTCTCGTTCACATGATCAATTTTTTGCATGTAATTTATTTGAAAGGCCCTGAAAATTCACTTATGAAATCAGAATGCAGATAATAAGAAATAAAATATCATCAGATTCTATTAACATTTTTTGCTTTTGTCTAAACTGTTGCATCCCTAGATGATTCATAAATTGCTATTTAACACCTACACTTTGGCCCGGCCGGGCGTGGCTCAGTGGTAGAGTGTCGACCTAGGATCCAGGTGATCAGGGTTCAATTCCCGGTCAGGGCACATGCCCGGTTGCAGGCTTGATCAATGACTCTCTCATCATTGATGTCTCTATCTCTCTCTCTCTCTCCCTCTCCTTTCCTCTCTCTGAAATCAATAAAGATATATTTTAAAAAGAACAATAACAACAAAAAAACACCTACACTTTGAAGTCCCGATCCCTATTTTAAACGCCTTACTGTTTTTACCACTTGGATATTTCAAAAGCAGCATGTTTAATAAGGAATTGTGATATTCCCACTTCATCTTTGCCCAAATATGGTACTCTTTAAGTCTTCTCTTTTCAGTGAATACCACCACTGTCCCTCCAGCTGGGCAAACCAGGAATCTAGCGGTTGTTCCTGATTATCTCCTCCCTCACACTCCATAACCAACCTCTCACAAAGATCTGATATTTTCTCTAAATAACCCACCCTCAAATTTATTCCAAACCCTCCTCAAATCTCAACTCAATCACCACTTCTGGAGGAAGCCTCCCCTTTCTGTTCCCTCTTCCTTACACTCACCATACCAGTTCAGATCTTCCTGGCATATACCCTTCTTAATATATGTATCTTTACTTGGCAGCACTTAAAATGATAATTTTTACATTGCTTTTAAAATTATATATGTTTATCTAAGATCCTTTGAAGGAAACATAGTATCTGTTTTAACTCATCATTTGATCTTCAGAATTTAGTGTTTTTCAAAATGTCAGCTGGAACCCATGAGTTAACCAGTGAAATCAGATTGAGTACTGTGAAATTTTTGTCTAATAAAATATAGTAGAATAAAAGAGTTTTGCCGGAGTGAATAAAATATAGTAAACATACATACTGTATGTTGAAGTTTTTAGTTTTGAGCATATTTATGTATTCATACATTATACACTTGTGTATGGGTCTTGAAGTAAAATATATGTCCTACTATGAAGATCTCAGCCCAAAATTATAAAACCATAAATGTAAAACCAAAGACACTCAATAAATTTTGTTAAATTAATCAAAAAAGAAAAACAAAAGGATAATGCCAGTCTCATTATTTCTGGGCCCCATATTCAACCCCCAAACCTGCTTACATGCTTTATACTTCCTCTACTCAGGCTCAGACTCCTTTTATCTCCTAAATTATTTGCCAAATCTAGTTTTCCTTTTTACACCTCTACCATAGTCATAGTTCAACCTCTCATTACACTACTTCAATTAATTATGTCTTAATTAGATTTCCTGTTTCCGGTCCATTCAAATCTATCTTACACAGACACTAGGAAGGTTAATTAAAACTAAGCTGACTATGCATGTTCTCTGTTTACAAGCCTTCAAAAGCACTCTCTCACTTACAATTTTCTAAATTAGGAGTGAGGAGAACATTTTGAAGGAGAAGAAAGTAGATTGGTGGTTGCCTACAGCTGGAGGAATTGGGAGTAATGAGAGTGACTGTTAATATGTACATTACTTTCTTTTGGGGGTGGTGAAAATACTCTAAAACTGACCATGGTGACAGTTAAAGAACTCGAAAATATACTAAAACCCATTGAATGGTACACTTTAAATGGATAACCTGCATAATATGTCAGTTATAAGCTGTTATAAGCTGTCAGTTATATTTTTAAAGTTGATGAGAAATGTGATAAAAGTATGGATCACACAAAAAACATTTCCTTATGACCTACTAAAAATTACAAATAATAAAAAAAGAAAATTACAAGCTGAAAAGGACTTATAGTTCAATCCCAACTAAACTTTGGCCACAAAATGTCTGCTTATGGGATGTCAGCACAGAAACTGTTCTAAGCTAATAGTGAAACATTCAATAGTCAGTCTATTAAGATCAAAATCTCCAATAGAAGAAAACTAAGAATTAGGTCTCATTTCTCCTGACCTACTGATTAGGATTTTTATCAATGTTATAGATTCCCTGAAATGTGATTTAATATTTCAAATGAACCTATAAATCAGTGTACACTTTAAAAATGATTAGAAAATATAAAATAACTATGCTTCATATAATTTTAAATCTTATAGACATAAAAATATAATTTGCTTGATGGATAAGCTTTTAATTAAATATCTATTTCTATAAAAAGTAATATAATGATTTATATTATTTACATATAGTATTACTTTCTATAAAATAATTTATATCATGTTATATAAAAGCTTATTTAATAAAACTGAGATCAGTTACCAAACTGCTGTGTTAAAGTAAACCAAAATACTCTACCTTGCAGCTCCCAGACTTTCAAAGGTGTCATTTCTTTGCTACTGTCAATCAGGTATTTTTGGAATGCTGTCAGATTATCTCTGAGATCTGAATATCTTTCTCTGCATTAAAATATTAAGTAATGTTAATGATCATCACCTACTACAAAGCACTATATAAGCAGTATGTTTTTTAAACTAACTCTTCCAAATGATTAGTTACAAACTAATTGTTCATTGTTAAGAGAATAAACCACGATGCAACTATATCCACAGAACTTAAAATAAATGAGGGAGATTTATGTCTATTTTTTTCAATATGTAAAACAAAGCAAAACCAAACCAAACCTGGAGAAATGTAGTCTCTATCAATTGTTAGCATGTTAACATTACCTATAAGGGACCCAAGGGTGAGGGCTGAATTATTAGTTTTTATAATATATGCTTTTTATTTTACCATTTTATATATTAAAAGTATTGCTTTTATAATTTAAGATAAAAATGATTTTATAAGGAAAAACACAAATGCTTCCTATACAACTTAAATTTTACTCTATTTTTGAAAAGCTGTAGGTTTAAAATGTATAAAAAATATAAGATAATTTTGCCTAATATTAATCACATGTAGGTATCTTTTAGAGAGTGCCAAATAACAATGTAGTAGAATGACATTTTACTATACATACAATCTAAAGGATAACCTCCTATCTCTCACGAAATCAAGACACAGTGTCATTTCAGATTTAAATCGAATTCTTTTTAAAAAAACACTTCAGCTACTATGACAATTTATAAAATATATATTTTCAACAGTAAAAAGAAATGAAGATATTAAAAAGTGAAATGAAAAATAAATATACAGAACATACATACAGAAATGCATTAATCTTATAGATAACAACAAATGAATATACTCCAGTGTCAATATCTCGCACTTTGATTATAATGTGGACTACATTTTGAAAATGAATCAAGACTGACTGACTCTTCTCAAAATGAAAAAGCAACAAGACTTCAGAAAAGTTAACTACAAATTACATTAAACCCTCCATTTCTCAAAATTTTAAGTGACAGAGTTTATAAGAGATATTATATTGTTTTTCATATTTAATCCTAATCTTAATTTTCACTTACATAATTCAAGCAAAAATACATTACTTATACAATACTTTAAAGCAAAAATATTTGTTTTCCTAAATCAACTGAGTAACGGTACAAGAACTAACTTTGAGTATTTCCTCTCAAGAAAACTAATATTCCAGGGCTCCAAAGGCCTTTTGCAGGACGCACAATTTATTATCATAAAAAGTTATGTTTAAAAAAGAATACAACTATGGATTCTAAGATGTTGAGACGCAGCTGAAAATTTAATAAAAATGTTTTGTTATCTCCTAAACAAATACCTTAATTAGAATAAACCTGTTTTGCAAGATGCATTAACTTTATAAGGCCACTAGTACACCACTTAGGCAATGAAGTTTAGTAATGTAACCCAGTCATCTGTATAAACTAGCATAGCCTCTAAAAATATCTTAAGGGTCCTTTATAAATACTTGTAATACTAAGCAAGAACTAAAGATATTAATAAAAGAATTTTCTTTTCATTAATTTTGCCTTTATATTGAAATCATAAACTTTCCCTTCTTGTAAATAAGAGAAAGCACACATAAAACTACAATTCCCATTCATGAATATTCAGAGAGCACTCACCATCCTATTCCTTGTCTTCAATCAGTGATGCAGGAAAAAAAGGGGGTATAACTTTAATTTTTCAAAGTTTACTTACACGTGGGTATGAAATTAAGACCAGACATTATAAGGTTTTTAATATGGGAATCTGCAGCACAGAAATTTAGGGAAATAAATTATTTTCTCTTCTTTTGAAGCATAAAAATTATTTTTTTTATGCTAAATATTAACCATGATTTTTGTAACCTATATCTATAAAAGATTTTATAAAGTTTTAATTTAGTTTTTGCTAGAGAGAACTTTGATCATTTTCATTTCCTATTTTCTAATCATACTTACACTGTTGAATTAGTGATTACCTTTCAATTTTGTGTTTTTGCATTAACTGTGTATTATTTTGTAATAAATAAAAACAATTGTGTGTAATTTTAAAATGTGAAATGTAAGCCAACAAAGCATACTGAATTAATACCTTTAAAAGCACACTTAAGAGCATAGTAATATAACTTTATTTCACTTCAGACTTACTTTAGTTTCCCAAAAAGAAATCCTTGAACTTCATTTGTTTCAGTCTCACCTTCTACAGCAGTATTAGTCACAGCTATATTTTGGAAACAAAAACAGAAACAAAACAAAAACATTTCAGACTGGGAAAAGCTTATAGAATCCAAAACTTGGAGAACTCAAAATGAAATGAAATTCCATTCATTTTACCTTGTTTTTCCTTCATGGGTCAGCTTAATGATATATGCATGTGCAAGTGCTTGCATTCCTGACTGTGCACTCTTTTTATTTATGTTTTTAATTTATTGGGGTGACATTGGTAATAAAATTAAAAACGTTTCAAGTGTACAATTCTATAATACATCATCAGTATAATATATAGTGTGTTCACCACCCAAAGTCAAGTCTCCTTCCATCACCATTTATGCCCCCTTTACCCTTTTCTACCTCACCCAACCCTCCTTTCCCTCTGGTAATCATTTTACTGTTGTCCATGTCTATGAGGTGTTTTTAAAACATTAAATTTATTGGGGTGACACTAGTTCACAAAACCATACAGGTTTCAAGTGTACAACTCAACAAAACCTCCTCTGCACACTACATCAATGCCAATCACCCAAAGCAAAGTCTCTTTTGGTCCCTATTTCCCCCACTATGCCCTCCTCCACCTACCCCCACCCCCTTTCCTTCTAGCTATCACTACATTGTTGTCTGTGTCTATGTGTTATATATATGTATATATTTTTGCTTAATCCCTTCACCTTTTTCCCAGTCCCAACCCCCTCCCCTCTGACAGCCGTCAGTCTGTTCTCTGTATCTATGAGTCTTTCTTATTTCATTTGTTAGTTTACTTTGTTCATTAGACTCCAAATACAAGTGAAATCATATAGTATTTGTCTTTCTCTGACTGGCTTATTTCACTTAGCATAATATTCTCTAGGTCTATCTACGATGTGACAAAAGGTAAGATTTCCTTCTTTTTATGGCCTAGTAGTATTCCACTGTGTAAATGCCCCACAGCTTTTTTATCCACTCATCTACTGATGGGCACCTGGGCTGTTTCCAGATATTAGCTATTGTAAAGAATGCTGCAATGAATCCAGGGGTGCTGTTTCCAATTTTTTTAATTTTCATTTTTTATCCTCACCTGAGGACATTTTTTCCACTACTTTTCAGACAGTGGAAGGGAGAGAGAAAGAAACATTAGTTGGTTGCCTCTGCACACGCCCTAACCAGGGCCAGGGATTGAGCCTGCAACCGAGGTACGTGCCCTTGGCGGGAACTGAACCCAGGACCCTTCAGTCGGTGGGTCGACACTTTAACCACTGAGCCAAAACAGGTAGGGCCCAATTTTTAAAGAAGTTTTTTAAGAGCACAATAATATTAAATATATTTCTTTCAGTTTAAAATTAAATTCCAAACTCAGGAAAAACATTTCTACCCCATCTCTAGCCTCATATTAACATGAGTAGAATTTTAGTCATGAAATTTTTTAAAAAACAAAAGAATATGTCTGAAAATTTTTATCTACTCATATACAAAGAGGAAACTTACTTTTAACTTGGGTATCATCCAATGCTTTGTATTCTGTACTCTTAATTGCTAGCTCCACACCATAGCCAGATAAGTACATTTTCCGTGAGGTTGATTTCTGTTTAAACACATTGATTTAAAAATAAAAAAATAAAAAGAGGGAGAGAAAATAGTTACTCAAATATCTTTTCATTTCAGTGTAACCGTGTATTGGACATTAGGGTAAATTACTAATAAGAAAACTTTTAAATGACTGTGAAAATTATGTGGGGGGTAAATACTCTCTAGCCAGTCTATCAAGGAACCAGAATTTGGTTGATGACCACTTCTTTACTTTGTAAAAACTGTGTCATGACTATTGTTTTTAATTATTCTTTTATGATGAAAAATTATTTGATCTTTTCCTGTTTTATCATGGTTACCTTTCCCATCTCTCCCATGAGTTAATTAACAAAAGGATGAGATACAATGAAGTTTCAACAAAACTGTACTGCTTTTAGGAACCACACAAGATTTGCTAAACCAGCAAATGGCATTAATTTGCTAGCTGTCTAGATGTAGAACAACTAGAGTGCTGCCAAAAGCAAATACTGGAAAATAGAGGCAAAGGAGACAAAAAAAACTCAGTGCCTTGAACAACCTGATTAAATTTTCTCCACGTTTCTCAATGACTGAAATATACCAAATGCCACAAATGAGTATCTATTCTGGCAATGAGGGGTAACAACTGCCTAAAACTGAGTCTGAAGTATTTATGTTCTGAATTTGGTATCTTATTTTTCCCTTTCTATAAAGGGAATATAAAAAGTAAATATAAAATGTACTTATAGAAATAACTCTATCAAAGAAGAGAAGTCATCACATTTTTTCTAAAGGTAAGGAAGCTGAATGAATTTATATAATATTTTTGAAGATGTCTATGTTTCTAGCTTCCAGACTGAAATTCTTATTAGTTGTGCCACAATCATAATTTGGCATATTCTTTCACAGATTAAGAAACCAGTTTAACATAACTCAGCAAATTCCCCTAAAGATGTGTCTTTGCTTAATTCAGGTTTGCACAGGGGTAATTTTGGCACTCTATACATGACAGAGGAAGAGGTAGAAACTGGAGGGACGAAGAACCTTAAGAGCATATTATTCTTTGTATTCTCTTCTTTCCTCCCTAAACTTCTTCCCCAGTTTTAAAAATAGTAAATATATTAGCAAAGTGACTATTCCTGGAATACCCTATTTCCAAATATGATGTAAGAATTAGTTTTAGATATGCAGACAAGTATTTAACATTGTTGCCTACACTAAAATTTAATTTGCTAATTTTTCAGACATATGCTCTAATGAAAGATAGTATGAAAAAACTGGGTTGTTTATAATTATAGTATTCCAACAAAGTTGAGAAACTTTTAAAGTCTTTTCAATTTCATACAGCTCAATTTAAAAATATTTTCTGACTATCCACTCAAAAAGACAACTGGTTGGTAGCTAAGGGAACCAAAGCTCTGAGTCCACATATTTTGTTATAGTTCATAAAAGAAATGGAATTTCACATAACCAATTTCCATGATCTGTTCTGGAGTATTAGTAGTTCCTCAGTAATAAGATAAATATTTATTAAATTCATATTTACTTTATCCATTTGAAAATGTATTAATATAAAATTTGAATTGTAGTTTAATAAATTTAGGTTTACAAACCAAAAATGCTCATAGTCTAAATCAACTGGTGAAAAAAATCTTTATTTTTCTATTTTTTCTTTCCCCACAAAAAGGTATCTGTTCAAAAAGTATCATAAATAAGTCTATTTTTATTAGAATCATGTTAATTAGATTTACAATATAACTATTTTGATTGTATAATACATCACTCATTAAATATAATTTGATGTTACAAAGTGCCTGGAGAGTTGGCCAGTATGATTTCATAAAAGTATATTTAATAGTCACATTCTCCAAAGAATAACTAGGGACACTGAGCCTCAATAGATGAGCACACCCTCTGGGGCCATATTAGAATCACTTGGGAGACATTTTTTAAAAAGATAAACATATTTTAATCTCCCATTTCCATTCCTATTCTGATATAAATGACATATAACATTTTATGAGTAAGTTATACAACATGATGATTTGACATATGTATACATATATTATGAAATGATCACAGTAAGTTAACATCCACACCTCACATTGTTAGTTTTTTTTCTTGTGATGAGAACTTAAAAAAATTTTTTTAATTTATTAATTTTGGAGAGAGGAAAGGAGAGAGAGAACAAGAGAGAGAGAAACATCGATTTGTTGTTCCACTTATTTATGCATTCATCGGTTGATTTTTGTATGGGCCCTGACCAGGAATCGAACCCAAAATCTTGGTGCATCGGGATGACACTCTAACCAACTGAGCTACCTGGCCAGGGCTAAAGAGAACTGTTACGATTTAGTCTCTTAGCAGCTTTCCAATATACAATACAGTATTGTTAACTACAGTCACCATGCCGTACATTGCATTCCCAGAATTTGTTTACCGTATAACTGGAAGTTTGTTCCTTTTGACCATCTTCACTCATCATTGCTACCCCACTGGCCCCAAAACCACCAATCTGTTTCTATTTCTATGAGTTCAGGTTTTTTGGATTCCACAAGTGAAATCATATAGTCTTTCTCTGACTTATTTCACTTAGCACAATGACCTCAAGGTCCATTGGTGTCACAAATGGAATATTATTCAGCCTTAAAAAGAATGAAATATTCCCATTTTACACACACACACACACACACACACACACACACTACATTTTCTTTACACATTCATCCACTGATGGACAAATAAGTTGTTCCCACATCTTGGCTATTTTAAGTAATGCTGCAATAAACATGGGGTTGCAGATATCTTTTTAAGATAGTGATTTCACCTCCTTGTGATATATATACTCACAAGTAGAATTGCTGCATCATCTGATAGTTCTATTTTTAATTTTTTGAGGAACCATCATACTCTTTTCTATACTGGCAACACCAATTTATATTCCCAACAGTGCACAAGGGTTCCCTTTTCTCCACATCCTCACCAACACTTCTTTTTTTAATAAGAGCCATTCTAACAGCTGTGTTGTGGTATCTTATTGTAGTTATTGTAGTTTTGATTTACATTTTCCTGATAAGTGATATTGAGCACTTTTTCATGTACCTGTTGGTCACCTGCATGTTTCCTTTAGAAAAATGTCTATTCAGGTCCTTTGCCCATTTTTTAATTGCATTGGGGTTTTTGTTTGTTTTGCTATTTAGTTGCATGAGTTCCTTATATATTTTGGATATTAACTCCTTATCAGATATATGAATTGCAAGTATTTTTTCCCATTACATAGGTTGCCTTATTTGGTTAGTTTCCTTTGCTCTGCAAAGGATTTTTAGTTTGATGTAGTCTTCCTTGGTTTTTTTTGCTTTTATTGCCTTCACTTTTGGTGTCGAATCTAAAAAGTCACTGCCAATAGCAATGGCAAGGAGCCTTTTCCCTATTTTTCTAAGGAGCTTCATAGATTCAAATTTTACATTTAAGTCTTTAATCCATTTCAAGTTTTTTCTGTGAATAGTGTAAGATAGGGTCCCATTTCATTCTTTTGCCTGTGGCATTCGTTTTCCCCACACCTTTTATTGAAGGGACTATTTCTGAATATTCCTGGCTCTCTTGTCAAATATTAGTTTATCATATATTAATGTGTTATTTCTAGGCTCACTATTATTCCACTGAACAATGTCTGTTTTTATGCCAACACCATACTGTTTTGATTACTATAGCTTTACAATATAGTTTGAAGTCAAAACGTGTCATGTCTCCAGTTTTGTTCTTCTTTCTTATGATTGCTTTAGATTTTAAAGCTACTGCCGTTAAATGATGTTATATTTGTGTAGACTAGACATATATACATTACTGGAATAGAAGAGAGAGTCTAAGAACAAGCATGCCTATATGAAAAGTTGGTATGTGATGGCTTAGAATAAAGATTTAACTGTTCAATTAATTATGTGAGAACCAATGATTTTCATATAGAAAAACAAGAATTATATCTCTACCTCACAACATATTCAAATACATTCCAGATAGATTAAGGACCAAAACATAAAGAATAGCATTTTTAATTCTCACAAGAATATGTAGGAAAACACCTTTATAACATCATTAGGGAAAATCATTAAAGAAAAGTTGAATAAACATGACAACATCAAATTAATACTTGTGCTGAAAAAAGATGTCATAAATACTTTTTCAATAAAAGACCAAAAATACACTAACCGATGTTTGCAAAATATGAAAGAAAAGGTTAGTATTCAAAATATATTTTTAAAAATCTGTAACTGAGGAAAAAAACCCCAAAGAACCCAGTATTAAAACAGGCAAAGCATATGGATAGGCAATTAACAAGTATATTTGTAATGCTTTTATTTCTTAACATTAACATGTAAATCATTAATATTTTGGGAAATGCAAATTAAAACACTCGTGCCCTGGCCGGGTGGCTTGGTTGCAGAACCATCCTGTACACCAAAAAGTGTGAATTGGATTCTCGGTCAAGGCACTTACCTAGATTGCAGGTTTGATCTCCAGTACAGGCATATAGGAGAAGCAACCGATGAATGTTCCTCTCTCACATAGATGTCGTCATTGTTTTTCCTTTTCCTCTCTCTCTCCCTTCCTCTCTCTCTAAAAATCAAGAAACATATCCTCGGGTGAGGATAAAACAAAAAAAATTACAACACTATTTCCATGTTGGGAAGATAGCAGTAAAAACAAACAAACAAAAAACACACGGTAAAGTCCTTCCTCTAATGGCCATTATATTCTAGAGCATGTACCTGTGAGAGTTTAGGGGCATGTGTGTGTATGGGGTGGAAGTGTTAAAGAAATAAAATTTGAGGTATAGCAAAAAGTGCTAAGAAGTCATTAGAACAGAATAACGTGATAGAGTGTGACAGCAATGAGAGGTTGAGAGAGTGGGAGATAATACAACACATTTGACCAGAAAGTTAAATAAGAAAGTAGTGAGCTGTCCAAAGAAATAGGGTTAAGAGTATTCCTATACCATGCTTAGCACTTTGAATATATAATATCACTGGATCAAGTAAATCAGATTTCCTCATTGTAATTCATTTTCATTAAAAATAACTATAGTTATGAATCCTAACAAATATTATGCACATTATAGAATTATGGTTTTGTTTATTACTTGAGTTTTAAATGTTCCCGATATATATGAAAAAAACACACACCCCACACCCATAAACATGATATTCCCAGAAAAGACACAGACTCCCAATATACTTTTCCATATAAAATTCACATCTGATACTTGGGTTCATTTTTTAAAATCTTTACATTGCAATCCTAATGGAAATTATTATGTAAAATCTAGTAAGAAAACTATCACGAAAGGTAGTTTTATACCCAAAATGATCTTAAATAAAACAAACATGTACCTGAATATAATGACGAAGAACATACAGAATTTCCCCATTTTGAGCTTTTTCAGACAATACTGTGTGAAATTTACCAAATGATCTGGTACCCATTTCTGCATAGAGAATAATCACTGGTAAGTTCTCTTTGTTTGTAGGAAATTTATGATCTCGCGCAAAAAGATATGGTCTGGGCCTAAAATGAAAACAAACAAAAAACCCATACAAACTTTTAAAAGAACTGAAAGTAAAAAGCATATGAGAAATATTTAATGGCACTTTATAACTTATGCTTATCAAATAACTTATAGGAATACATATATATACACACATATACATAAACACGTTATGACAGAAAAATTTAAATTTCCTGTAGTGACTTTCTGCACATAATTTCTACTAAGTGACAGAAAGAAAAGAAATCTGGTTAACCCCAAATTGAATATTACAAATACTTTTTCCTCTCTCTCTCTCCCTTCTTCTCTCCAAAAATCAATAAACATATCCTCAGGTGAAGATAAAACAAAAAAAATTAACACTCTTTCCATGTTGGGAATATAGCAACCTAGATGTCCATCAACAGATAAAAGGATAAGGAAGATGTGGTGCATATACACAATGAAATACAACTCAGCAATAAAAAGGAACAAAACCTTGCTATTTGCAACAATGTGGATAAACCTAGAAGGTATTATGCCAAGCTGAATGAGTCTGACAGAGAAAGACAAATACTGCATGATTTCACTTATATGTGGAATCTAAAAAAAACAAATAAATAAAACAGTTTATATTTAAAGACATATAGTCCATATAAACCCACAGTTTCATATGTTTATATAAAACACATCTCACATTTTATGGTATTTTGGTATAATTTATAGTCTAAAGTCAAGAGCTAATCAAGACACAACACTGAAAGTACTTATATATTTTAGAAAAGGACTCAGACTCTCAACTCATATATATTCAGTTTTTCAATATACAGTGTATTCTTTAATATACATTATCTTGGAATATTAAAATTTTGTAAGAAATTTCTGCTTTTGACCGTCAACTCTTCATAAACCACTTCTTTCACTATCTATCGTTGATTTACCTTGAAGTAGCCTTCTTCAGCAGTTTTTTAATCTCATTAACTTTACAGGTGTGTTTCTTATGGATAACCACAAATGCATCACAACCATCTGGTGGTGGTTCATCAGCTGCAACCTAAGATTTAAAGATTATATTTAGCTACAGTAGCTGATAATTACAATATGATTTTAAAAAGTCATACATTACTTTGATTATAATAACTCATCAACTACTATTAAGTTATTGCTCTAATTAAAGTAAAAAATACCTTTATGCACGCAGAATTAAATATTTTAACAGAATCAACTTTATCGTAGAAATACGAGCTTCAAAGGTGTTGAAAAGTTTCATTAGTTAATTTTAATTGTGGTTTGTCCTCAAAATTTCCTTATCCCAGATAACTATAAAATTATATATCAATTATATTATAATCAATGATAATATAATCAATGATAAGCTATGGAACCAGATATTGTAAGTGTGTAGATCCTCTTGAACTGAAGATATTCACTTAAGATAGATTCATGTACATTACTAGCATGCTTCTTTGTCATATATAGGTGGGGAATTTTTACATACCTGTTGAAACATCTGAACAGCTGGAGAATACGCTCTTATAGACAAAGCAAACTTTAAGAGATTGATATGTAAATTGTCTAAGAATTGTCCAGCTTTCTTCAGGATTAAGTTGTAATAAGAATAATCTGACTCTATAAAAACAATGCAAAAAAATGTTAGTATTTTTGTATTCAACACATTGGCGCATCTCTCTCATTGTAATGCTAACTTAATATCACATAATCATATCTTAAGCTTGGTTAAACATGGTGTTAGAGAAAAATGGAAAATCAAGATCTCTCTTTTATTATTAACTTCATATGGATCTTCCAGTGAAGTCCAAGAAATAAATATAAGTCCAGGTGAAAATAATCTTGCCATTAAAATCTATTTGGAAGATGCTAGTATATCAGACCAATTCACTCCAGGGCTATGGGGTTATAACACAAGAATAAGATGTAGGCCCTACTTTCAATTTAAGAGGAGACTAAGAACAGCACAAAAAAATTAAAGAATATGACTGTTAATAAATTTTAAATTACATGTATGAATACATTCAACTGATATTTAGTATACACAAGCAAGTGGGTCCAGAACACTTTAGGAGACAAAATTTGAACCAGGCCTTAAGGAATAAAAGAAATGTCTTATTCTCTGGAACAAACTAACCTGAAATGCTGATTCCCTCCTCTAAACCCACTCCAAAGATCACAAAGACACAAAAGAGAAGGATGAATCCTACAATTTAAAAACTCTTGGACACCCCTGGGATGACAGAGATCATCTGAATAGCAGAGGGCAGAAGAGAATGACAGACTACAGTTGAAGAGGGTCTGGTGGCACTAATGGAAATAAGCAGGGAGAAAACTATCAATTTTTGCCCTTTTCTCTATACTGCCCCAGGTGTAATCGTCTGTGTTGTTGCCACTGTGTCAGAAAACTGCAATACCATTCCACTGCCAGCAAGAGGTGGTAAGGTAACAAAAGTGCAGCTCTAGAGTCCAGTGGTACAAGTATCCATAGTCCCTGGACATTCCCTGGCTATTTTTTCTATCCTATACTCCTTGGCACTGGGTTACCAACTCATGGAAACTTCTCATAGAAAAGAGCAGAGTTGGGGTAGATCCAGAGCAGCTACCATAGGTCAGAGTTCCCTGATAAGGGAGGACAACAGGGTGGATAGCACCAGAAGCTCTACTTCTGAGAAGAGAACAAGGATGCTAACTGACACTTTGGGGGAGGCAGGAGAGACTGGATTGCTTGTAATGTTTATTACTTGTTCAAATGACTGCTGAACTCTTGACTCTCCATTCCTCTTCTTACCACAACTTACTCATGGTGCAGGTGTCTGGCCCTCTATGTTGCCCTATGAGAACTGGGGCTCAGAGCACGAGCACAGATATGTGGATACTGTGGTTACTGATTTTGCTTTGAGCAGTAAAGTCTTTTGTTTCTGACCTAGGGGCCTTCTGTCCTCTGTCAGCACCAATGGAAATAATCTGTTAGCTTGCAAGTAAGTTAAATCTCAGATCCTTCATATTATTTGACAGATTTGACAACAAAGATGTAATGTTGACAGATACGTGGATTTTGGAGAAGACCAGTCCCAGCCCATGGGCCAATTAACAAAATTTGAGGGAAGTCCTTGTAAGTTGATAGTGGGCATGTTAACAAATCATCAGGAAATAAATGGTCCTCCAATTTGTCGCCTATTAGTGAAAAGAAAATGAGGTTATAGGCCAAGAACTAGGCAGTAGATTCAAAGGCATTTGCCCAAATGACATGTTAATTGTTAACTCTCCTCCATGCAAGTGGACTTCTTTACCAATTATTCTATCAGCTTACATTACACACCACTGTGACAAGTACAAAGACCTATCTTGTGTCAGAGTAAGGCTCCACCTTCTTCAAGCAATAGGTAAAGTGATGCATACTTACACTGAGTGAGAAAGGAAGGAAATTTGTGACTACTGTATCAGAAGGATTCAAAATCATTAAAACTTTGGTTTGCCTAGTAGATGAGGGGATGAAGTACAAAATGCAGAATTACAACCAGCTTATGATTCAACAACTCCTACAGTCTATCATGCCAACCTTAGATCCTTTCTAAGATGAAAGTAAAAAGCCTCAGAGTTACCGCAATGGATCCTGGCTGATTAAAAACATCTATAGCCTACTTGGGAGATTTCCCTTAGTTATAAAGTCCTTCAGCTTTGACCCCGGAGTCTCATGTCTTATGGCTGTCTGATACTTGAAACTGCAGAAAGGAACGTTTTCAGCTTGCAAGTAAGGTAAAAATCTTGGCTTCTTTACAGTTCTTGATAAAAAAAAAACCAAAAACCCTCAGAAATGAGAAAACTAAAATGGGGGGCTATAAAAATTGTTCTAAAAGAACTGAGAAAAGAACTAGAAAATATAAGCTAAATTAGAACACAAGAGCAAAATGATGTCAGGGAAAGCAGAGTAAGAGAAACAGAGAATAAGGGGAAATGTGAAGGAAATTAAACAGAAATAACAAAAAAGAGAAAATGGAAAAAAATTACGAGTAAATGATAGATGCAGAACTCAGGCAAAGGAGATCTACAATATGTATAATTATAACCCTAAAACAGAAAATCAAGGGGCTAAAAGAGAATGAATAAATAAAACTATAATCCAAGAAAACTCTCCAGAATTAAAAGGGGTAATGACTCTACATATCTAAGAATAAAGACTCAATAATCAGCACGGCAACATTTTTTGGTATAACTATGAGACTAAAGTTAAAATCTCAAATATAAAATTCACACATGCACAGTTACGTATGTGAAGAACTCAAGGCCATTAATTTCAGGAGTTATTTATGTGGCATCAACCAGAAGGCAAACTATATATAACCAAGAAATAACCAGAGAAACTACAGCATAAAGTCTGATGGTGAATTCTGAATGTACTCAACTCCAAAACAAGCCTAATGAAGGAGTTAAAGATTTACAGAAGACTATGCAAATGTTGTATGCTCTGGCAACGTAGAACAATATACCACCAACAAAAAATGCAACAAAGGGAAAAGTAAGTAGAATGTAAAGTAGGCTCAGTGATTCCTCATAAATATTATCTGGGACTAAAGGGTATCACTGAAGCCAACAAATCAAGTAGTAGAAGCTAATGTACACTTAAGAATACAAAAATAGAGACTAAGAATATTTGTGAACAAAATCAGGTGGTGGTGAGGGGATCACTAGCCATTTCACCTAAAGAAAGAGGCTGACAACTCAGAGGCTTCACACATTATTCCTCTGGCATGGAATGCAGGAGGTAGAGGGTGCATTTTGGCTAACTCCTATTCAGCAAACCTCAGCTTACATGTCTTTTGCTTTGGAAAGAGTTTTCCCTGGACTTCCCAAGTCAAGGTACTGTTATACACTCTCACAGGACTCTATACTATGTCTGGTTCAATTTTCAAAAGTGTAATTGAAAATTAATTGTATAATTATTTGTTTAATGGTGTTCTTCCCATTAAGCTATAAAATATGAAAACAATCTTTTCAAGACTTTAAATTGTACCTTTTTTAACCCTGGCATAAAAACAGGCAATACAGTTCTAGAATTAATATTTAAGAATTGAATAGGTATCTTTATTGTAGGCAATAATATTGGGCTAATCCAGTAATTTCACTTATTTATTTATTTCAAGCAAAAGTTCACTCACATGTGGAATCTAATGAAAATTAACAAACAAAATAGAAACAGATTCATATATAGAGAACAGACAGTTGTCTGAGTGTTACCACCGTAACTAGCTAGTTATTAATACTAATAGGAAGAAAGCAAATGGGAGGTAAGATACTGTGAGCATGGTTATCTGTGTAACTTCACCAGGAAGCTGCAACTTTCCACTCCCTGGGGAACCATGGGTCCATTCCCTGCAGGTCACTGGGAAAAGGGATCAAACAAAGGGGAAGATGGGTGCATGCATAGTGAAAGTGGGGTGACTTAGGGAAGGTGCTTGCCTGTCTCAGTCTAGCCTGTGGAACAAAGATCACTGGCTAGGAGGACAGAGCAACTGCAAACCCGTAAAATCCTGAAATGTTAATTTGTTAAGCTCCTAGTTATAAACCAGACACAAAGAGTTCTCGCCTTCTTGTTCCTCTTGCTTCACTCCTGCTTCCTTGCACTCACTTGCTCTGTGACCCATGCTAGCCTGCTACATGGACCCCACATGCAATGGAATGCAGCCGGGAACACAAGCTAAGCTAGCCAGATGCTGGACTGGACTGTGCTTTAATATGGAGAGAAGATTCTGGACAGTGGCTTTGATCTTAGCCCTGCTGAAGACACAGCCAGACTTCTTCCATGGCGAAATGGAGGGAGAAGGGACCTTGGAGCTTTTGGGGTGCCACGGGAACAAGAATTTTCTGAGGCTCCCATGGGAGGATGAGGTATCATGGAAAGCCTTTATTGGCTCCCCAAGAGCTCCACCAGTAACAGGTGAGGTCACAGAGGACACAACACTGAAAACAAGAGGGGAGGGGGTTTGGGGCATGCTCCAGAGAGAGAGCTGCCACTAATTCAGTAATTTTAAAGAGTCATCATATAAGAACAGGTATGCTCATTCACACGTACTTTTTTTTTTTTTTAACAAACTATAAGTGATTTCTCTGGAACTTATGGTGCATATCTACCCAAGGATAAAAAAAATAATGCAAGTTAAGACTCATTTTCAGCAGTAAAAGCAACACAAAATAAATCAGACAGGCAATGTTATTTAAAAAGTTGATCCTGTAATAACTATATATGGTGCCAGGTGTGTACTGAAAACACTGAGGGGAACACTTTGTAAAGTATATGATTGTTTAATGACTATGCTGTATACTTAAACTAATACAAAATACTGAATGTAAACTGTAACTGAAAACAAGTTTTTTTTAACAATCTTTAAAAAGACATAATAGCTATAGGACCAACAATAAAATAGACAAAATTAATGAATAACATAACTAAAATAAGTCTACCTTGGTCATAAGGGTACTGATCACCAATGAAACAGAGAAGAGAGTCAACAGAAACAAATGTGAGTAGTGTCTGACAACAGACATCAAATTTTCTCAAGGTCACTGTTAAGGTTATCTCTAATACAGTGATAGATGTAGGATTCAGGGGTTTAGAGAAAGTAAATCTGTAATTTAGGCTTAACTTGCAAGTTCATCTTAATCAAGAGATGGATGCATTGGACTATTTCAGCTGATGTTTTAAAATAACTAAATCCATGCTCACCAACTAACTTGTTGATAATAATTTTACCCTTTCCTTTCAATATCCTTCATCTGCAACTTCACCTTTTACTTGAATTTTGCCAATTGAGAATATACACACATCACTCTCATCTTAAAAAATAAAAAATAAAAAGCAGCAGCAGCAGCTCTGGCTGGTGTAGCTCAGTTGGTTGGGCGTCATCCTATGTACTAAAGGGTTGCCAGTTTGATTCCCGATCAGGGCACATGCCTGGGTTGTGGGCTCCATTCCAGTAAGGGGAGTGCAAGAGGCAAATGATTGATGTTTCCCTCTCCCATTGATGTTTCTCTCTCGCTCTCCCTCTCCCTTTCCCTTCCTCTATCTCAAAAAATTAGAAAAATCAATTTTTTAAAAAAGCAGCAACAGCCTCCACAGTCAGCTACTGATCCATCTTATTCACTTCACAGTCAAGCTGGAAAGACTTAACAATACTTATTTCTACACATTCAACCTCCACTCACATCTCAACCTACTGTAGTGAAATTACTCTCACCAACATCACCAATAGCATTTCTGTTTTTAAAAGTTTAATATTCACATTACTTGATCTGTCTATATCATTTAATAACATCTATTATTTACCAATTAACCTCCTGGCTTTCCTGACATCATACTTTCTAGGTTTTCACCTACCTCCACAGGTACTCCTTAGACTCTAGTGCGTGTTCTTCCTCTGGTTATCCATTCTACACTGGTGTTATTCAGGGTTTTGCCCTGGAGACCTATTTCTTTCTCATTCTCTACCTTCTCCTTGTAACTTCAATTACCTCTTGATGTTGATAACTCCCAAATTCTACTCTTTAGCCTAATTTTTTTTTTTTAGCTAAAGTAGCCTAGATCTCTTACTCATATATCAGCCTACTGGATATCTTCACTTGGATATTCCACAAGCATTTCAAATGTGATACATCCAAACTGCAGTCATCTTCCTATCCCAAACCTAGTTCTCAGCTACAAGTAACTGAGTTAAAAATATAACAAAATATCATAAAATCTTTTTCATTAAAATATAAAAGCAACATTAGTATAGACACCATTAAAATCTTCAAGGACTTTGAGAATGAGAATCTTATATGTTGAACACATGAAGAAGTAAAAATAAATAGGGACTTTGGAATCAGGTAAACCTTCACTGACATTTCCAACACACCACACAAAACACAAGTTAGCTAAATGATGCCACTTGCATCTTGAGGCATAAATACAAAACTCTGTGCCAAAACCATGTAAAATGTTTTAAAAATCAGGCAATTCAATGATTAAAAGGTCTTAATTTATTGGCACATAACGTTAAGTGTTCTCATTAAATGGCATGAAACTAGCACCTATATTCAATGTGTTAAAATGTTCAGTACTTACAACTTTTTTAAGCAAGTAGATCACCAGAATTATGTTTAAGTAAAGAGTATTTAGAAGGTCTCATGAAGATTCAACAACCTAAAAAATTACAAGTAACCGAGGATTTGAAATGTTTCCTCTAGGATAACATCTTGAAAACAAATTTGGCAAAATCTGACAGTTGTTAACATATTTAATTCCTCTTATATACCGCTTTCCTACACCTAACAAGGTCAGCAGTGATGCAACATATGCATTTGACTCTCACCATTATAAATAAGCTAAACATAATTATATTTTCAGTGTTAGTAATTCTTACAATACAATTTATTTTAGGTTCAACCCTGAAATACACATACCTACAATATAAGTTAGAAGTAGAATTTAGGTATTCCTGAGCTTATATTCCAACTTTTTAATGATCTGCCATCAGACTGTCCGGGTATGTAGTTTCATTTAGGTATAAAATATGCTGATACATCTAAGTAACTTCAAATAATAGTTCAAAATTTACAAGAGTAATTTTTAAGACTGTTTCTTCAGTGAAAAATGGCACTGAAAAAGACAAAGTGTGTAGTGAAAACAACAGATTGGGATAGGTATACTGAGGATTTTAGGTAAGGGCCAAGAAGTGTTGGATTTTTTAACTAACATGAAAACTTGACATATTATCTAGCCTATATTTACCTCCATTAGCAAAACTAAAATTACCAGGACAAATACAAAGCCAATAATTTCCCAATGATTTGAAAGTAGACTTCCAAGTGGTCAAGTTCCTCTGTGCATTTCACTCCTGCCTCTTCTCTTCTCCCTTCTTCATCACCTGGCTAAATGCTATCATCCAAACTAATCCTGCATTCACCATTGGAAAGGCTGTCTTGGTCTCTCTGAAATACTGACCAGGTACCTTTTTTTATACACTACCATGTATCCCTATTAAAGCTCTTATCACCTCATAGTATACTTAGCTGTTTTGCTGTCTCCTGCATTGTATGATGGAGGTCCAAATAACATATCACATTTGTTCATCTTTATATTCCCAGTATCTAAAGCAGTGCCTAACTTCTCTTATGACTCAAATGATTATTAAACAATGAACTGAAGTAAAACTTTTCTGAAAGAGCAAATTACTTGTTTTTGGAGACATTTCTGTTTAAAATATCATTAAAGGCATGTCTGCTCTATTTTTTTAAAATCTATCTTATGAAACTGTAAAATTGTTGAACTTCACCACCACATGAGCCAAACAGCCTCTAGTAAATGAACAGTTAAAACATTAAAAACTTATTTATCTTACATTTACTCAGGAATAAATTATAAACTATTTAATTACTGTAGTTAGACGCTTTCTCTATGTCAAAAAGGCTAAAGAATTCCCTCTTGAGGGATTCCATGTTAATATCACTTATGATATTCTTTGTAAAGACAGGAAAATAACCATTCTTTATAATAATAAGGGACCTTTTAGCCTATGCTACAGAAACATAAATTCAGTATATTGTCTACTGATCTTCCCAAAACATTAACAAATATTTGTTCATTCTAAAGATGTACGTATGTATATATAGATATATACTCTCATATATATTTTTAAAGTAGTAATGACTAACTCCATTTTCTAGACAGTGAAACAAAAGCACATCGGTTCCCTGATTTTTGATGAAAAGTTTAAGAGAATTTTGGCAAAGGGAAGAAAAAAAATCAATATTACTAGATGCAAAACCAATAGTATTTCAAAGAAATCTAGGTAAAAAGAAAACCATAATTAAACAATTTCTTTTTCTTCTTGATTATAATGCAACATGCAAATATTGCTAATTATATGAGGTTTTCTTTTAATCCTCACCTGAGGATATGTGTTTTTTAAATTGATTTTGAGAGAGAGAGAAAGAGACTGGCAGGCAGACAGACAGACATCGATGTGAGAGAGAAACAAACTGGTTGCCTTCTGTACATGCCCTGATCAGGGATTGAACCAGCAACCTAGGTATCTGCCCTGACTGGAAATGGAATGACAACCTTTTGGTGTACAGAATGATGCTCCAACCAACTGACCCACCCAGCCAGGGCTGAGTTTTCTTATAATAAAGTATTAAAGCCTTATATTTTTGGAAATAGATGTTTAAAACAGCTTTCATTAAAACATCTTTTCAAATTTAATATTTGAATTTATTAATCCCATTAAACATTTACACTTTACTTTGCCATTAAACATATCCAATGTGTGCACATAAATATAAACCTTACCAGTTAAAATATGCACATCACATACCTGTTTGCTTATAAATTGCTAATTCTTTTACGGTGTCCAAAAACTGCCAAAATTTGTCATTACTTTCTTCTGCCATAAATTCACTATTAAAAAATAAAAGTAATCAGTTAATAGATGAAAATAAAAAATTATTTTTATATATTCATTGATTTCAGACAGAAAAGGGAGAAAGAGAAAGCAACATCAGTGATGAGAGAGGGTCATTGACTGGCTGCCTCCTGCATGACCCCTGCTGGGGATCAAGCCCAAAACCCAGGCATGTGCCCTGACTGGGAATTGAACCGAGATCTCAATCTCCTGGATCACAGGTCGATGCTCAAGTGCTGAGCCACCTCAGCCAGGCAAAAAATGATTTAGATACTATAAACTATACTTTAAAACCAAATTATAACTATGGTAAGCCCTCCCACCCAAATTACTGATTTCTATTTATCATAATGCAGAAAGAGAACAAATTGATGATTCTTACCTGAGGTATGATTCTCAACTACCAGTACATAATCATGATCAGAATATACTGCATAAGAAAATATTTTTGGGTTTTCCTCATTATTAGCTACAACTAAAATATGGATAATTTATTTTGCTTCTCCATGTGAAGTAGCATTTATAAGTAATGAAAAAAGTGTTCTTAAAGGAAAAAGTAAAAAGAATAAAAACAAAAAGACTGCCCATTTTGCACAAAAATTGGTTTTATGAACACTTTTAAAGTCATATATAACTTTTAATTAGCTACTTGTGTAGACAATTTTTTATTATTTAAAACAGACAATACCTTAATAAAAAATTAATAGGAAGTTGATGTATTGCATTAGGTATTTGGCTTTGAAGCCCAAATAAACTTCCATTTTTGCACAGAGGGTAGGTAAGAAAAAATGGCCAAACCCATATTAAAACCTTTTGGAAATAATGAAATAAGTGAAAGGTTATTCAGTCTTGTATAAAAACAAAGCATAGGACACCTGAAACAAATAGATTTAACTATTTAAACTAGAAAGGAAACAGCGACCAAACAGATGGTACAGATTCTTTGTTATTGCCCACCTTGTCTTTCTTTCTCTAGCCTTGGTAAACTTAAACTAACACTTAATATAAATGGAGAGTATTTAAGACAGCAAAGACATATGCAGAGTAACTAATTCTTGTGAGTCTGAACAGAGAAGATGAGGTGAAAAAAAATGATTAATCCATCAACATAAACATGGCAAGCATAGGAATTTAAAACAATAACTTCAAAACAACTCTTGTTATTAATGATGTCCAACTCACAATGGCATTTTTAAAAAAGCAGCAGCAGCAGCTAAAAGCAGAGGAAACACTAAATAGGATGTGACCTGAAAAGGGCAGGTACGGTACAAAACCTTAAGTAACACTTCATACCTAACTGACTTGACCAAACAACTACAGACGTGCTCATATACTGTGCAACCATAGGAAAAAACGTCTTCCATATGCCAGAATTTATACATCTAAATATTATCCTTCAAAGTGACTACCTTAAGAAAATATTCATTTACAATCATTCCCTCAATATATATCACTGCTCTAAGCACTTTTGGAACTCTTCTGGAACTACTTTCAGGGACAATATGCCAGTAACTCATCATTAATCGCAGAGAAGTTAATATCCTCGAGAGCCATCTAAATCAGCTCCTCACCTTCCCAAAAGATATTACCCTTGGTCAAAGCTTAAAAAAGTGAGAAAAACACACCAAAAAACAGAAACATCTGACATTTCCAATTTGTCTTTAGCTCCAAGTAGCGTTTCCACAAAAAATACTATCTAAAGACTATACAGTAATTATAAGAATTCCCAAAAAGAATTTTCACCAAGATCAACATCAATGTTATGAATAAATGCAGTTTAGACACATAAGTTTTGGTACATACATTGTAAAAATTTAGTCTCATGAGCCTATAATCATCCCTAGCAAATAGTACTAAATTATAAATTTCTTTAGGCAGAGGAAATACCTCGTTCATCTTTGTTTCTGACACAGTACCTACCCATCATAGGGCCATGTTCAAAACAAGCACTCAAATATTTATGCTGAATTAAAAATATGTAATATATACATATACGCAATAGGAGAAAAATCCCAAGAATGCTTTGAATTAAAAAATTGAGCTTTCCCAACAGAAAGCTATTGCTTTTAAGTTTCTCTCCCAAGCTCCTTTAATCTACCCAATGCTCTTCCATTCTCCCTCTTACACATTTATTCCCCACAATTACTTGTTTTTCCTAAAAATTTTTTTATTATTTTATTTATTTATGTTTGTTTCTTTACTTTATTGTTGACACTATTACAGATGTCCCATATACTCCCCTCCTCCCGCCTTTGCTTGGAGCTGAAATACAACTGAGGTCTAAATGTTATCTCTGGGGAGGAAAGGTCAGGGGGTCCAAACCGAATAGCCAGTGATATGTTAGCGGAGGAAAGGTCACCCTGGGGGGGAGGTCCCACCCTACAATTGTCCTTTTGCTAGGTACCCAGGGCTTTCTGCCCTGATGACCTTCTGTACCTGGCCCATCCTCCTTGCTCTGTTCATGTCTATATAACTGCCTACCACACTTAAACCTATACAGCAAAAGGTTGTCTAGTCAAACATTTGGCCTTCTTTCCACAGCATGCATTCCCAACACTGAGTTTCTTGATTTTAGTATTCTTTGCAATCTGGATAGACTAAGAACCTCCCAAATGATCAAGTGCTTTTTCTTTTTCCTTAATGGTTCCTTCTTCAATTTCTTTCCTCCTGCATTTATGATAAGCAGCAAGGAGAAACCAGATGGCAGCTTTAATACTTTGCTTGGAAATCTCTTCTGCTAACTATCCAGCTAAGATCCGTATTCCATACAACTGCAGAGTCCAATTCAGCCAGTTTTCTGTCATTATATAATAACAAGGGTCATCCTTCTTTGTTTCCAGTAACATGTCCCTCATTTCCTTCCAAGCCCTGTAAGAGTGCCTTTGATGTTCTAAGATGACAGATGCTTTATCTACTGTGTTCCTCGCTTTCTTTTAAGTCCTTAAAGAAATCACCTTTAATGTCCATATTTCTGCCAACAGTCTCCTCAAAGCAATTAGGCTTCCTTTACTACATTTCTTTAAACTCTTCCAGCTTCTGCCTAATTCAAATGCAATAAATGCCTTCTTAGGTGTTTGTTACAGCAACACTCCATTTCAAGGTTCCAAATCTGTATTAATTTCCTACAGCTGCTGTAAGAAATTACTGAAAAAGTGACTTCAAATAACAGAAACTATCTCAGAGTTCTAGGGCCAGAAGTCCAAAATCAAGGTGTTGATGGGTCAACACTGTCTAAAGGCTCTAGGGGAGAATCTTTCCTTGCCTGTGTCAGCTTCTGGAAGCTTCCAGTGCTCCTTGGTTTGTGGCTACCCAATCTTGGCTTCTGTTCACAGAGCCTTCTCCTTCTTTTGTGCCTTTTCCTCTTCTCTCTTATAAGAGCATTGAATTTAGTGCCCATCCAGATAATCCATAATGATCCTGTCTCAAAATCCTTAACTTAATCACATCTGCAGAGATCCTTTTCCCAAATAAGGTAAAATTCACAGGTTCCAGGGGTTAAAATGTGGGCATATCTTTTTGGGTGTTTCCATTCAACTCACTACAAATGATAAGGTTGTTACATCAGACTGAGACTAGATTGTGAAGAACCTTAAGGAGCATCCAACAGGAGTTCCACCTCTAAGACTCTTAGGGCAAGAAATTGGGACACAGTAACTACCAGTCTAAGACTGAAAGAAGTTCGACTGATTTGGAACTGAGTATGAGAGCAGATCCATGTAAGCTCTGGGAAAAATTGGGGAAAATATAGAAAAAGGGGACACATTATAACCTAGAATAATTTTTTCAATAAAACTTTTATTACAACTAATAACACAGAAATACAAAGGATCATAAGATATTACTATAGCCCAGCTGGCGTGGCTCAGTGGTGGAGCAGTGACCTATGACCCAGGAGATCAAAGTTCGATTCCTGGTCAGGGAACATACGCGGGTTGCAGGCTGGATCCCCAGTGGGGGATGTGCAGGAGGCAGGTGACCAATGACTCTCTCATCATTGATGTTTCTATCTCTCTCTTCCCCTCTCCTTTTCTCTCTCTGAAATGAATAGATATGTATTTTTAAAAACAGTACTACTATAAACACTATATGCCAACAAACTGGACAATCTACAAGAAATGGATAAGTCCCTAAAAACATACAACCTACCAAGACTAAATCAGGAAGGAACAGAAAATCTGAATAGACTGATAACTAGTAAGAAGATTGAATCAGTAATGAAAAACCTCCCAACAAACAAGTCAGGAACCAGAGAGCTTCACTGGTGAATTCTACCAAATATTTGAAGAATTAATACTAGTCCTTCCTAAACAGAAGAGGAAGGAACACTCCTAAGCTCATTTTACAAGGTTAGCATTACCCTCATACCAAAACCAGGCAAGGACACTCCAAGAAAATTACAGACCAATATTCCTGATAAAATAGTTACCAAAACCCTCAGCAAAATATTAGCAAATTGAATTCAACAACACATTAAAAGGGTCATACACCATGATCAAGTGAAATTTATTCCAGGGATGGAAGGATGGTTCAACATCCGCCAATCAATACAATAAACCACACTAACAAAATGAAAGATAAAAATCCTATGATCATCTCAATAGATGCATAAAAAGCAGGTGACAAAAATCAACACCCATTTGTGATAAATACTCTCAACAAGGTGAGTAGAGAGGGAACATATCTCAACATAATTAAGGCCATATATGACAAGCCCACAGCTAAGATCATACTCAATGGTGAAAAGCTAAAAGCTTCTCCTTTAAGACCAGGAACAAGAAAAAAAAAATGCCACTCTTGCAACTTTTAGTCAACATAGTATTGGAAGACCTCGCCAGAGCAATTAGGTCAAAGAATAAAATAAAATGCATCAAAATTGGAAAGGAAGCCTGGCCGGGTGTGGCTCAGCGGATGAGCATCCACCCAGGATCCAGGAGATCGGGGTTCGATTCCCAGTCAGGGCACATGCCCGGATTGCGGGCTAGGCAGCCAATCAATGGCTCTCTCATCATTGATGTTTCTATCTCTCCCCCCCCTCCTTTCCTCTCTCTGAAGTCAATAAGGATATGTTAAAAAAAAAAAAATTGGAAAGGAAGAAATAAAATTGTCACTATTTGCAGACGACATGATATTATACATGGAAAATCCAAAAGACTCCACACAAAAAACTGTTAGAACTAATAACACAATTCGGTTAAGCTGCAGAGAACTAATAACACAATTCGGTTAAGCAGCAGGAGACAAAAATCAATATATAAAAACCTGTAGCATTTCTATACACTAATAACAAGCCACTAGAAAGAGAAATTGAGAAAACCACCTCATTAATCATTGCATCAAAAAGAATAAAATACCTAGAAATAAATTTAACCAAGGAGGTGAAAGGCTTGTGCCCTAAGAAGTATAAAATATTGATGAAAGAAACTGATGACCCACAAAAAGATGGAAAGATAGTCTGTGTTCATGAATTGGAAGAATTAATATTGTTAAAGTGTTCATATAACACAATGCAACCTACAAATTCAATGCAATCTCTATCAAAATTCCAATGGCACTTTTCACAAAAATATACCAATCCTAAAATTTGTATGGAACTACAAAAGACTGAATAATCAAAGCAATCTTGAGAAAGAGGAACAAAGCCGGAGGTATCATGCTTTCTGATTTCAAACTATATTACAAAGCTATAATAATCTAAAACAGTATGATATTGATATAAAAATAGACACAAAAATCAGTGGAACAAAATAGAGACCATAAATAAACCCACACATACAGAGGGATGGGCAAAACAATTGTGAGTATGCAAAACAGGTTATTATTGTATTATTATTGTATTATTTATTTGTATTACTACTGTAAATCTAGTTTTGCCCATCCCTGTATGGTGAGCTAACTTATAACAAAAGAGCCAAGTATATATACAGGGGAAAGGACAGTCTCTTCAATAAATGGTGTTGGAACTGGACAGCCACACACAAAAGAATGAAACTGGATCACTGGTTAGCACCATACACAAAAATTAACTCAAAATGGATTCAAGACTTGAACATAAGACCTGAAACCATAAAACTCCTAGAAAAAAAAACATGAGCAGAAGGCTCCTTAACATTGGTCTTGGTGATATTTTTTGGATTTGATACTAAAAGCAAAAGCAACAAAAGCAAAAATAAACAAGTATGACAACATCGAACTAAAAAGCTTCTACACAGCAAGGGAAATAATCAACAAACTGAAAAGGCAACCTTCCAAATGGGAGAAAATTTTTGCAAATCATGTATGTGATAAGGGGTTAGTATCTCAAATATGTAAATAATTCATACAACGCAACATAAAAAAACATGCAAGCAATTCGATTAAAAAGTGGTCAGGGGATCTGAGAGACATTTTTCCAAAGACATACAGATGGCCAACAGGGACATGAAAAGGTGCTCAACATCACTAATATCAGGAAAATGCAAATCAAAACCACAATGATATAGCACCTCACACCTGTTATAAAATGGCAATCATCAAAAAGACAAAAGATAAATACTGGCAAGGAGGTGGAGAAAAAAGAACCCTTGTACAAGGTTGGTGGGAATGTAAATTGGTGCAGCCACTATGGAAAAAGAGTATGGAGGTTCCTCAAAAAATGAAAACTTACCATGAGAATACAGTAAGTCCACTTCTGGGTATCCAAAGGAAACAAAAATACTAACTCAAAGATATATGCACCCCTATATTCACTGCAGCATTATTTACAATAGCTAACTGTCCACAGGTGAATGAATGGATAAAAAAATTGTGCCATATACACACACACACTGAAAAATTATTCAGCAATTTAAAAAAGGAAATTCTGCTATTTGGGACGACATGGATGGACCTTTAGGACATTTTGCTAAGCGAAGTCAGACAGAGAAAGACAAATACTGTATGATCTCATTTATGTGTGGAATTCCCCCTCCCCCAAATAGAGAACAGATTGGGGGGCCAGGTGAGTGAAATGGGTGAAGTTGGTCAAAAGGTACAAACTTTCAGTTATAAAATAATTCAAGGGATGCAATGTACAGCATGGTGACTACAGTTAATACTGCACTTCATATCTGAAAATTGCTAAGAGATCTTAAAAGTTCTCGTCATAAGAAAAAAAAATTTGTAACTATGGTGACATGTAACTAAACTTACTGTGATCACAATACAAATAGTAAATCATTATGTCGTACACCTGAAACTAATATAATGTCACATGTCAATTATACCTCAATTAAAAAGAACTGTGTTAGTATCTTACATATGCACTGTAATGTGAGGTGATGGAGTCCCTTTTCAGTACCATAAACTTGCTTTGGTGAAATGACAAAAGCAAGCGGCATTAAAACTTCATGCTGGCTAAAGAACTTTTAAATTCTGTAGACTGGAATACTAAGAGCAAAATTTAATAGCAACAAGTTTTGCTTCTGCACAGTGATACCTTATGAACTAATTCCAGGGGAGAAGATAACGTGGGCGGCTGTCTCGGGCACAGGAAGCCTTCCGAGGTGCCGCGAGTACGGTTTCACGAGAACTGCCCACACTGACTGAAGTGCTTGCAGTAAACGCCACACTCCACCCATTCTTCCTTTTCTTTTCTTTTTCGTAAGTGTTAATAAATTCCAAACGAATTAAACAAAAGTCCCGAAGTTTTACAAACCGCGGGCGAGGCCAAGTATGAACCGCGGGGGAACGGACTTGCGGAGCGCCGCGCACGGCGCGGCAGGGGCGGAGGTGATGCTCCGAGGGTCGAGCACCAGGGCGCCTGGAGCGGCGGGGCAAGGGCGGCTCCGAGAAGCCGCCAGGGGCGCGGGGCGCCCCCAACCCCGCCGGGCCCCCCCTCCGCGCCGGACTCCGCGGAGTGTCCAGCCCGCACCCACCTGGCTTCCAGCAGCAGCGGGGTCTCGGGCCACTTGGCGGCCAAGTGAGCCGTCACCGCCTTGGAAGCGGAGGCCGTCCCGAAGCGGAGCACCGAGAGCCACAGCGTCGTGGAGCCCAGGAGCAGCGGCACCGCGTTGGCCGCCTTTGCCATGACGCGAAGAGGGAAGCGCGAGCCGCTGGGACCCGGAGACGGACAAGCCCGCAGCCGCCACGCTACAGCCGGCTCCTCCCGACGCGCCGTCGCCCACTTCCGGTGGGGGGAGCTGGAGTCCGTTATTCCGGCGGGTCTGGCGTGTACCGGGCGCATGCGCGTCCAGCTCCGGCGCCGTCCGCGTCTCCGCCGCCGCCCGACTCCGGCAGGACCGAGCCACGTAGGTGCGGGCGGTGCGGGAACGTAGAGCCACGTGGCTGATGCTCAGGCGGGTCTGTGACCGGGTCTCGGACAGCGGACGGGCTGTGGGACATCGGGTGGGGAGGCTGGCTCCCCGAGACCGAACTGGGATTGCGGCCAACTACGGCTGGCTGCAAATGCCAAAATCTGGAAACGAAGGCAGGAACCAGCGTGGATAGTATCCACGTTTGCACACGCGGAAAATGAGGCCTAGCAAAGTTCAAGCACCTAGCTCACGGTTTCTCAAATTGTATTGCATATTAAGAGTCACCTGGTAGAGAGCTTTTAGAAAGCCGCATGCCCAGGCGACACCACGCACTATTGCAGGGGACTCTGGGATTGAGATTTGGGCATCAGTAGTGTTTAACACTTCTCGCTCCCCTCCTCCGGTGATCGGTGATCGGAGTTCTGTAATCGTGTTGGAAACCAGTGGCATCATTTGGAGGGCTTGTTGAAACACAGCGTGCTGGGCCTCATCCCAGTGTTTCTGATTTAGTAGGTCTGGTGTGGGGGCCTCATAGTTTGCGTTTCACGTGTAATAAGTTCCCAGGTGGTGCTGATACTGATGCCTGGGGTTCATGGGTCTAGCCTTTGTACTCAAAAAGTGGTCCAAAGAGGAGCATCACCTGTAACCTCATTAGAAGTGCAGAATCCCAGGTCCCACCCCAAACCTACTGAATCTGAATCCCCAGATTAACAGGAATCCCAGGTGATATTTGTGCGCATTAAAGTTTGAGACGATGGAGAAGAGCTGGTTTAGAGGATTACAGGTGAAATGCATAGAAAACTGCTAGTTGCATTTGTTATTATCAGCCAAAATCACACATACTGTGATTGAGTCTCGATTTCAACCAAGGACTGGCTGACCTAAAAACTCACGCATTTTACTACATCAGGCTCAAAGACAAAAACCTTGCAACAGAGTTAAATGGTTTTCCAGTACAAATGATTCATCAAGCAAAGTATTAAGTTGTGCTTTTTTTCTTTTTTTTCTTTTTTTAAAAAACTGGGTAGAAGTGAAGCCTCAAGATTCTGGCTCCTAGCCAGGAATAATTCTTTTCCTATTCAGAAGAGAGTAAATTTATTATAAATATTAAAATACATGGTAAAGAGAAGCAGGAGCTAGGAAAAATAGTTTAGGGAGTGTACCGATCCATTCATTTTTCCCCGCCCGTTACTTCCTTGCCCTATAGGGAATCTTGAAGCTGCCAAAGTGTTTGCACTTCAGCTTTACATTTCCTCTCATGTGCTTACTATATACCTTTCCTTAGAAGACCTTGCTCTGTAAATTCTAGTCAGGTCTCACTTCCTCAGTATAGCCTTCATTTTCTGGCTTCTCCTACTTGGTATTATCTATCCCTCCTTTAAATTCTCATAAGTTCTTTTTTTAACTGTCAAATACCACTTATAATTCGAATTTTAGAATTTGAATACAATATTTATTTATTTCTTCTACTAGAGATGGTATATTCCCCGCGGGCTCATGCCTTATTCATTTTTAGCATCCCTTGCAGAACCTAGCACAGTACATGTTATTGAGGCTTAATAAATATTGAAGAGTCCTTGTTTCCTTGTTTTATGGATAGGTAGGCAGCAAGCTCAGGCAGATGAGTGAGGAGTTTCATTTCTATCCATAGAGCATAACACAAAAATGTATTATGAATTTTTAACAAGTATTTACTTTAATTGATTCCTCATTTCCACTTATTTTTGGACTAAATTTTTGACTGAAATTGTAAGATGAAGGAAATAAAATATTGACAGTGAATATCTTAAATGTTAGCATTTATCTGATGGGTTGCAAATCTTTAAGAAATTACTTTCCGCCCGGCAGGGCGTGGCTCAGCGGTTGAGCGTCGACCTAGGATCCAGTCGATCAGGGTTCGATTCCTGGTCAGGGCACATGCCCAGGTTGCGGGCTGCAGCCGATCAATGACTCTCTCATCATTGATATTTCTATCTTTCTCTCTCCCTCTCCTTTCCTCTCTCTGAAATTTTAAAAATTTTAAAAAAAGAAAAAAAGAAATGACTTTCCTATTGAAAGTCACACAAATAGCCCTGGCTGGTATGGCTCAATTGGTTAGAGCATCATCCCATCCACCCAAGGGTCTTGGATTCCATTCCCAGTTAGGGCACATACCCAGGTTGCTGGTTCAGTCCCTGATCAGGGTGCGCATGAGAGGCAACCCATCAATGTTTCTCTCTCTCTCCCTCTCCCTTCCTCTCTCTCTAGAATCAGTGGAAGCATATCAGTGAGGATTAAAAAAAAACTCATCTAAATACACTATTAAAGGGCACTACTAAAATATATGCTAATATATGTTGTAGGTTATTTGAATTTAGAATAGTGAGGCATGCTGCATTTCTCTTTTAAAAAGAATGAAATTAATTTAATTCAGGGTCATTTATTTACATAATTATACATTTTAGCTTACATAGTATTTTCCTAGAAATCTAAGTGGGTTTGAAATATTCTGAAAATTGGTCGTTCCTGGGCTTGTTTCATTATCTGCAGGACAAAAGGTAGTAGGACTGGATGACATTCAGAGGTTAAGGGACACATTGAGAGAGGATGTGACTGCAGGTTGGTTAGCCACTCAGAGGCTCCTTCCCCTGTCTCCTGTCCTTGGAATATACTGTACATTCAACCCACATTTTCCACACTAGGAGAGAGCAATGTTATTGAGACCATCTGGACTGTACATGTGGCTGAACCCCATTAAAACCTCTATATAAACTCTTCAGATTCTGGCGGTGGGTGCAAAGATCTACTTGTCTTACAGCTGCCAAGACAAGCCTCGTATACATACATTCTCTTGTTCATTATACCTGCCACCTACCAATCTGGAGTGCCTTGCCTCTTTCTTTGGTCTCTGCCCACTGTGTACAGGTGCAGTTTCAAATTTCATCAGGGGAACTTCAGAGGTTTTGAACCAACATTAAGGTCTCTTTTATAAGTCATGTCTGTGTACAGATAGAAAAATTAAAATGCAAAAATTGAGTAACTCAGCAAAGGTTATTCAAGTTAGTGGAGCAGCAAAGCATTCTAAAGTCCATTATCAATAATCCTTGAGCACAGATTGGCTATGAAGCAAATATAATTCAGGAACACAATGGTACTTTACTACGTTTTTAGCAAAATGTTATTCAGAGTTATTCATGTTGGGGTAATATGAATGAAAATTGATGATGATAGCAGTTTTCATTGTATGTGGAAGAAGTGATTAATGAGCGCTTTATAATAAGATTGTGTTTAATAGAATAAATTATCTAGAATTTTTTTAGATAAAGCATGCACTGTGTTTATTTAATGAAAATAGTGGTGCTATGTGAGGATAAAGTTACTGTCAAGTTATCATGTAATATAATAAAGCTTTAATTTTCTCCACCTAAGTAAAGTCTCACAGCAGAAGTGGCTTTTTAAAACTATCACTCTGTAGGGCTTCGAGGTTTCCCTCACTGTAAGAAACAGCCTATTCTCCCTTTTAACTTTGAATATATGAAATATATGAAAGTGTCCTACTCTTTATTCCAGTTGAAAGAATTTATTGACTTAAGTAAAAAAATCCCTAGGTGAGATTACACTAAAATCATAACCAAGTGAGTAGTGGATTAGTTTCATTTACTTTAGTGTCACTAAATTTTTTATAAGTTTGTATATTTTATTTAAAATAGATTACAAATACCTCACAAATGGCTAACTCCAGGTAAATTTGATGGAACTTTTTGAGTGTAGTTTATTACAGTGACTTTCAAATAGTAAATTAAGTATGTGAGATATATAATTTTAAATCAATCATATAGGATGATATAAGAACTTGAAATCTGCTATTTAGCAACAACCTTCTATACTTACATATGTGGTCTGTATTTTATAATCATGCATTTATTTGTTTTGTTTCTTCAACAAAACACACAAGATTGAAACATGGTGGAAGACAAAGAACATGTTCTGCTTTTACATCTTCTGGTAGAGGGTAGTATAGTTATGTGCAAACTCATTAATTCAAACTATGTCGTGTATCATCTATGGGAAGGTGACAGTATCATATATTGGGGAAAATACTGAGATGAATAAAATGGTTAGTCTTCAAAAGGTTTACAGTATAGTAAGGAAATAAAAACATATGCCAATAAACCATTACAGATGAAAGTTAATAAAAGTCTATGGAAGTCCAGAAGACAATTTTTAAAGAAATCTTACTGAACAAATAAACAGCTTTACTGAATTTTCTCATTAAAATTATTTCCTGTGTTTAAATCTAGCACTTTGTGAAGCTGCACAATTTTTTTAGTCCCTAGGGAAGCATCTAAAAAGTGCTGTCATGATCAACAATAAAAATAAGCATTTATAGAGCAGCTGCTTTACATTTGTCATGAAACACGGTCTCAAACCCAAGTGACTGTTTCATGTGGTTGGGAAGGTAGTAGAGTACATAAAAAGTAAATTAAAATGCATTTTATGTGACAAGATCTAAAGGACTGGCACTTTACAATAAATATGACAGGAATTAAAGGAGGAGGCAATCTCAAGAAAAGCCTCACAGAATAGATGGTGTGACTATACTTTGAAGGAACTATAGATGGCATGGATGACAGCTCTGCCATTGTAACATTAATGCAGCCACAGGCAATACGTAAACAAATGGACATGGATATATCCCCCAAAACTTTATTTATTGACACTGAATTTCCTGTTTTCATATATCATAAAATATTCTTCTTTTATGTTTTTTTAAAAGAATGTAAAAACCATTTCTAATTCCTAAGCTATACATATTTGAGACTTGGGCCACAGTATGCCAACCCCCGCTCTAAAGAAGGTTTTGCAGGAAACCTATACAAGAAAGCTTATAGAATTATTGTTTACAATAACAAAAAAATTGGACACAGCTCCAATGTTCACTGAAATAGAGTGACAAAATAAATTGTGGTTTATTTGTAAAATGGAATACTAATCAGCAGTGACAATAAATGAATCACAGCTATTAGACAAACATAGATGAATCCCAAAAACACAATGCCAGTGCAAAAGCAAGTCACAAAAGGACACATATACTAAGACTCTGTTACAGAGGGTGCAAATTGATTTGGCTATATTTAATAAACTTTCCTTAAAAGTCCTAGCAAATGACTTCTTCCGACCTCTCATTAACTAGTTCTCTGCCACTTGGCCACACTTTGCACAATGAGAGCCTGGCAATGTAATTTTAAAAAAATTTATCTTGATTGTTGAAAGTATTACAGATGTCCTCTTTTTCCCCCCCATTGACAACCCCCCGCCCCTCCCCCTGCCCTTCCCCCTGCCCCAAGCTATAGCCTTCACAGCACTATTGTCTGGTCTGTGCCCACGGTTATGCATACATGCATGTAAGTTCATTGGTTAATCTCTTCCTGCCCCACCCTCCCCCTTTCCCTCTGAGATTTGTCAGTCTATTCCATGCTTCCATGTCTGTGGATCTTAGCTGGGCACATTTTCCCTGTTTCCCCCAACAAAATTGGGATTTTGTTACTAAGGAATTAGGGAGTGAAGTGATTTGTGTAGACAACTGGCTGTGTTTGCTGTACCAATGTATCCTTTCTACTTTCAGTGTTTCATTTTGAGGCAATGAATTAGCTTGGAAATGAGAGGGAGTGAGATTCTAGAAGCCAGAGGAAAATTTGGAAGGCAATATCAGGAAATGGACTGTCTGCCGTAAGTAGGCTTCTTTTAGCCTCATTTAAGTACCATAATGTGTGTTTAATTGGTTGAAGGCTCTGTTGAAGGTCAGAGGGCAGTAAATTAAAAAAAAATACCTTTATTTAAAAATACTATAATTCTAAAGCAACAAAATATCAAAATTTAGTGCCGATTGTTATCGTGAATCTGTTATATTTGCAGCTGCAAGTGCTAAAAATCACTTTGTCTAAAATTAGTTGTATCAAGTATCATGAGCCAAGAAAATTTATGTCATTTGTGTAATTTTGGTATAAAAATTCTTCTGGCCCGGCAACTCAATATAATCAAATAACAATTTATTTCATTTCAAACCCAAAACTTGATCAGTCTTGCCTAGCTAAAGGAAGACCGGAGTAATTCTTTCTTCCCATTTACCTTCTCATCTGCTTCTGAGTGTATGTATATATTTTAGCTCTAGAATTAGGAAGGAGGAATCTGGAAAAGAAAACAGAAACATGGAGGCAGTTTAAGTAGCAGATCAAATAGGAGATAAGTTTTTGTGTATATTGTTTCAGATGGAGATATTGAAGGGGGCAGAGAGGTGGAGAGAAAGTAAGAGGAGGTTTTACAATGTTAGCGGACTTGATAAACCTTTTCATTTATTTTCATTTTTGTCTCCATTCCACTTTGGGCCCAGTATTGTTTTGTTTTCTCTTCCCTCTTTTTATTTCCCCTTCCATTGTTAATCTGATACCATTTATTTTTAATTTAGTGTGATTGCATTTCTGAACCCAAGCTAGAGTTGCCAGAGTACATTTTGAAAGAGCTGATTGGTCTTCTCCAAGGTTATTCACTAGTCCTGGTTGTAACTACACTGGCAGAAAAAGGGACCTGGAGCACATCCTGAGAGGGCGCAGGTTATTCCGCTTAACAAATTCCCTGCTTTACCCATCCTTGGCTTCTATACATTTCCCCTGTATTTTAGGCTTTTGTCTTCACACCAATACCTTTAGCTCAGATGTCCTGCTTCCTCTTCCCAAACTGTATAACCACCGGCTAGACTAGCCCTTTGGTCTCACGCCCCAGAGATTTTTCACTGTGAATCATTTGGCATCCAGAACATCTGGGCCTGAACCTTCTACAGATATGAAAATACTTCTCAGAAACAGCTTAGAGGTGGGCTAGACAATAGGTAAATATGGATCAGAGGGTACCTTATTCCTGGCTGGAGAACATCAGTTATGTTTAGCCAAATTTCCTGACAGTTGGCCACTGAGGGGCTGGATTCAGGATTTAGGTATTTTAGTGCATTATGTTAATATTTTAACATGTGATTATAATAATGAATATTAAACTGCCAATGTAGGCACTTTATGGATACTCAGAAAACAAGAAAGAAGATAAAAACTCTAAGAACAATGGCATGGACTTAGGTGAACTTCTCACTATTTTTTATTTCATTGTATTACATCATAAAAACTGTATATAAAACTACATTAAATAAAATAATGTATGTAAAGTACCTTGGGCATATCTAGTCCATGGTAGACACTAAAAATCCAACTATATAATTAATTGCATTATTGTTTTCTATATTTATCATATATTATAAATACTTCATATTATAATGCATTACATATTTTTCCATTAACAGGTGCTTTATGAGATCATCTTTAGGTTTCTCATTGCTATAACTTCAGTGTTCATGTAGCAGAGCCTTCTATTCATACATTTCCCAAACAAGTGGGGACATTAGTGTGGAATTTTATGAAATCCTACTGAGGACTGTAAGTCACATCTTCGCCTAAAATTTACGTTCTAAGATCCTATAATTCAAAAGGTCAGAATAATTTCTGCCATTGACTCAATAGATGTCTCTTTGCCTACTGGTTTCTTGACTGTTTTGTCTGGATTTATATTTAAGCATTTGGCTTTCATTTTTATCTCTAGTTCAGCCAGGCTGGAAGAGTTGAATAGTAATACCAGCTGGCATTGAGTTGAGCCTGTATCAGCATATTGATGTTCCTGCATCAGCATATTGATGGGAGTGACACCAAAATGTCTCTCTGTCTCACTAAACTGCCTCACATCGGCATTAAACAAGTGTGGTGACAAAAGAGAGCTGACAGGAATCATCCCCTAGGGTGGATGAATTGTTGCCCATTGGAAGAGAGACTGTTTCACAGTGAGCTGGTGCATTATCACAATGACATGAAACAAATCCATAGAATCCCAACTCTCCATAATGAATGAGAATCAGCGTGCAACTTTCTGCTGGTCATTGATGATTACCTATTGAGACCAGAACACTCTGGGTTCTGAAGGTGATTGAAAACAAAACTCAACATGATGAAGAGGTTTATAAAAAACTGAAGCTGTTGCTCAATCCTGATATGAAGATAAATGGCTAATCAATTATTTTTTTGTGATTAACTTTTTAATCGAAGAGAAATACACACACACATATACACACAAAAGTGCCTGTATCATACTTACACAGCTCAGTGAATGTTCATACAGCATCACACTCATGTAACCTACACCAGGACCAAAATTAGTACACATCGGCAGTACCCCTTCTGCCTCCTAACAGTCATTAACCACCGCTTTCTCCCCAACCCTAACCCAGCCTGAATTCTTACACAATAAATTAGCTTTATTTGTTTTGGAACAATAGTTCTATGCTACTTCGAGAGTGATTTTAAAGTGCTGAGTGTATTATCAGACACATACAATAGAAAGATTTTTCTGCAACAATATGAAGAATAAACTTGAGCCCAGAGATCAGGAAAAAGATGATCGAACTATTTCAGGTCATAGACGATGAGGAATCAACAAAGCAGTAAGGTAGGGCTAGAAATGAACAAACGCATACGTATGTCTGGTTTGCATGGAGTGTGAGGGGTGCAGATTGACATACAGTTTTCTAGATTTGTCAGCTTCATAGATGTGGTGCTATTCACTGAGAAGATGGAGCAGGATTTAGGGGGAAAGAGTTGAAATCAGTGTTGGACGTATTTAGTTTGAGGTGCAATGTGGCTAGACGATGGGTAGGATTTAAGATACTAGGAAGTCAGCATGCAAAATCTTTGTTGATTGACTGTGTGGGGGAAGGGCACATTAAAGAAATAATGATGTGAGTGATAATCTGCAGGACTCGGGCTTGGGCGAGTCAGCTAATAGTGTTGACATTCATTGAGCCAGGAGAATTGATGAGTTTTGGACATATTGAGTACAACGAACTTGTGAGGAATCCAAACAGAGCTAGATTATGGTTAGTTAGATATATGGAGCTGGATTCAAAACATGAATTTTTTGAAGAAGATTAAAATACAATAAGGTGTTTAAAAGCACTCTGGAAAACTTAGAGTGATCCATAGACTACTATTAGCTATTATTTTTTTGTTGACTAAACTAAAAAGGCCCTGATAGTGACAGTCCATGATTAATCTCTGGAAGAGAAACATCTTCGTGGTAAAAGAAGACATCAGCATTTTGTCACTGATAACAATGGCATTGTGCCAGTTTCAAAAGCCATTTCATGCCAGTGTTCATCAGAAATTATTTACCTAAATTCTAACTGTGAGGCAATTCAATTGTGTAAGACAGGAATGTTAATTTATTCTTTAAAGTTGGTTACTATCAATTGTAGCACTGAAAGAAAAAAAAAGTCTTTAGCTGGTTCAATAATTGGTTGGAACTGAGCATTATTCTATAGCCCAGAGTGAAAAGCCTTCTTATCAAGACAAGTTCTTTGCTATGTCACAGAAAACTAGGACTAGAACATTGCTATCACCTTCATTTCCTGATCTCATTGATTCATCTGGGAGCACCAGTGAGAAAGTAGTGTAGTGCATGAGTTTGAAGTTTTTGGACTACATAAAAAAGCTCTGTAAGGACATCACTGGATGTTTTAGACAAGTAGCATATTTTTAAAACTCCCGAAGAGATTATTCTTCCTCTTGAAAGAGAGTCCTTCCTCTTGATGATCTAATCAGTATGGAACCGAGACAAGGTGGAACAACCTAAGTGTCCACCAACAGAAGAATGGATACAGAAGATGGATCACACACACACACACACACACACACACACACACACACACACACACACAAGTGTTATTCAGCTATGAGAAAGAAGGAAATTTTTCCATTTGCAACAATATGGATAGAACTTGAGGGCATTATGCTAAGTGAAATAAGCCAGACAGAGAAAGACAAATACTGCATGGTATCATGTATATGTGGAATCTAAAACAAACAGAAAAACCTCACAGAAATAGAAAAGTGGTTGCCCAGAGCTGGGGGTAAGGGGAAACAGGAAAAAGTTGTTAAAAGGATATATACTTTCAGTTATAAGATTAAATAAAGTCTGAGGATCTGATGTATGACATGGTGACTATACTTAAAAACACTGTACTGTATAATTTTGCTAAGAGGGTAGAATTTAAATGTTCTCACACACATGAAAACGATAAATCTGTGAGGTAGTGGATGTGAAAATTAAGTTAAGGAGATAGGCAGAATCTTTTTATAATGTATATGTATAGCAAATCACCATGATATACAACTTTAAATATCTTACAATTTTACAGGTCAGTAATACCTCAATAAAATTGAAGTGAAAGAAAATAGAAGAAAAGAAAAAAATAAGAGAACAAATTTGAAGGGGAATAAAAAACTGGACAAGATAAATAATTGATTCATTCTACCAGTCATATTACACATTCACCAGGCACAATGCTGAGTACTAGGGATACCAGGTATAAATATGATTCTTCTCTCAGGGTTCTTATAGATTCTTGGAGAGATAAACCTATAAATAACTGTCATGCAAAAGTGTTAATTATGATAATGAAGATATAAGCAATGCAATAGAATAGGGGAAGAGGTCACTTAATACTCCCAGTAAAAAATACTTCATAGATAAATTGGTATGAAATAGGAGTCGAGAGATGAGTTGGAATACGAATAGGCAGAAAACCTTAAAGAGGCTCCTACTAGCCAAATTTATGATAATTGAAATAAAAAAAGTCAGTAATTAATTACAGTACATTGAATAAAAAATATCCTCAAATCTATAGTGATAAGAAAGTGGGGAGAAGGGATAGGAGTGAAGGTGATAGGAGAAGGAAAGCTAATAAATGTAAAAAAAAACGATAATAAAAATCATCATTTGAAACCCCCAATGTAATACCTGATTTAGACATGACTCGTGAATAGGTGCTAAAACCATTCTGTAAACTGATTTTTGGAGAATGTTATATATGAGCAGTGCAAAAATATCACTGCAGAGTTTACCTATTAATGCCAAAGGGAAATTTTTATGTTTACAGCAGAGTGATCTGGGGACACTGTCATTACCAAGTGATCAAATTTAGCATCGAATAGGGTGAGACCAGGTGATGTCATATGCCTTCTGATGAGGTGTAATCAGAGGTACACAACATCACTTATGAAGTATTTTTTGGCCAAAATGTTAAACCTGAATCTCTTCAAATCTCCAAACTTAACTTCCAGTTTACAAGAAATACGGGGAAGAGAGGAAACATTGAACAACATTATAAGGAACAAACAGCTTCAGGATGTGGGGGCATTCTACATGAAAACTAGCCCAGTTTTGTAGGTTAGTATCTTATGGGGGGAAATGGTGGGCTGCCTTAGATTAAAAGAGATTCAAGAGACACAACAGTGTGAGCCTTGATTGGATTCCCATTTGAAAAAACAAATAGCTATTAAGAACATTCTGGGGAAAATCGGGAGGAAATTTGAATTTAAACAGGATATTATATCGTAGAATTGTTAATTTTCTTAGTTGTGATAAGGAAACGATGGTTATATAGAACAGACTTCTTATTCTTAGGAGATACATGAAATTTAAAATGTCTGTGGCACATTTTCAAATGATTCAACAAAAAACTGTATATATTGGCAAAGTGTTAAAATTGTTGAAACTACATGAAAGATTTATAGGATTTCATTGTACTATTATTTCAAGTGTTTTGCATGATTAAAAAATTTGAAAATAAAAAGTTAAAAATATTATAAACTAGGAGAGGTCTTAAAATGATATTTGATCCTAACAAAATTATTTTGCTGCCATTTCTGTCTCATGATGTTTATAAATGAGCCCCTATCCATACCAGTTATTTTCCAAATTCTATTTGCATAATTTAATTTTCCTACACAGGCATGCATAATATTCTTTATATGATATTATGAGTGCACTGTAGCATGATGGCTGTGTATTTGGGCTCTGGAGAAAGTTCTCTTGTCTCTATTTCTAAATTCCATGAACAGATACTTTGTTCTTTTTACTTCTGTGTCTCCAGGGCCTAGAACAATGCCTGACCCACAGAGAGTGCTCAAATAATACTTTCAAAACAAATTTTTATTTTGAAAATTTTCAGACTTACAAAAAAGTTGCAAAAAACAATACAGAGTTCTATTTACCCTTCACCCATTATCCCCAAATGTTAACATTAACATCTTATGTAACCACAGCACAATGATCCAAACCAGGTAAATAACATTGAAAAATGCATACATCAGGTAACACTTTTCAAATGAATAAATTTTTAGAATAGGCAAAATAATAGTTGCTACCTCAAGCACACAATTCTTAGTAAGTGTTCACTCTCATTTATATTAAATAGCATCATTCTGATTATTTCTGCCCTTCTAAAGTTTATAGAAGGGGCATAGGGACAATAACCTAGTTGGAAGGAGAACTGCAGGACTTGAAGTTGTATTTATATAGCAAGCATTATTGTATTTAGCTTTTTGTTTATTTGACATTGCCGTCATGCCTACCCTGTCAAATTGTTCAGGTCTTGGGTCACACTAAATTTAGGCACAATAGGGAGCCACCTATCTTATGTACTGCAAGGGCTCATTCATTCAACATTTGCTGAACCTGGACTACAAGCCCTGAGCTGACCCATGGGGATTCAATGATAAATTAACTAACCAACCAAACCACCCACCCAACCAACTAAATATACAAACAAACAAATAAACAAGCAAACCAAACAAAAAACAAATACAAAATTCCTTCCCTTTAAGGAATTCAGGTGGCCCAGGGCTTCCTGTGTCAAATCTACGGCTTGCTTCTGATTTTACTGTTTCAGACCCTTGGTAACTGCCTGCTCTCAGTGGCCTGATACTAGACGTTTTTGGACCTTAGGTGAGTGTGAATGTTGGCCTGTATTACTATGACAAGGTGGCTTTAAGTCTCTCCAAGAGCTGTCTGATATTGTCTGAGCCCCTTCCAGGCTCCAGGCCTGTGGAACAAGGTGTGACAGAAGAATGCTTAACATGTTATCACGGAATAATGTCTCTTAGCAGACATCCTTAGATTTTCTATTCTTATTGCTGGAGATAGCTCTTTTCTTAACTTTCTGTAGATGGCTCTCTCATGCCATGTATAAATGGAGTCTCGAGCAAAAACAAGACTCAAGCAAAAACCTAGCAGCAACATTACTTTTTGTTTGTTGCTAGTCAGTGCACCACAGCAATTTCTGGATGCAAACTTTCCAGAGAACTTAGGGAAGACAAACTAACCAAGTTCTACTATCATAATCAGCTTTTAATCAAACGACAACTGAGGCTTATACCCTTGTTAAAATCATCTACTCCTATATTTCAAGCGTGTAAAACAAAACCCAAAAATGCAGTATACTGATAACTAAAACCCAAACATTATCAGGCAATCAAGATATTTGATTCTTGCTTTGGGAAATACAATAAATCACACTCTGATTATGGCATTTCAAATTGGTAGACTGAAAAGTTCCTCATGAATTAAATACTTCCTCTTGAAAACATTGAGTCTATATAACAACTTATCATTTTCATGATTTTAAACAAAGCATTTAAGCTACAGTCATTTAATTACTGAGTTCATAAAATTGCTTATAGTGAGCATAACTATGGTGAACATATAAAAATTACTTTTAAATAATGTAAATGAACATCTTATATCTTTTCCCATTAATCTGAATATGTGAAATTTTCAACTGAGTTGATTTACATGAGGTTATAATTATAAAACATTGGAGAAACAGCTTTTAAATCAATGCAAAATATAAAAGGCACACATGAATGAATATGTATTAAAAAAAACTGCAGCCACAAGCTATTACACATATAATTTAAATGATTTATTGCTTTTGGCTTTGATTTTTTTTCTCTCTGTTATTGAATCATTATAGGGATCCCTTGAGTTCAATTATAATTACACATATACACATTATCATGTTTCACATATATATAGTACATATATAATCTTTAAAGCTGAACTAATGTAATAATATATATGCAAATTTAAATGTGTAAAGTTCAGGTAATTAAAAATTATGATTCCCTAAGCAACATTAACATACAGATAGTTATGAATCACTTCATTGTATGTTAAATTTATATCACAATACATCTCTGTGGCAAGGTGGATTTATGATATATGTGTGAAGTCTTTAAATTTCATAACTTAAATTCTTAAAGTATTGGGCATACATTTCTAAGTTTAATAATTTTATTCTTGCCCAGCCAGGCATGGATCAGCTGTTGAGCGTCGACCTGGGATCCAGGCGATCGGGGTTCAATTCCCGGTCAGGGCACATGCCCGGGTTGCGGGCTCAATCAATGCCTCTCTCATCATTGATGTTTCTGTCTCTCTCTCTCCCTCTCCTTTCCTCTCTCTGAAATCAATAAAGATATATATATATTTTTTAAATAATTTTATTCTATAATTAAAGTCCTTCTTTGTGTCCTAGACAGCTAATGTACAGACTTGTTAAAGGTCTGAGCGGTGATTAGAATTGAGGGCTTTGCACACAAAAAAAGAATAGGTAACTTATTAGAATAATCATATTTTTCATTGATTTTCAATGTGAGATTTAGAGATACAACAAAATTTTTAAAGAGATAAAAATAAAGAAGCTGAATCATGTGAGTAAGGAATATTGAAACAGGATCCATAAAATCTTGTTCCCTGAGGTGACAGCAAGGTACACTAGTTACTAGAGTGAGTCCTAAACAACTTTTTGGGTCAGTGTTTGTTATGAGTTGAATTGTGTCATGCAAAAAGATGTGATGAAGCCCCAACCCCCGATGCCAGTGATTGTGACCTTATTTGGAAATAGGATCTTTGAAGACATAATCAAGATATGATGAGATTATTAGGGAGGAGCCCTAATCTAATATGACTGGTGTCCTTATAAGAAAAGGAGAAGAACACCATGTGAAGACACAGATACACAAGGGAAGAATGATATGTAACGATGGAGGCAGAGATAGCCGTGCAGCAGCTGCAAGCCAAGAAATGCTAAGAATTATCAGCAAATGACCAGAAGCTAGGAGGAGGTAAAGAAGGAGTCTCCCTTACAGATTTCAGACACCTTGATTTCTGACTTCTAGCCTCCAGAACCATAAGACATACATTTCTGATGTTTTAAGCCACTCCATTTGGGGTACTTTGTTATGGCAGCTCTAGGAAAAAAATAGGTCTCTGTGAGTCACCTTGGCTACATTTTCTGTTTCTCATGAGGACTGGTTGTCTGACTTCTGGATTCCAACATGGCTGAGCTTAACACTCTCCTTATTTCCATTTAATATGAAGTGAATGAACTGACTCTTTGTTCCTTGCAACCAAAATATTAGTATTAATTGAAACAGGAGCGGGCTGTATGCAAGAGGCTCACAGGAAATGAAGGACAGGGGGAATTGGTTGTGGTGATGAGGCCGAGTAATGGGCAGTGAGAGTTCCTTCCCTCTGTATTGCCAATGAAATGCTGGTAGCTTGCAGTTTGTGGTGATGGAAGAATTAATTAAGCCATAAATTGTTGTCTCTGGATACTTAAATGATATATCCCCCGAAGGCAAATCTTTGAGGGCTTTTCTAATTTTAGACTAGGTCCAAAAGGCCTGTAGAATTGTAGGGTCAACTGAATTCCTGATTCGTCCACATCTCCATGTAAAGATTTAGGGCATAACTGGTAGAGTTCAGAAAATATATAATGAGAAAATCTGAGAAATGGGAGAGGTCAAATGGTTTGCTTAAGGTTGCACCAATTTTCTGTTATGGCCATTTTACTGGAATCAAAACAAAACAAAAACAAAATAAAAGCACTTTGTATATTATGAGTCAGGCAAAAAAAAAAAGTAAAGAAAAAGTTAATTATTTGAAATGCATAAGGATGTATTGAGGATTATATGTATGAACATTTATGCCTGAAGTTGCAGCAAGATTTGTGCCAGAGGTTTCCTATTCTCTACTGAATGTGTCTGTTGTACCCATGAAGGACTTGTCTCCATAGAAGTTTTAGCCTTTTAATGAGTGGTTTGCTGAAATGTCCCACTAGGGAATGTGACAAGAATTTAGGATAATCTCATCTTTATGATCTTTACAAAATGCCTCAAAAATGGAGAATGTCTTACCGAATCTAATACTTTGGAAATATTTATGATACCTGTGGGGGTAATAAAATTATAAAAAATATAAGGAGTCAATGATCAAATATTTTTTTGCATGTTTTAACACTATGCTTAAAAGAACTCACAGAATCCAGTTCCATAGTGTTTACCTCAAATACACAGTCATTGTCCTCAGGAGAATCTATCTTTTCTAGACTATGAATCCCTGGCGCCAGTCCATGCCTTAAACGGAGGATTCAAAGCAAAAGTGGAAATCCAGTGTTGTCACATACTTTGTTTCATTCTCTGAGTAATTAAATATAGTTGATTATTAGACCTAACTGTGCTTCATAAATTTGAGGAGAAAGGAAGATAAAGGGTTCCCTGTTTTTCTTTTGGTGGAATAAAAATCACACCAATCTATAACCCCTCTCCTTTGCCCCTATACCAAACAACTCAACAAACAAGTGAGCAAACAGATTCTTACATTAAAAGCTCTTGTGCTTCTTGGAGAGATCAGTCCCACTCTAGTCAAGTTGTTTTCCTGTTCACCAAGAAAATGCAAATGTTCGGAACATGCTAACTGATCAAGGATAGGTAAGAGGGGGAAAAAGGGGAATGGACATTTGCCAAAGGTCAGCTCTTCCAATCCTTTCAATCCCACTGTGATATAGGGGGGACTATCTCCCTGTTACAGAAGTGAAGATGTTTATTTCCTCAATCAAGATCACTCAACCAGTGACAGAGCCTGGTTCTGTCTGACTCCTAGCCGGGTGCATTTTCTAGTACAACACCCAGATTTTCATATTGAGAGAATATTTATTCATAGACAAAATGATTTTTGCTTAACAATTTCCTGTTAACATCCTGTGTGTTTTTTCAGATCTTGCAATACTAAGACCCCTTTTCTTAGGATAATACACACACACACACACACACACACACACACGTGTCACAAAAGCTTTAACAGTCTGCTAATTAGTGACTCCCAAGTTTCCTAGGTCTTTGATATTCTTAATAAGTTGACCTCTGTCAATGAACATCTTTTTAGGCATAGCAGCTGGATGATACATATTTCGAAATTATGATGATAGCCAATAATAAAGCTCCCATTGGAGCTCTCTAAAATTTGATATTATATGAAACACTATCTTTGAATTGGGAAAATTCATATTTTCAAATGATGTGTAAATTCTTAGTAAGCTAATCTTAGAAAAAGGAATAGACCACTATTTAATCAATAATTTAATGCAAACTTTGCTATTTTTATTTTACCATTTCTGCTTTCTCTTTTGCTTATTAATCAAAACCTATTCTATTCCTTGGCTAAGAAGATGATGCTAACAAAATATACTGTAATTGTTTAGAAGTTATTTTTCTCCAGAGATCCAGGAAGCTTAAGCAGTTGAGTTTCCTATTACTTTCTGCCCCCGTGGGTTTTACTAGAGTTCTGCACTCACTTTCTTGTCTTGTGTATTTGTAAGAGTAAACGATTAGGTAGGAGAGGCTCCAGGGAACTGTTCTTGGCAGTAGCAGGTTGTGCTTAACCACCTTCTACTTGCATGCACCTGATGCTGTTGGTTATTAACAGAGTTTATGGGAATCAATGACTACAATATCTCTTTGCTTAATAGGAGTACGCAAAGGAAAAAAGAATGCAATAACATTTACCTGCAGGTGCATCCTATGGTCTTAATCCAAGAAACAGAATTTTGTAGCATTGTTGACAGCTGTTTTACGTGGCCTATGTTTTCATTGCACAGGTTGAGCCATGAATATTCAAAACATGGTCTGCCTGACTATGTCACCCATGGGAAAAATCAACAGGAGGAGATGTATGTGGTAGAAAGCAATGGGCAGCAAAGGCTATTACAAATGAAGTGGTAGGAATCAAGCTTAAACAAACCAGGATGATAGTAGAGATAGTTAGTGGAAGATTTTGAAAAATGAAAATATGATACCGGTGTTGAAGCCATAATGTCAACCTGCTGCTTGATAAGAGGACTCTGATGACCTCCAATTCATCTACATTGTCTGAATGCTAGAGGTTAAATCAAGTTTTGTGATTGTTGAGAGAATATTTAAAGTGTAAGTTTTTGTATCCTTGCTCTACCATCTTTCTAGGGAAAAATTATTTACTTTTCTTTCTCTCTCTTTTCATTTCCTTTCTTTCCTTCCTTCCTCCCTTTTCTTTTCCTTTTCCATCTCCACATCCCCTCTCTTCTTCTTCCTTATATTCCTTTTTTCTTTTTTCTCTGAAGCTAATAGGCTTTCTCTGCTGCTGGGTGGGATGAAACACTGGGGAAACTGAAAACCAGATGGCTCTTCATGATAAAAAGGAAAGCAGACATTCAGAAGGAAACATCTAATTGATGGGAAGGAGAGGGTGGGTTTAGATGGGGAGGTCTGCAGAAGTGTGGAGCTAAATGTTACATGGGACTTCTGGAGAAAAGGAAATGTCTAAGAAAGATTTGTTGCTATTGGATGCATAATGTAATCCCCATATTTATTTCCAGTCAAACTACTGAAAAGGTCAGATTGCACGTGTGTGTGTTTGTGCGCTCGGGAGCATCTGTTATGTCAACACATGTGGCTGAACATTAGGTAAGAGCAGAGCTGACCCTCTAAGATGCGGAGAAAAACAATGTGAACAAAATTATTAAAAATATAGGAATCACTTCCTTTACTCTCCTCGAAATTATCTTTTGCAGCCAAATGAGACTACTCACGGCTTCCTGCACTTTCGCCTTCCTACCTCGGCACTTTCGTGCTTGCACTCTCTCAGCCTTAACATCCTCTGTCGCTTCCACTTCACTAGGCCATCAACTCATCTTCCACAGTCGAAATGGCATCTTTCCTCTAAAGCCGTCTCTGATTCTCTGGCTGGAAATGATTTTCCTCTTAATTACTATTTCGATATTTTGTTTGCAGCTCTTTCAAGTCCCTCACCACCCAGAGCCTTGTATTACAGCCACATGAATGGGTCTGTCTCTACCGAGAGAGTGTGAGGCCCCCCCACCCCATGAAGGGATCCCCTACTATTCATCCCTGTGTACCACCCAGATCCTAGGTCAGCACACTCAGCAGATGCTCAGTAAACGACTATGGAACAATGCATGCCTGGCTCATCAAATACAGTGTTTTACCTGCATCTTCTCTTATAACTCATATATTTTTTAAAGCTCTTCTGTGGGTAAAATTTTCTTCCCATAATACAGCATTGAAAGGTAACATTAATAATAACAAATTGCAACAGTCAACATAAACAAGATAAAAACTAATCAAGAAATCATTTAGAGGGTACTGTTGTATTTCAGTATCTAAATTGTATTAGGTGCTCGTCCATTTGGAAAATGCTTTTATACAATAAATTTGTGTGGCTGTGAAAGACAGAAAAACTGTCATTCTAAAGATTTTCATGTGACTGATAGGGGGGGACCATGCTGTTATCTTTGTCTTAAATTAAGAGAGTCATAAAATGCAAATTATTACAGAATCAGAAAATGTAAGTAACCTGAGGTAATAATTAGAGGTGGTTTCCATATTTCCCTTGTGGAAAAAAATAGATACTTGTGGCTCTACACATTTTTCAGTTTTTATATTGTCCCTGTGCCCTCTGGCAAGAAGCAAGAAGAGAAATTTTGATATGAGACACTGCTTGGAAGAAATAATAGGATCCCCGAGAAAATGAATAAGTAATAGCTGTATAGATCAACATAGATTAATCTCAAAAACACATTGATTAGTGAAAATGCAAATCACAGAGGAAAATGTACAGGATGTATCCCCTTCCATAAAGTTAAAAAACAGATAAAACAAAGCAATATGTTGTTGAGAGATATATGTATGCGTAACAAAGAAAATAGGAAATTTTTAAAATTGAATTTATTAAGGTGATATTGGTTAATAAAATTATACAAGTTTCAGGTGTCCAATTCTACAATACATCACCTGTATGTTGTATTGTGTACTCACCACCCCAAGTCAAGTCTTCTTCCATCACCATTTATCATCCTCCCTCTACCTTCTTCTATCTGCTCCCACCTCTCCCTCCCTCTGGCAATCACCACACTGTGGTCTGTGTCCTTAAGTTTTTTTTAATTTGCTTAATCCCTTCAACCTTCTCACCCAGCCCCCAACCCCCACTCCTCTGACAGCTTTCAGTCTGTTCTCTGTATCCATCAGTCTGTCTCCACTTTGTTAGTTTGTTTTCTTCCTTAGGTTGTGCATGTAAGTGAAATCATATTGTAAGAAGTGAACTTTATACCTCTCTGAAGAGATGGAAAAGAACAGAAATTTAGGAGGGAATAACGGGGCTTCAAGGATACAGATCATATTTTATTTCTTAAACTGGGTGGTGGATTTTAAAAACTACCTATCTTTCAGATACACTTTTGCATATATGGCATAGTTAATGCTTAAAAGTGAATATATATCCCTGGCTGGGTAGCCCAGTTGGTTGAAGCGTCATCCTATCCATCAAAAGGTTGCGGGTTCGATTCTGAGTCAGAGCACATACCCAGGTTCCAGGTTCAGGATCCTGTCGGGATGAGTCTAGGAAGCAACCAATCAATGTTTCTCTCTCACATGGATGTTTCTTCTCTCTCTCTCCCTTTCTTTCTCTCTCAAATCAATAAAACCTATCCTCCGGTGAGGATTGGAAAAAATAGAATATATACAGTATCTTCGCAGCCCCGTTGTAGATCTGGTGTATCTGTAGCGGCATGGTAATTTTGACTCATTCCCACTGGACGGCTATTGTTGTGCTGGCTGTTGTCATTTTTTTATTTGACAATCTAAGGGAAAAGATGTCAGTGCCCCTGCCTAAACAGTCAGGTAAGTGCATGTTTTAAAAATTCTTGTAGCCCACCAGTTTATCTCTTACGACACATAGGATGAAAATCGCTGCTCTATAGAGATGGACGATGCAGGGACAGAATTTGAGCAGCTGTAAGGAGTCGAGGAGAGGCCTTTAGCCTGAGCCAACAGGGAGAGTGGACTCTTGCCTTATCTCGGAACACAGCAAAGGGGTATTTATACGTAGAACTCTGTAGCGTATGGTGTTATGCAAGCTTGCTTCCTTTTTGCTATTTTGTGAATACTGAGCAAATTCCCTTAGAGGGCTTTGCTGAAATAGCTATTATTTTTGGTGCCCCCTAGAGGTTATTGGAGATACAGTAATAACTTAATGTCCAGTTCTCCAGTGATATTCACACTAGGCTGCTGCTAGAAGAATGGGTGAGAGATTTTGGAGAGTTTACAGGAGCAAATTATACATCTGAGACACAAGAGGCTATCAAAAAGGAAAAGGAGACTTTAGGACACAATACACAGGCATCCTTAAAATGCAGAAAGACTTTATTAACTTCTTTGTTCAAATACAGATTGAGCTGTCTTTTTTCAAAAATGGGAATGTCATTCTTCCTAATATGAGTATATCAAGGTAGAGCAAAAGTTGTCTCTGTAGAGAGCAGAGTAAGAGTATTCAGAAAGTCTAGATTTAGTCATTAAGCAAATATTTATTGAGTGTTCAGTATGTGTCAGGCACTGTGCTAGCCAATGGAGTTAGAATGATAAGTAAAACCATCATTACTGCCATTTGCAAAATATGTCTAGTAAAGAAGGAGGAAATTAATCATGTGGCAGGCAAATAAATGTATTTGAAAACAGCTAAAATGCCATGGAATGAAGGTAGATGGTCCTAGAAGAGGAAGAGCTGTATAAGAGAATGATTCAATATAGTGGTGGAATGGGGTCAAGATCTTCTCTGGCCCTGGCCGATGTGGCACAGTGGTTAGAGTGTCACCTTGTGCACCGAAGGGTGGCAGGTTTGATTCCTAGTCAAGGGCAAGTACCTGGGTTGCAGGTTTGATCCCTGGCCCTGGCCTGGGTGCATGCTGAAGGCAACCAATCGATGAGGCAATCCTCCCTCACATCAATGTTTCTCTCTCTCTCCCCTTCCTTCCTTCCCTTCCACTTTTTCTAAAAATCAATGGAAAAAATATTTTTGGGGGAGGATCCCCACACACAAAAATAAATAAAAATAAATGAACTTCTCTGAAGAAGTGACATTTGAACTGAGATCTGAAAAGTGAGAAGAAACTGACTTGTTGAATTGTGTAGGGTAGGGGTGTTCTAAGAGGGAAATAGTATATGCAAAGGTCCCGAGGCAGAAGGCAATATGTATGGTACATTCTAGAAAATAAAAGACTGTGTGACTATAGCGCAGAGAATGAGGAGAGCAAGGTAGCCATGAGAAGGGCCTTGAGGGCCGTGTTTAGGATTTAGGTCATTATAAGCACTGAGAAGCCACTGAAGTCTTATAAGTTGGGGAATGATATGGTCAGATATGCGAAAAGAATATGCCTTCAAGGTGTAGAATAAATTAAAAGATGCAGAGAAGGGGAGACAGGTGAGGGTGAATTGTGAACCAAAGTGCCTTAGCTTATCATACTAATAGGAAGAAAAGTGTTTTGAGAAGTATTTAGAAGGTAAAATCTATACAACTTGAAAATGGACTAAATATGAGGAGTGAGAAAGAATTGTCAGGGATGACTCTCAGGTTTCTGGCTTAGTGGCTCATTGGCTAGAGTGTCAGCCTGTGCACCAAAGGGTGGTCATTTTGATTCCAGATGATTTGCCATTGACTTGGAGCACACGTAAAGGAAAGAGCATGAATTTGGTTGTGGACATGTTGAATTGGAGACAGTAGTAAAACAAACAGAAATATTGGTAAGGCAGTTGGTTACATGGAGGTACAGACGAGAGAAGAGGTTCAGTTGGAGAGTCGAGGAGTCACTGGCATATAGGTGGTATATTAATGCTACGGGCATGGGTGAGGCTTTTGGTGGAGGGGGTTTAGAGTCAGAAGAGAGAAGGGCCTAGGACTGAGCTTTGAGAAACTCTAACAACAGAGTGAAAAAACTAGTCACAGACCTCAAATCACCTATGGCAATTGTGCATAATCCAGTCTTTATAGCCCCAGTGACTCTTGTGGCACAGAAAAATGAATCATTTAAAAATCATTTATTTATTCAATTACTCAAGAAATACTTCCTGCCCTGGTCGGGTGGCTCAGCTGGTTGGAGCGTCATCGTGTGCACCAAAAGGCTTCAGGTTCGATTCCCAGTCAGGGCACACACCTAGGCTGTGGGTTTGATCCCCAGTTGGAGCACGTGCAGGAGGCAACCAGTCAGCGTTCCTCAATCTCTCCCTCTCTCAAATCAATAAACATATTATTGGGTCAGGATAAAAAAAAAAAAGTGCCTCGTGAGTGGCAACCATTGAACTAGGTACTAGAACTAATCCAAAGAAGAGGAAGGCATAGACTCTGCCTCGGAGTATCCCATAATCCAGGGGGCCATCAAGCTGTCAGGCTTTAACTCCTGAACTTGATGAAAAAAATATATATATATGGGGCCATGGAGAAATCCATAGCCCACTCCCAGAACAACAACCATCCCTTCCTTCTGAGCCTTTGGATTTCCAAAACACAGTGCTGTTATCCACCACATATAATACCATCACATTGATGCTTTAAGTTGTCAACAGTCGGCTTGACAATCAATGCCTACCCAGAGAAGCCTGGCCCTTTTGTATGCAGAAAGGACTAGCCTGGATCAGGGCCACATGGGAAAAAGGTTCAAGTCTTTTGTTTAGAGTATGGTCCTCAACCTTGACTTGACTTTGGAATCACATGGGGAGTTTAAAAAATTCTCATGCCCAGATCCTGACTTAGCTGTTTGGGATGCAGCCTGGATATTAGGATTTTTTTTTATAGCTCCCAACATAATTCTATTGCTCACCCAAGGTTGAAAATCTCTAGTTTAGAGCAATCAAAAATCAAAAATTCACCCTCCCCATTCCTACCAGCTTTTCCCTTGTATGCTTACCTGGAGCAGACTTTAGATTATCCATCAGATCAGAGCCTAAATCACCTACTTATCTTGAGTCCTGTTTATCACATTTTTGCCTTTCTTAGCAAAGCCCATAGCTATAATCTAACTTCCTCCCCAAATAAAAATTACAGCAATTATACTACTGCCGTTGGCCTCAATCCAAACCTACCTACTTTATGTACTCTGAAGTTTATTATTTTTTAAAAAATATATCTTTATTGATTTCAGAGAGAGGAAAGGAGAGGGAGAGAGAGAGAGAAACATCAATGATGAGAGAGTCATTGATCGGCTGCAACCCACAATCCAGGCATGTGCCCTGACGGGGAATTGAACCCCAATCTCCTGGATCCTAGGTAGATGCTCAACCACTGAGCCACTCCCAGCTGGGCTGAAGTTTATTTAGGGAATTTCTGCCCCTCTTACCATTTGGGAGCAGGGGCCATGGCAGAGTAAAGCACAATTTGTGTACTGGGGCTTAGTGGGGTTGAGAGTTTTGAAGGCGAAGGAATGGAGAATGACAAGGGAATCAAATTTAGACAGTGATTCATGATCAGATTAGCTGCAATCCTAATTCGATGCTGTGTTACCACCGTGATGGTTAGTTGTCTCCTGCCTCTGGTCACTGTTGGACAGGGGGAAGCAACTCCTGAGAGCTTGCATTTATAGATAAGTCTCAAGTGCCCTCAGCTTTGGAGAAGGGAGTACTTGACTGATGCAGAGTTTTAGGTTCAGCTCTTTTGATTTGTAAATGCCCTTGTAAGGAATAGTTAAGCATTCAAGGCATTGCATCCAAGAAGTTCTCACATAGATATCCTCACCCCTGTGGAGGCCCACTAACTAGAGACCACCAGGAACACAACAGTAGTAAAACAAAGATGAGTTTATTGCTTACAACAGCTAAGGAGACAAAACACCATGGGGAGCCAAGGATTGTCTTGAGAACAGGAGTTAGGAGGGACTTATAAGACTTTGGTGTGTGTCAAATGATTTGGAGAGAGACTCAAAGGAGCCTAGGTCTGGATTGGGGTCTTTTGAGAAAGCAGAACAATTGGGTGAATGGGTATCTTAATATTCTTTATTTAGGGGGAGGAGGAATGGAGCAGAGCTAGAGTTGTCATTGGAAAAGAAGCCGTTGTTATTTGTATTTTTTGGGAAAAGGAGAGGTTTGGTCATCTAGTGGACAATGTCTTTGTTTTGATCTTTGGTCAGACATTTTTATGGAGTCCTGTTTTTGTTTTGTTCATAATCATGGAGAGTCCTCACCTGATGATGAAATTATGGGAGGCTGTTTATATTCACAGGAAAACACTGTGGCTTACCTGGTAGCCACCAGGCCAGCTACCAGCAGACAGTTATCAGGGCTGTGTTTTTCTTTCTCACTAGACAAGTTGGGGTCAGTGTAGGGCTGACAAAGTGGTCAAGGATAGATTAGGAATGAGGAATAGAATGGAAGCTTGGACCCATGGACAGAAAAACCTAATCTAAACTGACATAAAATGTCTGTCACACTTGTTCAGCCCAGGAAGGCCCATCAATCATTCTAAGAAATTGTCTGTTCGTTCTCTAAAAATTCATTTGTACTTGAATGGACCACAATACAAATTCTTTTTCTAAATAGTATGTTTCTTTCTCCCTCCTCTCTTTTCTTTTCCTTCCTCTTTTCCTCTCTCCCTCCTTCATTCCCTCCCTTTCTTCCTTCTTTCCTTCCGTCCATAACCTCACTCATTAATTCAAAGCAACTACCCAATAATTAACCAGCCAATACTTTATTATGTACCAGGCACTGGGCTCATATATTACTTTTCCATTACAACATTAGCAGAGTAGCCTAAAACAAGACAGTTTGCAGATCATAGTTCTGTAGGCTGTCAGTCCAGGAATTTCAAGGCTGGATTATCTGCTCAGGGTCTTACAGTGCTAAAATCAAGGTGTCAGCTGGGCCGACTGCCTGTCTGGGGGTACTGAGGAAGAGTTCACTTCCAAGCTCATTCAGGTTTTGGCAGAATTTGCTTTTTGAGGCTGCGTGATTGAGGTCTTGCTGGCTATTGGTCAGGGACAGCTCTCAGTTTCTACAAGCTGCCTGCCGTTGCTGCCACATGGTCCCCAGGGGCAGTTCACAACATGATTACTGCTGCTGCTTCTAGGTTAGCAGGAATGAATCTCTCTGACTTTTTCCTTTGCAATCAGCTGGAGAAAGCTTTCTGCTTTTAAAGGATTCAGGTCTAATCAGGATTACCTTCCTTTGCCTTAACACCACATAATCACAGCTGCTGCCCACACTCTACAGGATTGGATCGTACAAGGGCAAAGGTCATTGGGAGTCCCTTGGAAATCTGCCTACCTCAGCTAGATAAATACAGATATCAATTATCAATAGCGCCTACCTACAAGGAGTTCACAATCTCACTTACGAGTCAGTCATATAAACATAATTCAAACCCTCGGGATAGTAACAGAGCTACATAATTGTAGTGATATGGAACAAAGGAGGGGATATTTAACTTTACCTACAACAGAAGAATGATGGAGTATTCAAATTGTTTTATGGAAGAGATGTTTCAGCTGAGTGTGGAAGGGCAAGCTGGATCATCAGGTGGATAGGGGGTGGGAAAATACTTCTGATGGGAGGCTGCCAGGAATGGAAAGTGTGGGGGGTGGGGAGGTATGGGTCTTGGCCACTGACATGTAGTAGAGCGAGAAAAGGAGCTGACAGTAGGGTCTAGGCATAACAGATAGAGCTAAGAGGCAGAACAGGACCTGGTAAAACGGACGCAGGAAGAGCAGTCGTTAAAGATCTAGTGTTGGCTTGAACTCTCCACAGGCAAGCAACCTCCCCAGCCCACTCCTCCTTGGGTGGTGGCTTGATTTGGATAAACAGCCATCAAGTGAAAGACAGCATCATGTCACCTTGCTCTGCCATTTTGGGCTTTTAACAAATAGAACTCCCTACCCAAAGGCTCAGGAACACAGATGTTTCAATTTCCTCTTTTTCAGAGGAGCGAGATGTTTTTGCATTTGCTACATTAGGACAGCATCTTAGAGTCAGATACTGAAATGATGTATCATTGCCTTGTAAAATCACAAGAATAACATTGAACTAGCAATAGTTGGGAAGGATTAGCACTAAATGCTTACGAGCAATTTATGGGGAAGAATGACCAGAAGACAGCTATGCTGAAAATGAAAGAGCAACTGATTCAATATACTTTTAGTGCAAAAATGTATATTGAATTTGGGTGTCTGGAGCACAATTAAGAATTAATTGGATAAAAAACATCTATTTCACAGCATGATTTTAAAAACAAATACTTTTTATTAATTAATTGAATAAAAATGGGTATGCATTTCTGAGGTTCTATGCAGGACTTTGGCTTGGATTTAGGTAGGCAGGCTTATAGCTACATTAAACTGTTGTGTGTTTTTTTGGTTTTTTTTTTTTTACATTTAGAATATAGTTTCTTGATAAAATAGAAAACTAGGACAATAATGAGCAGAATTCAAAGTTTTAAGAAAATGCTCTGAGGACAATAAGTATTTATTTCCTGATTTCTCAGAGGGGAAAAATAGAAATAAGTGTAAAAGCTTTGACATAATAAGATTCTATATGATGACCATTAGAAGGTAACAAACATAATTTTGCCCTATAGGTAATATGCTTCCATGGCAAGGTGACCAGTCTTTTTGATAAATGAATACATATGCATATATAATAGAATTTTGCTTTTGTATAGTACAATTCATCAGACCCTAAGAACATCAGTTGAAATGGTAGGAAAAAGGTCATATGAAAATAAATGTTACCAGTAGTAAGGGCACAATTGAATGATTTGTCAAAGGAGTCATTGCTCACTCACCTTAGATAAGATGTGAGCAAGAAGTGTCAGGGGTTTGAGGCTAGGCACCTGTTAGCAAGGGAGTTTGTGGAAATCCATTTAGCAGTCTAAAAGGAGAACATGGTTATTTTGTAACTTATTCAAAGAACATTTATTCAGATGCCTATTAAGTGTAAGGCAGTGTGCTAAGTGCTTTAGAAAGAGTGCTACTTAAAGTCTGCCTTCAGGGAACATTCAGATCCCTGTGTTTCTGTGTTGTTGGAAAATGCCATCCTAATGGAGCAAAGAACAGCTACCTGCAATATTTCTTAGAGTCTGCTTTAGATATTTGATTTCTTATGATAGATAGAGATAGAGACTGTCAAAGTAAGACATGTCCAAACTTGTAGAGAAATTTTATAAGAGGTTATTTGAGCCAAACTGAGGATGTACGCCAGCAAGAAAGATCTCAAATGCTCCCAAGAATAACAGTTTTGCAGCTTCTTTTATGCATTAGAAATTAAGGACAGAAGATTACACAACAGTGGGAGAAAGAGAAATCAACTCAGGGATGGGAGCACAGGACAGTTACGATTATGTGCTTTCTGGGGGGGTGTCTGAAAGGGGGCATTTCAAAGTGTGTTAACCTAGTTGCACGGAAACATTGGACAGAGTTTGCTTAAGGCAAAGATAAGCCTTTTAGTAAAGAAGTTGTATGCCGGGGGTGTGACTACGCCCATGACCTGCCCGGCTAAGAAATTATGATCAGATCACCCTATGAGGTTACTTTTCATAGGACCTCCCATTTTGTCCACAAGATGATGTATATCATCTATCTACTATCTATCTATCTATCTATCTATCATCTATCTATCTATCTATCTATCTATCTATCTATCTATCTATCTATCATCTATCTATCTATCTATCTATCTATCTATCTATCTATCTATCTATCATCTATCTATCTATCTCTATCATCTATCTATCATCTATCATCTATCTATCTATCTATCTATCTATCTATATCTATCTATCTATCTATCATCTATCTATCTATCTATCTCTATCATCTATCTATCATCTATCATCTATCTATCTATCTATCTATCTATCTATCTATCTATCTATATCTATCATCTATCTATCATCTATCTATCTATCTATCTATCTATCTATCTATCTATCTATCTATCTATCTATCTATCTATCTATCTATCTATCTATCTATCATCTATCTATCTATCATCTATCTAATCTATCATCTATCTGTCTATCTATCATCTATCTATCTATCTATCTATCTATCTATCTATCTATCTATCTATCTATCTATCTATCTATCTATCTATCATCTATCTATCTATCTATCTATCTATCTATCTATCTATCTATCATCTATCTATCATCTATCTATCTATCTATCTATCATCTATCTATCTATCTATCTATCTATCTATCTATCTATCTATCTATCATCTATCTATCTATCTCTATCATCTATCTATCATCTATCATCTATCTATCTATCTATCTATCTATCTATATCTATCTATCTATCTATCTATCATCTATCTATCTATCTATCTCTATCATCTATCTATCATCTATCATCTATCTATCTATCTATCTATCTATCTATCTATCTATCTATATCTATCATCTATCTATCATCTATCTATCTATCTATCATCTATCTATCATCTATCTATCTATCTATCTATCTATCTATCTATCTATCTATCTATCTATCTATCTATCATCTATCTATCTATCATCTATCTAATCTATCATCTATCTGTCTATCTATCATCTATCTATCTATCATCTATCTATCTATCTATCTATCTATCTATCTATCTATCTATCTATCTATCTATCTATTATCTATCTATCTATCTATCTATCTATCTATCTATCTATCTATCATCTATCTATCATCTATCTATCTATCTATCTATCTATCTATCTATCTATCTATCTATCATCTATCATCTATCATCATCATCATCTATCATCTAGAGAGACAGAGAGTGAGAGATATTGATATATATAGGGGTGGGAATTGAGAGAGGCAGGGGTGGTAAAATTCATTGCCAATGTAGAAAAGAGGAACATTGCAAATTGATTTATCCTATGAAACATTAAAAAAGAGAAAATAGTCTTTCTAAAATACACTGTTACCTAGGCTTTTCTTTTCAAAGCTAATAATTAAGGTTAGCTGTCTTGCTGAAGAAAAATGAAAGTATATTTTTAAAGTCTGCTTCCTTAAAATGAAATGCAAATGTTTTGAAGCTCAAATCCATTTGAAAAATGCAAATATTTAAATTTGCTGAGAGAACTAATAATTCTCTGCGTTGATTTTTTTCTCCCAATCAATTTTCCTTTTCTCCTCCCATATTAATGGCATTGTCATCCAGGTAGCTTTCTAAGCCAGGACACTGTGAGTCACCCTCAATTTCTTCCTCTCTCACCCCTTCATACTCAGTCACTAGATGCCATTGATTCTAACTCGAAAATGTATCTCAAATTCCTGCTCTTTGGTTTTACTGCCTTTCTTTTTGTTTGTGTCTCATTTCTCTTTTAGACCATAGTAATTGCTTACTTAGTCTTTCACAGATTTTCTTCAAAAATATTTATAGGGCATTCACTGCTATGTGTTACCTACTTATTAAAACCACCATGATTTCATCTCCTGTCCTGTCATATCAGAGCTCAAGATCCTATATTCAGCTATATATTTGATATCTCCATTTGGCTGTCTCATTAGTATTTTACACTTAACTTATCCAAAGCAGAACTCAGAATTCACTCCTCCTAAGCACTAACTAGCCTTCCAGCTGGTTTTTCTCTCACATCACCCCTTTTCAGTAAATAGAACTGTCAGCCCTCCCATAGCTGGAATGGTAAACCTCAAAATCATCTTCAAGTCATCCCTTGTTTCTCCCCATCATCCAACCTTTCAGCAAGTCATGTTGACGTGGCTTCCAACATCTGTCTTGAATCAGTCACTTCTCTATCTCTGAATCAGACCACCTGGTTCAAATCCAAGTACTGCCACTTACTAGCTATGTGACCTTGGGTAATTAATGTCTTCAAGTCTTGGTTCCAAATACAAAATCAGACTTTTTTAAAGTCAAAAATAGGCATCATTAAAAAAAAAATTTCTAAAATATGGTTTTAGCTGTCAAGTACCAAAATCTGACTAAGGAAAAATGTAAACTGGTTTGGTCTTTTTATTTCCCCCAAACTGATTTATTTTGACGGGGAAAAAAGGAAGACTTACTAGATTCTCACTAGGAGTGGTACCAATGCCTAAGGGGGTGTTTGGGCTTCTCATAAAGATGAGGAGTCTTTACTGGCATTTATTTGGTGGTTGCAATGATAGAATTGTCTTGCCTCCATATGACTTTCAAATATTCTACAACTTTCATAAATTGGATTAGCCTTGATGTGTAGTGGGATTTCAAGATAGAAAGTTTTTTGAGATATATTATAGAGAAATATTTTGACTGGACATTTAAAAAGAAAACCTACCTCATTTATGAGAATCCTGTTTCCCTGTTTTCTTCTCTCCAAAAATCTGTACTTTGTCATCTCTGCTACATGCAAGGTTATTCCCCTTTTTTTCTTATCATATATATATATATTTGTAAGTCAAGTCTATTCTTATTTATCCTACCATTATTTTTAGTTCTAGTATCCATTAACACCTCTGCTCTTTCAATTTCTTCTTGAAAGGTGTGGCTTCTGAACTTGCTTTTCTTGTATTCAAACAAGATACTTAAGAGACAAGCATTTTACTACTTCATGTTGTCTACTGTAGTCAGGTGTGAGTATTTACAAGTTGAAATTCACACTATTGTGTTATTAATCACTTTCTTTGCATATCTCTTTACATCACAATTAGGGCATTATGTGGATTTTTGCAAAATTTCCTGTTTAGGTAGCTTCTATTATCTCCCATTTAATTTGGGATTATAAAAGGGATTACTTCAAAAGATTCAACAAAAACAAGTGCTGGGGCTGATGAGGTTGAGTCCCTGACTTAGTTGCAAACATGCCCCTGAGAAAAGGCCATAGAGGAGCTGCAAGGGCTGGCAGACAAAAAGGGAACAGTTTCGTTGAGTGAGATGCAGATTTGTGTGGACTTAAGGGCTGAGGTTATATAACAGGCCAACACAAGACCCGGCAGAAATCAAGGCCTGCACCTGAGTCCAGCTGAGCCTAACTGCATATTGGGGGGAGCTCTGTGAGAAAAAGAAGCACCTGCAGACCACATCTCCTTCAGCCAGTGCAAGGATGCTACATAAACTCCCTTAGCTTAGATCACCCTAGAGAAAGAGAAAGAGAAAACAAAGGGGAGAGGCACAAATCTGAACATCTACCCCAATGAGACAGAGGTTAACTGAGAAGTGACTGAGTTAAGTTATGTAATTTTCATTTTTCTCTATCCTCAGGAAATGGAATCTCAAAGGCAAAGTTTCATTCTGTTACTAGAAAATAAAGAAAGTTATATCGGTCCATATCAAGTTTGTGGACTCAAGACTGTAAATTATTCTCTCCACTCATCCTTGCCCAAGGCCCCTGCCATGTCTTGTTACTCTGCTTTCTCTCTTTCTAAATCCTAATCTATACTTCAAGGAGCAGAGTGAGCTTTTCATATCAATAATCAGTCATATCTTTTCCTTGCTTAAAACTCCCCAGTGGCTACTTTACACCCATTGTCATGGCTCTGAATGATCTGGCCCCAACCAACCTCTCTTATATCCTTTCTGTACCTTGAGCCAAGGTCTTTCCCACTTCAGACCTTTGCACTTGTTCTGCTTAGAAAAATATGGCAAGTTCATTCTCATCCTCCAAGGCTCAGCCCCTTTGCCTCTACACTGACAACTCTCTTCTCACCACCCCTGTCATTTATTCTTTGTGACATGACCCTCCTTATTTACCTTGATAGCACTTGGAATGGTCTCTATTGACATCCAAACTGATGGTAACTTCGTATTTCCTGTTGTGTGGGCCCCAAACCTTGGCATCATCCTTGGCTCTCCCTGCCTCTTATACGCCACATTCAACCCACCAGGAAACACACTGATGGCTCTGACTTGAAAATGCAGGCACTCTGACCACTTTCCACCGCCTTCTGTCCTACCACTCTGCCTTGGCCTGAGCCACTATCATCTCTCACTTGGTTACAGAATAACAACCACTTAACTGGTTTCCCCGTTTCTATGGTTGCCCTTTCAGCCCATTCTTAACAAAGCAGTCAAAATGATCCTTTTAAAACTGTTCAAACCCTTTAGTGACTACCCATTTTTTCCAGAGTAAAATTCTTACCATGGCCCACAGGACCCAACAATTTTACCTGCTGGCATATAAACTCTTGAGGGAAAAAATATTGTCTTTGTTATGCACTAAAGTATTCCAAGTACCGGCAGGTACCTGGTAACATGATAGGGGCTCAATACATATATCTTTGGATTGAATGAATGAATCTTGGTTACTGATTCATCATTTATTTTTCCACTGTTGGAATGTAAGATACATGAGGGAAGAGTCCTTATTGATCTTGTTTAATGTAAACAAAGCACTCAGAACTGCACCTGGTATAGAGTAAATGCTTGACAAGCTCTTGTTGAAGAAATAAGTGAATAACTACTATGAAAAGATTATTTTATCTTCTTACAGTATAATAAGTTAATGAATACGTTATGCATACAGGTAGCATAGTTTCCATTCATCACTCATAGGCAGTTATCTATGGTGAATGAAGAGTGTCGTACAATAAAGCAAAGAATAAACTGTTCATATAAATAGAGCTTCAAGGAAAGCAATGTGTAGGATCATGGTTGTGCCAAAGTTACAATCCTGTAGTGAAGTGGAACATATTCATTATATATCACATTCTTTCTTTGTTTGCTTTTCCTATACAAACTCTTCTGCTTAACTTCCTCAGGAAAAAGAAAGCCACTGCTTTGCTGGTTATTTGCAAAACTGCTTACCCCAGGGGCTTTTTGTTTTTTTTTTTTTGGTTTGTTTACAAAAATGAAAAAAGTCATTTCTGTGTATAAGAGCACTTTGTATTCTTGAAGGAGAGATTCACACTGCCAATCACTTACATAATCTATTTTGTTTTTCATCTGTATTGAAGGGCATTCATACCTATATATTACCGTGTGCAAACGTAGGAAATCCAAAACTATTCTCTGTGATCGTTTGGATTGTTAATCTCTCCAGGGTTTCCTCAACAGGCTCAGAAGCAGTTTCTGGCACCAAAGGGAAAATGGAGAAGTTGAGATGCAATTTTATCTCCCAATTGAACTTGATTAAATGGGGACTGCTCTAATCAAAAGTTTGAATCCTAGGGGAGTGCAATGTTGTTAACGGGCTGGAGAATATTTGAGAAGAACAGGGAGGAAGAATGCTGAAGTTAAGGCAGAGACAGAATCAGGCAAGAAAATAATTGTAGTAAAGCTTATTAAGGCATAAAATTAGGTGAACAAATTGCTTCACAGATAGTGTTAAGCTCATTGCTAGACTGGCAAAGGAAGTGGAAGAAAGCTCTTTGAAAACATTATTTTTATTATTTTAATAATTTGTGTAGGAATTGTAGTAGCTGCAATCTGTTAGCCAGAAAAAATTGCCAGCTGGTGTCATCGTGGAGTAACTATAGTAGGCTGAATACAAACATGTTTTTCCTTTTTACCTGGAGAGCATTCAATTTTAGAAAATTTCTATTTATTTTCACCTAAATGAGAGGTCTGCCCTTGTAGATAAGAAAGCCTGTTTATTGCATGATTTAAGAGCTCTGATTAGTTTCACACCGAGTTCCACCGCTGGGGATAGGGAGACCACTCCTGGGACAGACAGTGTTCACACCACCAAAGTTGCCTATCATTAAGAACGAATACTTGGGTCCATGCCTGAATTAACTGTGTCACTGCTTGATTCTACGCACTGCTTTCTTTGTGGTTACCTCAGGGAAACTGTGGTACTTTGTTAGGTGTTTTACTGAAAGCAAAAAGAGATCTGGGATAATGTTCTTCGAAGAGGGTTAAAGGTACACTTATTTATGGAAACATGTTTTGTTAGCAACATAGCTGTTATATTTGTTTGTTATCATGTTTTCTTCTGAAATTCTCCTAATTTCTTTTAACAATGATATAATCATGTTAAATTGTATTGTCTTTCTCATTTATCCCGAAACTCACTGACTAGGCCCAAAATGCTGCAGGATGTAGAGATTGCTCAGCTTTGTCTTAAAGCCAGAGGGAGGGGTGGGGAAATAACTGAATTGTTCTATTGGAATTCCATTGTCTCTTCCTGCGTTTTGACTCAAAGGGTCTGGGGAGGGGAGAGCAGAAATTACGGGCTCTGTTGTTGATGTTCATCGGATTTCTTCAATGGAGATTTGAATGTATTTCAGGGATATTAGTGGTTTCTAATCCCGGCTCTGCTTTCACTTAGCTTTCCTTGGTTCAGTTTCGTCATCTCTGAAATGGGATATTATGCTCCTCTTACATCCTTAGAGTGTTGTTCTGAGAAAGAGATGAGATAATGGCCTGGAAAGTGCTTTGCACTATACAAACTACCACCAGCACTCCGGTTATACATTTGGGTAGCTAACAAGGTTATATTTATCCATGTGATAGCAAGTGATTTTATAGAAAATGAGAAACTTCTCAAAGTAATATATGATACATTTTTACTTTGCTAAAGCAAACGTATGTATTTTAAAATAAGAATGCCATTAACTAGATGCATTCAGGAAATAATTGTTGGAATTTTGGTTCTATTTCAATCTCTCGGGAGAGTAGTGTGATGCCATTAATAGGATTTTAAACTTGAAGTGAAAGAAAAAGAACCAAGTAAGCTTTATAGAAGCCGATTCATCTTACCTAACACCCTTCTTACTAACATAGGTCATACAGTATCAGGAAGGGCCTTGTTTGTAGTTGTTTGTACAGTTGAAAAGAGGAAAGGAAGCAGAGAAGGGAAGCTTTGTTGAGATGAATCCCACCTGCCTAGAAAACTAAAAATAACTTCCCATGGGCAAGCTTTGGCATCCCTGAAACAGATCTGGATCTTAACTGATGGCTGCGAAGGGGACAGTCTGACAAATGGAAGACGTCAGCATGGTGTCTCAGGAAGAGACAAGTATCTCATAGATCTGTAAAGGAGGCCAGGTGGGAAAGTTGGCTAATATGAAGGCATGGAATGCAAGGCATGGCTGACCGGGACTGGCGGGGTAGCCAGGAAGGACACGATGGTATGGGCCCGGGTATCAAACTGCACAGTCTTGACCTTCAGTCCACTGCCACTCTCCACTTGGGTCAAACAAGACCAGGAATTTACTCCAATTGGATGGTACATTTATCCATTATCCGAAAAACAGAAATTGATATTAAGTAACAATTCAGTTCCCAGTTAAATGCAAAATTTAGATGTTTGAAAAACAAAGTTTTTAAAAACATCTTCACATACACAACAGCTTATTTTTGATACAAAATGCAGGTAAGTGTTGGTCTTACTGTCCGCATTGGGGGGACGTGGTGAGTCTTGCACATTTAGGAGCTCAACGTGTATTAGTAGGATGCATTTTAGGAGGAGACCCCTAAACTCTTCTTATACTCTAAGCATTGCACGGTTGTGGAAAGGACTATCTGATGCTGGAAGGAACGAAGTGGGCGTTGAACACGGAGCCTGAGTGACACACGGCAGGTGCACAACGGCACCTCACCAGGGCTGGATGCTGGTTGAATGAAGTTGTAGAGTTGGACACACCAAGTTTGTCGTTGAGGGAGGACTGCACTAAAACTTGAGCACCAGTTAGAATGTCTTGGGTAGGAATGAAAAGCAGTCTGGAGCCAGTTTCCCCCGCTGACAAGGGGCCAGCCCGCTCTCCTGAAGTCCAGTGGGTGAGGCCGCCGGCGGGGCGCAGGTGCCATCCCTGTGGCCAGGCCGGCCAGATAGCTCCGCACCGCCAGACGGAGAAAGCTGAAGATCAGAGGGCTCGATCGGCGCCCGCCGCGCTCGCCTCGCGGCCTCCCCGGCTCCGCCTTTGCCTTCCCGAACCTCTCCTCCCCCGAGGCAGAAGGGATTCCCTCCGCCTGGCGCCTCCCGGAGCCCGCCGCGCCGCGGACTCCTCCCCTGGAAACTCCTCCGGGGCCGGCGGGCTTCGGCGCATGCTCCGTACCTAGGGCAGGTTTCTGCTGCGGGTAGCAGGGCTCCCGTCACACCGGCTGGCGGGTTGTGGCGGTGCCAGCCGGCGTGTGCGAGTGCCCGCGTGCCCGCGCCTGGGCGGACCGACCCGGAGCAGCGGGGCCGCCCGCCGGGGGAGGCGGCTTCGCACGGGCGCCTCGCCCGCCGCCGCGGGGGCTCCTCTGCAAACTTGCGGCGGTCGCCGTCCCCTCGCGGCGCCCACGCCTCGCCATCGGAGGGCAAAGGCGCCCGGCTCGCGTGCGGGGCGCGGTGCCCGCGGCCGGCCGGGGCGGCGGAGCCGGGCCGCGCCTTCGCCCTTGGCCGGCGCCCCGGCGAGCCTCATGCAGCCCCCTCGCTCGCCGCCGCAGCTGCCCGGCTGCCCGGGGCAGGTCCGGGACCCGAGCCGCTCTGCCGAGCGCCTGAGCGCGGGCGGCGGGATGCCCCGCGTCGCCTGAGAGCGCGCCCGGTGCCCCGGCGGGAGCAAGAGGCGGGCCGAGCCGGGCGCCCCGGGGAGCGCAGGGCGCCCCACGCCGCCGCCGCCGCCGCCGCCCGCCCGCCCGCTCGTCCGCAGGCCCGGCCGTGCCAGTCTCGGGCGCCCGAGTGCCGCGGGGCCGCCAGCCAGCCGCCCGTCTCGGCGTCAGGGGCATGGAGGAGCGGCGGGCTCGGAGCCGCGCCCCTGAGTCCCCGAAACTTCCGAGCGGGCGCCCGTCCGCGCCGCTGCCGCCGCCGCTGCGCCTGCCGGCCTGAGAGCGGGACCATGGATGAAAGGTTCAACAAGTGGCTGCTGACGCCGGTGCTCACTCTCCTCTTCGTGGTCATCATGTACCAGTACGTGTCCCCCTCCTGCACCAGCTCCTGTGCCAACTTCGGGGAGCAGCCGCGCGCGGGGGAGCTCGGCCGGCCCGCCGCCCCGGGTCCGGCCCGCGGGGCGCAGGTGCCGCGCGCAGATGGCGAGCGGCGGCCCCAGCTGCCCCCGCCGCCCCGGGGGCCGCCCGAGGGGCTCCGAGGGGCCGTGGCGCCCGAAGACGACGAGGAAGAGCCGGGGGACCCCGAGGGGGAGGAGGAGGAGGAGGGCGAGGAGGAAGAGGAGCCGGACCCCGAGGCCCCGGACAACGGCTCGCTGCCGCGGTTCCTGCCGCGCTTCAACTTCACCCTGAAGGACCTGACCCGCTTCGTGGATTTCAACATCAAGGGGCGCGACGTGATCGTGTTCCTGCACATCCAGAAGACCGGGGGCACCACGTTCGGCCGGCACCTGGTGAAGAACATCCGGCTGGAGCAGCCGTGCAGCTGCAAAGCCGGCCAGAAGAAGTGCACCTGCCACCGGCCCGGCAAGAAGGAGACGTGGCTCTTTTCCCGCTTCTCCACGGGCTGGAGCTGCGGGCTGCACGCCGACTGGACGGAGCTCACCAACTGCGTGCCGGCCATCATGGAGAAAAAAGACTTTCCCCGCAACCACAGCCACACCAGGTACTGTCCGCTGCGCCGTCGGGCTCCCTGCCCCGTCCCCGCCCTTCTCTCCGGGTCCCGGCCCTGGGCCGCCCCGCGTTGTCGGGGTGGGGGCCGGGGGCTAGGTAGTTCCCCAGCGGCTTCCAGCGCTTGGGGCGGAGGCTTTGAGAGGGGTAAGAAAGCTCTGGATAGTTCCCTGGTCTTGAAGTGTCTCCTCCTACACCCTCTTCTCTTACCGCCCCCCCACCCCCCTTTCACCTTCAAATGTGTCCGGAGCCTTCGTGTGTCTCCTTCCTTGTGCCTAGCACAGGGTGGCGTCCCTCTGAGCAATGCTTGGACACCCTTGGAGGGGCGAGGAGGCCTGGGTTAGAGGAGCGAGGTAGAATTTTGTACTTAAGTTCTGTGGTTGGAAACCCAAACCCAGTAAAAGGCAGAGTCGTCAGGCGTGGAGACGCAGGGCAGGAGTTTTCCAGGCACGGTGAAGCTGGAGAGGAGTCTTATTCCTCTGTAAGTGGCTCTTGGGGGGCTGCTCGACAGCTCAGGAGACAATCCTCTTGATGGCACTTTGAAGGATACATGTTCAAATTCCTGCTGTACCTTGATAACCCTAATTCTGGAAATGGTTTTTGTTGCTGAGCAGTGCCAGGGTTTTGAATGCTGTTCTCAGCAAGATTTCTGCTTTCCCAGCCCCAGGCCAATCCATCTACTCATTCCAAAAGTATTTGTTAAATGCCTACTGTGTGCCTGGCAATGTGCTACATGCTAAGTGGATACAAAGATATAATAAGCAAAATCCCTTCCTTTCAGGATAGAATGGTCTTCTCCTCGCTCCCCCTGTTCAATAGTAATACTGCTGAGAATTAGGAAAGTTTGACATCTTAATAGCCAATGAAACTGCTTACATTATTAACATCCTTTGAGAGAGGCATGGGTTTAGGAATCCGGTTGAATGTTCTCTCTGTCCATTGCAATTTGGAGATTAATCTGACACGCTTGCTCAAGGGGCTAAAATATTAAAAGCTTGGAACACTAGTTTATTGAAGTTTTTATCACAAAGGTTTCAAACAATTTGGTGTAAGGAAATAGGAATTTAAAAACTCAAGCCCAATATGTTGATATCGGATAGTTTTTGCATTTGACGTTATGGGAAAGCTTCATTTACTGGCAGCTACCCAGATTCTGGAATTCACCACCACTGAAGCATCTAATTCTACTTCATTTCTCCAAGAATGAGCAAAATTTCATTATGGGATTTTTTACTCTGGCAGTTTTTCAAATGCGTTCTCTCCTCCCTGCTCCTTTCCCTGTTTAATGGAAATTGGTTAGAATAAAAAATGGTTAGACTTGGAATGAAGGCATTAGACTTCCTTAGTATATTTTAAAGACCTTCTACTTTAAAAATTTTTCTAATTGTGTAGTATTTTAGATCCTGCCCCTCTATTTTAGCTTAAAACAGTTTTTCAATTAATTACTACTTCCATACTTCCTAACAAACAAGACTATTACTTCAGTGAGAGGAAATCACTGCTACATTTTACCCAAAATTGTACTTTTTGGATTTAGACATTTATATATTAATTCCTGAATGACCCCAAAGAGTTTGATAGTCTGATTCCCAGCTTCCATTTCACCCAAACTAGAGACTTGGATTATCACATAGAAACGTCATAACAACCCTTCAGTAGGTATCAGTGTTGTTTTCTACTGATGTGTATAAAAGTCTTAGTGAATAGGTTTGAGATTTTGGAGGAATTAGAGATTATGGAATCTAAAAATAATGGGATTTTTGCTTAATGATGAAATGCTGCTGCTACAGACCCAGCGTAGATTATAGCAGTAAAGTTTCACTTCTGAAGGAAATACTCAGCATCTCTTTACGCTGTGATGTAGGAAAATTCCACCTTTGCTACTTGAACATATGGTTTCTATAGCACAGCCAAATGCTTTTCTTTGTTCAGCAGTGGGCCATGAACATTCATTTCTTCCTGATTCACAAGCTATCAGATAATCACCCTGCACTGATTCACTTTTAAAAAAATTTTTAATTTTTGTGGGGGAGTATATTTTTTAGGGGGGGGGGTAGCACTTTTTATGATTTTTCCTCCTTTTCTTTCTCACCCCTCTTTCCCCTTCCTGGTATGCGCAGTGACTTTTCCTCTCCAGATGCTGTAGGAAGGAATAGACATGGTTTAGGTGAGGTGCCCTGCATCAAAAGCTATGGAGAAAACATTGAAGAGATGTTCAGTAGCATCTTCCTCACACAGAAGATTGAATTAGCTGTCTGTCATTGGAATGCCTGTGTGCAGCATTCTACAGTCAACTAGATTAGCCTGGATAATGGAGGGTTCATTCCCACAATGCAAAATGGCAGATAATCTATTGCTACATAATGGGAACAAAGTTCTTCAAATAGGGCTGACTCAAAGCAAAATTTAGAAGATCATGTTAATTTTAGTTCCCTAGTCTCATTGCTTTTGGTACCTCCCTGGGCCCCCCCATTCCCCATTTCTCACAGGGATAAGTGCTTTTGTGAGTCATGTAATGGGCCAGGGCAAGGATTCTGGAGTCAGATGGATATGGCTCTTGTGCTTACTGGCTATATAGCCAGCAGTAAGTTACTCTTTCTGAGCCTCAGATTCTTCATCTTTAAACATAGGTAATTATTAGTACTTCTGTCAAAGAGGTGTTGTGAAAACTAGGTGAGAAATGCATGCAAAGTGCTTAGCATAGTGCCTGTTCATAGTATAATATGCTGCAATACAGTATTTAATACTTAACATGCAGGCTTATAGTAATACTTAGACATTTGTTGTTAACTGTAATAAGAATATTTTCCCCAATCAAGGCCTTCTTTAATAGAAGGATCTGAGGTCAACTCTTTAAAGCCACTTAGCATAAATGGTCCCCAGTAATTTACAGAGATGTCATTTTATGATTGTTTATCTTGAGAAAGAATCCTGAGTTCAAAACATCAGAAATAAATGGAAAATTACAGACATTTGGGAATCAGACATTGCAGGGGACAGGATGGGAAGTGAGGATGGGGGGGGGCACACAATATAATTTGGTATATCTTCTGTTGGTGACAAGAAACACTGTCTGGCATGGTGGGAGGAGGTGAGAAGTGGGAAGCAACTCTAAAGGGAGTTGAAGGAGCCATCACATGGATTATAAGATCCAGGAAGGAGAAAGGCCTGGTGGCTGGCAGTTTGGATCCAGCACAGAGAGCATTGCTGACCACAGAAACTGGTTAGCTACTAAGATGGGAAGCTAATAGGAAGGTGGCACATCTTATGACCTCTTTTTATCATATCACTGATGATTGCTTGCCATTATTTTCTTTTGCTTTTTCTCCAATTACATACTTCTTTGTTACGGTATGTTTCCTCCCTAAGCATACTTAGATTTTTTGAAGACTCTTCTTTAGAGTTGTTGAGTATGGATAGAATTATATCATTTTTTTGGCTAAAAAAGACTGAAGAGATAATGTAGTCCACCATTTATATGGTGATTGAGTAATCTAATCTTAAGGAGGTGAAATGATATGTTTTTTCCCAGGACACTCATGTCTTCATTTTAGTGAGTTATATTCAATGTTTTGCCTACTGTTTACTATGAAAAGTAGAGGGGAGAGTGTCTTACGCACCTATTGTGTGCTAGACACTATGATAGTTCTAGGAATTCAGTTTTGGACAAACAATGTCAGCTCTATGAGCTTAGGCTCTTAGGAAAATAGATCTTGATCTTCTTTGCTAAGTGAGTATCACTCTCATTCTTAATGCTAGAAAGAGATTCCATACCAACCTTTTATAGGGTAGGATGGCAGTTGTTCTCTTTTATGACCTGCATTCTGTTGGTCCTAGAGTATTAGAACTTCGTGGATATTGTATTAGACAGGACCCTCTGTGCTGCAAATGGTACAAACCTAACTCAAGTTCAGTTCAATCAGAGGGGAATTATTGGCTTAAACCAGACCATAGGAAAGGTAGGGGTAGAGTTGGTTTCAAGAATGACTGGAACTGGAGATTTGGGGTCTTTTTCCCCACACTCTTTTGCATATGGACCTCATTTTGTCAAATTGGCTTATTTCATGATATGGGTAAATGGCTGTCATATCTAATACCTCCACAAGCAGAGAGGGAAGCAGGTCTTGTCTGAGTTCCAGCTTGGAATCTTGGGGAATGACTCTGATTAGTCCCAGTAGGAACTTGTGACTATTCTTGTGGCCAGGGGGGTAAGGTCCTCTGATCCACCTTGTGTCAGAGGTGGTGTGTGTGAGTATGTGTGCGGGTGATTACAAGAAGGGCAGCTAGCATAGACATGGCTTCTGGGTGGACCATTGGGTTCTAAACTTCTAGACAATCCTTCCAATTGTGTCAATTATAGGTGTAAATGAAGGAGAAATAAATAAATCTTCAGCTCTCTTCTTTGCATTCTATTTAGGACACATTATTTAAAAAAAAAAGATTTTAGAGAGAGGAAGAGGGAGAGAGAAACATCGGTGTGAGAGAGGAACATCTATCCATTGCCTCCTGCTTTCTCCTGGATCGGGGCTGGGGATTAAACCCACAACTGAGGCATGTGCCCTGATGGGGAATCAAAACCTTGACCTTTTGGTGTACGGGATGATGCTCCTACCAACTGAGCCACTCAGCCAGGGCATACAGGATAAATTTTAAGTCAAACTACAGCTCCAGTTTATTTGCAGCACCTGAGAACCATGTCATATAATGAAGGAACTGATAATATTTAATACAGAGATGGGAAAAATAAAGAAAGACATAAAAGTTGTCTTTAAATGCTCACAGGAGGAAGATGGAGGAGACTTGTTTTGTATTTCTCCAAAGGACAGAACCAGGATAGGTGAGATAGGAGTGATGGGATAAGAATTTCAACTCAGAGTAAGAAAGAACTTTATACAATTTGTAACTGTCTAAAACGAGAACGAACTCTTTTGTGAAGTGGCGTGCTCCACAGCAGTGAAACCTTTAGATCTGGCTGATTTACTACTGATGTTGTAAAAGGAAATCCTTCCTGGGTTAAGAGCCCAAGCCTGTATGGCCTTTTTTTTAAGGTTTGCATTCTAATCTAAGCTGAGTTCAAGGTAACTTCCTCCTCCCCTTTCCTGTCCCAAGCAGAGAAAACAAAACAAACATACAGACAAACAAAAGGATTATAAATGAACTAAACAGTTCTCAATCAATTGTGAATATTTCTACCAAGGAAATTTTGGTCAGGCACACTCTGACATTGTAGACTGTTTTATATACTCAGGACCAAGAACAATAAATAGATCCTGTGTACTAGAATGTCTGCTTAATAATAAGTATAAAAAGGTAAGATGAGAAAATATAACACAACTTGCCACAAAAAACCGTAACCACTTTGAAACAACATCTAGTTCCTGCTTTTCCTTTAGACTGCAGGCCAAAATATAAGGAGGCTGTAGAGCTCTGTTTCAAAGACAGTCTAGAATATTATGGCTCCTACTGCTTTCTAAAGCATAATCTTTTTGATGTCTCTTCTAATTAGAAATGTTGAACTGCCAAAAAGGTTAATTTTCACCATCAGGTTTGTGCGCAGTGTAGAAGCTAAGGAGTTGGGAGATTGTTCTGTCTATATGCCATATCCACTTATATGTTCATTTCCGGGCTCATAATGTATTGCTTCTGGTTCAAACTACCAATATTTGCTATAATAAGAAGAAGGTTGAATTAAACCCATTCAGTTTTTTGAGTTGTGGAGATAAGGCTGGAGGCGGTAAATGGTAATAGATGATTTATTTGTCTGCCTTTTCCTTGCTGGTTACCTTGGGATTTTTGAAAGGGTTGATTTTAGAGAAAATAAATATTCATGCAATAATTGGAAGCTAGGTAAATTTAGCCACTAACAATGTAGATTTGCTTAATCTTAGACTCTTATATTATTATTCCCCAAAGCTAATTATTATCATCTCATTTTGACTAAGGACAATCAGAGGCTTATGGCATTTGAAAGTTATTTATGCTTGATAATGAATTAAACAGGTTTAATTGAGACTGGCAAATCCTAATGTGATTTTAAGAGTCATGAAATAAATTAATTATTGGGCCAAGAAATAAGTTTAGTATGAAAACAATTAAATGGGGAACCCAAATTAGTATTTTGTAACAATCATTTATCTTGTTTTTGAGTTTGTTAAATTATGGACATCATGTATATATTCTGTTGATTTTAATTGACTGATGTAATTTATTTTAATTATAGCTAAGAATTTAACTATCTGTTGGGAAGTCTACTAAGCATTTAACTTAGACAGTGTTATTTGTTTATACCTTCCTCTAGCAAATATCGTTGCTCAGTAGAACACAGGTACAGTTCCTAGCACAGAGACTGACCTATAGAAGATGCTCAATCAATGTCAGCTAAAAATGTATTGTATGTTCTAGATTACCTTGTAAAAATATCAGCATAACTTGACAAGATGGTGTGTTGTTTTTTTAAAAGATGAAATTATTAAACATTTTGTATCATGACTCTTATTTCAGGTGCAAATTCTTTTTTTTTTTTTAACCCTCACCTGAGTATATTTTTTCCATTGATTTTCAGAGAGAGTGGAAGGGAGAGAGGGAGTGAGAGAGAGAGAGAGAGAGAGAGAGAAGCTTCCATGTGAGATAGACACATTGGTTGCCTCTCGCATGCACACCAACTGAGGGTCACCGACTGAGGATCAGTTGTGACGATCAAGCCCACAACTGAGGTATGTGCCCTTGGCTGGAATTGAACCCAGACCCTACAGTCTGTGGGCTGATGCTCTAACCACTGAGCCAAAAAGGCTAGGGCAGGTGCAAATTCTTATGTCTAATATCAATTGTTCATAGTTGCCTTCCACAATTAACAAGATATCAACTGCCCTGATTTTCTAGAAGAGGAGTAAAAGTAAGTATAGAGACCAGGGTTTACTGGATCATTTGAGAACATTATGTCACAAATCAGAAATTCATAGACTTGCCTCTTAGGAAGGTTAATCTCATCATTCATTTTCACTTTGGGAAAAATTGCCTAAACAGAGAGCATGGGAACTTTGATGTAGGAGGGAGGGATGAAAAAGTATAAATAATGTAGACTCTGGATTACTATTGGTCAAAATTAGATGGTTGAGGTGGTTGTGGCTCGAGATGGTGATATTGGAGAGCAAAGGGAGGAGACCCTGGGTTAGGAAAAAATTCCTCAAGAGAAATTCAAAGAAATCAGTGACAAATTTATCACTTACTGAAAATTGTGGTGATGCTCAGTTTGTGAATGTAATTAGGGTAATGTTTAAAAGCATGGGCTGTGAAGTCAAACTAGCTAGACTTTAATCTGGCTCAACCACTTATTGTCATTTAGCCCTGAATAAGTCAGTTCCCTGCTTTGTACTCCAATTTCCTTCTCTGGAAAATGGGAGGAATATCACTATCTCATGGTGAGTGCCACAGAACCGGACACATAGAAGAGTTAGCCAGTATTTTCTGATTGGACTCGTCTTATACGTTCATGCTCTTTTATGTAAAAACAAAAGGATACATAAACATGTACTATCCTTTTTGAATCTGGAACTTTTCATCCTGAATGATGCAGAAATGTATTTGCAAGGATTTAAAGCCATGAATGATACAAGTAAATGTTAATTCTTAAGATACCATGAACACTCAATGGGCGCTTAATGAACATTGTTGAATGGAAACTTGTGGTCTTTTTCTTCAGCATATCATTTTATTTTTTATGGGAAATTAATGAAACAGCAACAAAAATGTTTAAACACATACAATTAAATTCATAAGTGAAGCAATCCTGCAGTGAAATTGAATTAGTTGCCTGTGGGCACATAAATATTTGCAGTTCATTGCTATTATTAATATCTTACTGTGCTTTTATTGCTAAGTATTGTGTCATTTGTTGTCAGGATCTTGCATTTAACACCATATGTTCATGGCTGCTCCCACCCTCTAATTTCTTTAAAAACATAAGAGGGTAGAAATCCTAACCGCCTTGGTGCCCTCCATATTTATTTGTTAGATTTTATAGAGTATTTCTTCCAAAGAATTCATGGTTATGGGTGTATGACTGTAAACCTGGATGATAGCTTCCATATTTTGTGGACTTTAATTAGGAATTTGTAGAATTTTACAGGTTTACTTCAAAAGTGAAAACATAGACCTAGAAAGACAAGTAAACATGACTTTACAGATAGATACGCAGTAACTTAACCCGTGTGTGGAAATTTCAAGGTGAGATCAGTATAATACAGTAAAGAACTAGGTGACATGCCAAGGAAGAGAGGACAGACAGTGAATACGGACCGTAAATTAGAGGGTGCGGAGGAGGGAGGGAAGGGCAAAAGTAGTCAAGGTGAAGAATGCGATCCTAAAAGAACTGGATCAGAAAGAAAGTGATAATGAAAGCGGAGGTCAGAAATTTATCTTGTATGCAATGTTTGTCTCATTAGTACATTTATGGGAAACAATCAACTATCTAGGAGGCTATCTGACTCGGAGCACTGGTGTATTTAAATGCTGCTGCTCTTATATTTACTTATACATACATTCTTTTTCTGTATCAGTCACTATTTATTGGTAGCTATATGTATTAGTCAGGTCCTGGCAGTAAACAGAGGCACACTCAGGTATTGGGAAGGGACTAGTTACAGAGGTATGGATGGGGCAGAGGCCCCAACATTAGACCTGAGGTACCTTGCAACTAGCAACAAGGGGAAACTGGTACCTGCCCTGGGCTTAAGTGCAGAGGGAGAGAACCGTGTTATCAACATCCACTGTCTGCTAGAGCCTGTCAGGAGCTACAGGCTCCATGGTAGGAAGGACTTCCCCATGGGAGCTGTTTGGAGAAAGCAGCCACTGCTGGAGGTATGGAGCTGAGGCACAGAGGCCGGGTTAGGGGAGGGACTGTCTTGACCACTTTCACCTCCTATCTGTCCATCTCATTCCCTTGTCTTCCACTGGCTGAATCCACCTGGAAACTGAAGGACAAGAGAGCTAGTTGGTACACGGGATACCTTCAGCCAGGCGGAGAAAGATGGATAATGGATTTAGGGTTGTGGGGTAGGAGGGATGGAAATGGAGAATATCTAGCACAGCACTTTAAAATTTCCTCTGATTCATTTTATGAATGCCCTGTTCAGTTCTAGAAATGAGACCGAAAACAAATACCCTTTCTTTTAATACCTGTGCCATATGTTTTCTGTATGGACTGTTAGTCTCTGCCTAAGGAATGGTGAATGCAGCAGAGAACACTCAGCTAAGGAGCAGTCACGACAGACAAGTGACTTTTTGCTGAGTAGTAAAAATAATGCTAAATTTGATGTTTTGTCACGTTAGTACCCCGGAGTCAGCTGGTAAAAGTGATAGATTTGGGCAGTTAGAGCTGTATAATGATGCATAGTCTGCAACACACATTTCATATTACATCTGTGTGTAGTATTTTATGAATTTTAAGTTATGTAACAGTATTAGTTAAGGCATGACAAAAGAGTTTGCAAAACTGGCTGTAGTTTGCAAAAGCGTATTTATGAAATGAGATGCTTTCTTTTGCTTGATTTTTCTCCCAAGAACATTTAGAAAATTAAGAGTAATATGTAGGTGGCTTGAAGTCTCCAAAGGTAAAAGGTAAGGAAGAAAAGGAATTGTATTACATTTGAAACAATTCCGTGTTTTCAGTTTTAAATGACTTTTGAAACACTATTTCTATATTTATTTTGAGGAGATATGAGATACCTGAAAGTTTGCATGCATGCAACTCTCTGGGCAAAGCATTATGAACCTGGAATCTCCTAACATTAGATACTGAAAAATAGTTAAATAAAGTTGGTATCTGAGGAAACTTGACACAAGGAACTTGACACAAGAACTGTCAATTCACTGCTTTAATTCCAAGCGTCAAAATGCCATGAGAAAAATGCAATTCAACATATATATTTGTAGATGACAAAACAATATTCAGTGCATCATCTGTACCCAGTATATCTATTGGGATTGGTGCATATATGTTAAGTTCACTTTTCCCAGCCATCAGAGGGGATGTGAGTTGCTGGGAACAACATCATTCACGAAGAACATACCAACTTCCATCTTCTTCCCCCACCCCTTTTTCTGCTTTGCATACAATCTTCTCTTTTGTTTTCTAGGACACAATTTTGTGACATAGCTAGAGTCAGCAATGGCCTCTAAACCCAAGGATCATCTTCATCTTACTTGCCATGGTAAAATTGCCTCAGGAATTGTTTTCTGCTGGCTGTAAAAATTATTAGCTCTAAGGAACCTGTACTCCTTTGAACTGGATTTAAGTCCAGTTCACTTAAAGAATTTGGGAGAGGTGTCAGAGAAGGTTTTCTTTCTCCCACAGCTTCATCGAGTTTGTCATTGCCTTCTGTATATGCAATGAAAGAGGTGGATTCACAGATAGTTTTATTTCTAATATTCCTATTACTAAACATTTCTATCAATAGTTCTATTGATAAATAAATATCAAATGTATTGTGTACATTGGGCAGTATGAAGGAAATTAGGTTTATTTTGGAGGTGTCAAATTTATTTTCTGATGCATTTTTAATCTAAAAATATTTGTCAACTATCATGGCCCCATTCTTTGCCTTTTAAATTCAGACTTAAGCCTACAACACCACGAAAGATAAATTTCTTTGCTTTGAAAGTTTTATTCTCCAAGTTCCTTATGTGTGCTATAAAGAATAATTAATGTAATGAAAAAATCAATATTGTGTATAAATTATTTAAGCTTTACTATCATTGTAATTTTCTTTTCAACACTTATTGATTGGCAACAATTCATTTGTTAATTTCTTCCTAATAAGATATTCATTGTATTAGGTCTGTAGTAGTGCTGTCCCTGCACTTTCACAAATAAGTCATGAATTACTAATGATACATGGAACAAGTTAACTTACTGGTGAGTGCTGTGAGATGGGAAACAGGCAAAGAGGAGTCATTCGAAATGCTGTCTTATCGAGACGTTGTGCAACCAGACAGCTGGTGATAACTAAATGAGTAGATTCTTGTAGGATATTAATTTGTGTTTTAAAATTTTGTGTATATGTATTTTTCCAGGTATGTATATGTTTCCTTTTTCAAGTTAATTTTTAAATACAAAATTCTCTTTTATCAGGGGAATTAGGGATGGTCATTCCTCACTGTCTGTAAAAGTGCTCTGAATGTGTTGGTTATTAAATGCTGCTTTGGCAGTTGTCCACTGAATTACTGCAGAGGAGTGGGAAAAATCTGAGACCTTTGGAAACTCAAAGAGATACGAGTCCAAGAGATCAAACTGCCAAAATTCATGGCAAAGAGAACTTTTGCATCAGCTAATTTGGGCCAGAGAGGCAAAATAGTGTCCTGAAAAGAGCTCTAAATTTGTGATAAAGCAAGCAGGGTTTTTGAATCCAGGCTTCCTCATTGACTTGTTTACTTATTTATTGTGTGGCTCCTTGCCAAAATTTAAGTTTCCTGAAGATGGTGACTGTTTTGTTTCCTCCTGTATTTTCAGTTCCTAGAATAGTGGCAATGAAAGAAAGGAACCATAAATAAATTTACTAATTTATTGGACAATTTGGATAAGAATATTTGTCCTGTCTCCTTTTTTAGAGTTGTTGTGGTTTAAAGGAAATGACTATGAGGGCACTTAGAAAGCATAAAGTACTATACAATTTAAATTTACATAGACGGTGAGAAGCCTTTTGAAATAAAATGGAAAAGGAAGGAAAGTTGGATTTTGGAAAGTGCAATGAATATATAATTTTTATAGAGAGTTCCAGAAATTGGGAGTGACAAAAATGGAGTTGAAAGATATGCAAAATACACATTCAGCTCAACTTGTTAGAGTAATGAGCAGTTTCTTTTTAAAACAGGATATAATATATCATAAAAGGCTTATCAAAATGCATATGTCTTTTCCTTAGACCATCAGAAACCCTTTTTACCAGGGATCTGGCACAGATCAAGGTATAAAAGTTTTCTTTCCCATTGCTTTACATTTTGGAGAAAGTTATTCTAAAATTGGTGTTTTTTGTTTTTTGAACTTTATCACTGTTTTCACATGACAGCAATAAATTATAGCTATCAATTAATATGTCCTGAATGTGAGCTGAGAATACTCTTCTTCATTTAACCTGATTTAGGATGTGGTACTCCATTGAGCTATTCACTACATACTTGGTTTTGCACTTACATAAAAATCAAGCAGTTATTTTAGAAAAAAGTATTTTTCAGAATCTAGAATTTGCATTACAATAAAGATCTATCAGAGAATGTTTTTGCTGAATAATGAGCTGGTTTTCATATGTGAGGCATGCCTGGTCAGTTCCAGGGGGGATATACATGTTTGCATGTGTGGAGACCTCAAAGTCCTGGGCTGGGGTGGAGTCTCGGATGGAATTTTTTTAGTAAGCTGATGGAAAACTATGAGAGGTGTGATGACTGGCAGTAAGAGGTGATCCAGAAGAGAGGGGGGCATTATCATTTATTGAACTCTATCTTAACAGCAACCGTGTGAGATGATGTAGAAGTATCCCCATTTTACAGTTGAAGAATCCGTGAAGGGTGCCATCAGCTGCATTTGTACAAAAATTCAAATTCAAATTGGCTTAATAACAAGACATTTTAAATCTTATAACAGGCCCAGAAAGAATTGGTTGATTCTGTCTCTGTAGCACTGTCCAGATCCAGTGAAGCAGAGAGGCAAAGAATATAAGTTCTGAAGCCCAAATGTGGGTTTAAATTCTGACTCTACCACTTATTACCGTGTGACCTGGCACAAATTGCACGAATTCTTCAGGATTCAGTTTCTCAATCTGTAAACAGCGATGAAAACATTTCTGCCTGGTATTAGTGATGAGGCTCTTAAGAGTTAATGCGCACAAATATTTAGAAGAATACCTGAAGCATAGTAAACACTCATTAAATGTTACTTATTGTTACTTTACTAAGAAGATATTTTCCACATCTTCACTCTGCCGTCTTGAGCTTGCTGACTTGGGCCATAGGCAGCTTCTTTCATGCTTGCAAGAAGGCTGCAGTTGTTCATTTGGCTGCAGAATTTCCTGGCCAAATGGATGACTAAGACCACAAAGGGTCACATTTTCATCCCTAAGACAATCACTGGCAATGGGAATGGGACCTCCAGGATTTGTTTTTGAAATGGGGATAGGGTTACCCTTTCTTAAGTTCCAAGTGGACAGCAGAACAAAATAGAAGTTCTTCCAGCAAGGGAAAGGGGGCATGTATGTTGGAAAGTCTACCAATAGTATCTCCGTCCTATTTTAGAGAGGCACATGGGATTAAATTGTAAAGCTAAATTTTAAGCCCAGACCTCAACATCCAAGTTCTAGCTTGTCAATTATTCTAATTTCCATCTGCTAAAAGTCTTGTATTTCTAGGATTGGTCAAAGAACTGGGGTTATTCATTTATTTTTTATTCATTCCTTTGTTGGTTCAGTTAACTTCAACATATTTTTTGAATGTCTACTATATATCAGTCACATACACTTTCAAGGAAATCAGGGAGAGAAAGAGGTCATTATTGCTGATACATTTTTATTATTTACTCTGTTGTAGGCAAAGTGTCTTACGTATGTAAGTATCTGCATTAAGTAGGTACTATTATCATCTCCATTATACAGAAGAGAGAATGAAGTTTAAAGATGTTAAGTGACTTACCCATGGTTGCAGAACTACTCATTGGTGGAGCAGGTAGGTGTTTTCACCAAGGTGTATCTGATTTCAGAACCATATGTCTTAATCCCTAGGCTGTGCTGATGCCGTGTGTGTTTGAAAGCTACTTGTACTGGTAATAAGAGTACAGGCAGGAGCAAGGCAGTACCAAGGTCACACCTACATGGGTTATTATAATAACTCTAGTTTTTTTATTTCATGCTTTGATATCTGTGGTCTTGCTGACCTGAAATGAGTGCCTCTCCCAGGGTTAGGTAATTTTTAGAGATAATAAGTGAACATGCTTTTCATATGAAAACCAACCATTTGAGAGCCCATACCCATGGCCACTTTCTTTTTCATGCTCTTAATAGCAGGCCATTATTGCCCATGTCCTAATCACCCCAGGGCCAGGTACCAGACAACTTAGGACAGCCCAGGACCCACTGAAATTATTCAGACTAGCCAATCCTAAAACCACTTACCCTGACTCATTTGTTCCTTCCCTTGGAAACCATAATAAAGGCTCTTGCTCACATTTCCCCCCAGCTTCCCCTGCCTCCTGAATGATCCTGGTGCTTTCCCATATAGCACAGGGGTGTGGCATGCTGCACCTTCTATTTCTAGGTATCTCCGAGTATTAAAAAAACCTCATTCTTTATGACAGTCATTCACATATCTACTTGTCTTAACACACATGATTAAAACAAATCCTGGATATCTTTAAACCACTTACCAAGAATGGAACTCAAACATAGGACAAAGAATCTAGTTAATCAGAAGCATAAAAGTGGTAAAAAATGGGTTCTGAAACAGTACAGAAACCAGTTGTTAGAGCACAGGTGCAAAGAAAGGTTGAGACTAGGTCCAGGATCAGTGCCCTCACATCCAGTGTCAGGATTGTGAATTGGTTCCAGAGACTGGAGTGGGGCCAAGTCTTCAAGTCAGATGGCTCTAAGCTATAGGAGGACATGGATGTAGGAAGCAGAGGAAGAGATGAGAAGGGTTATAGAATTGCAACCAAGCAAAACATGAGACAGCCAATTCCTTATAATTTAAACAATGTTGTTAAAACATTGACTGGTTGACAGGAGAGATATAAAGGCACCTAATTTTATTTTGAACTTGTTTCTTTCTGTTGCTAGCTAGCTGGCGAGATTGATTGATTGATTCATGATTATACATAGCCCAATACCAGGCATTGGGGAGAATACAGACTGAGGATAAGACTTGTCCTGGGCTCTCAAGGAATGAAGTCATAGTTATGTAAATCACAGGCAAAATGACTGGGAAATATTTACATTACAACATTTAAGCCAATTTGTGGTATTGTAATCAGAACTATATATAAAAGTTCTGAAGAAGGTATGCTAAAAGAAAGGACGAGTGTGAATATTTGCAGGAATGAAGAAGGCACATAATAAAGCATTTGAATTGGCTGAAGAGAGAGTGTGATATTGAGGTAGACATAAGTCAGTATATAGAGGGCCCTGAATATATGTCAGACTGGGGAAATTATTTTTGTTTCAGTATCAAATTTAGAATAACTTAAACACTGATGGTTTTACAAATATATCCATAAACTCTTTGATATTCTTCTCTTCAATAGGTGAAGCTTGATTCCTCTCCCCACCCCTAGTATTGACTTCACTGACTTAATTCTGATGAATAGAATTCAATCAAAAGGATGAACTACCGCTTCTGAGGTTAGGTCATAAAAGGATTGTGGCTTCTGTTTTGGTATTCTCTCTTTTCTGTCTCCTGGGTCCCTTGCTCTGGGTGATGCTGTGTTCTGAGCAGCTTCCTGGAGAGGCCCACATAATGAGCAACTGAAACTTCCTTCCAGCACCAGTGTTAGTGAGCTTGGCAGGGGATCCTTCAACCCCTGTCTAGTCTTCAGAAATTGCAGCCCTGTGAGAGACCCTGAGCCATGTCTGAATGCTAACAGGAATGATAAAGCAAAGAGGAGTGATTGTAGGAGTGATGTTTTTAAGAAGATGAGAGATGATCTGATCACAGAACACAGGATTCATCTATCTTCCCGTTTTGACAGAAATGGAGACAGAATATTTGAACACAGATACAGGAAGGTTGGGGACTTGAGAGTTGAAAGATGAGGTCGTCCTAATTTAATTGCATCTTCTTTCTCTATGAAGTATGAAGCAAGGTCATTAGCTGAGAGTGGGGAGGAGAGGAAGGAATGTTGGAAATTTGAAGAGAGCAGAGAAGGTGTGAATAATTATCTCAGAAGTTGGGAAAACAAATTTCTTAGGAAGTAAGCTGTCTGGCAGTATTGAGTTCTGTTTTGAGACCTGTGATTATAAATTTGAAACCAGTCCAGTTAGCATAGTTCTGTAATTTTCTTCAGCAACATTAAGCTGCTCTGGTGGAGGCATGGAGTAAGTGTACAGTAGGATTCAACCAGGCTTGGGGTTTTACCAAGGGAAGAGCAAGGGAGTTGTGTCTCTTTGCATGGGAGCATTTCTAGTGCCCAGAACACTGTTAGGAGATAAGCGAGAATACAAGGGTGGTGACAGATGAGAAAAGTGGTAGGGCCGCTAGTATGCATTATGGTTGATTGTAGAGGTCTTGGTGAGATTGGGGAATTGTAGGAGGTTCTGTTGTAAGTCTGCTGGTCTATAGGACATGATGGCCAGAGAACAAAATTGGGATGAAATTGGGATGCTGGAATGGGTGCTGTAACTTATGTGATTTATGTGAATGGGTGCCTGAAGTTGGGGGCAGAAGTGATAATTGGAGCTAAGAATATCAAAGAACGGTGGGGACCAGATGTTGGATGGATTATCCATATGAATATTGGAGTCAAGAAGGATGGTAAAAGTAGAGCTGGAAAGGAAAGTAAGGAGCCTGGTGCTGGAGGTCAGGAGGTCCATGGTGACAGCACCTTGGGTAAAGGGTTACAGAGAACAACATGTGCACCAGCAGACTGGGAAAGTCATTCCTTAATTCAGACCTCTAAGCTGTTGAGTTTTTCAGAACTGTGATGAACCAAAAAGGAAGTAGACAAAGGGGAGAGAAGAGAGCAGAAAATAGAAATGAGATGTATAGCAAGAAGTCACAATAAGAAGTTAAAGAGAGATGGAAGAACCCAAATTTCCCTCTGTGGAAAAGGGCAACGTTCTCTATCTTTCAACATGCATTAGGGCGTAGGAAGTCCTTTGTAAGGAGGTCAGAGCGCAGCATGCCATGAAAGGTCGCTATGACTTCCACTACCTTTATGTATATATCACTCAATCGCAGTTATCAAGAAACAGATCTGTTCAGCATTCAGTCTTTTTGAAAGCAGAAATGTGAGTAGTATTTATTAAGTTTCTGTCTAAATGTGTTCTTTTCTTTTAAGCCTTGTTACCAAAGGGACTAAGATTCTGTTATCTGAAGGCTTCCCTTGTGAGGGACTGCTCTGTCCCTATGTTGACAGATAACATAAGGTTTTTCAGTAGATAGATATCCTCAAAGAAAATAAAATGTGACCATTGGCTGTGTGCTGGGCCCTAGAATCTGGAAGCAAACTCAGCAGATCATATGTCAATGTGTGAGTAGATAGGTTTCTGAGAAGTAACGGTTTCTTGAGGAGACAATGCACTTTCGTAAAGATGGTTAGACTGTCAGACCGCTTGTGGTTTTGATGAGATGGGCCGGGGGAAGGATGCATTAGGGGATAATTATTATGGTTTCCAAAAGGTTATGCATCGCTTACATGCGGAAGGGGACTTGTTCGTTGGTAGATTGGCCTGTGTTTTGTCTAAAGCTTGATTCTTTCCACATTGGGAGAGCTACTTACATTTATTCACAATCTGATATCCTTTTGTTCTGCCCTGGAAAGCACTGAAGGCACTATAGTAAGTTACACTGGTGATTGTGACTTCGAGGCGTCAGAAAGGTCAAGGACCAAGGGAGGGCCTAAGAATGAAGGTCCACAAATGGCCCGAAAAAGCTAGACTAAGAGAAGACAAATGGTGGTTGTGCACAGCAACTTGTATTTATCAAGACCTTACCCTTAATGTTTGATAATATGACAAGTTTGGGCATGCAGAGGTGGCTAAGGCCATGATGATAGAAAAGGTCACTTTCTTCATGGGAGATAACAGACTTAGCAACTCAGACACAATGTGAGTAGATTGGAAGTGCTAGATACTGTGCCGGGCACTGGAGATAAAAAGGTGAATCAGAACTTACAGTGAACAGACTAACGCACGGACAATTGCAGTGTAAGGTGGGATGTCCTGCAATGGCCAGTGCAGTGAAGGGGCAGTGAGAGCACAGTAAAGGGACAAGGCATCGCCTGCAGGGGCAGGAAAGGCTTCCTTGGAGGAAATGGAGTAATTATAAGGGGTTGTCAGAACTCAGACTAAGCTAATTTTGCCTGAAGGGTATGATAAAAACTTCAGAAACTATGATTCAGGAACTGCTCACGACTTAACTTTGCCAAGGAACCTCTTCAAAACCATTCCTTACCCTCTTATATTTTGGATGTGTCTTGACAACATGCTGTTTGCTGTGCACGTTGACCAGTAATTAAGTTGTACCATAAGTTAGTTATTACTAAAAATATTGGAAGCACCAAAGTTTGTGAAAAATGATTACATTTTTCTTTAATTTAAGAGGGGACTCAAGGTGACCTGGGAGATCACTCTTCACATTCTGTAAATGGTTTCTTCAGTGGGACTCAAAGGGGAAGGTTTACAGTGTGTCCTGGAGGAAAAAGGTTGATTACACCGTTTTTAGCATATGTAATTAGGAACAGATGAACAATACTATTCAATTATCATATAGCTTAATTACTTGTGAATGTGCATATTAAAGTACATAACCTTCCTAGGCTAACTGCCTACCTCCAAAGACAATTTAAGGTGGAGTACAGAATTAAAATAGGACAATTAAAAATAGAGTAAAAAACAACAACAAATGAAAAGGAACAGAAAAATGTGTGTGCCAATCATCTAAGTTTAGTTCATTTGTGCAGTTAACATGAACTTAAGCTTTTAGTATCTTGACTACTAAGACAAAAAATAAAATACTTAAAGAGCTTTTGTCATTGGGTTAAATTTATCTGTTATTTGAACAAAACAAAACACCTTTTTCTGACCTCTGGAAGGAATTGATTGCTTAAAGGGACATGGGTTGACATCATGAACAATGTTTTCACAATAGTTTTGCAGAAGATACAGAAGAATTCTTCGAAGGCTGTTACTTACATCAACTCTGTATAACAGAGATATTAGTATATCAGAATGAAGTGTCTAAAGAATGTAGTGAAAAGCATTTCATTCACTATAGTGACAAAATATAAAACACTTAGGAAGTAGCTTCTTTAGGGATCACTGTGACCTGTGTAAAGAAAACTGCAGCACTTCATTGGAGATAAATATAGTTGAAACATGAATAAATAGAGAAATGTATCCTGAGTGAAAGAAAGAATATTATAAAGATGGTAAATTTTTATCAAGTTGATTTTTAAATTCAAGAATAAAAAAATCTACTAGTCTTTTACTTGACTAAATCACTCTAAAACATTCTGGAAAAGAAATCACAGGATACCAGAAATATTATAAAAGAAGATAAATGATGAGTTGAAGTTGGCCCCAAATATAAACCATGTTAGAAATAATAATTAAAATGGCATTTATTGATGCACAGCTAGAAGTATTCATAAATAGGATAGCAAGCCCCAGAAATTTGTATAATTATACTTATGAATTGAATGTAGTAGCTGTCACAGTCAAGGGAAAGGAATACTCATTTAATAACCAATTTCCCAACAACATTTAGAAACGCAGCAACCTCTTTTAGATCCATGTCTCATATTACAAACTATGCTCCAGGTGAATTCAGTAGTTAAGCATAAAAAGTAATATAAGCTTTGGGATAATATCAAACTGGGCATATTTGAGTTCCTTGGAAAGAGTGATCCTTTCCCAAATATGAAGGGATGAAAGAAACACAAGAGAAAGCCTGAGAGTTTTATCTATATTAAAAATGTGAACCTTGTACAGTAAAAACAACATAACTGAAATAAAATGGGAAAGAGAAGGGCAGAGTTTTGGTGGATCTGGGTTGGCAGGAATACCACAGACACACGTTGGATTAATTCCTGATTTATTTAGCTGAGGATACAGGGTTGGTTGGGATGAAGGAGGTCACACAGAGCAGGAGCAGAGGCAGAGGATTCCTTTGTGCGGAGCTTCTAGTAAGGTGGGCATGTTGGGGCTGCAGCTGGGGTCCCTCTGGACCTGAGAAGCTCAAGTCCTGCTGCTCCTCAGCCCTTTTGTACTCAGAGCTTAAGTCAACACCCAGGGGTAAATTACACAAAATGAATTCCCTTAAAATTTAAGGAGGCATTTACAGATATCAAGCCCTCCTAATTCTTGAACCAAACTCAGCCTTTTCAAGGTCATTGCTTCATCTATGGGGAGAAAGCCAACTCTGAGCCCAGGTGTCATTGAGCAGCATCTTAGCACCTTGTTTTCCAGAACCCCAGTAAACAGATTGAGGAAAAACAGAGTATGACAGGAAAGGATTAATGACTTTCTTAAAGGCATTCAAAGTGATAGAAAAACCATTATATTCTCAATAGATAATTGGGCAAAACTTAGTACAGACAATTTTTTCATTAAGAACCTCAGTTAATAAGTAAACAACTAAGAAAATATTAACTTCGTCTGTAAGCAATGCAACTAAAATATAAATTAAAAAATAACATGTAACTTACACCTACTAAATTAGTAAACATTAAAAAATACAGGCATAATATCCAGTCCTCATGAAATTATGGTGAAATGCATTCATTTGCAAGTTTGCAGCCTTCTATTGCTGATTTATAGAAAGTAGTCTGACTATATGTCAGGAATAAAAAAATTGCCCATGGGTGTTTATACCAGGAATCTCACCCTTGGGAATTTATCGTAAGGAATTAATTCAAGAGAAGAAAAAAGTGTGTACTGAGATGTTCCACCATTATTTTAATGGCAAAGGAATGGGAAACCAGGGAACACCTAGGAGTTTAGATGTTAGGGGAATGAATGGTTAAGCTATGGTAGAATAAATTGATGGAATACTGTTTCCCCATTAAAATGATAATTATGGAGATCAGCAGGTTAGGAATTTTTGAGGCGCTGTTAAATTAGACACAAAATAGTATCTATTCAGTGATCAGTTTTGTATCCCTATCATCAAATTCTATAAGGAAATATAATAAAATGAAAAAAGTGAAAGTGTGGGTAATTTTAATTTTATTTATTTTCTTCGTTATTATTAAAAGCAGCATGTAGAGTAGTAGTTAAAAATGTGGATTCTCAGATTATTGGGTACCTATGCCAGGTCTTCCACTTAGTAACTGTGGGGAGTTACTCACATATTTGTGCTTCATCTGTGGAATGGGTATAATAATAGTGCCTACGTTATAGGGTTGTGAGGATTACATGAGTTAATATTTGTAAAATGCTTTGAAAAGTGCCTGGCATACATAAAGTGTTATGCCAGCATTAGTTGTCAGTTGAATCTAATAAGATATAAATGATGTAAAACTCCCCAAATAAACAAAACATTGTTCTTCTCACAAAACATTATTCAAGGCATAATAAATAGATATTGACTTCTCATAAGTCTTTGTGTAGAGAGCAAAGTAATTGGCACTGGACTGTGACTACAAGGATTCTGTTTTCACTCATTTCTGTAACCTTCTGGTTCATGGTAAGCAATCAATAAGTGTTTTTTTTTGACTGAATTGCCCAGATATGTGGCTTTTTGCCTATCTAGCTTAATAGTTAGCTAGAGTTTAGGTAGCTATAGGAATTGTTACTCCTTGACCTTGTGGCTACCTTGAGACTTATCTCCCTCTCCACTTCTGTGCCTTTGTTCAGCTTACTAGTTTTCCAAGACTCAGTACAGGCGTTGCCTGCTGAGGTTGGGTTAGGATCTGTTTCTTGGCATAGACACGGAACCCTGTTGATATGTTATAGCATTTATCATATTATAATTACATTTTTGCATTAGTTGGAGCTCACCTACTTCTTAGTGGCAGAAATAGACATGGAACCCTGTTGATATATGTTATAGCATTTATCATATTATAATTACATTTTTGCATTAGTTGGAGCTCACTTACTTCATAGTGGCAGAAATCAATCTAACTAGCTCATAATAAAAGTGGTGTTTATTTAAGATGTGGGCAGGACACAGCGATCTCTCTGGAAAGCAGACACTAGAACAATAGGTGTCAGGAAGGGTCTTAAGAATCTGATTAACTTCAGGAACTGGGCAGCAGGAATGCATGAACCCTGGTTCTCTCCCCATCATTGACATGACTACAGATTCTCTTCATTCATTGGCTTCTTTGACACTGCCACTACCTGACTTGTTCTTTATAGGCCTAATTACAAATTTTTGGCTGAGAAATCTGGCCGGTCCACCTCACCTGCCCCAACTGGGGTGTGAGGGTGGTAGGAGGGAGTATAGTGGCGGTGATGTGCGCGTGGCTGTCTCTTAATCAGTGAGGATGTAGGCGGGGGAAGGTTCTTTGAGAAGGAAATCACAACAGCATGGCAGACTCCCCAGAACATGTTTAATGTGCATCAGTCTCCCCTCCTCACTTGATTCCCAAACCATAAGTTTTTCAGTGGCAGATGGGTGTCTTATTTATCCATGTATTCTAAGCAACTGAAGTGGTTTCTGGCATGCAGAAAGTGCTCAATATACATTTATTGAACTGAACTTTCAAGAATTTGCTAGTTCATTCATGATAGCAAATGCTAAATTGTAATAAATTTTCTAGTGAATACCTGCACACCACTATTTTGAACTATTGATGAAAGAGGAAGGCTAGAGAGGTGCAGGTGGCAGAACCACCATCCTATTGTGATTTTGTTGGCATCTGACTTGTGTTCTCATCATTTCTCTTGTGCAGGGAGGCTGAAGGGAACTTGAAATTAGGTAAAAAATGTATTTAAGGATCAATGGGAGTTTATATGAAGTCATGGGAAAAGCATAGATTTTGGAGTCCACAAATTAATTTTGACCTTGAGCTTTATATCATTTACTACATATATGAACTTGAAAGATTTACTAAGTTCTCCAAGCCTCAATTTACTCATCCATAAAGTGAGATAAATCATTTAATCCAATTTTTAGGTTGGAGTATTAAATGAGATTGTGAAATGAAGTTTCTAGGATGTTGTAGGTATTAGAAATTTAATTCCCTTCCCTTCCCTTCCCTTCTCTCTCCTTGCTTCTTACCTCCTTAAGTACTTTGAGAGTTATTCTGAATGGAGTCTTAACAGTCCTGATTTCTGTAGCATGAAAGAGACTGTTTTGGTCTGAATATTTCATAAGACAAGGACTTCCAGGAAAATGTTAAAAGAATTAACATTGTAAGATGCCCCCTGTGGTCTAAACATATCAATATAATAGCAGAAGAATTACAAAAATTATAATAAGTATCACAAAGGGAAAATAACCTTTGAAAACAATAAATGAAAACTTAAAATAAAAAACCAGATCTCACTGTGAAAGTATTTTAACACCAAAGAGGAAGAACACATTTGCAAGACCAGGCACTTGCACTGGTAGAGACGGAAAACAAATATCACGAATCACAAAGAGATAAGGTTGAATGATGATATCCACTTGAGAAGATAGGAAAGACATAATATCTATAAAAATATGCAGTGATGATGAATGACTGCAGTACATAGAAATGCTGCAGAAATACCAAAAAAAACAAGACAGGCTACAAAAAATAGGCTTAGAGGCCTGGAGTAAAGATTTATATTACTTGTACACTGTAACACTAAGTGATTGAAACATGTAATGTTTAAAAACATGTAATGGACTGCATGAATGTAGAAAATAGATTGAGATAAATCTGTGAAGAATAGCTATGGAGTTACGGGCTGAATTGTGCATCCCCCAAATTCATATGTTGAAGTCCTAACCTCAGCACCCCAGAATGTGATTGTATTTAGAGATAGGGCCTTTAAAAGGTAATTAAGTTTAAGTGAGGTCACTGGGGTGGACCCTAATCCAGTGTGACTGGTGTCCTTATAAGAAGAGGAGATTAGGACCCAGACACACAGGGAGGGAAGACCATGTGAAGACAAAGGGAGAAGATGGCAATTTACAAGCTAAAGAAAAAGGCCTCAGAATGAAACCAACCTTGTCAACACCTTGGTCTCAGACTTGTAGCCTCCTGAACTGTGAAGAAATACATTTCTGTTGTTTCATTCACCTAGTCTGTGGTACTTTGTTATGGAAGTCCTAGCATACTAATACAAATACCAAAAGAAAAAGTGATGATGAAAACCTACAAAGGAAGTAGAGACTTCTAACCTGGAAAAGAAGAAATAAAAATACGGAGAACTTAGGAAAAATGTTGAAATGCCTTCTATCAGTATTCCTAACTGATGATATTAAAGCTGCTTGCCGCAGGACTGTGTCTGGAAAAATGTGAAAGACTACATGAATAACTTATGTTACTAAAAGCATGCATGATTATGTATATAGAAAACCCTAAGAAATCAACTAAAAATTATTATAGTAATAAGAGTTCAGCACAATTATAACATAAAGTAAATCCATAGTCTCTAGTGCTTCATACATCTGTAAAATTTAATGAAAATGTATCTCTTTATAAATAGTAAAATGACATTAAATAACAGCTATTTTAGATTTCAGATTCCTAGCCTCCAGAACTGTGAGAATAAATTTCTGTTGTTTTTAGCTACCCCAGTTTTTGGTACTTTGTTATGACAGCCCTAGGAAATGAACCCAAGGGCTATGTAGGTTTTTTTTTAGTAATTTAAAATCTTGAATATTTTAAGGATATGAAAAAAGTACAATATATTAATTACTAAAAAAGCAGTTTTTAAAATATTCTGTATTCTCTGACTCCTTTTTTCTAAAAAAATACATAAATGTACATATGTATATTCATCCGATTTGTTTTCTATACAACATGTTGTTAAAACTATTTTTCTCTAGTTGGGAGCATTTGAACAATTCTTATTTACTTCATTATATTTTTCTGAATTTTTATAAGGAGATAAAAATCTATAAATATATGTTAATATTTTGAAGAAAAGTATATTTCACTTGGTATTGTCTTCCTGTGACAATATGCTCCCTCATGAAAAACACAAAATTATAAGCATTTCCTTTTTCAATTTAAATTTCTATGCATGGAGCTTGGCAGAGCCATTACCAGCTCTGGACATGGGAGGCCTAACATGAACATATTAGTTAGAATGCATAAAATATGGGAGGCTGACATATCTGAAGGACATGTATTACAAAAGCATTAGAAAGTTATACATTAAAACATAGCAGTTCAGTCTCATCTGGCAACCGGGTACAGTTTGGGATGAATATAAGAGGTTCTGAAGCTAATGGAGATTCATTGGCCTGTAATGAAATTACCTGTCCTGGGTTGGATAGCAAAACTGACTAATAAAATTTGGGCACCAAGAATTTCATTTTCCAAATCTCAGACCTTCTAAAATAGATACTGCTAAAACTGGTCACAGAGGATTTAAATTCGTTTACACACCTATCTGAAGAATATTTTAAGTTATTTGTAAGTATATTCTCAATCACTCTAAGGTTTTTAAATGACTTTATTTCTCTTTGGGGTTTAAAAAGTATGCCATTGAGAGTTACTGATTTACTAATACTTTGGACTTAGATATATTTAATTTAGCTGAATTGAGATATATCAGAGCAGGTAGGTTTTATGGGCTTCTTGGTACAGTTTATAAGAGGCTTATTAAGGAGCCAAGCAGATGTAGAGTGAGGCTAGGATTATCTGAGGTGAGTGTCACCCTGAGAGGTATGAAATGGAGATGTCTGTAGAAAAGGCATATTCTTATTGCTAAGGTTAAATTATAATGTATGTTGATACCTCATGGCCATTTTTCTTCATGGAGAAAGAAAATGAGGCAGCAGATGGCCACAATTTCTAATAGCCCAGGCTAGTTCATAACAGCCACCTAAAGAGTGAGCTCAGTTCTCTTCTAGTCCAAGGTCTGTCTCTTCCTCATAGCAGTAGCTACTGGTAGGACATTACAGATTCATGAACACTTGGTATATTTTTATTGGCTGCAGTCACTCTATTTGGAGGAGCAGCTGGCCCTGGGGCCCAAAGTTTTCCAGCTGCTGGATTCCCTGAACCGCTTTTCATTTACCACCGAAGCCCTTCTCCAAATGAACTCACTTTTTGTCTGGTACCCAAGCCCTCCTAAAATCAATCCCAACCTTGAAGAGGAATTCACAAGATTACATGTGACTGCATATTGATTACTATTGCTTTATATATTGTGATTTTTACCCATTACAGTTGCATTGCCATGAGATGAGAGTCTCATTACCATGGCAATGAGGAGTACGGTTTTTGCAAAACATGTCACCCAAGACTTTGTTCTCTTTGGTCATATTCTAACTTTCACTCTTTTTTTTTTCAATAACAAAAATTGTAAATAATTTTCTATGATATGATTATTGTAAGAGGCTTACAAGCTGATAATTCCTTTAATTAGTAATATAATCCTTTCGGATAGGGCTACTATTATTTATGTTATTACTATTATTATTGCTATTTTGCAGATGAGGAAATTGAGGCACAAAGAATAAATTTGCCTAAGGTAAAAAAGACAGGAAATGGTGATACCAGGATTTGACCTAAGGATCCTGTACACTTACTTATATGCATTTGCATTTGATCCCAAAAGCCCAGATACTTAGCTATATGCATTTGCTTCTTTCCAATTAAGTCTTTGACTGTTATCTTCAGTTGTCACAAGACGACATTAAAGAATACATTCCTCTAAAGTCATTATATTATATTATATTATATTATATTATATTATATTATATTATATTATATTATATTATATTAGATATTATATTATATTATATTATATTATATGAATTATATTATATTTCTATTAACATTATCATAATTATACTTTTGCAAAACCTCTAAGTATGTATTTTATTCTTAACCTAATATATTTCCCCACTCACACTGTTGTATGGGAAATGACACTGATGCAATAGTAGCCTCCCAATCCACTACCAGAAACCACTAAACAGAGAGGTTCATGGGTAAAATTACGATGCTCCAAATCATATGGTTTATTAAATCAATTAAAAACATATAATGAGGATCAGGAGGAAAAAGATGGGGCAAGTTACTGCACTTAGGACGGTATGCAAAGGAAACCCGCAACCTGAATTCTGGGTTATACAGTGTTCATATGTCTTGTCTCTTTCTTTGCCGCATCGGTCTCCAAACTGGGGGTGTGGTTACAGGATGAGAAGTGGGGTTTGAGGAAGGGGCCTCAGCAGATACCCAGGGGCATACTTGCGCTATCAGAGAGAGGCAAGAGTAAGTACTAAGTTGTCAGCACACATGGTGTGATTTTACCTTAAGACTTGGTTTTTCTGAACCTTCCAATCAAAAAGTAATACTCTTGCCTGTTCTGTCATACATTCCACTTACTCTGTCTTTAACATGCTTACAGGTTACTTACTGACTTCCTATCTGATTTAACATATTATACCTATGTCTGACAAGCTATTCATTATCTATACTTAATGCATCCTATGAATTTTGCCTCTTCTCTTAAGCTATTAGCTTACTTACTATCTATGCATAACATTTCTTGAGTTCCACACATTCTGTTTTTTTGTCTTTTTAAAAAAAATCAAGTATTCTTAAATAATAGAGCAAGCACACATTATTCAAGTGCAATAGATTTCCTCACCTACTACCAACTGGTGAGTAAAAAGTGTTCAGATTGAACAGAGTGAGTATTGGACGAATGGTCTTGTGATGGGTGATGTTTATGGTGGAAGTGTCAGAAAAGGTTTTGGAAAAGGAGAATTGGAGCCAGTGCTCAAGCTCTTCATATTGGTTAGTTTGTTTTGAACCACTTCATGACAACTCACGAAAACCTTCTGTTCCTCTTACCAAGATCTGTAAAATTGCTGAAGAAATTTCTCAACTGGTTTCCATTATTGGGAAACCTGGCATTGAGTATCACTACAGTACATATAAATTCTCTTCCCTCGAAGGGGGTCTGGAATGATCAACTAGAGCTTATTGTCATAGGAGTTTTAATGTGATATCTCTTTTGAGAAGGGCAGAGCTATTATAGCTATGATTGCTTTTATACCCAGCTCTCCCTTAATTTTCATGAGTGAAAGATGAAGATAAACAATTTATATGACGGAAAAATCCTTATGAAGGTTATTCTAGAAGAGCTAGTTTGCTGGAGTTCAAAGTAGTGTAGATAAGGAAAAGGACCACATGTTTGTTTTTGAAAATTAAAAATGCAGATCTTATTGAGATACTAGTTGTTGCATGCATGGACTGATTAGGAGGTTTGGTCGGTAGTGTAAGGTTAAGCACGTTGAAGATCATGGACTTAAGCTCTTATATTTGTCATATAGGGACTGAATCATCCCAGGTATTAAAAAAAAAAAAAAAGTAAAATGTTCAGGAGCCTTACTTAATAGTTTTTAGAAGTGGGGCTTATTGCTCTCTTGATGGCAATTTCTAGCCCGTTGTTCCACTGAATTGCCAGGAACAGTGATTTTAGGTGTGCAGTTATTAACCATCTCAAGAGGACCATCCTTTAGGACAAGGGGACCACTGGGGACTTGAATGAGAGAACTGAATCCAAGCATTAAAGGTCCCTGTGGACAAAATTATTCAGCCAACTTCTTTGGCAGACAGGCCCCACCTGCTTCCTTGTTTTGGCATTCCTCATTCCTTGTTTAATTGAATAGATGTGAAATAAATAACTAAAATAAGATAAGTAAAGGAAAAAATAAAGTAGATATTGTTTTATTCCTTTCAGTAATGGAATGTATAAGCAACTTTGACCTAAAAAGCCTTTAAGCATCTAATGTCAATACAGATGGCTACTTCTTTAGGGTCATGTTTAGGGTTACCTTGGATTTCTACTCTTGAGCCAGAGGCCCATGGACTACATGCGAGGGCATGATTACTTGCTTACTGGTTGAAGCTGTTACACTTTTCTGATTCTCCTTCTATTTCTCTGACTTTTCCCTTTTTTGTCTTTCTAAAGTTCTTTTTTTCCTTCAGATGCCTGTCAAATGTTGATGTTATTTAGGTATTAGTTCTGCTCTTATTCTAGACACTCTCCTTGGAAGATCTCACACATCTTTGTCGTTTCATCAACCCCTTGTGTGCTGGTTGATTGATTGGGAAGCCAGGTGAGGCCACCTGGACATGTAATATTCTGGTGACTTGGACTGCTTCAGAGTAAGAGCATATGGAAGCACGAGGAGGTGACAGCTAGCATAGTCTCAGAGGTTTAGAAGTAAGATCCCACACCCACTGCAACAGAAACACATAAATATACTTTTGTAACCCTATCCCTGAGTTTCTGAGTGTGTATGTTTGGGATAGGCCTGGCAGTCAGTATTAACACATTCCCGAGTTGCTTCTGATGCATTTATTGAGTGCTTCCTGTATGTCAGGTACCACACTTTGTTAGGAAAGCTGAAATTTTATTGTGGGAATTTAAAAGCCTTATCTGTATCCTCTAGTTAATGTATAAGCTTTCTAGCCGTAGGAGGACCCAAGGCAGGATCAGAACTTTCTTCTGAAAGCAGCTTCGAATGTGCTTATACTTAGTAGAGTTGATTCAGTATTAGGTTCTCTCTCATGAGGCACCAGCAGGGTGGTGGCCTGGAATATTTCAGGGCAGGGATTTTTTGACTGTCTCATAGATGTTCTCTTTCAGACAGTCGCTGACCTTGGGCAGTGCTGTATCAAGGGTGGGTTAGCCTTAAAGTGTTGGCCTTAGAGATAACTAGATGGGAGAGGTTAATTCCTGTAACCCAGATGTTGGCTGAGGAGCTCCTTCTTACCTGACTCCTCCAGGAGAGTGCTGAATGGTTTGGCCCCACTTGGATGCAGAGCTCAGCTTCTTTCAAGTTCCTGGAGCCTCATTTCCATTTGATTTGGGGGTTCATGTGGGAATTACATCTTTTTTTTTTTTTTTTAATCCTCACCTGAGGATATGTTGTTATTGATTTTAGAGAGAGAGGGAGGGGAAGAGAGAAAAAACCAACAACATAGATATGATGGCCTGACCGGGAATCGAACCTGTAACCTTTGGGCATATGGACAATACTCCAACCAACTGAACCACACAGTCAGGGCAGGAATTACATCTTATACCACGCGGACTTCTCTCCATCTCCAAGTTCTCCCCTCTCCCCGCTTCTCTTCCTCCTCAGTCCTCCCTTTGTTCCCACTGCCTCTCTGTTAAGACCTACGCCTATTCCCCTTCTTGTTTGATGCAGAGAGCTTAATAACAATCATTTTTTAAATTTGAGTGTGCTTGGGATTGATCTTTCCCTTCATCCTAAGAGATTTATCGAAGTATTTTTTTTCTGTGCTCTTCTTAAGAATAATTCTGGAAATAAAAATTTTTCTGTTTCACTTTCTGAAATGTTTCCTTCAAAGCTGTTTCTTAAAAATGTCAATTTTCGTGGTGTTATAGGCAATATTGTGAGTGGTTTATTCTGGTCATGATTGGTTCAGTTTCTGCAAGAAGATCATTTCTGACTTCTCAAGGAGGAGGCAATGGCAGGCAAAAATGCATCCAGATAATTTAATAACTAAATTACAGAGGATGGCAGCTGCAGCATAGTTTTTTCCCCCTCCTTTTTCCCCCAGCATAGTTTGCTTTACATAATTTGAAGTTTCATTTGTTGAAACATCATCTGTTCTGATTCTTGTGGTGATATTACAATAAAGTCATTTAAAGTCCCTGGGATCTGTATCTTTGTTAGTTTTTATGGAAACAAGAATGACTGAGAACCATTTAGTCCAACCTTTAAGAAATTCACCTGAATGGTTATCATAAGTAGTAGTAATGGTCATATATACAATACTATGTGTTATGGGTTGAATTGTCTCAATTTATTGCAATCCTAACCTAACCCTTAGTTAGGACTCAGAATGTGACCTTATTTGGAGAGAGGGTCTTTTCCAAGTTAAAGTGAGGTTATTTTATGGTGGGCCCTAATCCAATAGGACTGGCGTCCTTATAAAAAAGGGAATTTGGAGATAGACTCACATAGAGAAAGAGCATCACATGAGCATGAAGATGGCCATCTGCAAGCCAAGGAGAGAGGCCTCAGAAGGAACCAACCCAGCCAACACTTTGATCTCAGCCTTCTAGCCTCCAGAACTCTGAGACAATAAATTTCTGTTGTGTAAGCCATCTAGTTTGTGGTACTTTGTTATGATAGCGGTAACAAACACAATATATCTTGAATTGCATTTCCTGTTTAGAATGTTAGATTGACTAATCTAGCTCAGCAGTTCAAGAGAGGAAAATAACTAAGAATTTTAAACATATTTCCACCAAAATGAAGAGTATGTAATTTTGAGGATTAGGATGGTAACATTTTGGTAAATACAATAACTTATTTTATGAGTTTCTAACCTTTATTTGTCAGGGAATCTTTTTTAAAAAAAGTTTTAAAGAAGATAATTGCAGAACTGTTTTGCATTGATTGAAAGAGCATGTGTGTGTGTAAGGAGGGAGCTGGCTGCTGTCCCTCTCTCCACCCCACCCTCCCCTTTAGATGGCCTGGAACCCTGGGACTTTTTAAAAAGATAGTAGGAGCCCAGCCAGCATGGCTCAGCAGTTGAGCATTGACCTAGGATCCAGGAGATCGAGGTTCAATTCCTGGTCAGAGCACAATTCCAGGTTGTGGGCTTGTGATCCCCAGTGGAAGTTGTGCAGGAGGGAGCTGATCAATGACTCTCTCATCATTGATGTTTCTATCTCTCTCTTTCTCCCTCTCCCTTTCTCTCTCTGAAATCAATCTATCTATCTATATCTATCTATCTATCATCTATCTATCTATCTATCTATCTATCTATCTATCTATCTATCTATCTATCTATCTATCTATCTATCATCTATCTATCTATCTATCTATCTATCATCTATCTATCATCTATCTATCATCTATCTATCTATCATCTATCTATATCATCTATCATCATCTATCTATCTATCATCTATCTATCTATCTATCTATCTATCTATCTATCTATCTATCTATCTATCTATCTATCTATCATTATCTATCTATCTATCTATCTATCTATCTATCTATCTATCTATCTATCATCTATCATCTATCTATCATCTATCTATCATCTATCTATCTATCATCTATCTATCTATCTATCTATCTATCTATCTATCTATCTATCTATCTATCTATCTATCTATCTATCATCATCTATCTATCATCTATCTATCTATCTATCTATCTATCTATCTATCTATCTATCTATCTATCTATCTATCTATCTATCTCTATCATCTATCTATCTATCATCATCTATCTATATCTATCTATCTATCATCTATCATCTATCTATCTATCTCTATCATCTATCTATCATTTATCTATCTATCATTTATCTATCTATTTGTTAAAAAAAGATAGTAGGAATACATTCTTGGCTACTACTTCTAATTTACTCAGAAGGAACCATGGCTGTGGGTTAATTAGACTCTTTGCATGGGTTGGGGTTTGCTACCATTAAAACTATATGCTGTGATGGGGGAGGGGTGACCCCTACTTGGGGAATATTTTAGGGTTTATGAAACATGGGATGAATACTGTGTTGAAAAATAACTAACCAATCATTGTGAACTTGTCTTTCCCTGATTCCTTTTTCTTGAAGTAATGCCAGGAGTAACTGTATCCCCAAATCTGCATTCATTGTTGGCCCTATTGGTTAAGCCTTGAGCTTTTCAGTGAGCTCTGTAGTATTGCATTAAAAAACTGCTTATAAAAGGATTTACATTTAATGAATTTCTCTGCAGCTTTCTCTGAGCTCTTTATCCTATCCTATCTAGTCTGGAACTTCCTCCTTCAATTATCGCTGCTCTCAGAGTTTCACCTTCCCAACTCTCTGATGCCTCACTCTGTAGTTATTCGAAATGTTCCTCTTTCCCAAGTCATTTCCTTGCCTCCCTCTTCCAACTCCTAAGCAAGGTATTTGAGGGCCAGTTGATATCAGGGCTTGGGTGAACATCTGCCCTGAGAAGTGTGCTGTTTCTGATCTTTCTAGGCTTTCATCAGCTCCTTGCCCTCAGCTTTCCATTAAAACCATCTTGATATCCTTTGCCAGACACTGTAAGTCTTGGCAGGTCAAATCTGCAGGAGATCTGCTTTCTTTGTATTGCACTCAAAGTGAATTCTTAGCAGCATCTAAGAGATGTGTATATCTTATTTTACTATATAAAGAACCTATTCTATTCATTTAAACTGTTTCCATTTATTCTGCTTTAGATTGTTTGTCTTAGTTTATTAGTTCACTTAATGCTTAGGATAGTTTCTCTTTAAAATTATCCTTTTGCCATTTACTTTTGTTATTTTTTTATTTCTTCATCATCTTAATTTCTTTATTATTTTATTGTAGAAAGAACTCTTATGAGATTTACCCTCCTAAAATTTTAACTGTACAATATATTATTGTTGACTATGGTTACAGTGCTGTACAGCATCTCTAGAGCTTATTCATTTTGTTTGACTGAAACTATGCCTTGTTGATTAGTAACTCCCCATTTCCCTTTCCCCAGTCTCTGAAAACAATATTCCACTCTTTTATTTTATGAAATTGACTATTTAAATGCCTCATATAAGCAGAATCATGTAATATTTGTTTTTCTGTGAATTTCTTATTTCAGTGAGCAAAATGTCCCTAAGGTTTATCCATATTGTTGCATATTGCAGACTTTCTTTTTTTTTTAAAGGTTAAATTGTATTTCATTTTGTGTACACACACACATACACATGCACAGCAGTTTCTTTATTCATCTGTCTGCAGATGAACATTTATGTTGTTTCCATATGTTGGCTATTGTGAGTAGTGCTGCAATGAACATAGGAGTGGTAATCTCTCTGATTTCAGTTCTTTTGGACAAATACCCAGAAATGGGATTGCTGGGCCATATGTTCTATTTTTAATTTTTTGAGAAACCTTCATGCTGTTTTCCATAGTGGCTGCACCACGTTGCATTCCCACCAGCAGTTTGCAAGCCACCATGCTGACAGTTGTGAAATGATACCTCATTGTGGTTTTGATTTGCACTTCCCGGATGATTAGTGACATTGAGGTTTTTTTTTCATGTACCTGTTGGCCATCTGTACCTGTATGCCATCTTAGGAGAAATGTCTCTCAAGAGCTTAGGCCATTTTAAAATCGGGTTACTAGGTGTTTTTTTTTTTTTACTACTGAGTTGTAGGAGTTCCTTAATATATATTTTGGATATTAACCCCTTATCGGATATATGGTTTGCAAATATTCTCTCTCATTTCATAGGTTGCCTTTTCACCCTGCTGGATTGTTTCCTTTTCTGTGCAGAAGCTTTTTAGTTTGATGTAGTCTCACTGTTTGTTGTTGGTGTTGCATGTGCTATTGGTGTCATATCCATGAAATCATTGTCAAACTAATGTCTAGGAGCTTTTCCCCTGTGTGTTCTTCCAGTAGTTTTACAATTTTCTGTATTTTTAATGTTTGAATTTCTCTTTCTAATTCTTTTAATACTCTATATGGTAATTATTCCTTTTCACTTTTCTTATTTTTTACCCTCCCTTTTTTTAGATACACAGTTTTACCTTCATTTATCTTCTTTTAATTTCCTATCTTTGATAATTTTTTGCTCTTTTCTGATTATTATTTTTTATCCATATCTTGTAGCAATGTGATAATTTTTCTCTTTTTATTTCTGAGGTTTTGGTTTTATCTATTTTATAGGTTTTAATTTTACTAGTTCTTTGCATTGTGATCTTCAAAACACTTTATGTTATTTGTTTACTTTTTGTTTTTCTTTTATAGTTTATTCCTCTGATCTCTTTTATTATTAGGAAGAGGCCCATTTTATATTAGATTTAGTAAGTTTTTCTCTCTTTGCATCTCATATCAGCCAATTGTTTATTAGGAGCTGGATATTTTCCCATCCTTTCTGTCTGACACAAACATTGGGGCAAGCAGGTTGCTCAGCAGTGTGCCACGTTATTCAAGCAAGAGGCCAGCAGGGGAAGGCCACCTCCTAGGCTGCGCATTGCTGAGGAAACTGGCAAAAGACCATTCTGGAAGGAGGCTTGACCACAGTCATGCTTCTGAAATCTGTTCTACCCCATTCTGCTTTGTATGTTAAGTTTGACCTACCACCCCTCTTGGCAGGTTTATGGGAGAACCCTGGATGTGTCTCGATTTTTTTCATCTTCACATTATGGGGTACACACGAGCTATGATTATCACCAGTGGGTTTCCTTTTCCTTTCTTTTCTTTTTTTTTTTTTTAAACACCAAATAGAAGTATGGATGAATGAAAGTATGGATCAATAAAAGTCTACTGTAAAAATAGGAAGGCAAAGTAACTTAAAAATTATGCTATAGGAGGAACAGTTGAGGGAATTGTTTAGCCTGATTATATCAGGAATTTAAAGGGAATTTGTTTACTATTGGCAGATAGCCCCAGAGCTGCCACGGAAGAGAAGGTTGCTAACTAGGGCAGAACTAGATACAGCGGCTGGAATTTACAGGGAGCCAGCTTTGGCTGTGTTTTTGGAAGAAAAACAATTCACATATAAAAACTGTTCAAACATACAACATGCTGCTTCAAAGTGGACCATGTTAGGCTAATTTTAGAGGGAGATGAGAAAGTTCTATGATTTCTTAGTCTTATGTTTATTTTTACCTCTGGCCTTATACTGGATTTTAAATGATCTGATTAGCTTATTTCAAAATATAGCTTGAATTTGAAATGAACTCCCTTATATAATTTTAATTATTTTAGTAGTGAAAATGAAGTATTTTCTCCTCAGATTGGTTATATGCCATCCAGGTGGTGGTGGTTGTCTTGGTATCTTGTAGGATTCAATGAATTCAATGAAAGTTAGGGTCATGCTAGCCAAACGATATAAATTGGACTGGAATCATTTTAGAGCTAATCCTTAGCTTTCCAGAGATTTATTTTATCCCCAATTTTATTTAAGGGTAAGGAAATGTATAATAAAATGCATGATCTTAAATGGTTAGTGTGATGAATTTTGACAAATGTCTAAACCTGTGTAGCCACATCCTGAAAGTTCCTTCATACCCCTTTTTAAATGATTTCTTTCCCATTCCTCTCCTTCCCCCAATAAACCACTTTCTGATTTCCGTAGCTGTAGATTAGTTTTGCCCATTCTTGGGCTTCATATAAATGGAATTATACATTTATCTATTTGTGTCTGGCTTTCTTCTCTCACCTTAATGTTTTGGAGGTTTATCCTGCATGTTATTGCATTTCATTTGTTTTTTGAAACCTAAAGGAACGATGCTGAACATATCCAAAGAACTTTGAATTCTGGAGGTAAGTTTCCTCCAGACCTCATTACATAGTATTGTCATATTTTTACTTCATTTTGCCTATTTTTATTGAAAGAAACAAGAAAGAAGATACTTGCTGCTTAATGTAAAATGCTAGTACAGTGTCTAGTTCATGGAAAGTCTTCAATGGATGTGAGCTCTAATGATAACAATGAACAGGTTACCTAATTTTGCCCCAAATACTTTTTAGTCCTAAACTTAAATGTAGTAGTAAATATTTCAGTAAAACGGGTTTCAGGAAATTTTAATAAAATCTGGTGTGAATTGCACAAAAATTAAAATGTCTCTTCATCAAATCTGTGAATAAGCTTTAAATATACAAAGTTGTATTCTCTTTGAAATAAAGTGGTGGATTATATGTGGTACTGCTTTATTTATAATAGCTAAACATTGACACCAAACCACTGTGCAACAGTAAAAAAATTTTTAAAAGTTATTTTTATCAGCTTTTTTGAGGCATGGTTGCCATACAATAACTGCAAATATTTAAAGTGTATAAAATGTGATACATTTTGAAATGTTTGTACCATAAAATCATCACCACAACCAAGATAATGAATATGTTTGTCATCTCCAAACGTTTCTTGTGCCCCTTTAAAATTTTTCTCTCCTGTACTATTTTCCCCCACTCTCAGCAACCACTGAGTAGCTTTCTGCCACTATAGTTCATACTTTGTAGAGCTTTGGTAAGGGGGTGTTAAAATAAGTTATGGTACATTTTATTTATGTGTTTGTTTGTTTGTTTATTTTTGGTGAATCTTCACCAGAGGATATTTTTTCCATTGCTTTTCAGAGAGAGTGGGGGAGGAGAAGGGAGAGAAAGGGAGAGAGAGAGAGAGAGAAAGAGAGAGAGAAAGAAAAAGAGAAAGAGAAGCATCAATGTGAGACAGACACACTGACCTATTGCCTCCCACACATGCCCCGGCCAGGGCTGGGATCGAGCTTCCAACCGAGCTACTTGCTCTTGACTGGAATCAGACCCAAGACCCTTCAGTCCGCGAGTTGATGCTCTAACCACAGAGCAACACCAGCCAGGGCAAGTTATGGTACATTTACATTCTGTTAAAATTAAAATAATGCTTTTGAAGAATATTTAATTCCAGGTGAAGTGCTCATGATATAATGTTAGGTGAAAAATGACATAAAATTGTAAATACAGAATAATCTTAAATTTACATTCACAACATACCTTTAACTTGAATAGAAAGAAAATGAAGGAAACATTAAAATGATATAGTTATTTCTGGATAAGTGGGATTATGGGTGATTTTATTTAATTTATAAATTTCTCATTTTCTAAATTTAGTACAATCAGAATACATTATGTTACAATCAGGAAATAATTAATATAAGAAATCTGTGAGCTATGGGATCTACATCTACAACAAACTCTTTATAATGCACTTCTGCTTTGCTGAGGAAACTTTCCCCTGGGGATTTTAACTGTAAATTGTTAAGGATGTGTTCTCTATGCTAAAGGAAAGATTCTGATTAAAGAGGCATTTTCTTTTTTCTGGAAGTGGAGTGCCGTGGATATTAATATAATTTCTCTGAGTAATCATGTTAATAACTATGGTATGTAAAATAATTCCTGCAGTATCTGACTGCTTATCCTCCTGGAACTGAACTGAGCAGTAAGTGTGCTCTCATGGTAATGAAGGTCACAAATCAAAAGAAAGAATGCATGAAAAAGGGATTAGAACAAAAAGAGCTAAAGCCATAACTCCACATCCCTGTTATAATGAATCCTATAATTTGACAAATGCAAGCGGGTAAGAAATGGCATGTAATGAATTAAGGATGAGCTGATATTGTATTCCCTGTTGTCAGTTGGGAATAAAGATTCTTTTTCCTTAAATACTGAGAGATTCAACCAAAAAAGCACATATAGATTAAAATAATTTGTTAGATGTAAGGAAATTATCATTTTAAAATAAATAATGTTCATAGGAAAGAGTAATTTTTCTTCTTGAGTTTTGCATGGGACTTACAGCATGTGTAAGGTAAACTAGAATTAAAGTTTATATATTTATTTTTACTTCTCAACTTGACAATTGAGTAATTGCCTATTATGTGTTAGTAGGATTCTGCTCCGTGCTATAAAAAAATATGGAAATGAGCAAGTAGTGTTCAAAAGTAACATAAACTTTAGTGCATTTTTTGAGTGTGGCACATGGGCCTTAAACCAAGTGTATATTTTGAACCTGAAGAAACGAGTATGTTCACCCACTGTTATACTAGAAGGAAATGGAAGTAACAGCATAGATCAATATAGTTATCAATTTCCATTAAAATTAGTGTTTAGGTCAATTTAAAAAGATTGTATTCTATGAAAATAATCACACAGTTATTCCTTTTCAGTAGTGTTATTTCCCACTTTTGGATAGGTCATTCTGGAAAACACCTTTTTTTCCAAAGAAGTGATAGTATGTTATTTTGCATCCAAATTCCAGAAATAGTGCAGGTAAAATGAGACTGAAAAGAATCTGGGATCAAGCCAGTAACTCCTAAGGCCATTACTTCAGTGCTCAACCCAAATGTAAGCTGATGATATTACATGCAATATAATACAAACACATGGGTGGTTCTTTGCATAATCAGAAGGGTATATGTTGCAGTTTGTAAATATTGTAAATGTGTACTTACCTGTGGCGAAGCTATGTCAGTTGTGTCCATGGGCAATTCTGAGACACATAACCATGTCTTATCATAATATTGTTCTGGAAGTTTATAAGTCTGGTAAATACATGTCCAAAACAACGGCATATTATGAAAGTACAATTGGCGCAATTAAGTATTTTTTCCTTCCTTTGTACTTGTAGTCTGTTTTTCTTCATAAATCCTCCCACTTAATTAAAGGGAACTCATTTTCACGGATGCATTAGAAAATTGAGAAACAGTAATATGATATTTCAGTAATGTCTTACAAAAAAGATATTTCAAAGTTAAAGTGCTGATGCTTTCTGAGAGCTTAATTGTATTTAAAAATAAATGAAATTCTGATGACTTACATCTTCTACCTCCCCCAAGTCTTTCTCTAATGTAGATGCTATTTCATATAAAACTCCTTAAGCAGAACTTGACATCTTTTAAAATCATTCACTATCATAACATAATGTAGTCTGCAAATGTTTTTCACTTCATTTGAAATGTCTCTGTGGATGAACACAGATCCTATTGATAGCAGCGATTGAATGCCTCACTCTTGTTGCATAACGAAACTAATATCACTCTGCCATAAGATAATGAGCTCTCGAAATTTACAGAGCTCCCCAAAACTTTTCACAGATCAAAACAAAATCTTGAAGTAAAATTAGTGATATATAAATGTTTCTCAACCACTTTATATCTAGGCAAATGATCCTATATGTATGTATTAATAGACAGGGTATTCTCAAGAATAGCCTTAAGTACTTGTAAGTGGTTTACTGCAAGTGATTAGAGCTGAATCTAAATTATTTAACTTGAAGAGATGTCTAAAAATACTTAGTATGATTTAAGCACTTGAGGTAATTTTTTATTTTTCAAATGAATATAATTTTCTGAAAAACAAAACATAGACTGTTGTTTGTAATTGAAAATGAATTGCTTTCCCTTTCTAGATTTACTCTAAACAAACCATTTAACTCAGTTTACCCCTGATTGTCTGGGAGATGGTAACCCAGTTTTTAGATGATTCAGACCCTATGTTTCCCATCCTTCTCTTAGTTCTGTCTACCTTCTGTTCATATTAGTGCTTACCAGCATCCTAATGGGGTTGGGTGATAGACTGAAGTGCCTGAAGAAACAGAAGTTGGATGAGTCAATATTTTTCTTGTTAACGTTAGGAAAATGTTTTGACCAAAAGCTGTTAGCTAAAATCAGGTTTTCAATGTACTGCTGGTTTTAATTTATGGTATGTGTGCTTTCATTAACTTAGGGGTTCCTAAACTTAATTGAAAATAAAGGCTGCCTGATTTAGTGAAAAGCTTTGAAATCAGACACAGTGGGGTTCAAATCCCAGCTTTGCCACTGCTAACACTATGACTTGGGCAAGATGGTTCAATTTATTAGATTTTATTTCTTTATCAGTTCATGGAGGGTAAAATATTTTCCATACAGAGTTGTTAGGAGAGTTATTAATAATTTATGTTAAAATCTGGTATATAGTACAGTCACCATTTTTACCTGTGTGTGCCTTTCAGTATGTTAGATAATATTCAATATTAGAGATCTGTTACTGGATTATATTAAGATTGCTAAGTATACTATGAAAAGTAGTTATTAGAAATATCAGTGCCCAAAGTTTTAGTACACAAATGTAATGACCCATTATTCACATAAAGCTGACAGTCCTAATCATAGAAAAGCACTCATAGCTTTTATTTAATGCACTGAAGATTTTCACTAGAATTAGGAGACAAAAACAGGAGAGAAAGTTCAAGGTGGGAATTCTAGAAACCCCAGTTTTTCTTCAGGTTGTGCTCACTATCAAACAACTCTGTATAAAAAGATCTCAATTTATGTACTTTTTGGACTAGATTTGATCCTGAAATTGCTTATAAATAAAATTCCTTTTATTATTTACTTATTTATTATATATTTTGAAACACATATTATTTATTTTCTGTGTGATAAGATTATTTATTTATTTATTTATTTAAAATCTTTATTGTTGAAAGTATTGCAGATGTCCCTTTTTTCCCCCCATTGATCCCCTCCACCCCACATCTACCCCACCCACAGGCCTTCCCCATACCAATGTCTGTGTCCATGGGTTATGCTTATAAACATATAAGTTCTTTGATTAATCTCTCCCCACCAACTCCCACATCCTCACCTTCCCTCTGAGACCCCTCAGTCTGAATTTTTAAAATAAAATTCTTTTTAAAAAACAGTAATTTAAATCTATTAGAAAACTTTGATGTTCAAAGAATCAGATGAAAACTTCTGATAAGTATTCCCTAATATATTTTTGGGTTTCTATAAGATACAGTTATAAATCATGCCATAGAGTTTATGTATCAGTCTTCTCATTCCTGCCTGGCTCTGCTTGCCAGGGGTCTTATGCTAGCCTGGGAGAAAAGCAATTTTATAAACTAATTCATATCCAGGTATAGTCACCTTGTGCAGAAACCTCTTGGAAATATTGTTTTTCAAGTATGTTATGACTTATTTAAAGTTATTTTAAAAAATTCAGAGAACAGAGCTTAATTTCTTTAACAAGGAAACACTTGCATTAGCTAGTGTTGAATTGTTAAATGGAGTTGAACCATGAGGCAGGAGGGAAGTGGTTTGGACTAGAAGAATTAAGCTACTAAAAAAGGTTGTGTAACATCTATCAATAGCAGCAGAAAGAATGTTCATTGTATTTTCCAGATAAGGAGCTAAGAAACCAAGAGATGAAGACAAGTCAACAATGTGACTAAGTATGGTTGAGGGACCTTTTAATTAATTAATTATTCAGTTACAGTTGACGTATAACATTGTATTAGTTTCAATATAGTATAGTAATTAGGCATTTATACACCTTACAAGGTGCTCACCCCAATAAATCTAGTACTCATTTGACACCATACACAGTTATTACAATATTATTGACTGTATTCCCTCCCTATGCTGTACTTTACATCCCTCTGACTATTTTTATAACTGGCAATTTGTATTTCTTAATCCCTTCACCTTTTTCACCCATTCCTCCAACCCCCATCTCATCTGGTGACCATCAATTTGCTCTTTGTTATCTATGAGGGACTATTTAAAAGTCATTTGTTTTCTCAAATTTCTGTACTTTCACATAGTTTAACTGAAAAAAGGGTCATTCTTGATAGTGTTCAAAAGAGCACATAAGGAAGAATTGACTTAATTATTAGTCACTGTAGGGAGTGCCATTCATAAGAGAACCACTTTCATTAATAAATTAAGGCTGTGTGTTTTTCCCATTTTGCTGTGTGTTTTTCAGGTTACACAGAATCTCTTATTGATAGCTCACCTGCCCTTTGACCAGTTCATTAAGTGTCCCTTACAGATGTTGCCAGGTTTCCGCTGTCTTCAGAAGTCATAATGAGACTGAAGGCTCCCTACCATCATTGTAAGTGCATATTGGACAAAGCTATTTATTTAATGAGAGAATTATAAGACAGTTAACGGATTAAAGGCAGGAGAGTATATCTGGAACGTGGTCAGGGAGAAACACCTTTGATTAGGGACTAGGGAGAGAAACAGAACAAAGAAAAAGTGAGATTGTTCTGGTAGTCAGCATACTAAAGCCCTTTCTTTAATGAACATTTAAATTAATTAAGAAAATACATTTAAAGATTGGTAGTCTTTGTGTAAACTTTAAAAAAGTGACAACAGCAATGTAAAGACAGTAAATTTCAGGAACACCAACTTTAATATGCTTAAATAAATTATAAGAAAGGATGTGTAGGTAGAAGGATCCATGCGAACTAGATTTTTCTTAAAGAAACACTTGTAAGGGTCACAAGAGGATGAAGAGGACAGATGAAACCTGGTAGTTACACTGAACTGCAGATCTGAAATGCCCAAGAGAGTAAGGATAGAAGGGACTATTAAACCAGAAATAAGGCATGTAAGGGTAAAACATATGGTGAATAGAAAGGGAAATGCACCAAAAATGAAAAAAATACTCTTTAGGTATGCATGAGATGAAAGGAAGGCTGAGAAAACACAGCCTCTTTGATAGATGCAAAGAAGAGGATTGGCACCAAAACCAAAAGCAGAATTCAGTTTTTTGTTTTTTTTTTAGTAGAATCTACCGTTAATCATAACTGTAGTGCATAATTTGGAAAATGGAATAGGAAATAATGTACTTTGAAGGCGGGGAAACAAACTAGTCTTGACAGGGAATTGATCAAAGGTCATTTAAATAAACACATCCTGATGACTTTCAAATTAGAATGCCAATTATTGATGATTCTGGCTCTGATATGCTAAAAATAACACCTTTTTGTTACAGTAGAAAAGTATTCTTAGTGAATTTTAGCTCTGTGAACTGTTAGTCCCTGCTTTATGTCAAAGGACACAAAATGAAAAGTTCATGTTTATTAGGAAAGTAGTTCATGATCATTTAAAAAAATGCCTTCATTTTTATAGCTTTCCCCCCTCTTTACAACCACAGAAGTGTGACTCCCCATTTTGTATCATCGGAATACTGTGCAAATAAAGCTCACCTTCTTTTGCAAGCACAGTAAGAATGATCAGTCTTTTTCAAATGACAAAAACCAGTCTATGTGTCCCAAAGCTTCCAGGGCATCAGAGAGTAGTGAACTAAAAGATGTGCCCATGTGAGTACCCTAGACTGATTTTTGAAAAGTAAACATCTTATTTGAATCAATTAAAGAAAATATAACATACTATATTAAAAAATTATCTTTCCCTGAGGAGACAGCTTCTTATTATGTTCACAATGGACTACAATATACAACTTTATATTTTAGAATTCCGGGGATTTGAAGAACCTGGCAAACTTCCATGAAGAGCCACAAATAGTATTCATCAGGAGCTGAATAATGCCTATCCATGTAATTGAGTATATATTTTTGCTTAAGATGTCTGAGACTGACTGAATCAATCCTGTGGAGAATAAGACATGTTATCTGAAGACAACTAGTGAGCTGAAGACAACTAATTTAACTAGCAGTGCAATTGTTAGTGGTGGAAGTTTGCTTGAATATATTGTTTTTTTTTTAATAAGTTAGTAAAACAGAAATAGATTTGTGGTGAAGCTCTACACTTTATCTAGAAGCTTAAAAGGAAGGTCCTCACCAATTTAAAAAATAGTTCCTACGTCATAAATACAGCACATTGAATGGTAATAGCATTGGAGATGAGACTGGGTTTCTGTCCGGGTGGCTCTACCTGTGACTTGGCAGGACACTCTAACTTTTTGTTAAGTACCCTCTCAGGCACTCTGATTCTTTTTTTGAAAATTTATGATAAAGAATCTAAGTAAAAGATCTAAATGTACCGAACAGAATGTGGAGATTTTATATACATATATCTTCATATTTTAGGGGGAACTTGAGTGAGGAAATGGGGAAATGTGGATAGCAAATCTATCACCATTTCATTTTGGCATGAAGTTTAATAGTTTGAATGTATTTCTAAGTAGATGCCTTATAGACACTAAAGATGTTCATTAATAAGAAAAAAAATTCAGTCCATATTATTAAAAAAAATTGTATTAGTTTCATAGAACTGCTGTAACAAAATACCAAGAAGTGGTTGGCTTGAAACACAGATACATATTTTCTCACAATCTGGAGGTCAGCAGACCAAAATCATGGTGTCCTTAGAAACCTGCTTCCTTTGAAAGCTGTAGGGAAGAATCTTTCTTTGCCGTCTCCCCACTAGCTGGGCTGAGGTTCTCGTACCCATTCTTTCCCCTATTATATGGGTGGTGGGCTGTACTTTCTCTGTAAATGGTAAGAAGGTGAAGCAATTGGTTCAATTTCCGGCGCATATAGTTTTTCTGGATCAACCTAGTTTTTCTGCTTGCAAAATATATCAAAAGCAAGCAAGGATTTTGAGAATTTTATATTTACGTAAATGTTATTTCTGCTATTAAAACTACTAGTATGAAAATTCTCTTTTAAATTTTAGTAAGTTACATAGGCTAAACTCTTAAAAGTGTAATTAGTGGTGCTAGCTTTATCAATGGAGGTATCGTCTGAAGAATTTCCAACCAGAATATATATACTAAATGCCCTTGATAAAATATCCTTTTCTAAGTTTCTTTTAATCAGTATTAGTTAGGACACAATATTGCCATGGCAAGGGCTGCATGGATATAAGGCCAGATGCTTAACTGTGAGGGGCACAGGCCCTGGGTTAGCATTCCTCTCCATCACCTGTCAGCTGACTGGCCTTGGCCAGGTGGTTAGCCATTCTGAGCCCATGTTTTCTCAATTATAAATTGGAGCAGCTAATACCAGTTTGAAGATTTGTTTTGAGAATGAAATGAGATAATTTATCTAAAGCAGCATACTAACTGGCACTTAGTAATTTTTTAGTGAATGGAGGTGATTAATAATAATGCTAATATTAAATAATGTCAGATAATTTGAGATTTGGTGTAAGGATCAGTTTCAGGCTGGCAGAATCATCAGTTTTATTTGCATTCATTAAATTGTGACAATAATATATTAAAGGTCAGGGGAGAAATAGGGAATAAGACAATTTGTCTTTAATTGGTTGGCATGCCATGTTTGGGGAAAAAACCCTTTATTTTAATTTCAAAAGATAAGTATAATTATAACAGGCAAGTTTCAGTGAAACTAAAGATTTTTAAAGCCTCCAAATAGTCCCTCAAATACTGTCAGAACTTGGTTAAGTGTTCCCAAGATATTTTCGTTTTCATATATTAGTGACTGATTTCACTATTCAGCTTAGTGTAATGTCAGTAAAATGGCAAGGATCTTTCTAATATTCTTACTTTTAGTACTAAATAATTTTATGAGTAAAGGAGATGGCCTCATACAAATGAATGAAAAAGATGAGGGTTCTAATAGATGGACAGATAAAGATAATGAATAGATGACTCGCACAGGAAAAGTAAAACTAGAAAATAACTATGAGAAAAAAAATGTTCTCTGTAATAAGGGAAGTAAAAATTAATACAGCCAAGGATCTATTTTATTTCTTGCCTATTGTGATAGGAAACCTTTTTGCTGAGAGAATCGGGGTCTAGTGACCCTGATTACTCACCAGCATTATGGATGGCAGTAAAATTGGTGCAACCCTTTTAAAGGCAGTTTGAGAATATGTATCAAGAGTCATATAAATATATTTGTCATACAAATATTCAATTTGGATATTAAACCTAAGAAAAAAGTACAAAGATAGAAAAAAGGTATATGCAGGAAAATGTGCATCATAATGTTATTTAAAATTAGGAAGACTTGAAGCAGCATTGATGTCTGCCACCAAGGAGGAAATAAATTAACCCTCCAGTTACATATTGTACAGTAAATACATAATATACATATATACATATATAAAGTTTAAAAATAGTTACAGTAGTATTAAGAGCAATAATATGTAATTATTTGTACACAATAATTAAAATTTTATAAAAATATGCATGGAAAAAAACTTGAAGAAAACCCCAAATAATAATAGTAATTACCTAAGACAGGTGGTATCATGAAATTTTTTCCCTGTCTATAGTCTCCAAATTTTCTTTGCTGTGGTTATATTTTGTATAAAATGTTTTACAAAATTAAAATAAGGACATTCTCACCTCATTGAGATTTACTATTGGGCAAATATATTCTTGCCTTGTGGACAAGTTTATCTTGGCCTCCAGGGCAAAAGCTGAATGCTTAAATAGGTATTAATTAGCCCTAGATTCAGCAGTAGGGAAGGATGAAGATGTCAGAGGTTAATACAAATTTTGATTGGGATAATTTATACAATGAAAATTCATGTCCATGCTATTCTAGCAAGTTTTCCTTCTAAAAAAGGTTAAGAATTTTTTTTAAAGGCTAGAAATGACAGTAATTTTTAATAATGAAAAACTGATAGCAGAAAAACATTTCTATACATACCAAGTACTTCTATCTTTTATGGCTAACAACATAAATACAATTCATTTATCTTGGTCTATAATTTATTGTACTATTTTCTGTCAAAATACATGAAAATTAGGATTGCATTTAATCTTCCAAAAATGTTTCCCTGAATAGAGAAGAATCATAAACATGCTACAGTGTTTGGTGAATAAAACATAGAGTCATGAAAACTTTTTTAAAGCTCACCAGAGACCTTTACACCAAACCTAAAAGTGGCTTTTTCAGAGACTCTTATGGACTTAATGTTTGTGTTCCCCCCAAATTCACAAGTTGAAGCTTAGCTCTCAGTGTGTTTGTTATGGAGGTGGGGCCTCTGAGGAAGTAATTAAGGTTAAATGAGGTCATAAGGGTGAGGCCCTGCTCTAATAAGAGTAGCATCCTTATAAGGGGAGAGAGGAGAGCCCAGCCCGCCTCCCCCTGTGCTCAAATACCTAACAGAGAAGGCAGCTCTCTATAACTCAAGGGGAAAGCTCTCTCTAGACACCAACTGGCACCTTCATCTTGGACTTCCAGCCTCTAGAACTGTGAGAAAATACATTCCTGTTGTTTAAGCCACCTAGTCTGTGGTATTTTGTTATAGCAGCCCCAAGCAGACTGATGTAGTGACCTTCGAAGTGATCAGGCACATGATTTCTCCCTCCTTTAAACATGCCTTCCCTTCAGCTTCCATGCAACTATGTTCAAATGTTCTCCTTCTGTCTCCCTCTTTTCACAATATGGAGTCATCTAACAATCTGTAAAATAGCTGGTTAATATTTATTGAACTTTATTAGGTAGTAGGTGCTGTTTTAAGCACTTTGTAGGTATTAACTCACTAAATAATTATAGGAGCTCTTTGTGGTAGGTAGGGCTATCACCCTCATTTTATAGATGGGTAAACTGAGACACAGAGAGGCTAAGTGACTTGTCAAGGTTATAGAGTAAGTGGCAGACCTGGGACTGGAACCCAACAGTCTGGTTTCATAGCACAGATGCTTTACTACTGTACCCTACTGTTTCTTACAGTGCTCCTTAGTGCAAACAATAGCTGAAAATCCAAAGGCAGATCAGCGAGGGCAGGCATTGCTGTGAGAAATCCAGAGTGAACGTTACACAGCTTTCTGCTTAGGTGATATGATATAGGAGGGTATATTTCAGAAGACCTAGACGACCAATAGAATTGACAATGACTTGTTAAAACCAAATTTCAAAATGGTAGTGCCAAGTTCCCGGTGATATTCTCAGGCAAGATCCTGCTGATCTAGGGCAGTGTGGACCATGTTTATAGTCAAAGGAGACAGCAGAGTTGGTTTTGAGAACACTGTTAATCAGCTCCACTAACTGGGAGACTTTGGGTTTGTTCCTGAACTTCAGGTCCTGAGCTTTGTTTCCTTACCTGTAAGGCAATAAATAATACTGCCCCATTCATAACTCATTCAGTACTCACATGGAAAAACATATTACACTGCACTCTTAGCACAGCACACAGTGTAAATGCAGGCAGAGTATAGGACTGGTGTTCTGTTATTGAATAATGGTGCCTGACAGGAAACCACATGTCAGTGAGCAGAAGCAGTGACCTTCAGGCAGGTCAATTTTTTTTCTGAGAAAATTGCTTCAGGTCACTCCAGCATATGGCAAGGAGCTGCCATTTATTATCTGGGTAACCTTGAGCAATTACTGAACCTCTCTGAACCTCGGTTTATTGATCCGTTAAGCAATAATAATGACATTTACCTTGCAGAGTTTTGATGAGGATTAAAATTGGATAATAATGCCTTTAATCGCTGACCTACTCTCTTATTTCTTAAGTGTTTGATAGCATTTACTAAATGTTATTGCTGGAAAAGTCTTTGGCTATGATTTTTCCAGTATTCATTTTTATTGCTATCTCACTTGCAACTTAGTTTCTTCTTCCTGCCATTGATTGCGATAATGAAATTATGGCAATTTTAATTCCCCAAGGTTTAGAGATTAGAGGATGTTTATCAAAGAAATTTTATCCTGAAAAATATGAGAGGAGACAAAGAATTTTATAAAATAAAGTGTAAGCTGGCAGGAAGAGATATTTCTGTTGGTTTAAAAGGAGGCCAAACTGGGTAGGAATAGGTCTCAGCACTGACATTCCAGAAAGCAATCAAGTATTTGGGCAAGAACCTGTAAGATAATTCGTTATTTTGGGCTTTTAAAGTAGGAGTTAGGAAAGCGGTAGTGAGCAGTTGGGTGACATTGGAAACTGGTGTTCTAAAGGGAAACTATTCTGTTTGTTCAGTGGAGGCAATCTTCGCTAGACAAGATCTGTAAAGGGTTATATTTTGTGTTAACATTTATTTCAGGAAGAAAAAAATGTTATATTAATTACCTCTTGAATTTTTTTTGATGTCTTGTATGTAATGAATTATTTATGTTCAAGGGACTCAAAAAACCACTTAATATAAGCCCTTTCTTCTAATTAGGAATTTACACTAGACAGATGGATCAGCTCAATGAAACAGACATCTTTGAAGACTTCCTATAAGCTAGGCACTTGCTTAGTGATACGTGATGTGGAGTAGGAAATACAACACGGTCCCTTCTGCCAACAATGGAGACAGGAACGTGAGTGAAGGGGGACAGGAGTACTCAAAGTTATTATGGCACCAACATTGTAGGTACTGTGAATTACTGGTGTACACAAAGTGCTTTGAGAACACTGAGGAAGAAATGAATATTCTTGGGAAGAGTAGAGAAAGCTTCACAACATACGTGACTCTTGAGCAGAAATCTGAATGATAAGGGTTATTTCTGGTAAAGAAAACAGTATGTATAAAGGTATAAATGCTGTGGGCCGCCCAGGATGAGGACCCTGGTGTGCGTCCGTGGCTGCCTGCCTGCGTGAGAGGAATGAGACGAGAGGAGGCTGCAGAGGAGGGTTGGGAAAGGACTTCAGTATGACTGGGTGCTTTCCACTTGGGAGATGGAATGGATCTAAGGGCAAAAAGAAGGAGTGGGGAAAAAAGAAAAGAAAAGAAAAGGAGTGGGTTTGAGGAGAGAAACGCTTACATGGCTTTGAGTATTATAAAGTGAAGTATCCTGTGGTATATTGGGAAGAGAGGGGGAGAGTAGGGCAAGAGACAAATAAGGAAAAGTCTGAACTCTTGGAAGGAAGGGACCAAGGGAAAAACCCCTGTGAATTCCATGGGGAAAGAAGGAAGGCTTAGAGAGGAATAGTCATAGAGGTAGGAAGACAACCAGGAGAGTTGAGTATTAATGGGTCTCAGAGAGAGCATTTGAGGAGAGAGCATACAACATTAATGTGAGCTAGGGAGACATCACGTAGGGTGAGACCAGTAGTTAAGGGTCACTTGTGACATTCCTGAGAAGAATTGCAGAGATGTGGAGCAAAAGCCATGTTGCTTTGGAATGATGAGTGAGTGGGAGATGAGGAAGCATAGGCAGAACATGTCGCTTTGTTAAGCCTTTTGGCAGGGAGAAGAGAAAGAAGGGAAAGAGAGGTCTGAGGGAAGGGCTTGTGTGTATGTAGATCCAGAGGACCTGAGCATATTCCTGCTGATCCCAGGGCTGTAGCCAGGAGGAGGGAAGATGCAGTTGAGGATAGAGAGAGGGGAAAATTTATTGAGGAACTTTCCGGAAGAGGTGACTGAGGCTGGGGTAAAGAGTACAAATGAGAAGAATAGTTCTTGAAGAAGCAGGACACTTTTACCTCTAAGACAGGAAGGAAGGACTCAGGGATCCATGAAGGTGAAAAGGAGGAGAGTGGCTTGCGTTTATTTGCATTTTAAAGGAAATGGAGATACCATGTTAATAAAACCATTGTGGGTTTGCAGAAATCAGCTTTTGTCCATAGCTCTAGCATGCGCTGATTTAGAATTGGTTTTCTTAGAGGGAGAGTTCTTGGCCACATCTTTCCAATGTGTTTCTCCTATTATCAATCTGTAATCAGCATTGGGGAATTACTTGGACTGACTGGAGTTTACGTTTTATCGGTTATACTGTAATTTGTAATAACAGTAATTTCAGGAATCATTAAATACATTCACTGTACAAAATAAAAAGAAAATAATACATGGCCAAGGAACCAAAAGCCACAGATATTAGTATCTTGTGTATATTTTACTAGGTTGAACCATTTGACCATTTTTGGTCAACAAAAGCAATTTTATACAGTTCAACGTGATAATAATGTCAAACTCATGAGAATATTTGACCAAATATATCCTTTTAATTGACACCAATGTGGGGCATTGTCCATGGAAGGTAGGAGCCAGGACTGTGGCACTAGAAAGCATTAAGAACTATTCCCACCTCCATCTCTTATTGGCTGCATGACCTTGGGCATATTCTTCATATCTTGAGGCTCAATTCTTACTTTTAAAATGTAGTTATGATACTACCTAATTCATAATATTTTTTTGAGAAGTAAATAAAATAACTTATGTAGCTCTTAGCAACATGCTTGGCACACAGTAAACAATAAAGTTAGTAAAATGAATAATAAGAGCTATAATAACAAATTCTAAATAGCTATGTGAGGTTTTACTAGAAGCATTTTGTTTGTAGTAGAGGATGTTATGTGTAATGAAAATGCTGAATATGGTAAAAATTAACATACACTAAATCTGGTGATGTTTATAGCTTTTAAAGTCCTTCTGAAAAGGTTAAATTAATATGGTTGCCCTGGGCACCTAGAAATGATTATGCTGACTAATCAGTGTATGGATGACAACTTAGTTTATAATATTAGTTATGCTTTGGAAGCTCTTAGAATTGAGTGAATGATGACACAGAACTCTGGGGGGTATTTAAGGATCAGTTTTATTCATTATGTTATTGGGAGGGCTACTTCCTTTATGTAAAGAGATCTAAGTTGCCCCATTCTTCTGCTCCTGACAATGGATGCTTCACATTATGCAGGAATATCTAGAAGGGTGTTGATTAATTTCAAAAAGAGCTAATTCTGCTACCAAGTCCCTTTCCCCTGTGACCATGAGTTCATTTAACTTCCATTTCCTCTCGTTTGTCTATTGGAAAATGAGAATAATAATAGGTTTCCTTATAGCTTGGGGCTATTCTGAGGACAAATAAGGGAAAAAGTGGTATTTAAGCATTTGTTTAGTCAGCACACTTTTATTTACTGTCTGTATCTGATTTCTGCTCTCATAGGGGATATAATCCATAGTAGCGTGGACAGGTACACAGACAGTTGCATTTTAGGGTGGTAAATACAATGAAAGGCACGAAGGCATGCAGCAGACCCCAGAGGACGGGGCTATCACTGGGGCCTTTTAGAAAGGGAGGCTGATACAGGTTCAGAATTTCAAGAAGAGGAAATTTCTTCTTTCTACAATCTAAAGCTATGATGCTGAATCCTAATTTGAAAGTCTTCACTTCTCTTAAATTTAATTCCTTAACTCCTTGAGTTTAATTTTATGAATGTGTATTTGCCAAATAAGACTTCTAGTCATTGGAACAAGGGTCGTCTCTCATTTAAAAAATGTTGTTGAGTGTTTGTTATATATGCTGAGCATTGTACTATGTGCTGCTTGAAATACAGAAAGAAAAAATAACCTTTGCCCTCAGGATGTTATGGCCTAGTTGGGGATACTAACGCATTCAGGAAGAATGAGATAAGTACACTAACAGGAATATGGGTAATATCTTATGGAGGCCCAGACCATGAAATGTCCGTAACATATGGAGGGTTTCATAGGAGAGATATTAGTATTTTATCTGGATCTTGACAAGACAATGGGACATGGAAGTGAAGTGAACTTCAGCAAAGTCAGGGAAGCATGAAATTGCAGATTCTCTGAATAGTCAGGATGGCTAGAGGATAGTGTTTGTGAAGAGATGCAGTGGAGAAGTAGGTTGGAAAAGGAGATAGGGCTAAAATGTAAGGGCTTTACCCTTTGTAGTGTCTTCTAAGATCCCCACTATAGAGTTCTTTTTTCCCCTCTTGGGAGTAAAGGATCTAGGAGCATGTTTTATTGCTCTTTGGGTAAAAGGATAACACCAAACTCAATAATCATGTTCTTAGCTGAACCTTTAAAGATATCACTCATTGTAGTGTGGCTTGAGAGGCAGGGAAGGAGAGATGAATTAGGAGGCTATTGTCCAAACCTCCTGATTAGGTGATGAAAGACCTTTAGTCCAAATTGATGAACAAAGCATATACTGAACTGTTCCCTTCCCAAACAATACTCAGAAAGATACCTAAAAGGGAAGATTATGAAAACAACAAATAGATATATCTACTAAAAGAAGTAAGCAGATGGGATTAAGCAGAAACACAGGAGAGCACAAAGGAAAATTCTCTCACTTAAAAGAAGTCAGTAGGGAATTACGAAGACCTGAAGAAGGTCACCATCATGAAAGGGATCACATTAAGAGACTACTTAATACACACAAGGATTTGCTCCTGAGGAAACAGAGATAATAGAATAGCCTGAAAAGGCTCTAAAATGAAAATATTTAATATCTTCCAGGTGATAAATATCTTTACATTTATAAAACAAAACTTATTCAAAAAGATATATGCACCCCCATGTTCATTGCAGCATTATTTACAATAGCCCATGGAAGCAATCTACATGCCCATCAATAGACGATTGGATAAAGAAGATGTGGGATAGATATATAAATTTTACATATGTTTGTGTGTGTGTGTGTGTGTATATATTCCATTATATACCATAAAAGAAAAAAGAAATTTGCCTTTGCGATGACATGGATGGACGTAGAAGGTATTTTGCTAAGTGAAATACAGTATGTCATACAGAGAAAGACAAATACTGTGTGATTTCACTTATATGTGGAATCTACAAAACAAAATAAATGAACAAACAAAACCAAAACAAACTCATAGATACAGAGAACAAATTGATGATGGCCAGATTGGAAGGGGAGTTGGGGTGATGGGTGAAAAAGGTGAAGGGATTAAGAAGTACAAACTGCCAGTTATTAACGTAGTCACACCGATGTAAATTATAGCATAGGGAATATAGTCAATAATATTGTAATATCTATGTATAGTGTCAGATGGGTACTAGACTTATCAAGGTAATCCCTTCCTAAGGTATGTGAAGGTCTAATCACTATGTTGTACACCTGAAACTAATATAATACTGTATGTCAACTATAACTGAAAAATAAATTTTAAAAACTGAAAAATCATACACCCCGATAAGTATTTACAAAATAAGAACAACCATTATGAAAACTCATTTGGAGATCTTAGAAATAAATATTAAAATTATACAATGAAAACAGTTGATAGGCCACATAATGGCCTAGAAACAACTTACTTAATAGTAAACCAAATAGTAATTTGGCACTTCAACTTAAGGCATTTTCTCAGGATCGAAAAGAGATAAAGATATGGAAAAAATAATGGAAAATTTTTTTAAGAGATAAGGAAGATGGATTCATAAATTCCAGCATCCATTTGATGAGAGGGAAGTACAGAAGGTCAAAAGACAAAAAAGGAGGAAAAGTAGGGTAATGGGAATATAAAAAATGAAATGAATCATTGAATTAAATAGATGAATATGTGAAAAACTCGCAGCACTTAAATGTCTGGGTATAGAGTAAAAATGGAAGAGTTGAGGAGAATCCTAAGGGAATAAATAGGTGATGGGGCTACTGAATACAGGAAAAAAGGAAAGTTGTGCACAAAGCATTTTGGTTTGGTTTTGGATATTTGGGTTTGGAAATGCAGGAAAAATTGCTATGTGGGCATTCACAGGAGAGGTAGTGAAGAGATCAGTACTTGAAGGAATGCAAGTACATATAGAAAATGTGAGAAAATGTGGTTTGAAGAATTCTATTTGATTTTTATTGTTGTACTATGTGGTTTAACTTTATAAATCAAAGTTGATTGTGGCGCAAAGAGGTATGTGTCATTTATCACAGTTTGGATGATGTTTAGTTAATGTTTGATACATTAATTAACCATTGTGTTTAGTTAATACTAATGTTTTTTCATATAAAAAGTAATGTGGCTTTTTTTTGGTTCTATTTCACGCCCTTTCCAAAAGAAATATAGGATTAAATCATAATAGTTACTAAATTACTCAAATAAGAGGTCCCTCAAATAACTTGATGTTAATTTAAATAAAACCTTATTTTAGGATCTGACCCCAAACTTCTAACAAGGATAGAATCATCATAGTCACCAATTCTTAAGAAAGGCAGGCCCAGCTGGACATGGCTCAGCAGTTGAGCATCGACCTAGGATCCAGGAGATTGAGGTTCGATTCCCGGTCAGGGCACATGCCCGGGTTGCGGGCTCGATCCCCAGTCGGGGGCGTGCAGGAGGCAACCGGTCAATGATGACTCTCTCATCATTGATGTTTCCATCTCTCTCTCCCCCTTTCTCTTCCTCTCTCTGAAATCAATAAAGATATATTTAAAAAAAGAAAAAGAGGAGAGTTATTGATTTTATAGAGTTCTTTTGTGTTTGGAGTAATGTGTTGCTTTCATGGGGCAGTGGGCATGTAAGTACAATTTTGTTTTTTCTGTGACATTTCAATGAATGTTGATCTGTAAGTCTTTGTGAGACTCTGTAAGTCTTTCTTCTTCTTTTTTTTTTTTAACCAAGCCAGTATACAATATTTTTCTTGGTGCCTGCCCAGGTGCTATGTTGAAATGTAATGTTCTTTTCAGAAAATGTCATCGAAATAATACTCTAAGATTAATTTATGATGATATTTATAATGGTATTTAATGTATCCATAGCTTAATAAAAATTTTCCCCCCTCTAACCTGGGAATATATTATTATTAAACTACTACTGCATGACATGATGTACTTAGATCATACTATTGTGGTAAATTCTCTTCGGCAGAAGTTCTGAATCTGCCAATGTTGACAGTTCTTTATTCAAAAGTGTGGTTACTAACAGTTGTTTTTTTTAAAACTTTTTAAAGAGTTTAGATATTTTACCCATGAGTTTTTAAGTATATTTAAAACTTGGAAGACATTTATGGTCTTGCTGGCATTCTAAGATACATGATTTGAGTTCTGGGGAACACAATTCTCAGTCTTTAGGGGTGGTCCAGGAATGATTCCTGGTGTTTTACTGTAGCTGCTGTGGATTCCATTGCAGTGAGGCCTTGCCCCTGGTCTCGGGGAAGAGTCACTTCAAATGGGATTAGGTTTTCTGTTCAGTCTTGTTCTGTGAATCCAGAAAGTGCCAATGAGAATGCGCCTGCCCATCTGCTGCTTTGTCACAGACACACAGCTGTGTTTTATATGTATATAAACCAATCATCAAACAGGGACATCACACTTTCCAAGGGACGCATGCATGGATAGTATTGAGAATTTACAGTGACATGCTGCTTTCAAAATTCTCAACTTCCACATTTATTCTGTTCTAAAATTGTCTTAGAAAGTGCCTGCTTTTGTATATTTCTTCCCCCACCTTATAAAACAAAGGGCTACTTTTCATCCAGGTGAAATATTAATATAGTACATTTGCCCCAGGATTACAGACTTGACATGCACCAAAGAAAGGGATGGTGAAAAATAATAGTTTTGGAAGAGGACCTTTTAAATGTTTAATCAACGAAACTTAAACCTGGTGGGTTTCTTGCCTTTCTGTAGCTTAGCTATATTTCTGATAAAGATGAAGCTGGGCCTTGCAAAGTAGGTTAGTGGTGCTGATTAAAAAAAATAATAACATCCATGTTTTCCAGGACTAATAAAGTTTTAAAGATACATTGGTTAAAACTACAAATACATATTTCATGTGGTTTCTTTTAGATTCAGCGTGGTTTTCAATATGATAGTTAAAACCTAGTTTATCAAAGCATGTCATGAAACATTGATTGCAGTTAAAGTCAATCCTCATCTTATTTTGTCTTATAAAATATTTAATATTTACTATCTTTTAGCAACTTGTGATGAAAAATTTTGGATGACAACTTAAAAATATGTAAACAGAGTGCATACTTTTTTCAAAATTATTTTAGGGGGAATTTTGAGTAACAGAGTATTTTGAATACAACTGAGAAAAGGCCTCCTTGAAACATACTCTAGGATGGTTCTGAGACCTTGGTTGGCCCCTTGTTCATACAAGCTTACCTCTTTTGTTGCAGTATGCAGGCTGTTTTTAAAGGCCCGCAGCTTACCCTGTATTACCTCTGAGGTGTCTTATCCAGCAGGCCTTCTGAAGCTCACTACTAGTTTATGGAAAACAATGTCAGAGAGCAAGCTTCCAGGAGACAATTGGCTCTTCTAGAACTTCCCCTTTGCAGTGCTAATGCCAGAAGGGGTGTGTGTCTAGTTAAGACTGCTGGTTACATTGGTTGTAGTAACAAATGATACCAACATCTTAGTGGCTTACATGGACAAGATGTATCTCTTGCTCATGCTGCAAGTGTACACATGGGTCAGCTGTGACTGTGCTCCTGTTGTCTTGAGAACTTGAGAACTCAGATGGATAGATTAGCCTCTATCTAGGAAACAGGAGACTGGGCACACTATAGGTAAGGTCCCAGAGCTACTGCCTGGAAGTAGCATATCCCTTCAGCTCACTTTTCATTGACCAGAGCAAGTTCATTGGCCAAATGTGGTGTCAGTGGGAGTGAGGAATATGGACCTCTCTTTAGTAGGGACAGTGGCCATTGTCAAAACAGAATTCACATTGGACAAAGTTAAATAGGCAGGGAAGATTTTATTCAAAGCTATTGAAATAGGAGATGGAGACCTGAACACAGTCTACACTCAAAATAAAGGGCGTGAGGGTTTTAAGAGCTGGAATGAGGGTGTGGGATTGTTGGCCATCTATGTTTGCTAATTGGCTTTACCAAAAGGAAGAGTAAACTTTCATATCTTTGTGACAGGAGATCGCTTAAAAGTTGGAGCAAGGGATCCTACTGAATTTAGGTTTCTGTCTTTACCCTTTCAGAGTCTGGGCGATAGGGGCCCTGTCTTTAAGGATTACATTCCAAAGTGGTGATTCCCAGGTCCTTGAGGAAACATTCTAGGGCTAAAAAACTGGTAAGAGGCCTTTAAAAAGGTTTATATCTCAAAGGGTCACAGGAAGAATTCATAATTACAAGTTTTTTGAAGTAAATACTTCGAAGAAATGGGAGGTCAGGGGCCTACGGTCAGGAAGAAAGCTGTCTATAAATTTAGTCAAGTTGAGGGGAATGTTAAGGCCATCTCAGTCAATAGTTAAGAACAATGATGCAGTCTACCACAGTGTAGAGGGTGTGTGTGTGTGTGTGTGTGTGTGTGTGTGTGTGATTTGCTTGAGTGCAAGCAACAGAAATCAATGCTGGCTGCTTTAATTGGGAAAATGCATGCATAGAATTGATGGAAGGTGAAGAATCAGATTTGAAAAACACATCTAACAGGTCTTGAGAAAGCAGCCTCCATCTTTTGGCAGGGAGTACACTCAGAATTTTGCTACTGCTGGGCAAAGAAGTGGTTGCCATCAGACACTCCTGTAGCTGCTGTGAATAAAGGCTGGCTACTTCTTCGATTTTGCTCCAGAGTCAAAGTCTGGGCTGGAAGAGCTGCTTGGCAGAGTCAAGGCCACATACCCTGGGTAATGGAGAGGTGTGAATACTCTCACACATCCATGCCCTGGCCTTGTGTAGTGGGGAGGGTGTGAGCTCTGACTTTGGCTTTGGTAATGGGAAGTAAGGTAATGAGTTTCACTAAGACTGAACATAACCAGAATTAACCTTTTCACCCACCCACCCCACAGGAAAGTCGAATAGACAAAGCAAAACAAAGCAAAGCAAAACAAAATAGAAGAAACTTGCAGCCACTCATGTCCACTCCCTGAAGGATGGAGTAGTTGTCAAGAAAGTTGTAGAAATTTTCTACACACTTCTTTCCTCTCTCTTCTGTGGGCCTTTGGTGGCCAACAAACCAACAGACTACTCTGACCACCCAATTTCTACTCTAAGCCCTGGACTCACTGGGACAACCTCACATGTCTCTGAGGGGTCAGCCAGCACCACATGGAGGAATTTCTCTCTCCTCTAAGCAACTTGCACTAAGATGTGGTGAGTGGACGAATGAGGCTCTCAAAACCTCTTGTGTCTATCAAGTAGGAATATAAAAATCTCTATTAACATATTATAGATTTTCCAACTTAGTGCCTTTAAAGGAGAGGCACTGGGGTGGTCTTTGAAGTTGCAGAACTTTGTAGTTGCAAAAACTCCTTATCTCTGAGATTCAGGTTTCCCATCAGATAAATGGAGTTTTCATGCATATTTTGCAGGGAGATTTGGAGAATGTATCAGATAAAGTCTGTAGAGCGCACAGCGCTGGCTCATAGCAGGCACGAAGTGGTAGTGATTATTAGGAAAGGGATATCTTTAATTTCTTCTTTCCCTGCTACTAGAGTTACTTCTCCACAGCAATCATAATTCCAGTATTTGTTCAGGGGGAACAAATTGGCTTCTGGGGGCTGCAGAGTGCCATGTGCTCTTGCTCTGTCTTTCCTCATAGCCCAAGGATCTCCTATGCGACTTGCCTGGCCTACATCAAACAGGGCTAGAGAGGGCAGTTCTTGTGCAGAACAGATTGGAGCATTTCTGCCAGGCTGCTGGATCATTTACTGAGCTGCAGTGCTTTGAAGACATGAAGCATGTTGGGGAAGGGTTTATTAGACAGTTTTTACTATGTCCTCGCACTAACGCTGCATTAATCACGCTGGATTGTGCAAGTACCCGAGTGTTTCCTGAACTGGTAATTAATTAAAATGTTATATGCTAGTGTCATGCAGTATGTGAGGAATTTTATAGAAATTATTAACATTTCTCTGAAAAATTCTCTTTGGGCCTATTTATAAATGTATGCTAAAGATGTGGCATTTCTGATATATAAATATACTGCATGTGCATGTGTGTGTATGTCAAATGCTTGATGATGATTAAGATTTTATTGGTGTGGGCTTAGTTAGATTATAAAGCTGGAAGTTAATACTGAAAATTTTTCCAAGTGTCATTAAAACTTAACACCATTTTTTTTTCCAGTTTGAAAGAATAACTCCTAAAAATCGAACAAATTAGAAAGTTTTATTGGCAGTAATATTGTGTTTCTTAAACTCTGGTTGCCTTGGTTACTCTTGTAATGTTAAAATAATCTGGGCCTTTAGACAGTGAGGACTAGTCTCCTATTTATTTTGGGCCCACGATGGTGCTAATTAACCACTTTCTAGGGCATGTGAGGAGGAAATGTACGTGCTGTCTAGAAGGAAAGATGGCTATGGCAGCCAGCAGTTTGGATAATCTCTGAGCCCCCAAAGAAAATCACATCATTAATATGGAGAATGACTGACATCCATGAGTCCTTTTCTGAATGCTTCTGGTGACCAAAAGCACATCTTCGACCAGTTGTTTAAAATTACTCTTTTAGAACAGAGAGCAGAGAGCACCTTATGATCCTAATCCACATGTTACTTTTTTCTTTAATGTTCTCCACCCGACGCCTTTCTCAGAGATAACCAGGCTGAAAGTTGGCAGTGTCACTTCCGAAGAGGCAGTGGTTCTCCCAGGTTTATTTATAGCCTGCTGTTGTTCCTAGCCCTGCAATGGGTTGAAACTTTATCCTAGAATCAGAATTTCAAAGCTGAAATGAAACATAAGAGCTTGCTGAGCTCAGCCCACATTTTTCAGATCAGGTGACGGATGATCAGATTTCCATTCTGAGTTTCTGATTTCCAGTGAGGTGTTTTTCTCTCATTCTGGTTTCTAATGAGGACAATCTCAGCTTTTCCAGGTAAATCCAAGTCCCTTATATAAGTAACACTGCTTTTGGAAATTGTTTGGTATTGTTGCAGTTTTAGAAGTTCTCTTGGTAGAGTTCTGGAGTCACAAAGTGGAAAGGAACCTTGGGCACGTGTATAACCCCCACCATGTCGAGGCTCCACCAGGAGTGCTTTTAATACCTCATGTGATCTCTGCTGATCTTCTAATGATGAGCTCTCAAAATGTGTGGGGCCACAATGAGAGGAGGCAGGGCTTAGAAGCGAGGGTGTCTGTCTAAACATGCCTGTTTTTCTTCGTTAGCATATTTTTGTTAACTTACATAGTTAGACTTATTGACTGTAGAATTGTTGAAGGATGGGAGCTTGGCTGTGAAGAAGAATTAGGACTCGCTTATGATTAAAATAAAGCCACTGTGGTTTATATTTTAATCATTCCACTTTTTTAACAAATTTTATTTTATTGTTGACAGTATTACAGATGTCTCCCATTTTCTCCCCTTTTGCCCACCTCCACCCAGCCCCTCCCTCACCCCAGGCCTTCCCCATGCCATTGTCTATGTCCAGGGGTTATGCATATTTGCATATATGTTCTTTGGTTAATCTCTTCCTGTCTAATCTTTCCACTTTTATTCTTTCAGGACCATCAGATAATCCATACTGATAAATGTTTAACTGATTAGCAGATAAGTAACAATATCAAGAATAAATAACACAAGAAGGGAAAGAGAAAAATGATATTGTGTGCTGAGTTCACCTGTCACTCGCTTATATTCAGTCTTCACCATCAGGTGAAGAAGGTATTACGGTCACCGTCTTATAGATGATGACACTAGGAATCAGGAAGGTTCAGTGTCCTTCTGAAGGTGAGAGTTACTGAATGGTGGTGCTAGGATTTGAACCTGGCCTGCTGCCTCACAGCGAACAGAAAACTTTAAGTGGAGAATAGCAACTGGATATCAGCGCAGTTCAGCCTCCTTAACATTTTCTTCCTGTTGCCTAAAAATAGGTCATTTCATGTGATCCTGATGATGAGCTGTTCCTGCTGGAGCAAAGATAAAGCCAAGGAATTTTCTTAAGTTTGCAGATCTCCTGAAGTTTAAAAATGGTGGGAGAGTGGATTTTTTTTTTAAAGCTAATGCCTAGAGAAAAGCCAATGAGTAAGAAAAAACTTAACACACAGATTGATAAAGGCCTCACTGACACTGTGAAGGGGAATGCAGTGCTGTGGGGGAGACAAGTGGGGGTGAAAAAATAGTGAATCCATCTGACTGCGTAAATGATAGGCGTGGGAAGTGGTAGGAATCGTTTTGTATTCCAGAAGCCTAAAAAACCCCAAAATGAGTAATTGGGCCATTGACAGCAAGTAAGTCCTGATGTAGGACAAGAACTTGGTGGAAGGAACTGCAATGAATCACACACACACACACACACACACACACACACACACACACACACCCTGGGCCAATAAGCTTGTATTGAAATTAATTTTTAAAAAAGATTGGGAACGATTTAATGTCAAGCCAGGCTATAAGCAGAGGGACTTTAAATATATCTACATACAGATTAAATGAATATCTTTTAATGAAGAAATGTAGAACTTAGATTTTTGGTTAAGACCACTGAATCTCACATAGTTTTAGGATAGGAATGACAGGAAATGCTCAGATCTTGAATTCAAAAGCCAATATTATTTTATTAGTATGAAACCTTACAGAAGGTGGTTGAGGGCAAAATACCAATGAGCATGAAATCCTGAATTTCCACAGATTTATTATCAGCCTCCTCCTTCCCCTTCCTTCACTCACCCTGCTCATCTCCCACCGCTTGCACCTGTCCTGCATGAGGAGTTTCTCAGTTCGAAGTTGGTACGCTGTGTTCAAAATAATCTTTTCTTCCTTTCTTTGTTCATAGGAAGGCCTGGCCCTAGCTGTAGGCGTTGTTCTAATGGGGTGGAATACCCCCCGAGAATTTTTTTTGTCCACTCTTTGATTCAGTATCCAAGAAGCTTGCTCAGCCCTCTCTGGTTGCTTGAATATCTTTTCTTTGACAATATTCTTCTCTCAGTGGGCCACTATATATTAGAACTTCTTGGCAAATTATGAATTTTGTTTTCTGGTCTACATGTGATAATGTGGTTTGTCTATAACTCATACAGCAGAGGCATCCAGACTTTATTGGTTCATGGAGCCCTTGGTTTCTCAGTAATTTTTTTCATGCTGCCCTTAGGCAGAAAACAAGCAAACAAATAAACTTAATGGTCCTGCTTATTAAGTAGTTGGGTTCAGACAGCTTAGTGAATATTTATATCCTAATAGTGCTAAACATTTTACATACATGGTCTCATATTGATCATTCAGCAATACTCTTCATTCAGCCATTCTTTCAGCAAACATTGAGCAGCTGATGTGCTAAGCATTGTTTTAAGGGCTGCAGACATAGATGTGAACAAAGCAGGTGGAGCCCTGTCCTCAAGAATCTGTAGTCAGGTGTGGGAGATGGGTAATAAACAGAGAAAAAAATAGATATGAAGATAATGGCAGACAGAGTTAAGTGCTATGATTAAGAAAAATAACTCAGATAAAGGGGAAAGAGAATGATGGAGCTGTCATTTTAGGTAGGATGATCTAGGATGGAACTCTGAAATCAGTGGTATTATCCCCATTTTATAGAGGAAGAAACTGAATCTCACAGAGGTTAAGTGTTTTGTTCACAACAGCTGGGATTCAAATCACTCTTATCAAGGAACTGATGCAGTACAACCAGAATTCCTAATTAATTCAAGGATAACGTTATTAACATATTTGTCAAAGTGTGTGAGTTGATATGTCATTGTGTCTGAGTACCTGAAATTTTCTGACATGAACTCCCTCCTATAAAGAGCTTGAGAACTACAGAAAGATTAGTCTCATTTGCATACTTATCAAGGAGATGAAACTATTAATATAAGGGTAGAATCACGGAATACTCAAACACTGCCTGGAGTGTAGAGCAAAATGATTTCTCTGAGGACAAACAAGACTTGGCTTCTTTGAAGAGGTAAATTCTCCAGTTGGAAAAGAATGGGGTCTAGAGGACAGTAATATTTATTTAGTTCAAGCAAAAAGATCATTTTCATTTTGATTGGCAGCTACTAAGTAAGAGAAAAATCAATTGGGAATAGCATTCCAAATTAAACAACTTACTTTGACTTTCTGTGAAAGAAAAGTAAAACATTCCACTCGAATTTTAAGGACAGAAAAAGGATTATATAGTAAAGACAACATATAAGGGATAGTAATGCCCTTTAATTATTATTATTATGACCAGGTAATTGGAAAAGAGAGCAAGAGAGTGATGGACAGAAAGATACTGAGCAAGCTCCAAGGGGAATGTGTTAGCTATAGGTAAATCATGTCTGACACATTGTGTTTTGGGCATCAGAGTAAATTATCACCTGTTAACACTACTCTTGGAAGGCTTTCAGCAGATAAGAATAGTCTTCAGTTTCTCAGTGCTCTGGGAAACATGTTGCAAATGAAAGCATATAAATACCAGTTTGCATTTATTTATTCATTCTCTTACTTTATTGTTAATTAAAATATTATGAAAAATTCTAAGCACGCAGATTGGAATTAAATGAAAAGCACATGGCTTCCCAACTTCAGTACTACTCCCTAGAGGCAATCATTTCCAGATTTTTGTTTATACATTTATAATGGGTTATATGTTTATTCCCTAATTTATCAACTTTCGACAGTACCTATTGAATTCCAATCATGAAAGAGGAATTTATCACACACATTCTCGCCTCTCCCATCCAAAATTATACATATAGTTTTATAATATATATAATTTATAATTTTGTAATTTTTATTTTGAAACTGAGATATAATTGACATATACTATTATATTCATTTCAGGTGTACAACATAATGAATTGATATATGTATATATTGCAAAATGATCACCACAATAAGTCTAGTTAGCATCCCTCACCACCACATAGCTACATATTTTTGTGTGTGTGTGATGAGAACTTTTAAGATGTATTCTCTTAGCAACATGCAAATATATAATGCAGTATTGTTAACTAGTTGCCATGATGTACATTACATCCCCAGGACTTAATTATCTTACAATTTAATGTTTAACCTTTTGACACCTTCATCCATGTATATTACTTTTAGATTTTCAATTGAAATTTCTAACTTTAATGGACAATTAATACTGCTAGCTTACTTTCTCTCTTTCTACTTTTAGTTCAATTACTTTTCAGGATTTAAACCAATAAACAACACTTGCAATATTATGATCAACTATGTATTATTCACTGTAGAATCAACTGTATGTTCTACCTTCAGGGAAGAATGTAATTTTGTGGAACTGAACTCTTGCTTTTCAAAGGCGAAGGTTCAAGAACTACAGTCAAAAGGATATTTCCTCTTAAAAAAAAAAAGTCTGTATTAGTTTCTCAGAATCAGGCTGAGGTTTCAGTTGGCTTCAAATTTAGAACATGGCTTTAGGGCACAACTTTCTATTTTTCCTGGAGTTTCTAATAATTTTGCTTTATATTTGTTGACACATGGAATATGTCTTCTTCACCATGCCTTAGATCTTCCATTGTAAAAATTATGGGTTTTATTAAATGGAATCTATTTTTATCTTAAAGACATTATTTTTGGGCTTGCACACCTGCCATCTTAGGGTGTTTTTCATGGCGCTGCTAGGTTAGTTTGCTTCTCTGTCCTCTTTCTTGAAGTCCTTTTTGTAATTTTCTCATAAAGGGCATGTGGGGGATATATGTCTGTGTCCTTCATTACTGTAAATGTCTTTATTTTTTCCTCTTCTTTAATATTTACTTTAAAATGTTATTGTATTTATATTTAGGTGGGTGGAGATACAGAGGCTTCAACTAATTTTCCCTTGGAACTTTAATAGATGCTACTGCATCTTTTTCCAATTATCCAGTGTTGTTAGTGAGCAGTCCGATACCAGTCTCATTCTTTCCCCTTTGTAATAGGTTCCCCCTACCCCTTTTGAAAAATTTAAAATATTCTCCTTGTGTTTGGTGTTTGTAATTTCACAAGGCGGGGCCAGGTTGCGGTTCAGTGTGACGCTTGGTGGGTTTTCAGTCCCATGTCATCAGCTCTGGGAAGTTTTTGCCCATTTAAAAAAAAATTCCTCCTTTTTCTTTCTTTGTTCTTTTACTCTGGAAATCTTATTAGATAGTTATAATAGCTGAATTGATTTTCCAAGCCTATTAACTTTTCTCTCAAATTTTAACCTTTTTTGATTATTTGTTTTATACTTTGTGAGATTTTTTTTTTAAACTTGATCTTCCAGCCTTTCTATTGAATTTGGCTAAAAAAATAAACCATAATGTCATTCTTATTCTCCCATTTCTTACATTTTTAAAACAGCTTATTCTTATTTTATGACTGCAGTATACTGTTGGAACTCTCTGAGAATACTAATTAAGTTTTAAAATAATTATTATTTTCAATTTCTCTGGAGTCAGTTATTAATTATCCTACATTAGAGTATTCTTGTGTTCTGTTTTTTAGTTAAAGAATTTTGAGTGACATTTAATTCTCTGTTTACCTTTCAAAATTAGTGGGCTACACACTTGTAAGAAATACAAAAATATGAAAATGTGCATGATTACGGAGATTGTTTATAACACTATTTGTAGTAGTAAAAGTTTGGAGATAACCCATGTGCCCATCAATAGGGGACTGATTGAATAAACTATGAACATCTTCAGAATGCAGTGTGATGATACTATAAAAAATATATTATAGGGAGTGATCTATGAGATATATTGTTAGATTAATAAAAGAGGTAAGGTAGGGAAAGTGTGTATAGTATAGTGTATAGCATGATATTATTTGCTGAGAAAGGGGAGATATAAAATAAATAAATAAATAAATAAATAAATAAATAAATACACACATGTGTTTATATTTTAAGAAATGGAAGGACAAACCATGCAATTAAAGAAGCTAGCTTTTGGGGAGAGAGAATAAAGTGATGCTATTTTGTAAATTTGATTTTGGAACCATGTACATGTTTTACATAATTATAACACAGAATCAAATTTTAAAAAATAACCTCTGCCCCCAAATCAGTAGTAAAATGAGATCAGTGAATCTGATTGTATATTCAGTTAACACAGGGATGAACTATTCCAAGTGCTTTAGAACACGATGATCTGTATATCCTTCGAGGGATGTGCCCCAAGGGCAAAAATAATTCAAAAAACCTTAAACTGTTTTCAGCAATTATATTGTTAATGGTAGTCTCCATATTAGTAGTATTCTGAGTCTATTGTTTGTGTAATATACAATAAAGAAAACTAGCAATTACGTTGGTGTTATTGAGAACTGGGATTTTTGGCATGGAGAGTGTTAAGAGATACAAGATTAATAAAGTTAAGTTTAAAACTCTTTTCCTCCCGTTTTGAATGGGAAGTATCATTATGAAATTGTGAAATATTTTGAATGTATATATGTACATGTATTTATATGTATTAATACAGATATGTATGTATTACTAACTCTCTCAATTAAAAAACTGCAGAAACAGTGACCAACCCATAGCAATCCCTAGCACCAAGGTGGTTGTCTCTAAGTTCTGTCTTTTACTAAAATGAAAGAACTTGAAGAAATGGCTCATTCCTGGGCAGGGTTAAGAAATATATAAGATAAACCTATAATATCTTGTCTTTCTAGAAAGCAAGGGAGCTATCAAAGACTGCTAGGGTAATGTCAAAAGGATTCAGGAGCCAGCTTGTGTGGGCTCTTGCTGGACAAAACTGGGGCAGTTTCCACGTCAAAAAGAACAACTGCAGTGGACTTAAACATACCAAATATGTTTAAATCTATGGATTCATAATCAAATAAACAACTCTTTTCACCAATCCCCCCTCTCTCAAAATCAGGGGTCATTTTTGTAAGATACAGAACTTAATTTTTTTTGGAAACTGGTAAATAAAAAGAAAGAATTTAGCATTTATCTTGCATTTCTTATGTAAACAATGCCCCAGGATAGTCAAATATTTGGTGAGGGGAAGCTTATATTTATAGACATATTCCAGATTAATGAAGAAGGAATGATAGATGAGACTATCATCTTTATGTAACCCTAATGAGTGACTTGATTTAGGCAATGACTATTAACGGCTAGTAACTTTGCAGAAAGAAACAACTAGACATTATGTACCTCCTGATGGGGGTGCACACACCATGTCTGAAGTGGTTTTGTAAAAAAAAAAAATTTGAGTCTGTATTAGATTAAGCTTTCAATAAATCTATCAATGTACAAGAAATGTGGACAATGGAGGAATATGTTAAGTGATGCCATGGACAGGCACTCAGCCAAATCCAGACTTTAGGAAACTCTACAGATCAAATAACATGATTTCTTCAACAAGTTTAACTTGTAGGAAACAAAAAGAGGGACAGAAAGGATATCTATGGATTATAAGAAACCAAGAGACCTATCAACTAATCATAATGTATGTTCCTTGTTCGGGTACTAATTCAAATAGACTGCGATTTAAAAAATATTATTTATAGGATAATTGTGTATGAACATTGAGCGATGATATCATGGAATTGTTGATTTTGGGAGGCTGTGACTTGGGTATTGTGGTCATGATTTGAAAGGGGAATCCTTGTCCTATAGAGATATGTATCTGAGTGTTTACTGATAAAGTATTATAATGTCTGGGAATTTCTAGACAGTTATGTAGATTTGTGATATAGGCTGGAGAATATACAGAACAAGATTTGCCACAAATTAATACTTTTGAAGCTGGGTGTTGGGTACATGGGGATGCATTATATTATACTGTTTACTTTTGTATATTTTTGGCATTTTTCATAAATAAGAGCATAAAAGAATAAAGAAGGAAAAACCAGTTTGGGTTAAAAATTGGTAGCAGCATGGTTTTTTTTATTATGTGTGTGTGATTCAGTGGGACTCTTTAGCTGTAAGACCTCTTTCTCATGAGGAGGGCTGACTTTGAGCTCCATGTAGATGGGTGGGGATTTCAACTGGCAGACTTCGCCTGAGGGTGTAAGGAATATGCACTGCTTGTTCGAATGCCAGAAGAAGGAGGGCTTCACTTTGGGGCACCCACTCCTGCCCTGGAACTGTAATCTGCATTGGTAAATTATTTGCAAAACAGATCTTCGGTTTCATTTAGAGGCAAATGTCCTGACTGTCAGTGTCTATGAGGGTGGGGAGTGTTCTGAAATTAAATCTTTCAGTAAGTTAGCCTGATTGTCACTGTACAGCCCACTGTAGAATGTGTTCTACTCGAAATCTCTTAGTTTGGAGTGAGTCTCTTTGTGTCCAACCATCATTCCCATCAGATTCCCAGGAAATGGCTTTGTCCATACTCTTATGCAGACCAAGAATATTTTTTTATAGGTAGGAGCAGAGACATGGAAGATTAGAATGAAGTACATGTCTGATGAAGTTAAAACTAAAGCTGGACCTTTAATTTATTTTTTAAAAAGTTATTGACCAGGTATTACATAGAGGAATATTTTAAAAGCTGAATTATATTTGCTTTGAGTCAAATACTAAGAAATGGAGAGACCGGCTAACACAAAGGAAATAAATGAGTCAGCAGATGAAGTTAGTGGATTAATAACATAAAATTAAAATTTTTTTAAAAACCTGGTTTGAACAGGGAAATTTCCAGATTGGAAAATGACAAACAGTTTCAACGAAGAGCTAAAATGATAAGCTGCTTAGGCTAAATGGGTAAAATCTCTAATAGAAAAGTGAGAGTTGAGCATGAGTGTGCCCTGGGCAAAGTAACTTTTAAAATAGAAATCCAGACTGTATTTTTAATTGTCTGAATACCATTTAAACTTTCACCACTCTAATAAGACTGTACTGTTGAAGGGCCCCATTAACTCTGTAGCTGCAAAAACATCACGGCATCAGTAACCAGACTTTATCCTTGCCACTGTCCCTGCTGCAAATTAGCAGGGTCTTTGTATTTTCCTGTGAAGTTCTCGGTAATGCTGTCTTTTCACTTCTTGAGCTCATAATCTTGAAATCGTTATTGATCCTGTCACTCATTCAACACATATGTATCAGTGCCTGTATCTACCAGGCTCTGCGTTAGATGCTGGGGACACGTGGTCAGTGAGATAAAGAAGGTCCCTGCATTCGTGGAGGTAGGAGTCCTGCAGAGATTGGCCGGTGTACAGGAGACTTACACTCAGTCTTTCTCAATATTATCATCTTTAACTGGGCATCACTAAAATAGCATCACAGTTTGTCTTTGATTATAGTTAGGTGCCTGTGTCTTCCATTAGGTTAGGAACGGGATTTCATTTATTATGTATTATTCTTCCCCACTTTCCAAACCCTTATATAGGTTTTATATTTCCTAGTTTTAGGACACAGTTATGTGATTTTCACCACACACACACACACACACACACACACACTCTCTCTCTCTCTCTCTCTCTCTCTCTCTCTCTCTCTCTCTCTCTCCCCAACAGAACTCTGTTCATGTGCCAGTAGGGGCTCCGAAGCAGGTGACTGAAGCCTCGTGCTGTGCTGTGCTGTGGCTCTCTCAGCCAGCAGCTTGACGCCTCCCTTCATAATTGTCAGCTTCCCACTAAGAGGAGAGTGAAAATTAGGTCTGCCTCCCTTCTCTGATATTGAGCATTATTGTTAGGACACTTCCACCTCAATTATAATTGTTTTCGTTGCTTTTGAAAATAAAAGTGTAGCTTTTATTGATAAAACTTTAGGGGTTTATTCTAAAAAGACAAATAAGCATGGTATCTGATGTATGATATAATAGAATGTTGCACTTAAAAAGGTGTTAATAAATATTGATTAAAAATTTCAACTCTTCTTAATGATATCAAGAGAATCTTGAAAACTGTGAGATTAATTGCCTTATGGCAAGCGTTTGACGTGTAAACAATAAGAATGATCGAGTGCTCATATATATGTATCTGGTACTGGGCCAAGTCTTTCATATGTAGTAACTTTTTTAGTCCTCGAAAATTCTATGAGGCAGGTACCTTTCCTATCTCTATTTTATTGCAGATTAAGACCCTGAGGCTTAAAGACATAAAATAATTTGTTCTTATCTATCAGGTGATGAGACTGATGTTTGAACTAACCATAATAGTTTATATCAAAGTATCAAATATAATATTCCCTCCCTCCCCCTCCCCCTCCCTCCCCTCCCCCTCCCCTCCCCCTCCCTCCTCCCTCCCTCCCTCCCTCCCTCCCTCCCTCCCTCCCTCCCTTCCTTCCTTCCTTCCTTCCTTCCTCCTTCCTTCCCCTCTCCCTCCCTCCACCCTCTTTCCCTCCCATTCTTCTTTTCATTTTATGGTGCTATGGAGAGTTAATTTACCATGACATACTTAATTTTTAAAAAAGTTCTGCTTAAGGTAATACTATTAATGTTCTATTATCACATACCTTTATTATTTAGTGAACGGTAGTGGCTTTTTGGATTTCAGTTGTTAAATCTTACCCTGCATGTAGTAGAGAAATATGTTGTTTTCTTATTACCTAAGTTACTCAACATAATTGAATTTAGAGATTTTATTTTCTATAAAATTTGAAAAAAATTTCCTATTCAAAATTCATGACATATTACAGAACTTTTTTTTTTTTTTTAGCTTGCAACTGTGAGAAACTTTGGAGGCACATTTCCTCAGAAGAGGGGGCAGCTGGTTTTTGAATGTATGCCCGTTTATGTTTCTTACTGCAAGTCATTTACATTTATATGTTTTAGCTATTGAGTCATGCTCCTAAAATGTCAAGTGTAATTATCACAGCGAGCAGTGACTGGAAAAACTTCCCTCCAAATATTTTCCTCAGGAAAGAAGAGATTTTTTTCTGCCTTGTTTGAGCTCAGTGGCCAGAAGCTCCCAGGTTCTCTCGCCATCCTCCTGCCTCCTCTCAGGCCTCGGCTAGCAGAGTTGTAGACGATCTGCTTTGCAGAATCTCTGGCTGGCAATCCCTGTCTAGAAACGACACAGGAGGCATGATATGCTGTGGAAGGCATGATGTGATTCCTTTAATTAATTTGAGTTTCTGAGGCTTTGCTGTATTGTCAACCCTTGACTTTTGCTAGAATGATGTCGAACCCTGCAATTCATTATGACTTCTGGAGCACAGTGATTCCAGCAGTTGCTGAAAGTATGCTGGGCCGTAAAGACAGTGTTGTAATGATTTAAGACAAGAATCCTTTATTCCTAAAATAATTCTGCTCACTAATGTGATCAGGGAGCTCAATTTCAATTTGACAGAGATTTCAAAATAGAACTTTATGAGGGAAAACTGCAATTAGATATTCATGGTAATATTCTTAAGCTTGCGGAGTAGAATGTTAATGCAGAGGAGTATTGACTTTATTTTAGTTTGATTATACCACATTTGTTGTTATATATCTGCTGCGGATTGTAAAGAACTTGATATCGTTACTTTGCCTTTTCTTCCTGTTCGGTACCTGTTGTGAATATAGGCATAGAACTCTTTGCAATCTGCAGCAGGCCTCACATCAAATGTAATGTACCTGATGTGAGTAGGCAAATAAAATCTCTAACAAATTTCCTTCTACCAGTACTTACTTGCAAAATAATGTCATAGTCTTTCCTTCTTATCTTTGAAGGCTCTCACCTGAACTACAGACCTTTGCAAGATTAGGAATCAAATAAAGTAGAATAGCAGAAAAACAGCCAGCCTGGTCATTCAAACCTAAATTACCGGCTTCCTTTCAAAGTCTTCTACAATTTTTTTTCTTTATCCGGTATTTGGAGATGAAAGATTTCCATGCTGTGGAAGAGAGTGGTTGTCAGTGGGCTCCTCCTGGTGAAATAAGGAAGTGATAGAAATTGTCTTAGAGCAGATTCTAGATGGCAATAGAGACTAACACAGAACATGGTCCTGTTGTTTTCCTTTTACCAAATGTCGTGGATAATAACAATCATTTGGATAACCTCCATTTTCTTGGAAAATGACTGAATTGAAAATACAAGGTTGAAATTACAGAGTGCTATGTTAAAGCCCTTGTTGGGGGGTGGGGCTTGTATAGAAGTTGATTTTTCTTCACTTTTGCTACTGTCTAGGTGGAGCTTCATGCTTGGTGAGAGAAACTAAAGTGAAATATATTGATTTCCACAGGGTCTCCCTCAATGTCAGTGACCTGGAGAAACTTAGATGCTTCAGGTGGAAAAATTTTCGGGTGATCTTCACTTTCCTCAATGGGTCTTAAATTGCTGTGGGTACCTGGAGGTGTTTTTCAACTCTCCTCTCTAGTCCTAGGGTTATATATATCAGCCCCTGGCCTCTTTCAATTATAACCCCATGAGAGAGCATAGCTGAGCCCAGCTATTCCCTGCTTCTTTCAGTTTGAGGCCCAGGTAGACTGTGCTTCAGAATCTATTACTCTTTCCACTGCCACATCATAAGAGCACCCTCTTCTAAAGGAAATTCTGACACATGGGTGAACCTGGAGGTCATTATGCTGAGTGAAGTGAGCCAGGCACAAAAGGACAAATACCGTATAATTCCACTTCTATGAGGTACCTAGAGTACTAGTCAAATTCATGGAGACGGGAAGTAGAATGGTGCTTGCCAGGGTCTGGGAAGAGGAGCGGGTGGGAAATTATTGTTTAATGGATGCAGAGTTTCAGTTTTGCAAAAGGTAAAGAGTTCTGGAGATGGGTGGTGGTGATGGTTGTGCAACAATGTTAGTGTATTTAATTCCACTGAATCATATGTTTAAAAATGGTTAAGATAGTAAAATTTGTTATATGTATTTTACAATAAAAAGTAATTTTAAAAACTTTCTATCGTATCATCTATCTAGATATCCTCACCTTGACTGGATCATGACTTTTTCTAATTATTACTTATAAAACATTCGCACATGTACTCAAATGCAAAATTCATAAGTTTCCTTCCTCTCATCTAATCCATCCCCAAATCTAGGTTGTTTTACTCATGAAATATATCTCTACTCTGTCCATCCCTTTTGGTCTGGGGCCACAGTGGCTCTAGACTAGACCGCCATCCTCTCTCCCCTGGACTCTTGCAACAACTCCTAACTTGTCTTCTACAACTAAGTCTTCTACAAACTGTTTTTGGTGTTCCTTCTGCATGAAATGTTCTTCCTTCATTACTCCACTAGGCTGCCTTTCTGGTCTTTCAGGTCTTCCTGCGAAGTCATATCTCACAGATGGCCTCTCTTACCATCTGTTCTAACAAGTCCTTCCTGGCTTTGGGTGTTCTCTCTCTCACCCCTCTATTTTCTTCAGCACAGTTACCACATTGTTCTTTGCTTGTTCATTTGGTTGATCATTGACTGTCTTTTGCAGGAGAATACACACTCCATGAAGATCTCTTCTTTTCTGCTAACCCCCCAGGCCCCCAGTACAAAGTAAAGGACATGGTAGATGTTTAATGAACTTATTAAATGAGTAAACAAAAATACATATTTGTACAACCTTTTGCACTTCAACAGTTTAAAAATAATTTCTTTAAATGTTTCAGATATATTAAACAGCTCATCATATCATAAAAATATAGATTTAAAAAAGTTGTGTTTCTGTTTTGTTTCAAAGGTATTTTAAAATACATGATCTTACCAGTTGAGGAATTGTACTTTCAGAGAAGCAAGCTAGGATCAGCCAGTTACCAATCTGGGTGTAGCAGAATGCTATTTGTCACATGATTACAGAGTTTCTTTGCTGTGAAATTGAGATAATGGTACCTGTCCCATCCACTTTAGAGTAGTTATAAAGATTATGTTTTTCTATTTCTTATTTGTAGAGTGCCTTAACATTTACAAAGTATTTTCTTATTTATTTCTCATAGCGACCTGATTATGTCTTTTAGAGCAGAGGAACTTCATTTTTGATATTTTGGAGCTAATGAGTGGTAACGGTAGAACTGCAAAAAAAAAAAGCCCGATGGCTACATGTCTGTTATTTTGTCTTTGGCATGATTGCTGTCTACTCACTGTACCGCAGCTGAGGGACAGAGACCAGTTTGAACATTCTAAACTGCTATAACAACATACATTCTTATTGTTATGATTCTTAATCATGGTGAGTTTTACCTATATAAGTTTGCTGCATATACTTACAAATTGATTGATTAAGCATCTGGGCAATTGACAAAAACACACAAATATATGCTCCACATAATTTTTCAGTAGCAGTTGTTCAATTACAATTTGGATTTAGAGATGGAGAAAATAAAGGCATCTGAATTATCTAGCTTTCTGAATTTGACTCCATGTCTCTTTCTGTTTGCTTTTGCTGAATATGCATTGGTCACATGAGGGTATTTACATGTGATCTTTGCAATTGGAAACATTTATTCATATATGTAGCTTCTATCCACTCCTCCCAAATTGGACAGAGATGCTAACAAAAGTGGAGTAGGTCTAAATGAAGTCATATACTATATATATTTGTGTGCTATGTGTATGTATGTATATGTGTCTATGCGTATGTGTGTCTATGCATATATATGTATATATTTATCAATATATAGTATATATACACACATGTATAACGTGCATATAAATATATACACAAACACATGTACATGTACATATATACATACATATGGATATGTGTGTGTGTATATATATGTATGTATTTATAATTTTTTCCTCCTGACAATGAGCAAAGTAGTCTGGATATTTTTCTGGAGGCCTCACCTTTAGTATGTTTCAGTGAGAAGAATGAAAAAAAAAGAAGAAAAGTAAGATGGCTCAGAGAACAAAGAATACATGCTCCATCATCTACAGTTCACAGTCTGAGGAAGGTGGAGCTGTTGACATTTCATTAGAATTTGCCCCATCAGGTCTTTGCAATAGGCAGGAATTCTGAAAGAGATTGCACTTGTGATGGTAGATGACTGAATATTTTTTTAATATAATTTAAAAAAACTTTAAAATTGATTTTTTTAGAGAGAAAGGAAGAGAGAGGGAGGGAGAGAGAGATGGATGTGAGAGTGAAACATTGGTCTGCTGCATCCTTGCACACCCCCTACTGGCAACTGGGCCTGAAACTAAAGCATGTGCCCTGACCAGGAATCGAGCCAGCAACCTTTTGGTGCACAGGATAACTCCCAACCAACTGAGGCACACAGCCAGGGCTGAATGGCTCTTTAACCCTTCTCTAGTGACCTTTCTTCTGCTGGGTCTTCTGGCACATGTACACAAGTTTTAACTTTGATTTTACTTTAATTATTATGCACATGTGATTGTTAGTAGATGGGTCTTCAAAGTTTGATGTGATTTCAAGTAATGTCTGGATGCCTTTCCACTAAGGCGACCTTTGTGTGGGTGTAAAACCCCCTAGATCTGAAAGTCTTATTTAAAGATATTTGAAAATCCAGGTAAACTGTGTACATAAGGGTTACTATTTTATATTATTTTTGACTCTGTGGACAAATGTATAAAACAATTCTCTGAGGGAAGCTACATTTTTTTTCCTTGAATATTCCTTCAAATATATATATTTTCACCGGACTCTGATATAGAAGTGTCTTCCTTTTTTTAGGTCTATGTGTGAATACTCATAACTCTCAATGTGCATTCTTTACTTTTATTCACAGTGGACTGGTGGAGCATTTTTAATTTTATTGTCCTTCAGGTTCAAAGGTGATGCCACCTGTGATAATGCTAACTGTGAGGGGTGGATGTGGCTGAAGAGACCACTGTGATGAACAGTTTCTGCAGTGTTAATTGCTATGAAAACAGTTTCTTGGTTTGTGGCACAAGACTCTCTTAGCTATGATCAGATCTGATTTATCTGGGGGGCCAGGCTTTCTTCTCACACTCTATCCAATACCATGGCTACAAGGGAGGCATCCTAGCACATTCTCTAGCTTGGTGGCCGAGGCAGCTGCTGCTTATCAGCATTTTGCAGGGAAAAGCACGCTCTTTGAGGTTGAGCCTTTAAGACACTTTTCCGCTGTCTTTGTACTTGCCTGAATTTGGTCACCTTGCAGCAAGTTTTGTGATATCACATTTTCTATCCTGAATCTGGTTAAGAGTAAATGTACTGCTGAGAACCCTACTTCCATGCTGATCAAGTGATTAATAACATAAATAACTGTCATTTACTGAGCATCTGCCACGTGCTAGACATCTTACTGATGCTATCTCATTTACTCTTTGCCAGAAAAGTAAAGCATTTTTTTCATTTATCCTCAGATAAATAATGATACTTTCAGATACCTTCTCCAAGATTTTCCAGTTAGTAGTGGAAGAGCCAGTTCAGGACCCAGGTCTATCTGACTTTAAAGCCCATGTTTTATGTGATGTGACTGTAGTGCCCATGGCTTTACATTTGGGTCACGTAATAGGCTCTTCCACTTGATTGTTGGCTATATGACTCTGTAATTCATATGACCAGTTTTCAAGACTATTTATGGCAGATCTCTACCACCTTGATGCATTGTGGAGTTGACACCAGGAACTACCCTTTGATTGGTAGATCAATGCCATGTTGGTGCTCTGTCACCAGCCCGCTGAAGGACATGTTGACTTTTCTGATTTGGCTGGCTACTTGTTTATCTGTCAAGCTGCTGTCAAAGAGCTTGCTCCCCAGGTAGCAGGATTCAGTGACAATTTCTTTCTCTCCATTGATAACGAACACCTGTATATAAATCTATATTCTTCTAAACAGAGGGTGGGATCTACATTGATCCTCCTCTCTTAACTTACATCTTTTAGCCATCCAAATTCTAATAATTTCACTTATAGACTGCTATTTTTATATATTACTTACAGTGCACATGGTAGAAGAAACAGGTTCATGCCTATTTTCTGAGTGTCCCTTATTCCCTGGAGCCCCAGGGCATGGATATAGCCCCAGGTCCCCATCCCTGTGATAATCGCTTAAATCCTCACAAGTAATGCTTAGCATATATTTTGTTTCAGGTAATAAACGTTAGAGAATTTGACACAGTGTGATATATAGGGCTATAATTTAGCAAGTGGGATATTTATAGTAAATTTTGAATCAAGTTGAATATTAGTCTTCATTATAATTTATATATAATACTGTTTTTGTTTCAAAATCAGGGTAAAATTTCTAGAAAATTAAGTAAAGCCTTGGTCAAGTTTTTAAAGTCTTTTTTTATTTCCTCATCAGTAAAACAAAGATAATACACATGCTTCTTACTTAGATGTTGTTAATGAAAGGGCATATATATAAAGTGCCTTGTATGGTATCTGGCATATGACTCCTCAAAATGGTATACCTCTTCCTCTATAAACTATGAATTGCTGCAAAGTAGTTTTTTGCTCATTTTTAAAAATTTTTGTTTTGTTTTAAACATATCTTCATTGATTTCAGAGAGAAGAAAGGAGGGGGAGAGAGAGAGATAGAAACATCAATGATGAGAGTCACTGATTAGCTGCCTATCCCGCAACCCGGGCATGTGCCCTGACTGGGAATCAAACCCCGATCTCCTGGATCCTAGGTTGACGCTCAACCACTGAACCACACCAGGCTGGGCTTGTTCATTTTTAATTGTCGACACTATTACAGATGCCCCCCATCCACCCTTTGTTCCCCCCCCCAGGCTCTGCCCCCCCTCCCCTGACAAAGTAATTCTTAACCCATTTTCTTGGTTTGCTTGCTTTATCATTACAGTTATCTATATGTTATTGTTACTGTTATCAGATGCCTGCATTTAGGATATGTGTTGTCCATAATTGGAAGAGTTCATTAAAAGATATGGTTATAAGAGTCTAGGCTGTTTGTATGCTAATTTAAAAACTTTCCCCCAATATACTATTTCCTATTTTGTCTAAGTTTTGAAACAGATATTAAGATCCATATTGTCACATCATTAAAATTATGTAGCTGTAGCCAGCAACAATAAGCTTCTTAATACAGGTATTTATATTGTTTTATTCAAGAGAACCATTTTAATTAAGCAAGAATGAAAAACATATTTTAGTTCATTTTTCTTCACCTAGAATTTCCTATAAATAAAATTTCATGGCTTGATTAAATCTATAGGAATTATAGGACTGTAAAAGAAATGAGAATTGATTATTTAATTAGCATTATTTTAATTTTAATACTCCTTTATGTTTATGGTTTTATTGAGTTTTCTTTCAGAGGAGCTTAAGAACTGTAGACTTGAAAACATTCAAAACAAAGGTGGTGAATGGGGGCTGACTACAAGATGGGGAAATAGACCATGATGGTCATAATAGAGTCTATAACAGCAGATTCAAATAAAATTCTGTTTAATAATGAACTTAAATTCCTGGACTATTTATCCATTATTTTTCGGTGTGACACATTCCACTAGGTAAGGTAAAAATCACATCTTCTTGGCTTGAACTCCCTTGTAGGAAAGGACGTATGGCTATTTCTTGAGAGAGTTGTTTGATAAGGAATTTGCCTATGAGATCCTTGTCTTTGAGGTCCATACTCCCTTACTTTCATCCTGGAGTCATTCATTGTTCGTCTGGGGGTTCAAGAATCAGTCACATTTTGCTGCAGTAATAATCCTCAAATCTCAGTGGCTGACACCAGCAACAACTTGCTTCTTGCTCATGTTACTTGTGGCTGTGGATGGGCTGAGGCTGCTGGATGACTGTGGATCTGTTTCATGTGTGTTATCATTTTGGAACACAGGCTGAAAGGATCAGCTCCTATGTGGGATAGCTCCTGGTAGAGTGTGTGAACCCCAGAGGCTGAATCAACTACACAATTGGGTTTAAAGCCACGCTATGATGTGACATACATCATTGTCTGCCCACAAGCCATTGGCAGAAGCAAATCACATGGACAGTCCCACAGGACAGATGTGGGTCAGTGGCAAGAGGAGAGAGTAGATATTTGTGAGCAATGATGCAGTTCACCCCATATTGACCCAGATCTTCTGGACCAAGCTAGATGTTGGGGAATATATTAGGTGGTAAAAATTCATAATATATTGTAAATCTCCTCACCTGACATCTGTTGAACCATGTAGTAGACTGTAGTTAAAAAAATAAATGATCCAAAATTGATGTTCAAATGAAACTTATATAGTGTTGTATAGGATCATATGTGTGTGCAAGTAACTATAATCAAATCCATTCATTTGTTAATTTCCTCAATAAGTACTTATTTAGTATTTACTGTGTGCCATGTGCTGTTCTAGGTGCTGACTCCCTTGCCTTCTTCCTTTCTCTTTGTCTGGTACCCTTCTTTAGTCCCGTGGCTTCAGTTACTATATGTATGTTGATGACTGAATTTATTCTGAGGCACAGAGTCTGTTTTGAGCTGCATATTAACTACTGTCCAGTTGGAATGTGATATTTTATTTGTATATATCCCTTTGGTACCTCATGCCAAAATTGAAGTCTTCATGCCTCTCAAGCCTTCTCTCCCTATGAGCTCCCCACTCATACAGGCACTTATTTATTTATTTACTCATTAATTTATTCAACAAATACTGAGTATTTACCATATGCTAAGTGCTGCTTGAGGTGCTAGAGTTTCAGTGAACAAAGCAAGCTTCTTGCTTTTATGCAGCATGCACTTAGAGGTGGGGAGATAGCAGTAAGCAGATAGTAAGTAACAAAGAAACTAAATAAAGATAGGGAGAGGTAAAATAAAAGTAAAATAATGGACAGGGTGGTCAAGTAAGGTCTATTGAGGAGGTGGCATTTCATTAGGAGACTCAGGGTCAAGACGGAACCAGCGATGCGAAGATCTTGAAAAAGTCTTCTTCAGGTACTGAGAATAGCTAGTGCAAAGACCTGTGGCGGGGGGCAAGCTTGAGGTATGCAGGAGCGTACAGAAGGCCAGTCTGGCCAGTGACACTAAGCCAGGTGGGGTTGGAGAGGGGCCAGGACCCAGACATGATGGACTTCGAAGGCTGTAATAAATGGTGGCCATGTGGCCCCACCATTAAGCCAGAGGCCTGGGCATGATCCTCAACCTCCCTTCTTTATTCCTCTGTCCAGTCAATCTCTATGATGTTCTATTTCTGTTTTCTAAAAGCTTCTTTGTTCACCCACCTCACTGCCACCTCCCCAGTCCATGTCAGCACCATTCAGGGTGGCTTCTTTCTGTCCCTAGACTTGCCACTTCCAGCCTGGTTTCTACCTCACTGCCAGAGTCATTTTTCTAAAATTCGACTTTCGTCCAGTCAGTCTCATTGTGAAAGATATTTGGTGCTTCCAATTGTCTTATGCTCCACCTCTGCCCACCCTGTACATATTAACAGGGCCTGTTCTTTCAGTCCTGCTGCACTACATACATGTCACCTCCATGACTAGGCATGCTTAGTCCCTCTGCATTCTGTTCCTTACCCATTCCTGCACCTGAACGACTTCAGTTCACCCTCCAAGTCCTAGGATAATTTTCCCTGACAACTCTGTCTGCATTAACTGCCTCTCATATGCACTAATTGCCTCTTGTCTTGTTCCTTCCCGTTTTAGCATCACTTCACATTTTACCCGTCTGTCTTCCCCATCAGAGTGTAAGCTCTGTCTGTCTTACTCACTTTTGTATCTCAAGGGCTTAGCACAGTGCCTAGAACTAGTAGATGTTTAAAAATATTTGTGGATTAAATGAATGAATATATATGTATAATTCAGGTGACCAAAAATGTGAGGAAAGAGAACCTTTTCCTGGACGATTCAGCCAGTGCTTTGTAAATAAAAGGTGCTCTAGAAAAGTGAGTTGAATTCATTAAACTGGGGGATATAAGTTGTTTGTTGAAACAGAAGTAAGGTTAGGCAAATAGAAAGAAAAAAAGGAGCAGGCAAATAGAAAAAGGAAGCATTCCTTCAAGATAGGGAGCAAAGGTGGCTCAGCGCAGCACAGAGAATATTGAGTCTCGGGGGTCAGAACACCAGAGTTTGAATTGTATTACTCACTGTTTCTTTGGTCAAGTAACTTACCCAGAGCATGCTCAGGAGTTAGAGACCTGTGTTCAAATCTCACTGTGGCATTTTCTAATTGCTAGTAGGATTAAAAAAAAAATCAGCTTTATTGAAGTATAATTGACAAAATTGTAACCTACATTGTGGTGATTTGATATACATACCCATTGTGAAAAGATTGCCTGATCTAGTTCATTAACACATTCATCACTTCACATCTTTATCTTTTTTCTTGGTGAGAATATTTAAATTCTACTCTCTTAGCAAATTTCAATTTTACAGTACAGTTCTAACCATAGTCATTATGTTTTATCTTAGAACCTCAGACCTTACTCATCTTACATCTGAAAATGTGTATCCTTTTACCAACCTCTCCCTATTTCTCTCACCCCGGTCCCTGGCAACCACTTTTCTACTGTCTGTTTCTATGCTTTGTGTGTTTTTGGTGTGTGTGTGTTTTGTTTTTTTTTAAGATTTCACATATAAATGATAGCATGCAGTATTATTCTTTTTCTGTTTGGCTTATTTCATTTAGCATTGCTGTAAGGATTAAGTGAGATAATGAAATTGCTTAGAAATGTGCCTGACAAATATTACTATCATTATCATTAGTACTAAAATAGAGATATGACTATCTTCATCAAGGGCTATAATGTCGAACAAATAGTATAGTTAGTATAGTAAATTACTACAGAAATATATTCAATTAGAATGAGTATAAGTTTGGGAAGAACTGAAAAATGGGGCAATATGTGGCGAGGTTGGAGAAAAGAGTTTTTCTGAGCTCTCCCAGAAGTATTATGGCACTCGCGAGTCAGTAGAAAGGTCCTGGATCACCCTCTGCTCCTTTCATACTGCTTTCTTCTCCCTCCAGTAGGTTGCAGAAATACCAAGTCCCTCACTTTCCCCACTCCAGCCCTATCTCCAGTGCTTCCCTTTGTCCTTCTGATGCCTTTGGCTCCAGGTTTCTGTTTAGAGCCAAATGAGAGAAATCAAGGTTGTCAAGTCCTGGAGATCTCTTGTTAGGTTTTAGGTGGGATCAAACAAGCCCGGTGGATTTTCCCACCTCTACCCTGTCACTAGCAAAGATGCTTGTGTTCTTATTGCTAGAGTAGAATCATCTACTCAAAGCTTAAAGAAATCAGAAGGAGCATCGCTTGACAGCTCAATTCCATTCCAGCACTTTCAGGCTCCCAAAGGGTACTAGATTCTGTGTTTCTTGCAGATGTTATTAAGGCAGTGTAAATAACTAAAACACAGGGAATAGGTGGTTGAGTAAAGGCAGGGGATACAAAAAGTGAAGGGCGCTTTGGTGTAAGTTTTCTGGGATAGCTGTGAAATAGGTGATGGGGAAACGAAGGATAAACAAAAGTGCTAAACTCCCAGAAGTGCATTTGGGTATGGGCACATTCTTCAAACTGGAAAAGATGGTACAGGTTTTAAAAAGAAATGACAGAGGGGGTGGGGGGGGGGAGAGAGAGAGGGAGGGAGGGACGGAGGGAGGGAGGGAGGGAAAGGTTGAAAACAATAATGACCTAGCTTATGTCTTAGAGTTGGTAGTTGCTTCGGTAATGTTTGAGTGTGCATTGCATACGTGTACAGGGAATTTAGAAAGAGGTAGTGAAGTTTCTTATGCAATTTCATTAAGCCCCTTTCTAGCTATCTTATTATTTTGGAAATTGAATAAACTCTTCCAGGACACAGAGCTAATTAATACACTTGGTAATCTGCTACTTCATTAAGTGGAACTCCTTGAGGAGCCCATGGAGCTTCCAAATGTGCATTCTAGGAATAATTTTGTTGCTTTTCAGTAATAATAGCAATGTGCTAGGCACTGTACTCAGGGTTTTATGTAATTCTCTATTAATCTGCACAAAAGTCCTATGAGGAATGTTTTCCTCAGCCCATTCCCAAAGCCTTGCTTCCCCTTATTTGCTGCAATTTCTTATCTTCCAAGTGTTTCCCTGGAATTGTCATCTCATTATCTATATAATATTGTAAAGTAGAGAGGACACATGGCCCTGGCTGGGTAGCTCGCTTAGAGTGTTGTCCCTATACTCCAAGGTTGCAGGTTTGATCCTTGGTTAGGGCACATACAAGAACCAACCAGTGAATGCATAAATAAGTTTAACAACAAATCAATCTCTCTCTCTCTCTCTCTCTCTCTCTCTCAAATCAATAAATACTAAAAACACTTGTAAAAGGAGACAAAAATCTACTCAGAGGAACTATGTTGTGTCTGCCTAAGCCTGATTGCCAATGAAACTATACCAAAAAGTGAGATGTAAATAAGACAGAATACATTTGAAGATATTTAGTCCTGGTCTCTGTATTTTTAAAATAATTCCTTTGATGCATTTTGTCAATTATAAACTTAGGAAAAATCGAGGTCCCTATTTTCTAGACTTACCATTTTACCCAGAAAATTTATCTTATTATATTCCTCATTTCTTTTCGTTCCCTTTGGCCTTTCTTATAACAGTTATCTGCCATTCCTATTAGATAAATTGATCCCATTCCCAAACTTTAATTAACATTTTGTTATTGATTAAATCTAGAGGTCATGTGCTATTCATGAAATGAATGTGAGTATTGTGTGTAAGGGTTATTTTAAAATGCAATTTTATTGATTTCAGATATAAAACCATTACTTTCTTCAAGAGAGCAATGTGTTTGGTGGGAAAATGATGCCTTCGCTGTTACTAGTTCAAGATTCATCTGCCAGTCTCAAGGATTTGCTTTTTGAAATGTCAAAACTAAAAAAGGAAACAAAAATAACATTAACAGACCCACGTCGGAAATTATATGATTCAAGGATGTCAAATTGGAAGATGGAACATTTTTTTTTTGCAGACTTCCCTGCTTCCTGAAAATAACAATGAATAACAGAGAAAATCTTTAATGCCATCTTTGAGCTTTTGCTTGATAAAAGGAACTGCTGTATAGCTTCGAAGGTTAAAAAAACACTCTTTGCAGAAATAGTTTATCCTTTCCCTAGCATCCTCTCGTCTCTGTGCATATGTGCACTCCCAGTGGCATGCTTAATCCATCTTCACAGCCCTACATATCTTCAAGCGAGCGCATAAATCCTGTCAGGAAGGAACTGCGACGTCACTGTGAATAACTGCAAGCAGCACCGTGTGTGTGGCCCTATTGCTTGATATAAAACATGGCCCTGGATGATCACTCTGTGTTTGTTTTTAGGGTTATAAGGTTGGATGTGAGGTGAGCTCCTCACCATGGTGGTCAACGTGATTGAGCATTTGCTGTAGAGCTAGTGCCTGAAAAGCATTGCTTGGTCCATTGTCACAAATTGTCATTCACCCCCACCCCTAATTCCTCCGTGTTCATAGACGCCTTAAAATAACCCCCAGTTTCCTTGTTTGCCAATCAGGGATATTATTTATTACTGTATCTCTCACATGAAGTTATCAGGTGATTAAATGAAATGAAACACTCAGAACCTCTCAAGCAGTGCGTGGCACATAATAAAATATGTTTTTGATAAATATGAGTTTAAAGCATTTTTCTCTCTCTCAAGGATAGGCTTGAGTTCATCAGTCTGATGAACCAAATGATTTCTTTCTATTTTAGATCTGCTTTTACTTGTGTGCTTTTCCCTGAAGTGTAAGGCATAATTTTGTACTTTCCCAGTATATTCCTGAGAGCAGAGACGTGTGTGAAAGTGAGGAGTGATTTGGTACAAAGTGTCACCCTGGGTCAGCGCCTTAACTGCTTCCTCTCTGCACCTCCCATAAAGGCTGCGGCAGCCACCGCAATGGCTCCCAGGGTTGCTAGCGCCACCCTCCCAGAAGTGCCTGCCTTCCACCTTCCTTTTCAGATCTCTCCTCTTATCAGCTCTCTGCATTCTTGTCCTTGTCATGTTGGTTTCTGAGCTGGTTTGTCCCTTTTGGTCTTGCCTATTCCGATTTTGACCCATGTATATAGTCTGTTGGATTTTTGATTGGCATCTTCCTAAATGTCTCCACTCAGAATGTCCCCTCGGCTGTCTCCTGTCTGGAAGGTAAATCAAACAGGAAATTGAAATTTGCTGTGTTGACGGAAACCCCCACAACAGCCTCATTTGGTGGGCATTTAAAATCCCCTTGTACAGTTGATATAAGCAGCTTAGAGAGAATAGATAACTTCTCAAGGCTGTAGGACTGATTAATGATTTTCTGGGTCTCCAGTACCATGTTGATGGTGGTTGGCGACTTGCTAATTGTGCAGCTGAGAGCAATAGGAAGATGGTGCTCACCTCACAGCATGGTAGTGCTAATGGGAGAGCTGTCCGAGGGGGGCATCAGAGGTCTCTGAGGGACCTTTCTCAAGAGGATCACGAGTGAAACACAGCTCTACAGATGTGGCCGACATAGCTGATTTCTACCAAGTAATCATTTCTCCTTTCTTTGTTATAGGACCCCAATATTTAGCTACCCATATTATCATTTGAGACAGATGTTTTTTTTCAGCCTTGCTTGTCACTAGATGTGGCCATGTAACAATTCTGGTTGGGAAGTTGTGAGTGAAGTGTTGCATGAAGCTTTTGAGAATGTTGTTGAAACGGATCTGACTCAGTAGGATGCCTTTCTCTGCCTGACTTCCCTCTGCCTGGCCTGCAACTCAGCAATGATGATCCTGAGGGTGAAAGCTACGTACTGGGAAACTGGGTCCCTGATAACATCATGAATCTGTCATACCAGACCTGAGCTGCCTCCCTGGACTACTTTTATGTAGGATAGAAAGAAACTTCTGTCTTTTTTGTCACCAAATGTATACAGGAAACATAGTTAGGTCTATGTTAACTCTATAGTTCATCAAAACAGCGTCTTGAAGAAAACTATAAAAATATAAAACAGGAGAGAAAAGGCACAAGAGATAGTACAAACAGGCATGAAGGGCCAACAAAGGAATTCTGGGCACTCAGGAGTCCAAGGTATAAAGGGGATAGGCAAGCAGTTTTCCTGTACCAGCTGCCACTGGGTTTAGGATTTAGAAATCATCTCTGTGCTAGCAGCTCATCCATTCGTTGTCTGACCCTTGTCAACTATGAGGCCACTGAGAGTGATAGCCATGGGTCCAGCTTTGGAAAGTACCAACTATATGTGCAAACAACCTACCTTTTGGGTGAAGGGCCATGTGCTTAATTTATTTGTTCATTGTTACCGACCACCACAGCAATGGACACTGGGAAAATCAAAGCCCGGCTTTGCACCACAGCTCCTGGGCACCCAGCGTGGGCCGCAGTGGGGTCCTCTCAAGCCTGATTGTTCATCACTCTCAGACACTATGGGGCTGAATTTATTCATGCTTCACATTCTTGTTTTTCTTCAATTAATGCTACAAACCCAAGCCTCTCTGGCCACTCAGCGTGCCCATACTATTGTCTTCATGACTAAGCCTCCACTCTTCTCTCTCCCTGTTCCTTTTAAATTAAATTAAATTAAATTTATTTTTATTTTTATTATTATTATTATTATTTTGTATATCTTTATTGATTTCAGGGAGAGGAAAGGAGAGGGATAGAGAGAGACAGAAACATCAATGATGAAAGAGTCATTGATCGAGCCCGCAACCCGGGCATGTGCCCTGACCGGGAATCAAACCCTGATCGCCTGGATCCCAGGTCGATGCTCAACCACTGAGCCACGCCCGGCTGGGCTTAAATTTATTTATTTATTTATTTATTTATTTATTTATTTATTTATTTAATTTTTAATTTTTTATTTTAAAAAAATATATCTTTATTAATTTCAGAGAGAGGACAGGAGAGGGAGAGAGAGATAGAAACATCAATGATGCGAGAGTCATTGATCGAGTCCACAACCCGGGCATGTGCCCTGACCAGGAATCGAACCCTCATTGCCTGGATCCCAGGTCGATGCTCAACCGCTGAGCCACGCCCGGCCAGGCTTAAATTTATTTTTAAAAAATATATCTTTATTGATTTCAGAGTAAGGAAGGGATGGGGGAGAGAGAGATAGAAACAGCGATGATGAGAGAGTCATTGATCAGCTGCCTCCTGCCTGCCACCCACTGGGGATCGAGCCCACAACCCAGGCATTTTCCCTGACTTGGGAATCGAACCTCGATCTCCTGAATCATACGTCGATGCTCAACCACTGAGCCACGCCGACCAGGCTCCCTGTTCCTTTTATATCTCCAAATATTATCCCATCTCCTTGACTTGAATTGAAACCCGGGTTACCCAGGATGTGGCTTCTCCTGCAGCCCTCTCTGGGGTCAGCTGCCAAACCTCTCACAGCCTTTGTTTCTCAGGGTTAAGAAGTGCCTTCCTTGCTCAGAAATGCAACAGTCTGACCATGTTTCCACACCATCCTGGGTCTCATGTTGCTAGCTCTATTCTTTCTTCATGTGACCTCCACATGGATCTATGGGATTCATGGAGGACTGGTTTATTGACAGTGATATGACAGGTGATCTAAATATATTTTATAAGTGGATGATTAAAAATGCTCTTTGGCTGTAGGGGCTAAAGTACATCTAGACACTAACAATATATAAGTTGATTTGCTTTATTGAGTTACAATAGGACTTTGGCAACATGAAATTGTATTCTTTGTGTATATGGCTGAACAATTAAAGTGAAGGTGAGATCTTGAATATAGGGTATAGATTGCTTTACTTAACAAAGGAAGAACCAAAGAGGATCTCTTGATAGTTACATATTTTCCTTGGGATCTCAATTATTATTTAAAAAAATTAATTATATGCTCACTGGATGGGAATTAGTATACTGTTATGTAGCCAAGTGCCTAGTCAGCATTAATTCATTTTAATAACTGAGTATAAGCTATAAAGAAATGAGAACCATTAAATATATATTGATTTTTTTTTTGGGGGGGGTTCATATTTCTGCTTCACTTCTGTGTGTATCATTTCATTTTTAATTTGAAAAGCTAGACTATACATTATTCTAAGACCTGGCTGAGGCTCTTGCAAATTATAATGTGCTTTATTTTAAAATTAAACCTGAAATGTAGAAGGTAGGCCTACAAGGAAACAACCCATTGATAATCTTGTTCATATTTGATAAGAAAAACCTAGGAATGGCTTTCATCCAGTGCCAGAGTTGAAGACATGCAGATTCTGGTTTCATGTGATTATTTGAATGGCTTGCTAGACAGTCAAATGAGAATAGGATTAAAATTAAATTTTCTCAGAGTAACAGGCTTCTGTGCCCCTTCTAGGAATGGAAAAATGATACAGATATTGAATTATATCCATGTGTTTTAAGTCTCCAAATAAAACACCTTCAGGAACTGTAGACCATGCTTAGTTCTATATTCTCACTTTAAAAATGCACTTCCTTTAAGATAAAGTATTAGAATTGGAATGTGCAAAGATATTTCAGCTCTGTTCCTCAATGTCCCCAAAATATCTTCCATATTTTGGAGTGGAGCCAACAAGTGGACTTAATCTTTGGAACTCTATATAGAGTCAACTCTGTAAAAGCTGCCCATTTTCCTCACAGTAAAATCTAACACCCCTACAGTGCTTCTCAGGGCCCACATGGTCTGACTCCAGTTACCTTTGGGACTTCATTTAGGTAGGATAGTCCTTACGCTGCTATTTCATTTTTCTGTATTACTTATTATTTTATAACTATATTCTTTTTATATTTATTATGTCTCTTGCTTTTGTATGTCTTCCCCAAACTATGCTAGGATGAAGATCTTTGTTTTGCACACTGATGTATCTTGAGTACCTAGAATGGTGCCTTGTATTTATTGAATGGAATCCTACAGAGTATACTATACATCCCATCCAGGATGCTTCTTATTTGGAATTCTCCACAAGCGACCTTGTGTTCAAAATATAATCCAGCTTTGCCTTGGACTGTAACTTTCATTCATCCCTAGCCTGATCTTATCATTACCTTGTTGTGTGTGTTCCAGCGTTACCCATGGGCTTGTCAGGACAAGGCCTGGGCCAAAAAACTTATGGCTGTGAATTCATGGCAGATGGCCACAGTATTCTGCCTGGTTATCTCTGAGATTAGAGACATAGTTGATAAATGACAGCATGCCAAGCATCTATTACCACATCCCAGCTGTGCATGGGACTGGGTGTCCATTCCTCAGACGGCTGTATACAGATGCACCTGTTTCACTCTGAGCTCTGGCATGTTTCAGAGATTCTGATGATGGTGGTTAAATGGATGGAGCTACTTGGGACTTGTTATAAGGGGTAAAATTCCTTGCCTAAAAGAAAGCTTGGCCTGCTAAATGGAATCATCGGAAATTCAGATGAGAGCAGATATGCTTTCCAGTTAGTTTCCATTTCAAATTTCTAAATCCCTTGCGTGGAAGAAGCCATCCTAGATTAGGTTGGTTGGAATAATGATATCTTCTACCCCAGGTTTCTGTGACTAATATTGGTTTTTACTTGTAAAATCCACAAGAAATTTAGTGAAATAGAAAAATTTAGAAATTGACATAGAAAGTTAAAATACATCATTTTTATGGAGGCTGTGTTTTGGTGCCATAGCATGAGTGATGCTACATTAATTTTTAATTTCTATTCCAAAAGATCCCTTCCAGTGCTCAAGGTACATGGCTCTATGAACCATATAATATGTTGGCATTATCACTATTCTTAGAGTGTAAGCTTCAGATATGAATGAAAAGATAGTAAATAATGAGCTGAGGACTCTCTGATTCACTTGCTTTTATGGCATGCAGCAAGCACCATGTGGAAGCTATATGAGTGCTTTTTCATGAAATTGATGAGGGTGGATATTTAATATTTATTGGGTGCTAAAAATGGCAGTTTCATTTCAGGTTTTAATATAAGATAGATTTCCATCTATATATTCGTTGAACTTTTTCATTGTTGTAAATGCATGAAAATTACTTATTTGTATATGTATGTGTGTGTATGTATATACATATGTATCTATATATATGTATGTATGTGTGTGTGTGTGTGTGTGTGTGTGTGCATTCGCACACATGCCAAATACTGGGTACTATATCAAAGGAATTGTGACCTTAAAATTGAGAATTTATATATTGTGAAATGAAACATTTAGTTAAAATTAAAATTGTGATGACTTTGAACAGCCAAACATCTCAATACAGACCTGTTGTAAAATAAGCACTCTAAGATGAACACCTGCATATTGCTGAATACCACGATATGTTGCAGTGGCTGTAAAGGATTATTTCATCTCCTAAATTCTCCTCTTAATGTCTTTTCAAAAATGAATTGAGCCCGGCCGGGCATGGCTCAGCAGTTGAGCTTCGACCTAGGATCCAGGCGATCGGGGTTCAATTCCTGGTCAGGGCACATGCCCGGGTTGCGGGCTCGATCAATGACTCTCTCATCATTGATGTTTCTATCTCTCTCTCTCCCTCTCCTTTCCTTTCTCTGAAATCAATAAAGATATATTATTTAAAAAAAAAAAAAAAGAATTGATTTGGCACCAGTGAAACTTGTTATAATGAATCATACTCGTGAACTGTGTTTTAATGCCTTGATCCCCCATGAAATGATTAACGGGGGTGAAGGGGAAATGTATTTTCCTTATTCAGGTACTCCTCACATTCATTTGAATTCCTCATCAAAGATTTTAATACTTTCTAGCTATAACAGTTCTGCAATTCACTTCCTCTTTATGCAACTTCACTGATATCATCAAATGCCTCAGCCCTTGCTCCCTAATACCCCAATCATCTGCAGCCATCGACACTGCTGTCTCATCTTGAAATGATATTGCATGGCGTTTCCTCCACATGGCACTTTACTCACTGCCCTCTGATAATTTGCACTTCAACATCCCTGCTACAACCCTAAGATACTGAATTGGAACAGCCACTCCCATCCAACTACAGCTACTCCTTTCAGGTTTCCCCTAAGACAACTCGCATCTGTGTTACTTTCTTTCCATCGTCTCTACCATCCCAACAGCTCTCAGGGAATTTTCATCTCTCAGAATTTTAGGATCTGATCTCAAAGGTTAGATAGTCCAATCTTGACTTGATGTGATGGGGATTTAGAATTGACTTGCCTGTTGTGAAAGTTACTCAGGTCACCGGAACAGAAAGCCTGCAACAGTTTCTGGTAAATGTAACTTCTGCCCTTTATTACTGTACCTCTGACTTCCCAGAGATCTTTTGCAGCATGTGATAAGCTTCAAGATGAATTTAAGAAGCAAACTCTTTGTAGGTCATGGAGAGGATTCTCAAGAAACTGATCGATGATAAAGAACTCTTCACATTCATCCATTTCATTCATCCAATTAATTTATTTATCATGCATTCATTTTACTGTCTGTCTATTCCTCATGGTGCCAGCTACATTTCTCCCTATACAGACATTTTGGGCTTGATCTTCCCTTTTAATATAAACTCCATTCTGTTAAACCATCTTAGACTAGATTTAGTCTGTTTTAAAATTAATTTGTTTCTACCATCTGCTTACTATATTTCCAAATTGGAGCATCAGACCCCCTTCTAACTGGGACTACTTTCTTGTGAGCTAACTTATTGACATGGGAAGGATGCTAGAAGACATATACTGTAGGACAAATATCTTGGATGAAGTTTAGAGGGAAACATGGGCAATCAATTTAGTCTTACATACTTTCCTACCTTCAAAATAGGGTTCATAATTAAAGTATCTGAAAAATACATAAAATATGAAAAAACCCTCAGATTTCCACCCTTTTATTGGTACTATATAAAGACATGAAATAAGCCAGAGCCTCTATACATCCCTCTAATCTCACATCTCAAAGATTACTATCTGTATAGTATTTATATTCATACCCATGGCTTAAAATATAATGTATGGTTTTAAAGAAAAAGAAAAGATATCCATATGCACGAAAAGGAGACCAGTTGAATACCAGTTGAAGAAGTCTGGGTACATTCATACGATAACCTGTTAAGTATTAAAAGCAAGTTTCAGATTAATATGTGTCATAAGATTTAATTTTGTTTAAAAATGTGCACATTTTGGCAAGTCATTAAAAAAGAAGAATGGATGACACACTCCAAACCACTGCTATAGTTTCATCTGTTGCTTTATTTTTGACTACTTCAAAAATATATATTACTTTAATAACTCTAAAGTAATAAAATATTAAAACACTGTCCTCCACATATTCTTTATTATTATCCTCCAACACTCAGTCATGCTGAATATATTGGTCTTCAACTTGCATTTTTCATTTACTGTATCATAGACATTTTCCCATTAAAAAATCATTTTTTTTCAAAGCTACAAAGGATCTATTATATGTATATGTCACACTTTATTGAATCATTTTGCTGTTGGTGGACTTCTAGGCTGTGTCTAAATTTTTGCTATTCCCGGCAATGCTGCACTGAACATCATTGTCTCTAGATATGCACTTAGATAAGCAATTATTTCTGCAAGATGAATGATCAGAACTGGGATTGCTAGAAATGTACATTTAACATTTTAATACCCTGCCTAATTTCCTAGTGTTCAGCTGATTCTTCAGAGACTAAGTAGTATCAAGTATTTTAGAATAAAATATTTTTTCCCCTCTTGATGACTAGGCTGATTATTGTTGAAGCCTGTGGATTAGTATTTTTTATTTAATGTAGTTGAATTTGGGAGGAACCACTGTATAAGGATTGTATGCAATTTCCTTTTTTAAAAAATGTTAAAATTTGTTTTATTTCATTATTATTTTTTTGGTTTATTTTTGTTTAAAATATTACAGATGTCCCTTTTTCTTGCCACTGACCCATTCCACCCCTTCCCATACCCCTCCCCAGTCCCTCTCCCCACCATTGTCCGTGTCCTTGGGTTGTGCATACATGCATATAAATTCTTTGGTTAATCTCTCCCCCTCCACCCACCTGCCCTCCTCCATCCCTCTGACCTTCATCAGTCTCATCTATGCTTCCATGTCATTGAATCTATTCTGTTCATCAGTTTATTAAGTTCTTTAGATTCCACATATAAGTGAGATCATGTGATGTTTGTCTTTTTCTGCCTGGCTTATTTCACTTAACATAATATTCTCCAGGTCCCTCCATGCTGTCCCAAAGGGTACAAGATCCTTCTTCTTTATAGCTGCGTAGTATTCCGTGGTGTAAATGTCCCACAGCTTTTTATCCACTCAGCTACTGATGGGCACTTGGGCTGTTTCCAGATCTTAGCTATTGTAAATTGCACTGCTATGAACATAGGGATGCATATGTTTTTTGTGATTAGTGTTTCAGGATTCTTAGGATATATTCCTAGAAGTGGGATCACTGGGTCAAAAGGCATCTCCGTTTTTAATTTTTTGAGGAACCTCCATGCTGTTTTCCATAGTGGTTGCATCAGTCTGCATTCCCACCAGCAGTGTACTAGGGTTCCCCTTGCAATTTCCATTTGATGTTTTACTCAAAACACATTAACCAGTGTTAAATGGTGGCAATCCTTTTATTTGCTATTATGTAAATAGTGTATTTGGATATCCTCAGCTGAAAGGGCACTAGATGAACTGAGAATTATTATTGTTCTTTGTTTACTTCTGTTAGTTTGGGAATAGTTGTTAATACCACAGATAAAAAGGCAGACTTTTTCCCTGTACAGATATCTTTCTTGGAACTATAGACCATATAGGAAAATCAGCAGGAACCCTTTTTTTGGGAAGAGAAACTAGTCTTTTTAAAATTATTGCTTCATTGAGCCCCTTGTTAGTCCCATGAGTTTGTGCATTCTCCAAAATTATATAACAGATCATTTCTGATATTTTGTTAATTTGCCATGAGATACAATACAGTTGACTCCTGAACAACACAGGTTTGAACTCCGAGGTTGCACTTGTACACGGATTTTTTTCAACAAGTGTGTACAGTACTGCTTTGGTTGGGACATGTCCTTCACCCAACTTGTGATTACTAGGAAGAGAATCTATTTCCTTAGTCTTCTTGGGGACTGCACTCCACTGCTGGCCACAGTGGAGTCAATTTTGCCATCTCTGGCATGTGCAGAAGTATGATCTTGGGTCCCTGGGCTATTCGGCAATGCCCTGCTAACATACCCATAGCCTTAGGAAAAATCAAAGAGAACAAATATTGTCTGTATTTTTTTTCTATGACACTAACTGAATTGCCTCTTTGTGTCATCATCAGCATTCTTGTCATTCTTATTTCTTTCTTTATTATTATTGTGGTTACTGTTTGGCTGGTAAGATAAACTTTTGACACTGGGTCTTCTGGAAGCCTTACCACTATTAATCCTGCATCATCCACTCACCCCACTCCAAACAGTGATCTACAGTCTTTCTGGAGTTGGGTCACCAGCGTCTACCCTTAGTGATTGCACCATGGTTATGATTCCCAGCTTGCTTTTTCATGTTTACATAAATATATGTACAACAAGATTGTTGAATCCCAGGTTATTACTTTGCAGGACTGAATTAACAGCTTTAATTTTCAGAAAACAGAGTTATGTACTGTCTAAATGTCTTTTATATTGTGACGATGTCGAAACCCTTTAAATGTATTGCTTTCTATTATTTTACTAGAGACTTTCTTACTCTGAAAATCTTCATTTTTGTCTCCTTTAGGGAAAAAAAGAGACACTAAAGAGAATGCTGTTTTCTTGTGGAAGTATGGTACCATTGGTGACTGTCTTTATATTACGGTTCTGGGATACTTAAGATTTTACATTCAGGCTGCATGGGACCCACTTAACTGTCTATACATTGCAGAGATATACGGCTGCATTTCCTTCACTTGCCTTCTTTTTGTCAAGAAAACACAATACCTTTTATAGCTATTAACTCTCAACAACCCCAGAGGACAAGATAAAAGGCAAATAGAAGGAAAGTTACAGAATGGATAGACAGTTTTCTTGTCATCATGTGGTATATGAGAAGCAAGAAAGTTCTGCTAATTTCTCAGACCAGACTCATACCTGATTAGAATGAGTCGACCAATTTGGAAATGCCCTACTAACTTAAAAACTTACATCAAAAGGAGCTTTTATCTGACTGGTCAATTGCTGCCAGGCACATTAATAGGAAAATATCTCTAGGGTAAAAATTAAAAGAGACGGCTTTTTGTAGAATTTTTGAAATACTGGAAAAGGGGAATATAATGGAAATACTGGCATCAGTTTTAATGCAGTACATATAAGAAAACTTAAAGTCATGATATATGCTAGGCAGGTAGTAGGTATCCATCCTGTATTTCATTCTTTTGAAAATTCCTATGAAATCCTGTTTCCATTATACATTATTTGTCTATGTTTTATTTTTCATTGAATTTATTGGGGTGACATTGGTTAATAAAATTATATAGGTTTCAGGTGTACGATTTTATAATACAGCATCCTTATATTGTAATCTGTAACCACACCAAGTCAAGTCTCCTTCCATCACCATTTATCCCAACTATACCCGCTTACACCTCCTTCCACTCCCCTTTCCCTCAGGTAATCACCAAACTGTTGTCTGGGCCTATGAATTTTCCCCCTTAATCCTTTCACCTTTTTTTTTTAATCCATCCCTGCAACACCCCCTTCCCTCTGACAGCTGTCAGCCTATTCTCTCTATCTGTGAGTTTCTTTCTACTTTGTTTATTTTGATGATTAGATTCCACATATGAGTGAAATCATATGGTGCTTGTCTTTCTCTGACTGGCTTATTCCACTCAGCATAATGCTCTCCAGGTTCATCCATGCTGTCTATTTGTCTCTGTTTTAAAAGTTGAAGTCATATTTAACTGATTTTCTTCAAAAGATATGTAATATCAGGGTACGATGAATCTCAGTGTGTGCGTGTATCTGTCTCTTTCAATAACAATATTTTCCTACAAAATTTAAGAAAATTAGAAAAATTCTCTGAATCTGTTTGTAGATCTAGTTATATAAATGTATACAATTTTCTATTTTCAGAGAAAAACAAAATACGTTTAGGTTTGAAAACAGGTCCCAAATGCTGTTACTTTCTAGAGCTTGAGCTATTTTATTTTCTTGATTGACTGATACCCTTTTGGGGGGCAAAAAGGGCAAGAAGTTGGAAAGCAGGAGGATGGGGGTGAAGTGCCCTGGGCCACAGATGTAACACAGGTTTGCTGCTTCAGTGGTAGAGAATTCTATTACCAAACGTGGCAAACTCACATGTTCAAATAATAGTATTTCATTTTTCATGGCTCTATATAATAAGTGACTAGATTAACTATTGAAAATATACTTTCTCTCTCCAGAATCCAAGGAGAGAAGAAAATTTCACCCACTAAATTTATTAACTTACACCACTAAAGCAGATGGTATGATAGGAAAGTATTGATTTTTCTATACTGACAGAGCAGCTGATAACTTATTTTTGGTTTGACTTAATGTATAAACTGTGAGTTAGGTCAAGGGATTTCTTATGCCATTTTGTACCGGCTTATCTTGGACTTTACAAATCCACATATTGACTTTTCAAAGGAAAAAATCTAATTGAACCATTGGGAGTGTTATAAGACAGCCACAAATTTTCCTTAAAATTTGGCCCCCTTGTACATGTACTTGTCATCTATTTCCCATCATATAGCCATAAAAAGGGCATGATTCAGTATTGGGATGCACCACTGCGGTGTTTACACATATTACTCTTTTTGTGATCCCTGTTTCTTCGCTCTTTCCTCTGATTTGCTGGGGATATGTTCTTAACCATTTGTTCTGCCCAGACCCAAAGATTCTGCATTGTGTTTCTGTGTGTGTGAGTCTTCTTTATCCTACCTGTGATATGAGTGTCGAGGTGAAGACCGTGATAAGTGAATTAATGTCGCCTACCCTGTGGCCTATAACTGCCTCCTGCCTCATTGTAGGACATTTCAATGTCAGTGAATAGTTAATCTCAGTATATATCTGTCTCTCTCAAAAAAAACCCAGTTTCTCTCTACAAAACAAGAGGAACTTAGGGAAATTCCTGGAATCACTTTTGTAGGTAGATTTAATACATATGTGTTTAAGTTAGGTATATTTACGCATTTTCAGAGATAAGCAAAATACATTAACCTTTGCAGATGGGTTCCAAATGCTAAGTTTGGATATTCTGATAATGGAATAATATTACAGAAAAATGTGTCATAGACCTCTGTGTCCTTATTTCACCCATTATACCTATCTTGATTAGTGGAGTTCTTTTACCATCTATTTTTATTGTGAAATATTTTACACTTATAAAAAAGTACAGAGAATAATGTAATAATGTCCTTAGACTCCCAGTTTAAGGACTAAAACCTAACAAATACAGTTGAAGATCCTTGTGGATCCTCCCAGGTCTCATGACATTTCTCCTAGGCACAGTCACTGCCTTATTTCTCTGTGATTATTTTCAGCATGTTTTTATACTTTTTACTATGTGTACATGCATATCTAAACAAAAATGAGATGATTGTTTTGGATATTTTAAAACCTATGAAATAGTCATCATCACACCTGCTATCTTTCACAATCTACTTTTTAGCTTAACATTGTGTTTTAGGGATTGATCACATTAATACATATAGATATAGCTTATTTGTTTTTATTGCATTATACTTTAAATTGTATTTATTAATTTACCAGATTTTATTCATCCATCATCTTATAGATGGGCATTTTAATTTTCCTAATATAGGCAGTTGACACTATGCGTTTCCATGTACACATGACTGAGCTTTCTCTAGGGGACCTACCTAGGAGTGGAATTATATAACTTTACTAGATATTGCCAAATTGCTATCCATTTTATGCTCGCATCAGCAATGTATAAGAGTTCTTGCTGCTCCATATCCTCACCAGCAGTGGTATCATCAGACTTTTTAAATTGATTTTTTTTTTTGGTTAATCTAGTGCATATAGAAGTAGTATCTCATTGCCTTTTTTTATTCGCTCTTCCATGATAATAAGATTAATCATCTTTTCATAGGATTATTGGTCATTTAAGGTTTTTCTTTAATGAATTATTTTTAAATAGCCTTTGCCTTTTTTGGTGGTTGTCTTGTTTAGGATGCTGTAAAAAACATACCATAGACTGGGTAGCTTATAAACAATGGAAGTTTATTTCTCACAGTTCTGGATATTGGCAGTCTGAGGTCAGGGTGCCAGCACAGTTGAGTTCTAATGAGGGTCCTCTTCACATTACAGATTGCCAACTTATTGTGTCCTCACACGGTGGAGAGAGAATGACAGAGCTCTCTGGTGTCCCTTTTAAAGGACACTAACCCCATTCTTGAGGTATCCACTCTCTTGACCTAAATATCTTCCAGAAGGCTCTACCTTCTAATACTATACATTGTGGGTAGGATTCTAACATAATGAATTTTGGAGAGAGGAATACAAACATTCAATCTATAATAATGGTGATCTTTACCTTATTGATTTATAAACATTCTTTATATATTCTGGGTTTTAATTCTTTGTTATGTGTATGGCAAAGATCTTTTCCCTCATCTGTAGCTTCTCTGTTCACTTTTTAAAAAGTGGTGCCTTTGGTTGAACTGTAATTTTTACATTTGATTAATCTATTTTATCAATCTTTTTCTTTTAGTTTCTTGTTTAAGATATTACTCCCTAAGTCAAGGTCATTAAGAAACTCCCCTAGAGTTTTACTCTCTGCTCTTTCATTTCTGTAGTTTGTTGTGATTATGTTCTACTTTTATAATCTTATAATCCATGTGTTGTCAGTTTATAAGTCTGCACCAGTCAGGTCGGAATCCAGAATTCTACCCACTGACCGTTTCTATAAAAAAAATCTACTCACACTCAGCATGTATATACATTTTGCAAGATTTCATTTGGGGATGGGGGGGTGGGGGCTCTGGTCTGTACCGTTGCTCACATACTCCACCAAGTCCCCAGGAAATATAATCTCACTTCATCTCTGACTGCTCTCTTAGGGAGTAGTCCAGCCATGGTGGTCCGTTTCCTGCAAACCCTTAGAGTCTGGTAAGTAAAATTTACAAACTCATTACAAAGAAAAAATCCCTCACATTTATTGCTTATAAAGTCTGTATTAACTGGATTAGCCTTTAAGGTTGGGCTACCTATCCCCCCAAATCATTATTTTATAGTTTATTAAATGCTGTGGATGTACATTATTGAGGGCCCAGAGTGGTAGCAATGTAACTGAGCCCAGAGCTGTGAGTAGGTAGCCTTGTTGTGACCTGAATGTTCAGTTAGCATAATTAGGAGACATACAAATAGTAGAAATAACTACCTCTAAAATATTTAAAAGGAAATCACAGAGGTTGATTATTTGAAAGTAAATGAAGATGACCCATTATAACTTTAAGAGCAAAAGTAAGAATTTGAAGTTTAGACCATTGAAATACAACTGAATTCTGAGAAAAAGAGAGACACGCTGCTTAAAATGTGAGCTGAGCACTGGCAGATACTTGGTTCCAGCCTGCATGTGATTTCTTTGATGAACTGTTTCTGATCCCCACCCCTTCCCTCACCCCACTCCTCCACAAGCCCCATTGTACTGGAGTGGGAGGGAAGGGTGTTCAGACATGAAGCAAGGTTTCAGGATGGGGTAAAGATGGTGGCAAAGGCAGCTTGCTTTTCAGGCCCTTCATCTCTCTCTCTAAATGTCTGCTTGAAAACATCATGGATCTGTTTTGTCCAATTTGCAGTGCTGCGTTCAAGCAATATTCTCCAAGGAAGCAAGACTGTTTGGTCCTGTGCCTGTGTATGGCTTTCAGCTCTCCCAGTGATTAGTAATTCTTGGTTGTTAATGGGTAATGAGACACAAGTTGGATAGCTTGGAGAGAAAATCATTGGTCATTCCATTAAATTGAATCCTAGATGTGAACTGCCGATGGCAGTGCGTTTATCCAACCAATCACCAATCACATAAAGAAATGCCTTTTCCAAGTGTTACCAGTCAAATTTATTTCTTGGTGGTATAAAATTGTATGTACCCTTTTACAATAATGTGAGAGATGAATATTAAAATAGACTTCAAGGGAAGCTATAAAATGGGAGCTTAAATTCTGTTTTTTATTTAAAATATTACATTAATTTATAGTTAAAATTTTTTTGCTGTTAAAAGTACAATTTATATGCATATATGAATAACCTATGGACACAGACAATAGTGTGGTGAAGGCCTGGGGGGGGAATGAGTGCAGGGTAGAAGGGGTCAATGAGGAAAAAAGGGGACATCGGCAATACTTTCAACAACAAAGATATACATTAAAACAAAACAAAAAAAATAAAAGTAGCTTTTCTTTTCTTTCTCTTTTTCAAAAATCTAAGTAATACACCCTCATTGCAGAAGATTTAGAAAATAGTGCAAAGAAGAATTACCGTACAGTGAGTGTCATGGCTAGGACATGGGCTATGGAGTGAGATTCAATTGCTCAGTTTCCAGCTTTGTGGTTTTGGGTGAATTACTTTGACCTCTCTCTGCTGAGGTTCCCTTCTTTTTCATAGGATTAATAATAGCCACTCACATTGTTGTCATGAATATTAACCTAGATGATTATTGCCTTTAACAATTGGTAGCTGTTGTTTTTACTAGCTTATTTATGGAAGGTAGTATAGTATAGTAGTTAAGCTCATGCTTCGAGAGCTAACTGCCTGGGCTCAAGTCCCGTTGCTGCTGCTTGCTAGCTGTATAACCTTTGACAAGTTTTTTTTTAACTTCTCAGTCATAGTATTTAATCCCAAATGTGTTCTGAGAATTGTATAAGATAATATACATAAACAATATAAAATAAACCTTACTACACACATTAACTATTATTATGCAATTATTGGTCAATTAATGATGACATTCTACCACATTTTTTGTTTGTATTGCATATAAATCTTTTGCTTTACTTTTTCATATAACCCACACTATGAGCAGTCCTTTTAAAGACTCATTAAAGTTCCACTGAATGAGTGCACCATGATTCACTGTCTCAATATTGGTCACTAAAGGTTTCCTTTCCTTTTTTTCCTCATTGATAAATGATAATTAGAGAAGTATTGTGCTTTTCATTTGTATTTTCCAAGGGCAGAGTTTTCTATTTGTTTTTACAATACTTCATACATACAAAGAAGTTTAGAAAACTCAGGACTCAACAACCAGATCAACATAAGCTAATAAAAATTAGATAGATAATAGGATGTACTTCCTTAGTTTATTTAATTTTAGAAGTTTAGACACTCAGGACTCAACAACCAGATCAACATAAGCTAATGTGTTAACATATTTACTTTAAATCTTTTCTTTGTGAAGAAATGCTATGTCATCATGGGAGAGAGGGGGTGAAGAGGTGGAGATGGGGAACACAATCTGTTAATAATTATGTTATACTGCAGAGAAGCAGTATGTATGCATGTTTGTGTGTGTAGCTATATATATGTGTGTATGTGTGTGTATATATATATATATTTACTGCTTACATACATCTTATTTATTGCTGTATTTCCAGCACACAGCATAATGCCTAGTACACAGTAGGCATTTAATAAATATTTGCTGAATGAATGAATACATTGATATAAGCCAAGATCCTAATGTAAAAGATATGAAGGAGGTATTGCTCTCAAATAAAAATAGTTCAAGGTGAATTTATTTATGAAATGACTCATTATAAAGATACAGGATGGAGGATCCATGGTAATTTAGAGACTCAGGTCTGGCACAGCCATACTCTCCACCATCTCTGTGTCCACAGAGATAAGGGGCCAGTCCAGGGGCAGGGGCAGGTTACTGAAACCAGAGTTGAGAGAAGTGTAGAGCAGGCCACCTTGAGAGGACCACTGACTGTCAGGTGAAGGACACAGCAGCTAGAGGGACCCTGCAGGGGGAGGGGAGCCAGGGGAATAAATACCCAGACCTCCCTCTGCTCCCTCCCTCTAGTTTCCAGTTAGGGCTCCCCACCGGCCAAACCCCCGTGGCAGCCAGGGGAAGCGGCCCCTTGCTGCAGGCCGTGCAGGCCCAGGCGGGCCTCCAGGGCACAGCGCAGCATGGAGAAAGGTGCAAAGCCTGGAGGGGCCTAGGGACGAACTTCGGCAGAAAATGACTGTGGACTGTGCCTTTCTCGCTCTACTCATCTGGCTATTTCTGGGACCTCATGTTTCCTCTGGGAACGTGCCAGGTACCACATGTCAGATACATACCCAAGTCACTTGTTGCCGTGTGGGGAGAGGAGAAGCATTAAGGGTGTGTTTAAAAGCACAAGTCAGGAACCGGCTGGAAATGGAGAGTGCGAGGAAGAAATGCAGCCTGCCACTTAATTAGGGAGGCATCTGTTAAAGGGCTGTGGTTTAGGAAGCTTCTGGGTAATTTGTCGTGTGCTATCTGGTATTATTTGCTGCTGTCCGTCACTTGACAGATGGGCTTTCCTGGTGCCGAACCAAGCCTGGATGTGCACTATTCTTTCCTTGTCACAGCGCGACTGCTCTTGGCAGGAACAGTCTTCATCACCATTTTTGCTTTTCCCTCCAGTCCCAACCCACAGTACTTCTCAGGGGACATTTTTAGCCAAGAACCCAGAGCCATTGATCATGGCCGCGTCTGGTGTGCCTTTCTTTCTCCCCACAAAGGCATCAGTGGCTCCCTACACTATCCCCTTACAGGTGCCCTGGGACCAGCTGTCACCTCTGGAAGGTTCCTGTACATCTTCCCTTTGAATAGTCTCCCTAAGTCAAGAACCTTACCTACATGTTTCTAGAATGACACAAACTCAGATAGCTTACCTGGTTCACCAATGGTCATGTTCTCTTCCACTTTCTGCCTTAAGTTCCCACCTTACATAATTGCCTGTTAAATTCTTGGCATTTTCCCTCCCTTCTTTCATGTCCATTTTTTCTTCTAATATAGTTTTATCCATGTTGTGAAGGATATTATAAACATGAAACACCTTCAAAAGAGCATGAACAAATTTCTGTAGGTGATAGAGGTTGCATTTTCCAAGAACAATATTTTGTGGTGATCATTTCCTGTGACTATATTTTGAATTCTGTTTTTTCAGCATGGTGTGTTGATAAAAACATGGATGTGGAGGCAGACAGGTTCAAGTTCACATTATTGTAGGTGGCATTCTTAAATTCTAGTAGCCCCCTTTGTTTATTCATTCATTCCAAAAAGATTTATTGAGTGCCTGCTGAGTCTCATGCACTTTTTTAGGCTGTGATGAATTGGAGATGGACAAAAGAGACTGCAGATGCCTTTATGAGGTGGTGAAAATAATGTCTATCTTGGAGAGTCATTGTTTAGATGAGATGCGATTATATGTAAAGCAGCTAACCTAGAATTTGGCATATAGTAGCTGCTTAATGAATCTTATTTGTCATCCTTTCCATGCAGATAATCAACATGATATTAGATCCATTTAAAAGTTTTTTGCTAAAGATCATCTGTGAGGGAAAATATTTTTGAAAGACCTTTTTAAATAGACAATTTTAAAGCATCATTAAAGCTTTAAATTTTCTGATTTGTTTTCTTGGCTTTTAAGTTGTAAGGAAAGATACATTTTTTAAAAGTGTAAGGTAGAGCACTTATCTTACAGACATCTAAAGTCACCTTTTTTCTGCCACTTAAAGAGCTTTAATTAGAAATGGTGGTGATTTTCCTTTTCTCTAAACTCTCAGCTTATTAGAGCAAGCTGGGTTGTTTGTGTTGATTTGCTCCATATGGACACTTTATCTTAAAAAAAAATTTAAAAGAAACTTTAAACTTTATTTTAACTTCTTTTCCTGATAATAGCTTTATATTCCCTAATAAATCTGTGACATTTTGTTTGCCCCAGGGCATCTATAAATTTACATATTAGGCAGCTAAGCTATATGATATAAAATTTTTAAGCTGTTTCACTGGTTTTATGAACTTAATCCTGTAATTGTTGAAATTAATGTGGTCAGACAGTGTCATGAGTGTCCCATTTTTTATGCCTCAGGGTTGAAGCATCCTGTTGGGAATAAATGTGTGGATACTGAAACCACGGCAATCCTCTACAAAACACTGATCTCATTAAGAAATTAACGATCAAAAAAATATTCTTAAAACCATAACAATACTGCAGCATAAATGAACATTTGTTTTGCCAGTTCCTTTACACGTTTTTACTTGGCTGTTAATGAATTTTGGAAAATGGCAAAAAAAAAAAAAATAAAAAAAATTGAGGAGGACTTCTATCCTTAGATGACTAAAAGAAAGTCAGTATACAATATAGTTAGCAATAACACATTTTCTGACTGAATTAATAATTGAAATATCAACCAATTCATACTTTGAGCCATGCTATTAACTTTTATTTATTAGATGCATCTGAGCATACTAAGTATTGTCTGCTTTCCTCTTAAGATCCCTTTTCCTGTCCTTTTCTATCTTCTTTGCTTCCTTTTGTATTGGTCTGCTTGGCCTGCCATTACAAAATAAAATAGGTTGGGTGGTGTAAACAGCAGAGATTTATTTTCTCACAGTTCAGGAGGTGGGACAGTCCAAGATCTGGGTCCAGCAGGGTTTAGTGTCTGGAGAGGGCTCTTTTCCTGGCTTGCAGATGGCAGCCTTCTCATTGTGTGCCCACATGGCCTTTTCTTCGTGTATGGAGAGAGAACAACTCTTTAGTGTTTTTCTCTTATAAGGGCACTAATCCCATAAAGGGTACCACCTTTATGACCTTCTCCAACCTTCTCCAAGGCCCCATGTTCCAAATACCATCACACTGGGAGTTAGGACTTCAACAAGTGAATTTTGTGGGGATACAAACATTCAGTCCATAACCCGCAGGGAGCTGATTTTCACAGACCACATCAAAGCATAACTTGCTTCTGGCTAACTGTTGACTTTGGCCATAGGAAGCATTAGTAGGAGATGGAAGGAAGGAGAAAAGTGAAGTCAAGGTTGACATGAGATAGCTGTGCCCCTTGACCCAAGTTCACAGTGCCTATCAGGCAGCCCTCTCCACACATCCTCTCTCATTTCAGGTCCCTGTAACCACTGCATCTCTTTCCATTCAGGCCCAGTGGTGGTGACAGCCTTGCTGTTACTGGTCTCAGAGTACCACACTGTTCCTGCACTTTCTCTATTTGCCCTGCATCCTGGTTCATCTTTGTATTAGTCTGAGTGATCTAAGTGTTCCGTCTATTTCTTGCTACAATCCTGACTGATATTCTTAATTTAAAATACTTTCACATTTGAACATCTTAAATATTGTTATACATTAGGTTGAAATGAGCAGACAGAAGTAGCTGGTAAAGAAGAAAATGTGCCTTCTTTGTGTTTCCAATACTCCTGTCCTCTTTTCACCATAAAACAAAATAACAAAACTTTTAATTTTTGTGGCAAAAATAGGTGTTTCTTTGTTGATGGGAAACTGCTTTAACATCCTTCCCTTTTGATTGATTGGAAAGAAATTAGAGTTGGGGAAGGTCTTTTGGGGAAATAATCAAATTATTATCTATCTGTGTGGGGCAAATATGACAATTACTCACTTCTAGGTGATCAACACTTGTTGAAACTGTTACCTAGTTATTTGTTTCATTGCTTATGGCTTATTCTTATCTGTAGAATTCAAGCTAGGGGTTGTGGTTGTTTAAAATACTAGTGTTCCAGGCACCGAGAACAATGCTCATGGTAGGTTCCAAAAATATTTGTCCAGTGAATTTGCTAACCAAATTCTATTGAACTGGGTAGGATGGAGGGTGAGGAGGCAAGATTTGGGAGAATGGACTCAAGTGAATGCCCTAAATAAAGTTCATGCAGCAGGCAAGAAACAGTAGAGGAAAATATTGTGCAGACCTAAAGGAGTGGCATGGGCAACTGGTGACCTCTGAAGTCTAGCAAGGTAAGAGGTGGTTCCAAAAATCTCAGGGATCAGAGGGATAGGGGCCATAGACAGTTGCCTCCTGCATCCCTAGACAGTTGGAATATTTAGTAGCAGGTTGTAAGATGTAAGTGACCTGGCAGAGGGTGCTGAAATACAAAGATAAGACATAGCCTCTTACATTAGATTTTTGTCTCTTTAACATGGATTACTGGAAAAATAGTTATATTCTCCCCCTCAAAATGGAAAGTCAATCAGTGTTAGTTATAATGTTACATTTTCTATTAGGATGATGAATTATTTAAAATTTTATAACTGATTCTAGGTGGCTGAATAACAAACTGTAACATGCTAACTTTAAAATTGCTCAAATTCTAAAATACAGATGGTGAAATTGACAGTACTATTGGATAAAATCAAGGTTATTTTTCTGTGGGCAACCATAAAACATCAATCTCAATTCCTTAGTTAAAACTTCATAAGACAATCCTGAGATGCTGAAGTAAATATGATTTCCCCCCCAGCCACTTTATGATGTAACAGGGAATAAATTGATTTCCCTTCTAACAAGGCACAAATCACATAAGACAAGGGAGTAAAGGCCTTGAAATGGACTTTAATAATTCCCAGGCCTTGGAAGATGCTACAGATGTCTGAGTGGAAAGGCGATGAGCAACATTTCTTAGGCAACAACATCGACTTCATTTTCCCTGGGCTGAAGATTAAGAACACAGGAAATTAAAGGACACAGTAACGCTCAGAGAAAACCAGAGGCAAAATAGCTGGAGCAAAGTTAATATGCAAGCAAGGAGTTAAGATCAGTGAAAGCTAACCCCAGTCTCTAACTTGCTTTAATGAAAATTGCCCGCTGAACTCTCACCAGGTAAATGGCACTACTGTTTAAACAGGAGCATATTATTCAGATCTAACAACTAGTAATTGCCCTGATGGCTGAATCAGTGACGGAATAATTAAAATGCATTTATTTACAGAGAATTATTGTGTGTGTTAGTGAATTTTAGATGAATAATTTAGTAGTTTAAAACTTGGGACCGCTATGCTATTAATTTTTTTATTTCCATCGCTTTCTGAAATTCATTTCTCATTTATCTGGAAGCATGCTTTAGCTCACACAGTTTAAGGATAGGACTCTTTTTCTGTGGAGGGGATGACTCTTCTTGTAGCTTGTGTATATGTATTTCAGCGGGGTTTATGGATATGGGTTTCGTAAAATGTGCCTGTTACATCTTGAAACTGCAGAATGGAAGGTGTTATGTGTTTCAGTTTAGAAATCGCATTTAACCACGTAGTATTTGTTTATGATGTGTAGGATGCATTTGTATGCTAAGTAACCTCTTATTGTTGTATGCCATGTTTGTTTTGGGATATTTTATTTCATCAAATACAAAGAATTTTTTTTTGTGGAATTTTCAGTATTAGTGTGACAGTTGCGTAATCCAGTCAGGACAGGAGTGGGATAAGTTGTGAGTGGAGTTAGAGGAGGGAAGCAGAGATGGCTGGGATGAGACAGCCTCATTTTGCAACAGGAAATGTAATTGTGGCCGAGGTGATAATGCACAGGCATTCTTGTTGCGTTGGACAGCGCAGCCCCCAACTCTAGAACAAGACAGTCCGTTCCAACGGCCTTTACAAGATGGTTGTCGCCATAAGTGACTCAAACCCATCACTGACACCATTCAGCTAATTTCCTTGTTGGTGTGAGCAGGGCGAGGTATGCAGTGTCTTTCTGATGCGCTGGCCTGGGTCTGATCCCAAGAAACATCTCTAGTATTGGCATTCATGATGGGACCAGAGCAATTGCTTTCAGTACAGAAAACCTACACTTTGTGGTGATACAAAATAATCCCTCAGATCTTCTTCCTGGAATGAATGCAGGAAAAAACCTTTATGTTTTTTATTTTTTAGGTTATGCCATTACTTGCATCTAACTTGGGGGTTGGTAGGTGAAGGAAGAAAATTGCTTAGATGTTGCAATAACATATACACTACAATTTCTGGCAATAACTATATAACTCACCCTGAAAGTTGCTACCATACGAAGGTAAAAAATGCTATACTGGGATGTCTAGTTGAGGAACTCCAGTCAGTCTCTCTCCTTCTAAACCATGACAGTTTCTTTCAGATGGAAGCTAGTTCTTTATATTCTCAAGCAAAGTATCCTGGTCACTTTCTTCTTCTTTCTCTCCCCTCTTCCTTTTTGCGGAGTATAAATTATATATAAGAGCATGACTCAGCCCAGTAGCAGCAAGCTGCTCATAACTCCTTTCACATGTTACCTGTGGGTTTTCAAGATGTTCTAATGTCTATGTCAGGATATTAGTCTCTGTGGTGCTCAGTTATCCCGGTGGTTCTTAAGGCTAATGATTGCAAATGAGAGCCTAGAGCCCTGTCACTGTGAAGACTGCTGGTTTGGGCAGGGAAGAGTAGGATCTTGGAGCCTGAATCAAATTCTAACGTGAGAAATTTGAGATCAACTGTTTGTCATCTATTAGAAATGAACAAAGCATCCTTACACTTTTATGTATGTTTACAGTGTTATGTTCTAGGCAGAATATAAATTATCTTTGTTTTAGGATAAAGGAATATAGGGTTAGTGATAGCTAGTGCTTGGCCCAGGGTTACAGGATCAGCTAGCTAATTGTTTCCTGATTCTGTAGACCAGTAATCTTTCTACAGGGTTCCTCTCTAAAAATGAATGTCCTCTCTGTCGTGCATTACTTAGATTTCTTTTAAATTATTCTTAAATAATTTGGGCAGACTTTTACGTTTGTTTAAATGGAGCATGTTTGCGTTGTTACTGGGAGTGCACTTAATTTTTCCAAAGGGTAATTGAATTATTCTGAAGATGAATACATGGTTTATGCACAGCAATATATCAGCCTGTAAGCTGGCAATTGAGGGAGTCACTGAGAATAAAACGTTTCCTCCAAGCATCATAAGTATTTGGGGAGCTTAAAATGTGAATTTTGATCACAGACATCCTTTGTAGATAGTACACTTAATTGGTCATACCTGAGAGGTACACCCATATACAAGGCCATTTGAGAAGGAAATGTGCTTCAAATAGACTTTGGCCTAATTCAATGACCTGGGGGACATGAGTATATTGCAATGCTGATGCTGTTACTACTAATTACCTGCAGTGGGAGGTGTAAACAACAAGCTATTCTGGGAATATTCCTCTTGGAAACCTTTTCATGAATTATCAAATAATTTCTAAAGTCCACAAACTTAGATCTAGCAGACTTCAATATTCTAAAAGTCAACCTGTGCCCCGCCCCCAAAGTGTAACATTTTTACTAGAAATAAACATCATGCTTTTTATTATTTTTCTCATTGCATATATAGCATTACTTTAGGTAATTATATTGAATGTGTCCGCCCCCCCTTTTTTTTGAAGGGACAAACTCATAGATACAGATAACAGTATGGTGATTACCAGAGGGAAAGGGGGAGCATAGGAAAAGGGTGAAAGGGGGGATAAATGGTGACAGAAAAAGACTTGACTTTGAGTGGTGAACACACAATACAATATATAGATGATGTATTGTAGAATTGTACACCTGAAACCTATATAATTTTATTAACCAATGTCACCCCAATAAACTCAATGAAAAAAAAAAACCACACCTCATAGACACGTAGAAACAAGCAAATGGTTGCCAGAGGGAAGGGAGGTGGGGGGATGGGCGAAAAAAATGAAGGGGATTAATAAGTACAGCCTTCTATTTATAAAATAGGTCATGGGAATGCAATGTACAACATAGGGAATATAGTCAATAATGTAATAGCTATGATAGGCGATTGTTGGTTACTATACTTATTGGGTCATCATTTCATAAGGTATATAAATATCTGACCACTATGTTGTATAGCTGAACTAATATAATATTGTATGTCAACTATAATTTTAAAATAAATAAATAGGTAAATGGATTTGGTGGGCTAACTTAAAGAATTTAGAGTTTTAAAAAACAACAAACAACTGGATTTATATATATTTCAAAGGAGAAATATCTTGAGCAGTTTCAGGATTTAGATGAGGAAATTAAGACATTATATTATCTTTTGTTTTGTTGTTGTTTATATTTTTGTCATATAATGTGAACTTTTCTTCTTAACACATACCATTTGAATGGGACAACACTACAGTTTCAAATTCTGTCATATACAGTGTAGTATTTTCTGTTTAAAGAAATATAATGGCACAGTTATGTCCTTGGAGGCCTTAATCTAGGTTACATACCTTGGTGTGAATACACCTTTATGGTATATACATAGAGTAAAAAATATTAAACCAAGATATGAAAGTATAGTTTTATCAGGTACATTACAGGCAAAACATTTTAAAAATAGATATTATTGATAGGAGCCAGCTCATCTTAAGATCATTCACATTAATCATTAACCTTTAGAGAGTCAGTAGCTTTTTGGTGTTGTATGGTCACTTTATCTAGTAAGTATTCTGCATAAGTATTTTTATTATATTTAAAATTTTGGCCGGTTAAGTCCATGGTTGTTGGGATTAGTCATTTTATCTCGACATAGGCTGGAACTGGTTTTAGCCAATGTCTTTGAAAGAATAAGCCCTAAAACATTGGTTTCTCAGGATCTCATATTTTGCAGGTTCCACGCAAAAGTAAAAATATGCTTATTTTTACCTTTTAAGTGTGGATATTTTTTACAAATCAAATGCATTTTTTCATGTCAACATATTATATTTACCACATTCCTTGGGAAAAATATTTACCCATCTTTGCTCTAAAAATAGGTGCTAATGGCATTTGTAGAGATCCAGCAGAACAACAGTAATCAATTTGATCTGGCCTCTAAAACAGGTGTCATTTTGATAAATGGTCCTAATTAAGCTGAGATTTCAGGTAGAAAGCTGATTGAGTTAATGTGTTAGCACCTATATGGCCACGGCCGGACAAGTACAGATGTTACGATGGGGTAAAGGCAGCACTTTATTAACTTTAGTGAAGTCTCCAAGTTTTGCATTTCTCATCATTTGATTCAAGTATCTCTGTGTGGTGACAGCCCTGCCTTTGACTTTCATTTATTCACAGTGTTGCAGGAGGCAAAGGCAGCTATGGAAGTTTCAGCTCTTCAGGGTCATTTTTTTACTGATCCCTATCCTGCAGTGAGAGACAAGTGCATAAAAATGATTAATTAAATGAGAAGCCTCATTGTTTCTGATCCATGATTCATATTCCTTCTGCACAACATGGGTTTAAACTGTTGGAAACAAAGCTCTTTTTATGTCTTCTTACATTAATTTTTGAGTAGATTGTCTAGGGGTGCAGGATGCCTTCACTGCTTGCTGCCTCACATGCAGCAATCATCTAGTGCAAAATGATACAGGGACACGACCTTCTCTCTTGAGTTCACGTTGCTTTGTAATCTCATAGTGTTGCTTTGCAATCTCATAGTATCAGATTATGCCATGGACAGTTCTGTAAATGGGTACTCCAAGAGAAGACTTAATGGTTTCTTTTTCCCCCTCTACTTACTCATTTTAAAGTTTTTTGTGGGGGAAAGGTATTTTGGGGGAATATTTTAATAATTTCTGTGAGCTTATTTCAATTGCTTTAACATTCTTATGCAGAGAGCAGCAAACTTTTCCTGTGAAGGATCAAATATTAAATATTTCAAGCTTTGTTGGCTGTATGGTGTTTCTTGTAACTACGTAGCTGCGGTTGTGACATGAAAATAGTCATAGATGACACATACATTCAAAGCCATGGCTGTGTTCTAATATAACTTTATGGATATTGAAATATGAATTTTATGTAATTTTAATATGCCATGAATATTATTCTTCTTTTCATGTTTTTTGCACCTGATTAGAAATGTAAAAAATATCTTTGGCTCATGGGCCATACAAAACAGGCAGTGGGCTGCTTTTGGCCAGTGGACCAGTTTGCTGACCCCATTTTAATGTATTTCATGAAACTCTGTGTTACATAATTAGTGCTGTATTTAGTGCTAGAGTGGACACACGCCAAATATTGTGTTGTCCCTGCCTTCAAGGAACTTTTCATTCAGATAGAGAAAAAGTGAGCTGCATAAAAGCATCTCAATAAAACAGAATGTAATTAAATGCTAAAACCCAAACCATACTAGTTCTCTAGCCAGCCCAGGAAGAAGGAAGGGGGGCCAGGGAGAGGGAGGGATGAGGTAGGGGGAAGCCATTGTTACGAAGGAGTGTGGGTGTGCATGTGAGAGCAGCAGTGTTGTTTGGGAGGGAATTGTGAGAAAGAAGAGGTCCTGAGAGAACTGGAGCTCAGACAAGAACTGATAGAATATGCCGTTTGAATTTAGTGAGAGTTTCAAGAGGTGATAGTGAGAGAACCAAGACTCAAGCCTCTTCAAAGATTAGTTTGCTCTTTTCTATAGCCACAAATATACCTGAAGTCAAGATTAATTATAAGTTCACTTTGAGTGCTATGTGCTATGCTAGAAAACCCAGGAGAGGTACTGATTTTTTCCTGACTTTTTGAGGCTTGTCTCTTGGTTGTTGAATGACACATGACATTTTTCATTGTTGTGTATACATTTGGCCATTCAATAATCACTTATTACACTACCTTCTGTGAGTTAAAAACAGCGCTAGTGTATTGGTCAGCTCTGGTGGCTATAACAAAATACCATAGACCAGGAGGATTAGGTAACAGGCATCTGTTTCTCACAGGCCTGGAGGCTGGGAAGTCCAAAATCAAGGTACTGGCAGATTTGGTTCCTGGTGAGGACCTCTCATGGCGTGTAGACAGCCACCTTCTTAGTGTCCTCACATGAGAGAGAGAGAAAAAAAAAAGAGAGAGAAGAGAAAGTGTGTGTGTGTGTGTGTGTGTGTGAGAGAGAGAGAGAGAGAGATAGAGATCTAGGTCTCTTCTTCAAAGGTCACTCCACCACCCTCATGACATCTTCTAAATCTAATTATACCCCCAAAGCCCTGTTTGATGATTAGGGCTTCAACATATGAATTTTGATGGAGGCACAATTCAGGGCACAATTCAGTCCATAACAGTTGGATACAGGGAATATAAAGAATAGAATGGAACATAATTACAGCCTTCTGGGGGCTTGCCATCTCATGAGGAGACCCCATTTAGTCTCTTAGTACCACAGAGAGATAAGTCCTAAAATAAAGGGGAATATTATTTGCAAGGGAACACACAGGAAGAAGTGCTTAACTCTACTTTGGGGTCTAGAACGAGAAATTGATTCGTAGATGGGGCAGCATTTGGGCTTTGTCTCAAATGATGAGTAGGAGCTAACCAGGTGGGAGAGAATAGTCCCAACAGCAGGGACAGAATTGGAAAAGCATGTGGTATGTTCAGGAAATGCAGGTAATTCAACATGGCTAGAGCATAGGAAGAATTGTTGGATTGTCAGGAAAAGAGTGTAAGAAGTTATCAGAGTTTAGAATTTTGAAAGTTCTTTCATGTCATATTAAGGAGTTTGAACTTTATTCTATGGGTAATGGTGAGTTGTTGAAGGACCCTGAGCAGAATAGTGATATGACCAGTTTGGTTACCTCTTTGGGCACTGTGTAGAAGATAGATTGGCAGGGAACCAAGTTAAAAATGCATTGTTTAAATCCATGTGAAAAGTGATGTAAAGTTAACAGGAAGTGAGAATGGAAATGGAAAGGACAGCAGGAAGGGATGGAGGAGTCTTAGTAAACACTCAAAGTACTGGTTCAGAAACTGTATAGTTATGTGATCATCAGCCAGATGGGGATTGGTGGATTGATTTGGTGGGATAAAAGGTAAATTTAGTTTTTAAAGATGTTGGATTCAAGGTTCTATGTGTAACTATCCAGCCCCCTGGTGAAATATGGGTCTGGAGATACAAATTTGGGAGTCAGTCAGTATGAAATTATAGTGGAAGCCTTAGAGCTGAGGAAACTGGGCAGGGAGGGTGAGCTGTGTGAGAAGGTGAGGTCCAGCATGGAACTCTGGTGGAGGCCAATGTCCAGGGAAGAGCAGAGGAGCTGCACTGAAGCCAACAGAAGATAGGATAGGAACTGAAGAAGTGGAAGCATGATTATAGGCAGCATTCAAAAAACTGAATTTAAAAGAATGACAAGATGGTGCTTAGAGGGGACTCAAGGTCAAGAGAAGCTTTGTACAAGATGGGCAGTATCTGAACATGTTTTCAGGCTGAGATGATGGAGCCAGTCAAGAATGAAGACCAATGGGTTCTTGATAAAGCAGAGAAAGAAGGTAGTTCATGGAACAAGGTCCTGAACGGTTTAGCAGGGAGTGGAGGGATTACCTTGGATAGGAGGGGAATTCAAGATGAACAGAAAGAAATGAGGATACTTGTGGAGACTGACAACTTTAGAGACTGGGGACTTAAAAGCCAAGGGAGCTCCCAGCTGATGACCTATTTCTTGCCTGTAAAAGAGGTGGTAAGGCCCAGTACTCCAGGTGAAGTGGGAAGAGAATAGGCAGGAACAGCCAGCTAGGAGAGTGGGGGGGAGGCTTTCCCCATGGAGTCCCCATGACTTCTGTATACTGTGTGTGTGTTGGGGGAGGGACTGGGAAAAAGGGCAGGTGGGGCCAAGATAGTGCTTCTCCTAACTTTTAATGTGCTTATAGATCATTTAGGGATCCGGTTCACATGTAGATTTTGATTTACTAGGTCTAGGGTGGGGCTTGAGATCTTGAATTTCTTATAAGTTACCAAGGCTCAAGTGATGCTGATGCTACAGGTCCGTGCAGTAGACTTTGAGTAGCAGGAAACCAGGGCATTTTCTAGAAGCTGCACCTGCATATACTCACCATTTGTACTTAGCTTATGTGTTTAAGTGGGGGAGGGGCTTTGATGATGATAAGGAATATGGAGAGATTAAGGCCCTCTGAAGCCCGCCTTGGCTCCTGGACTGATCAGTCATAAAGGGCTGATCCTTAAAGATAGAAATTCCTCCTTAAAGATAGAAATAATACATTGCTGGGGCCAATGCGAATGATTGTGTGCTGTTTCCAGCAGTGTTTTCCTGCTTGAGTGTAAGTGAGGTGAATATAAGTAGTTGATCCAAAAGGGACTGTGGTAGGTCAGTTTAAGAAATGTGTCCTGTTGATTTACTCTTGATTTGGAAAGAGATAGAGCTCTTAGACTGGGGAAGGAGGTTTAAGGTGTAAAGTGAGAAAATGAGATATCAGAAGATTGTGTGTTGAGAGTGTGAGAGCCAACAGTGGTTGTTGGGTTGGGTTGTTGAGATAGATGGCAATGTTGAGGGCTAGAGAAATACAGATGCCAAAGTCCTCATTGGTTGTGAGAGTGATTATAAGATCATAACAGTGAGATAAAGAAGATGTTGAGGATGGGATAGGGAGATGTCATGAGCTTCTGAGGCTCATGATACAGGGTGGAAAAGTAATGGTTTGGAAATGGCAGAGAAAATGCTACAAAAGAATGCTTGGGTATGTGAGAGGATGAGTGTTCTCCACTAGAAAGGGCTGAAAGGGGAAAATGAATCCTTAGAAAAGTAGGATCTATATAGGGGAGGGAAGAATCTGAATATTCTGAGATGAACTTGACAATACATAGAGGGAGGTTGTGGGCGAGAGTAGAGTGTTTCTAGAGAGCTCAGAGAAAAGGAATGGAGGGGAACTGGCTGTGGGAGGAACCAGGAGAAAGGGAAGGGCAGTAAGAAGATGAGAATGGGAGAAAGGACCGGTACCTCAAGAGGATTAGCCTTGGGCAGGGCTGAAAGATGACAAGAAAAAGAAGAGGCAGAGATGCTGTTGACGGGTCTTGGGATTCTGACAGAGTTGGGTAAAGAAAGTTTTTGGAAGGGAATAGGCCAACCTGATCCCAGGGTGGATGTTTGGGGGTGTTTAGGCCTGGTATTTTTCCTACTGTGTATGGTCTTGGCTGGCTAAAAAGGAGGTCTGCTTACTTTATGCATCTCAAACAAGAAAACTTTAAAGAAGGATTAATTCCAGAATTTTGATAGGTATGTTAAGCATTCTTTATGAGAGACAATGCAGAAGAATCTAGTGCTTGATTGATATACTTGTTTTTTCTTATTAAAGCATTGAATTTTTTTTTAGATAATGCTTTTTCCTCTAGTTGTAGTGTGGAAATATTCCTTTTCTATACAAATTTGAAAACAGAAAATTACAATAGAATGAAGTTCTAACTTCCTGGCCTAATTGGGACCACTATCAGACTATTAAGAATAGAATTTCCATCCAGAAAAAGGCCCTTTTCTTTTGAAGCTATATAACATACCACATGCAAAAGGCTTGTAGTGTTTACCAGAATGGGTATGATGTTAACAATGTTGCAATACTGGTTCTTTGTTCTATTTATTCCTTTTGTTTTGTGTAACAACTATTACTGTCCTACTGAAAGCAATAGCCAGTGGGGAATGTAATTTTGAACTTGACAAATACAGAACATTTATTTTATTATGAAGGATTTGAAATACCTAAGAAAAACTATAGTTTAAAGAGCTCCAGCAAAATACATTTGAAATGGAAAGAGAGACAGTGATGAGGACTGGAAAATATACCTAACAAATCAAAATGAAACCAGTTATGAGGAAAGGGGAAAGCAGAAGGAAATTGGAAAAATAACAAAAGAGATAATGAATCACAATAGAAACGATAAAATGATAGCAGTTTGTGTTTACCTGGAAGCTTTAATTCTGAAATTAAATTTGATAGGAGTGAAGGATTTGGAGAGTTTGGGAAGCAAGCTGATAGTGACTTGGTTCTGGGAAGTCAGGATGGGTCTGAGCAAATCTGTAAATAGGAAATACGAATTGTGAAGGAATTTAAATTTAATCCAGGGAGCTTTGGGGGATTTTGTGTAAAGGATTGACATGGTCACAATGACAGCAGGGAAGATAATTAGCATTCAGGATGCAGGTGCAGAAAGAAGCTAGAAAAGGTATCTTAGGGGAAGTTTGTGCAGGGAATGTGGTTTCCTACTGTGTGATGGAATGGACAGGTCTTGGCAGACCAGCACCAGGTCCTGGAATAGATGCTGACTTATGAATAAGACCCTTCCTTCTGAGTTCTTGTTTTTTCATCTATTAAAAAGAAAGAAAAAAAGGAAACAAAGAATTTACTGAAGCTTAGCAAGGTACAGAAGTCTTAGACATTGCTTATTCAAACTTTCTTTGAGGATAATTGGATGATACGTGTCAAAAACCTTAAAATATCCATTTTCTAATGCCATATAATACTACTTCAAAGGGTTTATTATCAGTAATAATAATTAGAGATGTCTTCAAAGACTTATGCCTATGGGTGTTCATTACAACATTATTTATAATACCCCAAATTTGGAAACAACCTAGACATATAATACTATTACATTGCTTAAGTAAATCTCAGCTGCTTTAGCCAATGTAATATTCAATGTAACATTTATTAAGATCATGTTATAGAAGAATATTTGATGTTGGACAATCTTATGACACACTGTCAAGTGGAAAAGAAGCAGTTCTACAAATAGTTTGTACAATCTGGGAAAAATGTGTATGTCTGAATGTTGCATAGATACTGGATATTTTATAATTATTTGTGGTTACTAGTAGAACATGCATATTAGAAGACTACCTCGAAATCTGGCTTTTAGGGAGACCTATGGTTGAACTGCCAGATAATGAATATTTGTATTATGTAGAGTAGCCAGTCAACTGATGTTTGAAGGTGGGATTCTCTATAGCCCCATCAAGCAGAAACTGTATTTTTACTCATAGCATGAGAACCTCAAATGCAGGCAGGTTGCTTTGGGACTAAACATGAAATCAGCAAAGAGGAGGCTATGTGCTGTTCCAGCAGATATATGATGGTCACCCATTGTGGCAGATAAATTTCTGTTTCTATTCAAAAGGCCAATAAACAAGTTGTCAATGAAATGTCCAAAAAACAATTTATGGAGAGGCTTGGGTTGATTCTTCCTTCTTCTCTCTTACCATTTTCAGACTGATCCTTCCCCTTCCTTACATTAAAAACTTCTGATCTTTTGATTTTTTATACCAAATAGATATACTACCTTCACCTCCAAATGCATGTTATCATCTACTGATCTCCTGGCCATCTTTCTTCATTCATTGAAGATTTTAGTTCCTGATTAATAGTCTTATTCCCCTCCCCAAATCCTGTTATTATTCTATTCTCAGTGACTGTAACACCCATCCACTCATCACCTTGGGCCGCTACCACTTTATACAATCATCTCTTTCACTGCACTCTCCGATACAGTCTCACTGTCCATTCATCACCACCATACTCTCTTCATTTTTCTTCTTCCCCAGCTTAGATTCCATGGTTGTCTACTATAATAACTCTCTTGAAAAATCCCATAACTTCTTTTACCTTTCTTCCTTTGTGATTTATTTTTAGAAAAACTCTGACACTATGAATCTGTCATTCACCATCTCCTTGCCAACACCCAAGCAGCTGAATATTCCTAGAGGGAAAAAACACACAAGGGGACTGTCTAGTTTAATTTTAGATGTATGATCACAAATGTCAAATAGCCAGTTAGAGCTAAACTGCTATCGTACTATATTTCTCTAGTAAACTCATTTTCCCATGTCCTGAAATGGCTATTTCGTATCGTTTACTCTCCTCTTATCTCGCACACGTCTTCTCTAGTTGGTGGTGACCCTTGTTTCTTATGTCATTGAGAAGATAGAAGCCATCAGTAAGACACTTATTTGTCTTTTCATTCCCAATTCACAAAACCACTTGCTCTCCTTTTAGTACAATAGGGGAAATATCCCTCCTCTTCCTATCAAAGCCAATTCTTTTGCTTTCCACCTGATTCTATTCCCAATTTTCTGCCTTCTTCAGGACTTCTCTCTCTAACTTATCCCTTCTCTGCATCATTGATCTTTTCCTCACTACCAAATCCGTGTACAAAAACAAACTTAAAATCTTTGGCCCTATATTCTTCTCAAACATCTGATCCATTCTTGTTTTTTGTTTTTTTAGTAATCACCCTCTTTAAAAAATTGTCGACACATACTGTCTCTAATGCTTCACCTCCAATCTTGTTTTTAACCTATAGTCAGCTGAAAATGTTCTTGTCAAGGTCACATGTGGCCTAATTCAGTGACCACATCTTTGCTCTTTTTGTGCTCCGACTTTACTCAGCACTGGATTCAGTTGGCAGCTCCTTTTTTTTTTTTTTTTTTAAATCTTTATTGATTTCAGATAGAGGAAAGGAGAGGGAGTGAGAGGGATAGAAACATCAATGATGAGAGAGTCATTGATCGGCTGCCTCCTGCACTCCCCCAACTGGAGATCGAGCCCACAACCCGGGCATGTGCCCTGATTGGGAATTGAACCCCGATCGCTTAGACCCTGGGTCGATGCTCAACCGCTGAGCCATGCCCGGCTATGTGGCTGCTCCTTCTTGAAACTTGATCTCATTTTGTCTTCTTTAACCTCAGACTCTTTTCTGGTTTGTTCTTATTTTACTGATGATTTTTCTCTCTTTTGCCTTAAAATGTTGGTGTTCCCATCAGCTAAACCTGGGCCTTTTATGCCCTTCTCTCTATATATACCTTTTCTACTTTCTCTCTAATAGATCTCACTCTGTACCCATGAATTTAATATTCTCTCCAACTGCCATCTTGACATCTCCAGTCGATTCTCTTACAGGTGTGTCAAGCTTCACATGTCCAAAATGGAACCTTGGGTTCCATTCTCCCCCAGACCTGTTGCTCTTTGAGTCTGCCTTATCTCCATAAGGAATACCACCATCTACCCAGTTGTTTGAGAAAAACTCTGGGAGTCATCCTTAATTTGTCTTTTTCACCTCTCACATCCAATTTGTCACTAAAATCTATAGCTTTCACTTTCTATATATGTCAAAACCTTCTACTACTATCTATTTCTGTCATTAACATCCTAAGCTGCATGGCATAGTCTCTTTTCTATGCTCCCAGTCTTATTACCTTTCACCCATTCTTCTGCCAAAAGCGCCTTTTTAAAAAGTTAAAACTGATTTTGCCTCCTAGATGAACTAAGGACTCCTTACTATATAACCTACAAAGCTCTTTGGTCTATCATTCCAACCTCATTTTGCATGCCCATCCTCTTTGCTCCTGACATCTCATTTCTTAAGTCTCAGATTAAATGTAATTCATTCTAAGAGGCTTTCCTCAACATCCTGATAAAGTAGGTCTCTCCATGGTTATTCTCTAGCACAGAACCATTATAGTTTCCTTTACAACCCTTATGATCACAGATTATGTATATTTATGTGTTTATCGTGTGTCTCCTATGTTAGGCTGGAAGCCCCCTGAGGTCAAAGTTGAAACTCCTCTGACCACTGTTTTACCCCCTTACCTAGTACAGTGCTTGTGCATAGTAGATAGTATGCTTTCAATTGATATTTGTGAAATGAATGAATAGGTGAATATTTGCCGAGTGTTGATTTTATTTGGTGCTGATGTGAAAAGATAAAAATGACCCAGATTATAAAATGATCTCGGTGATGCCCGGGTGACACAGGCTAAGTGGTAAGGATTGGTGGCACATATGGGGAAATGGAAAATACAACAGCAAGGTTTAGAACTTGAAAAATGACAAAATGATTATACCTTTGCAGGGATGAAGAAATAGGGCAATAAAGTCTGAGGAAAGAAAACTGGTAGCTCAGTATTCTCTACCTTTTGTGGGAGATTTTATACTTAAAAAATCTCTTCAGGCAACCTGACTCAAAAATAGAATTCATAAAGCTACTCAGGATAGAATAAAGAACAGGCACCACAGACATTAAAATTGTAAAAGTGTGTGCAGATATCAGGTCCTCAGTATCTACATATATATCAGTAAGTACACTCGTGCATATCATGGAAATGGTTAATTAGAAGGTTAATTATTTTTATGACTGATGCTTATTGATTAACAAAGTATTCCCTTGTTGATTGTCTTATTCCTTAATGTTGATATGAAAGGCATCCCTTCATCTGGCCACATAAATGAAATCGATCATTTAACAGCAGTTGGCTTTTCATATTGCACTACTTTATATGAAAGATGCTATCCATAAAGGCAATTGTAATGGGTGGTTTAATAAGGTAAACACTGTTAGAGAATACAATTTAACTGTAGTCTTAGAGAATACTTTACTTTTTGCGATGCTATCATTTGTTTTCTTAAAGCCAATTATACATTTGTTTTTGCTAATTTTTACTGTACAAAAGAAATTTGAAGTGCTTAATAGTCAATTACTGTGAGCATGCAGATAAAAATAATGAATGTTATCACCCAAAGAGATTATATATAAGAGGCAAGGCAGACACTAATATGGTATATGGAAATTTGTTAGAAATTACTAACTTCTATTTTAAGCTCTTTTAGAGCATTCGGGGAAGGAATGCCTTTAAATCAATGAAATTTCTACCTGGGTCCATGTTGGGGGCTGACATGATTCTATCTAAATGGAATACTCGTAAAAGCTATAATCGGTGTCCTCTCAAGACAGCTGGCTTTTTCCTTAACAGCACCATTAATACAATAGACAAGAAACCCTTGGTGCCTAGATCTCTATATTCAGTCACTTTGGAATATTTGATACTTTAATGAATCATCAGAAAGAAACTCTAAGCTTGCCTTCAAGTGATAATGGAGAATGACATATTTCAAACAAATTTTGGGTCAGGGAATGATGAATATGCTGATAATAAAGTTGCTATTATGAGTTAATTAGAAAATGTTTTTTATTCACTATTGATTCATATATGTAACACAATATTTCACATTCAGTACTAGATATAGAAAATACTTTAGTTTCAGTATTAGGTATGGAAGACAGTTATGATCATTGCTTGTAAAGTTGATAGTCTCAAGGTGAAATGAAGCATTAAACAGGTTGCTACAGCAACGTGTAATATGTGTTGTGACAGAGGAATTAACGGTACCACAGGTGAGGTTCTTACCTAAAATAGAGATCAGGGAAGGCTTACTGGAGGAAATAACAGTTAAACTGAGCCTTTCATTTAAGAAGAAGTTAAAAAGCTTCTGCACAGCAAAAGAAATCAGCCTCAAAATACAAAGGAACCCCACAGTATGGGAGAACATATTCGCCAAGGATACATCTGAAAAGGGGCTAATTTCCAAAGTGTACAAAGAACTCGTACAACTTGACAAGAGGAAGACAAACAATCCAATTAAAAAATAGGCAAAAGACCTGAATAGACGGTTCTCCAAGGAGGACATACAGATGGCCCAGAGACATACGAAAAAATGCTCAAAGTCACTAGTCATCAGAGAGATGCAAATTAAAACCACAATGAGGTATCACTTCACACCTGTCAGAATGGCTCCATCAACAAATCAACAAATGACATGTGCTGGTGAGGGTGTGGAGAAAGGGGAGCCCTAGTGCACTGCTGGTGGGAATGCAGACTGGTGCAGCCACTATGGAAAACAGTATGGAGGATCCTCAAAAAATTAGAAATGGAGCTGCCTTTTGACCCAGTGATTCCACTCCTAAGAATGTATCCTAAGAATCCTGAAACATTAATCAGAAAGAATATATGTACCCCGATGTTCATAGCAGCACAGTTTACAATAGCTAAGATCTGGAAACAGCCCAAGTGCCCATCAGTAGCTGAGTGGATAAAAAAGCTGTGGGACATTTACACCATGGAATACTATGCAGCTGTAAAGAAGAAGAATCTCGTACCCTTTGGGACAGTATAGAAGGACCTGGAGAAAATTATGCTAAGTGAAATAAGCCAGGCAGAGAAGGACAAATATCACATGATCTTGCTTATATGTGGAATCTAAAGAACATCATAAACTGATGAACAAAATAGATTCAGTGACATGGAAGCATGGGACAGACTGATGAATCTCAGAGGGAGGGTGGGGGTGGGTGGGTGGGTGGGGAGAGATTAACCAAAGAATTTATATGCATATATGCATAACCCTTGGACACAGACAATAGTGTGGTGAAGACCTGGGGCAGGGAGTGGGTGAGGGGTGGAAGGGGTCAATGGGGGAAAAAAAGGGGCATCTGTAATATTTTGAACAACAACAACAAAATCTTATGGGTGGGGGGAGAAGGAGTTAGGAAAAAGGGACAGAGGGAAAAGTTTATGTTTAAGTCCTGGAGCTTTTGAAAAATGGAAAGAAGTCCAGATTGGCTGGTAAAAGAAATGGCAAAGATTAGTTCAGGAGAACAGATTTGCGTTGCATTGCCTTGTGAGTCATAATAAAGGAGTTGGTACTTTATCCTAAATGCTGGGATGCCACTATAGATTTCAAGAACGGCCAGAACATGATCCCATCTTATTTTATCTTTTATCCATTCTAGCTGTAGCGTGGAGAATATGTGGGAAGGAAATAAGATTGGATGCAGGGAGCTGAGTGAGTGAGGATGTTCATGTGGCATTCCAGGCAAGAGAGTGTGATGACTTTCTTGGGCAACAGCAGCCAGGGATAGAGATTAATGGGTACATTGAGGAAATGTTTATGAGTCAGAACGACCAGCATGATGGTAGGTAGGTGGTTCTGAATTCAGGAGAGTGGGCTGACCTGATACATGCTTCAGAGTTGTCAGTATTTAGACAGATTGTAACTGAAGTCATGGGAGTTAGTAAAGGCCTGCAGCAGTGGACTTCAAACCGAGGTACATGTACTTATGAGTGTACATAAAAACTCCAGGGTTTTTGTGGGCACACAAATAATTTTAAGGGAATCCAATTGCTAGGTCTCCAGTTTCCATATGTTGTCTTCCTAAGATCAGTATTTCTGAGAATCCTTCTGTGGTCAGGTAGGTTCTTCTTCCCCGTATCTCCTTTCACAGAGGCCTTTTACCATCGATGGAAGAAGGGCAGACGCAGTGCGTTCCTACTTGCCACAGCACCTCTGCGGGCCCCACTCAAAAGCTGTAGCATTTGTCCGGAGAACGTGAATGATGCAAATGGGTGATAATCCTTTTGTAACTCAGGTACTGTTTTCGTTTTTGCTTGTCCCTCCCCCCTCCCCATGAAACAAAAGGGATGCCTAATGGAACTGTCAGCTGATAGGTCATTAAAAATAATTTTTGATGCTAAATCACTACTTGATTTTTGGCATATAACTCAGAAGGAGTTTAAAAAATTGAATGACATTACTATAATAAAACTCCTTCCACTTCTATCTGTATACATATGTAAAAAATGTTCTAGGCACTCACATAAAAAATGAAAAACAGGAATAAACTTGATGCAGAACATTGTCTGATTCTAGTAATAAGTTATATTATCCAGGGACTCATGAAATAATTGAAAAAAATCATTTTAATTAATAGTCCTATCTACATTATGTATTATATGAGTGATAAATATCTGTCAAAATATAAAATATGTTACATTGTGTTTATCAATTTTATATAATACTAGTTTAATGAGAGCTCAATCCAGAAGCAAAATGTTATCACTCAGAAATTTATGGTCCTAGGATATTTATAAAAATTATGTTTATCAACATATTTTTTGTGAGATATAGGATAAGGTAATCAGTAAAAGACTTTCAAGCATAAAATATATTACACTGGGTTGAAATTTTGGTGAAGTAGAACAGAATTATGAACTTCAAGAGAAAAAGAATGATGTAACATTTTTTAATGTTAAAGAAGAGCTCATTTATGTATTTTTTTAACGTGGTGATTTCACACGGGTTAAACGTTGGACATTTAAAAAAAATGAAGTCACTGTTATGCTTTTAAATGTTCTTACAAAGTTTACAAAATGGAGGCAATTATGTTCTCTGCCAGTGATATCCTATATGAAATTATATGATAATTTTTGGATGTCAACTTAAAAATGTGAGAAAGGTTTTTCAAAATCATTTTAGCGGATATATGAGAACAAAAGTTTGAGGACCAATGGCCTAGAGAGGGGAAGTGGGGTGGAAAGAGAAAAGGGCATACGTTAGGTTCTCAGAAGCATCTTTCTTCAAGGATCCTTCTACTTTCACCTGTTTCATAAGGAAAGGAAGCAAGAAAAGGCTGGCTAGATGTAAGCGAGTAGGCCTTCTCCATGGGACTGGAGGTGAGGCCATTTATGGGAGTGCAGGGAGAGTGAGGGAGCATATCCAAATAGAGTTTCATATTTGAATTAGCTTTTTTGGAGAGCAAGAGCATCAACTGATGCGTGAGCAGCCAGCCTTGAGGTTGGCTGACCATGATCCTGGATGATATCAATCTCTTAGGTATGTGATATTCTTTAAGCCCATATTGGCAGGAAATTCTTAGTCAATACATAACATAGGCATTAAGAAAATCACCAGGAGTTACATAATACTAAAGGACCATGGGGATAATTGGAGGCAGAGGTGTTAAATCATTTACCCAAGGTTACCCTTGGGAATAGCAGATGGAATTTCAACTTCTTGCTTCCCCACTGAAGGTTTTATAAACTTACCTTATTCATCTCTATGGTATTTCTTAAGTTGAGTTTGCTTAGAAAGTGCACAAGTAGTGATGAGAAGTTAGGAAAAGGTTTGTGTGTGCCCCTCTGCTTGACTCCAAACTTGGTCTCAACCCAAATATCCAAACCTGCAAATGTACTTTCAGGCCAATCTCCCCTCTACCCTGAAATTTAACATTCCAGCTTCTGCCTGGTCCTTGTCTCCCTCCTAGCTCCACCTTTCCAGGTTCTCCACCTCATTTAAAGACCAGCCCCTCTGTGAAATTTCCAAACTCCAGTTATACTTATAATTTATACCAGCTCTGTGTAGGAGAAAAAAAGTACAAACCACAAATACGGAATCACATAGGTAGTTTTTAATTATTTAGTAGCCAGATTACAAAAGTAAAAAGAAACAGTTGAAATTAATTTTAATATGTTTTATTTAACCTAATATATCCAAGATATTATCACTTTAACATGTGATCAATACAAAATTATTAATGAGATATTTTATATCCTTTGTTCAGTACTAAGTCTTCAAAATTCAGTGTGCACTTTATACTTATAGCACATCTCAATTTGGGACTAAGCGTATTTTAAGTGCTAATAGCCGTATGTAGCTAATTGCTGCTGTATTGGACAGTGAAAAAGTCATATGACAAAAATTAGTGCTAAAAATTCCATTTTTATTTGCTGATTGTTTCTTGAACATTCTTAGTTTTCTTAGCAGAATATAAGATCCTTAAGGGCAAGAATCATGTTTTAAATTTCTTTGATATTCTCAGGATGCTTAGCATGATACGTAGCCATTATTGAGATATCTCAATCTACCACATTTGTTGAATTATTTTAAATAGTGAAACTTTTTGTTAAACCATCTCAATGATACAGTCTGTTGACTGGCCCTTTGGAAATAGGATAGCACTTCTTGGAACAACAAAGCTGTCAGTTTTAAATAATTGACAAGGCTGCTAATAGCTGCTGCTTGTGTAATTAGACAGTTATTTAAATTTGTGAGCATCCTGGGGGTGGGACTGTGGTGTCTTTTCAGTTATATTTAGTCTTACAGTTTTTATTTTCAGTGTGAACATCTTTACATAAAAATTAGTAGTTCTTTGGAAGGTATTAGATACTCTTCTAAAAAATTATGAATTTAAATGTTCCCTGGGGTGCTTGTCAAATTGGTTAATATTATCACACTTATATTTGACTTATCTGAGAACCTAGGTTGAAATAAATTGGCTTAGCTATACCAACTGGTCACTTAGAAACTTCTCATTTTTTTAGGGGGATGGAGAAGAGGGGTTTGCTTAGATTCTGGAAATGTCATTAGCTCTTTCTCCTAAAGCTTTATGTTGAGAGCTATGGCCTTCAGGATAAACAAAGTGAAAAAGTGCCCCTTGAGAATCTTAATTTGTTCAAATTAAAATGAATGTAGGGAAATAATAACTCTGTTTTAAAAAGTTAGTCTGAACTTTAGCACAGTATTTTAACCATTCCTTTGGGGGAAATTACATCACCCTTACATGCAAGGTCAATGAAAAAACAGTAATTATTTCAAGTTGTAGGAATTTTTTTAAGCCTCCACTATTGTGAATGCAGCGATATGAATTCAGTAGTGCAAATTGTTGAGCTGCAGCTCTGTGACATTAGAAAATCTCTTAGTTGTACTGAGTAGGGAGGAGGGTTGGCAAAGTGATCACTTTGTTTTAATGACTTTTTGCTAAAATAAAATTATATCAAAATCAGTTTTGCAATAGAAATCCTTGTAGCATTTGCAGAATGGAGATCTTTTGCATGAAAACAGAACATTATTCTTTCTGTAATTATGACCAAGATGTTAAAGCAATCAAGAAGGTGTGCTAATTTATTTCTAACTGATGCAATTGATTTCCTAAAAGCTTTATGGGGAATAGAAGATGTTATTGTGGTGAATCAGAAATGCTTAATCCTATCAAAATATAAAGAAAGTGAGTTGTTTTGTAGTCCATTCATTTTGGTATTAATCAAAGGGGGAAAACCAACCTGTGTTCTTCATCTAGTTCTAGGTAGTTCACGGTCGGGAAGAGAGTTATGCAAGCTAGTTTTAAACTTTTACCAGGAGAAATAGAATTGAAATTTGAAGCCTCTGGTGCTAATTATTGACGTGCATTCTGCTAGGGATTGAAGTCTATGGGTGGCCCATAACAGAAGTCTGCCAAATATGACATATTCTGTACATAGGTAATGAACTATTGTCAGTTCCCCTCAAGGGAAATCTGCATCTATTGCATTTTCTCTCTGAACTAGGTGTGACTGTGTTTGAAAATAAAATGTTTGCTACTGCTAATAACTAGTAGCTTTAGATGTTATTCACTTGTCTATGTTAGGAAGTCACAGCATATACTGAACATTAATTTTAATCTCTTTCAGCAGTAGTGAAATTTTACTTCATAATCCATTTAGAGGAATGAGATCAGTTACTGTGGTGCTAGTTTTGTGTGCTGTTGCTAAATCATCTCAGATGATCGAAATCAGGCTTCTAATGCTGATTTGCAATCACCAAATAACATTGCAAACAACAAGGTGATTCTTGGACTCCTCTTAGAACCAGCCCCTCAGTCATCATGTCTAGTTTGGACCTTACTCCTTACACAAGATTCAGAGAATCGAACCTCTCAGAGAAGAGTGCAAGAGGTATGGCATTAAGACCACAACCTTAGGGTCTCTAAAAGATGTAACTTAATTTTTTTCCATTTCAAGTCTTTTGACAATTCAAGGAGATAGGTTTCGATTCAGAGTGTCCTTAGTCCATGGTTTCTGCTCTCTCATATGTCCCAACTAATTTTGAGGCATCTTGAAGATACCGAGACATGAAGGTCCTCTCTCTGGACCCTGTGTGTTGGTCCCTACAGCTTGCTACAAACCTTCCTTGTTTTGATTATCAGGTCTTCAGGGTCCAGATCTCCCTCAGAGCCTCTTCCTCCTGCATCTGGTGCTCCCTGTTCTCATTTAGGGTGCCTGCACACCCCATGCAAACTGGAGTAGGTTCCTGGTTGGGTTGGGAAATAGCATATTATAAGTCTCTTGCTCATGTTAGGTCCTTGGCTTTTTAGATGCAAAAGTCAAGATTTTGCCTTTTTGGTTCTTTGAAACAGAAGTTCCCAAATGCTTACCTGTCTCCTAGATCACAATAGTGTGGGAATGGAGAAATGTCCTGGGCTAATAGGAAATATAGAGGGAAAAACCACATCAGTTACTATGTAAAAAATATTATCCTCTACAAGAACAAACTAAGTAGATGTGAAAACAGATTAGAATTGGTCAGAGTAAAAGAAGGCTATTTAAATATTAATTGTATGTATTATACATACATATGTGAATGACTATCTGTTTAGCTTTTGGTAATCATTTATTTTCTCTCTTTTAGAACAGAACCATATCTGCAAAGACCATCTAGTTTAGTAATTTTCTTTAACAGTTAGGAAACAGGGACCTATACATAACCAGCATGAAGTCACATAGCAAATATAGGATGTGAAACCAGGTCCTCTGACTCAGGATTCTTTCCTCATTTTTTCCTTCCTTGCCTGAGAATGATATAATTTTGCAGTTGAAGAAAATTAGGTTAGCTATCAGGATGAACTTTTTGATGCTAATAGGTCGAAACATTGAAATACATTATCAAGGACATCTGTAGTGGTTATTTTAGAAAATGGTTAGGCAGCTACTACCTTTTTGCTCTGGCCTGGGGGCAGTCCTGTGGAATCAGGGACAATACAGCTTATTAAAGTCGATTTCTTTACCCTGGTTTTTAGATTACATGATTTTAAGGCAGACACTTCAAAAACAGTTTACAAATATAGACTTGATTGATATATTTACCACAGAAGCTGCCCCAGTAGCTTCTCTAAATTTACTGTTTGTTTTCTTTGTGTGTGTGTGTGTGTGTGTGTGTGTACATGTAACATCAATCTGCCTTTTCAAGCAAATGTAAGGATTTTTCAAGATATTTAAAAACAGAAGTGTGAAATTGTCTTCAGATCCCCAGAGAAGACTGGACTGCATAGAACTTTAGCTTCTTCATTGCAATGGAGTGGATATCTGTTGGGAGAGGATTTATAACTTTATGGGCCAGATAGTGTAAAAAATGCGACAGGCTTCACAAATAATTTTTCATTGGGACTATTTCTTGGGAATGGTAATTGATTTTGCTTAGTGTCTGCTAAAAACAAACCTGAAGGAGTGTGTTGCATTAAAAAAGGAAAGAAAGGGTAGAGCAAAGTAGTCACATATTCATGTGTGTGTGTGAGTGTGAGATTTAGACAGATTTTAGAGACATGATTTTGTATTTCATTACTCCCTGGCTGGGAGAGGTACATTTTGGAAAGCCAATCAAACATTTATCTTTTCTTATGGTAATATTTAAAATCTTGGCTTTCAAGAAAAATTTTCCAGAAGACCTTTTCTTTCTTGTACTGCACCAAGAACACCTCTCCAGGTCTTGTTCTTTGGTTTTGGCGGCCATGTATCTATTTAACAGGATTTTGGGGTAGGGGAAACACCTGTTAGAGAGCAGCCCCTCCCCCATCCCTCCTTCTTTCCCTCCCACCCTATTTTGTAGTGAACAACTCTGAACTGCCAAAATCAAATAACATGATAGCACAACAGAACCTGTTTTACTCCCAGCTTTATTGAGATATAATTGACATATAACATTGTGTAAGTTTAAGGTGTACAATGTTTTGATTTGATGCAGGGATATACTGTGAAATGATTATCGACAAGAAGGTTAGTTAACACATCCATCACCTCATATAATTACCATTGTGTGTATGGTGAGAACATTTAAGAGATTAGCCAAAGAACATATATGCATATATGCATAGCCCACGGACACAAATAACAATGTGGTGAAGGCAAGGGGGTTGAGGGCTGGGTGGAGGCGGGCAAAGGGGGAGAATTGGGGGACATCAGTAATAGTGTCAGCAATAAAAAGATTTACTCTATCAGAAACTTTCAAGCATGCAATACAATAGTGTTAACTATAGTCACCATGCTGTACATTAGATCCCTAGCACTTATTCCTCGTAGAACTGAAAGTTTATGCCCTTTGACCAACATCTCCTCATTTCATCGATGCCCCTAACCCTGGCAATCCCCATTATACTCTATTTCTATGAATTCAGCTTTTTAGTAGTGAAATCATACAATATTTATCTCTCTCTCTGTCTGACTTATTTCACTTAGTATAATGCCCTCCAGGGCCATTCATGTCGTTGACAATGGCAAGATTTCCTTCTTTTTTAAGGTTGAATAATATTTGCACATGCACCCACCTGTGTGTGTGTGTGTGTGTGTGTAGTTTTACATTTTCTTTATCCATTCATTGGTAACAGAGGATATGTTTAATATGGTTCATTTTGTTGAATCTGGGAATCTATAGTACATGCTGTATACTGCAGCTTCATATTTCAGTATACTCAGCTAGATTGAGGAAACTTTTAAGTTTATGTAATCTCTTAAGGTTATAATAATAGAGTTAGTTGTGTTTTCAATATACTTTCCAGCTGGATTCTCATGCAATGTTAACTCTATAAAATTAATACCTCAGATATAGAACCAAAAATATGGGCTTAATTCAGAATTAATATAATGTGAGAGTATGTAAGATTATACCTATTGCCCTATAGTCTGTTTATCTTTTAAAGTATACAGGTGTATGTAAACTCACTACTTAAATATTTGCCATAAGGATTTGTAGAGACTCTGACCCTAAACTCACTGTCTGAATCAGTATCTCACCAAAATCAATATGCATGTGTGTACAATAAAAAGCTTTTGTTATCGTTGAGATCAGGCAAGAGGATTTAGAGTGAGCAGACTGTGGTCTTAAGCCCTTTGCTCAGGTTGTTTAAAGTGTTTGCATTGTTTCTAATAATCTTTCTCACCCTTGTTCCTGAGCATCTGGCCCTTCCTGAGACTCAGTTTCTTTCTACCAGGAGTTGGGAGCACTTTGAACCATGGTCTAATTTAGATAGTGTCTTTACTATCTGTAACACGTTATGTTGTTGTTTATTTACATTACAGTATATTTCCTTACTCATGTAAAAGAAAAATATAATTTCTATTTGATATTGTAAGAAAAGATTCCTTGTGTAGTACATACGAACATATCCTCTAAACGCTTTATTATGTGTTAAAGAATTAGGCATTTGGTGTTTTAAATGATTTAATTTGTATTATTCAGAAATCCTGGGTGATTTTGGATTGCTATAGACATATTTACAAGTGTTTTATTGATATTTGGGGAAACTAGTGGGGTATTTGGATGTGTTGGGAACATACTAATTTTCCTAATTAAAACAATGGAGTGAGAGGCTCCCACCACCTGAAAACTGCTATGCAACATATTTTCATAAAAGAATTGAAATTTAGAAGAGGCATGCCTATATTTCTGTTCTGAGCACAAACATATAAATTTTCTAGTAGCCTATACTAGTAAAATTATCTTGAAATCTTTTACATGACTAATCTTCACAGTTGCCATCTAGTACAATTGATGTGTCTACCTATTCTATCAATCAATATGTTTATAACCTTTTGTGAGTTTCTTGACAATTTTCTCAAATGCTGACTGAATTTCTTGCTCCTGTCTTCTTCTTCTTTTTTTTTTTAGTGTTTATTTTTTATAATTAAATTTATTAGAGTGACACTGATTAATAGGATCATATAGGTTTCAAGTATATATTTCTATGACACAAGATCTGTATATTGCACTGTCCACCCAAAACCAAACCACCTTCTGTCACCCTATATTATTCTCCCTCCACACTTTACTCTCCACACCCCCTTTCCTCTGGTGACCGGCCACACTGCTGTTTGTGTCCAGGAGTTTCAGTTTTATATCCCACGTATGAGTGAAATCATATGGTTCTTAGCTTTTTCTGACTGACTTATTTTGCTTAGCATCATATTCTCAAGGTCCATCCATGTTGTCACAAATGACAATATTTCATCTTTTCTTATAGCTGAGTAGTATTCCATTGTCTTTATGTACCACATCTTTATCCAATCACCTATCAGAGGATACTTTGGTTGTTTCCATGTCTTGGCCACTGTGAATAATGCTGAAATGAACATAGGGGTGCATATATCTTTGTGAATTAATGTTTTAAAATTTTTCAGGTAGATACCCAGAAGAGGGATTGCAGGGTCATCTGGTAACTCTACTCTTAATTTTTTGAGGAACTGCCAGACTGTTTTCCATAGAGGCTGTACCAGTCTACACTACCACAAGCAGTGAATGAGGGTTCTCTTTTCTCCACAACCTCTCCAACACTTGTTATTACCTGTCTTGTTGATAATAGCCATTCTAACAGGTGTGAGGTGGTTTCTCATTGTAGTTTTGATTTGCATTTCCCTAGTAGCTAGTGAAGTTGAGCATCTTTTCATATCTGTTGGCCATTTGTATGTCTTCTTGGGAGAGGTTTCTGTTCAGTTCCCCTGCCCATTTTTTATTTTCATTGTTCGTTTGTTTGGTGTTGAGTTGTATGAATTCTTTATATATTTTGATATTAACCCTTTGTCAGAGTTGTCGTGTGTAAATATCATCTCCCATTCCTGTTGGGTTTTTTGTTTTATTGATGGTTTCTTTTGCTGCACAGAAGCTTTTTAGTTTGATATAGTTCCATTTATTTATTTTTGCCTTTACCTCCCTTGCCTTTGAGGTCAAATTCATAAAAAATTCTCTATGACCAAGGTCCATAAACTTAGTACCTATATTTTCTTCTATGTAATTTATTGTTTCAGGTTTTATATTTAGGACTTTGATCCATTTTGAATTAATTTTTATACATGGGGACAAACTGTAATCTAGTTTCATTCTTTTGCCTGTGGCTTTCTGACTTTCCCAGCACCGTTTATTGAAGAGGCTTTTCCCCCCTCCATTGTGTGTTTTTGGCTCCTCTGTTGAAAATTATTTGTTCATATACATGTGGTTTTACTTCTGTGTTCTCAAGTCTGTCCCATTGATCGGTGTCTGTTTTCTGCCAATACTGTGCTGTTTTGATTGCCATAGCTTGGTAGAATAATTTGAAGTAAGGTAGTGTGATACCTCTGGCTCTGTTCTTTTTTCTCAGGATTGCTTTGGCTATTCTGGGTCTTTTGTGGTTCTATACAAATCTAATGATTTTGTTTTTTTTCTATTTAAAAAAAATTATATTGGGATTTTGAAGGGGATTGCATTAAATCTGTATATTGGTTTGGGTCATATGGTCATTTTAACTATGTTGATTCTTACTATCCATGATTTGTGTTTTTTTCAATCTCTTTTAATAATCCTCTCTTCTTCTTCTTCTTCTTTTTTTAAAATATATCTTTATTGATTTCAGAGAGAGGAAAGGAGAGGGAGAGAGAGAGATAGAAACATCAATGATGAGAGAGTCATTGATAAGCTGCCTAGCCCGCAACCCGGGCATGTGCCCTGAGTGGGAATCGAACCCCGATCGCCTGGACCCTAGGTTGATGCTCAACCCCTGAACCACACCCGGCTGGGCAATAATCCTGTCTTCTAAAGTGTCTTCTCTTTCCTCTCTCCCCTGAAGACAACTTTTGTTGCCATTCCTCTGCTAAACTCTCCATCTCAAACCCTGTTCTCTTTTTCATCTTCCTATCTCCCGTTTTCAAGTAGCTGCTTTTCTAATGACCAATGCCAGTTCAAATATAACATAGCATAGGAGAAAGATGTTATCTTAATAGTGAGCCCCATAACTCCCTTCTTGGGAAGCAGTGGACTTTGCCTAAAAAAATGCCCTGTAAGCCAATTAATGCTGAAAACTGAGACCCTGAGAAAATTTACAGAAGACAAAGAGAAAAGATAGTTGAATCACCCTGAACACATGATGAACAGAGATTTGAGGTTTGAAGGAAAAGTGAGAAAAGGAGTAGGAGGGGAAAGGACAGAGGGGGAGGGAGAAAGTGGCTGGAAACCTTACAGAGAAGTAGAAACATAGTTGGCAGAAAGGGCAAAGGACTTTACAAGGACAGGCAAGTTTGATAGTCAAGTTTAGGTTGTTTATATTCTTTGCAATATAAATGTCTTCAACTCTCTAGTACAATCTACTATATACACAATAGCCTTCTGTGGGTGAATCTAACAGACAGTTAGATTAGAACAGCATTATTCACACTAGCCAAAAGGTGGAAGCAACCCAAATGTCCATCAACAAATAAATGGATAAACAAATGTGGTATATCTATATGATGAAATATTATTCAACCATAAAATGGAATGACATTCTTATATGTGCTATAACATGATGAATCTTGAAGACATGCTAAGTGAAAGAAGCCAGACACAAAAGGACAAATATTGTACGGTTCCACTTATAAAGGTACCTAAAGTAGTCCAATTCATAGAGACAAAAAATAAGTAGAGGTTACCAGGTGGTAGGGGAAGGGTGAAATGTATAGTTGTTTATGGGATACAGATGTTTAAGGGGTTCAGTTTGGGATGATGGAAAAGTTCTGTAGATGGATGGTGATGGTAGTTGTATAACAATGTACTTAATGACATTGAAATGCACACTTAAAATGGTCAAAATGATAAATTTTATGTTATGAATATTTTACAACATATAACATATGTATGTATATATGTATATATATATGTATATGTTAAATGTAGAGAGAGATTCTATATGCCATGTCTGGGGTCCTACAGTTTGTGCAGGATGAAAGATGATCTAGAAACTGAAAAACTTCAGCAGAGGTTGGGTTGTAGAACTAGAGAGAAAATAAAACCTATAAAACCCTTGTAGTGGGTTGAATGGTGGCCTCCCAAAATAGATTTCTGTGTCCTAACCCTTGGGACCTGTGAATGTGACCTTATTTGGAAAAAGAACCTTTGCAGATGTAATTAAATTAAGGATCTTGAGATGAGACCACCTTGGATTACCTGAGTGGGCCCTAAAATCCAATGGCATGAGTCGTTAGAAGAGACAGAAGACCTAGCACAGAAGGCCAAGTAGAGACTGGCTGAAACTGGACTGGTGCCAAACCCTGTCTGGGCCACCAGAAGCTGGAAGAGGAAAGCAAGATTACTCCTGTAGAGCATTCAGAGGAATGGGGCCCTGCAAATACCTTAATTTTGAACTTCCAGCCTCCAGAACTATGGGAGAATAAATTTTCTTTGTTTTCAGCCACCAACTTTATGGTAATTTGTTACAGCAGTTCTAGGAAACTAATACCATCTCCAACTTCTCCATGCCTTGGAAAATCTGACGAGTCATTGGACAATGGCAAGAGCTCCCACCAGAGAGGATTGGCTTCCAGCTGTTCCCATCAGTATCTTGGAGGTATCTCTACTGACTACTAGAACTCCTAGGAAAATGGAACCATCTTTATTTGGTCTGATTCACCTTGCACCAAAGCCGAAAGGTACGCCACATGTGTTTCACATGGGGAAACTATGGCTCCCTGCCAGTGTTTGTCAGAGAATCACCTGTGGTGTTTGTTGAAGTACAATTTCCTGGGCCCTAAGACCTAATGAATCAGAAACTCTAAGGATATTCTCCAGGAATCTGTATTGTTTATAATCACCTTTCTATAAAACTTATGCATGCTAGACTTTAAGGATGACTGCTCTAGAGACCAGGTTATTTGCCTGATGTCTAATGATGGGCAGGAGATGCAGTGAGGATTTGAGTCCAACTCTTATTATTGCCTAAAAGCATGTGTACTTTCCACCAAAATCCAGCTGACTTTTCATCTTTCTTTTCATTCTAAATTCCTTTGCAGAATTCAGTGGTACCAGTGAATAAAGTATTTCCTTTTTAGGTATTGAATAGCTAATATTTATTTACTCTTTGGTTCTAGATAAAAATGATGATAGTAAATGTTTTCATTTCCTTGAGATCGTGAGCTCTATTATGGTAGGGCCACATTTAATTTATCTTTACATCTCTGGTGTCTAAGGCAGGGCCTTGCATAAAGAAGGCATCACGTACTGAAAAAGCTTAACCATTTCTTCTTTATTGTTTTAATTACAAAAGAAATATGTAATTATTAAAATTTCAAAGAATTTCCTAAGTATAGCATATGAAAAGGACAATTTTTGCCCTTCATTGCAATACTTGGATTGTATCCTTCCATTTTCTGAATGCATATGGATTATAAATAAAATTTTTCCACACAGGGCTTATTGCTCTGTAATATATTTTCCCCTTTTAACAAATACACTGAGGATAGCCCTCCTGATTAGTGCCTAGTGATCTATCTCATTTCCAAAAAACCTGGCCCTTTAAAAAGACAATTTGTAGTTAATCTTCACAGTTCCTGCCAGAAGCTCTCAGTTGGAATCAGCCAGAGAAAGTGATGTCATTTTAGCCTCTAAGATCTAAAGATGTGGAGAAGCTCAAAGGGATGGACAGACTCCAGAGAGAAGCTCAGAAAGTGTCTAGCTCAGAGGGACTAAAGACAGGAGACGTTTTGCCTCAAAGGAAAAAAATTTGCTTTAGAAGAAGCAACTTCACGTGGTTCCAGAAAAAAAAAAAAAAGGCTGTATGTTCTGAAAACCTGAAGAAAAAAGCTGCCTACCTTGATTCCTGACCTTGTAGCTTTCTCCATAGCGGTGAATAGAAAGCCCATATTCAGTGTGAACTATAAGTGGATTTCAGCTGTTTAACATCAGGTGCAAAAAGAGTGAGTCAACGTAAATGGTGGGTGTTAGGTTAGAAAAGACATTCTATTTTTCTTACTCTTGAAAATATTCTTAAGGTTCTAGAGTCTTTAAAATTTATTCAACAAGCAGTTAATAGCTTCTGTCTGCCTGGAACAAGAGGAGGCACTGAAGACCCAGAGATAAGCCAGTCTCCACTCACAGGGAGGCATGGTCTAAATTAGGGCTATGGGACCTCCTCCTACCACAGGTATTCTGTGAGAGCAAATAGTTTTCATTTTATCCTATTTTATTATAGAATGTCCTCCTGCAAACCAGGATGGAAATCATGTACAAAAGCTGAGTAACTTAGACTGGCAGATTAATAGCAAGGAGTTGAACAGAGACCATCCTATAGAAGTGAAAATGTTATATAACCTCTAATTATGGCATCAAGTATGTACCCTAGGTTTTTCTTTTTAAATTTTACAGTGAATGTATATTTGTCTAATATACTAAAAATATAGATTAAGCAGTAAATACATATAATGTGAATTTATTTAAAAAATAATTTTCTACCTAAGGTTTTAGGTATCTCAACTTACTTGGTGTGACTTTAGGAGATAGAAGAAATGTGTTTTAACAGTGTGGAAGGCTTTCTGGTTGTAATTTTTCAGGGGATCCAGCAGGCGATTTTGATGCTGACTTTAATGGGGTCTTACATACAAAATTTGCTCTGAGGCATTTGAAACTTGTCTTTGTCTTCTCTTGATAAGAGATTTGGGGAAAACTTTATCCACATCAACAGCTTTAGTGATTTTAGTTTCTCTTTGCAGTTGAATCACGTAAATGCTTCTCTGATATTGATTCTTCATTCACAAATTTACAAATCTCTCCATTTTCTCTATTCCTGTACCTCAAATTGTAGACACAATGTTTGACCTTAGTCTGATCATTTTATGTATGTCATTGGGTAATTGCTATTTCCTTCACAGTTAAACTCACAATTGACCGGCTCATGTCCTGTGAGCTTTTTTATTTTTTGTAATATGTTTTTATTAATTCTAGAGGGAGAGGAAGGGAGAGGGGTAGAGAGATAGAAATATCGATGGAAGAGAAACACCGATTGGCTGCCTCCTGCACACCCCTCTGCTGGGGATGGAGCCTGCAACCTGGCATGTGCCCTGACCAGGAATTGAACTGGTGACCTCTTGGTTCAGGGGTCAATGCTCAAGCACGGAGCCACACCGGCTGGGCTTGTGTGCTTTTAATGTCTTGCTTTTGGCATGCTTAATGATAACACGCATTTCCTAAATTGTTTTAGTACCAGTATTAACATTTTTATTTTTCTGTCTTTCACTCTGTTACATAAAAACAGAAAGAAAAAAGCAACTGAATATTCAAATACTTACACAAATGCTGCTGTCCAGACAGTGCTAGTGCCATCAGGCCGTACCTCAGCCTGATGTTTCATCAGTAGATGTACACACACAGAACTGGTACTAGAGAGGGAATGGAGTTTCACTGTATAATAAATGAAAGTCAAGGTTGTACGAATCTTGAAGACTATTGTCATGTGTATATTAAAACATTCTGTCATCTCAAACGTGCAGTAGGGATGGAAGCTAAAAATTCCATGTTATTTCAACAGTGTCCAAATTATTGATCTACTGTATCAGTTGTGACCTCCGAGCCTGTTTTTCTTTTTCTAAAAAGACGGTACTGATTCCTATCTCACAGTGTGGTTGTCAGGATTAAGTACTGTGCTTAAGGGGCTTAGCACAGTGCTGGTTGCTTGGTGGGAGCCAGCCAAGGAACATCAGCTTTTTCTGAATCAATGGATAGTGCACACCTGGATAGCAGGGGCCATGTCTTTCATGCCTTATGGGGCTTTGTACCGGTTGCTACATAGTTAAAAAGTATTTTTTTACTTGTTTTCCCCTGTTTAGGATATTTAAGGTGATTTAGTAGTTGAATTGAATTTTAGATTAAGAGCTGTGAAACAGAAATGGTAAGCTTAGAGATTTTTAGATAAGCTGTGCATGCTCATCTGCAGAGATAATTCTCTCCTGTGTGTGTTAAGGGTTACAACCAACCTTTGTTTATCCATGGTAAAGGCTGCTACATATTTGATCACCCAAGCCAGTATACTTCTAGAAAACTTTATTTTTATTGTTCACACTATTACAGATATCTCTATCCCATCTCCACCCTACTTCCTTTGCCCGCCTCTACCTAACCCAAGCAGAAGAGCATACTATAAATATTTTCTGGACCACAGGTGAAATCTGGAATTGTCCCAGGCAAACGGAGATAGTCACCCCATTCATGGCTGATGTTCTTCACTTGGGATCTGGTTTAATTTAAGGCGAAGCATTCCTATTGAATTAATGTCATAGCCGCATTCTAAATGAGTGGCCTGTTCTTGAGGATGGCCTTTCTCAGAAGCGTTGGAGAGCCTTCTGGAGGCAGGTGGTTAGTGCCCCTTGACTGTCCTTATTGAACAATGGCACTAGGGCCTTGAGATTAATGGCTTTATCAGGAGATCAGAGGATTCCTCTCTCTTTATCATAGTATCTGGCCCCAGAAAAGTTTTCACCATCTATCTACTATATGTCCATAGGCGGGGTTTAATCAGTGTTGCAGTAGCACCTGAAATAGAAATTTCTGTGATTCAAAGATTATTCAAAGATTACCCAGTGTCCCATGCTGATAATTCTAGTCTAGGATTTCTGTATAGATTATCAAATTTATCCAAGAAACGGCCTAGCCTGGTTAGAGCAAGGACTTTCACCGCCAGATGGTCTGGATTTGGTTCCTTGCTGTGCCCACTTATCAATTTTGTGATCTTGGCAATTTACTTACAAATTTTTCTCCTTAATTTCTTCATTAATAATATGGGGATAATAATAGTATCTGCCTCATAACAAGGTTGTGAGGATTAAATGAATGAATACTTGTAAAATGCTTATAACACTGTATGATACTTAGCAAGCACTATATAAATGTTTGTACCTAAAAATATAAGTAAAGTTTCTACATATAATCAGGTGCTGGTGATAATGAAGCTTAAAATGCTCACAGGCATAAATATGGGAGTAAAGGAAAGAACAAAAAAAAGTAAGGGCTGTAGACAGCACTGGGGCTTCTGAGAGAATAACAATAGGAAATGCACTCCTCAGGAGATTTAGAGATGGAACTCTCTGTGTTATAAGAGCCAGTATTTCATTGGGATAATGAGCCCAAGAGACAAATGCAATTTTTTCTTTATTCTTTGAATGCCTTTGAATTTTTCAGGGATGCTGCTCTAATCATTTTTGCTATTGTTAATATTGTCATCACTATCATCAATATATTGTAATCATTGTTATAAAATATCAAACACCATTTGATTTTGACAATTCACTATGTCAGTTAAATGCAGTGGTCTAGCCTCAGAACTTAGAGGTTTTGAAATGATAGGTCTTTATTGAAGTCTGGATGAGACCACAGTGGATTTAGTACGTCTATTGTTGAGTTCTCTGAATGAAACAGGAAAGTGGAAACATTCATAGAACTGACAGCACCGCATCTGCCAATGACGGGTTCTAAATCTTGTATAGAATGGTCTGAGAATCACTGCTGCAGAGCGACCTGAGCAAGGTCATCTTATTATCTAGCCACCAGTTCTCATGTTGGATCTAAAAACAAAAAACAAAAAACCACAATCACAAAAACAACAATCACAAAACACCCAAGTTTAAACATTAGAAAAATACAAAGATCCAGAAGGGTATATTTGGCATTAGGTGGAATCATATTCAAATTCTAGCCCTGGGATTAATTTTATGTACCTCAATAGTTTATTAAGCCCTCAGAACCTGTCTATGAAATGGGATGGGAACCCCATCATACAGTCAAAGTAAGGATTAAGTGGGGTCATATATGGCAAAGCAGCTGTGCTTAGTGGCACTTGGTATAGGTAATTTCCTTTTGCCTACCATTCACTAGAGTGTTTCTTAATCATAGAGACCATGTTTTTATTAGTATATATATCCCCAGCACCCAACACAGTATCAGACATAGAGTAGATACTAGATATTCAATACTGAATGAATAATGGTTTAACTAATCTCATTCATTTATCATACATTCATTAGATACCCATCCTTTGTCAGTTACTATACTAAAAACTTGAGAAACAGAGGTGAATATGGCATGATCCCCTCCCCATATAGACTTGGAGGAGGGAATATACCTTCTAGTGAGTACATTGTAGAGTCTGTGTGAGGCACTAGGAACACACAGATGAGGAAAGTGCCTCACTCTGACTGGGAAGTCTGGGAATGCTTCACAGAAGAGATACTTGAGCTAAATCCACCAAGCAGATGGAGTAAAGAGAAGGGTACTCTGTGTGTAGAGGGAATTGCATTTGCAAGAACTCAGAGGGAGGAGAGAGCTTGCTGTGTTGTGTACTGCAAGATTTTTGTTTATCTGGAAAGCAGAGAGAGTGTGCATTCCAGGGTCTGGAGAAAGTGAGGGCCTGGTGGAATCTGGGGTGAAAAGCTAGGCAGGGGGTGCAAATCAAGGCAGGCACCTAAACTTTATCCTAAAAGTGAGGGAGAACCTACAGAGGATTTTACCCAAGGACTTGACCAGATGGGGCCAGATTTAGAAAGAGCCCTCTGGCTGCCACGTGGAGGGGCAGCTAGGTGACTATGGTGGTATTCCAAGAGAGACAGAGGAGGACATGGGGACACAGAGAAGGTCTGGAGGAGCAATGGGAAAGATTCAAAAGATCTTAGGGTACGAGAATGATGGGACTTGAGACTGATTGGATATAAAATCTAAAGAAAGCCAATCATAGTTTGACTTGTGCAAGTAGATATCCTTCTATATTTCAAGAGCCATGGGAAATGTTTTGCATTTCTTTAAGATACCCTAACTCAACCATAAGGACTGTGTTAACAGTGAAAGCCGCTACTGTAAAACATCACCCTTTAAATTGTTTGATGTGTTTTTCTAGCTTGTGTCTTTACAGACATTTAACTTTGATTATTTAATTTTGGATTTTCCATCTATCTTCTCCCTGTCTACCTGCAGTTTTTTACTTAGGAAGGAAAAGTATCCATTGATTAGTTTCCCTGTTTGAGCGTAGACATAGACAAAAGAGAGATAAAATTTTTGTGTCTTAGTTCCAAAAATTTTGTATTACAACATGAAGTTTAAATGGATGGCTCTATTAAACCATGATTTAGATATGTAGCAATATTTCCCATAAAATAGTCTTTTCTTTATGGGGCCCTCAGTTGGGTGGTGACTATACTGTTTCCATCTGAGTTCTGTAGATAAACAAAATGAGTCAAGAATCTGAGCCTTTCATTTACTGTATCTTTTGTTACTACAACCAAAAATGAAGCAAAGCCTTCAATACTATTACTATATGTGAATATCCTTTGATGTCCTTGCTTAAGTCATTTGGTCACTATTTTTCTAGGATCCTACCTTGAATGGCTTTTAAAATATTTTCTTTTCATTGTGTGAATTCTCTAATCTATAGATTAGTCTGTTTACCTCTTACATTAATCCACCTTACAATGGGTGACTTCCTGGGCTTTATGCGAAAAAACAAATGGGATTTATTTATAGGAACAGGAATTCATATATATATTTGAGCACTTTTTTTTTTAAAGATTGTTTGATTTAATGAATCCATTGCTTTCAAAATGTCTTTGAGTTGTAGCCTAAAATTTTTATATTTAGTTTCATAAAAATTCATTAGTAAATACAAATAAGTTTTAATTAACTATAACAGGGACTGATTCATTGTTTAGTAGTTGGAAAGCTAATATAGCTTTCCTCAAAGTAGGACTTTTTAGGTCTATATTTGTAAGTAATGTTAGGCTTCAAATTGTTGAGCTAAAATAAGATACAGGAAAGTGCCAATTGCAAAAGAGGATGTGGAGCTGTGAATAAAAAATAAATAGATTATACACTGCTGTTTTTAAAATGTTAGCAAATATCCTTGATAATAGTTTTTTGGTTTTTTTTTTCAGTATTAAATGTCCATGAATATAAGAAAAGACAGCACTTCTAAGCTGAGGGTGAGGAGATGCCTGGTGAAATGAAAAAAACACACAGGAAACATGTTTTCCTCAGCTCTGGCAGGGGAATGATTTTGCATGAATCAGTCAGTCTGGTTAGGTCTAACTTTTTTATCTACGAAGTATGGAGATTGAAACAGTGGCACTTTAGGGTCTTTAAAAATATTATTCTTCAAAGCTTGGTGAGTAGTGTGAAGATAGAAATATATAGAGACTGGGGATCTATAGGGAAATGGTCCCTCCTGGTTTTTTGTTCGTTTGTTTGTTTACATTGAAGTATGAAAATAAAGATATTTTGTGGTCTTAACTATTTCACATCAGCCAGGCCTGGTGGATGTGTTAGGGATTTACAGCAAGTTCACAGGTCACTGGAACCAAGCTTTTCTTAGAAGAAACAAGAAGGATCACCTGTGTTGAGAAAGGTACATGGGAGTCCCAGAATCATTTTAGAAGTAAATGTAAGTTACCGTGACAGTGAGAACAGTTATCCCTTGTGGTGTTATCAGGAAACGATGAAGGTCATCAGAATGGGGAATCACAACTGACATTTAGGAATGTTTTAAAAGTACAATGCCAACAACATCAAACTAGATACCTTCAAACTAGATACCAGGACACTGAGAAGGGCCATTGAACTATTTTTGTCTTACCTTCAGAGGACATGAAAGTAGGACCAAAAAAAAAAAAAAAAAAAGTAGCAGGTGAAAAAATATTTAAAAGAATAGGATCAATAGAAGGCAAGCACTTTCTGTTTAGAAAACCCTGTTAGGACAGAGTTTTATCATCTGTCTGTCTAACTTTTGCCCTGGTCTGGACTTTTTGGCTAAACAGTCAGATAGAGGTGTTTAAGTGTCTGGGTAAGTCTGAAACCACAAAGAGTCTAGGTGGATATTTCTGCCTTCTGTGTCTTATGTGTCTAAGAATAGCATGTGCTTTCTTGGGGAGAAGTCAAGGAATTTATGATCATACCTAGAATGTAATTGTTCCTTTACACAATAAATGATTTTGTTCTTTACCATACTTAATGAAATGAAAAATCAGGCAGCAAAAAATAACAAGAGAAAGATTCTCGGTGAATCGTCTTCATAAGCAGCAGGTCGGCTGTGTGCCCATCTACCCATCCTGGGCTTACCATAGCAGTAATAAACCCTCCCTCAACTGTTGTGACTGTTGTGCCATTGCATCTACCAGAGAACTAGGGACAGTTCCTTCTTTTCAACCTCTTAGAAGACCTAGGACTAATGAGAATTGAAACCCACAGTTAATTCAAAACAGGGCACATGATATAAAATATTGTTTATTAAAGCACTTGAGTACAGCAAGGTTTTTATTTTGTATGATCTCCCTGCGTTTGCTAATTTTATTAAATATGAGTGCCTAGCAGTGATATTTAACCTGTTCTGTACCTTGGACCTCTCTGTTGGTCTGTAGAAGCCTATGGATGACTTCTCAGAAAAATGTTTCTCAGTGCATAGAACAAAATACATAGGATTATGAAAGAAATCATTTACATTAAAATACTGTTTTCAGAATTGAACAAGAAAATGTGGTATGGGGGTAGATGACTTAAGTACCATGATTTTGAAGTAATGATGAACATAATTGGTATTGCGAGACAGCTGTTAAAACCAAATGTGATATGAAAATATATGTTAATTCTATTGGTAACCCAGTAACAGAATTGACTAATACTGTGATGATATGTTGCCAACATTCAAAGTTGAAGGAAGTGGTAAATTTCCACTGGAGGTAGAGAAAATAAAGATGCATTGTTTTTTTCTGTTTAAATTAATGAACTCACAGGGTTCTATCCTTTGTCCTCTTGAGAGTTCAAGGACTTCAGGTTAAAAACCATTCACCTAGAAGGTTTTCCTGGTCTGCACTCTACAGTTGACTTAACTTTCACAGAGAACTGGGGAAAATGGATATAAACACACACATTTATATAATAAATGGAAAATAAATCAATCCAGTAATATTTATTATAATTAGAAAATACTAGATCCTGATAGAAAATATTGATCTGCTTGAGTATACTTCTCCATCTAACTTGCTCCTTAAGATGTATGACCATGAGTATATTTCAGGTGGAAAATTATTAAAAAACTAAATTTTCAGAAAATGAGGATTTTTTAAATGACTGTGATGAATAGTTCTTAACTATTTAATGAAACACAAAAGATTTGGTATAGACTATTGATGGCAGGAACCAAGATTCAGATATTTATTACCTAGAGTAGATTGTTGGCTTACAAAAAACAGATTTGGACAAGAACTGAGCAGCCACTGACCCAGGTCCAAGTCTGGATATTTCATTCTGATTTGCAATGTTGTCATGATTAACATATTCGGGGGGGGGGCACAGCTTCTTTGACGAAGGGCTCCTCATCAGTGAGGGGTCAAGTATTCACTGTGGTGGCAGACACAGGTCTGGGCTCAGGATAAAGCCTGGTCTCCTGAGGAGTGAGAGCCACTCCTGACCCACCTCATGGGGATACGAACCTCCAGGGTGGGAACTGTTCCTCCGTACCCCTGGCTGTATGAGAACTTTGGGGTTAGTGGCTTTATCTGGATGGTCAGTTGGCTGGACATTATACCTTGGACACAAACCTACGCCTATGATATTTTTTTGTTTTAATCTCAGGTAATGCAGTTTCTCCTAGTAAAGAATCTACCTTCCACACTCAGATATTACGAGGGCTCCCTGGATTGTGTAAATATTGGCAGAGGTGTGGAGGTGAGGTAATAAGTGAGGTCTCTAGACTAAAGATCATGGAAGGAAATGTACTCTTTGTTCACACAACCATTTTTAACTCACTTTCACTGAAAGGTGCTCCAAAGGCTGTACAAGAAAGTGCCAGCTTCTCCCTAGCTGCAGAAAACCTTCAGATATCTATGTAAGTGTTTTAACTGGTCCTGGCTTGTCTACACTTGAGGAGCAATTCACACAGCACGTGGATCACAGCAAATTAGATTATGTACTTCTGTTTTCAGTACAGAATAATAGTGAACAATCTGGTCTCTCCTTAAAGATGCCCAGTCTAGCCCTGGCCAGTGTGGCTCAGTTGGTTGGGTGCTGTCCTGTGCACCGAAAGGTTGCCTGTTTGATTCCTGGTCAGAGCACATGCCCGAGTTGTGGGCTTGATCCCCAGTAGGGAGCATGCAGGAGGCAGCTGATCCATGTTCTGCTCCCACATCGATGTTTCTCTCTCTCCCTCTCCCTTACTCTCTCTCTAAAAATAAATTTTAAAAAATCTTAAAAAAACCATAAAGGTGCCCTGCTTATTATGTAAAGCCTGGTCATGGATGGCTCAAATCTGTGTAACTCCAAGTCAAGCCCCTTTTCCAGCTTTATTTTTACAGTACAGGAGAGTGAACTCTGGTGAGATGAGAGGGTTAGAAGTTCTCCAAAGCAGCCCAGTGTCACCATGGTTTATTTCTAAAAGGCAAAGGTGTAAGGCTTAGTTTCACAGCTTTTATTTGCAAGTGTTACAAGTTGACATTTCAAAATGCTGAAATTTGAAAATACCTTTTAGAAAGTTCTAATTAAGCAATAATAAGTAGGAATTGACATTTTCTACCATTTACTGAGAAGTTACCTAGCTAATAACCTCCTCTTTTCAAACTCACCATCTAAAGCCATTAAATAAATGTAGAATGGCACTGTGGTACTGTGTAGGAAATTGGGGTCTCAGCATCTAACCTACTTCCACCCCTCTCTCAGCCCCCCTGCAAAGCACCATTGATATCACCCTAAGCAGAAAAAGGGTTCAGTGTTCCTTGAAAATTTTGAATAGAAATTGATGTTCTTTAAGCAATCCTAGTTTAATTAACATGCTACAGTACTATTGACTGTGATTCACTTAGAAGCCCCTGAAACACTCCAGCTATTTTTATGGTGTGCAAAGTGAAAATTCCTACTTAGGAATTTTAAGAACTACAGATAGAACTATGTATAGGCTGATCCTAAAAGCAGTAAAGCTTCATGTTGGTGTGGCTTAGGATTATGGTGAACTTGCAGACATGTTCTGTTGGAGGGAGGGACTGGAGTGGCCCTTCTCCTGTTTTGCCCAGAGCAGAACCGGTTTATGGTCATAGGTGTTCATTCTCAAAAAGTGGCCTCACTTGGATGATGAATTAAATGTTCCTCATTTAATTGTTCAATGAATTCCATGGTTTCTGAAGATATAGGGGAAAGTAGAATCAAGCTTTCTGCCTTCAAATTTCTACTAACTGAGGAATGTTAGGCAGTTTGCTTAACTTCTCTGTGGCTTTTTCTCTATCTCTAAAATGCAAGTAACAATCCTTACCTCACAGAGTCATCCAGAGGTTTAAATAATAACCAGGTATATAAGATTACCACTGTTAATTCTTGGCTAGTAGTGGTGGACACAAGGTGTTTTAGTTTGGTTGGTCTGAAACTCCTGACAATTACTGGGGTCTCAGGAGGCTCATATGTTGATTTATCTGATGTTCTGGGGAAAATATAAGTTGTTAATGCTTCTTCCTTGGGCAGAGTTCCATGGTTGTTCAATTGATAGCACTGAGGATCGGGAGAACCAAGTTTTACGTCTGTTGTTATCTCCCTGTTTAGGTGTGGGGACATCATTTAGTATTTCTAAGATCCTTCCCACTTTCTTTTTCTCTCTCTCACTTTCAATAGTTATAAGAATTGGCTAAACTGAATATGCTATAAATAATATATTTGCCTTTAGGTTTTGATTCGGCATTCATTCATTCATTCAACAAATACTTATTGAATGTATATTTCATAAGTGCCTGTATGCCACATACATTGCAGGTTCTGATAAATCAAAACTGAACAAAAAAATATGGTACCTGCCTTAAAGGATTTGTCGTTCTGGCTGTCCTGAGTTGCATTTTCTAAGCATTCCTGATAGAGAGGAATCCCTCTTCTTACACATCAACAGGAAAGAGTGTTTTAGATTTCTTCACCTAACCCTATATAACAATTTCTAAATCTTTAAATCTAACTAAACGTCCTCTGGTTTTACTTAAGTATTTTCCTTTCTGCTTCTTCTCAGCGGGAAAGGAGAAAATCTGTTTTTCTGACTACGTGAATACCTTTTATGTTATTAAAAATCGACCAGGCTTTGTCAAGGCACCGTACAGTGTAATACCGTGTGGTTGCCTTCAGTACTATAATGAACTCAACTATTAGGTTTGATCTTTTAATTTTCTTCATGCTACTATAAACTGTTCTATAAAATTTAGAGTATGAGACTGATTTTTGTAAGTGTGATGTTATAACATTTGCAAGGTGGCTCCTGTTAGGGTGAGACATTTTGTTAGGCTGAAACAAATAATTGTGCGTGAGTGTGTACGGAGGGGGGCACATTGTCCCTGCTGGGGGATTGGCTACTTTTGCAGTTAACATGTGGCAACCTTTTTGATAGGAAGGAATGGATGTGAAAGGGAATTCTTGGTATGTAGGCCATGAAAGAGCCCAAAGGAATGGGCTTGTAAAGGATGAGTTGAGGGGAGAAAAAATCAGGCTTTAAGATAGATAACCAGGTACAGCTGAGCTCCCACCCTTGACCCCAGGACATAGTCCGGTTGCCCATGACTACGTTCTGATAAATCTTGCTGGGGAAGAAGGGATTGCGTGCAGGGAGCCAGATACCAACAAGGCTTATCAGATAATTCTCTTGAGTGGCTGAGGTGGCTGATTAGAGCAGAGGGGGAAGGCTGAAGGAAGAGATAAAATCTAGCATAGCTAAATTCTGAACTGCCAACAATTACCTACATTTATCAGACTGCAAAGGACATCTGATCATCTCGCTTATCCTCTTGCTTCCCAGCAAAATTGTTCATTAATGATTCTGGATGGAGGTGGGTCTCACATATCAAATGACTTTAGAAAGACAGCTCAGCTAGAGCGAAACACAGCTTTCCTTTGGGTCTAAAATTCCCTATGCTATTTTGTCAATTCTATTTTGGTGCCACTTCAAGGAAATGGACACAATTTTTCTGTTATAAATTATTTAAATAAATAATCACAGAGATGTACTCCCCCCACCCTGTCTTTGGTGTAACAAGATGTCCATGTTTCTCAGTTGTATGCATGAGGCAGTCACATTTTGTGTGAGGAATAGGTTCATAAAGACCTTGCATTTTTCAAAACTCACATAATTCAACACTAATTTTCCTACTGTAATAAATTGAAACACAGGGAAATGTGTTTTCAGGCTTCATAAATCTACTACAATTGTAGTGTAATTTTGCTTTTAAATATACTTTTTATGTATATCAAATTACATAAAAATAACACATGAATAAATAAACTATAAAACATTGACCCTTTTCATAGCTTTTTATCACAGCTAATTTCACTCCATGGATCTTGATTTGGGGGCACATTTAATAGCATTACCATTCAATGCATTTTGGGATATTGTTATGGGAAATAAAAACAATTATAAATTATAATAGCACCGAACATTGAAATAGTAGAACGATAGTCACAAAATCATTCAGGAATGTTCCCAGGCTCTAAAGCAGGGTGTGGATAGTAGCATACTTTTCTTTTTGATGTTTCTGTGTACCAGCAGAAGTGCTGCTGCCTCTCAGAGTGACAGAGATGCTGGCTGTGGTCAGCCTACTCAGCTGCCCACTTGGAAGGGATGTGATTCATGGATAGTTTTAAAAGTGTGTGTATGTCTGTGTGTGTAGGGTTACATTACTTTAAATTTTTTATGTTAAGTTATATATAGTATACAAGACATAGCGCATATAGTATAAATGATGTAACTAAATTATATCATTTCAAGTTTGTATATTTCAGTTTTGTATAATAGAGAATGTCTTATAACTATATCCAGTCATGCCTGCCATGATTATTGATGTAATTTTAGAAAGGATTTCCTTGTATTCTTGAACTGAATATTATGTTTTTATACTAAACCATATTGCTATGGGCTGAATCGTGTGTTCCTCCACCCAACCTAGCACTCTCATGTTGAAGCCCTAACCTTCCATGTGACTATATTGGAAATAGGACCTTTAAGGAAGTGATTAAGGTTAAGTAAGGTCATAAGGGTGAGATCCTGATCTAGCAGACAGGTCTGGTGTCCTTATAAAAGAGGAAGAGATGCCAGAGATCTTTCTCTCTCCATGTGCGCACAAAGAAGAGGTCATGTGAACAGACAGCTGCCTACATGCCAAGAGAGGACGTCTCAGAATGAAACCTACCTTGCTGGTACCTTCAACCTTCTTCTTAGACTTTCCAGCCTCCAGAACTGTAAGAAATCAATTTCTATGGTTTAACACCCACCACCACCCCATCTAAGGTATTTTGTTATGGCACCTCGAGCAGACTAATACACATATCTTTTAATGTTGAATATGTTCAAGTTTTATTCAGTTTTGATCCTTCTAACTTACAGTTAGTGCTTATACACATTAAATGGTCTCTTTTGACCCCAAACCTATTATTTTTGTTTAGTTTAATTAAAACGTTGAATTATGAGCTTTATCCTCATTTCTGGAGATTTGATTATTGATGTTTACTGAGTTTAGTGTTGTAAGGATTTATTCAATCTCTCATTTAGAAATATGCTCAGGCCATGCAAGGAACTGGGGTAGGCACCTGGCAATGGCAAGATAAAGACAACACGGACTCTGTCTTCAGCAGAAATGTCTGTTGAGTGACAGAAAAGGGAAATGTGCAAATAACACTGCTGTGAGGTAGGACACTGACTGTCAAGAAGGGAAATTTGAACAGAATGGAGCTAAATGACATACCCTCTTTCTTTGCATTCTCTCCCATCAGATTTTTAGTTCTTTGCCAGGACCAAGATCTTACTCTCATCGAGTTCATATGCTTTTCCTTTTCCTGAAATGCTCTTCCGCACCCCTACACTTAATCGACTGCTAGAGCTCAACTCAGGCATCACTTCCTTTGGGACTTTTCCTTGAAACGCCTGGTTATGGTGGAGTCTCCCTGTTCTATGCTAATATTTACTTATATTTCTAGTAATCACCGTAGTTACTAGTAATGTTTTCGTAAATATTTAGCTATCAGCTCTGTTGGGTGGGGATGCCCTGAATTGTAGTATTTGCTGATTTTAGTGGTGGACATACTTCCAGCACAGTGATAACAAGCTACCAAGGTGATGTCATTGAACACAGAGTTGAGAAGAGCAGCATAGTAACAAACTACTATATAGAATTTATACCATTAAGTTGCAAATATGTATTTAAGTAACTTCAAAAGCATAGAAAATAGTACATTACTTAGGAAATAATGAGCTTAAATTATTTATTATTTTAGTTTTTCATATAATTAACTGAAAGTTTATATAATTCAATTTTTAATATTGACTATATTTAATGACTGGCTTGTAAAATTCTGAAAATTTAAGAAACAGCTCTGACAACTGGTAGGAGCAGGCTTCTGCATACCACAGACAATCACATAATTATGCGTGTAGTTATTTAATGTCTGTCTTCTCCATGAGAATGTAAGCTTACTAAGGCAGGGACTGTGTTGGCTTTGATCTATCAGTCAGTTTTGGTTGGAAAAACAGAAGCCACTTAGGAATTCCAAGTAGGGAGACTTTCATACAAGGAACTAGAGGCTTACACCATCTTGGAAGGTCATGGAAGCAGGTGACTGAGTGCAGCTGCCTTATAGAAACCTACTCAGAAGCTGTTACAGCAAGTGTCCCAGTCTCAGTGGGAACTGTCATTGCTGATCTTAGGGATTCACAAGAACTAGGCTTTTGTCCACGAGTTGGCCTGCAACTGCCAAGAAAGATATCCAAATCCCATGTGGGCATTTCTCATTGGATGACTCTAACCTAGTGCCATGCTCGGATGGGCATTCTGAAGAATACAGTTTCAGCCCGGCCGGGCGTGGCTCAGCGGTTAAGCATCGACCTAGGATCCAGGTGATCAGGGTTCGATTCCCGGTGAGGGCACATACCCGGGTTGCGGGCTACAGCCGATCAATGATGCTCTCATCATTGATGTTTCTGCCTCTCTCTCTTTCCCTCTCCCTTCTTCTCTCTGAAATCAATAAAGATATATTTTAAAAAAAAGAAGAAAAAAAAGAATACAGTTTCAGGGTCCTCCTCTGCAATGTAGGGCATCTGCATAAGGGATCAGAAATGATACCAAGCTGATGATAGACAAGCTATCTTTCTTGCTCACTAACATATCACTAGCACCTGGAATATTCTCTCTTACATGGGCAGTGCTTACTGCATGTCAGTTGAATGATAGATGGCCGGGTGTTGAAAGTATATAATACAATCATGATAAAGGGTAAGTGAATTTAAAGCAAGGGATTTAGTTAACTCAATTATCCTTACTTAGTACTTATAGCATTCACATAAACCAACTTATGAAATAGTATTCTGAAAGTTAATGTATAACTCAATTGCTTGGAACTTAAACATTTCTGCCTATAAATGGTAGTGAGATCTCTAGACTGGTCCTTAAAAGCTCATTTCACTCATAATGTTGCTGATATATAGCACTAATAATGTAACACCTCAACACCTTATAGAATATTCTGCAAGAAAATGCATTGCAAGTTCCAGTTCTGGTGCTAGACCTACGTTTTCTGTTTTTGCATTTCTGGCAACATGTATATGAATTCCTCCTCCCCAATCCCTGTTTAGATTTGGAGCAACAGGAATAGGAACATCGTGATGCAGTTTCAGCTTTAGTCATATCAGAGAAAGATAAGTTCTCAGTGCCCCAGTGTTAATAGATAAAATTTCTGGATTAGGAATGGAGTTCTAGTAGCTATAATGGAAAAGTAAATTCTATGTGAGGGATATTGCAAGTGTTTTATATTAGGATTTTCTGTATTATGCTTATTTAATTAAGATCAGAGTTTTCATTGCAAAAGAATATAAGCTAGACAGTTAAAATTAAATTAGAAGAGTAAGTTATATTAAATTTGCATGGAGATTTTCGTTAGTTGGTCTTACTAGGTGAGTGAACCATACCTTGGGGATATTAACTCTGTCAATTCTTAAAGAAATCATTTTGTAAATTATTGGTACAGTGAAGTAAAAGATACTCTAAAGAATACTAAAAAGTGCCTTAAGTTTTGGGGGTCAGGGATCATGTTTTTTCACTGTGTATCCTTCAAGAGTTAGCACTATGTTTAGTAATCAGTTGATCAATGAATGTTAGGTGAAATAATGCAGGTTGTTTAAAAGACAAATTTAGAAAAGGAATCATAACCTAACCTAACCTGAAAGGACTCATAATATTCCATTAGAAAAAATGAGTAAGAATTGTATACTTACAAATAGGAAAACTAATATACAATAAGAGAGAGTTGGAGTTTGGAAGTCATTAGTACTGTTCACCAAACAATTTGAGTTTTTGGTTTTCTGGATACGATGGTCCCCCTTGTGATAAGGTGGGGCTGTGCCAAGCTCTGGCCGGGGATTTGTGAGGAGACATGATGCTTCTAGATGATGCTTCTAGTCTGGAGCATTTAATTGTTAGTTTAAGACACTAGAATTATTTTTCCTGTACTATGTTGACTGGCAGTGTTCCATAGAGTGACCATTCTATCAGCCTCAGCCTCATGTGATGGGTATGAAGCAGTAAGAAATAAATAGTGTGACCATATAATTTTTCATTCAAACCAGATCACTTTTGAGGTTTAGAGGAGGCTCTATTAATAATTTAGCTGAGACAGTAAGCATAAATCAGAACAGTTCTGACCAAACAAGAAGTATGGTGACTTAGAACTAAACTTTTGTTATTTAAACTACTGAGATTGGCATTGCTTGTTACTGCAGCACAACCTCCTATTCAGACCGATACATGGATTCAGTGCCAGAACTGAAAATGACATTCTCTTTTTTGTTTATTGACTTTACATGAGCATGTATGTATTATTTAGATTGCAAGTGACAGAAATGCAACTCAAAGTCATTGAGGTAAGCACAAAGGAATATAGTAGCACTTGGAATTCAAGAAAGGTTAAAAAGTGAAATAAGAGGAGGGTAAAGATGGAGCTGAGCCTCAGAGCAACCAGAGCCAGGGGCATCTGATGGAATGCTACCAGGTCTTCTGTCTCTGTTTCTCTCTGTGTGGAGGTCTTACTGCCTCTCGGTAAAGCCAAGTTTCCTCCACAGAGGTTGCAAACCAGGGCCACCAGCAGCTTCTAGATTCTAAGTCTGACCGCTTCCATCATCAAGTAGGATAGACTTACAGTATTTTTTTAATTCAACTTCAAAAATCCCAAGCTGACACCAGCTGACACCAGAAGGTTGAATCACTTAGGATTAAGGCAGCTGACACCTGGAGGTTGAATCACTTAGGACTAAGGCAATGTCCCTGGGATAAGGAGAGGAAAAGGGGGATAGGGTGCTAGGAAGACAAGAAAAGCCCATGTTTACTTCATATGTGTTCATGGATATGGGCAGACACCATGAATTATGCAATTGCTTAGAACTTTTTCTGTAGTTATTGCTGGAATTTGGAAAAATTTATAACATTTTCCCCTATATTCTTTTTGTGTGATTCCTTTTGGATGAAAATCTCATGTTTGAAAATATCTGGGTAGAAAAATGATGAGTTGTGGGGTCAAGGGACCTAGTAAAGCTAACTGACCCACCTGGGCATTAAACCAGAAATTCTGCTCTTTATGGAGTTATATTCTAATCAACCAAACTGAGTTGTGGGAACATAAATGCCATAATGACTTTTTAAAGCTGACCGTTAACTTCCACTATTTGCAATTACCTAAGTTAACCCCTTTTTACCTCCCCCCCCCCGAAAAAAAACAAACAAAACTGAAGAGTTAGACAATGTCATCTTAAACCGGCCTTCAAAGGTTAGATTGTGTGATCTATTGATTCAGCCGCAGACCTCACCACTGGGTCCATTATCCTGTTTTCCTCCTTTCCTGTCTCATGTTTTCCATGTAAATTTTTGGGGGTATAGTAGAAAACCTACTCCCAAAAAGGTGACCAGCCAAACTCTCCTATAACTCTGAAGGTACCTATGATTAAGGGCCGTGTCGTGATGAGAATAATTGCTTTAATTAGCCATTAAACAGGCTTCAGGGTCAACATGACAATGGGTTTCTTTCTGTGTTTGATTTAGTAGAAGCAGTTAATGATTTTGTTTTTATTAGCTTTACCCCCTGCTTCAGAATTATTTACTTAGCACATAGAAGGCAACAGATATTTGTTATTATAAAATCAATTTCATGCCTGACTAGACCATCTCTTCCACCTTTGTCATTACTCTTTGAGCTTTGGGTGTTATCTTGGGCTCATTTATGTTTATACAACTAGATGGCAATGGGCCCTACCAATAATTATTTGGGGAATTTGAGTCATACAGAAACAGGCAGTGTGCATTTTCATTCTCATTTTCAGGGAATTTCCATGTACTCCTTCCCCCCTCCCCATTTCTATTGAAATTTCTAATCAATAGAATAATGTTTCTTAAGTAAAAGTGTCATATTATACTTTCTCCAGTTATTTACATGATGTTAAGAATGGATTATGTATCCACAGTAAAAGTTTAGTATTTAAAAGGAGTGAAACACACATCCATAAGCTATTATTTTGTTTAAAAGCATTCTTCTTTGAAATCTTTGTTTACTGAAGTAGTGTCCCTTTGTTTTCCCTAGCTTTTATGTAAGGCTCAAGGTGACAATCCTGGCTTTTCTGAAATGTCAGTAGTTGTGAAGTTAAATAATGTAAATGCCACTAACATTCTTTTTTTTTTTTTTTTTTAGTGGTGCTGGATTAATTCCCAAACATACATAAAATTAGGTCTGCAAGTCCTTTCATGCCGTTAAGCACATCCTGGATATAGCCTTGTGAGTGTGGGGAGGAGTGAGCTTGCCTAGTTCCCTTCGGATCTGCTGCCCACTGTTCCCCTCATGCCTTGATAGCATCTACCTGCCCTCAGTTGCTGGCAAGGGGAGCTTTGCCTGTTTCTGTGGTTTCACTGAGTGTCAGAAATGAATTGCCCCCCAGTTGTCTAAGCAGTCCCCCATTTTCCCACTGAGGCAGAACTCCTGCCTTGTTCCCTCTCCCAGCCCTATTTCCTGCTCCATGGAGCTGGAACTATAACACTACCCTGCCCAGTACCCTGCTCCTAACAGGCCAGTTATATGGAACCATCATGCCACTCTCTGGTCCCATCACCTAATCTTTCCCACTGATTACCTTTGACCTTCAACACTCAACAAACATTTATTGAGCACATAATCAAACCTGACTGGGAGTTCTAGCTCAGTTCCTTATTGGCTGTGTGATGCCTTCTTGGCTGTGTGGAAATGGTTCTGAACCTTAGTTTCTATGTTTATAAAATGGGACTGATATAAATATTCACCTTATCTACATTGCAGTTGTTGTGAGGACTCAATACAACAAAGCATGTGAAAATATCTTGGAAAAGTAGCTGCATAGAAGTTTTAGTTATTTCATTTCCTTGCAGGTATAAACCTAGATTTCTATTGAAATTAATCTTTATAATCTTGGTCAGCTAATTTCGCCTAGAAAATTCTACACTGGTATGAAACATTTGACATAGGTTATATAGAAGCTTTTAAGCATTTCAGAATCATCTGGGGTGCTTTGTAAAGGTAGATTGCTGGGTCCTATGTTCAGAGATTCTGGTTTTAGGTTTGCTTTGGGGCTTAGGAACCTGCATTTTTAACAAGCACCATGGATTAGTTTCCCAGGGCTGCCATAACAAGGTACCACAAACTGGGAGGGTTGAAGCAACAGAATTTATTGTCTTACAGTGTGGTCACTCGATGTCTGAGATCAAGACGTTAGCAGGGTTGGTTCCTTCTGAAAGCTGTGGAGAATCTGTTCCAGGCCTCTCCCCCGCTTCTGGTGCTTTGCTGGCAATCTTAAAAAATTTTAATCCTCACCTGAGTATATGTTTTTATAGATTTAGAGAGAGAGGACAGGAGAGCAAAAATGAGAGAGAAACATCGATCTATTGCCTCCTGTACCCACCCTGACTGGGGATCAAACCTGCAACCTAGATATGTGCCCTGAAGGAATCGAACTTGCGAACTCTCCATGTATGGCCGACACCCCAAGCAGCTGAGTCACCCTGGTCAGGGCTTTGCTGGCAATCTTTAGTGTCTCCTGGCTTGTAGATGTATTACCCCAATCTCTGTCTTCATGTTCACATGGCTTTCTCCCTATGTGCCTGTCTCCAAATATCTTCTTTTTAGAAGGACATAGTCGTACTGGGTTAGGGTACACTCTAATGACCTCATCTTAACTTGATTATTAGCAAAGACCCTATTTTTAAATAATGTCCAGTTTCAAGGTTACTTCAACATATGAAATTTAGACTTTGATATATAAATTTTAGAGGGACACAATTCACCCTATAGCATATCTTAAGTGAGTCTGATCCAGGTGCGTGCTGAATTACATTCTGAGAAATACTGGACTGGAGACTGCAGGCTGAGTGTGAGCGAATGTGAGGGTGGTGGCTGCACAGAGCCCTGTGTGCTTTACATCAGGAGAAGCAGTTGGGGATGCAGTAGAGAGTGGTACAGTGTAGCTGGAGAAGGATGCCCCTGCACTAATGCAGGTGAACAGAGACCTTCGGAATTACTTCTAAGTAACTCTGGAGGAGGTATCATAAACACTCCTGTTAACACTGTGAAAGCTCCTGGGCCACATCCTCAACCTTGCAACAGGGCCATGATCCGTAGAAACTGAACCCAGAGTCCACACTGAGAAATCTCAGCCTACTCAGATAGTTCTTGTGAACTGTTTGGTAATTTCTCCCATAGTCCCATGTTTATTCCAGAACCAGCAGCTACAGTATCTACGTGTAAGCCTTTCCAAAAATATCATCTCTCTACCAGACCCACAAAGATGGACTACTCATGTGAAAATTTGAGTAAGTGGTGGCCAGAGGGCTTTCTTCAGTACATCAGTTATCTCCATCCTTGAGCTGAGCCTGGGGAGAGAGTTCTGGAGGATAATTGATAATGAGATGTATTTTAGCTCTAGTGTTGCAGAGCATATTTTCAGGCATATTTCCAATAAAATTAAAAAGGAATATTTATGAGTATGGTGGTCTAATATGTTAAAGTATGGAGGGTTGTGTTTTTCCTTCTGTATCTCCTCAAACCCCATGGTTCTACCTGGGTCAGATAACTAGAGCCTTCTAGCCAGTGCCTCAGGAGAGCGCTGTTACAGTTGAGAAGAGATGACATCTAAGCATTGGAAAATCATGGAAGATATAATTATTAGAGAGACTTGGCCATAAATATATGAAAGAAATAATAGACTTGGAAAAATATATTATGATATAAAACTAATTTTTTCCAACCCTGGAGGAGATGTAGGTCCTACAGAATGGGACAGGGAGAGGAAAACTGGGGAAGAATCAACATAGACAGGGGCAGCTTTCCATGAGAAAGGGCCCTCGCCTTCTCTCATCACCCTTCCTAGGGTAAGTAAAAGGTCAAGATCCAAACATTTTTATTTTTATGTGGCTATTATTTTTATATGATAGTGATTTATATACAAGTTTATATTTTGTGTTCTACTTAACAATATGTAATGAGGATTTTCTATGTTGTGATATTCTTCCTATTTTCATGTCTGTAAAATAAGCTATCAAATGATTGTACTCTAGTTCTGTTGCAATCTGCACCTGTGTATTACAGTGATTGTAGCAAAACTACTCAATAAAGGGAAAGGCCTATGGGATATATTGGTAAGTGAGGAATTACCTATAAGTGTTTTTGTATTAATTATTTTTTGTTTTTCAGTTACAGTCGACATACAACATTATGTTAGTTTCAGATGTATACCCCAGTGATTAAACTTTATGAAACTTACTAAATGACCATCCTGAAAAATCTCATAGCCATTGGAATGTGAGAGTGAAACATTGATTAGCTGCCTCCTGCACATGCCCCAGCTGGGGATTGAACCTGCAACCAGGGTATGTGCCCTGACTGGGAATTGAACCAGCGAACCTTAGGTGCACAGCACAATGCCCAACCAACTGAGCCACACCAGCCAGGGCTGTCATTTTTTCACATAGTTTACCTCTCTTCTCACACTTGTTGGACAAACACTTCTAAGGGAGTAGATTTACTTACTTTCCCAGTTCTCTTCCTGAATCCTATTAACCCTCAGTACTGGAAAGGATGAAATGTCCATTTAGGTCCAGTCTTGCCCAGGACAGATTCCACCATTCTTGCCAAAGCCCCTGTTTGGACATATTTACATAACCATTTTCCCTTTCTGAAATGCCCTTTCTACTTCTCTCTATCCAACTAAACACTCTCTCTTCATATTTCCAGGCCCCACACAAGTTGAACCTACGCAGTGAAGCCTTCCTTGACTAGCTTCAAGGGTCTAGCTTTCCTCTGAGATCTTGGTTGAATTTTCTTTTCCCATTTTGTCTTGTCTTTTGTATTATAAATTGGCTGGTATCATGGATATGTGTTATCTTTCAGAGCTCATGTTAACTTTCTTGGTGTTTCTTATCACTTCCATTATAATGTGGAGCTTCTAATAGGAGCTCAGTAAATACTATCTTCTTGTTTCATAGCTATTTTAATGCCAAAGCTAACACTGGAGCTCTTATACCGCTAAGTAAGAAATTTTATTTTATTATTATTATTTTTTAACCCCCACCCAAGGATATTTTTTCCATTGCTTTTCAGAGAGAGTGGGAGGGAGGGAGGGGGAGAGAGAGAGAGAGAGAGAGAGAGAGAGAGAGAGAGAGAGAGAGAGAGAGAGAAACATCGGTGTGAGAGAGACACATCAATTGGTTGCCTCCTGCACGACCCCGGGGATTGAGCCTGCAATGGAGGTTTGATAACCTGGGCCCTTTAGTCCTCAGGCCAATGCTCTAACCACTGAGCCAAGCCAGCTAGGGTGTAAGTAAGAATTTTTAAAAATGAAAGTGTTCAGAGTGGTGACAGATTTTCCAAATGTCCCTGGAATTGATAGATGGTTAAGTATATTGTATTAATTAAATGGAATATATGCATTCATTAAAATTATAATGGTGATGATTATACATCAACATGAAACTGTTACAAATTCTATTTTAAGTGAAGAAAACAGAACATAAAATTATGTTTTTACTGCAGTCGCAGCTATGGAAAAAACATTAATAAAGACGGAAAGAATGCAAATATGAAAACAGTTATCTTGGGGTGACAGATTCATGGGTGAATTAGTTTCTTTCAATACTAGAATACTATTTTCATAATAACTGAAAAACATAGAATGATAGTTTGGACTGTGGTCAGCTATGGTAAAAAGTAATCAGTTTATGAGAATGGAAAGTGAAATGACTTATATGGAGACTTCAAGAGCTTTCAATATGTGAATTAATTTTGAGAGCTTGTGCTTTTAATTTTTATCTTAAATAATAATGCATACTCACTTAACATAGGAGATGTTTTAAAGACATGGTTAGCATGTCTTAGGAGAGCCATCTTGGAATCGCGCTATTTATATCATAAACTCCATATTTCAGTTTCTCCCTAAAAGTAAAACCGTCAGTTGGATATCTGGAATTCAAGACCTACGACAATCTTAATACCCCAAACTTCTTTTATTCAAAATCTACATCTTATTTGGGCTCTCATATTTGTTTGTGTGACAAGAAACTGTTTTTGGCATTGGAATCATCGTGTGCTTTTCCCATATAACAATGTCCCGCGGGGTTTCCTTCAGGGAAGAAAAGGCAGCACTGGAGTGAGATTTTGCTGTGATTATTTCATCATCTCCTTTCATTTGCAGTGCCACTGGCGAAACTCCTTTTAAAAGAAGGTTCAGCAAAATGATTGGCACTCAGTAAGTGGTTGATACTGAATAGGAAAAGCCAAGAGCTAATTTGAAGTCTTTTTATAATGTTCTTTGTTTAAAAAAAAAGAGGAGAAAATATCCAAAATTAGAATACTAAGAACTGGAGCAGTCTTGCACCATACTGTTTTAATTGGCTGTTGCTCATGAGAAGAATCAATAATTTCTTTTGAAGTTTCACATCAGCTGCTTAATTTTGATCAGGTCTTATAATTAATTGGCTGTGAATAAAATGAATCAGTGATAATTTTAACCTTAGTTTGTTTTTTTAAGTAGCTACAATGATATAAGTAATAGGTTATCTAATCTCATTCAAAGTCTTATAGATGATTTTAGCAGTATTTAGGAGGAACTACAAAGTACCAATTTACTCATGAGTTTCAACAATCACATTTTCAATACTTTTCAGAAGGTATTTATTGAAATGTTAATGTAATTTTGGGTTATTCAGGTATTTGGCCTGTTTTATTTTACCCATCAAGTAGTAATATAGAAGTACCCAGTACATTTGCAACACTGCACCACGGCACCATGGGGGCAAAGAAGTGAGTCAAAAACAGCATAGGGTATGAATTCTGTGTTCAAAGAACTTATCCTATAAGCGGAGGAACAGATAGACTGGACATATATGAAACAAAGAAGAACTGACTTTCAAAGTGACTTGTTAACTGACTGTGGGTAAAGTAATCTCAGGAAAGTAGGAAAGCTTGAGTCGTCTTGAACTCCTTGGAGGACATGGAACTTGAGCGGAGACTTGAGGGATGGTGTGGCTGAGACTGCTAGTTTCCCCCAATATTTGTTCTTCCCTTCTTAGATAGGAATATAACTTAGCTGCCCAGCTGAAGGCTACACTTCTTAGGCCTCTGGTACTTATGTATGGTCATGAAACGGAATTCTGTACAATGGGTTTTAAGCAGAAGTGTGTGGTAGTTCTAAATTGTGCCATGCAGCAAGAAGGATGCCCATATCTTACTCCTTTTTGTCTGTCTTACTGGGTGGGACACAGATAAAAGAGCCAGGAGCTGGAGTTATTTAAATATGACAAATGGGAGAGAATGAGCCTAAGATCCTATAAGTCTCATCCAACAGAGTTGTCATGGCACCTGAGAATTTTATACATAAGAGAAGTAAACCAATATCTTGGTTAAGCCATTGTGTTATTTTGGGTTTCCCCATTAGAGCAGCCAACCTATATCCAAACTAATGTAGATGGATAGACTTTACATTCGCAGAAGAATAAAGGGGGACATTCTGTGAGTAGAGGACCATGAACAGAGAGCCTGTGCATGGGGATTAACATGGTGAAACGAAATTGTTAGTTCCCTACCTCACAGTGTCTGCACTTACATTAAATAGCAAAAAAAACCCTTATAGGTATTACTTATTTCACTTCATTTTGGCCAGAGAATATTCCACATAGCTCTTGAAGAAATGCTCACCAGTTCTTGCAAGCATTTGGTTAATTTTCAAAGTTCTGAGACAGTTTTTTGAACAATTTTTGCCAGTTTGCTTCTCACTTTTATGGAAAAGAGAATTTTCAGAGGACTTGGACATTTTTGCTGATGTCACTCTCTCATCTATTTTTATGGATTTTTATGCATATTACTTGTTATTGTTTGGGCACTTTAAGGGACATTTTAACAAGTTCCTTAATATCTCAATGGAGGAATTTTTCTTTTGTCCTTGAGAATTATATTGGATGGGACATATCACATTGTTGGGAGTAGGAATCTATTGTGCTTGGGAATGCCAAATCTGCATTCACAGTTAACATATTTAAAAATTTAACTTGTATTGTTTACAAGCAAATAGAAGTTTTATTAATACTCAAATATAATCATTTAACTGATACTTATGCAGTGATTAATATGGCTGTTTACTGTTCTAACCGCTTTACAAATACTGAGGTCTTAAATTCCCATAAGCTGTGAGGAAAGTCCCATTATTAACCTCATTTTGCATGGAGGAAACAAAGTCACAGGTAGGTTAAGAAGCTTGCCAGAGTTCATGTAGATAGTGAATGACAGAAATAGAATTCAAATCCGGCAGTTTGGCTTCAGGGTTTTTGCCTTTGATCATTATGATATGCTGCCTCTCCAAATAGTTACGTTAATGCTCATATTCAACTTATTTATTCTAACATTAATTGAGCATATAACACATGCTAGGTACTGTGGGCACTGCAGTGAATAAGGTAGATATTGGTCTCTACCATTATGGAGCTTATAATTGAGGGGCAGGAAAATGTAAACATTAAATAATTACAACTTATAAGTGATACAAAGGGTAAGTTTCAGGGTGTCATGAGAATACCCTGAAAGTGTCATGAGAAAATTTAATCTTGCCTGGAAGGGACAGAAAAGGTTTGTTTCAGAAAATAAATTGCCAAATTGAGAACTAAAAGCTGAGGAGATAACTAGGCCGGAGTCTTAGCCATACTGCCAATGGATTCTGCTGCTTCGGTCAGCTGCCAATCTGCTGCCCTGCTTTGTTCCCTGTTCTTCTTTCTTGCCTTCTTTACCTCATGACTGCTCTTTTGTCTTTGGAAAATCACATCAAAGGCTGCTCAGTAAGTATGTTTCTTCCATTCTGTGCTGGGCATAATTTGGCAGTGATTAGAAATTCCCAATTGTGTCTGCAGTTGTTTGGTGCTCAGGGGTTTCTTCTCAGTGTCACCTCACAAAACTGTATTTTTTGCACTACTTTAATTCTATTTTGAAAAGATTACTTATGTTTTACTTTTATAGGAGATACAATACATTTTGGAAAATGGTCAAACTGTATAAAAAATGGCAGGGAACCGTAACTCCTTAAGATGTTGTGAATTTTTGCTTTTGTGGCTTCAGTTGTATGTAGACATAGCTTCTGGGTTTGTCAATTCTTTGCCTCGGTGCCCTCAGTCAGTAGCTTGGCAACATATTACACTGGCAGGTTCTTATTGTCTGTCAACACAAAGCTTGTTTTGTGCACAGTATTAGCTCCTGGATGGTTCTGCAAAAGTGATGTGTCACTGAAATTTTCCTTTTTGACATGTCTCTTACCTGGTGTTTAATGGCTGTGATGAAATATTTTTCTTCTTCAAGAACTGAACCATTTCTTCTTGGCCCTATATCCCAGTCTTTGATGATGTATTTGCCAAAAAATTTCCAATGAAACCTTCTTTTCTTCTGTCCATTTAAAAAATGTCCACCATTTCTCCATTCTAGGTTTATTATTTCTATCAGTGAAGTGATGTGTAACTGCAATCTATCAGGCATTATATTGTAAACCGATTGATTGATTACTTGCAACATGAGAGACTCAGAGTAAAGAAAGAAGAGATGACAAATTCAGGATGTGTTCCATTCAACAACAAATGAAATAGAAAAGTAAATTTTCACTAAATTGTTTGAACAATCAGAGTTGTGGGAGAGTATCTATTTTGTAATCAATATAAAGTGAATTATGTTTTTGTCTGTCTTATATCACATAACACAAAACCTGCTGGATGTATTTTCAGTTGGAGAGTAATCTAGAGGATAGTTCTAGTATAGTCTATCTTAAAAAAGGCTTTGTGGCCTAAGCAAAATATATGCTGGGGCACTTCAATACAACAGTCATTTTCTAAAGTGGCAGCTAATACAGGAGTGGGCAAAAGTAGGTTTACAGTTGTGAGTACATGAAACACAGTGTTTATTCTTGTATTACTATTTATTAATTACCAGGTTCTTTATTATCATTAACCTACTTTTGCCCACCCCTGTATTGACATAGAATAAGAGGTCTACGTGACTGACATCCCAGAGAGACAAACCACACATACTCAGAGACCATATCTTTATAAAACAAATTATGTTTGCAATATAACATTCAAATCAGAGTAATCAGGAGAGGTGCTCTGAGCTGTAGATATTGGTTTCTGATAGTGCTGCTTTCCTTAAGGACAGCTCTATTTAGCATACTCCAGTGTAGCAAAAGGAATTTATATCTTTAAAGATGGTTATTGCTTTGAGCTCTGTGAAGAAAACTGGCCAATTTGTCATAAGCCTGAGTATTGCAGTGGTGGGGAATAAAAACAAATGTGCACGCTTTTTGTCAGCACCAACAGGAGAAAATGAGTGAAACTGGAATAAGAGTGATTTAGAGAATTGTGAGGAGAAAGACCAGTAGTAATATCCCTCGGGCTCTACAACTGAGTTCTGAGGGTCATTGTGAAATTTTTGTCCTGATTGCTTTAAAAACAGCATAGAGTCACCAGCCTGAAGTGTTTAAATTGCCTACACTGAGAAGTATTTACTAGGCATCATAAAATTACTGGAATTATTTTTGGCCTGAGACCTAGGTTCTACTTCTGGTTCTGGTAGTAGTTATATAATCATAGTAGTTATAGGCATATTTCCCCAAATAGAAAACTGGGAAGTTATATTGGATTCTCTTCAAGGTTATTTAGAGCTGTGAGTTCTTTAGGACTTGTCCCATAAAGCATCAGGTCATCATATTTTGTATAACTGTTTGTTATTTTCATGATCCAATCGATGCTATAGGAAAGCTTAAGGAGATTTATAAGACTCTTCCACTGGGTCCACTTGGTGACAGAGCTGGACTTAGGACCACTAGTTGTGAAAATAGTTATGTGAAACTCTAAAATTCTGTGATGGTTGGGGAAATCATTCATTTTAATAAATTTTATAATTTTTTTGACTCCTAGTTCTTCTCAGTAACTATTCTAAACTTTTCAAAATGCCTTCTAAGTGTCTACTTTGGTCTGCAAAACGAGCCTGGGAATAAGGCATGTCATGAGTCCTCAGCCTTGGCCACTCACACGTAGGTGTGGGAGGGTCTGGACAGGGGTGGAAGGAAGAAATGACTCTGCTAGAGTCAGTATCCCCCCAGAGACAGAGAAGGGCAGTGGTCAGGAAGTCCAGTCAAGGTCAGGTGGCCAGAAGAAGTCCAGCTGGATGTGCTTTGGCAGAAGCAGAAATTAACGTCTAAGGACAGGTGAAGGTCAATATCCAAGAGGTCAAGAGATAGTAAAGTAGGTGAAGATCAGAAGCTACACCCATGCGGGCTGAACCACAGGACAGGGGAAAAGCTCGATATGCTCAGTTTGCCAATGAAAAATGCGTGAGGATTAGTGGAATGTACCAATTTACCCAAGGCTGTTCTTCCCTAGGCATTGGGATGCCAGGAATTTAACCTACATCTTTGACTATAATATCTGTTTAGTTTCTTCTCTACCTCTCATTGCCAAGATTAGGGTGCTTTATGTATGTTAAGAATATATAAAATTTCATGTCAAGTTTTTATGAGAAACATGAGATCCTATGATTTGAAGATTCACTTTCTGTGATAAGGCATCCAACCTGAATGCAAGTTTGTGAAACAGTGTTCTGGTTAAGATCATGAAAACCCGAGGCTGCATATTTGCTCACTCAGGTTGCTTTCCTTGCAAGCAGAGTGTTAGAATTCAGGGTTTACACAAAGGGCTGTTGTGAGCATGAATTTTTAAAATGTGTTATTGTTTAACGCAAAATTGCAAATAAGGAACATATGCCTGGTTACCTGAGGGCACCACTGTTGGCTGGAAAAATCCATTCACTCCACAGCTGTCCCTAGTTCCAAAAGTCTGTGATGGATGGATAGCCGGGCTCAGCATCTCTTGAAAATCTCTTCCTCACTGCGCTCCAAGAATCTGCTGTCCCAGACTCGCCATTTGCTTCTCATGTTTCAGAAAGATGTTAGTGATGCAGGATGAGTTTTTTTTTTTCTTGAAGAAAAATGCAAACCAGTGTTTGATCTATTAGTTTATTTATGTGTTTGTTATTTGTTACCTTTCCACTCTTAAGTAATAAAGCATTCTTTATTACTCATCTGGATTAAATCGTTGTTCTTGCTTAGTAACACCCTACAAGGCTGCTAAGTAAGTTCTTTTTACTCCTTCATATACCTGGCCTCTGCGAAAGTTGTTATTTTATGACGACAAAACCTTATTATTGTTCTAGCTGAGGTTTTGTTTCCTCACTTTTGAAGATGTTTATGTAATATTTATATATGCAAAATATAGGTAGCATAATAATAACAGGGACCCCTGTGAATCCACTCTTTTAATTATGAGCTAGAAGGATACTCTCGAATCTTGTCTTTCCTACACCATCTCTGTGCCTCTTTTACCCCAACGTCCTACATTGCTTTTTAATATATACTTTTATCACAGAAGTCTCGAATCTCTAAACACTACATGATTTAGTTTCATTTATTTTGTAATCTCAAAATGGATATTGATGTATGTAATTTTCTATGATTTGCTTTTTTCCAGACAAAATTATGTTTCTAAGAAATTCCTATGATTTGCTCCTTGTAGAGCAGTGCTTTTTAAATTTTATCATGCACACACATTACCTTGGGAGCTTGTTAAAATCTGGAGTCTGATTCAATGCATCCTCAGTGGGACCTGTGGCTCTGCATTTCTAACAGGCTCCCAGGTCTTATTCATTTTGCTGACTGCTGTCACCCTTTGACTTGCAAAGTTAGAGAGTACAGATTATTTACCATGAATAGATGGTGCCTTACTTTAAAAGAGTTTGTTTATTAAGTTCAGGCATGCCTTCCTGAAAACATCTATTTTACATTTATTCCTTCTGCCAAAGCTTAGTGGAAATGTGGTGTTTGTGAAAAGAATTATGGGGCTGGCTCCCTTTGACCTAAAAACAATGGTGAGCAATGTTCTTTTCTAAGAACCGCTTGGGTGATATCAAACCAAGTTTCCCCTTGGAGCTGCTTGGGTTGGGTGCTTTTCTATTACAATTCCTGTAGAGAGAATACTGGTAATCTTTTATTTTCTTTTAATTTTTAGACCGGGATTTTCAGGCAATGTTAATGTATGTTGTCTATGTAGATCTTGATATCTTGAGCGGTAGGACTTAATGTATATTTTTGTAAGTCACCGCTTTATAAACGGTTGGCTTTGGTAAGGTTCCAATAGTGTAAGATAATCTACCTGTGAGGAAAGAGCAGGGAGCTGGATGGCAGAACTCTGAACATGTCTTCCATTTGATTCCGCTGAAAGATCTACAGCTCTGATATGGAGATGATTTATCATCCTCATGTTCTCCAGCACATAAACTCCAAGGAGCAGCTGGCACTTCTGATCCTTCTAAAGATAGACTATTTAGCAAGAATTTTTCTTTCAGAGAGGGTAATAGGTACTTGTTACTTAGTACTGTTTTCCCTGCTTCTGAATTCACAGTGTTCAGCTTTGAAACTACGATCAGCTTCCACTTTAAGGAGAGCTATTTAGCCTTTGAGAAAGTGGGAAATACGGCACATATTACATGTTCTTTAATAAAGTGTTAGAGAAGAGAGAATTGGGCTCTTTGGTTCTAATGTCTGTCTCTCAGTGAGAGACATTAGTGTTCTGAGGACTGTCATGAATTACTTAACAGAGTATTTACCATTGCTCTAAATAATGATAGGTGTGTTGTGGATTTGAGACTCTTTCTAGCTTGTCTGGAGATAGAAGAATTGAAGTTTAATTAAAGGGCAAGGTGTCTTTTCATTGCAAATGACAGAAACTCATCTGAAATCAATTTAAGCCAGGGGGAGAATTTCTCTGCTCATGTGACTGGCAAATTCTATGGTTCTCTAGCATCAGGCATGGATACATCCAGGGTTTAATCAAGTTATCAGCTCCCTCTCTGCAGCTCAGTTCTGTTTTCCTTGGAGTTGGCTTCGTTTTTCCCAAGGAGTGGCCAAGCTGGCCACCTACAGGTTGAGGATGACATTATTGGATGAGAGGCAGTCTCAGAGAGCAGAGTGAGCTGCCTTCTGGGTAGCTTAACCAGTTGGTTCACCTTACTTATCCTTTATTTTAACTTCTCACTCTTCTTCAAGGATCTAACTCTTAATTCTTTAAACCCTTAAATTGCTGTCATTTAGAAATATTTTTCTCCTTAATTATCACCTTTCTTTCAGATGATTGAAATCTCTAAGTATGTGTATGTACGATAGTGGAGGGTTAGGGTGGGGTGGGCAGGTAGGGCTTGTTGATGTAATTATTTAAAATAATATTATATAATATTTAACATCATGTAAAAATGTTCATAGTACATTAAGTAAAAAGGCAGATCCCCAATGAGCTATATCTTTTAAAACATGAGTAGAATATCTAGATCTATAGGCATAATGATATATAGATAACAACAAAGATATCCAGTAGGATATATGCTAAAGAGTTAACATTGATTATAGCTAAGTAAGTTTTAATTCCAAAACTTTAACTTAGTATCCTTAGGTCTTTTTTGTTGGGTCGTTTATACTCCCCAGAAAAGGCCCCTTCAGTCTCCTGATGGGAGATAAGCTTGTATATGTCTGGCTCCATTACCCTGGGAGCTGAGTGGAGAGGAGGATGGGGAGTTTTAACACTGGGTATATCAGCTTTCACTTAATACTCCTGATTCCAGGATGGCACAAACACCTGCCCTTAACTATGCCTGAGGAGAGAGGTGTGTGTGTGTGTGTGTGTGTGTGTGTGTGTGTGTGTGTGTGTGTGTGTGTTGTGGGGACAAGTCACCAGACTGAGCCCTGGGAAGCAGAGAAAGAGATGATCTGGGAGGGAAATTGAATCCCCCAGCTCCCATGGCTGCACTGTCAGGGCAGAGCCTCTCTCTGGAGGGCACTGGAACACAAAGATCTTGTTGCTAAGGCACAACATAGTAGAAACTGACGCCAGCAGTCATATTTCCTAATCCCCAGTGCTTTCTCATAAAAGTAAATCAGATGAGCTTCTATATAACATCCTACAAGTCCCTGTCCAATTCCTAATTAAAAATCTAAATGATTCTTTTTTATTAAGGTGTACTTACCAATGTTTAATATCTATGAAATAAGTCTAAGTTACCTCATTTTAAGTAGTCTCAGCCATAAAAGTATACAGGAAAATTTTATATAACACCTTGAAATGTTTTAATATTTGGCTATTTTCAGATCCTTAAGGATTATTATCTCTTTAGAGATATTTTAAGAACTTTAAAGAGCATTACCCACATATAGCTGGATATGTCATTATTTAATATTGAACTATACTTATATAGAAAGTAATTTAGCAAAAATTTCAAAATGGAATAATACCTAACATGAAATTTAAAGTAACATTAGGGATTTATTTTATTTTATTTTTCAGAGAATTTAAGACAGAGCTTAAAGTCATAGTATTTTTTATCTTCACTTAATACAGTCATGAATGTTCCTACTCTTTGTGTGTGTGTGTTTTTTTAAATTTATCTTTATTGTTGAAAGTATTACAGATATCCCCCTTTCGTCCCCCATTGACCTCCTCCTCCCCACTCACGGGCCCTCCCCAGGCCTTCACTGCACTATTGTCTGTGTTCATGGGTTATGCATATATGTATATAAATTCTTTGGTTGATCTCTTCCTGCTGGGCCCCTTCCCTTCCCTCTGAGATTCATCAGTCTGTTGCAATAGATCCATGTTACTGGATCTATTTTGTTTGTCAGTTTATTTTGTCCATGTGATTACACATATAAGTGAGACCATATGCTATTTGTCTTTCTCTGCCTGGCTTATTTTGCTTAGCACAATAATCTCTAGCTCCCTCCATGTTGTCTCAAAGGGTAAGAGATCCTTCTTTACTACAGCTGCACACTATTCAATTGTGTGAATGTCCCATAGCTTTTTTATCTACTCATCTACTTGGGCACTTGGGCTGTTTCCAGATCTTAGCTATTATAAATAATGCTTCAGTGTACATAGGGGTGCATATGTTCTTTCTGATTGGTGTTTCTGGCTTCTTAGGATATATTCTTAGAAGTGGAATCACTGGGTCAAATGGCAGTTCCATTTTTAATTTTTTGAGGAAACTCCACACTGTGTCCATAGTGGTTGTACCTGTCTCCATTCCCACCATACTGTACTAGGGTTCCTTTTCCTTGTTGATTTTTTTGATGGTAGCCATTCTGGCAAGTGTGAGGTGGTACCTCTTTGTAGTTTTAATTTGCATCTCTCTGATGATTAGTGACATTGAGCATTTTTTCATATGTCTCTTGGATGTTTGTGTGTCCTCATTGGCAAATATGATGTTCTCCCAGAGAGTGGCTCCCTTTTCATTTTGATGCTGGTTTCTTTTGCTGTGCAGAAGCTTTTTATTTTGATGTAGTCCCATTTGTTTATTTTTTCCTTTGTTTCTCTTGCCCTAGGCGATGTATCAGTAAAAATTCTGCTACATGAGATGTCTGATATTTTGCTGCCTACGTTTTCTTCTAAGATTTTTATGGTTTCAAGATTTGTATTTAAGTGTTTTATCCATTTTGAGTTTATTCTTGTGTATGGTGTAAGTTAGTGGTCTAGTTTCAGTTTTTTGCATGTACCTGTCCAATTTTCCCAACACCGTTTATTGAAGAGACTGTCTTTACTCCATTTTTCTTAATTTAATTCTTCATGCCAGTAATTTCACGTGTTAGATATTGACAACATAAAATGGCAACAGTCAAGAGGCATTGAGTATTGGGTTAGTTTTCCTTCTTCTTAGCTCTTATTTCTTCCCTCTCAATCTTCTTTATTTTTTAATTATTTACTTTCTTAGCAAAAATAACTAGCATTTATTTAATGTTCACTAGGAGCTAGGCTCAATTTAAATCCTTTTCATAGACTATATTATTTAATTCTCATAGTAATCCTATGAGGAATGATGGGTATCTTCATTTTTCAGATGTTGAGGTTGAACTTTCAAAGTTACAATTAGAAAGTTTAAAGTTTGCAGGGCTGTACTGCAGAGGTTTCAAAATGTTGTCCCTGGACCAGCAGCGACAGCATCCTTTGAGAACTTATTAAAATGCAAATTGATAAGCATCACCCTAGATTTTACAAAATGAGAAACTTTGGTGGGATGGGGCCTGCCAGCCTATTTTAACAAGTTCTTCAAGTGATCTTGACCCATGCTTAAGTTTGAGAACTACAGATTACACTCTTTTCTGAACTTGATCTGAAAATTATAGTCTGTATTTTTTACTTTTTCCTTGGTTATAAATATATACACATAAATTTGTTCTTATAGGTTGTTTTCCTTTTTATTTTGCTTCTTAATAAATTACTGAAAATTTATGGGTTTAAATAGGTTTCTTATTATTTATTCTGGTGATTATTTTTTAAAAATTTGTACTTTGGACTAAATCACTCAAAATGTTATCAGCAAGAATCCAGCAATGCAGTAATATAAGGATGATTAGGTATCTAGAAAACTATTAATATATTTCCTGCATCAACACACTAAGTGAGAAAAATTCATATATTTATTGAAAAAGTTTTTGACAAACTTAGAAGCCATCTGTAATAAAAAATAGTAAACAAAATGGGAATAAAAGGAAAATGCTAGAGTATGATAATGACTATTTACTAAGACCAATAGGAAGCATCATCCTGATAGCAAAATACTAAATCCATACCCACTGAAATCAGGATAGAGAAAAGAATGCCTTCTTATTGCTGTTATTTTAAACATTCTTTTATAGGTTTAAGTAAATGCAAAAAAGTCAGGAAAATAAAATAAAATAATGAATATTTTTAAAAAGTAAGATTTTTTCCCCCCCCTGAAGATATTTCTTCTATACCTAGAAACCCAAAAATATGTTAGTAAAAATGACTAGAATTGATTAAGGAAGTTTAGAAAGAGCCTGGTTATAAGAAAAATATTTTTTAAAAATTTATACGAACAGTCACTTAAAAATGGAAATAGTAAAAGTATGTCAGTCACAGGAATGATAAAAAATTGTAAAGTACTTAGGTATGATTTTAAACAAGAAAATCACAAAATTCATACGAATAAAATGACAAAGTAGTATTGAAAGATATAAAACAAGACATAAACAAAGAAGAGGACTGATATCCTATTAGTAATATATAAACTTGATGCAATTTTATTTAAGATCTCAAGTGATTTTTGGAATTTAGTAAAAATATTCAAGGTTAGGAAAAATGAATATCTGAGAAAAATTAAAAGCTGAAAAAGAATAATAATGGAGAGACATTTTTTTTTTTAACCAGATACCAAAATATACTATAAAACAACTGCAATCACACAAATGTCGTGTGGGAATAAGTGAGTTGACTAGAATAATTACCTGGACATAGATCTCAGTATATATGGACACTTAATAATATGATAAAGCTGATATTTTATTTTATTATGAAAAGAACGGTTTATGTAAAAGTTGTGCTTACAGAATTGGAAATCACAATAAATGGGTACCACTACATATATAAAATTAATTTAAACTGAGAAGATTTAAGTTAAAAAATAAAATTCTAGGAGAAAACCTGTAGTTTATGTGCTAACATACAGGTTGTGGAGACCTTTCTCACCAAGACAAGAAATCAAGAGGTTACTTAAATACCTTTTGGCTCCATAAAAATGAAAAATTTGACAATGGCAGACACTAAGACAATAGACAGGCCATAGCTTGAGAATTTATTTTTAATGTATATGGCATGGAAACATAACAATAATAATAGTCAAAGAACTCTGACAAGTTGATGGATCTCTTAGCCCAGCTTCCCAAGAAAGTAGAGTCTGAGGCAGGACTGAAGTGCTAATGCCTTATTAGTGAACTGCAAACCCAGGTGAGCAAGGGTGCGAAGCAAGGGAAGATGTGATGCGATCTGAAGGCATGTCTTACTGCTTCACAGGACACAATAGGACACAGCAAGCTCCTTGGCAGGTGTATTTGCGCAGGAGATGGGACTTCACAGATGAGTTGCAAGGAGAACTCAGCTTTGGAAAAGTCCGAGGAGGGAGATAGGAAGGGAAATGATCTGCAGAATTCCCTTCTGCGTTTTGTTTCCTATTGGTCAATGTTTGTCCAATGAGCAGTTAGCTTTCCAAGTATGTCATTAGACCAGTTAATGGCTCCACCTTAATGGCATGCCAGTTCTCATGCCCCTCATTGTTTCTTTGTCATCTGAAAGTGATAAAAGGTCCAAAAGCTCTAAATATACAGCTAGTCAACCCAACACCACAATGACCAAGGGGGATGGCCTGACACATGCAGGGCTGGCGGCTGGCTGGACCCCATGGTGTTAGTAGGGTCTAAGAGGCACATAATATGACCAGCGGGATCCAGGGAGGAGCAGAAGATTTGTATCTGTTAGGTGAAATTATTCCTGGTGCTTAATGTGACCGATGTCCATTCACCTGAAAGGAATATTCTTGCATAGATAAATGGGCTCATTAAGTTGTTTACTGTTTTGGATTATACAGCTCTTAAAAAAATTCATGCCACCTGGCTATAAACCATCTGTGTTAACATGTGCCACTTGGCTATATATAGCAAGCCCCGTCCCCTCGTGGGCGCAGAGATCTACTGTCTTGCTGCTACCCAAGGCGCTGCTTCTGTTTCTGAGTTCCCTTAACAAACTTTTGATGTAATTCTGGAGTTGTCAATCTCTTTCTTCTGTCTCTCGCCTGCAGGGAGATTTTCTCAACAGTATCCAGTACATAGCAGAAGGATATTAAAAGATATTTTAAAGACGTTCAAATCCAAATATGCAATATGACAAGGTGATTGACCTCCTCAGTAGATTTTTTATTCCAGGTTTCTGCCACAGAAAGAGAGTATTGTCAAGAATTGCCCAAACCTTAGAGTTACCTATTTCTGACATTTATCCTATTGCCACTGCTCTGGTTAAAGCTACCATCATCTTTCTAATGCCCGCATTAGGACAAAGTAGCCCTTGAATTGGCTTTCCTACTTTATTTCCACTCTGAGTCTATTCCCATTATAACAGCCAGAGTAATCCCATTACAGTGGGAGTGAGAGCACTTCATTTCTCTGCTGAAAACTCTCTATGGCTTCTCATCTTTCTTAGAGAATAAGCTAAAATCTTTGCAATAACCTGTAAAGCCCCACGTAATGTGGTTTGTTACTTCTCTGATCTCATCTTCTACCATTATCCCTTTGTCCTTTTAGCTTCAGCCACACTGACCTCACTATTTCTCTCATAGGCCAACCACACTCTACCTCAGGGCCTTTGCACTTGCTGAATGATGCCCTTTTCTTGGTTATCTGCTTGGCTTGTTCCCTTTCGTTCTCATTATTTACTCAAAAGTCACCTTTTCAGTGAGGCCTTTCCTGACTATCCTTTTGAACTTAAACTCATATCCCTCACATTTTCTATCCCTCTGCCATGCCTATTTTTCTTTTATTTTTAGCATTGACTAATATGCTGTGCATTTTACTTATTTATTTTGTTTATTTTTTGTTTCTCTTGTTGTATCTGGGCCTTATGAGGGCCCTATGTGTTTTATTCACTACTATGTCCCCAGGACTTAGAACAGTTTCTGGCATATAGTAGATGCCCAATAAATACCTGTTAAATGAATAAATGGTCAGGACACAAGAATAAGGGCTAGATGCTGCCAGCCTTAATCTTATTTAGTGTTGGCAACAAGGGTTAGTGGTTCTATGAAAAGCTCAAAAGAGATACACCTGACTTCTGGCATCCCTAGTGTGGCCATGTTTGAGATATGATAGGAAATGTTATCTTTTTGAGAATGGACTAGGAAATAAGGCAAATCTGTGTTAGGGGGAAGGTAGAGAAATCTTGCTAGGAAAATGAAGTGTTTGATTAGGGTTTAGTTTGAAAATAGACTTTTGTTTTTAATAAAAACATTGATGGTCTTGACAAGTGAATAAGATAAATGCATTTATTCAATAATTATATACTCAGAAGATAAAATATTTCTTGATCTAATGATATGAAGAGTTATTGAAATATTGTTTGGTGCTATGACAGAGCTTTCTGTTAATGACTTAAAACTGGAAAAAGAAGTGCTGCTAGGAAAAGCCAAACAAAGACGTGATTGATTTTTGGAAAGCTCATGAATTCCATTCAAATGAAATTGATATAAAATAATGATCTGATTCATCACCCAAGAAGATGCTAATGATTGGTTTTGTTTTGTTTTTGCAAAAAGCACATTTTTGTTCATATCATCAAGTATTTATTGAGTACATACTATTTGTCTCATTTGTCAAAGTGGTGTTCATTGAAAAGCTGTATTGCAAGATGCTAAGAGCTGTGCTGCAAATAATTTTTTTTCTGTGCTTAAATATGTTCAGAAAACCTTGACTTCTGCAATTGTAAATATCTAAGAGAGGTTTTGAAATATGTTACAATTACCATATCATGGGAGACTTTCATTATACAACACTTGCTAATTTATTTGAGTATGGTAGTCAATGCAACCCAACTTAGAACCACTGTAATATATTACTAATATGAAATATTTAAAATTCAGAGAAGTACATGTTTATTATTTTAAGAGGTTTAAGTTACTTTAAAAAGTGATAGTTAATTTTGACTTTTTGATATTCATTTAGCATTCTTGCCTAAAGAAAAAGATAGTCTGGTTATTTTATGTTAACAAGGTAAGTTTTCATCTTCCCCAAGCAATTGAATGGTTCAGCATGGATTTGGGGGGCTGTGTCTCTTCAAATGTTTATTAAAAATAGCCATTTAAATTAGAAGTGTTTTATTAAAGTTAAGTCATTTTGATCATTCAGAACATTTAAAAGTTGATAGAAAGAAATGGATGCATTTTAAAATCTTAATTTTACTTAAATTTCTGTTAAAAGTACAAAACTATACATACAGGCTTCAGCTAAATAGTCAGTAGATTGACACATATTTATTGAACTTGTGAATGTGCCAGCACAATATAAGACTGGAACCAAGAGACATAAAATCTTTGCCCCCAAGGCGAATTCATTCTAATGCAGAATTCAGCTAGGTGAATAAAAACAAGATTATTAGAATAATTTAACCTGCTTCATAATTATTTACTATAAAAGAAAAGATTTTTCTGTTGGGTTTCATTTCAAATGATTTCAAAATTTAGAAAGAAAATCCTAAATAACTTAAAATGCTTTTTAGATAAAATAATTTATGCTAACCATGAATTGCTGCTTTTATATTCTGTCCTAATTTTTAAGCCACAGATTTATTCTGCGAGAAATGGATGACGACCTTCAGTAATACTAAATCCTATTCTTTCTCTTTTAAAAAGACGCAATGTAGAGCTATTAAGAAGGTCCAACACCCTTCCCCTCAATCAAGGTTTATATTATTAATGAAAAGTAAAATAGATATTTATGAAACAGTGCCTTGAAATAGAGCAAGAACAACTTGTAAAGTTGTTAATTAGATTCAATTAGGAGCTTAACCATTCAATATATTTGGAGAATTTTATCTAAAAATTATCTGATATTTCTTCAGAAAAAATAGCAGCTCTAGTAACAGTTTCTGAAGGTCAGGGCTACCTATGGCCCTCAGCTCCTATATTGGTGCTTTTAGAGTTTTCCTATGATTTTATGCCTTATTTTTAAAGCTCAGAGCAAGTTCAAGCAAGAGCATTGGTAGATTTCAACACTTAAGAGTTGGATATATCCAACTTAACTTTGCAGGGACTCCTTCAGGTAGAGAGAGAGAGAGCATCGTATTTTCATATAGTGATCTTAGGTTAACTGACCTCTAGGTGACTCTCATAAGAAATTTCTATATGTGTTTTCACATACATGTAAACATATAAAACACATACATACACATGTACATCTACACCTCTCACATGTTTGCCTATAGAGAGGTATTTATTAAGAGTTCTACTATGTTGTCATCAATGCAATATTTAATAAATATTAAATGTTTCTCCCTTAATATTATGAAGACATGATTCTCAGATATTCATGTCACAACCAGCTCTTAGGCAGTTTAGGGTTAATTTTAGTATTGCCTCTGGAGAATATTGGTAAGAAAATAAACTGGAAATTGGTCATAAATCTCTGTCTCCATGATGCAGAATGGGGGAGGGGGAGAGGTAAGGTCTTCAGGGGAAACAGATGCCACACCATCTCCAGTAGAAGTCCTCCGGATTAAGGAAAAGGGGAGACAGAGGATGTTAGTTGTCCATGCACTTTTCTTAACTTGGCATTTTTTAGGAGTTTTGAGGTTGCATGATGGTGGCTATATCTTTAAATTATAGTTCAAGATAGAAGATGTATTGTGGCTTGGGGAGCCAATAATGGGGCTATTAATGTCTACAGGAATGACATTACCTTTCTTGGCTTTTCAAGCTTAGATTGATTTGGTAATGCTGTTTTGGCACTTATTCTTCCTTGTCTGTAAGCAAGAGTCTATATAGTGAGAATTATACGTAGAAAATTACTTATGTACGTTCTTCTAATGTGAATGGCTGTTTACGGAACTGATCATTATTTGCTACTAATACAACATTTAGGTTAGTTTTTAAGAACAGTTTCTGGTTAGTTATCTTGAACCCCTTCTGTTGATGGTTCAGGCAATATGTCCTAATTATATTCCTAATTTATGGTATAAAATAATAATTCAATGTGCCTGTAGTTACTACAGTATTATTTCTTGGTTCACAAGCAATATCTTAAGTTAAAAGACAAAAAACAAAACTAGGCATTTCCTCGTCCCAGTGGAGTTAACCTAAACAAAGCAATGAAGACGGGTAAAGGAATTGTGGGTATAGTATTCAAACCAGAGTTTGTGAAAAAAGACTGAATTTATAAGCTTATATAGAATAGCCTAATGGAGGTTATTTTATTGTGACCATTTGTAGAGTAACTTTACTTTTCAGATTCTTTAAAAATACTCTGATGTTATGAACTGTATGTTTGGGGTAATAGAAATGTGGATGTTGGTAATGAAAGTGGGCTTTTTCTTTCTGAGTGAGAAATGTGTCTTTATATAAATATCATATAGAACAAAGGCATGTGATAGAAAGCCTGCCTCATCCTTAATAGGATTGCTGTAATCTCTGTAATTTAAATTTTCCTTTGTTGTGTGAATAGAATTAGAGTTATTTTAAAGGAGTCATAGCAAGAAACCAAACAATTGGATTTTTGTATTATGTGTTTACCACCCTAAGTCAAGTCTCCTTCCATAACCATTTATTCCCCTTTACCCTTTTCTGCCTCCCCCGACTAGTCTTTCCCTCCGGTAATCACCATAGTGTTGTCTGTGTCTGAGGTTTTTTGTTTTTTTCTTAATCCCTTCACCTTTTGTACCCAGCCCCCCAACCCTCTCCCTTCTGACAGCTGTCAGTCTATTCTCTGTCTCTATGAGTCTGTTTCTATTTCGTTTGTTAAATTATTTTGTTCATTAGATTCCACATATAAGTGAAATCATATGGTACTTGTCTTTCTCTGACTGGCTTACTTTATGTAGCATAATACTTTTCAGGTTCATCCGTGCTGTTGCAAAGGGTAAGATTTCTTTCTTTTTTATGGCCAAGTAATAATCCATGGTGTAAATGTCCCACAGCTCTTTTATCTACTCGTCTACTGATGGGCACTTGGGCTGCTTCCAAATCTTGGCTATTGTAAATAACATTGCAATGAACATAGGGGTGCATATATTCTTTTGAATTAGTTTTTTTGGTTTCTTCAGATACATTCCGAAGTGGAATCGCTGGGTCACAAGGCAGTTCCATTTTTATATAAGGCAGCTCCATTTTTAATTTTTTGAGGTATCTCCATACTGCTCTCCACAGTGGTGGCACCAGTCTGCATTCCCACCAACAGTGCACAAGGGCTCCCTTTTTTCCACATCCTCGCCAGCACTTCTTGTTTGTTGATTTATTGATGGAGCCATTCTGACAGGTATGAGGTGATATCTCATTGTGGTTTTAATTTGCATTTCTCTGATGATCAGTGACATTGAGCATCTTTTCATATACTTATTGACCATCTGCGTGTCCTTTTGGAGAAGTGTCTATTCAGGAGATGATGTATTATAGAATTGTACACTTGAAACCTATATAATTTTATTAATTGATGTCACTCCAAGAAATTAAAAAAAAACAGTTGGATTTTTATAATCAGTTGTTTTGTAAATAAATAATATGTGCTAAAAACCAGGGTCATGGTAGCAATCACAGAGGGTGATCAATGGCCAGGCTTTACTCTCCAGCTGTTTCACCAGATGGCCATAGCCCAGTATTTTGTACCTTTTAAGCAGGCTACATATAATAAATAGAATGAAAATACTTACATTTAAACCTTATTAATTTGATGATATCTCAAATATAGTTTTTAGCTTTTTAACAAAAATATATCTTTATATATTTTTAATGTTTAATAGTTTATGCTCCCTTAATATATATATTTTTTTAACAAAGAAAAAATGTTCAGTATCAGAACATAGTAGTGTTTTTCTTTCTTATTTTCCCCCAAGTGTCAGTGTGATTTAGAAGTGGTTGCTGAAGAGAAGCCATGTTAACATAACAACAGTTGATGCAGTTGCAAATCTTTTCATTTTAAGGCTCAGGGTTATCCCAAAGGAACAATCCCTTCCTACGTGCAGATGTTGAGCTCTCTTTAAAAAAAAATAGTGCTGAGCCTGATACAGATGTTCCCACATTGCCCAGAACTTTGATTAACCTTTTATGAAGTATCTGCCTACAGAAATCTGGATTAGCATTGTCCCATGTGCCTTATTAAAAGCCTGCCAAGCTTTATTGAACATTGTGTTTATACTTTTTGTTCTATGGACAGCTTTGGTGTAGTAAGTATAAAATGGAAGTGTTAGCACACACTAACAAGGGTGTCTGATGTTCGCTGCTGCCTTGAGTTTGCGGTGGGAACCATCATGGTTTGATTAGCTGATTGTCGTTAAAGAATGACTGTAGTTACATAAATAGGAGGGGCTCTGATTTCCCATAAACAAGTTGCTAATGGAGGCCCTACTTTGCTTTCTTTGGAAATATGATCATAGAATTTTCTGCTTTTATCAAATCCTTGGGTTTTCAAGGGTATGCCCTACTCTAGTCTAGATCTGAGCCCTTAATATAGGAGCCACTGGCCAAATATAGTTATTTAAATTTAGGTAAAAATGAAATAAAATTCAAAATTTAGTTTCTTTGTCACAGTAGCCACACGTAGTAGCTATAGGTGGTTAGTGGCTTCTATATTGAGTAATGCAAACAAAGAACATTTCATTTCCATCATGGTAGAAAATCCTATTGGATGAAATCACTCTGAACTTTAAATACCTGGCTGACCCATGTGCTACAGAGTTTCTACTTATACTCTACATTCTTAAAAAGGTTTCTTCAATGGGCTTGTGACTCCTTAAATTTATAGTATTAAAATCATAAGTATCAGCTTTTCCCTAGAGGAATGATCATCCTTTTTTTCTTGAGGAATGACTATTTCTTCTAGCTTGATATTTGATCCTTTGGTGAGAGTTTAGACTTAGAGATCTAAGCATGGATTCTTGGAATAGCTAAAAAACTTTTTTAGATACCTGGATAACCCTTAATTAGAGACTACTGAGAAGTTGATAGCAGTCTACATATCTTCGGGAACTGCAAAACTATGGAGAGAAAAGACGGAACAAAATTCCCAGTGTTTAGAAAACACCAACATTTCTCAGGCTATAGAATTAGTAAAATAATTTACTACTTATATAGCTGTTAAAATGACTTTAAATGGATTAGCTCATGATTACTTTACCCCGAATTTTATTCTTTTTGCCTACTTTGAGTGAATGAGGTCAAGTATTTTCCAATTTGTATCTTTTTTATAATATGAAATATCTTTTCAGGTTATAGAGTTTCAAATGTTTTGTAAAGAACCCTTTAACCGATTCTGCTGTATCTACCCAGTTCCATATTCTAAACTGATTATGCTTTGGTTTATTAACACAACTGAATGTCCTCATCTTTCACCTGGTTCGTGCATTAGCCTACAAAGCAATTTTCCTGTCCCCAGTTTATCCCTTCTGTCTATCCTCAGTGCTTCTGCTAGGATTACTTCCCTAAAATGTACATTTAATCATATCCTGTTACACTGTTGTGGTTTGCTGTATTCAAGTCAGAGACCTTAGTGTTATCAGGCAGCCCCCTGAATTGGAGGGGGCTGTGCCAGCCTCAGCTATTGTCAATCTCACAAGAAAGATTGCAGATGAGTGACGGACAGCAGTGGTGAAGCAAAGCAAGCAAATTTATTAAGAATACACTTGGCATAAAGTACAAGCAAGCAACTCAGCTGGTCTGAGCACCCTGCCCGGTGGGGCTGCAAAGGCTTTTATACCTCTCTCCTTATAGATTTCAAAGTTTCCTTGCTGGATATCTTGGGTAGCAGACTAGGTTTCAAAGTCCCCTTCTATGTTGTTGTGGCTAATCTCAGAATGTTTTGCACATCTGACCATCTTGCTTGGCAAGTCCTAAGACAGCTGACTTCTTTGTTTAGTGGCTAAGATAAAACTCCCCCTTCTTTCTCCCTCCCCACTTTCCTATCTTAGCAGTTGTCTTTCCCGCTTAACATCCCCAAGTGATATCCAAATGCTTTTGAGGTTTTGTTGTTTGTTCTCCAGACTTTATTTGTCCTTGGGTTTTGCTGGCACAAATGGCATTAATTGGGTCTTTGTTCTCTATTTTCCCAGGCCAGGGTGATTTAAGCTACGTATTCGCTTGTTAGGGAGGAGGGCATAAACCATTTGCTCTCAAGTGTCCTTGGTTGGGGAAGATAAGGCCTTGCAGTTCACAAGCTGGCTGCAAAGCTGCCCAGACTGTTTGGTCTTGTTTAATTTTCTTGTCTCAGTTTCTCCATTCCACTTGCCCAGGGATTTTCCTAGCTTCTTACTGTCCTGCCACACTTAGCATTTTGGTCAATGGTTGGTCACAGACTGTCTCCTATCTATTCAAAACTATATTTATAAGAATCTTTTTTTAACCTTTCCTCTTACTCTAACATATTCCCAATAAA